>NW_027507787.1:151499250-152986750 GCF_037356315.1 Lithobates pipiens | reverse complement strand
CTTCCCGTCTGCTGCCGGAATAAAGAGAGCTCGTCTCTGTTATTCAAGATAAGATTTGTATTTTTTTATTATTGAATACAAGGCTGCCTTTTATTGGCTAGGTGGATATTGTGACGTAATCTACCCATGGCTACCCGTGGCAGCATCACATCACAGAACGTTGAAGTTGATACTGTTGTAAAAGAACCCACATAGCTGCTTTGTGCAAAAATAATAACATTCACGTTTATTAAAAGATAAGTGTGGGAATTAAAATGAACACAAAGAAATGAGCGATCATAGACTGCAAATTGCGCAGTACTTGGGTACGCTCTGAGCAGAGAATTGTGATTGTCAGTCACTGCTCGATGCTCTGCCCCTGTGGAGGCAGTTGGAGCGACTGGCTCAGGCTCTGTGTTGCGCTGAGAGGCTGAGCCAGCTGCCGGTCAGGCTTCTTAGCGGATCCCCACATTATTGTTGGGATCCCTGCTGAGCCTGGACCAGCTCTGTGATATCAGCTGACAGCGGGCTTTAGCCCAATGTCGGCTGAATCTGGGTCACAGGAGTGCAGAAGTAAGTACACTACTGTGACCAACTACTGTGACCAACAGGAGAAGTTTAGCCAAAAGAGACTTGGCCATACTTGCCCACACTCCTTTTAAATGTACATATGTGCCATTTTATCAGTAAGGGTCCTTTTACATGGGCTTTCTGCCCAGCGGACTCCGTTTTTTGCTCAGCAGGAGATCGCTCCACTGATCCCTGCTGAGGAGGCGGATGACAGGCCCATCAGTATAGCTATACATATAGATATACACAGATAAAAAAATAGGGAAAGGTCGGTATTATTTAATTAGTTTGGCATATTGATATTGGTAACTTACTGGAGGTCTAAAAGGACAACCATCACTTGAAGGTAGCGCCAACAGCCCCCAATAAATATCTATATCAACTTTCAGGCCCATCTTCGCTCACTGTGCTGAGTAGAGCCCCGCTGTCCTCTTTGGGAGATCGGATGAAAACGGACCGCATGTCCATTTTCATCCGACCCGATCCTCCAGACAGATGGAATATAGGGTTTCCATCCTTCTGGATTTCACGGACAGGATCGGATATCGGCAAATGTCATCGCTGACATCCCCTGCTCCATAGAGGTAAATGGAGCTTCCGATCAGGTGGGCCCGTGTGAAAGGGGCCTAAAGAGGAATGTTCTAGATTGTCTACGTTTCAAGTGTATATTTATACCCCGTTTATATCTCATGATTTGGGATCGTGGGCAGAATCACTACGATTTTGCCCACAATCAATCCCAAATCGCTGCAAAACATGCCACACGTTTTTGGTAAGTATGGGGGGGGGGGGGGGGGTGAGATTCCAAAATCGATGCCTAATTTTTTATTTTTTATTTTTTACCTTAATGCAAGAAATGGTAAAAATAAATATTTAGGCTTTAGAACCACTAAATGTTAAAGTGCTTTTGTTTTGTTTTTTCTTATTGGGGGGCTAGAGCAGTACCATTAGTGAGTATTGCAAATCTCTTCACAGCAACTTAGAGAAACTACATCACAAAACCGATTTTTTCACTCATTACTTAATTTTATGGTTAGCCCAGGGTTTTGCTTTACATAGTTACATTGTAAGTGAGGTTAAAAAAAGTCCATCAAGTCCATCCTATGTGTGTGATTATATGTCAGTGTTACTTTGTGTATCCCTGTATGTTGCGGTCGTTCAGGTCAATAGTTTTTTGAAATTATCGATGCTCCCCACTGAGACCACTGCCTGTGGAAGGGAATTCCACATCCTTGCTGCTCTTACAGTAAAAAACCCTCTACGTAGTTTAAGGTTAAACTTTTTTTCTTCTAATTTTAATGAGTGGCCACGTGTCTTGTTAAACGTCCTTCCGCAAAAAGTTTTATCCCTATTGTGGGGTCACCAATGCGGTAATTGCTGAGCCTACTAGGACCCCCGGGGTCCTTTTCCATCCTAGGTTCCCCCCAGAGGTTCTCCCCCGTGTATAGATTGCATTCATATTCTTGCCACCCAAATGCATTATTTTAATTTTTTCTACATTAAACCTCATTTGCCATATAGTTGCCCACCCCATTAATTTGTTCAGATCTTTTTGCAAGGTTTGCACATCCTGCGGAGAAGTTATTGCCCTGCTTAGCTTAGTATCGTCCGCAAATACAGAGATTGAACTGTTTACCCCATCCTCCAGGTCGTTTATGAACAAAATAGGATTGGTCCCCCAGCACAGAACCCTGGGGGACCCCACTACCCCCCTCTGACCCATCTGAGTACTCCCCATTTATCACTACCCTCTGAACTCGCCCTTGTAGCCAGTTTTAAATCCATGTACTCACCCTTTTGTTCCATGCCAACGGACCTAATTTTGTACAGTAAATGTTTATGGGGAACTGTGTCAAATGCTTTTGCAAAATCCAGATACACCATGTCTATGGCCCTACCTTTATCTAGCTGGCAACTCACCTCCTCATAGAAGGTTTATAGATAGTTTTGGCAAGAACGATTCTTCATGAATCCATGCTGATTACTGCTAATAATACCGTTCTCGTTACTAAAATCCTGTATATAGTCCCTTATCATTCCCTCCAAGCTTGCATACTATTGATGTTAGGCTAACTGGTCTGTGATACTTTAGAAGCAAAAGTACCCCTCCAGCCTGCTAGAGGATCTCACCCAGGGCACAACTAACCTGGGTTGAGAGGCTCTTCGAACGAAGGATCAAAACTCTTTTGCAGCTTTTGGCAATTCACCTGTTTTCCTTTGCAAATGGAGTACGATTTAAGTAAATACTCATGTTTCCCAGTGCCTGTGATTGCTCCAATTAGTAGAACTGGTCCCTTGAATTATATCTGGAATTCAACATTGCTGAAAGTGTTGATCCCTGTGTTCCCCTGCAGCTCTTACTGGTTCCTCTATCTGTCCTAACGTTCCTTCAAGAGACTGTGGTGATGTCAGAAGGAGGAACCAGTGAGAGCCATGGGGCGCACAGAGATTGACACTCTTGGAAGTATCAGATTCCCAGGGAACAAGTTCTAGAGATGAGAGTGGTGTTCAGTGGCATTGGCACCAGGAAAGGTATATACTGTCTTCATTTACAGTTGAAGAATCACTTTCGGACCAGCCACCGCAGTTTTACTGTGGCAGGTTGGCTCCCCTGCATGAAACCATGTAGCTATATGTTGGCCTGCGGGGTCTGAATAGCAGGCACCTTCGCCCAGTGCACAGCGGGGGGTGCCGATGACCGCCGGCCACGAGCAATCATGACCAGGAGACGCAGAACAGGGACGAGTGTGTAAACACACACGTCCCTGTTCTGTTCTGACAAGAGTGACAGAGTGTGTGTTTCTATTAACTAGGAACCACGATCCGTCGCTTCCTCTAGTTAGTCCCCTCCCCCTTCAGTTAGAATCGCCTCCCAGGGAACACAGTTAACCCCTTCACCGCCCCTAGTGTTAACCCCTTCACCGCCCCTAGTGTTAACCCCTTCACTGCCAGTGACATTTTTACAGTAATCAATGCATTTTTAATCACACTGATTGCTGTATTAATGCCAATGGTTCCAAAAATGTGTCAATTGTCCGATGTGTCTGCCGTAATGTCGTAGTCACAATAAAAATCGCAGATGGCAGCCATTACTAGTAAAGAATAAAAAATGCTATAAACCTATCCCCTATTTTGTAGGTGCTATAACTTTTGCGCAAACCAATCAATATATGCTTATTAAGATTTTTTTTTTTTTTAACAAAAATATGTAGATGAACACATATCATCCTGAACTGAGAAAAAAATTAGCTTTTTAAAAAAAAAAAAAAAAAAAAACGGGGCTACTGGTATTTATTATAGCAAAAAGCAAAAAGTACAAAATATTGTGTTTAAAAAAAAAATAAAAAAATGCAGAGGTGGTAATATACCAACAAAAGAAAGCTCTATTTGTAGGGAAAAAAAAGGACGTCAATTTTGTTTGGGTACAACGTTGTGCAACCGCACAATTGTCAGTTAAAGGAACGCAGTGCTGAATTGCAAAAAACGCTCTGGTCAGAATGGGGTAAATTCTTCTCTGGCTGAACTGGTTAAAGCTTACCTGGAATTCATTTTTGATGCACATTTTACTTGCTTGTTGTTACATATTTTTTGACAATGTTTGTTTGTTTTTTCTTTTACTGCTTTATAGATTCTTCCTCTAAGGTGTTGGTTTTCAAATATTGGGTTGTGGTCTCCCTCAGCTTTGATAGCTATTGCTATCACACTAGACTCAGTCTGGCCTGTTGGATAACCGAAGGATCCTCCATTGGGTCCCTGCCTGCTGTGTTTCTGAAAAACCCGGGCTACTGACAGTTTTTTTCTAAATGAGAGTACTTTGGCTGAAATGACTCCATGGGCAAATTAATCCACCCAACCCATCCAAAATAGTTCTAGCACTGTCCCACCTTAGCACAAAAAGGTGGCATTAGAAGAGGCACTGCTGGGCATTCATTGTGGGATCTTCATTCTTCATCTGAGTGTGGAGCTCTTGTCCAGTAGGAAATAATATACCCTAGAACGCTGACACCAATGACTACTTTTCCAAGGATTCACTATCCTACTGACACCGATGATCTATTCTTTTCTCTGTCACTGATACCATTTTTTTGGAGGGCTTTTTTTTTTCTCCTGGGGTCCCCATTCCACAGACACCATTAAATGAAGCAGCAAGGGGAGATATTCAGTTGTTGCAGTGCATATGTGCTCACAAGGAACTTGCTGATAGGAGTAGATTGCTCAGAGATTAGACCAGCCTTTCTCAACCTTTTCAATACAGAGGAACCCTTGAAATAGTTCTCCAGTCTCGGGGAACCCCTGCTAAAAATGAGAACTTTACAACTCATAATACATTAGTCTGATGGTCAGTGGAAAGAATGGTCCTTACACTTGTGGTCATTGGGAAGTATTACCTCCTTACAGATGGCTAAAAAGATTAATGGTGTCGGTGGAGTGTTCTGGAGGGGGGGTCACCCCCCTGTTATAACAATAAAACTGCAGGAGAGATTGCTGTACTAACGTTGGGTAGTTAATACAGCAGCTTTTCCCAAGCTGTTCTTCCTTCTTCTTTTTTTTTTTTTGTCCATGTTGGTTTCACTGGAAAAAAATGACTAGTGTGTACTAGGCTTAAGACTTTCACATGGGGTGGACATCATTATGTTCAGCAGAGGATCCAATCAGATCAGAGCGGGCGGTTGACAGGTCCGTGTCTGCTCAGTTTATGCAGAGTGGACACAGACAGAGAACGCTCTGCTCTATGGACCAGCAGATGTAAACCGACTTCAATGTCCATTTACACCCGACTGCCCTCCGTTCTGCCTAGATGAAGGGAGGGCAATCTGCTTTGTTGTTGTTTGTTTTTTCTTGTTTTTAGTGGATCGGGTAGGAGGTAGGTGGGTGTAAACATACAAAAGTCCGTTTACAACTGCCGGTCCATAGGGGTGAATGGAGGGTCCGATCAGGTCTACCTGACAAAATGACAGGTGGATCTGATTGGACCCTTTGTGTGAAAGGGGCCTTTCTCAAAAAAATAAATAAATAAGTGTTTGCTGGATTTGAGTTTTAATTTGCCTCTTTTCAATCTAAAATGAGATTGTCATCTAAAATAAACCTCTATAAATAAGCCTGTAACACTTGCAGTGCAGGGGAGCACACTTTTCTGATATATACTATGATTATATATGTGTATATAACTCACACTCTCACACACTCACACACTCACACACACACACTAGCTGTGCTAATGTGCCCAGCTAATAAATGTAGATAAGTGTTTATACAAGGAATCCACAAGCATGGATCCGAAAACTGTGTGAGAGTGTTCTCCCTGCGTGGAGATCTGGGATTAGTGACACCTATCGGACGAGAGGCACCTTTAAGCCTCGGTGACAGACACAAACCTGCTGCGACATATTGATTCGGGAAGAGGAAAGTTTGTATGACACGTCCTCTGTCCTCGTTTGGCGGCAGCGTTGATGCTGTGACATGTGATTGTCAGCTCCTTCTATTAGGCCGGCCTCATAAATGAAACATGTTGTATTTAAGGCTGATGAAAGGTGCTAACATGGACTGGCAGGCCCCATTCCAAAGGAGGTGTAGGTGACAATGCGGGATATAGGTTTGTACACGCGTTCATAAAAAGTGACAGAGCAAATTGAGGTGTCAGTATGAGACGGCCTCTCGGAAATGCTTGTTGTAGAAATGAAGGCAGCATCTGCAGGCGCAGCGTAGGTAGAGGTGTATTGTATGTACTCCTCATCACCGGTCTCTGTGTCTATTAAGTCCTTATCTATACTGCGAGAATAGATCACTCTAACTTTTATTAACAAGCTTCTCTTATTTACTTCCTTTTGGTCTGTAAATACACCATTTAATTATTTTGTTATATCTGTTTGATCTTTCCAGAAATCCAGTGCTGTCCTGTGCTCTCTGCAGTCTTGTCACCCCTGCCCAGCGCTATGTGGACTATAGAACACCTCCCCCTATGTTGTAGAAGTGAGAAGAGGGGGAGGGGTTCTGTATTCCTATCACTTTTCTGTCCTAGGGTGACAGTGTTGCTCCTTGGTAGATCTAGTAGGGAATAGTAAGTGCTGTCATACTAGGACAGAACGTATGTTACTGTTACGTGTGTGTGTGTGTGTGTGTATGTGTGTGTGTATATATATATATGTGTGTGTATATATATGTATATGTGTATGTGTATATATATATATATATATAATACATTTATTTTCTATCTATAATATTGCAGAATTATTTTTATTGAATGTTTTATAACTACAATACAGTAGTAAAAATTAGCTGTAATTATACGAAAGTACAGGTGAAGAAAAAGGAAGAAAAATACAATAACAACCTCAGCAATGACATACCAATGTAAATATAAAGAGCAAGAAGGCTGAAAATATAAAAGTAACGCAGCCACAATACCTAAGAACTGGAAAATTTAATATATTTGTTCTTGAGTTTAGATACATTTTAGCACATGGACAGTTGGAAATCAGCTTTAAAGCCGCAAGGATTCACTGTCTTTTACCCCTACATATGATGCCGGTGCCTGCACCCGAAGCAGATTGAAGAATCAGCTTGGATGAGGACGTCCCTGGATTCCTGGACAGGTTATTGTCCTTGTACTAAAAGTCACCAGCTACAGTATTTTTTTCATTTTTTTTGGTGGGGTGGGGGGAGAGGAGGCTGGGGCTGCATTGCAGCAGCATGTGTACATCCCCGTCCTCTGCTTTTGCAGCTTAAGGGGTAACGGTTCAAGGGAATAGTAAAACAAAAATTGTGCTTTTACCAACCCCCAAAAATGCAAATGTAAACAAAGCTCTAGTTTTTGTTTGTGAAACATAGTTACATACCCTGTTTCCCCTATAATAAGACCTAGCGTGTTTGTCGGTGTTGGCTGCAATATAAGCCCTACCACCCAAATAAACCCTAGTTAAAGTCCTTGTAGGTCTTCTTTTCAGGGTAGGGCTTATTTTTGAGGAAACAGAGTAGGGCTTATTTGGGTGGTAGGGCTTATATTGCAGCCAACACAGACAATCATGCTAGGTCTTATTTTAGGGGAAACGGGGTAGTTGATAAGGTTGACTAAAGACAACAGTCCATTCAGGTGTGTGTGTGTGTGTGTGTGTATTTGTCACTACCATTTCCCATATCCCTGTTTATTGAATTTGTTAAGAAACACATCTAAACGTTTCTGGAATTTATCAACGCTCCCCGCTGACACCACCAACTGCGGAAGGAAATTACACATCCTTACTGCTCTGACAGTAAAGAACCCCTACGCAGTTTAGGGTAAAAACAACTTCCCCCTCCAACTTCATTGAGTGGCTCAGTATCTCTCGACTGGACTGCATACTTAAGATATCCAAAACAGAAATTAAGCCGGCAACTCGATAACTCCTTGGTATTATCTTTAGTTTGACTACATCATCTACACAGGATCAATGCTGATGTGTTTCGGCTATTGCAGCCTTACTCAGTGCTATAATATCAAGGCTGTAATAGCCAAAACATGTCAGCATTGATCCTGTATATATGACGTAGCCAAATAAAGGATGATACCAAGGAGTTATCGAGTTGCCGGCTTAATTTCTGCTTTGGATGTTCAACAGGGGAGGAGGGATCCCCCAGCCTGAGAACCGAATCTCGACAAGTATTTTTCATTTGTACTGTTGAGCTTGGGTATCGTCTGCTTGTATTTTGCATTAAAGTGGTTGTAAACCCTCTCCTATACCCAGTAAAGTGAACAGCCTCGGATGATGCACAGAGATGAAACAAATCCTCCCACATAAAGTCTGCTGTCTTTCCCTTTCTTCAGGCTCAGTTCACACAGGGGAGACACGACTTCAGGACGACTTTGTGAGGCAACTTGGAGACGACTTGAACACGACTTTGAGGCTCGGTTCACACAGGGGCGACTGCGATCCGACTTGAGGTCGCCCCTAGTCGCCTCAGGTCGGACAACATTTAAAAATCAATGTAAGTGAATGAGAGCCGTCTTAATGCACGCTACTGAAGTCACCTCCGACTTCAAAAGAAGTTCCTGTACTACTTCAATCCGACTTGTAGGCGACTTGTACCCATTGATTTCAATGGAGGTCGCCTCCAAGTCGGATCTCTGTCTATACGGAGGAGACTTTGACAGAATTATTAGCTCTGAAGGGGGAACTCCACGCCAAATTTCTGAAAAAAAATTTGGCGTGGGTTCCCCCTCCGAGAGCATACCAGGCCCTTAGGTCTGGTATGGATTCCAAGGGGAACCCCCTACGCCGAAAAAAACGGCGTGGGGGTCCCCCCCCAGATCCACACCAGACCCTTATCTGAGCACGCTACCCGGCTGGCCAGGAAAGGGGGTGGGGACGAGCGGGCGCCCCCCCTCCTGAGCCGTACCAGGCCGCGTGCCCTCAACATGGGGGGGTGCCTTGGGGGAGGGGGGGGGGCGTGCACCCCCCCCCCCAAAGCACCTTGTCCCCATGTTGATGAGGACAAGGGCCTCTTCCTGACAACCCTGGCTGTTGGTTGTCGGGGTCTGCGGGCGGGGGGCTTATCGGAATCCGGGAGCCCCCTTTAATAAGGGGGCCCCGGATACCGGCCCCCCCACCCTATGTGAATGAGTATGGGGTACAATGTACCCCTACCCATTCACCTGTAAAATAAAAGTACAAAAAAAACACAACACACGAGATAAAAAATACTTTATTGCACAGCTCCGGGGGTCTTCCGTCTTTGGGGGTCTTCTCGCCGGACTCCTCCGCTATCTTCTTGTAGCTCTTTTACTAGCGGAGGAGCCCGGCATTCTTCGTCGCCGCGGCCTCTTCTTCCGACTCCGGGGGTCTTGTCCCCCTCTTCGGTTCTTCTGTCGCCGCGGCCGCCTTCCGTTCTTCTTCTTCTTCTCCTGGAGATGTTGACTCGACGTTCTCTCCGGCTGCAATGCCAGGGACGCGCTGCGCTGACACTTATATAGGGACAAGGGGCAGTGTCACATGGGTTGATGTCACATGGGTTGATGTCACATGGTGACCCCGCCCCCTTATGATGTCACAGTCCCGGAGGATGCTGGGACTGTCACCATGTGACATCAACCCATTTGACCAACCCATGTGACATCAACCCATGTGACACTACCCCTTGTCCCTATATAAGTGGCAGCGCAGCGCGTCCCTGGCATTGCGGCCGGAGAGAACGTCGAGTCAACATCTCCAGGAGAAGAAGAACGGAAGGCGGCGGCGGCGGCGACAGAAGACCGGGCCACCGCCTGTAAAAGAGCTATAAGAAGGCGCGGTGGCCCGGCAGAAGAACCGAAGAGGGGGACAAGACCCCCGGAGTCGGAAGAAGAGGCCGCGGCGACGAAGAAGAATGCCGGGCTCCTCCGCTAGTAAAAGAGCTACAAGAAGATAGTGGAGGAGTGCGGCGAGAAGACCCCCGAAGACGGAAGACCCCCGGAGCTGTGCAATAAAGTATTTTATCTCGTGTTTTATCTTCAGAGCTAATAATTCTGTCAAAGTCTCCTCCCTATAGACAGAGATCTGACTTGGAGGTGACCTCCATTAAAATCAATGGGTACAAGTCGCCTACAAGTCGGATTGAAGTAGTACAGGAACTTCTTTTGAAGTCTGAGGCGACTTCAGTAGCGTGCATTAAGACGGCTCTCATTCACTTACATTGATTTTTAAATGTTGTCCGACCTGAGGCGACTAGGGGCGACCTCAAGTCAGATCACAGTCTCCCCTGTGTGAATCGAGCCTCACTCTTTTTGGAAAGTGCAGATCATGTTACAAATCTTGTTTCTTTATTCAGCAGTGGGAGTGGAGTCTTGGCTTACATTGTGTGAGAGCTGATTGGAGGAAAGCCCCCCCCCCCCCCCCCCATATAAGCAGAGGAACGAAGGAACTTGCAGAGCTGCAGTCTGAATAGACAAGCTCTCTGCTTATCTACCTCTAAGCATCCTCCCCGACACAGTGACTTGATACAGTACTTCACAGATAGAAATTAGGTGTGCGGTCAAAATCTTTAAGGTGAACGTGTGTGGAATCGCTGAATGTCACTGAAAATTTCCATCTGTGAAGTACTGTCACAAATCAGTGTAGATTTCATTTTGGAGCACTGGACACTATATATCACGTTTTATTTGGACTGTATTATCATTTATGATATCTGTACCAATTATATTCACTTATTCGTTTATGGTTTATGTTTATGTATTATTATATAGGTATTGTCATTTAGCACTTGCACTGTAGATTGTGTTTTTTGTCTTTGAGCACAGGACATTATATCAGATTGATGTGAATTAATGTTTGAAATATTCGCAATATATTCAATCATGTATGTATAGGTACGTAAGTACCTGTTTGATTTAGCACTTGCACTTTGCTAACATATTGATTGTTTAAGATTCCCAATAAAGACACCTATATATAGTGGTAACACACATTTCAGTATATTTATGTCACTTCATCTTGATTTATTATTACTGGCATCTGCACTTTACGCATTGGCACATTTGTTAATAGCATTTATACAGAGGTACACTCAGCGCAGCACAAGTTTTTTTTTTTTTTTTTTTTATTCCAACACAGTTTTATGGGAGTGTGTCTGGTGCTAGCAGCTGAAAGAAATTAAGACTTTTCCTCACACATGAGGGATGTTTGTTTGGATTCTTAGTTTATTAGATTGGTAGCTCACAAGATTGTCTATTAATTAAACTGTTATTTCCTGTGTTGGGCAACTTGTCTGAAGTGACTCTGCTGATAACAGAGGAACAGAGCACCAGAGACAAATGGGACTCAGAGCTTTGGAGAGAGATAAGTAAACACTACCAATATATGTGCATAGGTCAGATTTCATGAATCTGGTTTACAACCATTTTATTTGCGTGCATTTGTATATATAATAAATTAACCACTTACAGACCGCCGTACGTCAATATACGTCCTAACTTTGAAGAGAAATATCGTTTTTATGGCAACAGCTAGTTGCCATAACCCTGGTATCCTCTTCTTTGGCCGGCGGTCCGCTTTCCCATAAGAGTGGTCTCTGAGTTTTGTATTTTGTTGTCTTTTTGACCCCAGATCTCCTATTTAAGAGACCTAAACGGGCACTCCATGTTTGTCTATGGAGCGACGGATGTCAGTGGTGACATGTCCACTGATATCCGAGCAGGTCCGATCCGCTAAAATCAGACAGATGGCCCTCCGTATGAATCCATCTCTATCAGAGCGGGTGAGATCTGATGAAAATGGCCATGCTGTCCGTTTTCGTCCAATCTCTCCATAGCAGCAGCGCTTGACAAACCCCTCCCCGCTCAGTGAGAAGAGAGGGACTTGTCATCCGCCGGCTCAGCGGAGATCAACGGAGAGATCTCCCACTGAGCTGGTGGACAGCGGCGGACTCCGTGGCAGCGGATCCGCCTCGTGGGAATGAAGCCTTAGGGTAAAAGTTTGCCGCCATTCCAGGAGCGGGTGCAGTTTTGAAGAGTGACATGTTGGTTATCAATTTACTCGGCGTAACATTATCTTTCACAATATAAAAAAATTGGGCTAACTTTACTGTGTCTTATTTTTTAATTAAAAAAGTGTATTTTTCCGTCAGTGAGTTGGACACAGGATCCGTCGGCGCCCGGATGTTCAGCATAGAGATTTCCGGCAGACCAGATGGTCGCCAGAGTCTCTATGATCGTTCGTAGGCTGGGCGTGATGTTATGACGTCACCCCGGCCTCTGCATTCAGAAACACCTCGGCTGGGAAGCCGTGATCGTTTTTTTTTTGTTTTTTTTTTAGGCTGCGCAGCCTAGAGGTGAGATGTGGGGTCTTATTGACCCCATATCTCACTGTAAATAAGTCCGATCATGCCATATTCCTATTACAAGGGATGTTTACATTCCTTGTAATAGGAATAAAAGTAATCAAATGTATTTTTAATTTTTTTTAAAGTGTCAAACTAAAAAAAATAAAAGTAAAATTAACAATAAAATTTTTTTTTTTTTTTTAAAAGCGCCCCTGTCCATGTGAGCTCATATGGCGAGAAAAGTCCACACTATGCAAGAAATATTATTCAGTGTTCCACCATCAAAGTGTTCCCACACCAAGTTCACCACCACAAGATGGCCACAAATGCAGGCTTGCCAAACTCAAATGACCCTCATATTACAAATAAGTCATAAATAGCATTTGGTGTATATTGGTCCACGCAAACCACACTCTTCACCAAATGCATATATTAGCCATTTAAGGTAGAGCTGTTATGGATCCTCTTACTCAAAAGTCCCCACAAAGGGAAGTAAAAGAGCAAACGCCCCAGAAGATGTCAAATATCATGAAATGTCTAGGGTGGAGCTACATTCTGACATCACCACGCTACCGGAAGTGTGTCTATGTGCCCACCGGATTTGTTTCTTTAGTGTGTGTGCAAGTGCAATCTAACTATTAATAAACAAGTTTTATTGGATTTTACGTCAAATAAGAGATTTCTTTTCATGATCATTCAATGGCAGCATTATGTGCAGTGGGCCTTTTTTTATCAGATGCCGTCAGAACTTTCAGGTGGATCAAGGTATATCCGTTTAATTGTGGTGGAAGAATTTTTTTTGCAGTCCAATTATAATATACATGCTGTGCTCCATATTCTTTTGATTTGAGATTACAATGTGGTAAAGGTTTTCAATTTGGAGGCACATCGGAAGGCATGCATTCCATTCATTAGGAATTGCCTGTCAATGCACCACAACGGATGAAAAAAAATGCCTATCACTGTTTTTTGCCAACCGTACTTGCAGAGAAGTGAATTTTATACATAGGGTAAAATCCAATATAAAGTATATTTTAATACTTAGTGTAGTTCCAGGCATTTTATCAACTTCCGTGAGGTGCGTCATGTCCACATGCCCGCCCATTGGCTCCTGGGATGAGTGTCCTCAATCTCATGAGCCAATGCACATCCATCGCTTGTAGCTTTGTGTTATGAGTGCGCCGCTCTTTGTAGTTTATGCGCTTGTGCAAGATTGGGAGGTGTATGCTTTGTGGCCAGCAGCACCGCATTCCAGGAGGAGATACCAGTGGGCATCAGATGCCCACACTGATGATAGGAGCGTGCTCGGTGGGGACAGGGAGTAAAAAAAAAACAAAAAAAAAAAAAAAAATATATATATATATATATATATATATATATAAATATAAATATAGTTATAGTTATAGTGGGCCAGAGCCCAAAAAATTGTGCGGAAATCGCGGAGTATCGGCGTATAACACACACCCGCGATTTCCCCCTGATTTTAAGGGGAAAAAAGTGCGTGTTATACGCCGATAAATACGGTAGAATATATATATATATATAAACATTATAAATACCCCCCCTCCTTTTTTAAAAGTGATAACATTTCCTCTATTCTGCATAACAGCTGGGGGGAGTAGAATCAGCAGCACACTGAGCTCCTCAGTGACAGACTGCGCAGGAGGGGTTTGTCAGGATAAGTCCAGTCATTGGATGAGAGCAGGCATTGCTAGAGAACTGACCAGTGTGTGTTTTCCTGCTTAGTGTGGTAAGTTTCTAATATGAAAACAGGGGGACCAGCAGGAGCACCAGGGATTTCGCACAAAGGTAGCAATACTAAGAGAACAAGATACTTTCTCATACAAGTACATGGTACAGTAAGCACATAGCAGAACTATGAATTGTTGGGGGTAACAAATGCTCTAAGTTGCACTTACACACACAAAAATCTTGTTGCGCACTAAAGAAAAGAGTTCCAGCCAGTACGTTGACATACTTCTGGGTCACTTCCGATTGCGTTGTGATGGCAGCATGTAGATCAGTCCTACATGTTTCGTCATATTTGACATCTTCCTAGGCACTACGTGGAGCGTTTGCTCTTTTACTTCTCGTTGAGCATATATGGTGACCTGTGAGTAGGAGCACTTCGCTGCAAGTACTGTTACCAAAAAAGAGTTGTATGAATTTTTTTTTTAATCCGTTGTGTGTGTATTGATGGCCCATTCATAATGAAAGGAATGCATAAGCGTCGATGGGCCTCCAAAGAAAAAACCTTTACCACATTGTAATCTCAAACCAATATAATCCTGAGTACAGCACGTACATTTTAATTGGACTGCAAAGAAAAAAAATATCTTCCATCACAATACAACAGATCCAACTGAAAGACCCACCGCACACAATTCTGCCATTGAATGATCATGAAAAGAAATCTTTTGGACTTGGCACTTTGATAGCTGGATGGTTTATGTGTAGGAATTTAGTTAAAACCTTAAATGATCTAAAAGTTGTGTCAGTGATGGCTCCGTATTTATCCCCCCTTAAGTTCCGATTTCCTAAACACATTTTTCAAACACATAAATTTATATTTTCCGTCCCAGCATTATTTTGCCAAGTCAAGACTCTGATCCCGGTAGACTAAATACGTGATTTTGACGCAGCGTTATTTTTTTATTGTAATCTTGCGGTTCTTTCCTCTGCTTACCCCAAATTCAACAAACTAAATAATTAGAACCTCAAGAAATTCTCAGCACTTTTACTTCTTTGATTAAAAGTAGTCACCTATTTTTTTTTTTTTTTCAATTTTTCATTTTAATTAGATTGAATTGGATTAAAAAAAATAAAAAAATCTTTGTCTTGCCAGTAATGCCTACAAATTAATTTCTGCTTTGTAAACATTGTTATGTTTGTGTGGACAAACTGAACATATGGCAAAGAATCTGGTGTCTTCTTAAAACTCGCTAGCAGGTGTCGAATGCAAGACTTGTGACAGCGCAAATCCAGTTAATGACCCGAATCCATTTTTTTTTTGTGCATGTGTTCTATTAAAATCAAGCAGTGTATAGGCATTGTCATTAGCGATAAACTCATTTTGATAATGGGACTGCATCCTCCGAGTGCGGTCCCTCTGGGAGATGAGATAATAAATAATAAAAAAAAAAAATTATATATATATATATATTATAAAACAAAAAAAAAAAAAAACACCAAGTATTGTTCTGGCGTCTTTACTTGATTGGCCCAGAAATGGCAATCAGCTGGGGAGTTAGATGACATGCCTCTTAGCAATCGCTTTTATCTTTCAGATGAGTATCAACATTGTATGCTTCCTAATGGAAGTGTAATTTAATGAAATCTATTGGGTAAACATACTTCAGATGTTCAAAGAAGGTGACAAAATTTTTGCTGGCAGCTAGGACCTGGCTGGTTTCCAGCTTGCCTCTAGCTGTATGCATATAGTGTTGAGAGATGCACTTTAAATAGGAACATCCAGTATTGTTTTCATTTCTACTCTCCCCATTATCGTCCCCTGAATTTTAGATTCTTCTTCTTCTTCTTCTTCTTCTTTTTTCTTTTTTCTTTTTCTCTTGTTTTCTGCTGTATTGCCTTCTCTTGTCCTCTGACATTGAAACCTGCCCCGGCATAGCGAAATTAGATTTTTTTTTTTTGTGTTCTTCTAGTCGACTCGCTGGCGGTTATAGCACACAAGTGGGTGGGGAGAATTCCCCTGGGATTCGCTTATACACATACATAGTAAAATGGATTGAAAAAATAAAGACTTGCGTTCAACAAGTGCTGTTTTTTTTTTTTTTTTTTTTTACAAACTCTCATGGCATTAACCACTTCAGCTCCGGAAGATTTACCCCCCTTTCTGACCAGACCATTTTTTGCGATGTAGCACTGCGTTACTTTAACTGACAGTTGCACAGATGTGCGACACTGAAACATTTTTTTAACCACAAATAGAGCTTTCTTTTGGTGGTATTTGATCACCTCTGCGTTTATTTTTTTTGTTTGCATAAACCTTTTATTGAGAAAATACAAACTTAGCATGTACGTCAATGGTTCAAAGAGCCTTTCCTAGTAATACATGTGTAATTCAGTCAAACAGAAACCTAGTGGAGCATATCTAAACATCTCTCATTCCCTGTACACACGACCAGTTTTCCAGTCGGAATAAACTCTGAAGGTTTTTCCCGACGGAATTCCGCTGAAACTTGCATACACACGATCACACCAAAGTCTGATCCCCAAGAACGTGGTGACGTACAACAACACGTACGATGGGACTAGAAAAAGGAAGTTCAATAGCTTCTGTCTCGTACTTGCTTCAGAGAATGCGTCATTTTTGGTCCGTCGGAACAGCATACAGATGAGCGATTTTCCCTGATAGGAGTTGGTTCCTTTGGAAATATTTGGAAAATTGTTCTATTTCTAGGTCCGATGGGGCATACACATGATCGGAATATATGATGAAAAGCTCCCGTCTTGACTTTTTCTGTCAGACATTCCGCTCGTGTGTACGCGACATAAGTTATGAGCATATTATCAGAAGGCGCAACGACAGCGCTGTCACTGCTGATGAGGCTTCCATTTTCACCCAGTCTTCCTTCTGGGTTCGCAGACTCCAGTTGTATGAATGGCAAGGGGGGCAATGACTTGGGAGGCCCAGCCACGGCATGCAGCTCTAAAAATAAGGCACGGTTATGCCGTCTATTCAGAACACATGCACAGAGCAAGTTCAGGAGATATTCACTGTACCTACAGGTAAGCCTTATTATAGGCTTATCTGTAGGCATAAGTGCACAATGGGACTTTACTACCACTACAGCAGGGGTCTCAAAACTATGGCCCACAAGCCAAATGCAGCCAGCTGCATGATTTTATTGGGCCCTCTGATGTAAGAGGGGGCACTGATGCGGACTGTCATGGAAAGGGAACTCGGATGGGCAAACAACAAATTAAATTGGGGTGAAAACAAATACTAATGCACCATCCATATAAATTAGCCTCTACCCCTCTAGATAAATGTGAAGATACACTTGTGTAGCATAAGTAGTTCATAAAATGTTCAAAAGGCATCGCAAGCAGCTCTTCCAGTGGACTGCTTCCATCCCATTTGACATGGCTGCAGATAAGCTGTTATATTTTTTATTTCTGTGAGTTTGCATTTGGCTTTTTAATCGTAATAAACCCATTGATGCTGCAGTTAGTTGGCGCCCCCCTTGTGTTCCTTTTTGGAACTATGATGGGGACTGTGGTTTAAGAGGGAGAGCTCTGAAGGGGACTGTGGTGTAAGGGGAACCCTGAAGGGGACTGTGGTGTAAGGGGGACTCTGAAGGGCACTGTAGTGTAAGGGGGACCCTGAAGGGGACTGTAGTGTAAGGGGGACCCTGAAGTGGACTGTGGTGTAAGGGGGACCCTGAAGTGGACTGTGGTGCAAGGGGGACCCTGAAGTGGACTGTGGTGCAAGGGGGACCCTGAAGTGGACTGTGGTGCAAGGGGGACCCTGAAGTGGACTGTGGTGCAAGGGGGGACCCTGAAGTGGACTGTGGTGCAAGGGGGGACCCTGAAGTGGACTGTGGTGCAAGGGGGGACCCTGAAGTGGACTGTGGTGCAAGGGGGGACCCTGAAGTGGACTGTGGTGCAAGGGGGGACCCTGAAGTGGACTGTGGTGCAAGGGGGGACCCTGAAGTGGACTGTGGTGCAAGGGGGGACCCTGAAGTGGACTGTGGTGCAAGGGGGGACCCTGAAGTGGACTGTGGTGCAAGGGGGGACCCTGAAGTGGACTGTGGTGCAAGGGGGGACCCTGAAGTGGACTGTGGTGCAAGGGGGGACCCTGAAGTGGACTGTGGTGCAAGGGGGGACCCTGAAGTGGACTGTGGTGCAAGGGGGGACCCTGAAGTGGACTGTGGTGCAAGGGGGGACCCTGAAGTGGACTGTGGGGCAAGGGGGGACCCTGAAGTGGACTGTGGTGTAAGGGGGGACCCTGAAGTGGACTGTGGTGTAAGGGGGACCCTGAAGGGGACTTTAATGGCAGAGAACACTGATGGGGACTGTGATGTAAGGGGGGCTCTGATGGGGTCTCTGATGCAATGGTGACTCTGAGAACCTTGATACAAGGGTGGACTTTGGTGTAATGGCCCGTACACACGATCTGAATATTGGACAACAGATCGTATGACTTTTTTCGCTTAATAGTCGCAAGTAGAAATTTAATGGGTTACTAAAGTCACAAAAATTCTTGTACGACAGAAAAAAAATCGGAAGTGATGTCATGTGTTGTAATGTATTTGTATTATATTTTCGGGCAACAACTGTACTGACTATGGTAAATGAAAATTACGTGCTTGTCTAATCGAATGATATTGGATGAATTGTCGCGATCGGCTCTCAAAAAGCTCTGTACTAACGATCTGATTATTGTACGATCGAATTGAAAGCGGTATTTTTTTTTGTCCGAGTTTCGGATCGTGTGTATGGGCCATAAAGGGGGACTTTGATGGGCTCATGTTTATTTGGAACGTCTTTGTTTCTCTCTCTCTCTGCTATCATGCCCCAGTGCTGACTCGGAGGGGCAAACAAAGGTGTTAAAGGCACCTAACATCCTCCTTATTAACCAATGACCAAAGACCCCATGTCTACCATGTCTATGAGGGAAGTGCCCACTTGGAGCTCAGTCCCTGCCATTATTGAGGCCCTTTACTTGTCTTTATCCGGTCCTTGGCACACTATTCCTCCACTGGTATCAATGATGGGTCACCATTCCTCTCACTAATACCAATGATGAGACACTAGCTCTCCCACTGATACCAACAATAGTTTACTATTCGTCCTACTGATACCAACGATGGGGTACTATTCGTCCCACTGATACCAACGATGGGGTACTATTCGTCCCACTGATACCAACGATGGGGTACTATTCGTCCCACTGATACCAACGATGGGGTACTGTTCGTCCCACTGATACCAACGATGGGGTACTATTCGTCCCACTGATACCAACGATGGGGTACTATTCGTCCCACTGATACCAACGATGGGGTACTATTCGTCCCACTGATACCAACGATGGGGTACTATTCGTCCCACTGATACCAACGATGGGGTACTATTCGTCCCACTGGTACCAACGATGGGGTACTATTCGTCCCACTGATACCAACGATGGGGTACTAGTCTACGGTAAATGAAAATTGTACGATCTGTCATCGTACGAGGAAAAATGTTGTGCTTGTCTGATCTAATAATATTGGATGAATTGTCATGATCGGCGCTCGAAAAGCTCTGTACTAACGATCTGATTATCGTACGATCGAATTGAAAGCGGTATTTTTCGCCCGATTTTCGGATCGTGTGTACGGCCATAAGGGGGGACTTTGATGGGCTCAAGTTTATTTGGAATCTCTCTCCCTCTCTCTCCCTCTCTCCCTCTCCCTCTCCCTCCCTCTCTCTCCCCCCTATCATGCCCCAGTGCTGACTCGGAGGGGCAAACAAAGGTGTTAAAGGCACCTGACATACTCCTTATTAACCAATGACCAAAGACCCCATGTCTGAGGGGAGTGCCCATTTGGAGCTCAGTCCCTGCCGTTATTGCCTTTTTGCACTACATGTGCGGTAACTCAAGGTTGATCCTGTGATTCCAGGACACCCGCTGAGTGGAGGGGGAGATGAGCGGGGCCTCGATCCCCCACAACGCTGGACCCTGGGACATGTAGGTGTCTGATTATTAAAAGTCAGCAGCTGCAGTATTTGTAGCTGCTGACTTTTTTTTTTTTTTTAATCGGAACTCCGCTTTTAATGTAGCTTATGCATTAAGGTGAAAAAACCTTCTGTAATGCAGCAGCCTCCCTTTTACTTACCTGAGCCCGATCAAGACGATTTAAATCATGATTTAAATCACTAGTAAAAAGGTTTGATTTCAATTAACTAAATTTTAAATCCTAATTTTTAAAGCGCAACTGTCATTTTTGTTGACCCCCCGACAGTCTCATTCACTTTAATGGGATGGCTGGTGATGTGGCAGTGGCACAACAAGGTTAGGGATGTGGCGGCAGCAGGTGCGTGGATGCCCGCTAACAGGCGCTGCCATGATGGATCTGAAATGACAGGTGCTTTTTAAATGTAAGGACTTCTCACTGGTAGTTAGAATCGTTAATAATTTGCAAACAAAATGAAGGTTTCATATTTAGAATAATAAGCTGTCAGGTTAGTAAAACAGTGATATCAGAATTGATTCAATCATACAGTTTGTAGTGTACATAGATTTGCAAAACAATGTGATAAAGGAATATTCCTGAACTTTGTTTTATCTCATGGTTACTGTGAAATTGTGTGCCTACATCAATGCAGTGCATGTTATCTCAGCTTGCAGAGCTTGGATACACTGAAAGAGTTTACCAAATGTAGATATTGCAACTTACTAAGCTCCATTTCAAGCTGAATAAGCTAAATTACTAATGTATCTTAAATAGAAAACGATCTTTTAGATAGATTTTTACTCCAAAAGCATTTTATTAAAATAAATTAGATTTTTTTTTTTTTTTTATATCATTGATTTTTATCCACCCTGTTTACAACCCCTTTAATCACTTTGGCGACTTATTGATTTTACACATTGTTTAGAAACGCTTGTTAAATCGCAGTACAAGTATTTACAGACTGTCTATTTTATCAGAGTCTATTGATAAATGGTTAAACACTTGCCAGCTGTTGTAACCTGTATGTAACCTTACTTCCTGCCCCAATAAAACCCCATCACACCCTGAATGAGAGTGTGTCACCAGGACAGGAGGTGACAGGAAATTCCGTCCAAATGGGACAATGAGAACAACAAAAACCCCACGGGCTCTAATTCCCCACCAGCTGATCTAAACCCGACTAAAAATGTGATTTGAGTACGGCTTTAATTAGCTTCCATTTAAAGTGTCTGATCCTACAGAGTATAGAACGTAATATTTATAATGTGATGGTGGTTGAGGACATTGGAGTGTAAGCTCCTCTGGTGCAGGGACTGATGTGACTGGCTCAGTGTTCTCTGCAGAATATGTCAGAGCTATACAAAGTATAAATGTAATAGCTTTTGACTGTGGTGGGACATTTAGAGTGTAGGCTCATCTGGCGAGGAGACTGATGTGACTGGCTCAGTGTTCTCTGTACAGCACTATGGAATATGTCATATTGCTATATAAATGTATAATACTAATCAGGACAAGATCTGCATGGAGTTTGCATGTTCTCCCTGTGTGTGTGGGTTTCCTCTGGGTGCTCCGGTTTCCTTTCCAAGACAGGCTGGTAGGTTAAAGGCCCTAGTAAGCATGTTTGTGTATGTGTGTGAGATGGGGACCTCAGATTGTAAGCTCCTTGAAGTCCAAGGACTGATGTGAAATTGTGAATGAACAGTTTGTAAAGCACTGTGTAAATGTTTGGCACTATATACAGTAAATACCTGTAATAATAAAGTTTTTATTATGTTGAGGACATTAGATTATAAGCTCTTCTGTTGTAGAGACTGATGTGACTGGCTCCGTGTTCTCTGTACAGCACTTCAGATTATGTCAGAGCTATATAAATGTTTAATAGAGTAGTACCTTAGATTACGAGCATAATTCGTTCCAGAAGCATGCTTGTAATCACTTGTATATCAAAGCGAGTTTCCCCATAGGAGTCAATGGAGACTCATATAATTCATTCCTGTGTCACTGTTGGCGTATGCAGTACCGCATGTGGCCAGAGGTGGGGGCGTCGGAGGCACTCAGAGATGCTCAGACTCTCAGGAACCGAATGTCACTGGCACCCCCCACCTCTGGCCACATGCGGTACTGCACACCCCAGAGGCTTGAATCCTGCTTGTCTTGTGAAACACTGCTCGCAAATCGAGTCAGGATTTTTGTTAAAAAAAGGTTTGTATAGCGAAACTCTCGTAAAACAGTGTTACTCGCAACCCGAGTTTTTACTGTAATTGGGTATGACTGTGAAGGAGACATTAGAGTGTAAGCTCTCGTGGCGCAAAGACTGTGGAGAATGGTGTGGTGTTCTCTGTACAGCACTACAGAATATGTACAGAATATGTCAGAGCTACTGTATATAGATATAATAATAATAATAGTGTGTGTGACTGGTGGGGATAGTGGAGTGCAAGCTTCTCTGGTGCAGAGACTGATGTGACTGGCTCAGTGTTCCCTGTACAGCACTGCAGAATGTGTCTGAGCTATATAAATTATAATTATAATCACGTTTGACTGGGGTGGGACACTTGGAGTGTAAGCTCTTCTTTTGTGGGGTCTAATGCGGCTGTCATGTCAGAGCTATATAATGTATAATAATCGTGTGTGTGACTATGGGGGCACATTGGAGTGTAAGCTTTTGTGGTGCAGAGACTATGTTGAATGGTGTTGTGTTCTCTGTACAGCACTGTGGAATAAGTCAGAGGTATATAAATATATAATAATAGTGTGTGACTGTACAGAGACATTAGAGTGTAAGCTCCTCTGCTGCAGAGACTGATGTGACTGGCTCAGTGTTCTCTGTACAGCACTACAGTATAAGTCAGCTATATTAAAGTATACCGTGACTGTGATCAGGGGTTTGGCATGGCAGCAGCTTATATGTTCCTGGTTTTCCGTTTCACAACAACTTGATAAGACGCAATTTCTGACCTTTGATAGGCCGACTCCTAATCTTACTCTGAGCTTGTTCATATTTAAGGGACACCAGAAATTTTTGCTTCTCGAAGAAGCTTTCAAACTTAATTCAAACAAATCGCATGTCACACGCTAAATAAATCATAAGTCCCGCACAAAGGCGGCAGAGTTGAGAGGTCAGTGGCAGCTCTGTCGTCTGCGCATGGAGCCCGTCAAAAAACAATTTCAACTTGCGTCCGTCTAGCAATTACACCTTCTTACCATGCAAAGTTCAGCGGAATACATCTGCATATTAAGGGGCAGCCTTCGGCACAGCTGTAATGGGCCAAGTGCTGCCACTGACCTTATTCCGTTCCAACGCAATTCATTTCAATCCCTTAGAGTCGGCTGGAGGTTAAACTACTGTACAGCTTAAAGGGACAACTTTTAAGAAGATGGATGGATGTCTGATTAGAGGAACCGGATGCTTGCGCAGAGAAAATTTGCACAATTTTGGAGCGAGCGTGTTTTACCAATGTTCTATAAATCAAATCACTGTTCTGTCATGCATCAAAAATGGTATCAAACGTTCCCAGCGAGAAGAGATCTTTAAAATAAATGTTATATAACAGCTGGTAACCAGGTCCTTGTAAAGAAAAAACACACTTTGTTTCAGAAATTGTTTTAATGTGCATAAACACAAGCAGGTTTACAATTTATAGCGCTAAAAACACTTTAACATTTAAAGTTTATCTAAATTCACACTGATACCAGCGATGGGGTACTATTCGTCCCACTGATACCAGCGATGGGGTACTATTCGTCCCACTGATACCAGCGATGGGGCACTATTCGTCCCAGTGATACCAGCGATGGGGCACTATTCGTCCCAGTGATACCAGCGATGGGGCACTATTCGTCCCAGTGATACCAGCGATGGGGCACTATTCGTCCCAGTGATACCAGCGATGGGGCACTATTCGTCCCAGTGATACCAGCGATGGGGCACTATTCGTCCCAGTGATACCAGCGATGGGGCACTATTCGTCCCACTGATACCAGCGATGGGGCACTATTCCTACCACTGATACCAGCGATGGGGCACTATTCCTACCACTGATACCAGCGATGGGGCACTATTCCTACCACTGATAACAATGATACGGCAATAGCTAGCAAGTACAATCTCCTGCTTTTAAAACTGATGTGACGGCATTGAATATCACCCGGAATATCTATAGCTCCCAGCAGATGCAGGCTTTCTGCCCTCCAAGGGTCATGGCAGTGGCGTAACTAGAACCTTCAGGGCCCTGATGCAAGAAACCATGGAGGGCCCCCCCCCCGACCTTGGCACAGGGCTGTTTTCTCCGAGCCCAATGGTGGAACACCAGGGCCCAGTCCCAAGTGGGTGGCTGCATATAATGGAACCGATTTCTCCATTTCCCCCCACTTCTCCTCTTCTCCCACCCACAGGCATTCAGCGGCTGCAGGAGGAAAATGGAGAGACCTGTTCCTCTATGTCAGTGTTTCACAATGTTTTTCCAGTCAGGACACCCTTGAAGTACACCCCTAGGTGAATGGGGCTGCACTCCAACCCCCCTGCAACTGTGTGCATTGCATGCAGTTGCAGCATAGTGATGATGCATTTAAGGGGTTAAAACAGGTGGTCAGTAGGCAACATATTGCCTCTCTACCGGCTGTCAAATGCCTCTGAAAAGCGATCTGAGCATGGATCGCTTTTCGGAGAAACAGAATTTTACATAAAATGTGCATATATACATGTAAACACACACAGACACATATATACACACACATATATATATATATATATATATATATATATATATATATATATATATATATATATATACCAAAATAGCAGTGAGAGTTAAATTCATTTAGAAATCATGATAAAACATTTTTGTTCATACAGAGGTGTCAGCAAAGTCTCAGTGATGAAATCAAAATCACACCCTTTAGAAAGTGCCGTGAAACAAAGCAAACGCCACCACCTATAAGCTCACTGACCGCTTACCAGAACTATAGGTCCCCGATTTATGGGACCCAAGAGAGCAAATGGTTAATCACCAAGACTGACGGTCAGGATGGCGAACAGGCGACCCCTCACTCTCAACAGCAGTGGGGTAAGGAACGCGTGGGGAGTACAGGTGGTAGAGTATAGGGGGTAGAGCACCACATCTTGTGAAGCCTGTACACAGCAGCGACCGTCTCAATCTTAATTTTAATTATAATTTTAATTTTGTTATTGGTTTTTAATTTTAATGTAATAAACGAGGTGGTTCCCAATATGAAAGCGATTCTTGGTTTGTCACTTTAATTTTTTTCATCTAGAGTTATTGGGTTCAGTACATAATATTTATTATGATAATATTTTATAGTTTACATGGAAGATAGACGAGCCCTACATGGCATAAGGATTCCTCGTTCACCCGACAGTTGTGTTATTAAGTAAATGAGATTGGGTGGCGGACAGTGTTTTTATTAGATAATTGGACAGATAAATGGAGTGGTACAATTAATGCTGGTCTTTAAGTATTATGAGGGTGCTAATGATTTTATATATGATATAGATTAATATTAACTAACCATACAGCGACTCGATACGTAAATATGTTTAAGTTTATCGAACTTACATTTTTGGATTTATTTTTAAACATAAATTTTTATTTGAAATTATAAGGATGGGTACTTAGGTATTTAATTATTAATAGTAAGGGGTTATGATTTTTCATGGAATTTATTATTTAACACGATCCTGACTAATATTATGTGGGTAGAACATTAAATGCTCAATGCGCGGCAGACTGTACTAATGAGTGCGGGAATGTCAGCGAGAGCTTTGTGTCCCGCATATCATATACAGGTGTTGCGGAATTTTAGGTGACTTACTGAGCCCAAACGAATAAATTAACCAATGCAAGGTTATTATATTACACATGTATGGCACGATGTGTATATATTATAGTAGGAGTATAATATAGTAAGATAATGTTAGGCCGAGTAAATTGATACCCAACATGTCACGCTTCAAAATTGCGCCCACTCGTGGAATGGCGACAAACTTTTTTACCCTTAAAAATCTCCATAGGCAACGTTTAAAAAATTCTACAGGTTGCATGTTTTGAGTTACAGAGGAGGTCTAGCGGTAGAATTATTGCTCTCGCTCTACTGAACTTCAATTGAGAAATTTGTACTAGGCTCTCAAGACGTTGTTGACCTGTTGATTGGATTATCATAATTACAAAGGCAACAACCTACATTCACAAACAGGTCCTTAAAGTGATAATAAAAGTAATTCAAAAACAAACTCTAAAAAACACTTGTCCCCACCCCTGCTCCCTCCTCACTGGTCGTGATTGGCAGCAGCTGGAGCCATTGTCAGTCACAGCCAGTAAGGAGACCTGGATAAGCAGCTCGTCTTGTGCACATTGCGATCGGGCTACAGTAAGTATTGGGGGGAGCTGTATACTGAAGGTTTTTTACCTTCATGCACAGAATATGCATGCATCCACCGTAAACTAACTTTGAAGAATATGCAGTTTAATTTTATTGCCTTTAAAGTGGTTCTAAGGGCAGAAGGTTTTTTATCTTAATGCATTAAGAAAAAAAAAAAAAAACCTTCTGTGTGCAGCAGCCCCCCTAATATTTACCTGAGTCCCATCTTGATCCAGTGATGTTGCACAAGAGACCCAGCTGTCTGGGACTTTCCCTACTGGCTGAGACACTGCATTGCGTGCCATAGGCTCCTTCTGCTGTCAAGTCAGTGAGCCAATGAGGAGAGAGAGAGGGGGTGGGGCCAAGCTGTGGCTCCATGTCTGGAAGGCAACACACAGCAGCAACTTGGCTTGGTTGCCCCCACAGCAAGCAGCTTGCACTCAGCAGGAAGGAAGGGCCAGGAGCACTGGCGAAGAACCCAAGAAGAGGAGGATCTGGGCTGCTCTGTGTTAAACCATTGCACAGAGCAGGTATATATGACATGTTTGTTATTTTTTAAACAAAAAAAAAACTAAGACTTTAATATCACTTTAAATGAACTTTTACCCACATTGGTCCAGCACTATCACACTCCTGCCAGAATGTCCTCAACTCCAAAAAAGTTGGGACGCTGTGCACAATCTACACTTTCTTTCTTGTCTCTGTGACCTGTTTCTATAGTCAAACTGCCTATGCCCTACTCACAGCTGGTGCTAAAAAGGCACAGAATTCCATTGAATGTCCATTAAAGAACATGATCCAGCAGCTTCATATCTCTTCTACAGAAAGGAAAGGAAATAGAGCAACCTGTCCTTAGGCTGGATTCACACCAATGCATTTTTAGTGCTTTTTGCATTTTGCAGATTTGCACTACAGTCCATTTAACATGGTTTCCTATGGAACACATTCTGTAGTGTAAATCTGCAAAAAGCACAAAAAATGCATAGGTGTGAATCCAGCCTTAGTCTTGTGACACCCATGGGCAGATCATTACACCGCTGTTGTCATATATCTCCACAACCAGGGAGTTGATGGAAGTTAGAGATTCTGTATCCAACAAAGAATACTGTCCCAGGCGCCTATTTAAAAATAAAAGTAAACAAAAGTCCACCAGGATGAGGACAATGCTACCATCTTAGCATAAATCCAATATAAATAACTTGTGAAAAAAGTACTCTTGTGCATAAACCATATAATATCATCAATCCATATGATAATCTAGTATTTAGGCAGATGATTCATGTAGCATTTACCTCCTGGGATCCTTCTGCCCTTAGCTCAGGCATGCAGGCAGGGGGAGTGTACTTAGCAGGCTCCTGTCATTCAGCTGTCCTGTGCCATCCATGCCACCTCTACCATCAGCTGAGTTTTTTGTGTTTGATAACAGGGAGTAGGGCTTCATGTTTTGAGTCTCAAAATAGATTCTGGACTATTCTTTAATGCCGGGATCTAGGTACCAAAGGGGATCCACAGGGAGCCCTCAACATTGCGTGAAATGCAGTGCCATTCATTTTGAAAGATACCCTAACACACTTAAAACAATGCACCCACACTGAAGCACACTGCTACATGCAGCCTCACACATATTATGCATTGTCGTGCACTACCTTGGAAAATAATGTATGCCTCCTTTTGGCTGTATTGGTAGACCACACAAACAAATGGGCTGCCTTAACGCTACATGCTTTAATGCAGAACATAATGGCCATTTGTTTTGTGTGTGTGTGTATATATAATAGATCTATCTATCTATCTATCTATCTATCTATCTATCTATCTATATATACACACACACAATTAGAGCTGCACAATTCTGGCCAGAATGAGAATCACAATTTTTTTGTTTAGAATAAAAAGATTGCAATTCTCTCACAATTCTTGCAACGTAAAATCTTTCACATTGTGTTTTTTTTTCATTTAATTTTTTTTCATTTCAAGTAATTTTCTTCCAAAAAAATTGCATTTGAAAGACCACTGTGCAAATACAGTGTGACATAAAATATTGCAACAACCACCATTTTATTCTCTAGGGTCTCTACTAAAATAAATATATATATATATATATATATATATATATATATATATATATATATATATATATATATATATATATATATATATATATATATATATATATATAATGTTTGTGGATTCTAAGTAATTTTCTAGCAATAAATAAATAAAAGATTTTAACCTGAAACCAACAAATGTTAGAAAAAGGTTTAGTGTTTAAGTGGTTAAACTTTCCTCATTTACACACAAGTCTATTCCTTTGACAAATTGTTACAATGTTCATACTTCAGTTCCACTGCTAAAGAATGTTGTGATTCTTGGCAGACTGCCCGTTTTTTTTTTTTTTTTCTTCCTTTCTTTTGATGGCTGTGGCTTCAGAAGAGCAGAGACTGAATCGTGAAACACTTTTGTCAAGATCTCAACGGGGAAAAAAAATTGCGATAATGATTCTTGACGATTAATTGTGCAGCTCTAATATATATAGTGTGAATGTGCATATACAGTAATCTGCAGAAATTTTAGGCAAGTGTGAAGAAGTGCTGTAAAGTAAGAATGCTTTCAAAAATCTATATTTTTTTTATTTTTTTTAGTTTTATTTGTATCAATTTACAAAATGCAATGTGAGCGAACAGAAGAAAAATCAAATCAATATTTGGTGACTAGCCTTTGCCTTCAAATCACCATCAATTCTTACACTTTCACACTTTGTACAAATTCAGGGATTTTCTAAGATTGGAGTCAGTTGAATGATTAACCAATTATACCAAACAGGTGCCAATGATGATCAATTTCATATGTAGGTTGAAACACAGGCATTACTTGAAAAAAGAAACAGTTGTGTTAGAGGCTTACAACTGGGTAAGGAACAGCCAAACTCTGCTACTAAGGTGAGGTTGTGGAAGACAGTTTCATGTCACAGGTCATACACCATGGCAAGACTGAGAACAGCAGCAAGACACAAGGGAGCTATACTGCATCAGCAAGGTCTCTCCCAGGCAAAGATTTCAAAGCAGACTAAGGATTCAAGATGAGCTGTTCAAGCTCATTCGAAGATAAAAAAAAGGGCAAAGTTGAGGACCGTAGATGAAGTGGTTGGGAAAACTTAAAGGGGTTGTAAACCCTTGTGTTTTTTTCACCTTAATGCATCCTATGCATTAAGGTGAAAAAACATCTGTCAGTGACCGCCCCCCCCCCCCAGCCCCCCGTTATACTTACCTGATCCATGGAACTTGACCCAGTGGGGATGCGCTGCCCTCTACCCCGGGTTCTTGGCTCTTGATTGGATAGATTGATAGCAGCGCAGTAATTTGCTCCCGCTGCTGTCAATAAAATTCAATGACGTGGGCGCCAGGGGGTGGGGCCAAGTCATACATTCGGCGGCTACGGACGCCAAATGATGGACTCGGGAGTGAGCCCGCAAGGTAACCCCCCCTGGAAAGCGCTCCTCCTAGGGGTTTATTTGATGTGGGGAGGAGCCACGAGAGCCACCGAGGGACCCCAGAAGACTGTGTTCGGGGCCACTCTGCAAAACAAGCTGCACAGTGGAGGTAAGTATGACTGACTTTTTTTTATTTTTTTTATTTTTTTTTATAATCAAAGCTTTACAATCACTTTAAAGTGATTGTAAAGTCTCGCTTTAAAAAAATATAAACAACAAACATGTTGTTATACTTACTTGCCCTGTGCAGTGTTTTTGCACAGAGCAGCCCAGATCCTTCTTCTCTTCTCGGGTCCCTCTTTTCTGCTCCTGGCCCCTCCCTCCTGACAAGTTCCACCATAGACCAGCAGCTTGAGCCCAGTCAGAGCTTTGTTTATCCATTCAGACACGGAGGCCCGACCCACCCCTGCCCCCTCTATCCGCATTGGCTAACTGACTTTGACAGCTATAGGAGCCAATGGCGCCACAGGTGTGCTCCAGCCAATCAGGAGAAGAGTCCCGGATGGCCAAGGAAATCATGGACGTTGCTGGATAGAGAAGAGGCTCAGGGTAAGTATTAGGGGGTGCTGGGGGACCTACTACACACACAAGGTTTTTTTATCTTTATGCATAGAATGCATTAAGATTAAAAGAGTTGTAAAGGCAAAACGTTTTTTTATGCGGCAGATGAAGGACACATCATGCTTGCTTCCCTTCAACATCAGAAGATGTCCTGCAGTGCCATCAGTACAGAACTGGCAGAAACCATCAGGACCCAGGTACACCCATCTACAGTCCGGAGAAGTCTGGTCATAAGTGGTCTTCATAGAAGAATTGTGTCCAAAAAGCCATACCCCGACATGGAAAGAAGGCTAAGTGACTCAACTATGTATGAAAACATATGAGCTGGGGTGCAAAAAAATAACAGCAGCTGCTTTGGACTGATGAGTCAAAATGTGAAATATTTGGCTGTAGCAGGAGGCTGCATTTCTTGAAATGGTGTTTCGGGATAAATGATGTCTTTAGTACTGAGAAATACAGGCAGATATCTATCTATCCATCATACCATACCATCAGGGAGGTGTACAATTGGTCCCACATTTACTCTGCAGCAAGACAACCAAGCCAATGTCTTTAAGAATAATATTTGGCGTGAAGAAGAACAAGGAGTCCTAGAAGTGATGGTTTGTCCCCCACAGAGCCCTGATCTCACCATCATGGAGTCTGTCTGGGATTACATGAAGAGACAGAAAGATTTGAGACAGCCTACATTCACAGAAGATCTGCGCTTAGTTCTCCAAGATGTTTGGAACAATCTACCTGCCGCTTTGATTTGGATTTATCTTCTGTTCATTTACTTCCTGTTTTGTTAAGTGATCAAAATAAATTATTAACACTTCTATTTTGAAAGCATGCTCCATTTACAGTATTTTTTCACACTTGCCTAAAACTTTTGCACAGTAATATATACACACAGTTGTGTGAAAAAAGTATTTGCACCCTTTCTGATTTTTTTTTTTTTTTTCTTTTTGCATATTTGTCACGCATAAATGACTCAGATCATGAAACTAATTTTTATTTTTACACAAAGATAACCTGAGTAAATACAAAATGCAGTTTTTAAATGATGGTTTAATTTATTAAGGCAAAAAAGCTGTCCAAACCTGCCTGGCTTTATGTGAAAAAGTAATTGTACCCTAAACCTAATAACTGGCTGTGCCAACCTTGGTGGTAACAACTTCAATCAAGCATTTGTGATAACTGGCAATGAGTCTTTCACATTGCTGTGGAGCAATTTTGGCCCACTCTACTTTGCAGAATTGTTTTAATTCAGCCACATTGGAGGGTTTTCCAGCATGAACGGCCTGTGTAAGGTCATGGTGGACTTGCTGTCGTGTTTCGGATCATTGTCCTGCTGTATAACCCCTAGTGCACTTGAGCTTGAGGTCATGAACTGATGGCTGGACATTCTCCTTTAGGATATCTGGTAGAGCTCAGAATTCATAGTTCCATCAATTATGGTAAGTCGTCCAAGACTCCAAGTCCTGAAGCTGCAAAGCAGCTCCAGACCATCACACTACCACCACCATGTCTTATTGTTGGTATGATGTTCATGTTATGAAATGCTGTATTCATTTTATGCCAGATGTAACGGGATGCACACCTTCCAAAAAGTTATATTTTTGTCTCATCAGTCCACAGAATATTTGCCTAAAATTCTTGGGGATAATCGAGATGTTTTTTGGTAAATTTTAACCTTTTGTGTTCTTTTTGGTCAGCAGTGGATGCCATTTTTGCCCAGTCTTTCTTTTTGTTGAGTCATGGACACTGATCTTACAGGCAAGTGAGGCCTGCAGTTCTTTAGATGTTGTTCTGTGTTCTTTTATGACCTGGATGAGTCGTCGTCATGCTCTTGGAGTCATTTTTGTAGGCCAACCTCTCCTAAGAGGGTTCAGTACTGTTCCAAGTTATCACCATTTGTGCATAATGGCTCTCCCCGTGGTCTACTGGAGTTCCAAACCCTTAGAAATGGCTTTGAAACCCTTCCTAGACTGATATATGTACATTACTTTGTTTCTAATCTGTTCTTGATTTTTTTTTTTTTTTTTTTTTTTTAGATTGTGGTATAATGTGTGGCTTTTTGTGATCTGCTGGCATGCTTCACTTTGTCGGACAGCTTCTATTTTATGTAATTTTTTTTTTTGATTCAACAGGTCTAGCAGTAATCAGGCCTGGGTGTAGCAAGTGAAATTTAACTGGGATTTCCAAAAAATTGTTGCTAATAACAGTTCATTCATGATTCAGCATGGGAGGGGGCAATTACTTTTTCACATAGGGCGAGGCAGAGTTGAACAGCTTTTTTCCTTAATAAATTATAAAATCATTTAAAAACGGCATCTTGGATTTACTCGGTTATCTTTGTGTAATATTAAAATTTGATGATCTGAATCATTTAAGTGTGAGAAATATGCAAAAAAGTATTCAGACCTCCTTAAATTTTTTACTTTTGTTATATTGCAGCCATTTTCTAAATTCATTTAAGTTAATTTTTTTCCTCATTAATGTACACACAGCACCCCATATTGACAGAAAAACACAGAATTGTTGAAATTTTTGCAGATTTATTAACCACTTCAGGACCGCCGTATTGCCATTGTACGTCAGCACAATGGCACAGGCAGGCAGAATCACGTACATCTACGTGATTGCCTTCCAGCGGGTGGGGGGTCCCATCGGACCCCCTCCCGCTGGATACGGCGGTCCGATTCGGTCCAGGAGCGCTCCGTGAAGAGGGGATGGCCGTTCGTTTTCGGCCACCCCCTCTGGATCGCTCCTGGCCAATGAGAAGCTTCCTCCCCTGTGTATTGTTTACACAGGAAGGAGGAAGTGATGTCATTCTCCTCGGGGCGGTCTTTTTGACCGGACTACGAGGAGAAGAGTAAAAGTAAGTCTGCACGAACACTACACTGACATGTAGGTACACACAGGCACACAAACCCCCCCCGATCCCCCCCCCCGATCGCCCCCCGATCCCCCCCCCGCCCCCCCTCCCCCCCAGTCACAGTGTCACTGATTGCATTGATCATTTCTTTACTGATCAATGCATTCAGTGTCAGTTGTGACAGTAAAAACTGTCAGGACAGTTAGTGTTAGGTCCAGGGTAGCCCCCTATCACCCCCCAATAAAGATTTAACCCCCTGATTGCCCCTAGAGTTAACCCTTTCACCCCCTTTTGCCAGTGTCACTAAGCGATCATTTTTCTGATCGCTGCATGTGTCGCTAGTGTCGCTAGGTAGCTAGTTATTTTTTTAGGTTCACCGCCAGGTTTTTATATCGCTAGGTACCCCGATATACTACCCAATAATGTTTTTAACCCCCTGATTGCCGCTAGTTAACCCTTTCACCCCCTTTTGCCAGTGTCACTAAGCGATCGTTTTTCTGATCGCTGCATTAGTGTCGCTACAGTCGCTAGGTAGCTAGTTATTTTTTTAGGTTCACCGCCAGGTTTTTATAGCGCTAGGTACCCCGATATACTACCCAATAATGTTTTTAACCCCCTGATTGCCGCTAGTTAACCCTTTCACCCCCTTTTGCCAGTGTCACTAAGCGATCATTTTTCTGATCGCTGCATGTGTCGCTAGGTAGCTAGTTATTTTTTTAGGTTCACCGCCAGGTTTTTATATCGCTAGGTACCCCGATATACTACCCAATAATGTTTTTAACCCCCTGATTGCCGCTAGTTAACCCTTTCACCCCCTTTTGCCAGTGTCACTAAGCGATCGTTTTTCTGATCGCTGCATTAGTGTCGCTACAGTCGCTAGGTAGCTAGTTATTTTTTTAGGTTCACCGCCAGGTTTTTATAGCGCTAGGTACCCCGATATACTACCCAATAATGGTTTTAACCCCCTGATTTCCGCTAGTTAACCCTTTCACCCCCTTTTGCCAGTGTCACTAAGCGATAATTTTTCTGAACGCTGCATCAGTGTCGCTAGTGTCGCTAGGTAGCTAGTTAACTAGGCTCCCAAAAAGTCCCCCACATGTGGTATCCCCGTACTCGGGAGAAGCAGCAGAATTTATTTTGGGGTGTAATTTGACTTCTGCCCATAGCATGTGTGAGCAATATATCATTTAGTGACAACTTTGTGCAAAAAAAAAAAAAGTTTGTAATATTCCCGCAACTTTTGGCAAAATATAAAATATTCCATGGACTCAACATGCCTCTCAGTAAATAGCTTGGGGTGTCTACTTTCCAAAATGGGGTCATTTGGGGGAGTTTTGTGCTATTTTGGCATTTTATGGCCTTCGAAACTGTGATAGGTAGTGAGGAGTTAAATCAAAAATTTGCACCCTTAGAAATCCTGAAGGTGGTGATTGGTTTTCGGGGTGTCGTGCGCGACTAGACTCCCAAAAAGTCCCACACATGTGGTATCCCCGTACTCGGGAGAAGCAGCAGAATGTATTTTGGGGTGTCATTTCACATATAACCATGGCATGTGTGAGCAATATATCATTTAGTGACAACTTTTTGTAAAAAAAATTTTTTTTTTTTTTTTTTGTCATTATTCAATCCCTTAGGACAAAAAAAATAAATATTCAATGGGCTCAACATACCCATCAGCAATTTCCTTGGGGTGTCTACTTTCCAAAATGGGGTCATTTGGGGGGATTTGTACTGCCCTGCCATTTTAGCACCTCAAGAAATGAGATCGGCAGTCATAAATTAAAAGCTGTGTAAATTCCAGAAAATGTACTCTAGTTTGTAGACGCTATAACTTTTGCGCAAACCAAAAAATATACGCTTATTGACATTTTTTTTACTAAAGACATGTGGCTGAATAAATTTTGCCCTCAATGTATGACTAAAATTTAGTTTATTCGATTTTTCTTATAACAAAAAGAAGAAAATATCTTTTTTTTTCAAAATTTTCGCTCTTTTTTCATTTATATCGCAAAAAAAAAAAATCGCAGAGGCAATCAAATACCATCAAAAGAAAGCTCTATTTGTGGGAAGAAAAGGACGCAAATTTCGTTTGGGTGCAATATTGCATGACCGCGCAATTACCAGTTAAAGCAGCGCAGTGCGAAATTGCAAAAAGACCTCTGGTCCTTAAGGTGTTTATTGGTCCGGAACTGAAGTGGTTAAAAAGGGAAAACTGAAATATCACATGGTCCTAAGTATTCAGACTCTTTGCTAATATATTTAACTCCGGTGCTGCCCATTTCTTCTGATCATCTTTGAGATGGTTCTACACCTTCATTTGAGTCCAGCTGTTTGATTATACTGTTTGGACTTGATTAGGAAAGCCACACACCTGTCTATGTAAGACCTTACAGCTCATAGTGCATGCAAAAGGGAAGAAAGTAGAGTTGGCACTGCCCTCTGATTTACTGAAGAAAAAAATGTGCTAGAACAAATTCCATTATCAGGATATTATATCCTTGTGATAAGTTGCAATTAAAGTGAAAATAAAAATTGAGATTAGAATTAGTGTATGTCAGAGCAAATGGGAATCCTGAGGTCAAAGCAACCATCTGAAGAGCTCAGAGACATAATTGTGGCAAGGCACAGATCTGGCAAAGGTTACAAAAACATTTCTGCTGCACTTGAGGTTCCTAAGAGCACAGTGGCCTCCATAATCCTTAAATGGAAGATGTTTGGGACCACCAGAACCCTTCCTAGAGCTGGCCGTCTGGCCAAACTGAGCTATCGGGGGAGAAGAGCCTTGGTGAGAGAAGTAAAGAAGAACCCAAAGATCACTGTGGCTGAGCTCCAGAGATGCAGTCGGGAGATGGGAGAAAGTTGTAGAACGTCAACCATCACTGCAACCCTCCACCAGTTGGGGTTGTGGCCCGACGGAAGCCTCTCCTCAGTGCAAGACACCTGAAAGCCTGCATGGAGTTTGCAAAAAAAACTTTGAAGGACTCCAAGTTGGTGAGAAATAAGATTCTCTGGTCTGATGAGACCAAGTTAGAACTTTTTGGCCTTAATTCTAAGCGGTATGCGTGGAGAAAACCAGACACTGCTCATCACCTGTCCAATACAGTCCCAACAGTAAAGCATGGTGGTGGGCGGCATCATGCTGTGGGGGTGTTTATCAGCTGCAGGGACAGGACGACTGGTTGCAATCGAGGGAAAGATGAATGCGGCCAAGTACAGGGATATCCTGGACGAAAACCTTCTCCAGAGTGCTCAGGATCTCAGACTGGGCCAAAGGTTTACCTTCCAACAAGACAATGACCCTAAGCACCCAGCTAAAATAACAAAGGAGTGGCTTCACAACATCTCCGTGACTGTTCTTGAATGGCCCAGCCAGAGCCCTGACTTAAACCCAATTGAGCATCTCTGGAGAGACCTAAAAATGGCTGTCCACCAATGTTTACCATCCAACCTGACAGAACTGGAGAGGATCTGCAAGGAGGAATGTCAGAGGATCCCCAAATCCAGGTGTGAAAAACTTGTTGGATCTTTCCCAAAAAGACTCATGGCTGTATTAGATCAAAAGGGTGCTTCTACTAAATACTGAGCAAAGGGTCTGAATACTTAGGACCAGACCATGTGATATTTCAGTTTTTCTTTTTTAATAAATCTGCAAAAATATCAACAATTCTATGTTTTTCTGTCAATATGAGGTGCTGCATGTACATTGAGGAAAGAAAAATTAACTTAAATAATTTTAGTAAATGACTGCAATATAGCAAAGAGTGAAAAAATTGAAGGGGGTCTGAATACTTTCCGTCCCCACTGTGTGTGTGTGTGTGTGTGTGTGTGTGTGTGTGTGTGTGTGTGTGTGTGTATCTATCATATAGATAGATATAGAGAAAGAGAGATATTATATATAATATAATATTTATTATACAGGATTGGAAACAGTTTGCAGTACAGTTCAATACAGATATATTACATACACAAAATATATATTAGGGCTGCGGAAATTAACGATTAATTGTTCGATTAATCGTTAATTTCTTTGATCGATCAAAATAATTTTGATCGAGGACGATCCGCGGAGTGAGCTCCGCAGTCTCGCCCATAGGAAAGGCCGCGGCTTCGGCCTAGCTCCGGAGCCGCGGCCATCTTGGTCCACCCGTCGGTGGTCTAGATGCGCGCGCTGGCGTCATCATCGCCCGCCTGCTTGTGTCTACTCTGAGGATGGACGGGTCTGCCTGCTGTCTATTCCAGACAGAGCAGACAATAATGAATATTAAGGTATGGGGGAGATGTGAGGAGATGTGGGCAGTACTTTATGGGGGGAGATGTGGGCAGTACTTTATGGGGGGGAGATGTGGGCAGTACTTTATGGGGGGGAGATGTGGGCAGTACTTTATGGGGGGGAGATGTGGGCAGTACTTTATGGGGGGGAGATGTGGGCAGTACTTTATGGGGGGGAAATGTGACATTACAGTTAAAGTTAAACTAACTTTCTACGTTTTTCTTAAAGTTTAATAAAAAAAATTGTAAAAACTGTATATGCATTATAATTAATCGAAATTAGTCGATTAATCGATTAAAAAAAAAATCGATTAATCGAACAGGAAAATTTTAATCAGTAACAGCCCTAATATATATATATATATATATATATATATATATATATATATATATATAATATATTTTAATTTATTTTTTATTTATAATATATGTATGTTATTACTATGTTTATTTTAAAAACAGACAACCTCATGATAATATATATATTACTGCCCCTGCCCTCCTTCTGTACTGTTAAGATTAATAAGTCTGATAGAGCTGCACAGTGTTTGGATCAGATAAATTATGGCATTTACTGCTGATATTTGCTCTTAATTGCATTGTAATTCACCAGATAATCATCAAAGTAATTTCAAAGGCAAAATATCTAATTGAAGACTTTTCCAGCGTGTAAAGACAATGTTTGGCCACTAGGTGGCAGCCTAGCTCTGCTAAATTAAAATTATTTTCTTATTGTACTCCACGTTACATTAGAGGTAAAGCTTTATTTTGGTGCACATTGTTTCATCTGCTGCACCATGGCGAGCCTTCACTGCTATTCTCAGCATGGGAAGGCAATTCTTTTTTTTTTTTTTTTTTCTGATGAAGAATTTTAGGATGCTGCCATATCCTAATAACCAAAAGGCAATGCCTTGTTTGGAAAAATTAGGTTTTGATGCCACTAAATATTTATTGTACCTCTTTGTTCATGCAATCAGTTCATTATTTTTGCTCTTTCAAGTGATTCCGTATTATTTAAACAAACTGATTTATTTATTTTTGATACATCCGATGTGGTCCACATTCTCTTATGTTAAGTAGAACTGGCCACACACAAGAGACGAGATTAAAATCCATACAGGTGTGCATGACAGATGCATAGTGGCAGCACTTTTTTTTTGAATGGTGCTTTTTCTCCAGCCAAACATGCTCCCAACTCTTACACCACCCTCCCAATCATTACCATTAACCAATTAATAATAATAATAATAAATAAAATAATAATAATAAATTAAAAAGAAACTTGCTAACTTTTTTTTTTTTTTTTTTTAACCTACATAAGTCCACTGTCATGTGTACCTTGCTGGCTCCTCTTATCGGAGCAAGAACCTGTGATCTAGCATTGAAGTCTAGTCCAACTGCTGGCCAGTCTTTTTGCTGCCCCTTGTCGTGGTGTCATCACACTGCTTGCAGCTTTTGGAGCGTGTGAGGACACTGGCACTGGACTACCAATGGAAAGTATCCAAGTTACTCAGACAGCTACGTGGGCACCTGAAGAAAGACCCACCAACTCTAAGGTCAAGAAAAGTTTAGACCTTGGACCTAGCGTGTCATGTGGCCACAGATTCAGGTGAGTATTTTGCACTATTAATGTAGCATTTTCAAAATGCTTCAGTGAATAGATAAATGTAGTTGGTATGTTTTGCAGAGGTGGAGGTATTTGTGGCTGGGGTGGACCTTGAAATATGATTACTGCTTCCTTTTTGAAGCAATCCTTACATTGTTATGCACAAATGTAAAATCTACATGTTTAGCTATAAAATGTATGTATGTGTGTGTGTGTGTGTGTGTGTGTGTGTGTGTGTGTATATGTATATGTATATGTGTATATATATATATATATATATATATATATATATATATATATATATATATATATATATATATATATATATATATATATAATGCACACACGCACATAAATTACACTTTTAGTACACACAAAATATAATCCCTATTTGTGCAAGTGTGTGCACCCAGATCAATATACACATTTCCTAAAATATTCCTCAAATAAATCCCAATATAAAGTATAAAGTGCTATACTAAAAACCAAAATAAATTACATACATTTTTTGATATAATAATTATTAATTTATGTGCAAAAAATCATACGCTGTGAAAATAAATATGAGAGCAAATGAAAGTGCTTGATATTAGTCCCAACAAATAATAATCACAGCATATTAAATTTAATATGTGAAAATCCATTTAGATCTCAATAAAGTGCTTGCTGTGGTGAAAAAAAAAACAAGAGAGATTCCGTGGTCAAAACTCCAAAAAATATCTGTGACACTTCAATAGAAGTGCTCCCTTCCAGATGAGAACATTCCGCACTTACCAGAAAATAAATGACCTCAAAAACACGCTTCGTATAATTGTTTCCCCAAATGGATGTTATAATTGATCCTCCATTGATATCCTGGGCGTTTTGGACAATTACAAATCAACACATCCTAAAAGGCATTCATGTGCCTTTAAGCGATCTTGTATAAACCTGATTTGCAAGGGGAAGACATGAAAGATTCTCTCATAGTGTAGTATTTATTGAAGAAAAATTAAAATTGCACTTACATGGCTTACAAGAAAAACGAGCCTCAATGAGGAACCGAAGAATGCCGGTTTGCGCTCCACCTGGATTCCAGAAGCCAGAAATGACGTGTCCCGGAAAGTCCCACCCTTCGCGTTTCGTCAGCAAACGTCTGATGTCCTCAAGTATTTGTGTTTGGGGTGGACCTTGAAATATTATTACCACTTCCTTTTTGTAGCAGCCCTTACATTTTTGCATCGTTAAAATCTACATTTGTATCTATAAAATGATATATATATGTGTGTGTGTGTGTGTGTGTGTGTGTGTGTGTGTATGTATATATATATATATATATATATATATATATATATATATATATATATAATTTTTTTTTTAATATTAAAATGAATTTTTACTGCACACAAAATGTAATCCCGTATTTATTTATATTTTTTTCCCGTGCACCCTCAAAACGGCAAAAAAAATTATGTACCCGAAATGATCAATAGGTGACGGTTTCAATGCCATTACAGCTCCTCTGTTTGGAGTTGAACATTAATGAGAGACCTTTTGTAGAAATGTGTTTACACTTGGCGAACACATGCGGCTGAATTAAAATTTGACAGTGTCTCTTTACTGGACTTTTATAAATTTTAGCTTCCCAAAGAACAATCTTCCACTCTTCACAATAATGCCGTCTTCATGTCCTGATTTTTCGGCAGCACTGTTATTTGTGAGCAACTATTTTCAAAGATGAAGCACACAAAGGGCTATATTAGAACCAAAATATCTGATGAGCACCTTGAGAATTTATTGAGAATTGCTACTCCATCCACTCAACCAGATATCGATTCGTTAGGTTATCAAAAACAGTGTCAAATATTGCACTAGTTTCATGTTGTCGTCTTTTATTTTTATGATAAATTTGACAAAAAATTTAGTTTTATCACTGAGGTACATTATCTATATCTGTGATTGGTAACTTGTGATCTGCCTGCCTTTTTTCTGCTCATCAGCTATCTTTATTCTTAGGCCGCGTACACACGGGCGGACTATCCGTCCAACTAAGTCCGTCAGACAATCCGACAGACAGTCCGTCCTACTTTTGAATGAACGGACTTGACCACACACGACGAACAGACAGTCCGCTGAAAGCTTGCGCGATGACGTGTACGGCACGTACGACGGGACTAGAAATTTGACGTCCAATACACTGCAATGCAACCTTCGGCCGTGTAAATCCTTTCTGAGCATGCGCCATACTTAGTCCGTCGAACTAGCCTACTCACGAGCGGACTGTCCGCTAAAACCAAGTTTGGACGGACAATATTACGGAAATTCCGAAAGACTTAGTCCGCCAGACTGTCCGCTGAAAAAGTCAGCTGAAGCCCACACACGAGCGGATTGTCCGCTGAAACACGTTTCAGCGGACTAAGTTGGACGGACAGTCCTCTCGTGTGTACGCGGCCTTAGTGTATTTTATGTGTGGCCCAAGACAATTCCTCTTCTTCCAATGTGGCCCAGGAAGGACAAAAGGCTGGACATTCCATGACCTAGACTATGGAGTCCAGCATTGTCTTGCTTTGTCAAAAGCTGCCCCTCTTCTATGGTGTCCCCAACTTTGAGATTTGTTGCATGCGTCAACATGCCATCAGCTGTGTTGGGTCTATGGAACCTTGAATGTGCGACATCTTGAAAATGGCTTCTGGATTGCAACACCACACATCCCAGGAGGCAGTTTGTGAGATGCCATATAAATAGCTTCCAACTGTCCATTTTTTTAACCACTTGGCGCCCATACTACATCATATGACGTTGTGGGCTTTGTGGTGTAATATCTGAATGATGCCTGAGGCCACAGACATCATTCAGATATCGGCATTTTCAGCCGGCGATTTCCTGCACCATAAGAACGATCATAGCGGCTGTTATGCCGCTTGATCGTTCACCCTCCCGCCACCCTCCGGTGCTTGTACCGACTCACTGCTTCCATCGGTCAGTAGGTCACAGGATCCGTCGGATGATTCCATAGCGATTTCCAGCAGACCAGATGGTCCCCGGAGTCTCTATGATCGTTCGGAGGCCAGGCACGATGTTATGACGTCACGCCCGGCCTCTGCATTCAAATTAACGGTGCCGTTTTGGCTGGGAAGCCAGGATCATTTTTTTTTATTTTAGGCTTTCCGGCCTAGAGGTGAGATGTGGTGTCTTATTGACCCCATATCTCACTGTAAATAGATCCGATCGTGCCTTATTCCTATTACAAGGGATGTTTACATTCCTTGTAATAGGAATAAAAGTAATCAGTTATTCATTTTTTTTAAAGTGTCAAACTAAAAAAATAAAAATAAAATTAACAATAAACATTTTTTTTAAACGCCCTTATCCCCGTGAGCTCCTATGCAGAAATGAACGCATACGTAAGTCCCGCCCACATAACGGTGTTCAAACCACACATGTGAGGTATCGCCGCAAACGTTAGAGCGAGAGCAATAATTCTAGCCCTCCTTTGTAACCCAAAACATGTAACCAGTAAAAATTTTTTAAAGCATCGCCTATGGGGATTTTTAAATACCAACGTTTGGCGCCATTCCACGACCGCACAATTTTGAAGCGTGACATGTTGGGTATCTATTTACTCAGTGTATCTTCCTCTTTCACATTATGCAAAAAAATTGGGCTAACTTTACTGTTTTTTTCCAGCACATGCACATTCCAGCACATGCCGATCAGTTGTTCCCAACCAGTGATTTATGGCCGGAACCCACCGATCGTTGGAGCGAGTGACAGGAGAGAGCATTGTAAATAACACAAAGCTCTCTTCTGACAGCGGTGATGTGCCGGTTTTTGTTTCCCTGCGATACAGGGAATTTAAAACCAGCACATTGCTAAGTAAGTAAAATCATCACACATTACACATAGTAAACATTGTTAAGCACACATTCAACCCTTTGATTGCCCCAGATGTTAACCCCTTTCCCAGCCAGTGTCATTAGTACAGCGACAATGTGTATAATTGGCACTGGTCACTGTATTGCTGTCACTGGCAGTTAGTCAGTTCCCACAAAGTGTCAGTTAGTGTTGGATTGTCCGCCATCCAGCTATAAGTTGTGGATCACCGCCATTACTAGTATAAAAAAAGAAAAGAAAAATGGCCGTATATATCTCCGTATCTTATAGTTTGTAAACTCTATAATGTTCACGCAAGCCAATCAATATACACTTGTTGGGATATTGTTTACCAAAGGCATGTAGCAGAGTACATTTTGGCCTAAATGTATGAAGAAATTTCATTTTAATTTTTTTTTGTATTGGTTGGTGTTTATAACAAGTAAAAAATATATATATATTTTTTTTTTTCAAAATGTATGCTCTTTTTTTTTTGTTTTTTTTGTTTACAATGCAAAAAAAATAAAAGAACCCAGTGGTGATCAAATACTGCCAAAATAAAGCTCTATTTATGGGGAAAAAAAATCATATAAATGTTGTTTGTGTACAGTGGTGCGTGACCGTGCAATCGGCAGTTAAAGTAGCACAATGCCTCAAGGAACTTTTCAATATAAAGCCCCTCACATTCATACATACACATACTAGGTTACTGCATTTTCCATTAAAAAATATAAAGTTAGCAGCTACAAATACTTTCAAAGCGGAACTTCACCCAAATGGGGAATTCTGCTTGTTTGCATCCTTCCCCCCCTCCACTACCGCTTTTTGGGGGGTACCCAATCCTACTTCCATTCAGATGCAACGCTGCCCCCCACCTCCATTCCCCACAGCCTTCTGGGACCCATCACAGGTCCTAGAAGACTATGAGACCATTCACGAAGTGCAGCCTGCACATGTGCAGTAGGAAACCGGCTGTGAATTTACAAGGCTTCACTGCTGGTTTCCCTTACTTATAATGCCGGCGCCTGCCCCCAACGCTGATTGAAGAATTTCCTCGGGTGAGAACATCGTTGGATCCATGGACAGGTAAGTGTCCTTATATCAAAAGTCAGCAACTACAGTATTTGTAGCTGTTGGCTTTTAATTTTTAGGTGGAACCTAGAGCTCCTCTTTATGAAACTGGTGCTCACCAGCCCAGGGGTCGAGCGCTGTCCTCACCTAGGATTATAGTTTTCGGATCCCTGGCCTCACCATCTTGTCTGTGACTTCCTGCTATTTATAGCTGGCTCCCCACTGTGCATGCCCAAGATCGCAAAGCACTGTTATATTGGTCCTTGGTGAGAATAGTGGAAGCTGAAGTGGGTACCTGTCAGAAAAGGGACAAACTTGTTAGAGAAAGGGAAGGAGTTTAAAATAGAAATTAAAGGGAAAACATTTGTGTTTTGATATTAAAAAAAAATAAAAATAAAATTATAAGCGCCCTTTTTCCCAAGGCGTCTTTAAGCACAGCACCTGACGGATAGTGACTCCTCCCACCAGACCACAGGAAACACCTCCTTCCTCCAAATCTTTAAAGGCAGGCACCTCCCTACGACACCTCAGTTTTTGTGTTTCCTCCAGCCTGGAGGGAACATCTTTTAGGGGGGAGCCAGGATGTCTTAGGTGACCCTGAGAGACGGGGGTTCCTCTCTCTCTTTTTTTTTTTTTTTTTTCCTCCTTTTTTTTTTTATAGAAGACCCCAGCCCTCCCGCCTCACTAGGACTTTTGGCAACAATGAGATTGGGCTTCCCCTAGGTGCTCGGGGAGAGCCGCAGTAGGTCCAGTGGCCTGCTCTAGTATCCTGGAAGCGGCGGCTGCACGTGCACTGCCACCATTTTGCATGAGCCGTGATGCATCTCGGCCACACCGGAAATGCCACTTCCCAGTAGCAGGTTTCCGGGGTGGGCGCCCGGCATAATTTCCGGTGGCCGTACGCAGGGGGAGGAGGTAGGACAGGAACTGGTGCCTATTTCTACTGTGAAGCCACCAGTGGATAGCTGTACATCTGCTATGGAGGACATGGCTTCTGTAGTGGTGGGGACAGGCACAGGCACCAGCAAGGCTCAGGTAGGGGGACTGTAAGTCTGCCCATTTGCTTTTCCTGAGATCTCTGTTCTTCTTCTTTTTTTTTTTTTTCTTTCCCCCTGGTGGTGGGGGCCTGTCTGGGCACTGGAGGCTGTATTTCCTTTCTAGTGCACCTTGTTGGGTGGTCCGCAGGCAGAGACTGGGTCTCACTAAGGATCCCCTGGGTTTTTTGCTTTTTGTCTTTCTCTCTCAGGCCAAAAGCTCTGACCTGGGGAAAAAGAGATGCCCCTCATGCAAGGCTAAAATGGGAGAAAATTGGAAAAAAAGCCCTATGCAGTACTTGCATTGCTTCTTTAGTCAAAGAGGAATCTGCTTCCATTTGTGATGACTTGGTTGCCTCAGTAAAGAAGGAACTATATGCCACGATTCAGACATTCTGTGATTCATTAGTTAGTCCCGCATCTAGTCAGCCATCCACTTCAGAGTCTTCTAAGGGTTCACTTCCGGTCCCGGTGTTAGAGACTCTGTCTGAAGGTCCTTCTACCAGGGAAAAACAATTCCCCCACACCTTCCATCGATGATTCGGAAGAGGAGGATGGTGAAGGGGCTGAAGTGGCCCCCTCCAAGTTTAAGCTATCCCTTGAAGAAGTTGATGGGCTTCTTAGAGCCGTACATGTTACCCTTGAAAAAAGGAACTTGCGCTGCACGACCGCATGTACGCGGGTCTAAGTGAGCCTAAAGTTCAAACATTTCCGGTTCATTCTGTCATCTCGGACTCCATAAAGAAAGAATGGCAGGAACCAGAGAGGAAACCTTTTTTTCTCACTAGAGATGCTTTCCATTTTGAGGAAGACCTTTCTGCAGTATGGAACAAGGTCCCCAAGCTGGATGCTGTCTTCTCTCAGGTCTCTAGATCCACCGACCTGGCCTTTGAAGACATGGGGGTCTTAAGGGATCCAATGGATAAGCGTATGGATCTCTTGCTCAAGAGATCTTAGTAATCGGTCATGAGCAATTTAAAGCCAGCTATGGCCACACCATGCGTAGCCAGGAACCTGGAGTATTGGGTTAACCAGCTAAAAGCTCATATAGTAGCTGATAAACCCAAACAGGAGATTTTGGATTCCTTCTCTACCTTGTCCTCTGCTTTAGCCTATATAGCGGATGCTTCAGCCAAAGCAATTAGAATGTCGGCTAGATCAGCAGCCTTAAATTCAAGAAGACTTGGCCAGGTGATGCGCCATTGAAGAGTAAATTCTGTGGGACTCCTTTCTCCTTTTTTTTTTTTTACCTCAAACAGCTCAGTAGCAGGACAACAAATCCCTGGGGAGGAGGAAGAATTTGTCTGCGCAAAAAGCTAAAGGCAAGGGCGTAATCCTTTTCTTTCCATCCTCCTACGCAAGCCGAATAATCCCAATGACTCGACCCTGCGGGTAGGCGGAAGGCTGCAATATTTCCTTCCACAGTGGTCAGTCATAACATCAAATCAGTTTATACTGACCACTCTTTCTCAGGGCTATGCAAGAGAGTTTACAGAATCCCCCCAAGAAGATTTCTTGTAACTAATACCCTAAAGGATCCAGTAAAAGCCCTGGCCATGAAGCCCTCATTAAAGGAGCTGATGAATCAGGGTGTAGTGATTCAAGTGCCATCAGAAGGACGGCAACAGGGTTTTTATTCTCACATTTTCTTGGTAAGAAAGCCAACAGGAAAATTACAATTGATCCTCAATCTAAAACTTCTGACCAAATCTGTCAAGTACAGAAGGTTCAAGATGGACTAGATTTTTTCAGTCAGAAATCTGCTGACCACAGAATGTTACAGGGCGTCAATAGATTTAAGGGATGCATACCTGCATATCCCAATCTCACTTCAGTCCCAGAAGTATCTCAGGTTGGCGTTTAAAGATGGAAGGCATGATTCATCATCTGCAGTTCAGGGCCTTGCCGTCCAGGCTGTCATCCCCACCTTGGATCTTTACCAAGGTGATGGCAGAGCCCTAGCTCCGCTTCGTCTACAGGGAATTGCAGTGGTTGTCCTATTTGGACGACCTACTATTCTTCGCCCCCTCAAGGCAAAGGTTGCAGGACAACTTAGCCAAAGCAGGCAAAACCATCTGGAATCTCTAGGATGGATTCTAAACCTTCAGAAATCCTCCCTAAACCCGTCATAGGAGGTTGGCTTTCTGGGTTACCAAATCAATTCAGTAGAACTGCAGACCAACCAGCCAATAACGATAAGGCTAGTTATGTCGGTATTAGGGGTACTGACCTTGGCAATGCCAGCTATTCAGTGGGCAAGACTGCACTTCAGGTGTTTAGAAACTTTTCTCCTGAGTTCATGGGATCACAGCTTAAGATTCCTGGGCACGCAGGGGAAGATACCAACCCAAGTGGAGAGTTCACTATGGTGGTGGAGGAGTCATGAGATCCTATCAAGGGGTCTAGATTGGGCTTTTCCAGCCGAAAGCAGACTGACCACAGACACCAGCTCTTAGGGATTGGGGGCCCACCTAGAGGAAAAGTTCGCCCAGGGAAGTTGGTCCAAGAAGGAGGTGACAAGGTCCTCAAATTGGAGAAAGCCTAATCTCTATCAAGGTTCACACACAATCTCCAGTTTCACCACGTTTAGGTCTTGACGGACAACGCCACTGCTGTGGCTTATCTAAACAGACAGGGGGGCTTAAAGAGCAGGTCCTTGCAAGCACTGGCAATGGAAATCCTTCTGTGGGCGGAGAAGCACTTGCTATCCCTGTCCACAATCCACCTAAAGGGGACCCTGAACAGAGTGGCTGATTTTCTGAGCATGCACCCCATTCAGGAGGCTGAGTGGTCCCTGAATCCGGAGCTCTTCGCCACAATTTCCAGTATGTGGGGATAGCCAGAGGTAGACCTGTTTGCCTCAAGAGGGAATGCACAGATTCCTCAGTTCTTTTCCTTAAACAATCTCGACGGATCATTAGGGACAGACACTCAGGCGCATCCATGGAGATTTCCCCTTTGCTACGCTTTTCCCCCATTCCAGTTAATCCCACTGGTATTAAGGAAGATCCAATAGGAAAAGGTACCAGTCATCCAAAATACTTTGTTTTGGACGAAAAGGGCCTGGTTCTCAACCGATCTGGGAATGGCGACCAAGCCTTGTTGGCATCTACCTCTCAGGCAGGATCTGCTAATCCAGGGTCCAGTAAATCATCCAGAAGTGGCCAGCCTGGCTCTCTCATGGTATCGGAGGAGCAGCTCCTACAGAGCAAGGAGTTTTTGGACCGTCTGATTACAACATTACTATCAAGCGGAAAAAGGGTAACAAGGGCCATCTATACTAAAGTCTGGAAGATCTATAATTCATGGTCTGATTCATCTGCCTAAGACCCAAGGAGCCTTGTTTCCATCTTGGAGTTTTTGCCGGATGGGGCAGATAGGGGCCTATCAGTCAGCTTAAAAGTACAGGTTGCTGCACTTGCGGTGTTCTTAGAAAAATCTGTGGCCTCTGAACCGTTGGTAGTCAGTTTTTGTTAGAGCTCTTGCAAGAACAAGGCCAGCACCAGTCAATAATTTCCCTAAGTGGGCCTTGTCGGTAGTCCTCCAATCCCTAGCAAGGAGTCCATTTGAACATCTGATGTCTCACTCTTAAAGCTGTGTTCCTAATTGCCATTACTTCAGCACGCAGGATCAGTGAGCTACACAATCTATCAATTAGGGAACCTTACCTGTCAGTGTTTCCGGACAGAGTTATTCTTAGGACAGACCCAAAGTTCTTGCCAAAAGCAGCTTCAATGTGCTCCCCTTTGGGGGGAAAAGGAGACCTTTTTTCATTCTTTGGATGTCAAAAGGATTTTGTTACGCTATCTAGAAATTACAAAAGACTTTAGACACGCAGACTCGTTGTTTGCCCTTTTTTTTGGGCAACAGGAAAGGTTGCCAAGCTTCTAAAGGATCATTAGCCAGATGGCTGAAGTTATCCATCCTGGAAGCATTCTCGCATGCAGGTTTGTCTCCACCAGAATGAATTCATGCACACTCAAACAGAGCGTTTGCAGCCCCTTGGGCAGAAAGAGCTGGTGCCACCCCTGAACAAATTTGCAAGGCGGCAACGTGGTCAAGTTTACGCAAATTTGTGTGACATTACAGGCGGGACCTCACATCTGCCAGTGATCAGCCATTTGGCAGGAAGGTCCTGCAGGCTGTGTCCTGCCCTAAGGGGGTTAGTCTCTGTTATCCTCTCAGGTGCTGTCCTGAAAGACACTTTGGGAAAATTCAAGTTAGACTTACAGGTAACATGTTTTCCAGAAGTCTTTCAGGACAGCAATGACCCGCCCTATTAGATTGATGTACTATGCTGTGACTAACATATGTTCTTATGTGTTCCAGCCGGGGCTGGAGGTTCTCTTCCACAACTGAGGTGTAGTAGGGAGGTGCCTCACTTTAAAGATCTGGAGGAAGAAGGTGTTTCCTGTGGTCCTGTGGGAGGAGCCACTGTCTCTCAGGTGCTGTCCTGAAAGACTTCTGGAAAGCAAGTTACCGGTAAATCTAACTTGATTTTTTTTTTTTATGGGATCACATAATCTCTGTTCTCAGCTGCATAAGAGCTGGGAAGGAGAAACAACAGCACACAGATCTTCCCAGTAAATGGCTGTGCTGGGAGGGGGTGTCGGGACAGGTCTGATCATTGAAAGAGAGCAGGCTGAGTTCCCAGCACAGCTAGAGAACTGACCACACTGTGCTCTCCTGTTTAGCGTGGTCAGTTTTTTTAATAGAACAGCAGAGGGACTGGCAGAAACGCCAGGGATTTCACACAAAGGAAACACTATAAAGAGAACAGGATACTTTTTCATACAAGTACATGGTACAGCAGTATCATGGGTTTACATATTCTTTAAGTGTCTCTAAATTTGACAGGCTAGGAAGTGGGGATTTATAAATAAGCAGACCCCATGGTGTCTCCACTAGCTCATTCTAGCATTAGTTGTTTGACAAAATAATCACATTATATTTGCATAGCATCAGGGATGGTGGGAACCCCTCATAATTTACTCAAAAGGTGTGCAGACCCAGGAACCTGGAGCAGGATTGGTGGGAGCCCCACATAATGGGCACAGCAGATGTGGAGAACCAGGAACTAAGCATGAAATGGTAAAAAAAAAAAAACCCTCATAATGAGCATAGCAAGTGTGCATACCTAAGATCTTAGCACAGGGATGGTTGGAGCTCCCCATAATGGGCACATCTGGTGTGAAGACCGGGTAACACAACCCAGGGATGGTCCAAGCCTTTTATAATGGGCACAGCAGGTGTACAGACCAAGAAACTCAGCACAGGTATGGTGGGGACCCCTCATAATGGGCAGGTGTGCAGATCTTGGGAATTCAACACAGGGATGGTGGGAACCCTTCATAATGGGTACAGCAGATGGGCAGAGGTAAAATTTCATGCATAATCTTAGCACTGGTCTTCCTGGCACTATAATCCCAGTCTTGGGTGGAAGGACTGTTTTAACAACCTGACCCAGCCAGCGACAAATCCCCTTTCTTGTATCTTGTAGATTTCTCTAATGGCAGCAAGTGGAGAGATGACAGAGAACGTTCTAGGTGTATTAAATATAGATCACCAGCAATGGGACTTCAAACAAGTGCTGTAATTCACATCCAATGGGTGTTTTAATGTTCATCGGTATGGTAATGTCGGCTGTGCCCGGGGAGCCCACTGATTGCGCCAGTTTTGAAGACAGGGCTTGGGAATATTGTGACTTTAGCAAAGAATTCCTAATTACTTTCATTTACCCAAATGAAGAGCAGATCACAGACATCGTAATTCAGAATTAAGTCATTAAGTCAGACCATTATTTGTAGGGGAAAGCGGAGCGTACTGGCGTCCCAGCAGGGTTCTCTCCACACGCCTTTGCTTTCACGCTTGTGATATCGTTTGCCTTTCTGTCGCTTTTCACTCGACTTTCACCTTCACCGTCCGTGCAGAGAGAACATTTCCTGTCATTTCATCCTCCTGACTTTGTTACTAAGGCCCCGTTCACTCTTCTGCACTGAAAGCCTCATGCTGGGTTAGTGCAGTTTTGGGATCTGCCAGCACATGCAAAGTAGATGGTTTCCTTCTCCATGTAAAACCATGTGCTGGTTTCCTTTTAATTAAAGCTGAGCTCTAGCCCCCCCTTCCCATTTGTACAGCCTTCTTTCCTGGACTGAAACTGCTTACTCTGATCTCACTGCACACTGTGAGCTTCTCACACTGCATTCAAAGCTAGAGAAAGTCAGAGCCCACTTCATTTTGCTAGAGGACATCCTGTATCATTAGCCCTTTCCTCCTCAGCCTGACTGCCCCTGGCCCCGCCCCTTTCATTAATTGGATTTAAGTTTTTTTTCAATCATGGAGTCTCTGCATTACATGTGGGCGTTACCTAGGGTGGTCTTACATGCAAATACAGCCTGCTTGGGAACACCCACTAATCCAGATTGACATCCACCCATCAAGTGGGGTTGCCACTCGTCCAGGATTCACCCAGACAGTCCAGGTTTTCAACTGTGTGTCCTGAAACCCGGACACAATATTTAGAATGGACTGCGGCTCCTCAAATAACCAAGTACCAGAACCACTGAGGGCATAGGTGTGCACATGGGTTCCATCCCCATACAATGACAGGAGAGGAGAGAGGGCTTGATCCGCTCCTTCTCCTCCCGCCCCTACCCCTCTGTCTTCCCACCCACACTCGCTTCAATGCCCGGCATTCCTTGCCTCAGGAAACTGATGTATGGGCTGGAAGTACACTGCTTGTATCGCGGCTGAGGGGTCTTGAGAGGAGTACTGAGGTGGGTTCTGTGATATTTTTTGGAAGCCAAGTACAACACCCTGCTGGCCCCTCCCACTTGCCATGATCTACCTGCATTACATAGAAAAGCACAGAGACGCAGTGACAACATCTAAGGTATGTAATAAAAACTGGAAAATGTAGTTATTGTGTCAAAGAGGAGCTCAAGACTCCCCGCCAAAAATTAACTCAGCAGCTACAAATACTGTATATAAGTACACTTGCTCCAGCAATGTCCTCACCCAATCAGCCAGGGACCAGGAGTGCGGGTGCGGGACCCTAGAAGAGTAGGTTTGATGCTGCTCTGTGCAAAACCATTGTATGTTTGTAAAGGAATCTCTCCAGTGTGAAAGCCCGAGTGCTTTCACACTGGAGCGGTGCGCTTGCAGGACGGTAAAAAAACTCCTGCAAGCAGCATCTTTGGAGCGGTGTATACATCGCTCCTAAACTGCTCCTGCCCATTGACATGATTGGGCAGCGCGGCAATACCACCGACAAAGCGCCACTTTTAACCCTTTCTCAGCCGCTAGCAGGGGCTATAAGCGATCCCGTTAGCGGCCTAATAGCAGCACGAAATTGACGGTAAAGCACCACTAAAAAATAGCGACCCTTTACCGCCAACGCATCCACCGCCCAGTGTGAAAGGGACCTTAAATAAAATATTCCATACACAATTGTAATACATTCACACTTACCTGTGTTTTGTCTTTTTTTTAAAAGAGCTGCAAGTACCAAAAATAGCAGCTGATCTGTTGGAACCCCAATGAGCCTCCAACATCCTACACAACATCTTTTTTTTTTTTTTTTTTTTTTTGTGGAGGTATCGTTTTCTTTTTTTCAAGCTTTTTTTTATTTTTTTTATTTTGTGACTTTGCCAGTAAGGCCGGGTACACACGGGCGGACTGTTCGTCCAACTTTGTCCGCTGAACAGTGTTTGGGCGGACAGTCCGCTCGTGTGTGGGCTTTCAGCGGACAGTTTCAGCGGACAGTTGGACGGACAAGGTTTTTCGGAATTTCCGAAAAACTGTCCGCTGAAACCTTGTTTCAGCGAACAGCCCGCTCGTGTGTAGGCTTGTTCGTCAAACAAAGTTGCGCGCATGCTCAGAAAGGATTTTCACGCCGAAAGCTATAATGCAGTGTATAGGACGTCGTATTTTTCGTCCCGTCGTACGTGCCGTTCACGTTATCGCGCACGGTTTCAGCAAACTGTTCGTCCGTCGTGTGTGGCCATGTCCGTCCATGCTAAGTTTGAGCGGACTGTTTGCCGAAACTGTTGGACGGACAAAGTTGGGCGAACAGTCCGCGCGTGTGTACGCGGCCTTAGGCTTGTTTCATACAGGTTTTAGTTGGTATAGGAACAGTGTGAACATCAAGCTTTGTTAAAGCTTTTAAAGTACTATTCAGCACCAGTTTGTTAATATTAAACACAGATCTTAATAGAAGTGCTGATTGCCACTCCACTTCTGGACGGCCCACTGTATGTGTGTATGTGTGTACGTGTGTGTGCATGTGTATATACACACCTCATTACTTTGATGTTTTATATACCATGGTTATGGCAGCAGCTAGCGATCCTATTTCACATAAAAGTGGTCCCGAAGGATTCACCGCGGGATCACTTTTATGGGCAGCGGGAGTGGTGCCCTCCTCCCAGTCGTTTCCCCCCGCTTACCAGAGCCATCGGTAGGGGTGGGAATGATCTGATCCTGTGGAGCAGTGGGCAGGAAGTCGACTGAGGGTTGATGTCACTTATGGTCTTAAGCCTGAAAGATCTGGCTGCTCAATAACCAGGCATTTTTTGCTGTACAGCACTGTGTCGCTTTAACTGATAATTGCGTGCAATGCTGTACCCAAACAAAATTGACGTCCTTTATTTCCCACAAATAGAGCTTTCTTTTGGTGGTATTTGATCATCTCTGCGGTTTTTATTTTTTGCGCTATAAACAAAAAGAGTGGGAATTTTGAAAAGAACACAATATTTTGTACTTTTTGCTATAATAAATATCCCTAATTTATTTATTTTTTTTAAAAGCAATTTTTTACTCAATTCAGGCTGATGGGTATTCTACATAATTTTGGTAATAAAAATCACAATAAGGCTGGGTTCACACCGCTGCGGGGGGAGAACCGGATGTGATTCGCACAGCAAATCACATCCGATCTCCGTAGCGATGCGAGTTCAGCCATACAGATAGTATGGCTGAACTCGCAGCGGTCCCGCAGCAAACTCGCACGGGACCCTTTTTTGGGTCCGCAACGGAATCATATCGCATGGGGGTTCACACCATGCGATCCGATTCCTGTGCGAGTCGGCAGATCGCACTGCGATATGCCGACGGATCTGGGGGTGTCATTAACATAACATTGACACCCCCAGCCGTCCGCATAGGGCAGTGTGAACTGCCGGCGGGAGGTATGCGATGCGGGAAAACGCCGCGGATTCGCGGCGTTCCCGCATCGCAGCAATGTGAACCTAGCCTAAGTGTATATTGATTGGTTTGCGCAAAAGTTATAGCGTCTGCAAAATAGGGGATAGATTTATAGCATTTTTTTTTTTTTTTTTTTTTTTTTTACTAGTAATGGCGGCGATCTGTGATTTTTAATGGGACTGCAACATTATGACGGACAGATCAGACACTTTTGACACATTTTTGGGACCATTGACAATTATACAGTCATCAGTGCTATAAAAATGCACTTACTATGTAAATGTCACTGGCAGGGAAGGGTTAACACTAGGGGGCGATCAAGGGGTTAACTGTGTTCCCTAGTGTGTGTTCTGACTGTAGGGGGAGGGGACTTGCTAGAGGAGATGACAGATCGTTGTTCCTAGCTATTAGGAAATCACGATCTGCCTCTCCTCACAGAACAGAGTTTTGTGTGTTTGCACGCACTCACACATGTCCCTGTTCTGGTTCTCGCACATAGCCGGCGGTCATCTAATTTCTTGAGACACTAACAAGCCAGTAAAGTACAAATACCCCCCAAAATTACGCCTTTTTGGAAAGTAGACATTCCAATGTATTTAGTAAGTCGCATGGTGATTTTTTTTTTTTTTCACGTTGTACTTTTTTTCCCACAATTCTTTGCAAACTGAAGATTTATTTTTAATTTTTTCACAAAATTGTCATATTAACAGCTTATTTCTCTCGTGGCATATTCATACTTAAAACCACACCCCAAAACACATACTACTGCTAATCCTGATTATGGTGATACCACATGTGTGGGACTTTTTCACAACCTCGCCACATACAGATGCCCAGCATGTAGGGAGCACCTTCAGGCGTTTTTAGGGACATAAATGACACATTTAATTTCCTGACAACCTATTGCACTTTTGAAGGCCCCGGAGCACCAGCACAATGGGAAGCCCAAAAAATGACCCCATTTTGGAAAGAAAACACCCCACCGTATATTTTGAGGCATAGTCTTTTGTACATGTCATTTTTTTTCCACATGTTTTTGGAAAATGTGGAAAGAAAAGGAAAATGCATCTTTATGGCGCTGACAAGGATCCACTGATGGGGTGACACTGATGAGCACTTACTGATGGGCTCTGTATTGGTACCTGTGATGAATAAGCACGTCTCTGTGAAATGCATCCACTGGATTGATATTTGTCATGTTCGCTTGATTTTGTGGACTTTCAATAAATTATTTTGATATTACTTCCAGATGTGCCGCCATTCTTCTTTGTTTCCACAGTATTGGCAATAATAGTCATTTTAGTGGCATGGTAAAGCACAGATGTGGTACTGTAGAGCACAGAATTGGCAGATTGGGCACTGTAGAGCACTGATGTGGCAGAGATATGCACTAATGGGACACTGTTATGGCACGGTTATGACACTGCTGAGCACTGTTATCCTCATGGATGAGGCACAGATATGGCACGGGTGGGCCACTGCTGGACACAGATAAGGCACGGATGGGGTACTGCTGGGCACTGATATCGCACAGATGGGGCACTGATATGGCATGGATGGGCCACTGCTCGGCACTCGCACAAGAGAAAAAAAAACTTGAGCAGCCTCAAGCTGCAGCTTCTCCCTCCTCTGCTCTCATGACCAGTGTGAGCAGTGGAGAGAACCGGACGTGACGCTGGTTTGTTTACATTGATCGCTCTGTCAGTGGACAAATGTGATCATGTTGGTAAAGGGGTGCTGTCATTGGCCCTTTACCATGATCCGTTACACGCTGGGTCCCATGAACCCGGCGAACGCGGACAGCATAGTGTGTGCAAATACACCCTCCAGAGTTATCCGACCTCACTGTAGCCGCCATCCAGCTATGGCCCGGTCAATAAGCGGTTAAAAGCTTCAACGTTTGCTGAAAGCTCTACAAATGCTTTGTCAAAGCTTGCTGCTCACACTGCTCTTATACAAGCCGAAGCCTATGTGAAACAGGCTTAACACACTTGTTCTCCTAGGATGATAACCCCCCCACTCACCTACAAGGACTGGTAAGCTGCAGGGTATTACATTTTTTTTTTTCTTGACTGTAGATGCACTTTAATAGTTAGTGGAATTATGGGCTAAATTTCGTTAGTGGACTGTACTATTAAGCTCCTACTGGGTGAAACATGTTAGAAGCTGTTCTCCCATGTGTAGCAGACCAAGCTGAAGCTGTTTTTTTTTTCCTTACTAAGAGGCGCATACTATATGCTGTGGCAGTGTGCAGACAGGCGCCATTTTGTTGTAGTCCTCAATGTATCTGACAACCCAGTATTTAGTCCATTATGACTAGTCCGCTGGGATAACAGATTGGGGCACTCGATCGGTATCAATTTTATTTGGTTTTTGGTCTACTGAATTGAACAAGTGACCTACAATATATGATACATTCAGTAGCATTATCACAGCAATTTTTGTTTTTCGGAGCATCCAATAATAAGGGTTTATTACCTGTTTATTCCTGCCAGATGATCTGTAAGTGTTCAATTTCCTGTAACAGTTGTCACGCTGTGGACAGGTTAGTCTTGGATTAACACCTTGTTTTAAATAACAGAAAAACAAATTAAAGAGGTTGTAAACCTCCGATTAAAAAGTAAAAAAAAAAACCCTGCAAGACAAAGGCATAATGAGCTAGTAGGCACCAGTGCCCGTGTATGAGCAGCTTGCTATGCTGGGCACACGGGGTAGGGTAGGAGCCAGGAACACCAGTTGGGGACCCAAGAAGAGGAAAATTGGGGAGTTTACAATCCCTTTAAGACAGCCCATACAAATGAATAAATCATCATCCCACTGAGCGTACGCTTACTCAGCTTCCGGGGGTTATACTGGGATGATGCCCGCAGCTGCAGTCTTCATCCCAGTACCGTTTTTTAGAGCAGGCAATCGGCTTTCCAGGGATAGCAACTGACGCGGCTAAAAGCTGCTCTATTGTTATCCCGGAGGAGCGGGAGGGGACGTCCCCCTTCCCGCCGCCTCCTGCCTCTCTTCCCGGGCCTCCCGTCCCACCGGGAGTCCTGATCGACGATCTGCCACTTCCGGGGGTTAGTGACAGACTGGCACGAAACCGGAAACAGCTTTGTTCCAGTCTCCTGGATGTAAACACGGAAGTGACGTCACGTCGTCACTTCCTGTTTACTCGGCTTCCAATGGCCCCGGATTTTAAAAAATACAGTATTCAGATACACCGTTTTCAGTGATCTGAATACTTTGAAGTGCAAAGGAGGGATTTGAGGTCTTTTAGACCTCCGATCCCTCCATAAAGAGTACCTGTCACCACCTATTACTGTAAAAAAAATTTTTTTAAAGAACACAATTTAATAATATAAAAATAAATAAGAATAAACATTTTCAAAGCCCCCTCATCTGAGCTTGCACTGCAAAGAAATCTCATATGGAAGTCGCGCCCGCATATGTAAATGGTGTTCAAATCACACATGTGAGGTATCGCCGTGATTGTCAGAGCGAGAGCAATAATTCCAGCATTAGACCTCCTCTGTAACTCTAACCTGGTAACCGTAAAATAAATTAAAGTGTCGCCTATGGAGATTTTTAGGTACCAAAGTTTGTCGCCATTCCACGAGTGCGTGCAATTATAAAGCGTGACATGTTTGGTATCTATTTTCTTGGGGTATCATCATCTTTCACATTATACAAAAAAAAATTGTGATAACTACTCTTTTTTTTTTTTTTTTTTTTTTTTTTTTAATTCATTAACCACTTCAATACAGGGCACTTTCACCCCCTTCCTTCCCAGCCCAATTTTCAGCTTTCATCGCTCTAGAGCTTTCAGTGACAATTGCGCGGTCATGCTACGCTGTACCCAAATGAAATTGTTATCATTTTGTTCGCACAAATAGAGCTTTATTTTGGTGTTATTTATTCACGACTCCGTTTTTTTTTTTTTTGCGATATAAGCGCAAAAAAAGCAGAAATTTGGGAAAAAAAACAATATTTTCTTTTTTCTATTTGAAAAGAAATCCAATAAAATCTAATTTTGTCATAAATTTAAGGCAAAATGTATTCTGCTACATGTTTTTGGTAAAAAAAATTCCGTTAAGTGTATAATAATTGGTTTGTGTGATCACGGACATATGTACGCAAATGATCATGTACATATGTGTGCAGGTGATCACGTACATATGTGTGCAGATAATCATTGGGACATGTGATTTTAGTGGGACATATGTGGGGGACATGTTTTTATTAATAGGGACATGTGTTTTTATTATTTGGGGACATGTATGTTTTGGGGACATGTGTGTTTTGGGGACATATGTGGGGACTGTGTTTGTACTGTGTGGTGTGTTGTGTGTTTACACTACACTGATGATCAGTGAGTAAAAAGCTGTAAAAAGCAGCCCATACTCACTGATCATCAGCCGGCTGCAGCGTTCTGCTCTCCTCTCCTCAGCGGTGACTTCCGTGTGAGGAGAGGAGAGCCGATTGCCTAGCAACCGGCTGTTTGTTTACATCACATGACGGCCGTGATTGGACACGGCCGTCATGTGATCAGGAGGGCCAATCACAGAGCCCTCCTGCCGATCTGAGATGTGCCGTGTCCGGGTGACACGAGCACATCGGGATCGCGCCGCTGCGCGGGCGCGCGCGCGCGCAATCCCGCTACTCCTGAAGGACGTTCCTGAACGTCCTATCAGGAGTAGACGGCTCCCACCCGGCTGTATATATGCATTGGCCGGGTGGGAAGTGGTTAAAGTGTCCCTTTTCCCCAAAAATTGCATTTAAAACACTGCTGCACAAATACCGCGTGACATGTGACGTGTAAAATTTTGCAACAATTGCCATTTTATTCTCTAGATTCTCTGCTAAAAACATATTTATAATGTTTGGGAGTTCTAAGTAATTTTCTAGCAAAAAATATGGATTTTAATTTGTAAACGCCAAATGTGAGAAATAGGCTTAGTCTTGAAAGGGATGAGATGGCAAAGCACCAAAACGTCCAGAAAGACATTGACTAATTTTTATAATGCGCATTACTATGGATGGTGGTACGCTGCAATGCATGTGCGTTGGAGCTGTGCTGCTTTATTTTTATTTAGATTTATTTTATATGCATATGCATAGATTTATTTTATATGCATATATCCTTCCAGCAAAAATTACCATATCAAGGGTTGGGAAAAACCTATAAAAAAAGGGAAATAGAGTTAAACAGTGAGAATAAAGGGTAAGCTTCTTTGTCAGCTTTCTTTGGATTTGAATGTGGAGAAAAATGTATAGAGATGTAAAATAAAAAAGTAATTTATATATTGAATAGAATCTTTGCATGAATCAATTGATTGCACATGTCAGCGACACAATACTTTTTACCGTAGCAGTCCTTTACCAGGATGTAAAATGAATCAAATAAAACTAATGTCGCCAATAAAGGGCCAGGCTTCTTTCCGGAAATTCTTTTCTGCATTTTTGGAAACTTGAACACAGTTTGCATTGGAATAATGAGGGTTTGAAAAGATGTTATTAAAACTGTACATTTTTTGTGCGCTGTATAATTCCTATTCACGCACACGCCAGCCATTGGGCTCTGTTAACATACCCGATTGTTGTTGGAAATTCTCTCTCCTTTGTTGATACTGGCATTCTTTCCGACACAAATTAGACAACTGAGGAAAAAGAATAGCATTTGTCTGCCAATGCAGCCTGAAAAGAAGCTTCTTGTCGTGTCGTAGCGCACTCTTACTCTGTCCCCAGCAGCTATGGATGAAAGTCATGGGAGTTTTGAGACTGTTCACCAGGACTGTTCTCACTGAAGAAACAATCAAACCTTGTAGCTTAAGATTGTACATCAAATGAAACATGTTATTACTGCTAGCGTTTAGGTAATGAAAAGTATTCTTCAATGTAATTATGACAGGTTACTGCCCCCTGTAGTGTGACGTGGGTATTGCATGGTGGTGAAGGAACTTAGTCAAAGGCAGCCGTTGACTTTCTTGGACCAGTGCTGAAGGACGAACCTTCATATGTAGTTTACATTTTAGGTGAGAAGTCTTAAAAGTTAGGTGGGGGGAATTTGCTGTGACTCGGGTTTCTTACATTTTTTGATGTGATTGTTCATTACATTTTCTCACTCAGATGAACATTCACATGATTCTCTTCTACTCTATTCAGACAACCAGCTGATAAATGTAAATCCTTGCAAGTGTTATACCTATTCAACTGGCAGCAGACCTAAAAAGGTTTGGGTATGGCAAGATGTCTACCTGTACTCTGAGATATTTTTCAGGGTCTCACTGGAGCCGCTAAACTTGGGAAGATGTGATGGGCAAATTAGAGTTTTGGCCCCTAAGTCAATCTTAAACTCACCCTTTCCTGTGATTTTATTATTTAACACTCCTATTGATCAAAAGGGAGACACAGTGGGGTGTTCAGCTTCGACTTCAGGGTGGAAAGTCAAGATTTGCAGAAAAGCCACTCGCCACATTTTGAAAGTTAAGTCGAGAACTGAAATGTAGCTAAAGGTATGTGCATGTAACTCCTATGTGCCTTTTTTCTAAGCCTGTATTTACTTTAGTAAGTTTAAAATTAGGGATGCACCGATTTATCATTTTTTTTACAATGAGTACAAGTACCGATACTTTTTTTTAAGTACTTGTCGATACCAATTACCTTCCGCAACTGTTTTGTTTTAACTTCAGCTGTCAGCAATGGTACAAAGCATTGAAAAGTTATTTACAAATGAAATAAATAGATTTTATTATTTTAATTTAGGCCTTTTTCAATGTGAAATGAGTAAATATATGTTAATATATATGTGTAAAAATATTCACTAACAAAGCAAACAAAAAAAAAGTTATAAATGTTTATCGTTTATAAAATAGACGTGAACAATCGATAAAAAAGCAGGAAAATAATAATTAAAAGGAGGAGAATAGGGAGTTAATTAAGGCTGATTAGAGTAAACTAAGGGTTATAAAGGGGTTAAACAGAGGAACATTTCTTAATCCCTTTGATCTGCAGATGAAGAAACATAAATATACAAAAAGAAACAATGTTTCATTTTTATTTTAGTGTTTCAGGGCTGAGCAATGTTGTTAATAAATATTGTCAGCTGCTTTGCTTTTTTTTTACAGCTCCAATTACTGGACTTCTTTAACACTGGGGAGACTCACTGACGTCTCAAAGAACCGAGCCTGAAAGTATCGGTCTGTATATGCAGCATAGCATGCCTGTTATACTCACTGTGGAACTTAAAGGGTTTATCCTCTGCATTGTTTAAAAAGGTTGTTTTATCCTGTATGGACAGATCTTTCCCCTCCTGCACTGTCTATCTGGGGATAGCAGCTAACACAGGCAGAGTAGCCATTCTGCACATGCTCTTTTATGCTGTAGAGAATATTTCCTTGTTGAGCTGAACTAGCCAGGGAAACTAGGAGGGGAAATTCACTCCTGTAAGCGTTATCATGGAGAAAAAAGGTGTCTTCACTGAAGCTCTATCACCAATCTTTGTTTCCACAACAACCCATAATTTTTAAAATCCAATTGTCAGGGACAGAAAGTGAGGGGAAATCTTCTGAACAGCAAAACAAATGTTACAGGGGTGTTAACCCTTCCCTATGTTACCCAAAAACTTTAAAATTATTTTTTTGACTGGAGCTACAGTTATAAAAAATGTACCTGTTCAATTCAACTTAAAGGGGTTCTAAAGGTTTGTGCTTTTTCACCTTAATGCATCCTATGCATTAAGATAAAAAACACCTGGCAGTCACAGCCCCCAGGCCCCACGTTTTAGTTACCTGAGCCCTGGAGTCTGACCCGGCAGGGACGCGCTGTCTCTCTGCCCGGGGTTCTCAGCTCTTGATTGAATAGATTGATAGCACCGCAGCCATTGGCTCCCGCTGCTGTCAATCAAATCCAATGACGGGGCATCGGGGGGCGGGGACAAGTCCTGCATTCGGCCTCTATGGACGACGCATGCTGGAGTTGGGAGCACGCCCGCAAGGTAATCCCCCGGGAGAGCACTTCTCCCAGGGGTTATCTGATGCAGGGAGCAGCCGGGAGATACCGCCGGGGGACCCCAGAAGAGCAGGTTCAGGGCCACTCTGTGCAAAACGAGCTGCACAGTGGAGGTAAGTATGATATGTTTGTTATTTAAAAAAAAAACTGAAAAAAACACCCTTAAGGCCCATACACACAATCAGACTTTTTGACAACAAACATGCAAATTAACTGTTTTGGAGCAACATCTGACTGTGTGTACGCTCCACTGGACAAACTTTTTTGGTTTTCATCGGACTTTTGTTGGCTATGCGAACGGACAAACTTTCTGGCAACAAAAGTCAGATGGAGCAAATTCCGATTGTGTGTACAGAAAACCATAGGACTTTTGTACAAAGTACAAACAGGCATGCTCAGAACCAATGCAAAAGATCAGACAACAATACAGAAGTTGACCAAAGGTGGCGGTAAAGAGCAGAAAAACCACATGCTTTGGTGAAAGTTGGCTGAAAAAGTCCTGCTATGTGTATGCAATACAAGTTCAGGGCCGACACCCTTTATACAAAAATCCAAGGGAAAGTTTGTACAAAGTCCTATTGTGTGTATGAGGCTTTACAATCACTTTAAGAACAAACCTACAGACTCTATCTTGTTTGTAACACGGGGACCGCCTGTGTTGTGGCAATATTTTATTGTGAAAAGAAGATTTAAAGATTTCTAAGCTGGGCACCTGGGGGGGGGGGGCGGGCAGATGAACTATTTTCATATTACTGGGTTTAGTAACACTTTAACATGAACACTGTTCGAAAAGTCTACATTTCCTGGCTCTGCCTCATACCAGCACAACCTCGGGGGTCAACCCTGCCCCTTGACCCTGTACGGGACACCCCTGTTTGGAGAGATAAAAGTCAGGCAGTACCTGTTGCAGGTGTTCTTATTCTGTCCTTGCTTAGGACATTCCTGTTTGTACTGCCTGCCGTATGTCCCTGTCGTAGAAGGTCCTTTGAGGGTAAATCTCTCTGAGGAGGGCTCTCCCGGTGGCGGAGTGAGGTTCAGGCTAAATACTGTAAGTCGTGCGGGAGGCGGTCATCCTGAGCTTGTATTTTCATTTCCCCTGGTATTTTCAGGTTTAGGCTTAGTGTTTCTGTTCCCCTCCATGTGGATTCGGCATCCGTGTCAGGTCGGCAGGGCACCAGGTAATGATGTCAGTGAGGCTTTTTAAAACCTCCCTTCCTGTCTTTTCTGTGTTCCTTCTGCATTCCAGTGAGGCTGGCGCAGGTGGAGAATGTCGCCGCTCGCGTCCGGATTGGTCGGTCAGTCTCGGCTGTGATTGGCTCTCCAGTCCACTGCTTCTGATTGGCTGAAATGGCGAAAGGGGTTCCAAAGGAATAAACCTGCAAGGGGGGAGGCTTCTGTATGGCTGACAGCACACAACACTGATCTACCAGATTGGTAAACTGAGCGCTGCAGCTGCCTGTGCTGTGTCCTCGCCTTCTCCGCCTGTATGTAATATCCTGCCTTGCTTCCCCTGCAGTGTTGACAGTCCACAGAAGATCCTTCCTGCTTCACTACCTTCCCCAGATGGTAAGTGGAGTGTATTCAGGAAAAAAAAGATAAGATAAATATAGAGACATTTTTTTATAGAGGATTTTATTTTTTATTTTTTTTCTCCTGTCGCTTAGCCCAAGATGTGCTTGCCTAGTCCTATGCTAGAGGCACTGAAAACTTCGGAAAGGTAAGGAACGCCTAGAGGCTTTGAAGTTGCCTCTAGCACCGGTTGTCTATTTCAAGCTTACTAATGGTTCCTCCTTACTGCACGGGGAGAGGTTCTTCACTCAGGAGCCGCAAGAGAGCAGTTTCATCCTCTAGTGATCACCATTCTCCATCTCCTTGCGCTTCCCACTCCAAAGCAAATCAAAACACAACCATATCCAGTGCAGCCCTTCAGTAGACTCTGCAGGCCCATCATCTAGGCATCATCGATCGTCCACCGATCATGGACCTGCTGGTCCGGTGGATATGGTCACTAATACTTGTTGGGCTTGCGGTGAGGTTCCATTACTGACCAAACGCCTTTCTAAGGGGTGCTTCAAGGAAGCTTCCCAAGGACAAGTGGTCAGCGAGGACGTAGGGTCATAAAGAGGGCCGTGGAAGAAGGGGTAAGGGCCCTGCTGCCAGGCCCTTCTGCAGTGGCAGGAACTAGTTGCCTAAGACAAAGGGAGGAGGACTCTCCGGAACCTGGAGCCATTAGTTCTGACTCAGGAGACTCAGAGTTTGGTCAAGATAGTTTGGACACGTATGCATTTGACTTTTCTCTGGTACCCTCATTTATATCTGCGGTCAAACAGGCCATCGATTGGGAGGAAGAATCTTCAGCCACTCAGGAGCAAAGAAAATATTACCCTAATTTTACGTTCCTAAAGTTTCCTTAAATATTGGAGATTAAGGAGTTAAGGGAGGAGGATTAGTCCAAGCCGGAGAAACGACCGGTGCTGCGGAATAGGATCAATAAGTTGTACCCGTTCCAACCCTCGGACATAGAACAATGGGATGCGTCCTTACAATGTCTTGCAAGGCATATCACCCTACCATTGGAAGAAACAATGTCTTTTAAAGATACGATTGAATGGAGGGCCGACTCGGAACTGAAAAGACCTTCACTGCGGGGGCAGCCTACAGGCCAGCGATGGCCCTGACCTGCATTGCCAAAGCCATCAGGGTCTGGGTGTCAAATGTGGAGTCCGTGTTAGGTTCCCGAGCGCAGGAAGAGCTATTTTCATCAAACCTTCAAAGCTTTTTTTTTTTTTGCTGGCGGCCCGCCCAGGGATCGCCAGTAGGGGCAAAACTGGCCATCTACGGCGATACCTGGGTGGAGAGAATAACTGATTCCTGGGTCCTGGAAGTAGTTCAGACAGGCCTTCAGCTTCAGTTTCGAAGTGCTCCTCCAAGAAGTTCCTTTGTTGCAATGAAGATTCCGACTTTTGCAGAGAAGCGGGGCATCAATGGAGGCATACATCATGGAGTTACTCTCTCCTCACGCTGTTGTACCGGTGTCAAAGGAGGAGCAGGGTGACGGGGTTTACTCCCCTCTTTTCCTTGTCCAGAAAGCATCAGGAAAATGGCGTCCTGTCCTGGACCTAAGAAGCCTGAATTATTTTTTTGAAGCCACAGCCATTCCGGATGGAGTCTCTCAGGACTATTTCAGTGGTAATCTGTCAGGGCGACTGGATGGTCTCGGTGGACCACGAAAATGCATATTTCTATATCCCAGTAGCCAATATTCATCAGCGCTCCCTAAGATTATTTTAAGCGGGCGACCACTTTTAATTCAGGTGCCTTCCCTTCAGGCTCAGCTCGGCTCCAAGGACTTTTACAAAAAAGTTCTAGTAACGTTAATTACCTTTATTTGACAAAGAGGGATAAGTATATTCCACTACTTGGACGATGTCCTGATCCTTGCCCAGTCCGAAGATCTTTTGCTGTGGCCCCAAGATCAGGTCCTCCCCACCTTTAACACAGTTTAGTTGGATGATAAATACGGCAAAACAACGGCTCACTCCGTGTCAAACCAAAAGTTTATCTGGGCATGTTTTTCGACACACTCAAATACAGGGTCTTTCTTCCACAAGACAAGATGGATCACGTGTCAGCAGAGGCCTGGAAGATGGGAGCCTCCCCTACCATTACGATACTTGAAGGGATGAGTTTTTTAGTGAGCCTAATAGCCTGTATTCCAGCGGTGCCATGGGCACAGTGGCACACAAGGTGGTTCCAATTTGCCTTTCTCAGCCAAAGCAGTCGTGGGTCACTACATCAGAAAATGTACATTCTGGTCTTTATTCGCAACTATCTGAAGTGATGGAGCAGAAGGGACTTCCTAGCCCAGGGCAAACCCATCAACCCAGGAGGCTGGGTCACAATCACATCGGATGCGAGTCTTCAAGGTTGGGGTGCTCATTGGATGGGACGGCATGCTCAAGGCAGATGGCCCCCTCAGGCTCCCTGTTCATCATACCTGCTGGAACTAGCAGTGGCCAGGCAAGCCCTAAAAGTTTTTCTTCCCATCATTCAAGGACGGAGGTTCAGACTCTTAATGGACAACAGAACAGCTGTTTCTTATGTCACAAAGCAGGGGGGAACGAAGTCTACGCTTGCTACAGGTAGCATCAGAGATCTTCGAGTTTGCTAACGATCACCTGCTAGACCTTGCAGCGACTTATCTCCCGGGGGTGCAGAACACCTTGGCGGATCAGCTGGGTTACAACTTCACCAACAAAACAGTGGAAGTTGAACCCGAAATATCTCAGGATGATCTTCAATTAATGGGGAGTTCCCGAGGTGGACCTCATGGCGACATCGGAAAATTGTCAGGTTCCCCAGTTCTTCTCTCGGTATTTTCCCCCGATGGCTCTAATCCTTCGGCATTATTGAAGATCATGGAGGAGAAGGTTTTGGCAATAGTGATTGCTCTGTTCTGGCCGAGGAGGCCATGATTCGCCCTCCTTTGTCACCTGGTGACATGCCCACCAGTCAAGTTGCCTCAGAATGGGGACCTGCTCCTTCAGCACGACCAGTTTCGTCCCAATCCAGCCAGCCTTGCCTTGACTGCATGGCTTTTGACAGGGACAGGCTGAACAGCCTGAATCTGTCTGAATCAGTGGTGTCAACCCTACTTAAAGCAAGGAAACTTTATACTAAGACCACCTACCACCGACTCTGGAGGAAATTCGAGACATTTTCCACTCAACAGGGATTTTTTGTTTTAGATCCCGTCTGTGGCTAATGTGTTGTTATTCCTTCAGTACGGTCTGGATGCAGGCCTCAGTTACAATACCATTAAGGTACAAGTTTTGACACTGGCAGCATTGACTATCGTTCCTTGGGCAAAAAAACTATTTGTGATCAGGTTCCTCAGGGCAGCCATCAAGATTTGGCCCCCCATTTATTCCATGTTCCCAAGGTGGGACCTACCGTTGGTACTGAAGGGGTTGCAGAAGTCACCTTTTTTTTTTTTCCAGACTCCACCAACTCAATATATTACCTGACCTTTAAAGATGGTGTTCCTGATAGCAGTGGTTTCGGCTAGATGAGTTTCCGATAGCGCCGGATTTTCTTGTAAGGAGCCATGTTGCACATTTTTCCCAGATAGAGTTATGTTACGTCCTTCTCCAAATTTCCTGCCGGAAGTCTGCTTTAATTGGCAGTCGGTACTTCCAGCCTTTCCACTGCCACCTATAGGCCCGGAAGGGTCGGATTTACACAAGTTAGACCTGAAGAACATGTCGCAGATATATTTGGAGAGAACGGAAACATTTTCAAAGTCTGTAGCTCTTTTTATATATCCAAGTGGCCCCATGAGGAGCATGCTGGCATCGCCAAGGGTAATTTCATTGTGGGTGGTGAAGACAATTCACATGGCATATTCCCTAGAATAGCCTCTCCCCAGGAGATTTGTGTGCACTTGACCAGAGCAGTCTCATCCTCTTGGGCGGCCTGGTGCAAGGTATCAGCGGACGTGGTCTAAAAGGCGGCGAGCTGGAGTTCCCCATATATTTTCATTAAACATTACAAACTAGATGTAGCATCTTCCCAGTTAGGTCTCATGGGAACTTCTGTATTGCCTTCTGCTCTGTCTAGATGTTAATACATTTTCCTTTTGGCAGCACCTGGTGTCTGAGTTTTTGTTTTGTTTCCGTACCTTTGGGTGTTGTACTGGCATGAGGCTGAGCCAGGAAAATGGAAAATTGTCATCCATACATAATTTTCCTTTCCTGCCTCTGCCTCAGGACAGCACACACCCTCCCTGGACCGTTGCAAGCTATTCATAAGAACACCTGCATCAGGTACTGCCTGCCCTTTATCTGTCTATACTGGGGTGTCCTATACTGGGTCAAGGGGCGGGGTTGACCCCCAAGGTTGTGCTGTCTTGAGGCAGAGTCAGGAAAGGAAAATTACGCTAAGTATGGATGACAATATTCCATTTTCCTGAATTTGAAACCATATTGTTGACAGAGAGCAGGATTTTCAGAGTACTTTTGGATTAGTCAGAACCTTCTTTTCACTGAAAACGCTCCCTTTTTTTTAATAAAGTAAACTTTAAGCCCCATACACACTATCAGATTTTCTTCAGTTTTTTTTTTCTCCTTCAGATTTACCAAAATCATATAACATGAGATCTTTAGGAACCTTAGGAGTTTCAATTTGTATGCGATCAGGCAGGCCCTTGCACTATATGGTTTTGGTAAATCTGAAGGCAAAAATCTGCAGAAAAACTAATAGTGTGTATGGGGCTTTAGAGGCAAAAGTTTGTGGACAACTGACCATCACACCTCTATGGCCTGTTGGTCATTCCTTTAAAACTATAACTTCCACCACTCTGCTGATGCTTTCCACAAGCCTTTTGGAATTTTATCTGTAGGAATTTGTGACTGTTTAACCAAAATAGCATTTGTGAGGTCAAATACTGATGTTGGATAAGAAAACCTGGCTTGCAATCTGTGTTTTCAATTTTATCTCAATGCCCTCTTCGCTGTAGGCATGGCATATGCATGTTGGGCACATCGACCATCACTGTAGGTTCCAGCTCTAGTGAACAGTGGGAGTATGTCAGCCACTCCAACTTCCTTGAAATGCGAGATACGGTCACTGCTGTCATGGGAAGCAGCACATTTCAAGGTATGAGAATTTTTTGGATAAGTGTTAGAGAGGAACCTATTTTTGCCTTGGCTTTTACTGTAATCGTAAAAGTACCACTTGACGTTGATGGCATTAATGCATATTCCATCTCAGTTTAGATTATAAAAAGCTGCTGGAACTCGAATGTCAGCTTCAGTTTATTATGTTTTTTTAAAAGCCCATGGTGTCAACATTTTAATTTGCTTCCCTTCTTTAGATGGTGTTTGTAAGGTCATGGGTCATGGGTCATGTGTGTGTGACTTGTATATCAGCTTACCATCATGTTATATGAGTTCTATGCCATTTTGTGCATTTTCTGAAATGCTTATTGTCTGGATTAGAAAAAGTGGTCTAAGCTAGATAGTCCACAATCTCCTGTACTGACAACGGTCTGCCTGTTGAGCTAAATGTAGCAGCTCACAGGCACTTCCTTTAACCATTGTCGGTCTCTGTGTAATAAATCCAGCAGAGCTCCGAGTAGCCCCATCCTGCCTGGCTCTATCCTCATCCTGCCTGACCATGGGCAGCATGTGCTGCAGCTCTTCCTTCCCTCCTAGCCTGGGTTTGGCTTGGAGAAGTGAGCGAGAGCTGTGATAATCATAGCACTTCCGGTTATGTTGAGAATAGGGAGGTGGTGGACACGTTCAGTAGCCGAAGTGGGGAAATGAAGCCTAATGCTTTAAGGTCATGTGGCAGGTGGACTATTGAAAATCAGGTAGAAAAAAAGCTTAAGTTTGAACTGAACTATACAGATATGATATGATTTGGCATTTATGATAGTATGGGGTTGAACTATAGGAAAGCATTTTCTTCCACTTTAACCGAACATGACCAGTTTTGTAGCATCACTTTGTATCAGTTACAGAATTGCGTTTATTGCCTTGGAAATAGGAATAGTCAAAATAGCTCCGTGTCTCACAGTAATCTCTTCCTCAGCTGTTGAGTAATTGATTTTTACTTTTAGCAATGTTTGGACCTAACCAAATCATTGCCTAGTTTTGGTAGCCTCCTCTTCTACCCAATGCACTTGATAATATGGCACATCAGCAAACTGTTTCTTTATAGAGAAGTTATTATAGTTGAATACAGCAATGGTGTATCCAGGTACAAATCCCAGAGAAAATTTTAAATGGAGATTTATAGCACTTTCAGACCACAAAGCTGCCACTGTGGCTTGACCCTAAATTATAGAAAGTTATCTTGAAGTTCTTGAGCAGATAGTTGAGATGACGTTCGAAAATATTTATCATCATGATTCCATGGGAGACAACTGGTGCTTTGAAGGTCATTCACATGCCCTTTTGTGCAGATTGGTCATGACAAAAATCCCCCATTTGCCTAAGATGGGGCTCTGATATGCAAGTCATGGCAGCCCCTGAGAAAGTCAAGTGTTGACCCAACCCCTCTCACGACTCTGGTTGTTCAACTGAAGTAAACTGTTGGTTGGACAACTAAAGGCAACCATCCGATCACTTTAAGGAATACTTTGTTTTGTTCAGCCGTCATTCAGAGCCAGTATCTATGCAGCAGACTGATGGTCTGAATCTAGAGTGGAGTCACCACACCATAATATTCAAGGCCGGATGCACTCCGAGATGATCGTGAAAATTTAGTGTCCAGCAGCTGCCAGTCCAATATTTAAATTTTCCATAGTTACACTAGCACCATACCATTAGATGTTGAGAACAATACAGGATAAATATATAATAAACCCGAAGGTTTCAGCACTGTATAAGAAAATTTATTGGACTGAAGTTCAAGGACAACTTTGAATGATAAAGAGTGGCATCTTTTTGAAAAAAAAAAAAAAAAATCCTGCATATTGGAGACGGATTTTAATAATTTTTGCTGGTGATTCCGGTGCATCTATAAAACAAATTTGTTCTTTGGGTCTGCAAATTAATTTACCCAATCTAGAGACATGGATTTTGTAATTTTCACATCCATCAGGTTTGGATAATGTTTGACTTTCAGAGCTACTGCCCTAAGCGAATACAGAAAATACAGTGTAGGTTCCTTTAGAATTATAATCGGCACATGGCTTGAGCTGGGCCTTCACTCTTTGCAACCAACTTCACACGAATGTCGCTGTCTGCTTATTGGCCTCATCATCCAGAAGCATCCAGATGGCACATCTCACTCTTTAGTCATCTTGTTTATCTGTAAATCCCCTTGCTTGGAAGCATTTTGAAATACATGGCAGTCAACGAACAGCCTGCCATTCTCACCGTTGGCCAGTATAGCTTTCTGCAAGAAACGGAGGCTTGTGATAACAACGGTAATTAAATGCGAGTTAGAGATAACATTTCCTAACAAACACCGGCATGTTGAAGGCCCAATTCCTGGATCACCCCTTCCTGGGCCTGAATATGCAAACATAGGCCCGGTCTAATTTTTTTCCCCGGCCTCTATTTGTGACACCGCTGTTTGGGTTGTAATTCAGCAGGTCTGCCGAGCCAGGTGTTCCCGTATTAGAATACCAGATCGTCACTTCTTTCACATAGACACACGGAAAGCATTATAAATCTATTTAGCGGGAGGCTCGCTCAAATGATAACATTGTGTTTAATTCCCAGGCAAAGCAATTTAAACAATTGCTTTACCATGTGTTGGCTGCTGAATTGAATATCCTGCAAGCTGAAAACTCACTTCATTGTTGACAGAGATTAAGCTTCGTAGCTCTAAGGAGTCTGCGTAATACAATAACGAAACATTGTGCTAATTCACGTGTCAAAGCACATGCAGCTGACTGCACAATCAATTGGTTGGTTGTTAACCCTTTAAGGTTTGGTAGGGACGCAGTCGACTTCAGGTTTTAAGAATGCTTTCCCTTATGTAAAAACTGTACCCAAAGCCAGTTTTCAGTGCTGCAGTTCAGTCCTTTGTGATTTACTAAGTATGTTTTTCAAAAATTCTGCACACCAAAGTTTAGGTGAAATTAACTGCATCCCTGACTTTTTGAAGACTTGAGAGCCCATTTAAACATACATGTGCATTGCCTTAAAGCAGGGGTCTCACGACTTTTCAAATTAAGAGCCGGTCAATTGTCCGACAGAATTTAGAGGTCTGGATTGTGGTCAGATAGGGTAGAAAATGTCCCAGGCCCAGCATTGTTAAGGGTAAACATGGCCTCTGGGTTGGTGGTCAGCAAGAGGAGGAGTAGGTCCCCATCATTGGTATCAATGGAAAAAATGGTGCTCGATTGTTGGTGTCAGCATGAGGAATAGTGACCCATCAGTGGGAGTAATAGTAACCCATCATTGGTGTCAGCGAGGAGGAATAGAGCCCCATCATTTGTTTCTGTGGGAGGAATAGTGCCCCATAATTGTTATCAGTGCCCCATTTTTGGTATCCGTGGAAGGAATAGTGCCCCATCATTATTGATTCTAGTGGGTGGAATAGTGCCCCAGTATTGATATCCTAGGAGGAATAATGCCCCATCATTGATATTCTGGGAGAAATAGTGCCCCATCATTGGTATCAGTGGCTGGAATAGCTTCCCGTCATTGGTATTAGTGGGAAGAATAGTGCCCCATCAATTGTGTCCATGGAAAGAATATAGGTATAGTGCCTCATCATTGATTCTAGTGGGAGAAATATTGCCCCATCATTAGTATCAGTGGGAGGAACAGTGCCCCATCATTGGTATCAGTGGGAGGAATAGTGCCCCATCATTAATGCCAGTAGGAAGAGTAGTGCTCCATCATTGATATCAGTGGGAAGAATAGTGCCCATCGGTGTTATCAGTGGGAGTATTAGTTACTCATAGTTGGTATCAGTGGGAGGAATAATGCCCCATTTTTGTCATCTGTGGAGGGAATAATGCCCCATCATTATTGATTCTAGTGGGCGGAATAGTGCTCCATCATGGATATTCTGGGAGGAATAGTGCCCCATCATTGCTATCAGTGGAAGGAATAGTTTCCCATCATTGGTATTAGTGGGAGGAATAGTGCCCTATCAATTGTGTCCGTGGAAAGAATAGTGTCCCATTGTTGGTGTCCGTGGAAGGTATAGTGCCTCATCATTGATTCTAGTGGGAGGAATATTGCCCCATCATGAGTATCAGTGGGAGGAATAGTGAGGAATAGCTCACTCTGGGCTCCCCAGGGGCCACTCTGGTCAGTAGTGTAGCATGTCTGTACCCTGGTAGTGGCTCAGTCTTTTTCTCTCTGGCTGCGGGGCAGTGTGGCTCTCTCTGCTGGCACTGGGCAGCGTGTCTCTCTGGTGGCGCTGGGCAGGGTGGCTCTCTCTCTGGTGGCGCTGGGCAGCGTGGCTCTCTCTCTCTCTCTGGTGGCGCTGGGCAGCGTGGCTCTCTCTCTCTCTGGTGGCGCTGGGCAGTGGGGCTCTCTCTCTTTGGTGGCGCTGGGCAGTGGGGCTCTCTCTCTCTGGCTTGCGTCCAGCACACTACTCATTCTTTGTCCTGTAGCTCCCTCAGCTTTTTTCCAGGCTGCAGTCTCTTAATCTTGGTCGAGCTGTAGCATCCTCCTTGTGGAAAATGGGGCCCCAATCTTTGGCACTACTTGTCCCATAATGCTCTAATGCGGGCAGGAAGCTGGGCGGGAAACCTGGTGAGAGCCGCCGTCTCTTCTCCCTGACGGGAGAAAGCGGAGGAAACCTGATAGCCCTCAGCTCGCTTTTCTCCTGTCACAGCGCAGCGAGTTCTCTGCTGGACTGAGCAGGGGAAAGAGCCCGAAGTCACACTACACTGATGGGGGGGGGGGGGGGGGTCTTGACAGCACCTTGGTGTGGGCTGTCCGCACCCCGATAGCAATGCAATTGTGCTGAATTTAAAATCCGATCTCTTATTCCGGGGGGGGGGTGCACTTGACCCCCTCCCCCCCTTGCCCCTACCTGCGGACGTCCATGTGCAGGCTATAAAGGAATCAATAAATCCATTAATGAGTTTTTCAAAAAAGCCTAGAAAGCCTCCTTCACATGGTGGAATAGCGGCATACACTAGATTCCAGCAGTAAGAATCAGGGGATTCTTGTGGCTGGAATGACATATACATGTGAATTGCAGTTGCCGCTTAGCCTGTATTAAGTAATGACAGCAGCCATCGTTGGCATGTAGCCGCACACCATGAGGTTACCTGCAGTTAGGCACCGGTGTCCTAGCCAAATCAGATACTCACAGGCTTGGACACCCATCCCTAGCCGTAGGTAACCGCTTGGTGTACAACTACATGCAAACAGCAACGGCCGCTGTCAGCTTTCATTACTTTATACAGGCTGAGCAACCACCCCTATTCGCATGCACCTGTTTGTCCAGCCAAAATATTCTGCTAATTCTGACTGTTGGAATCTAGTGTATGCAGCTAAATGGCTGTGTGAGGAGCACTTTAGTGATAAACCCACTAATAGTTTTGTTGATTACTTGCTGGTCTGCATTGTTAAACTGCAACAAGATATCAGTTGACAAGAGGCATGTAACACAGGTACAGTAAAATCTTCCATTACGAGAATATTTGGTTCCAGAAGCATGCTTGTAATCCAAAGCACTCATATATCAAAGCTGGTTTCCCCATAGGAAATAATGGAAACTCAGATAATCCGTTCCACAGCCACTGCTGGTCTATGAAGTACCGCATGTGGCCAGAGGGGAGGCCCCGGGGATGCTCGAAGACCGATCAGAGACACTCGGGAACCGAGTGTCTTCGAGCATCACTGGCACCCCCCCCACTTCTGGCCAAATGCAGTACTGCAAACTCCATAGGCTTGCATCCTGCTCGTCTTGCGAGACAACGTTTGCAAACCAAGTCAGAATAAAAACAAAAAAAACAAAAAACAACAACAAACGCTCATGTTGAGAAACACTTGTAAACCGCGTTTCTTGCAATCCGAGGTTCCACTGTATTAGAATACTACAGTATTCAGGTGTATTCTATTTTGTGCAAGGGAAGGAGGAAAGTGAACATAAAACAGCATTGGTGCCTTTTCTTAGTTGCAGTAAAACATAAAAAATCTGGTTACCAAAGGCGATGGCTCCACTCCTTTCTCTATATTTAATTTTGTGAAATTCGGCTCATTGTTCATCCTTATCTATATTTAATTGGGAATAATATCCCCCCATGACCCTCTGCACTTAATTAACAACAAGGATTGGATGTCGGGCCGCTTTGTGATAGAAAATCTAGCTTTAGATGAAGATCACTGAAACCCAATTAAATGCGGAGACGTTTCCTCTGAGCTGGGTTAACGAGTTAATTATATTTTAATCAGAAATGTGGCGGGCACCTGCCCTGACGTTTCCGTTCTTCGACACCTGAGCGGCCGGGCCATCAGCTATGTCGGAGGAAAGCAGGTGTGATCTTCCCGCTTTGGGAAGCTTTGTTAAAAAGTTTGTAATGCCAAGGAAGTTATCAACTTGTTTTTACAGAGCGGTCTTTCAGAAAGGTGGCTTCGCTATTCGCTTCTGAAGATCTTTGGTTTTTACTTTCTGTAGAAAATGAAATATTGTGCATATGGTTTATTTCCTGTGAAATATAACTGACATATGACGTTGGCCTCATGCACACTGGACAGTTTTACAAGTGCTCCTAGGGACAACGTTTTTTTATTTTTATTTTTTTTACAGCTTAAAAACGCCTCTTCATGTTATTGTATGCGTTCATACACACATGGGCTTTTAGGAGCTGTAAGTGGCATTAGTGTTTTCAAACTGCAAAAAAAAAAAAAGAACTCAGGGCCAGTGCGTTCTGGAGCATCAGCATTACAGCGGTAAAAAACACCTGACGGGGCTAAACGCGTGTTAACGTTGTATACGGCGTTAAGCCACGTCAAGAGTTTTTAAGCTGTAGTAATCGGATTTAGGAGTGGAAAATAGAAGACAGCAGAGAAATGTGGCTAAACGCACATTCAGGCCAATGCAAAACGTTTCTTGCGCGTTTTTACAGCCGTTTTTCCTAGCTTCGGTACTGGCTTTGAAGCTTGTTTTTTATAACGCCCTCTGTGCATGAAGCCTTTAGGGGGAATCGCCTCTTTAACCTCCTGACCTGTGGAAGGTTTTACTCCCTTCCTGACCGGAGCATTTTTTGCTATTTAGCACTGTGCTACTTTAACTGGTAATGGCATGGTCATGCAACACTGTATGCAAATTACATTTTATATAATTTTTTTTTTTTCATACAAATAGAGCTTTCTTTTGGTGGTAAATAAAAAGACTGAAAATTTGGACAAAAAAAAATGAAATTTTTTTTTTTACTTTTTGTTATAAAACATATCCAATAAAATCAAATTTCTTCTTAAATTTAGGCCACAATGAATCATTCTATGTGTCTTTGGTAGAAACCAAACTGCATTTTTGTACAAAATGTATAAAAGAATAGATAAGAACAGAGTAACAACAGTATCCTGTGCCATTGGCCATATAACTATGTAAGCCAAAAAAAGTGCAATGGTGAGGCACCGTCAGTATACTTTGCAGGTGTAATATGAGGTTGACACATTTTGCTCAAAGCTTCATCAGGACCTCGTCATCTTGACTGCAAAGGTAACAAATAAAAGGCCTCTTTAAGCAATGTCGTCCGAGACCATTGTGTCAGAATAAAATAGGATATTGGGAGGGTAACGTACAGATCAATGGGTATATTGCTGGTGCATAAATGAGGAACACCTGAAGAAACCCAGCAAGCTCAATCCACAAACAAATATCCAGAAAAAGGAGGGTCTGAGATCGACGCTGGTTGCTGACAAGGTGGTTGGCTGATATCCAAGGCGGCACTGCTGCCTCTGCTGAGACACATTCGCTCTGCTGTGATGTGCCCCTTTTTTATATCAGTGGACAGTTACATACTCATAGGGTTGTCTCCTTTGTGATTGGTGACTCTCCAGTCAGGATATTTTCCCCCTTTTTTCTGGATATTTGTGGATTGAGCTTGATGGTCTCTTCAGGTGTTCCTTATTTATGCACCAACAACATACCAATTGATCCGAATATCCTTTTTTTACTGTGACACTGTTCCCGGACTACATTGCCTAAAGGGGCCTTTTATTTGTTAACATTGAAGTCAAGATGACCATGTCCTGAGGAAGCTATGAGCGAAACGGTGCTTCACCATTGCGCTTTTTTGTCTGGCATAGTTATATGGCCAATGGCACAGGATACTGTTGTTACTCTGTTTTTAGCTATTCTTATATAAATGTTTGTAATAAAATATTATTTTTTTTAAACATATATATTGTGTAATTGTTCCTTTCTGGTACCAGTAAAGTCCCACCTGGTTAGGTTCTTTTTGCACAAATTACAAGGGATGTGGTAATGCCCAAAAAAACAGAAACCCCCCCTTTTTTGTATGCGTTTTTACACTATTGGGCACATTAGTATAGTTCTGATTGTGATCAAAATACTGATTCATACAGACACTATACTGGTGGTGATGGTGGTGATCAGCGACTTGTAGTGTGATTGTGAGGCAGACAATCTGGTGCTAACAGACAATCTGGTGCTAACAGACACTGGTTGGGCGGGACACCAATACAGTGATCAGTGATAATTGTTTACATGGCAAGCAGTTAAATATTTAGCTGAGTGTTGTCATCTGTAGCCTTATTTAAAAAAAAAAAAAATTAAAGTGACTGTAAAGGTAAAAAAAAAAAAGAAAGAAACCTCTACTTACCTTCTCACACAGAGCAGCCGTGAAGCTCCTTTTTTGAGTCCCTCACCGGCACTCCTGACCCCTCCTCTCTGTTAAATGAAAAATGTAATTGAATGAAATAAACCCTGCAAAACAAAGGCATAATGAGTTAGTATGCATTATGTACTACTTACCTTAGATCGAAGCCCCCGGCAGTGGTCCTCGTTCACAGAGATGGCGACATCTCTCCTGGAGGTACTTCCGGGTATCACGGGCTCCGGTGCTGTGATCGGCTGGAGCTGTGATGACGTTACTCCTGCGCATGCGCACGGGAGCAGCCGGCAACGACGCAGTCTAACTGAAGCAACGGCACGTGCAAATACAGGGGGTATCTCCTAAACCGTGCAGGTTTAGGATATATCCAGGGTAGCTACAAGTAAACCTTATTATCAGGGTTTACATCCACTTAAGCCTTGTACACACGATCGGATTTTATGCAGACAAAACCTTGGACTTTTGTTTAAAGGTGTGTGCTTGGATTTTGTCTTGCATACAAACGGCAAGAAATTGTCGGCCAAGAAACACTAAAGTAGTGACATAGTATGTGTTTTTTCAGGTCGTTGGTGCCTCCCTTTGGGCTCTTTCTGCTAATTTTGCTAATGTTAGTAGACGTTTGAGTGTTGATTCACGCTTTTCATTTCACGCTTTTCATTTCCTGCTTTTCATTTTGTGCTTTTCAATTTAGTTTCTGATCGGCCGTTCGTCAACCAGCCACGTTGAGGGATCGGAAGAGATGACGTGTTATTTATTATTGGCCTTGGAGTTATTGCTTTGACCCAAGTCCAGTCCAGGAACAGGAGTTCTTGGATCAAAAATTGGTTGCTTTATTAATTGTGACCAATTACCGTATGTCATATGCCTTTGCTGCGGGAGCTCCAGGAGAATAATCCAGATTTTCGGATTTATCTCCGGGATGACGGACCCCTGCTTTCACCAACTCTTGGCATTGTGTTTTTTTTTTCATTTTTTTTTTTTTTTGGACACTTCAGCGAACTCTTATGAGAGACTTAATTCAACTTTGCAGTTCATTCTTGTCCCTTCTCGTTTTCACATCATAGTAGCATTGTTGCATTTATTACTTTTTATCAATTTTCTTTCATGCTCTTTTTTTTTTTTTTATATAAAGTCCTTCAACATTATTGTATGATCTCACAAAAGACTTGCAAAATAACCAAACCCAAATTTTTCTCCCAACCCACCTCCCCCCTTCATCTACCTCAAACCTTATTGCTTAGGTATTAATTATTATCTGAGTATTTTTATTTCTGTCCATTTCGATTCTATCCCTACTCTGTTACTATTCTATAACCTTAGTTCTTCCGCGTAGCTCCATGTTTTTTTAAACACTTTTTAAATGCTTTCCAACGCTCCCATTTTTCTTTCACCCCTGTGCTTTTTTTTTTCATCTAAACTATACCCCAGACATTCCATATTATATGTTTCTTCTACTGAGTCTATCCTTTCCCAGATTAGTGGACTTTCAACTTCTTGCCACTTCTTAGGGATGAGTCTCTTTGCTGCATTTAGCAGATGTGGTATTAATGATTCCTTATATTGTTCTACTCCAGCTTCTATTCCATGCAACAAGACAACCCACGGATATTCTGCTATTTTTTTTTGGGTGATTTCTTTAATTAAATATAGTATCTTTTTCCAATATTTTGGAAAACCACCATAAATGGGCCATTGTTCCTACCTCTTTACAGCCTCTCCAACATTCTGCTGATTTTTTTAGGGTGATTTTTTTAGGGTGATATTTGCTGACTTTATCTGGAGTTCCATAGCACCCAGTTAAACATTTGTAATTCATCTCCGTTGTCTTAATGTCGACTGCTGAATTATGTGCCAATTTAAACATTTTGCCTATTGTAGTTTTATCCCTCTGTGTTCCTAATTCCCTTTCCCACTTTCTAATATATGGCGGGGTCTCCAGTTCATCCATCGTCAAGAGTAATTTATACATTTTTGATATTATATTTTTTGTATTGTCTGCTATACATAGTCATTCCAACAGGGTAAGATCTTCACCTGATCTTAATGGTTGGGGGAGGATCTTTACCAAATGGCACAACTGGAGATACCGCCATTCATCCATCACCATTAACTTTTTTTGTGTCTTAATTCTTGCAGTGTTAACAATTTTTCTTTTTTTATTATATCCCTTAATTGTGCTTTTTATATTCAGTTTCCTCCTATTGGTTTTATCCCTGGTGCAAAATATTTTCTTTTAGCGCTAATTAAAGGTCAATTATACCCCCCATTTAATTGTTTATATATCTTATCCCAAATTTTTAAACTCTTGGCATTGCTGACCCCATATTTTATTTTTTGGTTGAATAATAATGATTTGATTTGTTATATTTTCTATGTTTTGGATGCATAGAATGCAGCTTTTGGTTAAGTTATATTGGCAGATAGCATGCCTGTCTAATTTTCTTTTTTTTTTATGCACAATAAAAAAAATTGTGGAGAATAATACTTGGCTATGTGTTTTACTTCAAATGACAGTTTGGGAGTAGGCAGTTACATTAAAAAAAAAAATCAATGTAAAATTGACAAGGGACACCAACATAGTTGTATCTTTGATCTTAAAAACTAGGCGATAATGGTGTTGTGTTAACTTGCCCCCCCCCAAAAAATAAAATAAAATAAAGCATAATATTATTCTTGATATCACTAGAAAAAAAAGCCTTTGAAAATTTGTTTGCAATAACTCCATCAGTATCATCAGCAAAGCAGCTTCATTATTATCCCATTTAATGAAGAAGAGGATGTTCGCTGCATTTGGAGATTTCATAATTTGCCACGTCTCGAATATTAATTCTTCATTACGAGCACTAGTTTACAAGCTTCTGGCTCGTCTTTGCTTCCGAGCATGCGTGTTTGCACTTTGGACTTTTGTCCGACGGACTTGTGTACACACGCTCGGAAAATCTGACAACAGACATTTTATCCGGAACATTTTAAAACCTGCCATCCAACATTTGTCCGTGGAAAATCTGCCAACAGTTGTCTGATGGAGCGTACAAATGCTCGAATTTTCCGCTAACAGCATGTCATTACATTTCCAGTCACAAAATCCGATCGTGTGTACGCGGCTGGAAGTATGAGAAAATGCCGTTGACTATTTCTGTCTTAATCCTTGATGTTGGACAGTTAGGATTGTTTACCAGATTGTTTTGTTGTGGGTCCCATGTAAGAGTACCGGAACTCATTTTTTATGTTGCATTGTTGTTTCTGTCAGTGTAAGGGGTATATGAATTATGGCAATGTACGGCAAGCAACTGCTATAGGGCGTTTAGGAAGCATTTGCCCCCCCCCCCCATTATACTTGCCTGTGCCCAATCTCGTTCCTGCAATGTGCACAAGAGCCATGTCTATCACGGCTCTCTCCCTCCTCATTGGACAGGGAGGCTCCCGATGCTCCCAATTATAGCCAATGACCAGGGGTTGGGGCTGAGCTGTGCTTTGTGCATCAATGGACACACAGGACTGGCTCAAGAGCAAGCCCACACAAGTGCCCCCATAGCAAGCAACTTGCTCTGGTTGCACTTGGTGGGGGGGGTGGGGCTGGGGGGGCCTAAGAGTGCCAGTGGGGGGACCCCAGAAGAGGAGGCCCGGGACTGCTTTGTGTGAAACCATTGCACAAAGCAGGTAAGTATAACATGCTTATTATTTTTCTTTAAATATTGCCTTTAAAATAATTTGGTAAGTGTCACAGTAACTTTAAAAAATTTAAAATAATATATAATTGTTTTTGCAACAAAAAAAAAGTATTAAAAGCAACAATCGTATACATGTAATAACCATTACAACATATAATTTGTATTTATTTTAACTAAAGCTGTAATGGTCATTATGTATATGACCATGCAATTTTGTTGCAATTGAAAAAATAAAAAAGCTTAATTTATTTATATATATATATATATATATATATATATATATATATATATATATATATATATATATATATAGTATGTTAATTTTTAATGTTCCTGTGGCACCTTAAAAGTCCCAAGCTTGTTTAATTTGTCTTATTTTTTTGTACGATATTCGAGATGTGGTGCCAGGTGAGGACCTTTCAATCCTATTGTTATATACAGTCATGGCCGAAATTGTTGGCACCCCAGAAATTTTTCCAGAAAATCAAGTATTTCTCACAGAAAAGTATTGCAGTAACACATGTTTTGCTATACACGTTTGTTCCCTTTGTATTGGAACAAAACAAAAAAGGGTGTAAAAAAAGCAATTTGGACATAATGTCACACAAAATTCCAAAAATGGGCTGGTCAAAATTCTTGGCACCCTTTCAAAAATGTGGATAAATAAGATTGTTTCAAGCATGTGATGTTCCTTTAAACCTGGGATCCTCAATCTACGGCCCTCCAGCTGTTGTGAAACTACACATCCCATGATCCATTGTAAAACTCTGACATTCACAGACATGACTAGGCATGATGGGAATGCTTTAAACTCACCTGGGGTAAGTAACAGGTGTGGGCAATATAAAAATCACACCTGAAAGGAGAGAAGTTCACTTAGTCTTTGCATTGTGTGTCTCTGTGTGCCACGCTAAGCATGGACAACAGAAAGAGAAGAGAACTGTCTGAGGACTTGGAGAATCAAAATTGTAGAAAAATAACAATCTCAAGGTTACAAGTCCATCTCCAGAGATCTAGATTTGCCTATGTCCACAGTGCGCAACATTATCAAGAAGTTTGCAACACATGGTACTGTAGCTAATCTCTCTGGGCATGGATGGAAGAGAAAAATTGATGAAAGGTTGCAATGCAGGATAGTCTGGATGGTGGATAAGCAGCCCCAAACAACTTACAAAGAAATTCAAGCTGTCCTGCAGGCTCAGGGAGCATCAATGTCAGCGCGAACTATTCGACGAAATTTAAATTAAATGAAACGATATGGCAGGAGACCCAGGAGGACCCCACTGCTGACACAGAGACATAAAAAAAAGCAAGATTACAGTTTGCCAAAATGTACTTGAGTAAACCAAAATCCTTCTGGGAAAATGTCTTGTGGACAGACATGACCAAAATAGAGCTTTTTGGTGAAGCACATGATTCTACTGTTTACCGAAAAGGCCTACAGTGAAATATGGTGGCGGTTCAATGAGGTTTTGGGGTTGTGTTGCTGCCTCTGGCACTGGGTACCTTGAATGTGTGCAAGGCTTCATGAAATCTGAGGATTACCAAAGGATTTTGGGTCACACTGTAGAGCCCAGTATCAGAAGCCTGGGTTTGCACCCGAGATCTTGGGTCTTACAGCAGGACAATGATCCCAAATATACGTCAAAAAGCACCCAGAAATGGATGGCAACAAAGCGATGGAGAGTTCTAAAGGGGCAAGCGATGAGTCCATATTTAAATCCCATTGAACACCTATGGAGAGATCTTAAAATTGCTGTTGGGAAAGGCGCCCGTCCAATAAGAGAGACCTGGAGCAGTTTACAAAGGTAGAGCGGTCCAAAATTCCAGGTGAGAGGTGTAAGAAGCTTATTGATGGTTATAGGAAGCGACTGATTTCAGTTATTTTTTCCTAAGTGTGCAACCAAATATTAAGTTAAGCGTGCCAAGAATTTTGACCAGCCCATTTTTGGAGTTTTGTGTAACATTATGTCCAATTTGCTTTTTTTCCCCTCCCTTTTTTTGTTTTGTTCCAATACACAAAGGGAATAAACCTGTGTATAGCAAAACAGTGTTGCTGCAATACCTTTCTGTGAGAAATATTTGATTTTCTGGAAAAATTTCTGGAGTGCCAACAATTTCGGCCATGACTGTATACTTGAATGGGTCAGGTTAGGTTCATTATATATGTTCGTTATTTCCATATGTGTTATAATTGTAATGTCCTATGACAAGAAAACCAATAAAAAAAAAATGTAATCTCAGATTGGGCAGGGTAGGAGGACAGGAGTCTTATTTGACCGTGCACACGTGGCCATTTACTTTATTTAACTTGCTTCGCTTTTGCTAAGAGTACTTTGTTGGTGTGTGTCCTTTCTTGTCAATTCCATGTTGCTGTCACTTTATATTCCTGCACCCCGCTTGGCTGCTTTAATCATCTTTCCTCATCTACTATATAATTATTACCCTACATTGGGTCTTCCGCCTTTATGTTATCTTGACCTTTGTGAACTTACTGCAGTTTTTCAATTGCTGAGCCTGGCAAATGTTTATTGAATAAACCAAAGCTCGGAAATAATTGACAGATTTTTTTCTTTTCCCCCACATTTTGTAAGTAATTAAATCAGCTTCATTCAACAAATAAAAACATTTGGAGGCTTCAGCACTCGACGGAGGTTAGATTATCTTGTAGATCATTCCTTTTTAGGTGGAATTGCCAATATCATTTTTTTTCTGGTCAGCTATGTTTCTCTAGCTATGTTTCTCCAGCTATTAATAGTGCATATATTTTTTTTCCCTATGAAAGTGTTTAGAAAAGGTCAGCATAATGCTGGTCTCCGGTTTAGCCTCCTGCTGTCTTAGCCAGTTAACGTCATGAAGACTTGACCACTTTCCTTAACCGTTTGAAGCCAAGGAGCTTCCATCATGGGGTTGGACCTCTCTCCTTATACTACCTAGTCAGCTGTAAAATACGACAAACGCCAAGTCTTAACAAGCCAGAGAACTCAAAACTTTTCTCCCCCCACTGCATCTGACAAATCTTAACGGGAGGAAAAAAAAAAATAATCTGGTTCCAGAATCTCTTAAAACCACATCGAGCTGGCGAGAGGAATGCACAGAATTACAAGATTTTTTCTCCTTTAGAACGTATACACAAAGCTCCTGCAGACAGTAGGAACTGACAACTAAGACTAGAAAATGTTGACAATTTCTTGATTTGCCTGGGTAGCTTATGTATGGAAAGCATTAACTATTTATAAAATGCATTATGAATTGAGCTCCTTCAAGCTACAGCATTTCTACGATGACATTTTTCAGCAGAAATCATCACACTGGCGTATCGGTCTAAGTACAAATTTATATACAGCTGTTCGTTACGAAGCAAGAGCCTTAGGTTCCTTTTAAAGCCATTCCCCCCCTCCTCTTCAATTCCTCTTAATTATCCCCTTCAGATGGGATGTTTGGCTGTCAGCGAGTTTGATTAGCAAAATTGAACAGGTTGGAGGCGCACAAGAAAGTTCTTTTTCCAGAAGGAAGAATAATGGAGAATTATAACTTCCTCGCAACATGGCTGAAAGGACGAGGCTTTTGTTGGGGCAGGTACTGAAGCGTACATTAATTTTGACCTTGACGGCGCCGATAAGTTAAAGAACGTACTTCATGACATAAAAGAAGAAAGACTGCTGGACTGGGCTTGATTGATCCTCAGCTGTATGATATCTATAAGCTTAGGGAAAGCTTTTGCAGTGAAGGATGTAATGAAATTTGGTAGATGTAAATCCAATCACTAAAGTCTCATGAGCTTTAACATGTTTATGTAATTTCAAAGATCATTTTACATTTTTTTTTGATTGCCCATTCATACCTAAAGTGATTGTAAATGAAAAAAAAATGTTCTAAAGGAACCCAAAAACAATTTATACTTGCCTGCTCTGTGCAATGGCTTTGCACAGAGGAGCCCTGATCCTCCTCTTCTCGGGTCCCCCGCCGGCTCTCTGGGTCCCTCCCCCTTGCTGAGTGCCCCCACAACAAGCCACTTGCGGTGGGGGTACTCCTGCACGCTCGCTCCTGAGCCAGCTTTCTGTGTCCTTAAGACACCGGGATCACGGCTCAGCCTTGCCCCCTGCTCCCACCTCACTGGCTGTGATTGACAGCTGTGGGAGCCAATGGCTCCTGCTGCTGCATCTCAGCCATTCAGGAGGGAGAGACTTGAGAGAGCCTCCAGTCTTGTGCACATCACTGGATTGAAATTGGTTTTAGGTAAGCATTAGGAGGCTGAGGGGTGGAGCTGCACAGTGAATGTTTTTTTAAGGTAAAAAAAAAAAACCTTCAGCCTTCACAACCACTTTAAGCTTTCCATTGCACATATGGTAAAGCACACTATGGCATATGTTAAAGCGGATAATCTTTACTCATTTTTTTTTTTTTTTATAATTGTAATTTTTATTAGTTTTCAAACAAGTAGAAAGTATTCGAGCATTAGAATAATCAATAAACAGAAGTGAATATAGAACATATCACAAACAGTGGCTACAAAAGACAGAGAATAGCGTCCATATATGCAGATACAAGGGTGAACTGCATAACCAAATTATGTAGAATGATCAATAAACAGTTTACTGAAACCAAAATGATGTTTGACAAAAGGCCATAGGCCAGAAGGAGGCATAGAAACAGAACATTTACATGGTCATCATGGTGAGTCTCAGGGGGTGGGTAATTTACCAGGGTTGGTAAATAGAAAGGGTAAATATGAGGGGGGGGGGGGGGAGTGAGGATAGATGACATGAAGGGGATGATACATCTGGCAGCTATGATCATAAAGGATGTACAGGCAAGGGAGCCCCATAGCTCGACCGATCCCAGGACCCCCATACCTTATCAAATTGAGGAATCAAGTCATGCACCGAGGCTGTCAGGTATTCCATTCTCCGGATATCAGACACCAATTGAAGTCTAGGCCATGAGGGAGTTGCGCCCGACAGCCAGCACATCGGGATAAGCCTCTTAGCTGCCAATACAATATAGGAGACCAGCCTATTTGTATTTTTAGGTAGGCTGGAAACAGGAAGACCCAACAGACAGTGTAAGGGATCGATTGGGAGGGACACCCCCATCACCTCCGCCACCAGTGATCCCACTGATATCCAAAAGGGACGTATTAGGGTGCATTGCCAGAAAATATGAAATAGTGACCCAATGTCAAGCCCACAACGCCAACAGCGCGGCGAGACTGAGGGGTCATATTTGTGGATGACATCAGGAGTCCTATACCAGAACATAAGAATTTTAATTGCCGTTTCCCTTTGTGTAACACACCTAGAGGATTGAAAAGTAGAGGACCAAATCCTATCCCAAGTCTGCAGGGTGATAGGTTTGTCTAACAATCGAGACCACCTATCCATATACAGATGTGTAAGTTCATTTAAGGGGGTCGACTCATGGAGGATTCGGTGGATAGAGGAAATCAAGTGTAGTTGGTGGGGACCCTGAGCACAGAGTTGTTCAAAGCAGAGGATCTTTAATTCCACCCCTCTCACCCCATTTTTTTTTGTTTTATGCAAAATTAAGATCCTTACCAACTCAGCGGATGGAGCATTGTCGCTCTGAGACCCTCTTCTGTTTTGCCACCTCTCGCACCGCCTTGTTTTTCTGTGACATCGTCGTTAGTCGCTGGCTTTTCCAGGTTCAACCAGCTGGCCTACTGATGACACCAATACTCTAGCTGCTTACTTTTATGAATAAGGTACTTACCAGGCCCTGGATTCCATTGCTGTCTTTCTGCAGCTTTTACGTCTCTTTGTTGTGGATTTCCAGGTATCGCCATCTTAGATTTTGAAACTGGCTGTGACTCCCTAAGGAATCGTAGTAGGCTGCCCATTTCGCAAGCGTGAGATTATGTGGAACAGGTCCTGCAGCCTCCTGGGATGTATACCAGGACAAGGGGTGTGGGCAAGGGATGGGTCCAAGCAGTCCTCCATTGTCACCTTGGTGAGAATTGAGGAAGTTTGGGGCAGGTTCTTTTCGAACGCGGGGGAAGATGGGGTGGAAGAAGGATTAGCGGTACTTTTTCACTTTTGAGTGAAGGTCTGCTTTAGTAGATTGGAAAGAAATAAAACCTAAAATATGTCCCAGCGTTTGGACACCCTGTTAGCCTGCAGTTAATAACCACTGACAGACTCCATGTTTTCCTTTTAGCCATCTAAATATTGCTCTGTTCTTGCGTTAGAGATTTTCACCACTCTTCTTGCTAGAAGGTGTGTACCGGTAGTTTAAAAATATCTTTGGGTTGTCTTGCATGTAACACATGTGTGACATCTTCAGATTTTCGAAACCTGCTAATTACATCCAGGAAATAAATCGTATTTCTGATTGACATTTACAGACTTTTGTCTTGTTTTAAGGGTTATTGAGCCCATAAAAAATATTGGTAGAGTCTTTTACTTATTTGTAGTAAAACTGACCGCTTCCCTTCTCAGAGCCATCTATTCAGAAGAAGAATTGTTTGCAAACTACATTTCCATTTATAGGGTGGCTATGCTGCCTTGTGGAGTCATCCTGGAGCCCCAGCATAGCCACTGTTGCGTGTGTGCTCCCTGCCCTGACTACTGCCATATGTCACTATGCTCTGAGCACAGACAGCCTCCTTAGTACTTAGATGGCTGAAAAAAACCTGGGAAATTAGTTTATTATAAAAGAAAGTAAATTCTATTACTCAAAATAAAAAGACATGTCTCTTTGTTGTTTTTCAGTGCACGCCCCCCAGGTGGAAGTATGGGGAAGTGTAGGCAGAAGGAGACAGGTGCTGGCATGCTTTAGAAAGCTAAAAAAAAAAATTTGAAAATAATATTAAAAAATAATTTGAAACTGTAGAGAAGTTGACTTAAAAAAAAATAATAAAGGAGTTTTATGGTCACAATATACAGTACACTTTAATTTTATAACTGCAAAATTGTAATAACAATACTAACATTTTGTTGTACTTCTCGATGCAATATAAGCTTACAGGGGGTCCCGGGTTACAAACAGGATAGGGACTGTAGGTTTGGTCTTAAGTTGAATCTGTAAGTCGGAACAGGTACATTTTTAAGTGTAGCTCTAACCAAAAAATCTATTTTTAAGCTTTTTGGATAACATAGGGAAGGGTTATCACCCCTGTAACATTTGTTTAGCTGTCTGTGCCCCTGCACAGAAGATTTCACCTCGCTTTCTGTCCCAATGATAATTGGATTTTGAAAATTTTGGGCTGTTAGGGAAACAAGGATTGGTGATAAAGCATCGGTGGAGACACCGTTTTTCCCATATTAACTCTTACAGGAGAGAATTTCCCTTCCTAGAGGTAGATTCCCTCTTACTTCCTGTTATCTCCCTCCGTTTGTAAGTAGGAGTCATTTGTAAGTAGGGGACCTCCTGTACTTGAAAAATCTCCTTTCATGTTTTGAGTGCTGCCTGTCAGCTGGCCGTCTTTCTACAACTTCCTGGATTTCCTGCTGTCAGGGATGGGCTCAGCCCTTCCCTCTTTGAGCTGGCCACTCAGCTTTGGGCTATTCGCTAGCTCCTATCTCTCCACAGTTACTATATTACTGATATATCTGCTGTGATCCTGTTCAAGACTTGCTTTGCTGACATCCCTTCTGGCTCTAGATCCTGCTTGCTTTTCCACTACATTGATCCCTGACTTCTGGCTTGGCTGACTATCCATTCCGGTTACTGAACTTTGGCTATGTTTTGACTACGCTCTTTTTACTTTTATTATTAAACAAGTGTGATTTAACTGTACTTCTGTCCCGGCCTGAATTCATGGTTTCTGACACCTGCATGCTTTGCAGCTTCTGCTCAATCTATAAGAACTACATAGCCCATGGTAGCTTGATGCCTGCAAGCCACGATTCCTATACTAGCTCGGCCTCCTAAAACTCCTCCTCTCAGCACCTCCTGTAGTTCAGAAGGATAGCTCTGTAGACTTTGACAGAAGAGACCCTGTTGGCCTCTTTTGTCAATATGCTGTGTATAAAGCACCCAGAGGCCAATGTATTTTTTTTATCCTCACCAGGTTTTATTCCCCTTTTAACATATCAACTAGGGTTTATTACTACCTCCAAACTGAATACCAGTTAATGGAAAAAAGAAAATAGTATGTAGTCCTCGTCCCCTCCCCCTCCATCCACTACAATAAATGTTAAAGCCCATTCACACATCACATAGTGGGAACGAATACAATTTTCAAACCAATTTGCACACGTCTTTGCATGTTGCATAGGGCCAACCTATTCACTATCACTTTATCACCCAAAAAGAAGCTCCTGCTCCTTTTACAGCGACATGCTTCGCGCGAATCGTGAATTGCATCACGTTTGTGGTGCTATTAGGGGTAATGCGCAGCGCTCATCACGTGATTCCAAATAGCAAAGTGTGAATAGAGCCCAAAGCTGATATTTGTTTCATGGGTATTCTTTCTTGAATCACATTGTAATTTATGCATTTTTTTCCAGATCTGTGCAGTAATTCAGTGTGAGACTTTTCCTGTAATAAAGACCGCTCACTGCTGCTCTCTCTCCTTGTGTGGGGTGACTGGTCCTGTCTCCTCCCCTCCTGTAGTTTTCTATAGTGGGTGGAGCCTGCTGGGCTCCTCTCACAGCTCAGGTACTGCACAGTGATGATTTACTGCTACTTTTACGTAGTGATAATTGTGTTAGCAAAGACGTGTTGTGCATAGTAAGTGGACTTATATCCTTTGTAACTATTAGGAATATACACATGTTCAAATTTTTGTGGCTAGAGTTCAGCTTATTTGGGAGAGAAGGAATACGTTGAAATACATACGTCAGTCTTGCTCCACCAACAGATTTTGTACATGTTTGAAGCCGGAAATGCTGGTACCAAATGGCCTATGAAGGGGAGCATCTTCACAACATCAGTTATATGATGGGAAGGAAGACTTTGGGAGGGAAAAAATACGGAAAGTACCTTAGTTTCTCCCTTACTAGACTAAACAATACTATGCCAGGGAAGGTGGGGGGACTATATGCTATTTTTTTTTTTTTTTTTTTTTTTTAGTCCCTGCAGAACTTTCTACTTGAAAAACCACCTTTGTTTCGGTGCTCAGACCTCTACATACGACTCCCTAGGCCTAAATGATGGCCATTCATGTGGTTATTTTGTTATCAAGAGACAAAGACAAATGGTCATAAGTTTATAATACTTATAAATGTAACCACTTGGCCTCCAGAAGGGGGGGTAAATCTTCTGGAGGCCAAGTGGCTTCATAGGATACATTTAGTACAACGCAGTTATCAGTGAAGTAGTAATATAACATGTATAAAACACAATATAAGTGTTTTACCAAAAAAAGAAAAAAGTCTCTTAATATCCAAGTATATCAACACAATTTACTTCTTCCCAGAAATGTGAAAAGAACAAAATATTTCAAAACTAGAAAAAATAAATCCTTAGATCGAATATTCTTGCCACCACTGTGTGCAACGATCACAATAAATCAAAAACAGTTGCTCGTGCAATCCACCCCCAGTGCTCTCTAGCTGCTCACCTCCAGCTTTGACTCCTGTTTCACCAGAGAGTCTAAGCATGCAGTTCCCCTTGAGGGACATATGGAGATCTGTGTGGATGGGTGGATATCCTTATAGCTTTAGCTTAGATTACCATATCTATGTTGATTTCATCATTATCTATTTACATTAATTATATGATGTATGGTATATTATTTATATGATGTATTCATCAACACATTTGTAGAATTCACTCAGCGTTTACATCTGTGCTATCCTCAAGGCCCTGACGAAGTGGAATCACCCACGAAATGCGTAGGCCATTTTCTGTATAACCTGCTGGGAACTAGCACATTCCTGAACTCTATTTGAATCGTTATGACTATAATGCCTCTTAAATTTTGTTTTTTAGAAAAAAAAAAGTGTGTTTATTTTTGTATTATTCTATTGTCTTTCAATTTTTTGTACTCCTCTGAGGCACAATTAGAATCCCACTTTGCTCTATTATTTTTTTGAAATATATTTACATCTCTCCTTCATGGGATGTTCACATATAATCCTGGCCATATAAAACAGAAAATATACCATGTAGTGCTCTCTGTAAAAAAAAAAAAATATATTTTATTGCCATAAAATCCTATAGTGGTTCACTTACATAAGAGGCACTAAAAGTCGTGCCAGCTGAAAATTGCACAATGTAATATCCACCGGCTTACAGCTTGTGGACTTCTTCAGTTGGTAAAAAAAAAAATACGAATAACCGTATAATGATTAGTTTGTGCAAAACTTATAGCATCTACAAATTATGGGGTATTTTTTATTTATATTTAATTTTTTACTAGTAATGGCGGCGATCAGCGACTTATAGCGGGACTGCATTATTGCGGTGTACAAATCAAAAACTAACTGACACTTTTGTCGTTTTTTTGGGGACCAGTGACACTAATACAGTGATCAATGCTAAAAATATGCACTGCCACTGTACTAATGACTTTGGCTGGGAAGGGGTTAACATCAGGGGTGATCAAAGGGTTAAATGTGTTCCTAGCCTGTGCTGTGGGAGAGGTGCTTTTACTAAAGGAAGACATAGATCCTTGCCTCTGCTTTGCTGCTTTGCAGGAACACAGGATCCATGCCTTCCCTGCTGACAGAACGGCGATCTGCCTTGTTCTCATAAGCAGATCATTGCTCTGCCTGTGTACTGTACAATCAGCAGGTGTCGACAGAACTGGAAGTGTCACATCATGTACTAGGTACATGATCTGCCACAGAGCAGCCGCCGTGCTGCAATATATCTATGGTGGGTGGTCGGGAAGTGGTTAAAATACAAAATTGTTTAATGCTTTACGATTAACAGAAAATAATGATTGTTCATCAATTGAATCCATCTGTATGACTATTACTTCTCCAGTACACCTTCAGGTATTTGTACGTGCAATCAGAAGCAATCATCAAGAATCCACCATGGCTGATCTATGCAGTGGTTGTAGATCATTCATGAGCTCTCTAAGGTCTCGTTCACACATTCTGCTTGAAGCTTGTAGCTCTAAAACACTCAAGAAGCCAAATCGCTTTCATTTAAAAGGCTCCTGTTCACGTCTAAGCGTTTTGTCACCTGTAGCAAAATGCCTGTTGCTCTAAAAAGTACATGAGCTTCTTTTTGGGAGATTAGGAGTGTCTTTGTCCCCATAGACTTTAATGGAAACACCTGAAAAACACACAGCATAAGCGTTTTACAATCATTTTGTTGCCCGTTTTCTCCACTCCTAATCTCCTCCCCCTAGTGCGTTCTATTTGCTAAAATAAAAACACGTGAGGCTTGAATGCACATGTAGAACTCTTGTAATTCTCTGCTAAAATGCTTGTATATGTTTGCAAAACTCCCCGATCAAAAATCCTAAAAATCTCTCTGCTTAGGTGCGAATGCAATGTAATTTAATCGAAAAAATGGATAGGGTCTCTTTGTTATCATTTGAATTGATCAGTTTAGTCGCAACAAATGATAACTTGAATTATGCTATAAATACAAGCGAGGCCTCCAGGACTTGGGTCATAGCAGCAACACACTCTGTGTATTTGAAAATGGGCAGATTTCATAATCACCCACAAGAGTCGCCAGTCTACTTGTAAAAGATACCTATGCCTACAATAGGGACTTTAAATGTGCCCACAAGGCAAGTTCCTATTGTAGTTATAGGCATCTTTTAGAAGTATTCTATTGTGCGGTATTGGTGCTCCCAAAGAAAGCATTCTGATTATGGCTTGGATTCCATTATTTTTTCTTTCCTTCAGCCTATAGTCTACTCGCTGACAGCGGCACAGATTTTCTATGCTTGCTTTTGAATTTTGACTTTTATTTCCCGAATAAGGAATGTTCAGCAATTCAAGGATTTCAGATCTCAATATTTTTCTTGTTAAATATGGATGGAACGCAAGATCATTTCAGAAATCTGATTGATGGCCTTTCACAGGTATAATTTTGTTTGCCGCAGACCCTGATACATTTTCCCGCAAGGCAATATTTGTTAGGTTTCAAGAGCTAACTGGTGCAATAACCCCGGTCTTTAATGCCAAAATAATGTTGCATATTTACAGTTTGACCCCTTTCACACTAGAGCGCTCTGCAGGCGCTACAGCACTAAAAATCGCCCTGAAACAGCCGCTGCTGTCTCTCCAATGTGAAAGCCCCGAGGGCTTTCACACTGGAGTGGTGCGCTGGCAGGACGCTAAAAAAAACCTTCCTGCTAGAAGCATCTTTGGAGCAGTGAAGGAGCGGTTGTATCCTAAACCACTCCTGCCCATTGAAATTAATGGGGCAACACGGCTATACCGCCGACATAGCACTGCTGTAGCAGCGCTTTCCGGTGGTTTTAACCCTTTCGCGTCTTTTTTTTAACCCTTTCTCGGCCGCTAATGTGGGTTAAAATTGCCCTGCTAGTGGCCGAATAGCGTCGCTAAAACGATGGTAAAGTGGCAATTTATCGCTGGCGCCTGGGCGCCATCAGTGTGAAAGGGGTCTAAGGTGGTCGGCTAGACACGTGATCCTGCAACTCTGGCACCTTTTGTATAAGGGAGCGCTTGACAACAGCTGTGAATTCAAGAAGCCATGACAACACCCATAGGATTCCATGTCTCAGATGTTGTCAGCGCTCCCTCCTTTCCCCCCGGAGCAGCCGCTCACTGGCACAGGGGAGCGGGATCACAGGCCAAAGCAAATTAAAAATAGGTAGGTAGAAAGATCTTTTTTACACAGAGTATGTAGGATACAGGGGAGAAGGGGGGAGGGAGGGAACGTTATTAACAATAGTTAGTGTTAGGCTTTTCTTTGACTTTAGGCTAGATTTCCACTATTGCGACCTGAAAGTTGCGTGATTTTGGCAAAAAAAATTTTGCCGTGATTTTTACTGCGATTTTGATGCAACTTGAAACAATGCCTGTGTATTCTTGAGGTCAAAGTCGGACCAAAGTAGTGCAGGGACCGCTTTGAAGTAGCTGGAACTTGAAGTAGCACAGATATGGACAGTACTAATTGGAAATCATGGGGTACAACTTGTCATCCTACTTTTCAGTCCCAAGTCAGACTAGTGGAAACTGAGCCTTAAGGGATATATTTATAAAGCAGTGAATGTGATTTTCACCAATTATTTACCGGTGGTAAATCGATTGCTGTCATTTAAAACACGTGCATCTGGAAGGTTAGCCTGCAGGGAATGTTTCTTTGGTAAATGTCAGATTTACTGCTTTATAAATATGTCTCAAAGTGTATGTACACCCCAACAATTCACTTCTCTTTGTGTGCCTCCCCCTTTGGTTTGTTAAAGCGAAAAAAATAAGTCAGCAGCTGCAAATACTTTAACTGCTGACTTTAATATAAGGACACTTACCTGTCCAGAGATCCCACAATGTCGGCACCTTAAGCCAATTTGTCCTTCGGCTTTGGGTGAAGGCGCTGGCATAGAGAGTAAGGGAAACCGGTAGTAAAGCCTTAAGGCATCACTGCCAGTTTTCTACTGCACATGCACAAGTTGTACTCTGCTTTCTGAATGGTCCCGCAGTCTTCTGGGACACACACAGGTCCCAGAAGGCAGTGGGGGGGGGGGGGGGGTGGAGGAGGAGAAGAGGTCAGACATGACACCGATCTTTGTGCAGCGATCTTACAAGGAAGTGGGAGCGGGTACCTGTCAAAACCAGGTACCTGATAAAAATAGTGCCAAATGTGGCAGTGGAGGGGGGGTGCTTCTACTTTAAAGAACACTACTATAAAGCACTACTAAAATTATTTATTTGTGTTTATTTTGTCTACTTTTCTTTGTACTATGTTTTTAACAGAGAAATACTTTAGTTTGTTGATATCTAATCTGCCATTTTGGATGACATGGATAGTTTCTCTGTACTTTTCCTCTTGCATTTTCTCAAATTGATCAATAAAAACATTTGTAAACCAAAAAGAAAACACTACTAAAAGTGTTTTATCTGTCCAATAAGGGGAGAAAAATTACAAAAAATCTACATGATCTCTTACCAGCTATGGCCAGTTCCCTCTGTGGACTACAGAGAAATTCCCTCCCTTATATAAATGAGTAGAAGGGGTAGTACTGTGTAGACTTAAAGGATAATAAAACACGAGAACAAAAATGTAATATGTTGCAGCTTACAATCCTTAAATGTGCTGGCTTCCTTTTTTTAGGCTTGCAGTGTCCTTGTCACTGAAGAATATCTTCTTCCCCATCTTCTGTAAATTACCGATTGCCCTGGTTATTGGGTTTAGATACACTTTTTTTTTTTTTTATATAAAATATTTTTAAACCTTAGAATTGATATTCTAGCAATGCAAACCCTGTTTTTTTTTAATTTTATAAAAATCCCATGCCTGTTCCTTCTTGTGCAGTTACACTGTCATTTATTGGCAAATACCTGGTGATCCTGGCAGATTCCTTCAATTCCTGTAGCATTCTCACTATGCCAAACATGGAAGCAAATCCCTACTGGGGTGGTAAATTTTCATCTCTCAGCTTTCCGATCGGAGCCACAGGATGTTGTGTCGATGCCAGGGTGTACCTATTGGCCTTGTTTACACTTTCATTGCTCTGTCGAGTCCCAAAGTGTCATCAGAGCCCCTTCATATCACAGCCTCCCTTTACATTACAGTGCCCCTTTACATTTTTTTTAACAGGGACTGCACTGTAAAGGGGGTTGTGATGTAAAGGGGACTACACTGTAAAGTGACATTGTAACAATGCTCTTTTACAGTGCAGTGCCCTTTAGATTACAGTGCCCCCTTTACATTTGGGTGCCCTGCAGTCTGGCCCTTCCCTTCCTTTCCTCTATAACATCAATCTCTGTCTGCCCTGCTCAGGACTCCTACCTGCAGGGCAGAGGCTGTTAACCACCCATGTGTCCTCTCCCAGCTCTTCTGCCCACCAGCCCGGGCGGTCGATGTCATCCTATCAGCAGGGCAGGGGGCGGGAGGAGCTCTCTATTCTGATCTGCAGCTCGTCCCGGCCCTTGCCCTGTTGATAAGGGCATGGCCGCATAGCAGGAGATGAATGCTGACCGCGGTCTGTGATGGCTCTGTGCGGATTGCAGTCGCTGCTCATCTCCCGCTATGCGGCCCAGTCAGCAACAGGCCAAGGGCTGGAACCAGTCCACGGCCCTGGGGTTGGGGACTTCTCCTTTAGAGAGTATCTCTATGTTGGTACGTGTATGTCTACACTGTATTGCCTTCTTACTGCCCAATTTAACCCCCTAAATGCTAGACTACCACACCAGAACCACTTAGTTGCTCCCGATGTGGGACATTTGCAGCGTGCCACTATTCTCTTAAATGGTTCACAGTCGGCAGTGGTAGTTAGGGTGGCTACCTCATCCCTTTAAAATCTAACACATGGTAATTACACAGGTTCTGTGGCAGAATAAGGGGGTAATTAAACTCGCGTGCCTTATCTGCATTAAAGTTGCCTCAGAACCTGTATAATTCATATGTGTTCGCAGATTAAAGGAATGAGGTGGCAACCCTAGTGGTAGTGCCTGCTGAGAGCAACAGGGGCATCATTTCTGCCGCGGCCATGGCATGTGTACACCCCCAGCCATTGCATCGACAAGGATAGTGGTTAAAACATGGCTTATCCATGGGATTTTACTGCCCCAACCGCTAGTATAAAACAAACCCTCACTCCCATAGTCGGCTTTACTGCCAAGCACTGCTCTGATTGATAGACAGCGGATTTTCCTACCATCCCACACTTCATTGCCCACTTCAGACACGGCAGGCTTTTTCAACCTTTGTACCCCAAAGAAGCCCTTAAAATAATTTGCAGTTCTTGAGGAACCCCTACTAAAACCAGCTTATCGAGGGTCAAATGGGAAAAGTTGCCCCTTACATTGGGACACCAAACCCCCCTAAGTGGCAGTCAGAATGCTTCCCTTATACCCTGTACACACAAGCGGATTTTCCATCGGAAAAAACTTGGATGGTTTTTCCAGCGGAATTCCGCTCAAGCTTGGCTTGCATACACATGGTCACACAAAAATTCTCGGAACTTTCAACCGTCAAGAACGCGGTGACGTGCAACACTACGATGAGCCCGATAAAATGAAGCCCAAGTCCAACAGAAAATGCTTAAGAAAGCCTTAGCTATAGATGGAGGAGCCCTAGGGTTCCATTGCACCCTAGTTGAGAACCACTGGTATAGGTTCACATGACCACTTTCTACAGCTACAAAAATAGGGTATACCAACAATTCTTTTTTTTTTATAAAATACTTTTTCAGGCCATTAGAGTGATTTTATTGAATACAATAGCATACTTTTCTTTATTTGACTCACATGTACTTTAATTTCTTTCGTTTTCCAAACCTGCCTTTATTTTCATAGGAGCAAGTAAGGAATATTTACCTGTATTTTTATTTTTTTAAATGTATTTATTTCTACAGAACAACCTAATATAAATGCAATGTCCTTTTAATTCCCACCTCCTAATTCCAGCCCGTCAGGGGCGACCTCTGAGCAGACATTAGAAGGTGCGGCAATTGTGCAGCAAGGTAAAAATTCATTTGGCAAAGCACAGCTATTACCTTTATTGTGCAGCTGAAACACTTTGGCTGATTATCTTTTATTGACCCGGGAATGCCGCTGTAATTTCTCCCTTCCCTTTGATGTTTAAGAAACAGAAAAAAATGAAATGGAGTCCTATAATTGATCAGTCTCTGCCAATTTGTTGGCTTTTTGGAGAAAAAGGCACAAAACAAAAACAGTCTCCATATGATATTCTTGCACACTGCCGAGTGTTTTAGCCTCCCATAGTGATGAAATGAATAATTAAAGCTGCCTCTGATTCCATGGCCTGTTTAAAGGGTTTTTATATCTTTTAATATACGGCTCTGCTGTTGAAGAGTGGGGATGTGCTGCAAGAGGATGCTTTACAAGCAGCGCCTCCAAATTTATAGAGAGAAATACTGGAGGGTTTTTTGTGTGTATATATGAGAAGAGATGAGTGTTCTGTGTCTGTGTTTATTCTATGGCACAAACATATTCTATTGCGTGTTACATCAGTCTCTGCTCCAGAGGAGCTTACACTCTAATGTCCCACTCTAGTTACACACAGCTATTATACATTTATATAGCTCTGACATATTCCATAGTGCTGTACAGAGAACTCTGAGCCTGTCACACCAGTCTGTGCACCAAAGGAGCTTACACTCTAATGTCCCACCACAGTCATTTGTAGCTATTAATATATATATATATATATATATATATATATATATATATATATAGCGCTGACATAATGCACAGTGCTATACAGAGAACACTGAGCCAGTCATATCACTCTGTGCACCAGAGGAGCTTACACTCTTATGTCCCCACCACAGTCACACACTATTATTAATATACATTTATATAGCTCTGACAGTCACACACTATGATTACACTTTTATATATTTCTGGCATGTTCAGCAGTGCTGTACAGAGAATGGTGAGACGGTCAAATGCGTCTTCACGAGAGGAGCTTACATTCTAAAGTCCCCACCATGGTCAGACAGTGTTGTTATTATTATTATACATTTATATAGCTCTGATATATTCCACAGTTCTGTACAGAGAACACTGAGCCAGTCACATTAGACTCTGCACCAGAGGAGCTTACACTCTAATGTTCCAACACAGTTACACACTATCATTATTATTATATGTTTATATAGCTCAGACATATTCCATAGTGTTGTACAGAGAACATTGAGCCTGTCACATCAGTGGATTAGGCCACCATTGTGTTTTTGTTTTGGATAAAGACCACTCTGGCACCTATAGCAATCTAACACAAATATATGGAGAACATATACACTCTAGGCATATAGAAACTTTGCACTAAGTCCTTTATGAAGGCCTCGCTTGTATTTATAGGATAATACAAGTGATCAATTCAAATGATAAAAAGAGACCTCTCTGTGCAGTGGCCAGCAAGAATATTGTCTGCATGGAGTTTGTATGTTTTCCCTATTTTTTTTCTTTTGAATGCTTTATTTTTCTTCCCAAAAGCATGATTTCTTTCACCTATTCTTTCTTTGACCTCCACCCCTAATTTTTACTCTCCCCTTCTATGTACCCCCTTGTACTCTCAAATTCCAGTTTTCTGTCTTGTCTTCTTGCTTTTGTTCCTTTCCTTTCTTTCTCCCCTTTCTTTCTTTCTCTCCTTTCTCTCTCTCTCTCCCTCTCCCTCTTCCTCTCCTTTCTTTTCTTTCTCTCTCTTTCGCTCTCTATCTCACTCTCTCGCTCTCGCGCTTTCTCTCTCTCTCTCTCTCTCTCTCTCTCTCTCTCTCTCGCTCTCTCTCTCCCTCTCCCTCACCCCCTCCCCCTCTCCCTCTCCTTTCTTTTCTTTCTCTCTCTTTCGCTCTCTCTTTCGCTCTCTCTTTCGCTCTCTCTTTCGCTCTCTCTTTCGCTCTCTATCTCGCTCTCTATCTCGCTCTCTATCTCGCTCTCTATCTCGCTCTCTATCTCGCTCTCTATCTCGCTCTCTATCTCGCTCTCTATCTCGCTCTCTATCTCGCTCTCGCTTTCTCTCTCGCTCTCGCTCTCTCTCGCTTTCTCTCTCGCTCTCTCTCGCTCTCTCTCGCTCTCTCTCGCTTTCTCTCTCGCTCTCTCTCGCTCTCTCTCGCTCTCTCTCGCTCTCTCTCGCTCTCTCTCGCTTTCTCTCTCGCTCTCTCTCGCTTTCTCTCTCGCTTTCTCTCTCGCTTTCTCTCTCGCTTTCTCGCTCTCTCTCTCTCTCTCGCTCTCCCTCGCTCTCTCTCGGTCTCGCTCTCTCGCTCTCTCTCGGTCTCGCTCTCTCGCTCTCTCTCGGTCTCGCTCTCTCTCGGTCTCGCTCTCTCTCGGTCTCGCTCTCTCTCGGTCTCGCTCTCTCTCGGTCTCGCTCTCTCTCGCTCTCTCTCGCTCTCGCTCTCTCTCGCTCTCTCTCGGTCTCGCTCTCTCTCGGTCTCGCTCTCTCTCGCTCTCTCTCGCTCTCTCTCGGTCTCGCTCTCTCTCGCTCTGTCTCGGTCTCGCTCTCTCTCGCTCTCTCTCTCCCTCTCCCTCACCCCCTCCCCCTCTCCCTCTCCTTTCTTTTCTTGCTCTCTCTTTCGCTCTCTATCTCGCTCTCTATCTCGCTCTCTATCTCGCTCTCTATCTCGCTCTCTATCTCGCTCTCTATCTCGCTCTCTATCTCGCTCTCTATCTCGCTCTCGCTTTCTCTCTCGCTCTCGCTCTCTCTCGCTTTCTCTCTCGCTCTCTCTCGCTTTCTCTCTCGCTCTCTCTCGCTTTCTCTCTCGCTCTCTCTCGCTTTCTCTCTCGCTCTCTCTCGCTTTCTCTCTCGCTCTCTCTCGCTTTCTCTCTCGCTTTCTCGCTCTCTCTCGCTCTCACTCTCACTCTCTCTCTCGCTCTCTCGCTCTCTCTCGGTCTCGCTCTCTCTCGGTCTCGCTCTCTCTCGGTCTCGCTCTCGCTCTCGCTCTCTCTCGGTCTCGCTCTCTCTCGGTCTCGCTCTCTCTCGCTCTCTCTCGGTCTCGCTCTCTCTCGCTCTCTCTCGGTCTCGCTCTCTCTCGCTCTCTCTCGGTCTCGCTCTCTCGCTCTCTCGCTCTCTCGCTCTCTCTCGCTCTCTCTCGCTCTCTCTCGCTCTCTCGCTCTCTCTCGCTCTCTCTCGCTCTCTCGCTCTCTCTCGCTCTCTCTCGCTCTCTCTCGGTCTCGCTCTCTCGCTCTCTCTCGGTCTCGCTCTCTCTCGGTCTCGCTCTCTCGCTCTCTCTCGCTCTCTCTCGGTCTCGCTCTCTCGCTCTCTCTCGGTCTCGCTCTCTCTCGGTCTCGCTCTCTCTCGGTCTCGCTCTCTCTCGGTCTCGCTCTCTCGCTCTCTCTCGCTCTCTCTCGCTCTCTCGCTCTCTCGCTCTCTCTCGCTCTCTCGCGCTCTCGCGCTCTCTCGCGCTCTCGCGCTCTCTCGCTCTCTCTCGCTCTCTCGCGCTCTCGCTCTCTCGCGCTCTCTCGCGCTCTCTCGCTCTCTATCTCGCTCTCGCTTTCTCTCTCGCTCTCGCTCTCTCTCGCTCTCTCTCTCGCTTTCTCTCTCGCTCTCGCTCTCCCTCGCTCTCTCTCGCTCTCTCTCGCTCTCTCTCGGTCTCGCTCTCTCTCGCTCTCTCTCGGTCTCGCTCTCTCTCGGTCTCGCTCTCTCTCGCTCTCTCTCGGTCTCGCTCTCTCTCGGTCTCGCTCTCTCGCTCTCTCTCTCGGTCTCGCTCTCGCTCTCTCTCGCTCTCTCTCGCTCTCTCTCGGTCTCGCTCTCTCTCGCTCTCTCTCGGTCTCGCTCTCTCTCGGTCTCGCTCTCTCTCGCTCTCTCTCGGTCTCGCTCTCTCTCGCTGTCTCTCGGTCTCGCTCTCTCTCGGTCTCGCTCTCTCGCTCTCTCTCGGTCTCGCTCTCTCTCGGTCTCGCTCTCTCGCTCTCTCTCGGTCTCGCTCTCTCTCGGTCTCGCTCTCTCTCGCTCTCTCTCGCTCTCGGTCTCGCTCTCTCTCGGTCTCGCTCTCTCGCTCTCTCTCTCGGTCTCGCTCTCGCTCTCGCTCTCTATCTCGCTCTCGCTCTCGCTCTCTATCTCGCTCTCGCTCTCGCTCTCTATCTCGCTCTCGCTCTCGCTCTCTATCTCGCTCTCGCTCTCTATCTCGCTCTCGCTCTCTATCTCGCTCTCGCTCTCTATCTCGCTCTCTATCTCGCTCTCTATCTCGCTCTCTATCTCACTCTCTATCTCGCTCGCTCTCGCTCTCGCTCTCTATCTCGCTCTCTATCTCGCTCTCTATCTCGCTCTCTATCTCGCTCTCGCTTTCTCTCTCGCTCTCGCTCTCTCTCTCGCTTTCTCTCTCGCTCTCGCTCTCCCTCGCTCTCTCTCGCTCTCTCTCGCTCTCTCTCGCTCTCTCTCGGTCTCGCTCTCTCTCGCGCTCTCTCGGTCTCGCTCTCTCTCGCACTCTCTCGGTCTCGCTCTCTCTCGGTCTCGCTCTCTCTCGCTCTCTCTCGGTCTCGCTCTCTCTCGCTCTCTCTCGGTCTCGCTCTCTCTCGCTCTCTCTCGGTCTCGCTCTCTCTCGCTCTCTCTCGGTCTCGCTCTCTCTCGGTCTCGCTCTCTCTCGGTCTCGCTCTCTCTCGGTCTCGCTCTCTCTCGGTCTCGCTCTCTCTCGCTCTCTCTCGGTCTCGCTCTCTCTCGCTCTCTCTCGGTCTCGCTCTCTCGCTCTCTCTCGGTCTCGCTCTCTCTCGGTCTCGCTCTCTCTCGCTCTCTCTCGCTCTCGGTCTCGCTCTCTCTCGGTCTCGCTCTCTCGCTCTCTCGGTCTCGCTCTCTCGCTCTCTCGCTCTCTCTCTCGGTCTCGCTCTCGCTCTCGCTCTCTATCTCGCTCTCGCTCTCTATCTCGCTCTCGCTCTCGCTCTCTATCTCGCTCTCGCTCTCTATCTCGCTCTCGCTCTCTATCTCGCTCTCTATCTCGCTCTCTATCTCGCTCTCTATCTCGCTCTCTATCTCGCTCTCTATCTCGCTCTCTATCTCGCTCGCTCTCGCTCTCGCTCTCTATCTCGCTCTCTATCTCGCTCTCTATCTCGCTCTCTATCTCGCTCGCTCTCGCTCTCGCTCTCTATCTCGCTCTCTATCTCGCTCTCTATCTCGCTCTCGCTTTCTCTCTCGCTCTCGCTCTCTCTCGCTCTCTCTCGGTCTCGCTCTCTCTCGGTCTCGCTCTCTCTCGGTCTCGCTCTCTCTCGCTCTCTCTCGGTCTCGCTCTCTCTCGCTCTCTCTCGGTCTCGCTCTCTCTCGCTCTCTCTCGGTCTCGCTCTCTCTCTCGCTCTCTCTCGGTCTCGCTCTCTCGGTCTCGCTCTCTCGCTCTCTCTCTCGGTCTCGCTCTCGCTCTCTCGCTCGCTCGCTCTCGCTCTCTCTCTCGCTCGCTCTCTCTCGCTCTCTCGCTCTCGCTCGCTCTCTCTCTCGCTCGCTCTCTCTCGCTCTCTCTCGCTCGCTCTCGCTCTCTCACACACACACCTTCTTCTCTTTTCTCTTTTTCTCTGTCACTTGAGAATATTCAAAACCTGTTTTGTTCATTGTGCCCATGTAAATTTATAAAACCTTACTGGAATTGTAAATATTTAGAAACATTTGTGTATTCTCTAACACATTTTTATTTATTTTTCTTTGTTTCCTGGCTGGGTTTTAGATCTCGCTATCTGTATCTTATTATAGAGAATGTTACAATGGCAAAGAAGTTTGGATGTTTATTATAGGTTTCATTAGTTGGGATACTTACTTAGCTGATTGGCATTATACTAGTGAATCTGTGTTGCTTCAAACTAACTTGGTCTTGACCAGGTAAGCTTCTATATTTAAATATTCCACTGTGAATGTTTCATGTGAATAAATATTCTGCTGTCTAAGTGAGAGAAATACTTTAGAAAATCAACTTCAAGGTATTTCAAACATATATTTGGTAGTTCTGCAGTACCTGAAAATGGTCCAACATTTGTAGTCAACTTTTAAGGTTTGGAAGATCCAAAGCACTGTACTCACTGTACTCATCATCTTATCTAAGTAGATTAACAGTGAACCTAGCATCGAAATGCAAGGTCTGCTTACTGTTTAGATCCCCAAATACCATGCAAAAATGCCACATTACATGCGCAAAAAAAAAATGAAACTCTACTTACCACTCTGCCTGCACTGTCTAGGGGAAGGTGAGATCCTGGGAATGCCGAGGATCCAAAATCTCATGGTAAGACTCTCCATGAGATTTGGGATCCTCTACATTCCCAGGATAGCTTAGTAATGTCAAAAGTGTTTCAAGCGTTCTGGTGAGATCCTGGGAAAATGGAGGATCCCAAATCTTATGGTAAAACTCTCCGTTAGATTTGGGATCCCCAGCTTTCCCAGGATCTTGAGACATTGAGATCAAGAAATGAATAGAGAGAGTATTGGTAAAACATATAATCCGTCTACTTGTCTTTTCTTGGTGATGGTTTAACAACCAGGTTAATTTTTTCAATTGACACCAGTCTGTTCCATCACCTATTGCCATTCAATGGAAACCTGTGCTAAGAGAAATGGATGGGCTCCTTCTATTGGCCTCCCTCTAAAACTGCTAGTTTCCTGGCTGTCATGCCAATACACTATTTTTTTATTTTGTATTTTTACAGAGTCCCTGGCTTTGATAGAGAGTTCTAATGTAACGGTCTATGTGCTTGTTTCATATCAATTATTTAAAATGTTTTAAAATAAAATAATAACCAGATAACTTGCACCTAGTTTATTTTGGCTGAACTTTGACAGTCTGCATATTTTCTTGCTCACGCAATGGCTGGCGATTCTTCCACTCTCAATCATACAAATGTGGACAGATCCTTAATGTTATCAGATACAGTGCAGGACCAATGGTCCTGCATGGTTTATGATGACCTCAAAGAGAGGGGCCACTTAGTGGAACCAACCATTCACTCCAGGACCTACAGGGAAGAAGCCTGTGGGAACCTCTGCATCACACCCCCTATACCAGGTGCCTCCAAGCTTTTTAAACAAAGAGCTAGTTTGCTGTCCTTCATACGTTAAAGGGGCCTGTGTCAGTGGGCTAAATAGTGCCCCAACAATGGTGTCAGTGTAAGGAATGGTCCTTGTATAAGTGGGAGAAACAGTGCCCTAATGGCTGGATAAGGGCAAGAAAAGGGCCACAGTTTGGAGACTACTGCCCTAGACCAGGCGCCTCCAAAATTTCTAAACAAAGGGCCAGTTTACTGTCCCTCAGACTTTAGGGGGGGCCAGACTGTGGCCATTGGGAGTAGAAAATGCCCCTATATGGAAAAAAAATAATGCCTCATTGTTGGTTTCAGTGAGAGTAATAGTGCCCCATCATTGGTGTCACAGGGAGGAATTGTGCCCCATCATTGGTGTCACAGGGAGGAATTGTGCCCCATCGTTGGTGTCACAGGGAGGAATTGTGCCCCATCGTTGGTGTCACAGGGAGGCATTGTGCCCCATCGTTAAGGTCACTGGGAAGAATTGTGCCCCATCGTCGAGGTCTCTGGGAGGAATTGTTCCGCATTGTTGGTGTCACTGGGATGAATTGTGCCCCATCATTGGTGTCATTGGGAGGAATTGTGTCCCTTCATTGGTGGCATTGGGAGGAATTGTGTCCCTTCATTGGTGGCATTGGGAGGAATTGTGTCCCTTCATTGGTTTTGGGGAATAGTGTCCCCATTGTTGGTGTCACTGCGGGAATTGTGCCCCATTGTTTATGTTATTGGGACGATTAGTGCCCCATCATTGGTGTCATTGGGAGAGATTGTGCCCCTTCATTGGTGTCAGTGGGGGCAATTATGCCCCATTGTTGGTATCGGTGGATGAAACCGTGCTCCAAGGGCCACATAAAAGCAAGCAAAGGGCCGTAGTTTGGAGACCACTGCCCTAGACTAAAGAAGCATTCATTTGTGAATATACAAGGGGGGGCATAATAGCAAGTTTTTAATGTTTATCGGAATTCAGGTTTCAATTTCTTGATGGCTATAGTGGTGGGACAATGTGTAATGTTATAAGGGTAAAGGGGACTGAACAATTTGCAAAGTCATTACCTTTTTTTCCAAAAATAAAATAAATCCAATTCTATTATAGTTATGTGTGTGTCATTTGGCTCTTGCCAGACTTATTTAATTTTGGAGAACCAGGACAACCTCTGATTCCAACAGAGTTCCTGAATCTCATCCTTTTTTTATGTCTGTCACATTAGCAGAAAGGGACCGCATGCACCAAGTACGGCGTCCCGAGTGGTCTTCTCCTGCCGCTTATTAAACACTACATAAAGATGGGAATAATTGCTAGGATACTGCGGCTCACCATTTGTGTCTTGCATGATTACAGACTACTGAGCGATAATAACAGCCTTTTTAATTTTCCATTTTGTAAGATCCTTCCAAGCCAAAGCTGTAAATGATTCACTTTATTGTGTTGAAATATTGTGCAATGAATTACTTATGCAACCTCCTATGGGGGTGAAGAGTTGCTAGGAGATTAGCCCCTGTCGAACTATGACCCCCATAACATTGCCTTGGAGAAGAGTCTGGTTACCTTAGTGTCGGTTATCGGAAACCTTCCCACGTGCAGGCATTTCTGGGGAAGACCTTAAGAACCAACTGAAGCTGATGCAGAAAATGACTTCATTTTGGTGTTATTGTTATCATTGGCACTTTGGTTAAGTAAGTCATAGGACGCTTGGTGACAAACATGTTTTCATTTATAATTAAAAGAATTTTAATTATAGCTTACAAACTTGAAAATTTACTAATTTACTACACCTTCTGTCAGGTGGGAGGTGTGTGGTTACTAGTTTGGTTCTTCATAGTGACTCAACTTTTTTTTTTAAAGCTTTTTTCCCGTTCATTTGTCACTTTTGTAGAACTCTGTAAACCATCCTTAGTGATGCTAATAGATGTAGCTCCTCTTTAAAGCAGAGCTCCACCCTAAAGTGGAACTTCCGCTCATCGGAACCCTCCCCCCCTCTGGCGCCACAATTGGCACCTTTCAGGGAAGAGGGGGGTGCAGATACCTGTACAGTACAGGTATTTGCACCCACTTCCGGCATAGATATCCGCAGAATCTGCGGATATTTACGCCACTTCCTGCGGGTCCCCCGCTGTCCACTAGGAAACACACGGATCCCAGAGACCGCGGGGACCATCCTTATTGCGCAGCGTGACTTGCGCATGCACAGTAGGGAACCGGGAAGTGAAGCCGCAAGGCTCCACTTCCTGATTCCCATATCCAAGATGGAGGTGGCAGCACCCGAGAGACGATCGAGAGATCGGCTTCAGGTGCTGACATCGCGGGCGCGCTGGGCAGGTAAGTGTCCTTATTTTGAAAGTCAGGAGCTACAGTATTTGTCGCTGACTTAAAAAAAAAAAAAAAAAAAAAAAAAAGAGGCGGAACTCCCGCTTTAACACTCCTTGCTATGGTGTTGAGTAAGGCTTAATGTACACGGGACGTTTTTACAACCTCTCCTGAACGTTTTAACTTGACAGATAGTAACTGGAGTTTAAAAAGTCTGCTTTGCAGCATTTAGCCGCGTTTGCTGTTTGAAGCGTTTAAACATACAAAAAGAAAATAGCTGAAAGTAAAAAACGCCTGTAAACTAAATGCAGCTAAAGGCAAGTTTACAGGCATTTGCCTCTGAACATCCATCCTGAACGCATTTTTTTTTTTTTTGCGTTCCAAAAAATACTTCTAAACTCAACTGCCTAGAAACGACCCTTTGTACATGTTCTGATAAGATAACATAGAAGAGAGTTCAGGGGCAGCTGAAAAAAACGCCCAACTGCTCCTAGACGTCCGTTAAGCAGCAGCAGTGTACATGAGTCCTAAACACTTTCTGTATGTTTCAAAAACGTTATGCCCAAAACAAGTTGAATTTTTTTTTGTTCTCAAAATTAGTTAATACCAGGAGCACAATCATCCAGATCGTTTAGGCTTCATGTACACTGCTGCTGATAAATGAACGTTTAGGAGCAACTGGGCATTTTTTTTTCCAACTGCCCGTGAACTCTCCTCTACGTTATTTTATCAGTACATGTACACAGCGTCATTTATAGGCAGTTGAGTTTAGAAGCATTTTTTGGAAAGTAAAAAAATGCGTTCAGGATGGATATTCAGAGGAATTTGAAACGCCAAATGCCTGTAACAGCTTGTAAACGCGGTAACTCACACTCAGCTTCGTTTAATTTACAGGCGTTTTTAATTTTTGAGAAATATGGTAAATGGTCTGTAGTGCAAATCTGCAAAAAGCACAAAAAAGCATAGGTGTAAATCAGGCCTAAGCCTTACTCTCCTTAACCTTAACTGTGAGTGCTATACGGCTTTTCATTGTTATCAGCATTATTCCAAGCCAGGTTTACCTTTTTTATACTTCTACAAAATTTGTAAATATGTAGCTGATTTTTTTCAGTCAAAACAAGCCAAACAATTTAAAAAAATACAAATGTTATATCCACAGTATTGTTGTCATTATAGTATTATGTTTGTGATAAAAACACACTTTTATATTTTTATAGTTTTTCAATTAAAGGTAATTTTTTTTTTTTTTTTTTTTTTTACAGATGCAATAAATGTGCTTTCACACTGAAGTGTTGGAGGCGTTTTTAGTGGCTCTTTACCATAATTTTAGCGGTGCTATTCGGCAAAAAAGGTTTAAAACTGTCCGCAAAGCGCCGCTGCAGCGGTTCTGCCCATTGATTTCAATAGGAAGGGGTGCTTTAGGAGTGGAGTGTACACTGATCCTACAGCGCTGCAAAGATGCTGATTGCATGACTTTTTTTTACCATCCTGCAAGCGCGTCGCTCCAGTGTGGAAGCACTCGGGCTTTCACACTCTGTAGTCAGAAGACAGGCTCTTTACAGGCTCTATACAGGTACTATTTTTGAGGCTGTATCGCCTGTAACGCGCCTCAGTGTGAAAGCAGCTTAAGTTTAAGGTTAATGGTAGTTTTAAGGGAAGGCTCAGATAATAGATTAGGCTTTGGGGTCGATTTCTTAAAAGCAAATAGGCCTTTCACTTTACCAGTAACTTTTCACTTAGTTTAGTGAATGTGGTGAATCTCTGCTGCCTTCCATTATCCAATCATGTGTATAATTTTGTTTTAAATTTTCCTTGCACAAGATTGGGTATTCTTTGCAATGTGAATGTTCACCATATTCTCTAAGCTAAGTGAAAATTACATTGCAAAGTGAACAGTCTATTTGCCTTTAATAAATCAATGTGTCAGTTTAGCAAAGCTATGTGTTTAGATTTAGGCCCCTCTCTCGCAGGCAGAATGATCGGGTCCGCCTGTCACTTTTTCAGGTGGAGCCAATTAGACCATCCATTGCTCTCTATGGAATGCCATGTCTCCACTGATGCCCACCGGCACCATCTGTCGGTCGGATCAAATTAGAGGGCAGTCAGGTGTGAGAGGAGAGCGGGCTGCGTCTGTGACACAGGTCCACTCTGCATAAGTGTAGCGGATATGGACCAACCATCTGCCTGCTCAGTGGGTATCAGCAGACCGATTCCCCGCTGATCAGGTGGTCTCCTGGCGGAGTGCACCTCATGTAAAAGGGGTCTATGGCTAACAGGTGAAACAGTTAAATTAAGTTTCAGAAATTGGACCTATGTTTGGAGTTGAGCTTAGGTTCGGATTTGTGTTTTAGTGTTAGTTTGAGGAATGCATTTATGAGTTTAGTTAACTATAACATAGTATTAAATCATTTTTATTTAGGTGTTGCATTGATTTTTCAGCTTTGACGATCCGCCGCATCGAATTTGATATGATTAAAACTCATCTTGTGTTTTTCTAATCTATGGGGTTGATTAACTAAAACTGGAGAGTGAAAAATCTGGTGCAGTTGTGCATGGTAGCCAATCAGCTTCCAACTTATTCATTTAAGCTTTGATAAAAAAAAAAAAAACAACAACCTGGAAGTTTGTTTTTATGTAGAGCTGCACCAGATTTTCACTCTCCAGTTTTAGTAAATAATGCCCCATACACACGGTCAGATTTTTTCCGACGGATTTTGGCCAAAACTTGTCTTGCATACACACGGTCTCACAAAGTTGTCGGAAAATCCAATCATTCAGAACAAGGTGACATACAAAACATATGACGGGACTACGTAGAGGCCAGTAGCCAATAACTTTAGTCTCCAAATTTTTTCTGAGCATGTGTGGAACTTTGTGCATCGAAATTCTCTACACGCGGTCATAAAAAGTCAGATCGGATGTGGTGGCGGAAAATTTTAAATCCAGCTCTCAAACATTTTCTGTCGGAAATTCTGACAGAAAAAGTACGATAGAGCCCAAACACGATCTCATTTTCCGACAACATGATCTGATCTAACTTTTTCAGTCGGAATTTCTGACTGTGTGTATGGGGCCTAAGGCCATTTCACCTGCTTGACCACGTAAACATTTTGTTTCTGAAAATCACCATCTCCAGTGTTTGAGGCTGATGCAGGGTTCCTTTTATTAGGTTTCCAAAAACATTATTGATAATGATGACTTCTGAAAGATGTGCATAAATGCTTTTGCTGGTATCATTGATGCTTTAGCACTTTTTCTATGTAAGACGTCACGTTCCCATTTAAAGGGAGTTGTAAATATGAAACTGATTAAATTTATTTTGGACTTTTCTTGTTCAATTTCTTAGTATAGAACCGGATACATCGTTGTACAATTTAGTTTTGTATATGCTGCTATGCAATCAAAACACAATAAACAGTGTGCGCGATAGGTGTAAGTTCATTAATAGCACAAAGAATAATACAACTTGGAGCAAAATGTCAAGTCATAAACAGAACTATTGCAAATGGACAACCCTGACTCATGGGGATAATCCCGCTAAAGAGCCCCATAATATCAGGATTACGAAGTTTTTAATCTAACTTGCACAGTTCAAATAAGTAGTCAAGAAAAGAAAGAAAAGTAGGGCAAGAAGAGGGAAACCAGGGGGTCTAGTAGGTGCAACGGCCAATTTTCGAATATCAGTGGGTAGTTCCATGGGTGTACAATCAAGGTTCCAGTAGTGATTGAGCAAAGTCTTGTGGCAGGCAATTATCTACCCATGGCTGCCATATATGTTTTACAGATACAATCGAGTAACGTGGCCTCAATTTTGCTATGGATCATAAATTGCAGTATTCTATGTTTTATTTTGAGAATACAAAGATTGGGTGTTTTCCATGCCTTGGAGGTTGTTTAGATGCAGTAGTAACGTATAACAAAAGTTTAAATTGTGTCGTAGTGAGATCAGGCGGACGTTTATTTAATATGGCTGTGGTAGCGCCAGGCGTGAGGGTTATTAATTTTGGACTTTTACTGGCATTGGTCAGTTTTCAGCATTTTCCTGTTGCAAGAGCCGAAAAGAAATGTAACTTAGTATGAAATTGATGGTTTCTTTCACGTATACCAAGAACAGCTCAGTGTAACTACAGTTTGTTTTCTGATACTATCAGCAGCACTATTTTTATAAAGTATTTTATACAGTGCACAATGGGTGTAAGAGCAACAATCGCACAAAGAATAGCACAAGTTGGAGAAAAATGTCAAGTCATAAACAGAACAATTGCAAATGGACAATCACGCTTAAGAGTTCCATAATATCAGGAATATGAAGATGCCTATCTAACTTGCACAGGTCAAGTAGTCAAGAAAGGAAGAAAGCAGAAGAAGAGTAGGGGAAGAAGAGGGAAACCAGGGGGTCCGGTTTGTGCGGTGGTCAAACAGCCAATTTTAGAATATCAATGTGTAGCTCCATGGGTGTACAATCAAGGTTCCAGTAGTGATTGATTGAAGTGTTTAGGGATGCATTTGAGTAATATCGCATCAATTTTGCTATGAATAATAAATTATTATACAGGAGTTATATAGCTCCAACAGTTTGAGCAACACTTTACAATATAACAGGAGACAATACAGCAATAATACAATTCAATAGCGGGGGTGCTGATGCTCGTGGCCGATGGTCATGATGACCACTGGCCACGAGCGATCGCAAGAGGCAGAACAGGGACGTGTGTGTGTGTGTGTGTGTGTGTGTGTGTGTGTGTGTGTGTGTGTGTGTGTGTGTGTGTGTGTGTAAACACACAAATCCCTGTTCTGTTCTGTGAGGAGTGACAGATGGTGAGTTCCTAATAGCTAGGAACCATGATTTGTCATTTCCTCTAGGTCAGTCCCCTCCCCCTACAGTTAGAAACACACACAGGGAACACAGTTAACCCCTTAATCGCCCCCTAGTGTTAACCCCTTCCCTGCTAGTGACAATTTTACAGTAATCAGTGCATCAGCGCAGATCACCGCCATTACTAGTAAAAAATAATAATAATAAAAATGCTGTAAATCTATCATGTATTTTTTACACCCTATAACTTTTGTGCAAACCAATCAATATACGCTTATTGCAATTTTTTTTTTTTTTTTTTTACCAAAAATATGTAGAAGAATATATATTGGCCTAAGCTGAGAAAAAATGTGCTTTAAAAAAAAATTGTGATATTTTTGTGATAGCAAAAAGTACAAAATATTGTGTTGTTTTTTTTTTTCAAAATTGTCGTTCTGTTTTTTGGTTTAAAGCACAAAAAATAAAAACCGCAGAGATGATCAAATACCACCAAAAGAAAGCTCCATTTGTGGGGGAAAAAAGGACATCAATTTTGTTTGGGTGCAGCCTTGCACGACCACGCAATTGTCAGTTAAAACAACGCAGTGCCAAATCACAAAAATTCAGCAGCCAAATCTTCCAGGGCTGAAGTGGTTAATAATAAATTGCAGTATTCTATGTTTCGTTTTGAGAAGAGAAAGGTTGGGTGCTTTGGTGCAGTACTAACATATAACAAAAGTTTCAATTCTGTCGTAGTTAGATCAAGTCGGTATTTATTTAATAAAAAGAATAAAAAATTATGTGTTCCAAGGCACCATAAGCAATTGGCCTCCATCCCAAATTTGAATAACCAAATCAAACTTTCTTTCTGTGTTTATTTAATAGGACTGTGGTAGGGTCAGGTGTCACTGTTATTTATTTTGGACTTTTACTGGCGTTGGTCAGTTTTCAGCATTTTCCTGTTGCAAGAGCAGAAAAAATGTGGACTTTAAAGATGTATGATGTTGATGGGTTCTCTTAAGTATGTCAAGTATGTCAAGCACAGCTCTGTGTAACTACAGTTTGCTGATGCTGTCAGCAGAACTTCTTTATAATGTATTTTAAACAGTGCACAATGGGTGTAAGATCAACAATAGCAAAAAGAAAAATACAAGTTGGAGCAAAATGTTGAGTCATAAACGGAACAATTTGCAAATGGATAACCCTGAATCGTGGGGGCAATCACGCTTAAGAGCGCCATAATATCAGGAATATGAATATCTAACGTACACAGTTTGAATAAGTAGTCAAAAAAGGAAGAAGGTGAAAGAAAAGGGAAACCGGGAGGTCCGGTAGGTGCGGTGGCCAAGCAGCGGGCAATTTTAGAATATCAGTGGGTAGCTCCATAGGTGTACAATCAAGGTTCCAACTAGTGATTGATCAAAGTCTTGTGGCAGGCAATTGTCTACCCATGGCTGCCATATTTTTAAGTGTTTAGGAATGCAATCAAGTAATATGGGCTTGATTTTCATACATTGTGGTAGTCTATCTTTCATTTTAAGAAGACAAAGATTGGGTGTTTTCCATGCCTTGGTGATTGTTTCGATGCGGTGGTAACTGGTAACAAAATATTAAATTGTGTGGTAGTTAGATCAGGTGAGTGTTTTTGTGGTAGGGTCAGGCATGAGGGTTATTTGTTTTGAACTTTTATTGGCATTGGTCAGTTTTCAGCAGAATTTTTTTTTGAACTTTGTATGAAATTTATGGTTTCTCTTAAGTATATCAAGCCCAGCTCAGTTTGTTTTCTGATACTATCAGCAGCACTTCTTTATAATGTATTTATCAATCTCACTGAGGAAGGTTTATAAACATTGCAGCAAAAAAATGAACCTAGATTGTCTATAGCAACTGTTTAGAACCTAGTTGTAAAATAAATGTGGCTATCTGGATGCTGATACTTTTACTTTCCTCTGGTTCTGCTCGATTGTCTGTACACAACAGGTACACTTCAAATTAAATCACGTTCCCGGTTGATGGCAAGGTCGTTTGGCTGTAGTAGAGCACATTGCAGGTCCAGTTGGGCAGTCGAGTTTTCCTTTTGTGTGGCATGAGGTTAATATTCTAGGGAGGCTGTTAAGCAAGTGTTTGTCTCTTTGAACACTCTCGCCAACAACAGTTGCATTGCTGGCAGGCATACCTTTTTGAATCGTCTGGCCTTCGGTAGGACCACATCACCCCGCTGGTTTTGGACACAAATGAATCAAACCTTTCCTAGCAGATTGTATCAGATCGGCATCCATTAGGGGGCTCTCCAGGGTTGGGTACATCTTCAGATTTAAATTCTAAAGGTTTATTTTTCTTACACTTACTCCCCCCCTTCTCACCTCCCTTTGTTTTTTTTGTTTTGCAGAAAAGGTCACGGATCGCCTACAGTGACGAAGTGCGGAATGAGCTACTAGGGGATGATGGGAATTCCTCGGAGAGCCAGGTAGGATGCTAATCATGCAGCCCTAGTGGGTGGCTAGAGGGTACAGGAGGGTCTCACACACTGGGCAGCCCATGCTGCTTCCTTAACAGAATTAGCAGCTACTCATGTGGAAATGATGTTGTTTAATGCAAAGCCCGGATTTTAATCAACTTCAAAACCTTTATGTGGAGATCTTACCATTAACCCTTCAGTCGGGAGGACAGGGATATCCCCATCTGTTCTGCTGGCTTTATGGGTAACTTGGAGGGCACAGTTTAAGAAGAAAGCTCTCTCCTCATCCCGTGTATATATACTAAAAAAAAAAACAACAAAAAAAAAAAAAAAAACTCAATACACATAACTGCATTTTGATATTATAATTAAATCAACACAGGCACCGCCAACGAATAGATACTTTAAGAGCAACAGGGGTTAGCTTCACTTTGAAAGAACTATTTTAAGATTTTTTTTTTCTCCTTTTTTACACAATGCTCTGCTGGAACCGCATTCTGTCATTAATCAAAGTCTAAAATGTTTACATGTACATGCTGTGTTGTATAGTGAAACCCCAACATAATATTACATTTGCCTGCGCCCCTCCCCTCCATCATCACCGTGTTTAACACTTTACTTTATTAACCAGTTAAATGGAGCGTTTTTTTTTTTTTTTTACATATATATAAACACACGGTATGTGTATGGATGTGTGTGTGTGTGTGTATATGTATGTGTGTGTGATATATATATATAAATCTATAATCTGCAGTCATACAATATTCAGATCTGATTCCTGGAACGCTTTCTATTTCCACTTGCCTCTAAACACTGCAATTTAATTAAACAATATACATTAATGACTTGGTTCTTTTTTAAACTTTATTTTATATTGTACAATAATCTTCTGTTTTTTCTTTGTTTAATTCATTTATTTTTTACATTATTTCTTTTAATATTTTCAGACGTGCACATTTCTTATTAATTTACACCAGCTAATAGGTTTCAGAAAATATAACAAATTAAATGATTTTTTTTCCCTAATAAATTCCCAGCACTCCTAAAGGTATTTCAAATACCTTTCAATTTTAAGACGCTTATCTGAGACATTCTAACTAGGTAAATTACGGAATGCTTATGCCCGAGGATTGATAATTGCTGGATTTGTTATTATGTTCTTGTCTGGGAATAAAAAAAAAAAAAAAAATCAGAATTCTTTTAATTTCTTTTTTTTCCATTAAATATCTGTAAGACCTTTTAATTAGAACTGAAAACTTAAAAAAAAATTACAATAGAGACAAAATAAATGAGGTGGTATGCATACATTTATACTGTATTTGCTTTTAATAGCTGATTCGTTTATTTTACCTATTGATATTTTTAATGATGTACTATTATTGATTTATACACTGCCAGCGTTATTTCTTGTGTCATGCCGAGGTTGTATCAATCAGGAACCAAGATTAAACAATCCTGAAAACAATTGATTTTATTTATTATTATTAATAGTAATATTGTTGTTATTAATAATAATATATTATAATATTATTATAATGTATTAATATAAATATATTATAGATTGGTTAATAATATTAATAACAGTGACAGCAATACTTTATTATATTATTATTGTTGTCGCTGTTATTAATAATAATATAATTATATATTATTATTGTTGCGGTTATTAACAGTTATTAATAACACTAATAAGATAATTATAGTATTATTATTGTTGCTGTTATTATTAACAATTCTATAATATTATTGTTAATAAGTATAATAATTATGATATACAAATAAAAAAAGTGTAATATAATTATACAATTACGTTTTTATTTATGCAGATTTTGCACATAATAAAAACTTTATTTGGGATTATGTTAACTGGTATATTTTTTTACAATGTTTTTTTTTTTGCAATGTTTTGAACTCTGTGCTTAGAAAAAGACTTTATTCAATGTTAAAAATAAAAAAGCAATTGCAGTGCATTATCCATAAGCTTTTTTTGAAACATTTTAGTTATCTGGTTGCCTAAATAAGATTTTTTTTTTTTTTTTCTGGTAGATCCTGGGAGCTATTGTTTTTGTGTGAATTAACCTTAAGTGCCTACAGGGTTTAAAGCTAACTTCTCAAAATTATTTCATGCTAATCATTTTGTTCAGCCATTGGCATGTTATCGAATTGAATTTAAAAAATATATATATATATTTTTTTTTATATAAAGAAGAGCGATAGACGCAACAGCAGTTAATGTCTGTTCTATTGCAAACCTCCTGACTTCAGCCTTAACTTTATTTTGAGTATTCATTTATTTCTAAAAAGAAATGCTTTTCCCATCAGTTTTACCATTTGCAGTCCCCTCAATCCATATTATAATTTGTTATTACTTTTTTTTTTTTTTGTGTCACTGATCTGTCTGCCAAGCCATGGATTTATTCTTATTTAGAAAAAAAATATAGCAGAATGTGCTTATTTAATGTCAGCTCAAAGTCCTGTAGTGTTAGTCTTGCAATTTTCCGAATACCCTGCCTCAGGTATCGGCTTCTTGAATGCTGTGGGCTGTGAGAACCTTAAAGTGCGACAATTCAGAACGTATTCTTGTATGTATCTGAGATACAGACCGGATCCTTGTATCTATCCGAGATACAGACCATATCCTTGTGTCTATGTCAGATAAAGACCGTTTTCTTGTATCTATCCAAGATGCAGACCGGATCCTTGTATCTATCCGAGATGCAGACCATATCCTTGTATCTATCCGAGATACAGACCATATCCTTGTATCTATCTGAGAAACACACCGGATCCTTGTATCTATCCAAGATACATACCTGATCCTTGTATCTATCTGAGATACAGACCGTATCCTTGTATCCATCTCGGATAAAGACTGTTTTCTTGTATCTATCCGAGTTGCAGACCAGGTCCTTGTATCTATCCAAGGTACAGACTGGATCCTTGTATCTATCCATGATACAGTCCATATCTTTGTATCTATCCGAGATACAGACCGGATCCTTGTATCAATCCCAGATACAGACCGGATCCTTGTATCTATCTGAGATACAGACCTGATCCTTGTATCGATCCGAGATACAGACTGGATCCTTGTATCTATCCGAGATACAGAACGGATCCTTGTATCTATCCGAGATACAGAACGGATCCTTGTATCTATCCGAGATACAGAACGGATCCTTGTATCTATCCGAGATACAGAACGGATCCTTGTATCTATCCGAGATACAGAACGGATCCTTGTATCTATCCGAGATACAGACTGGATCCTTGTATCTATCCGAGATACAGAACGGATCCTTGTATCTATCCGAGATACAGAACGGATCCTTGTATCTATCCGAGATACAGACCGGATCTTTGTATCTATCCGAGATGCAGACCGGATCTTTGTATCTATCCAAGATGCAGAATGGATCTTTGTATCTATCCGAGATACAGACCGGATCTTTGTATCTATCCGAGATACAGACCGGATCTTTGTATCTATCCGAGATACAGACCGGATCTTTGTATCTATCCGAAATATAAATTCCTTCAAAAACAAAGTTGTTAGTAACTAAAATTAGGATCACTTTAGAAACTGTTTGCTGATGCTAAAGAATCTTGACTTGGGTATTCAGCATGTAGATCCCCATAGGGTGCCCCTTGAATTTTGCGTGTTTAGTATACTGTATGATCTCATAGGTTTACACATATGTCATAACACGTCAAGTACCCACTACATCTTGGGTAAATGGAAGCAGATTTCTGCTGGTTATGTTTACAGAGGAGGGATGTCAGCAGTCTGCATTATTTAAAAAGAAGCGATCAGGTCATAGTGTCAGGAATAGTAGGCTCCCTCGTTACAAGCCATAAATGCTCTTATTGTTTACAAAGGATTACGCAATGAAAGCTTGACAGCGGTGGTCAGTGGATGATTCGGGAGGTCGGCGGCCTTGTTTAATTTGCTTGGTTGCACGTGCTTTTTCAAAAAAAACATTTTTAGTCTTAAAGGGGGTTCCACTTTCAAATAACGTCTGATTGCTTCTCCATTGAAACCTTTCCTAAGCAGGACTTTCTTTTAACACTGAACTCCAGGCAGTAATCTCTATAATCATTTATACTATGATCTGTATTTTCAAAATGCAAGCAGTGTAAGTACCTGAACCTGACTTGGTATTAGCCTCTTGCAGTCCCTGTACGGCAGAGCTCAGACTGGGAAAGGGAGGAGCAGCACAAAGAGGCCATCAGTTGTGTTACAGTTCTCATGTGCACATGCCACCCACCTGAAATTTTTTATTTTTGTACTAAAGCGGTATGAAACTCGAAACCAAATGTAATATATTGCAGCTTACCTATCCATTTGATGTGGCTGTATTAGTTTTGTTTTTTAGGCTTTTTTCCCTCCTTGTTTTCACCTGGTGATTTGTCCAGTAACACACCTCCTGCATTAGAGCTCCCCCAATCTGGAGCAATAGGGATACCTTTGGGTTGCAGTGTTGGCTGTCTGGGGGAGGGAAGTGTTAGATGCACTAGAAGATTTAAAGCAGAGTTCCACCCACACATTTTTTTTATATATATATATATATATATATATATATATATATAGATAATATTTTTTTATTTATTTTTGGCACCCGTGCTGCTGTTATTACTTATTAAAGGCACGTTGTTACAAAATCCCAACCATTGTTTTTTCCTTCTTGAGCACTTCCATCTTAACTGTGGGCATGTGAAGCCCACTAGCACCATTTTCCGGGATAAGGTGCGGCTGGCTGCCCAGCATGCATTAACTGATCTTGTGCATTACACACTGGGCGTAGCACAATAAAAATAGGCGGTGATGCCCAATGAATCCTAGGAATGATGACACACATCTCCCAGGAGCAGAGGCGCCGCAGGAAATTGCATATATCGCCAAGGCCCAGAAGGAGGAAGAAAAAAAAACAAGACACCCTAGCAACAAGGTACACAGAGCTAGGAAAAAAAAAACCTGCCACAATCCTCTACGTAAACTCAGTGTAGGAAAAAAGGGAAAACCCATGCCTCTCCTGAGAGGGGTGGGGGGCAGCTATGGGAAATCATGATTTTTAACCACTTAAGGACCGCCTCACGCCGATATACCTCAGCAGAATGACACGGCTGGGCACAAGCACGTACAGGTACGTTGCCCTTTTAGAGCCCAGCCGTGGGTCACGCGCACACCGCTGGTAGCGCGCTCGCGACCCGGTCCTGAGCTCCGTGACCGTGGCCACGGGACCCGCGGACCCGATTGCCGCCGGTGTCCCACGATCGGGTCACAGAGCTGAAGAACGGGGAGAGGTATGTGTAAACAAACCTCTCCCTGTGCTTCCTAGTGAGCCTGTCACTGATAGTCTGTTCCCTGTCATAGTGACATCAGTGACATCACATGCCAAGCCACACCCCCTACAGTTAAAAAAAAAACCGCACATTAGGTCACGCTTAACCCCTACACTGCCCCATGGTGTTAACTCCTTCACTGCCAGTGACATTTTTACAGTAATCAATGCATTTTTAATCGCACTGATCGCTGTATTAATGCCAATGGTCCCAAAAATGTGTCAAAATTGTCCAACGTGTCCGCCATAATGTCGCAGTCACAAGAAAAATCGCTGATCGCCACCATTACTAGTAAAAAAAAATTATTAAAAATGCCACAAAACTATCCCCTATTTTGTAGACACTATAACTTTTGCGCAAACCAATCAATAAAAGCTTATTGCGTTTTTTTTTTACCAAAAATATGTAGAAGAATACGTATTGGCCTAAACTTAGGGAAATTTTTTTTATATGCAGTGCCCAATCGCAAAAAGGGGCCTGGTCCTTTAGCTGCAAAATGGTCTGGGGCTTAAGTGGTTAAGTGCCCAAAAGTTAACAAAAATAAATATAGCAAAACCATATAAAATCACATCATTTTTTATTTATACAAAATGATTAAAAAGAACAACAGGAGTGTACGCTCCATTCAGAAATACCAAGTACTAGACAAATATCCACTATAACCTTTCTAAGCTTGACTGGAGGATGCGAGGTGTGTGGACCAACGCATTTCACTCAGAAAAAGGATTACTCGGGAGAGGTATGGGTTATTCCTTTTTTCCTACATAGAAGATTTAAATACACTAACAGATTGAAGCCCCAAACTCTAGCTCACACTTTATAAGCATTTTCAGCAACAGTTTTTTCTTTTGGGATAAAGGTTTTACATAAATGAATAAAAGCTGATCTTTGTAAACACCCCTGTCTGGGGTATATGGTTTGTCTCAACCCTCTAATTGCTAGGACAGCTTGTTACTAGCAGGGTTGCAGGGAGAAAATAAATGAAGAAAAAAGACAAAAAAAGAAAACCGAATGCAGCCATCACATCTAAGAACTGGTAAGCTGCAGTATAATAGATGTTTACTTTTGGGTTTAATACTGCCTTAAAGGGGGTTTCTCCTGCAGATAACTTATTTTTGTTAGTACGGGAACCCTTTACTAATTATGACTTTTTTTTTTTAAGTTAACCACTTCAATACAGGGCACTTAAACACCTTCCTGCCCAGACCAATTTTGAGCTTTCAGCGCTGTCGCACTTTGAATGACAATTGCGCGGTCATGCTACACTGTACCCAAATGAAATTTTTATAATTTTTTTCCCACAAATAGAGCTTTCTTTTGGTGGTATTTGATCACCTCTACGGTTTTTATTTTTTGCGCTACAAATAAAAAAATACCGAAAATTTTGAAAAAAAAAGTTTTTTTTGTTTCAGTTTCAAAACTTTGTAAATAAGTACGTTTTCTCCTTCACTGATGGGGCTACACTGATGGGCACTGATAAGGCGGCACTGATGGGCACCAATGAAGTGGCACTGATGAAGTGGCACTGATGGGGCGGCACTGGTGGACGGCACGGGTGGGCATTGGTAGGCGGCACAGGTGGGCACTGGTAGGCGGAACGGGTGTTATACTATAGTAATGGATGCTAATCAGTGCCAAACAATAATGCATGCCAATCAGTGATGCCCATTGTGGGCACTGATTGGCATCCATTATGGGCACTGATTGGCATCCATTGTACTGACTGGCATCCCTGGTGGTCTAGGGAGGATTACCTTTTCCCTGGTGGTCTGGTGGCGTCCCTGGTGGTCCAGTGTGGGCATCCTCGGGGGGGGGGGGGGGGGGGCTGTGCTGATAATCGATCAGCACAGACCCCCCCCCCCTGTCAGAGGAGCAGCCGATCGGCGCCGTCGGAGACTCTTTACCGAGATTGTAGTTGCCGGGTGTCAGACTGACACCCTGCAACAACGATCGCCGAGATGCGCGCCCCCAGGGGCGCGCAGCGGCTCATAATCCTGATCACGTCATATGACGTCCGGTCAGGATTATGAAACCACTTTGCAGCCGTCAATTGCCTATAGGGCGGGCGGCAAGTGGTTAAAGTGATACTAAAGTCTTGTTTTTTTTTAGTTAAACATAACAAACATGTTATAATTACCTCCTTTTCTCGGGTCCCTCTTTGGTGCTCCTGGCCCCTCCCTCCAGTTGAGTGCCCCCACAGCAAGTAGCTTGTTATGGGGGCACTTGAGCCAAATGCAGCTCCCTGAGTCCATTCCGACACGGAACAGCGGCCCAGCCCTGCCCCCTTTCTCTCCTCATTGGCTGACTTTGATTGTCAGCAATGGGAGCCAATGACGCTGCACTACTGTCTCAGCCAATGAGGAGGGGAGTCCCAGCCACTGGATCTAGATGGGGCTCAGGTAAGTAGTAGGGGGGCTGAGGGGGGCTGCTACACACAGAAGGCTTGTTATCTTAATGCATAGAATGCATTAAGATAAGCGTTCTTGCTGCGTTTTAAATGCATTTCAATGGGAGGTGCGTTTTTGGTGCAGTTTGCCAAATATGCAGCGAGCAGGATTTTAACACCGCTTCAAAAGGTGCCAATAATGGCTGACAATAAATCCATATTCATTTAAATTCATGATATTAATTAAAAAGTTGACTATAGTGGCGTTTAGCCTAAAATGTAACTACATACAGCCAATAAACTCTGAAAAGTCTGAACTCCTGCTCTGCATGCTTATGGCAGGGGCTTACTAAACGGTGAAGAATTGGGGTAGGGATGACCAATCTGGAGTCTAGTCAAGTTGGCAGTAGTAGTTCCCCTATTTATATTAATGCAAATAATCTGATCAAATTGTGTTAAAGATTTAAAGAGGAAGTAAACCCTGATGGGTTTGCTTCCTCTTTGATTCCCTGCAAAGGTAAAGCATAATGGACTACTATGCATCGCATAGTAGCCCATTATGTGTCACTTACCCGACACAGGAGCCAGCGAAGTCACCGCTGTCCCCTGTAGTCTGGAGCCTCCATCTTCTTGGTGGGTCTCGCTGCTCCGGCGCTGTCATTCGTCGGAGCCGCAATGACGTCACTCCCGCGCATGAGCACTGGAGCTGCCACTCGCAGAAAATCGCAGTTAACTGTGGCGCACTCAGTGAGCCTGCGCGCCGCTGTCTACGGCAAATATCTCCTAAACGTGTAGGTTTGGGAGATATTTCTTAGACCTACAGGTAAGCCTTAATCTAGGCTTACCTGCAGGTCAAAGTGTGTTGTAAGGGTTTACAACCACTTTAAAACCACATTTTCAGCTATAGAAAATAGTTAAGTATACATGTAAATCGCTGCATAAAATAACTGTAATAAATAACAAAAATAAAGTATATCCAATTTTTTTTTTTTCCTTTTTACAACTAGAAATGTAAAACAATAAAACCCTTGACATTTTTTTTATGAGCAAAAATCATCACTCCAAAAAATAAAAAAAACAAAAGTTTGATGTCATAAAGCAAATGAAGCAAGGTCACATGTATGAGGTCATACATTTAAACAATAGTTCAGCATGTGAAACAATACATGGTAACAATGACAATTCTGACATGCAATGGTCTGCTTTCTAATCTACCATGTGCTGGCTTATTTTATTTTGTATTTGGTATCTCATTAAACTTTTCAGTTTTTTTCTTTTTTTGGAGTACCAGGCTTTTGTCTAATATTACGGTATTACTATTGACCTAGCACCCTTTTGAATGTGTTTTAAGGTTTCAATGTGGGATGGATTTTCTGCAGGTGTCTCCCTATTGTTCTGGTGACCCCGTTTGGAGGGATACTTATTCCGATGACAGCTGTCACTACCTGTTCTAACCATGACCTACTTTATTCAAAACAGATAAAATAGGCATTAGCGTATTTATACATATCGACATACACTATATTGTAAAAAGTATTGGGACACCTGCCTGTACACGCTCATGAACTTTAATGGCATCCCAGTCTTAGTCCGTGGGGTTAAATATTGAGTTGGCCCACCCTTTGAAGCTATAACAGCTTCAACTCTTCTGGGAAGGCTGTCCACAAGGTTTAGGAGTGTGTCTTTGGGGATATTTGATCATTCTTCCACTAGTGCATTCGTGACGTCAGGCACTGATGTTGGATGAGACGGCCTAGCTCACAGTCTGCTCTAATTCATCCCAAAGGTGTTCTATCAGATAGAGGTCAGGACTCTGTGCTGGCCGATCAAGTTCCTCCACCCCAAACTCGCTCATCCATGTCTTTATGGACCTTGCTCTGTGCATTGGTGCGCAGTCATGAAACTGTTCCCAGAAAGATGGGAGCATGAAATTGTCCAAAATGTCTTGGTATGCTGACTCCTTAAGGGTTCCCTTCACCGGAACTAAGGGGCCAAGCCCAACCCCTGAAAAACAACCCCATACCATAATCCCCCCTCCACCAAATGACTTGGACCAGTGCACAAAGCAAGGTCCATAAAGACAAGGGCGAGGGAGTTTGGGGGATAAATTGCCACAATATAAGTGCCCAATAACCTGTTAGGTGTCCACCAATTAACCAAGCATGCATACAAGAAAAAAGGCTACGATACTCCCTACCAGGGTTAGGGAGTTACGCAACTCAACATGGAACCTTACGGACTAAGACTGGGATGCCATTAACGTTCATGTAAAGGCAGATGTCCCAATACTTTTGACAATATAGTGTATCTTATAAACCCTCTGTAGCTGCAGACACTGTGGACTAATTAATCCTGAAAGCTAGTTCGCACCAGAACCATGCCACGCGACTGCTGAAGTGTATTTTGTTAATGTCAGTGTAATACTCTGTGATCAGTGCCGTACATTATTATTATTTTTTATTTTTTTGGTCTAAACTTTATTGAATTGTTAAAATTAACTTTCTATACATCGCAGCATTTCAATGTGCTGTACTTTGTCCCGTTGTGTTGCAATGAAAAAAGTACTGCATGCATTTTTTTTTTTTTTTTTTGCTACAACAACACAATGGTGTCAACTGGCACATTAGGAAGCTAGGCAGTTCAACTTGTCTTTGCATTGATCTGTGCTGGGAAAGTCTGCCCAGTGCTTTCCAGTTACATTTCAGTTAATTTCAACATCTCAGAGCACCTGCTGTTTCTGTGCAGACGGGAAGGCTACCAAGTATCTACTGTCTCATAAAATAAGGGGAAAGAAGCTGCAATTTCAGTCCCCTTGTTTTGAACTTTGAAAATGAATTTCTCTGCAATGTCTACAGCTAAAAGGGTAATTGAGGGCTTGGTTTAAAGTGTTTTTACTGCTTGTTCAAAATATACAGTATAAATACTTTAATTTGCAGAATCTGTGCTCATTGTCATATTAAAGTAATTTTTGCTTCAGCTGAAAGTGTATCTAAAGAAATGTCATTTACCAGTCCATAGGTGAGGGAGCTGCATTATTTCCCCCTTTAGTTTTACCCGATGATCCTGCAAGCAACACATTTTCTTGTTCATTTCTATTACATTGGGGTAGAGTGGTTAGTAGTTTATAGAAGAAAAATTAGGATTGCTTTTGCTGTAATGGCTAACTCTATCTTTTGCACAATATTATGTTTTACACCCATATTTCGGATGTGACATGATGCTAGGTGCCTGGAGTTTGCATGTTCTTCCTATGCTTGCGTGGGTTTTCTCCAGGTGGCCCGGTTTTACTCCCATACTCCAAAATCCTGCTGGTAGGTTAATTGTCTACTGTCTAAATTAGCCTTAGCATGTGTATGTATGCATGTGACGTAGAGACCTCACATTAAGCGGTAGTAAACTCTGGGGAAAAAAACCCCCCCAAAACTTTGCACCTGCAAAGCAAATATAACAATGTGCTAGTATGCACCACATACTAGCCCATTATGAAAGGCTTACCTTAAAACGAATGCCTTCAGCAGCATGCTGTCGTTACTGCAGAGGCTTCCATCTTCACCAGGTCTTCCTTCTGGGTTTGAGGAAACGCACATCTGATTGGCCGAGCCATGATAACGTCACTCACACGCATGCATTGGGGTTTGTCGTGACACACAGCTCTGAAGAAAACGCCAGTTATTCCATTCTGACATGTCAAATCGCAACTTATTGCCTGTAATGGCACTGTCCCAATAGGCGTGATGCCGACTTTGTGATGTCACACTGATTTCTAAAAGTAGTTTCTGCACTACTTTTGGTGACTTCAGGGGCAATTTCAATAGACATCTGTGCAGGAACCCGCACAGATGTCTTTCAAATCGCCCCCGAAGTCTCACTGAAATGCGGGTTTGAAATCGTACGAGTTCGGCTGATCTCCCACGATTTCAAGCCCGCGTTCAGTGTGAACGTGGGCTCAGGCTTTGTTCAAATATATGCGGCTCCGGATTTGGTGCTGAGTCCTGTGTGATTCCCATTTACCAGTTCGGGTGCGAATTTGACACTGATATCGTACCTGATCTGGACTGAAAAATGCTCAGGACACTTTTAAGATGCGCACCGCAACCGCCTCCATTGAAACCTGTCTGGGTCACATGTTTTGTGAATCTGATGCGGTTCAAAATACTTACAATTTACATATATGTCAACAGAGCCTTAATGCTTTTTGAGAGCGGAGAATGATGCAGCACTATATAAATAACTGTAATAAATAATAAAGAACTGATCAGAGATTATATAGCCCAAAATAACTGGTGAGACCTTGGTGGTGCATTTGCTCGCCTTTGCTCAAATTATGGGTTATGAACTTTGCCCAGTCTTCCTAATTCAACCAAAGAATGTTAAGGGCGTGTCTGTGGTTAAAGCCTTGAACCTTTTTTTCCCATTGAGAAATGAACGATCAGCTACCATTGCAAAATTTAAAAAATAAAAGAAAAAAAAAGTTTTGGAAAATCTGTGTGATTTTGTTTTTTTTGCCACCCTTTAACTTGACCACACATGTTATATCCTGTTATAATATCCTTTAGATTTACAAACTTCTGTTACGTGTGAAGTTTTACCTGATGAGCCAACAAATGAATGAAATGCTTAGGCCCTAACAAAAAAAATAAAAAATCTAAAGGGGATTGTATGGAAGCTCTGAAAACAAGTATTTATATGCGATCAGCTTTGGAGTGTAGGATCAGCAAGCTACATTATTTACTAAGAAGAGAATGAATTGAATTTTTTTTTTATACAAAGCATTACAAATTTCCAAAGTCCTACCATTCTGATTAAAATGACAAAAAACACAAATTGCTATCCAAAGATAGATAATGAATCAAATGATTTCCCTGCACAAACTGACCTATTGAAACCATAGCTTTATTGTACTTCAAGGTCTATAAACTGGCCCCATAGTAGATATTCCTGCCCATATATTGTCTATAAGATGCCCTCTTATGATGTGCATTCAGTACATCATTTTATGTTCATTTTAACGAAGAACTTAAGGCGGAGTTCCAGCTTTTTTTATTCTTCTCAAAAAAAACCCCACAATTTTCACAAGTAATACAATACATTCTGGAATAAATGACACTATTATGTTTTTTTTTTAATTTTTTTTTCTGAACTCTGCCCTCCTCTACATCGTACTTCCATCTTCAATGTGGGCATCTGAAGCCTACACTTTCCTCCCGGGATACGGTGCTACTGGTTATACCCATTGACTCGTGGGATTGATGACACTTATATCCCAGGAGTCAGTGGGCAGGCGGAAAAGATGTACCTCGCAAGGTAAAGCCGAGGACAAATTTTATGTTTGCCATATAAGGTAAACGGCCATAAAAAGAAAGGTCTGATGAGTAATGTACATGTGATCACGAATGCAGGGGGGGCAAAGTTGAAATAGTGAGTGGAACTCCGCTTTAAGTAGTATTTACAGAACTTTTTATTTTTAACTTGAATGCCTTTTTGCTGTTGATTTGCAGTTGCCTGTATTTCGATTTAGATAAAAATTTAGAAATGTTAAGTGGACGCTTAGAAAATAGACATTCTTTGGTAATAGCTCTCAGATACAAAAGGTGCAACTTTTTACTTTTTTTTTTTTTTTAGTCTGGGGAAAACCTTATAACATTCATCATGTCTTGAAAAGCATTCTCCATTATCTTAATTTTTCAATTTCTTGAAGAAAACATATCTATCTATCTATCTATCTATCTATCTATCTATCTATCTATCTATCTATCACCATGTAAGATTGATGATTATTATTATTATTATGATTAATACCTCCTTTTGAAATTTTGAGGGCATCTAAGTCTTAAGAAAATATCCATACTGGTAGCTTCTCTCTAACTAATTCCTACAAAAATGTTGATACTGATTAAATAAGTGATCACAAATACTCTCAATCCACAATATAAAAAAATGAAGCATTTTTCTGCCATCTTCCCTAACACACTAGAGATCATACATAAAATAAATAGCAGTGGCTTTATAGCTAGAGATGTGCTGCGTTAAACTTGTGTCCTCCTCTTCTTTTTTGGATTTAGGAGGCCGCCTAAACAATACTCTATTTTTGGAAAGCCGTTCTCGTTTATTTAAACTTTAAGTGGATTCGCAATAGGAAATGTTTAGGAAAATAAAGGTTGTGAGCAGGAAACATTGGCCAAGCGGAAGACACTTAATTTTTGGCCGCTCAGTTCTTTTGGTGTGAGATTTGGCTCGCTGAGCACAAAGTACACAAGTCTTCAGCTACAGAGCTGGGGGGTGAAGTTGGTCAATTTAATTCCCCGAGATCTGACGAAGGCCGGTATCATCTCATATAGCCCCGGCAGAGCAGATCATTAGCAAGCTTAAATCTCTTCTACACTCGGCGAGGGTTTATAGAGAAGTAAATAGACAACCATCATAAGTTCAGAAAATTGTCTGTTCGACCCGTGATAATAGGGAATGGGCGTTTAATAGAGTCCAGCATTCATTCGTTATCAGCATGCAGGCAGGAATGGCCGTTACATTATCTTTTTTTTTTTTTCTATATGTATTTCGGTGGTTTGGGGGAGTCACGTGGCCGCGCCTCCAACCCCAGTGCGCACGCTGCGCCGTGTTTTGATTTTAGTCACAGCAGACGGCTTAACCACAAGAGATTCTACTGGTTCAAACCAGCATAAACCAGATTTGTTTTTTCTTTCTCCCCAAGTCTACAAAGAAACAGATTACCCCTTGCTTCAAATTCCACAATGAAAAAAAAAAACCCTTTTTGTTACAGTTTTTTTTTTTTTCTTTAAGGCAGAAAATGCACATCGCCATAGTCTGTGAATTTCCAAAAATGATGGTTGCATTGCTACAATTATTTAATAGAACATTTTGCAAAAACAAATAAACAGTTGTACTGATCATTTGATCACTCCATGTCGATATTGATATTTTCCTGTGTTTTTATGCTTTTTTTCCCCCCCATTTTTAATTTTATTGAATGTCTCTAATTAAAATGATAAAGGAGACACATCCTGCTACTTAGCTTAGTAACAAATCCCAAAGAAAAAAAAACAGCTTAAATTCAGCCATCCAGCACAAATAAGATAAAGATTCCTTTTTTTAGTTGGATTGGAAAAAAATGTGTGGATTGGAAAAGATCCTTGAATGTGGAAGAATAACTCTTTTCAAGGAGCCCCGGTTGCAAAATAAAGATCGAAAATTTTTCATTTAAACAATGAAAAGAATGCTGAAAAAAAAATCTCAACGCCAAACATATTATTGATAATTATGGACGTTCCAGTGTTTCTGAACACCGTATTGTCACATTAAATGTGTTTTTAGAAATGAGTATAAGAGATTACAATGTTGTGTGTGTGCGTGTGTGCAAGACGGTTGTCTTAGTTCAATTGTTAACATTTCATTATATTAATATGTTTATAGATTTACTTATTTTAAGAATTGTAGTTCAACAACACGTAGTCTGTGTTCAGTATTTATTACTTTTTTTGTAACAAATTTACATTAAATATATGCTACTATATATAAACCACACAAGTATATACTGGGAGAGCTATACCTTTTGTTGACTATATAAATGAATATTAAATATTTTCATTTCTGTATAGTCTAATATATAGTCACCTTTTATTAATTTTTGCCTAATTGGGTATATTTTATAATGCACAAAATAGGGGTTTTATTGGGACATTTTGATTACATTTTTTTATTTCATTATATTATTAAATGATTACATTCATGGTAAAGAGAATTGTCTATGTACTTTAACAGTTTTTGCATGAAAATCATTGTTATGTAGGAGATATATTAGGAACACAAATTGCCTGCCCATTAATCGTAAAAACATGTTTTATAAAATGTGTGAATTATAGAGTTTGCGTGTGTGTATATACTGTATATAAAAATAATAAAAAAAGAAAACTAAAATATATATATAAAATATAATTTTTTTGGGGGAGGCTGTGTATGTCTAGAAATGAATATTTAAGATGGTTGTTACTGAAGTTTCTTGAAATAGAATCCCAAGGACAAATTTTCACAGTCCCATCATTCGTTACAGGGGGCTGCAGCTTTTTTCTCCTACCATTTCTAAAGCACCAGCCGTGAAGGCTGCCATCCCTTGACCTGAACTCTCATAACAGTGCAGGAGAGCAGTAGTCATTTGTTTAATGAAGGCCTCGATCTTGTTACCACCGGCTGTCGTTAACAGCAGAGGGCTTCCTTTAAGGAGAGAAAATCAAAACAGAAAAAAAAAAAATGATAGTAAATATGCCGTTCTCCCTTGTTTATTCACTTTGGTAATTATAGAAATTCAAGACTTTGTTCACCACCTAGCAGTGCCGTGCAAGGTTAGAAATCTCACTGGGTTAACACGGGCTTCTGATTTTGTACATTGTTTTTGTATCCTTTGTCACTATCTTGTTAACACAAACTTGGCAAATTGATGAAGACCACTGACTCATGGATTCTCCATTGGCACCATGCTATTGAGCATTGTTGGTTGACCACCAACCTTTTGTTGTATAGAAACTACAAGTCCTAGGGTGCATTGTCATGCATGGTCAGAGTGTTGAACCGTAGGTAATACTTATGATTATGGGGTACATTTACAATTCACACCAATTTTTGGAACAGCCATTTTATTTGCCAGGCAGATATTTATAAATCTGCAGCTTATAAAAACAGAAGGAGTGAGTGATAAAATATCCTAATGCAAGGCATTTGTGACTTTTAATCTGGACAGTGTTGGCCATGCTCCAGAGCTAGTCTTTGTGCAATGACTTGCTGCCAAGCCATTCTCCGACACCTTGTAGTTTCAGTACCATGCGCATTTCTGTCTTTGTTTTCAATACTTTTGGAGCACTTTTACTCTGGTACATCATCTTCTGTTTGAAAAAATAAATAATAATATATGTATACCATATTGTGGCCACATTTAAGCATGAGGAACTGTATCCCTGTAATGTAAATATGCATGCTGATGTTTGGTATATTTAAAATATAACCAAAGGCAAAACCGTTTTTTTAGTTTTGGATAGAGTGGAGAGAAATTAGAACACCTATTAGGTTTTTATTGCTGTCTGTGTCCCCATTATGAAGATTCATTGTGTCTATTTGTCCTATTTACCATTATCAACGAAAGTGAAAGTAAAAGAAAATCCCAAATTTTGGGTTGTCTCCATAAAAGTAATAGAGGAAAAATATTACAATGGGGACACTAGTTCTGGTGACGAGGGGGTCCGCAAGAAATTCCTTTAAATGCATGCATGACGATAAAAAGCCTTCTGTGGGCAGCAGCCCCCTTCTGCCCCCCCTAACACTTACCTGAGCCCCCTCTCTATCCAGCGATGTCCACAAGTGCCATGGCCATATGTTACTCACCCTCCTGATTGGCTGAGACACAGCAGCGGCGCTATTGGCTCCCTCTGCTCTCAATCGAACTCGGTGAGCCAATCAGGAGAGAGAAGGGACGGGCTGGACTGTGGCTCCATGTCTGAATGAATACACAGAGCTGCAGCTCGGTTCGGGTGCCCCCATAGCAAGCTGCTTGCTGTCGGGGCATTTAACAAGGGGGAGGGGCCAGAAGCTCCAGCCAGGGACCCAAAAAGAGGCGTATCCGGGCTGCTCTGTGCAAAACCACTGCACAAAGCAGGTAAGTATGACATGTTTGTTATTTTAATAGAAAAAAAAAGCAACTTTACAATCACTTTAATTTAAACAGGAAGTGAAAGTAAATCTCCCCAATGGGGTGAAGATGGCACAAATAAACTTTACAAAGGTTATAATCCTCTCTTATTCTATCCAATATGAAAAAAAAAAGTTTTACCTATAGTTGTACTTTAATACGCTGGAGGTTTTATGTTTTTAAAATTTTATTCTAGTGGGCATCATTTTTGTTTTTCAAAGCTAAATGCTCCTTGTTACTGCATTGCAAAAATGGCAAAAGTCAACTCTTTACCTCTGTGCAATGATCTTCAAATTTAAGGTAATCAGCAGATGTTTTCTGATGATTTTCTTCCTTTCTTCCAGACTGCTGCAGTTTGGGCAATGGAAGATTCTATGTAGAAATTTGGAGGCAGGAATTCAGTTTCAACACAAAGCAGTTAAATGCAGTGAGAGGAGGAGATAGTCAGTCAGTCAGTCAGTCAGTCAGTCAGTCAGTCAACTTATGTAGATCATGACAACCTCTAAGTGGACATTTATGTATGTGCTAACCTAATCTTTTGCTTTATATAAAATATATATTTATATATGTGTGTATATAATATATATATATGTGTGTGTGTGTGTGTGTGTATGTATATATATATATATATATATATATATATATATATAATGTGTGTGTGTGTGTGTATCATTTTTTTATTTTTTATTTTTATTTTTTTTGGAGCCTTCAAATTTGTGAAACAAAAATATACCTTCTTAGGGTGGTTCCTAGAAGAGTTTAGCTTTTTTCCTGTAGAAGAAGCTAATGCTATCCTATGTATCCATGCAAATTAGGTTGTTTAGATGCATATTTTAAAACAAGCTTTTAGAGGCAGAAAATAAACCCTTCTGATTTGCATTTTTGAGGGCATTTTTTGTGGCAGAAAAAAACGCTAGACACAAGTGCAAAAAACGCTCAACATTAGCAGTTTTATTTCCTGCCAAGAGCACTGGCGTTTTTTTAAGCCAATGTGCATGGACCCTTAAGTGGTATTTCTACAATCCATAAATGCACTTTATAGTTCATACGGTAATTACATTATTCTGTAAGGAAAAGACAGAAGAACCAAACTATGACATCTCTGATCAGTGACTAGCACTGGGTCTCAAGATATACATAGGTGACTCGTTGGACTTCATAATACATGATTAGGGTAAACCAGGCTCCCTTTGCTGTGGATTGCTTGATTTGGGAGGTTCTCATTACAGGTTACATGGCCTTATTTAATAATTACTCTAGTACCCCAAAACAAATGGGTCATTTCTTTTATAAACTATTTTCATGTAACTAGCATATTAAGGATCTTGAGTTTTTAACTTCTTTGTGTCGAGCGCAAACAAATATGTGGCTGCTCACTGCCTAGGCACAGCCGTTGAAAAAAAGTTAAATGTTGAAATTTAATCTTCCATTGTCCAAACTGCAGCGTTCTGTTGCAAAGGGAGGAAATCATGAGAAAACATCTGCTGATTATCTTAAATTTAAAGGTCATTGCAAAGAGGTAAGGGGTTGACTTTTGCCAATTTTGCAATGCAGTAACAAGGAGCATTTAGCTTATTTAAAATAAATAAATAAATGATGTCAACTAGACAAAAAAATTGAAAAAAATGCCACCTCCAGCATGGTAAAATATACCAAATACCAGCAAGCACATTACATAACACGGATACAATTCCTCAAGCTTAAATGTGGCCACAACATGGTAAACATAGACAACGTAAATGGAGGGTTCCATCTATATCATGGTTATAGATATATATATATATATATAGATATATATATATATATATATATATATATATATATATATATATATATATATATATATATATATATATATATATATATATATATATATATATATATATATATAATCTATCTATATCTATCTCTATCTTTATATAATATATACGTATATAGTAAATAGAAGATAATATGTACTTGCTCCCGGACCGGTTACTGGTGGCTACCTGAATGCTCCCGTTCACTGTTTGCGATCAGGCGCTTTCCAATCATCTGATCACAGGCGGTCACATGACCATGCGCCCCGTCTCGCCTTCCGGCATTCTAAAGCTCTTTAAGGGCTGGCAGGCGCTGGCTCTAAGGGGTTAAACGCGCATATGCCTAAAGCAACCACTGAAGAGTTTTGATTTCTTATTAGCAATAGAAAATGACGGCAGCATTTTGCTTGGTTGCTATGGGCAGCACAGACAAGATTTTGCTAAATTGCCTTCACCCTAAAGATGTCCTGTTTCTGGCTTTATACAGCTTGCCTGGGGTATTGCAGGCCCTACATGATTTATATTTGTTTAATTGAGACTCTTTAAAAATGATTAGCCAACCCGCACCCATCAGTTTTAGAATTAATTTCTGTTGTAACATGCCTGTCTTTTTTTTTCTTCATGTAAAAGAATAGTAGTAGGAGGTGCAAGGGACCGATGGTCCTGAGATGACGGATTGAAAGGCTGCTCAGAGACTGAAGGCGCTCTTAGAATTCTTTGGTATGGAAAGCTGAATTGCTACCCGCAGTGCAGCTTTGTTTTAATCCAGTCAGTGTGATATTTTGTTGCTAATAATTCGAGGCTCTTCATTTGTACCATCGTGCACAGGAATGTTTAAGTTCCCCTCTTGAAAGGTGGCACTTTCCTCCTGACGAGGCAGGGTGACTTGGTGGAAGTCGACGTTGCAAAGAACACACAGGCTAAAACCTCTCTTTTCTCTCGAACACACACTTCCACCGAGCCATTCCCCTCTTCTTGATGATTGTGTCTTAGATGTGGTTTTAAAAGAGAATCCCAAACCATTCTTTCTGTTTAATGTGACAGTGTGAGAAACTGATCTTTAGTCGCTCACAAAAAAAAATAAAAAATAAAATAAAAAAGAAGGCAAAAAAAAAAAAAAAAAACACCCGGCGTGTAGTCTATGTTTAGCTCCTTTTAATGTGTTTGCCTGTGATTTTTAAATGCTAAACATGTAAACAGATAAATTGTCAATGTTAATTCTGTATCCTGTCACACAGCTGATCTCTCTCTCTCTCTCTCTCTCTCTCTCTCTCTCTTGCTTCTGTTTCCTTTTTATCTTTCTTTGTGGATTCACGTTGCAGTTGATAAAATTACGGGAAGAGGTGAGTGCCGCCTAAGCCCCCCATTCACCACCCGCTCTACCACTCATGCTTATGTCTCTCTCTGAAAGCTCCGTTTCCCGTATCAGAACTTGACTTTCTCTTTTAGCTCAGGTTTTGAAAAAGGATTTGCTGAATTTAAGCACAGATTACACAAAATACATCTCTGCCCACAATTTTTTGTTTTTCATTTTTTTCCCCCCATTTACTTTACAAATATACATTTGCAACGCCCATTGCTTTAATGACATGTAGTTGTAATGAGAACTGGAAGAAATATGCTTAGAGAAGTGATAGTTTTATTGATATTTATGAATATCAACCTTACTTTTTGGATGGATGATTTAAAAAAAAGAGGTGTTTGCAGTTCTTTAAGGGGTTAATGCTTTGGCTGACGAATAGGTATTTAGAATTTGCCACTTTTGAGCAGACTTGTTATTATATTTTATTTTACAGTAGAGCTCAGTGTGCTCTTTAGTTCCCTGTAGTTGGCCATTTCAGGCTGAGGAGGGGCTGGCTGAAATGTCCTTCACTGGATTACTGATAAGAAGCCACGAGACTCTAGTAAAAGAGAAGGAAGTCAAAAACCTGTGGCTTATATATAAGTGATGGATAGAGAGATCATGAACTCTATAAATGGACTGGATAATGGTCTGAAGGCAAGCAGACCACATACTAGATGAGAAAGTAAAAGACCACCAGAGCTCCAGTATAAACGTCAATACCTATATCCAAAGGGAATTGGGAGGACCCCAAAATAAAATCTTCAAGGAGGTGCCTGGTGCAAACCTAACTACTTGTACATGGTAGACTAGTAAAAAAAAAAAAAATAGATATAGGAATTAAAGAGGAACTGCAGTCTGCTCACATCATTTCTAATAAAAGCATATTTGCCATTCTGAGGCTTCCCCCCAACCACTTTGCTTATTATTTTATATATACTGTGATTTTGTGATACTTGCCAAATATGCTGCAGAAATCTCCCTCCAGTAAGTCTGGCTGCAGCCATATTAACTGTGGGCAGCTTAAAGCGGGAGTCCGCCGGGACTCCGCGTTTTTTTTTTTTTTTTAAAGTCAGCAGCTACAAATACTGCAGCTGCTGACTTTTAAAATAGTGACACTTACCTGTCCAGCGCGCCCGCGATGTCGGCACCCGAAGCCGATCTCTAGATCGACACTCGAGTGCTGCTGCCGCCGCCATCTTGGGTATGGGAATCAGGAAATGGAGCCTTTCGGCTTCATTTCCCGGTTCCCTACTGCGCATGCGCGAGCCGCGCTGCGCAATGAGGACGGTCCCCGCTGCCCCTGTGTGTTTCCCAGCAGGCAGCGGGGCACTTGCGGAAAGGGGTGTAAGTTACGCCCCTTTCCGCAGAGAGCTAGCCCGGAAGTGGGTGCAGTTACCTGGATTATCCAGGTAACTGCACCCCCCTCCCCCCTGAAAGGTGCCAATTGTGGCGCCAGAGGGGGGGAGGAATCCGATGAGCGGAAGATCCATTTTAGGGTGGACCTCCGCTTTAAGCTGCTGCCTGTTCACTTCGTGGATTTACACAGACACACACATATATACAGTATCTCACAAAAGTGAGTACACCCCTCACATTTTTTGGAAAATATTTTATTATATCTTTTCATGTGACAACACTGAAGAAATTAAACTGTGCTACTATGTAGTAGTGAGTGTACAGCTTGAATAACATTTTAAATTTGCTGTCCCCTCAAAATAACTCAACACACAGCCATTAATGTCTAAACCGCTGGCAACAAAAGTGAGTACACCCCTAAGTGAAAATGTCCAAATTGGGCCCAAAGTGTCAATATTTTGGGTGGCCACCATTATTTTTCAGCACTACCTTAACCCTATTGGTCATGGAGTTCACCAGAGCTTCACGGGTTGCCACTGGATTCCTCTTCTGCTCCTCCATGATGACATCACGGAGCGGGTGCAAGAGACCTTGCGCTCTTCCACCTTCCGTTTTGAGAATGCTTCACAAATGCTCAGTAGGGTTTAGGTCTGTCCATCACCTTTACTCTCAGCTTCTTTAGCAAGGAAGTGGTCATCTTGTAGGTGTGTTTGGGTCGTTATGTTTGAATACTGCCCTGCGGCCCAGTTTCCGAAGGCAGGGGATCATGATCTGCTTCAGTATGTTACAATACATGTTGGCATTCATGGTTCCCTCAAAGAACTGTAGCTCCCCAGTGCCGGTGGCACTTATGCAGCCCCAGACCATGACACTCCCACCACCATGCTTGACTGTAGGCATTCTTGTCTTGGTTGCTGCCACGCAGGCTTAACACTGTCTGAACCAAATAAGTTTATCTTGGTCTCATCAGACCGTAGGACATGGTTCCAGTAATCCCTGTCCTTGTTCTGCTTGTCTTCAGCAAACTGCTTTTGGGCTTTTTTGTGCATCATCTTTAGAAGAGGCTTCCTTCTGGGATGACAGCCATGCAGTCTAATTTGATTCAGTGTGTGGCGTATGGTCTGAGCACTGACAGGCTGAACCCCCACCCCTTCAACCTCTGCAGCAATGCTGGCAGCACTCATACGTCTATTTCCCAAAGACAACCTCTGGATATGACGCCGAGCACGTGCACTCAACTTCTTTGGTTGACCATGGCAAGGCCTGTTCTTAGTAGAACCTGTCCTGTTAAACTGCTGTATGGTCTTGGCCACCATGCTGCAGCTCAGTTTTAGGGTCTTGGCAATCTTCTTCTAGCCTAGGCCATCTTTATGTAGAGCATCAATTCTTTTTTTCAGATCCTCAGAGAGTTCTTTGCCATGAGGTGCCATGTTGAACTTCCAGTGACCAGTATGAGAGAATGAGAGCGATAACACCAAATTTAACACACCTGCTCCCCATTCACACCTATGACACTAACGAGTCACATGACAACGGGGAGGGAAAATGCCTAATTGGGCCAATTTGGACTTTTTCACTTAGGGGTGTACTCGCTTTTTTTGCCAGCGGTTTAGACATTAATGGCTGTGTGTTGAGTTATTTTGAGGAGGGGATAGAAAATTTGCACTGTTATACAAGCTGTACACTCACTACTTTACATTGTAGCGAAGTATAATTTATTGAGTGTTGTCACATGAAAAGATATAATAAAATATTTACAAAAATGTGAGGGGTGCTTGCCTGCACATTTCTCCTCTCTGGATGAATACACATGGATCTCTGCAGTCTCCTGTTATTTTCGCCCTCATCCAGCCGTCTCCAGCTCTGCAGCTCTGATTGGCCCTCTTATGACTTGTCCCCCCTCCCTTCTTGACAAACTCTCACGAGAGTGAGTGAAAGCTGCACATGTCAGTCTAGACCAGTGATGGCGAACCTTGGCACCCCAGATGTTTTGGAACTACATTTCCCATGATGCTCAACCACACTGCAGAGTGCATGAGCATCATGGGAAATGTAGTTCCAAAACATCTGGGGTGCCAAGGTTCGCCATCACTGGTCTAGACTTATTTCCATATAAGAAACAGGAAGTGGGCTATATAAGGTATTTACTGTCAGAAAAAAAAAATGTTTTACTATCCAAAGTTAAAACAACAAGAGCAGAAGATTTAATAGATGGGAAATTGAAAAAAATACTGAAGGTCCGCTTTAAATTATATTAAAATTGTCTATAAATAAAAGTTGAGTAAATTCATTATAGAAAAAAATATCCTGATAATCAATTAAGTGGATGAATTTATCTACCAGTAGTAGATAGCATTCATGTTAAGGCATGGTAATTAAGATTAGAAACCTTATTCTAAATCCTGATTAATTCACAACGTTAAAGAATATTAAAGGTCATTAAACAAGGTCAAAAACTTAAATATAATCCTTACAAATAAAGTTATGATGGAGACAGGTACGGTCATTTTCAGCAAAGCTTATATGCACAATTTTAGTGTCTGTGTTCCGGTCCTCATTGTCCTGATTGTTAACCATGGCTGATGATGAAAGCTGTAGAAATTCTCTCTCCTGCCAAACACTATACAAGGCCCTGACCACTTACCTTTCTCCTCTGCTGTGAAAGCAATATGACTTGGTCAGGACTGGGATGGGATAATGAAGGGACAACAGTTATTTGCTCTCAATTGGCAAACACTGGGCTCCATTCACAAAGCAGTATCTTACCACATCCCTGTATGCGGTAAGATACTGCACAGTGTTAAAACTTTTCTTGGCATTCAGTAAAAAAACGTTACTAAAATACCGCATTACCTATGTTTTTTATGAAGTCATGCAGTGTTTCAGTAGTAAAATCTTGCAGTAATTTACCAACGTCAGTAGCTGGCATCCCTAAAAAATCATGTCAAAAGCTTAAGGAGCGTGTCCTTAGTAACCAATGAGTCGTCAGCTGTTAGCTGGGTTCCCCGCTGACAGCTGAATGTAAAAAGAATTGCCACCAATTAAAAATGAAGAAAAAAAAAAAAGATTTTTAAGATGGCGTGAGGTACTTCCCAAAATCCATGCCAGACCCTTATCCGAGCATGCAACTTGGCAGGTCAGGAAAGGGGGGGGGGGTGAGCAAGTCCTCAACATAGGGGGTGCTTTGGGGCTCCCCCCCCATACAGGTTGTCCCCATGTTGATTAAGGTACTGTTTTAAAAGAACATTTTAAGTATTTAAGTTTTTATATAACTGGATTAAATGTAGATCTTTTATATCTTGCTTCACTTACATGTAAAGCTTTTCTGCTGGCTCTTTATCCTGGTGTTCCATTGAAAGCAAGCATCTCAAAGTTAAAGTGATTGTAAAGGCAGAAGGTTTTTTATCTTAATGCAAAAAAAAAGCATTTTTTTGCATTAAGATAAAAAGCCTTCTGTGTGCAGCAGCCCCCTTAATACTTACTTGAGCCCCATCTAGATCGTGCCATTGGCTCCCACTGCTGCCAATCAAAGTCAGTCAGCCAATAAGGCGAAAAAGGGGGTGGGATTGGCCGAGGCTCCATGTCTGAATGGACACAGGAAACTAACTTGGCTTGAGTGCCCCCATAGCAAGCTGCTTGCTGAGGGGGCACTCAACAGGAGGGAGGGGCCCGGAGCACCAAAGAGGGAGCCGAAAAGTGGAGGATCTAGGCTGCTTTGTGCAAATCCACTGCACAGAGGAGGTAAGTATAACATGTTATTTTTAACTAAAAAAAATAGACTTGACAATCACTTTAAAAGTGTATGGAAACCCTCTTCTATACCCAGTATTCTTTAGAAAGTGAACCATGTGTTAGAATTTGTACTTTCTATTTCAAGCAGTGGGAGTAGAGTCTTGGCCTACACTGTGCGACAACTGATTGGAGGAAAGGCCCCCCCCCCCCCTTCCACATTGCAGTGAAAGAAAGAAACTTGCAGAGCAGAGCTGTGAATAGGCCAGCTGTCTGCTAATCTATTTAGAGTGACCTCCCCGACACAAAATCTCTGCTTTTATCTCCCGTCTGAGAGCTTGTCAGATGTTATGCTGATAACAGAGGAATGAAGCAGCCGAAAGACAGGGGACTTAGGGCTCCGGCGAGAGATGGGTAAACACAGATATATGTGCCCAGGTCAGATTTCATGATTCTGTTCTACATCCACTTTAAGTCTAAGCATGACCACAAAACACAGTTGCATCTTTCTCTACAGGCGCTACAGCTACACAACTTTCTTTTATAAGGCACAGTGGAATAAACAGATGTGGTGATGGTCAAATTAGCCAATTAGGGACCTCCATGGTAGTGTAATCAGCCAATTCTGCTGATAGTCTCTCTTTATTATAACCACCATTCTCTTCTCTGTGACGGCTTCTGTGCTGTCCATGTTGTAGCAATTTGTCCCACCACTTTCAGGGGACATCCTCTTGGGCTTGTGCTCTAAGCGTCTCTCTGCCCATCCATTTAGGTAAGGGGGCTCTTAGGCCTAGACACTAAGCTCCAAGTCTAGGAAGAGCCTCTCGTGATGGTTGTGGGTTGGTGAAATTGTATGGTGCAAGACACACAAAGGTTCACTGCAGGCCGTTATTTGACATACCCTATTTAGCCAGTATATTTTTTAATTCACATTGAGAGCACCAAATGCCTTTGCAAACCCAGAATATCACCCTGTAAAAGTGGTGACCTCATCACTGGACTGTATATAGCCTTCCAATGCAAGGGTGGGGGCAAGTACAAGACTGGACACCCTGCATAAGGAGAGAGAAGCTCCTGCACAAAGGCAAGGTTACACAATGTCTTACTGTACATAATTAGAAGAAATACACAAAACACACAAAGATTTAAGTACCAATACACATACCTCTTGTATTTAGACAGTATTTGCACACTCTGGACTTCAGATTTTGTCTTTGTTGGATACCTCATACAGATTTTCCTGTGGAAGTCCATGGAAACATTCTAGGTGCCCTCTAGATTTATTTTAGTTATAACCCAGGATCTGTGATTAGTGGAGTGATTATATGCTGACAACAGAAGATTTTAAGATAAAATCTTTATTTGTAGTTCTGGAGATAATAACATGAATGTAATTTTTTAGGGGGTTGATTTAATAAAGGCCAAAGATTGAATTGGTTCAAGCTCTGCCCACAGCCATCATCCAGTCATATGCAAGCAAAAATACTTTATTTTCTTGCATGTGATTGTATATTTGCAAAGTGGATTTTCAACACATTTACTAAGCTAAAGCCTGGTACACTTTGAGTTTTGAGTTTCTTTCAACCAAAAACTGTCAGCTCTGGTCGGAGAGACGCTTGTACTAACTATGCAAATTTAGTACAGCGATCTACCCCACTGAGCTGTTGTGTTCTGACAGGGTGGTGCCCCCAATTGGCTGTCTCCACCAGAACAAGGGTGCACACACCGCTTCAGGCAAAAAATGGACACACCCGATCCAAGGAGCTCATTACCGTAGGCATTATTAAGAAGAGAACTGATTGATCGCACACTTGAATCCAAAAAGTTGGCTGTTCACAACCAACGTGAACAAGCACGGTTATTTTCGTGTGAAACACGTCAACTGATCATCATTGCAATTTTTCTCTGGCTCATGACAATAAAGAAATTTCTCCAGCATCTTTTGGTTTCAAGTGTGCGTTCAATCTTTTCTTCTCTTCTTGGCTGTCTTCACCATTGGCGGAGAGCGCTGATCGGGAGTGGGTCGGCTGCTGGTTTTCCAGCATTCTTGTCCAACAGAAACTGGCAAAACAGCCGGCTTATGTTGGACAGGGTGGCATACACATGGGCCGAATGTCGGTTGTTTATTTTTACTTTTTTAACTGGCTGATGTTTTCCGACATTTGTCCCTTGTGTACAGGGCTTAAGAGAAAAATCCCTTGCAACAAAAACAGCTTATTTGCCTTTAGTAAATTAACCCCTAGATGTTTGGCAAGCTGATGAATGTGACTCAACTTGGTAAATACAGGCGTATGTGTTTTTACAGATGAGCTGACTCTTCCAACAAGCGTTTGGTGGCATATGCTAATTTAAAAGCGAAGTTAGGCTGAACTTTTGTTGATTTATACTAATCTTTTGGGTCACAGGAGTACATTTTCGAATTTTCTGCTCTGACTCAATGTCAGCTGATAGCTCCCATCTAAGAAAATGGGGGCTCTAGCATAAATGATTGGCGTTTTTCATAACTCCAAGCAGAGCTCAGTTTGTCCAAAAGTATAATGTTGGATATAGAAAGGACTAACGTATGGTATAGAATGTATACTGGGTAATCGGCAATATCTGTACAAATAAATAAAAGACCAGCAGCTGGCTGAACACAGATTGTCAACCTGAAATCTTTTATTTTACCTCTTGGTAGTCTGCGTTCATGAAGGCATAACGTGTGAAGTATATTCCTTCCCCTGCATTATTTATTTATTTCGCCTGGATTTGTTTTGTTCAATTCACTAAAGGGCATTACTGCTCACATAGGATGCATTTACTGCATGCACATGATAACATACGTTCGTGCTTTTTTCAATTTTAGCCTGTTAAAGTCGAATTACAAAGAATGTTGCTTACTATAAAAATGGCAGAGAGCACCAACAATGGTTGGGCCATGGGAGCCTACAGCCCCAGTCTTGGTTCCCTGGAATTCACAGCCGTTGTTGGGCGCTCCCTTGCATACAGGGTAGCTGAAGCTGCAGGACCACGTGGCCAGACTGGATTAAAAATGGGTAGTAATTACACAGATCTTTTTTTTACACAGGATATACAGGATAGGCGGGGGAGGGGGGGGGGTGATATTTTTTAGAATGGTCAGTGTTAGGCTTTTTTTCCCACTTTAACCACTTCAGCCCCGGAAGATTTGGCTACTCAATGAACCAGGCCATTTTTTTTGCTATTTGGCACTGCGTTGCTTTAACTGACAATTGCTCAGTTGTGCGATGCTGTACCCAAACAAGATTGACGTCCTTTTTTCCCCCACAAATAGAGCCATCTTTTGGTGGTATTTGATCATCTCTGCAGTTTTTATTTTTTGAGCTATAAAACAAAAAAAGGCCTAAATTTTGGGAAAAAAAACTCAATATTTTGTCCTTTTTTGCTATAATAAATATCCCTCTTTTTTTTTTTAAAAAAGATATTTTTTTTCCTCAGTTTAGGCCGATATGTATTCTTCTACATATTTTTGGTAATAAATATCAAAGTAGTAGCAATGGCGGCAATCTGCAATTTTTATTGGGACTGAGACATTATGGCGAACACGTCGGACACTTTTGACACATTTTTGAAACCATTGACAATTATACAGCGATCAGTGCTGTAAAATGATTACTGTGTAAAAGTCACTGGCAGGGAAGGGGTTTACACTAGGGGCCGATCAAGGGGTTAACTGTGTTCCCTGACTGTGTGTTCTAACTGTGGAAGATGACAGATCGTGGTTCCTAGCTATTAGGAACTCACGATCTGCCTCTCCTCTCCTCACGGAACAGGGATTTGTGTGTATAGATACATGTTCCTGTTCTGCCTCCCGTAATTGCTATTTCTCTTAAAGGAGCCGGCATACATCTATGTCGTTTCGTGGGAATGTGCAAGTGGTTAAAATAGACTTCAAGGTGGTGTTAACTGTGTGCTTTTCTTTTGAGACGAGCTGCAAAGGATCCACATAAAGTGAAACGTCACTTTCCCAATTAATATTGATTATTTTTATCCTCATGCTCATGCTGCTAATATTAGTAAATAGATATATTTACTTGTTTTAACTGCTTCCCGACTGGTGCGCGCCGATGTACGTCGGCAGAATGGCACGGACAGGCAAATAGGCGTACCTGTATGTCCCTTTAAATTTTCGCTGTGTCATCGCGTGTGCGCCAGTCGGGACCTCTGTGAGTCAGAACGCAGGCATACCCGCGATCGTCTCACGGGGAGGAAGAACAGGGAGATGCTTGTTACTTTAGCTTATTACGTTCTGCCTAGTGACAGTGTCACTGATCTCTGCTCCCTGTCATCGGTCCGCAGTGGTCTTACAAGCACACTTTTTTTTTTTTTGGAAAAAATTTACTTTTACAACAGTAAAATCAGCCCAATTTTATTGTTTTATATTGTGAAAGATAATGTTACGCCGAGTAAGTTGATACCCAACATGTCACGCTTCAAAATTGCGCCTGCTCGTGGAATGGTGTGAAACTTTTAGCCTTAAAAATCTCCATAGGCGACATTTAAAAAATTTAGTTACAGAGGAAGTCTAGGGCTAGAATTATTGCTCTCGCTCTAGTGATCGTGGCAATACCTCAGATGTGTGGTTTGACCACCATTTTCATGTGCGTTCGCTTCTGCACGCAAGCTCGTTGGGATGGGGTGCTTTAAAAAAAAAAAAAAAATGTAAACATCCTTTGTAATAGAAAAAAGCATGACAGGTCCTCTTAAATAATGAGATCTGGGGTCAAAAAGACCTCAGATCTCATACTTAGACTTAAGTGCAATAATAATAAAAAAAAAAATTGTCATTTGAAAAACTGACATTGATAAAATGTGCCTTTAAGACGTATGGGAGGAAGTGACGTTTTGACGTTGCTTCCGCCCTGCTATGCTATGAAGAATGGTGGGGGCCATCTTAGCCTCACTCGTCTCCATACCCAGCCACGGATAGGACCTGATCACTTCCGCTGCTGACAATGGCTCCGGTAAGTGGCAGAGGGTGCGAGAGGGGGGGTGGCACCTCTCCCGCCGCCTATAACGGTGATCTCTCTGTGCATCCGGGTTTTTTTAACCCTTTCTCGGCCGCTAGCGGGTGGTATAAGCGACCCGCTATCGGCCGAAATGTGCTGCAAATCCGACAGTAAAACGCTGCTAAAAATAGCGGAGTTTTACTGCTGACACTATGGACGGCTTGGTGTGAAAGCCATCTAACACTAGGGAGACCCACTGACAGATCAAAGAACCGAGCCTGAAAGCATCAGTTTCAGGTATCGGTGCATTTGCACGAGTACCGATACTTGTGTAAATACTTGGTATTGGCACCGATGCTAGTGTCGGTGCAACCCTACTTTCCATTGATTCCTATGGGGAAACTCGCTTTGATATACGAGTGCTTTGGATAACAAACATGCTTGTGGAATGAATTATGCTTGTATTCCAAGGTACTACTGTACTTGTACCACTGACAGACCTTCTTGTAGGCCCTTCTTGATTGTCTGGAACAATTCATCCCAAAGATGTTCAGGGCTCTGTGCAGGTCATTTGAGTTCCTCCTCAACAAACTGGTCACACCATGTCTTTATGAAACAGTTTTTTTTCGCTTAGTCAAGCTCGAACAGAAAAGGTCCTTCAACAAACTGTTACCACAAGGTTTAGAGCACGCAATTGTCTAAAATTCCTTAGTATGCTATAGCATTAGCAATATCCTTTTCTGTAAACACCTGAACTAGGTCATTTGAAAGGGGGTCATATACTTTTTGGTCATATAGCGAACGCAACGGAACACTAACATATATAAAAGTTTGTAAATTATATATGCAGCACACAGTTACATTGGTGCCCTTGTTCTCAAAACGTCATTTTGTTCCAACATGAATTCAGTTTTGATATTAATAAGACCTCCTCTTCCTGGGCCTCTGTCGAGAAATATATTCTTTTTTTTTTTTCCTCCTACAATTTTATATGGCAGAAATTGAGTCCAGGATTCATCCTTTAAAGTCTTCCGTCATTTGCAATATGAAAGTGGTTAAAAGCACAAGGAATATCTGCATTGTCTTTTGTAACATTGATACAGCTTTCATCTCATACAAATAACGGCAGCCGGCTGCAAGTAATCAAAAGCGCCTATTATGATTTCTAATGAGAATTACAAGGAACAAAAAGGATTTCCTGCTATTTTTTCCTCCCTGTTTCTTCTATGTATACATTTATAAAGAATATATATATTTATTGTCAGATTGGAAGATTGCACTCTCTCTTTTCAGTGAGTTTTTTTTTTTATTTTTTATTTTTTTTATAAAGTCTTTCTAAAGAAGGGTTCTGCCTTCAAAATCCTTAAAGTAAGCCTGCCATGTTTTGTAGGGAGTAATCCTGACCTAAAAGTGAAAGTGTATGTCTAGCCAAAATGTTTTCTTTTTGTTTTGTATAGGGAGGGATTAAAGCCCTGTCAGCAGGGACGTAAAGTGGTTCTAAAGCCACAAGCAATGAAATGAAGACATGAAGGTATGAAGGCACTGTATATCAGAAATTAAGTGATAAGGTGCAATGGGTGATCGCATCAACTAACCATGCAGAATCAGATACCATTCATTTTGAAAACAAACCCATTGCATCTTATCACTTAATATCTGATATTCCATAAGTTCTTCATCTTCATTTCATTGCATGTATGCGAATATGCGGGTATTTTTGGATGAACGTATGTGTTTGCATATGTATATGTATGTTATCCATGATGTTTTACGATTGTTAGGTTTACAATTTAATCTGTTACAATTATTTTTACATTATATGTTTTATTCTAGCCCTGATGAAGGGGGAGTTCCTTTTGACCCCCGAAGCACGTTGGCTGTCTTTTAACACAACTTTAATAAATTAATTTGAACTCTTATTTTTTTGGTCTGTTACTTCCATACACACACGTTTTTTCCTGGTAATCTGCTGGAGTACCCACAGTAGGGTAGTCTTGCCTGTTGTGAGCAGCCTAACCTGAGCCAGTGGGCTCTTCAGATTGTTTTTGCCCTCTTGCTACCTTGTTTAATCACTTCAGCCCAGAAAGGTTTTACCCCCTTCCTGACCAGAGCACTTTTTACAATTTGGCACTGAGCTGCTTTAACTGGTAACTGTGCGGTCATGCAATGCTGTACCCAAACTTGCGTCCTTTTTTCCCCACAAGTAGAACTTTGTTTTGATGGTATTTGATCACTTCTGCTGTTTTTATTTTTTGTGATATATATGAAGATTTAGAAACAAAACAATATTTTCTTCTTTTTGCTATAAAAAAAAAAAATACAACTCAATATTCATCATGCATTTAGGCCAAAAAGCATTCAGCAGCATGTCTCGGGTAAACAAATAAATAAAAATAAGCGTATATTTATTGGTTTGTGCAAAAGTTACAGTGTCTACAAACTAGGGTACATTTTCTGGAATTTACTCAGCTTTTAGTTTGACTGCCCATCTAATTTCTTGGGGTGCTACAAGGGCAGGGCAATACAACCCCCCCCCCCCCAAATGACCCCATTATGGAAAGTAGACACCCCAAGGAATTTGCTGAGAGGCTTATTGAGCACATTTATGTTTGTCACAAGTGATTGAAAAATTACAAAAAAAACAAAACAATGTACACAAAGTTATCGCTAAATGATATATTGCCCACGCATGCTATGGGTATATGTGAAATGACACCCCAATATACATTCTGCTGCTTCTCCTGAGTACGGGGATACCATGTGTGGGACTTTTTTGGAGCCTAGCCACATACAGGACCCTGAAACCCAATCACTGACTTCAAGCTTTCTAAGGGCGTAAATATTTGATTTCACTCCTTGCTACTATCACAGTTTCAGAGGCCATGAATTGCCCAGAGAGCAGAAACTAGGTCTTGGCTGTAACGCTTCTCTTTTTAGAGAGCTGGACCCCGGGATCCAGGACTTTTTGGTATTAAAGCCATAAAGCTTTACTGGTGGCGGTGCTATTACAGGTCCAGGATTGTGGGTTTCCTCAAGGATCCCCAGCTCCTGAAGGTTTAACAGAACCCACTGTGAAGGGTGAAGATTGGGTCTATTGGTTTGCCATAGAAAACCCTGCGGTGGGAAAGGTAAGTGGAGTTTTTCTAAGAAATGTTCAAATTTTTTTAAGAATGTCTCCTTTAATTTAGTAAATGTTTTTATGCCTATGTGTCACCACTGGGGCCTGTATAGAGCACTTACATTTCATGCTTCTCAGAGAGCCCACAATGTGTCCAGGAAACTGCAGGTTTCTCTTCCTCTGGGCCGGCAGCAGACCTCCGGTAAGTCTGGGAGGATTTTGCCTCCCCACCAGACGCCCCCCCCCATAGTGATGGGGGTGGGGCTTAGCGCAGCATTGGCATCCTTCAACGCCCAGCGCGGGGAATGTGTGTTTTAATGGCACCATTTTTGCTGTTGCAAGCTGCGGAGAGACACAAGCGAAGATATATGTGTGGTTTGGTGACACAGGCAAAGAGGTTTTTTTTTTTCTTTCTTTCTCCAACCATTCTAAGTTTGGAGTAAAAGATTGATGCTTTAATCGCATCCCAGAGTGGGACTAAGCATAACAGGTCCCCGTCCATTGCTTAGGACCCTCATAATAAGGAATAAGGGAGCGAGAGAAATTTCTCTCGAGTCCAGGCAGAGGCTGATGTCCGAAGAACCTAATAAAAAAGGATCAGGTTCACAGGAAAGGTGGTTGGTACAGTCTCTCACTGAATTGGTCTAGTCCACATTTTTACTGCCAATTAGTGCAGTCAGTCAATGAGCCCACTTCGGGTTTGGGTTCACTAAAGGAATCCTCTATCTGTTAATGTTTTTTCCTATCCATTCATGGCAAAAAAGCTTATGTATTCTGAGTGGGAGCACCCAGATAAACATTTTTTTCCTCCAAATAAGTTTTCAATACTTTATCCTATGGAGGAAGAGTTCTTTAACCCTTTCATGACTAAGCCTATTTTTGACATTTGGTGTTTACAAGTTAAAATCTGTATTTTTAGCTAGAAAATTACTTCAAACCCCCAAACATTATATATAATTTTTTAGCAGAGAATCTAGAGAATAAAATGGCGATTGTTGCAATATTTTATGTTGTGCGGTATTTGTGCAGCGATGTTTTAAACGCAACTTTTTGGGAAAAGGGACATTTTCATGAATTTAAAAAAATGAAACAGTAAAATGAGCCCAATTTTTTGTATAATGTGAAAGATGATGTTACGCCGAGTAAATAGATACCCAACATGTCACGCTTTATAATTGCACGCACTCATGGAATGACGACAAACTACGGTACCTAAAAATCTCAATAGGCGACGCTTTAAAATTTTTTTTCCAGTTACCAAGTTAGAGTTACAGAGGAAGTCTAGTGCAAGAATTATTGCTCTCGCTCTGACGGTCGCGGCGATACCTCACATGTGTGATTTGAACACCGTTTACATATGCGGGCGTATACGTTTTCTTTGCTGCGCAAACTCGCGGCGACGGGGGCGAATTAAACATTTTTTTTCTTATTTATTTTAAAATGAATAAATTGTTTTTTTTAAAACCTAACTATTTTTTAAAAAATACGGCGCCATTGGCAGCTGAGTAAACGGGAAGTGACGTCATGACGTCGCTTCCGTGTTCACAATTAGGAGGCTGGAATGAAGCCGCTTACGGCTTCATTCCAGTCTGTCCCTAGCCGCCAGAAGCAGCGGTTTGTTCATCGGGGCTCCCGATTGAACGAAAGCCCCGGTAAAATCGGCTCCAACGGGGCGTGTCCAAGATGGCCGACTGAGCGGACGCACTAGCTGAGAGCTCCGCTGACCATCCGTTGTAATAGACTCCTAGCCCTGCAGATATCGCTCGTGGAGCAGCTTATCCTTGTCCACACGGTCCCGGGAGGGGATGACCAAGGGTAGGGGTAGCTCCGGTAGCCGTAGGACCCCCGCGTCGGCCAAATCTAAGACGCGGCCTAACTCCGGCCTATCTCCGGACCCGAAGCCTGCGGCCCGCATGGCGTCCCCGTCGGAAGATCCGGACCCGGCGCTCTCGGAACAGTCAAATTTCACGGCACTGATGCAGGCTATTACCACCTGCCAATCTACCTTGACGGGGAAGATCGAATCGGTCCAGCTCGATATCAGCCTTGTCCGAAGGGATATGGACTCGTTCCGCACCCGGTTGACTGAGGCAGAGCGGCGGCTGGGCGACTCTGAAGACGCTCTACGAGATCACTCCGGGACACTCCGAACGTTGCAAACCAGGGTGAAGATACTGGAAAGTAGGGCGGAAGATTCTGAGAACAGGAATCGACGGAATAACCTTCGCATTGTGGGACTACCTGAGGGGGCGGAAGGAGCGGATCCCCACACCTTCACGGAGAACCTGCTCCGCAAGCTCCTGCCTCAGGCACCCTTTTCAAATTTTTTCACGGTGGAGAGGGCACACAGAATGCCTGCCACCCGGACCATTCCGGGGGCTCCTCCACGTACCTTCATCCTTCGCCTTCTACACTTCAGGGACCGCGATTTGGTGTTGCGGGAGGCCCGCAAGATGGAGGCTCTTACCTATGAGGGGGCGCGATTGATGATCTTCCCGGATTATTCCATTGATACCCAGAAGCAACGCCGATCGTTTGACCAGGTAAAGCTGAACCTCCGCAACAGACGAATTAAATACAGCATGTTGTTCCCGGCCCGACTTCGTGTACAAGACGGTGAGACGGTTCGTTTTTTCACATCGCCGGAAGATGCTGCGCACTGGCTGGAAACCTTGCCAAGAAACAGAGATGACCGATGAGCTGCCCTTAGGGTGTTGTTTGTTTGTTTGCCTTCCACATGGACCCTACATTTAATTTGAACGGAGCCCTGGCCGGACTTGATAGGCAGGGGCCGGTTTGAGATCCGCTCAGTGGCAATGGCGGTGTTTCTTTCTACCACTTTGTTTCCAGTTTGACTGTCTCTACTGTGCCTGAGCCTACTTTGACTATGACTTTCCTTAGTTGGTGGCGATATGCTCCCCTTTTTTGTTTTGCAACAGTTTTCTTTCAAGAATCTGCCCCCGGCTATGGCCGGGTGAATTGAATCTAATCCATCATGCCTCTGCAGGGCCCTATTATCCGACAAATGGACTGGGCTGGACCTGCGGTGCTCAGACGATTGCACTCATGGTGCCCATCTTTTCATGCACCCCCATGGTTGTTACCAGGGCGGTTTGGTTTGGGGTTAGGGCACACCGAAGTTTGGGGGGTGGTGTCGGGGTGGGGGGTGGAGGGGGGGGGATTTTGGGTATCGTGTTCAGGACATTTTTTTGTAAGTATTATTCACTATATATATCTGTGCTGCTGAGGTCTGATTTTTGGTATGGTTTTGATGTGTCAGGGGAGGAATTCTGGAAATGTCTATTTGCTGATGTGGGGGGGGGGGGGGGTTCTCTGGGGGGGGGGGGGGGGTGGGGGGGTTTGGAATCGCGGGCTGTTGGGAGATCTCCTGGGGGCTGGGTTGTGGTTTCTGGGAGGCCGCGTCCATTTCTGTGAGATGAATCTATGGCTCCTTTAACCATTCTATCCTGGAACGTGCGAGGCCTTAACTCGAAGCTCAAGCGTTCCCTGGTTTTCACGTATCTTAAGCGATACTCTCCACAGATTTGTATACTGCAGGAGACTCATCTGGCGGGTGGAAGGACGCTGGCCCTTAAGAAACCCTGGGTTGGGGCATACTATCACTCTACTTACTCTGTATATGCTAGGGGGGTCAGTGTTCTGGTGCACAGGTCTCTTCAATTTAACCTATTGGATCTCCATTTGGATCCGGGTGGCAGGTATGTGGTGGTCCATGCCATCTGTAATGGATTAGAGATGCTACTGCTGGGAGTTTATGTTCCCCCGCCGGCTACCATGGAGCTCCTTAACAAATTAACCCCTATTATGGCACTGTACCCAGGTGCCGCTGTTTTGATGGCGGGTGACTTTAATATGACCCCGAACCCCTCACTAGATAGGTTTCGGGGGGGGGTGGGTCAGAGCTCCCCGCTTATGACCTGGATGGATCTTTATGGGCTCACTGATATCTGGCGGTGGAAACATCCTACTGACAAGCAATACACATGCCACTCTGCCACCTATGCTTCCTTTTCAAGAATTGATCTGATGCTGGCTGACGCTCTGCTACTGCCCCGCACAGTTGATGTGGAGGTCCTGCCTAGGGGTATTTCAGACCACGCTCCCATGCTGCTGCGGCTGGAGGTGGGCCCCACTTTGGGCCCCGCCATGTGGCGGCTCTCCGGGTATTGGGTGACGGACGAGCGGGTTGCCCCGGAGGTTGAGGGGGAATTAGGTGTTTACTGGGGGATAAATGCTGGCACCGCGACGACCACGGTGCTCTGGGACGCTTTTAAGGCCTATGCCAGGGGTCAGTATCAGACTGCCATTTCCAAGGCCAGGAAAAATTCTAGGTTGACACTGGCAGAGGCAGAGAGGAGGGCGCAGGAGCTTGAGAAAGCGTACACGCAGGGGGGTGATGAAGCCTCTTACTCGGCCTTGCAGTCGATACACAGGGAGATTGCTTTGCTCAGGACAGAGGGTAGTAGGAAGATTCTGCTGGCCCAATCACAACGTATTTTTGAGCAGGGGGAAAAGACGGGCAGACTCTTGGCCTGGTTGGCTAGGGAAAGGGCCTCTGTGGCGCATATCGCCAGGATCAGAGGAGAACTTGATGAGGTGCTATCAGACCCCTCTCAAATTAACGACCGATTTGTACAATTTTATAAGGCCCTTTATGCACCTAAGGAGGTTTTTACTCTGGAAGCACTTGGCCACTTTTTGGACCGGGTTGCCTTCCCGCAGCTCTCTGATGGGGACCGTACCCGCCTGGAGGGTCCGATCTCTCTTGAGGAGGTTCAGGCGGCTATTGTCTCCCTCAAGAGCTCAAAAACGCCGGGCCCGGATGGCCTACCGGCAGAGTTCTATAAAGCGCACGCGGATACGCTTGCGCCACGATTTCATGCCCTACTCCGTACTATGCTAACTGAAGGGAGTCTGCCCCCCACGATGTCTGAGGCGGTGATAGTAGTTATCCCTAAACCGAATAAGGACCCTGAGTACTGCTCCTCCTATCGCCCAATCTCTCTGCTTAATGTCGATGCGAAGATAGTGGCAAAAATTTTGGCAAATCGGCTTAACTCTGTTATTCTGACCCTGGTTCACGGTGATCAAACGGGCTTTATGCCGGGCAAGGGCACTGACATTAACATTAGGCGCCTCTATACCCACGTTTCTAGGGCGAGGGGTGGACAAGGACAGGGAGTGGTTGCGTCGCTCGACGCAGAAAAAGCGTTCGACTCTGTCGAATGGCAATTTCTCTGGGGAGTTTTGGAACGCTTTCGCTTTGGCCCTAAATTTATTTCCTGGATTCGGCTGCTTTACAATCACCCCATGGCCAGGGTCCGAACCAACGGTACGGTTTCGGAGGAGTTCGCATTGGGTAGAGGTACGAGACAGGGGTGCCCTCTGTCCCCTGGCCTCTTTGCACTAGCCATAGAGCCCCTGGCCATTCTTTTACGGGCATCGGAGGCATTCGGGGGGCTGCAAGTGGGTCCCCTTGAAGAAAAAATTTCGTTGTATGCGGACGATGCACTTCTTTACCTACCTGATGCATCTGTCTCCTTGCAGAGGGCCTTGGGTATGATGGAGGAATTTGCTTCCTTCTCGGGAATTAGAATTAATTGGGATAAATCCTTGCTGTTCTCACTCCCCCAGGATCCTCGTGCTGAAGTTACGCCGACGCCACTGAAATTTGTTCAGGGGTTCCGTTACTTGGGGATTCTGGTGCGAGGAGACCCTAAGCTCTATCTAGCAGACAATGTGTACCCTATCCTAGAAGACCTAACTGTTAAGTGCCAGATGTGGAAGTCTCTGCCCTTATCACCGGTGGGTAGAATTAACCTCTTGAAGATGACCTTTTTGCCAAAGTTCTTGTATGTCTTTCGGAACACCCCTACCCCGATCCCGAATTCTTTTTTCCTCAGGGCAGACCGGGTGATCAGTACGTTTATTTGGGCTGGAGCGGTGCCCAGGGTGGGGAGGCTAGCCCTCCAGCGGCCTCTTTCGGCTGGGGGCCTGGCCCTACCATGCCTGAAACAATATTATTGGGCGGCGGTACTGGTGACAGTGCGGTGGTGGTTTGTACAATCGAGATCCAATCCGTCGGTCAACCTAGAGGCGGCCATCCTGGGGTCTTATGCTGCGCTTAGTAATGTGGTATTTAGGGGCCCTAAAGCTCACCCTGCGGTCACGTCGAATATGGCGACGACGGTGCGTGTATGGATGCAGGTGGCAAGGAAACTTAATGGTCCTTTGGAGGTTTCACCTCATACGCCGTTGTGGGGCAATCCGCAATTGAGCCATTTCAAATCTATCCCAGATCCTGCCCTGTGGGCCAAATACGGCATCACGACTATACAGCAGATTATGCCTAGGGGGGTCCTCCTAAACTTTGATACTCTTAAGAGGGAGTTTGGGCTGCCGAATAAGATGTTTTTTAGATACCTGCAGCTGCGCCATGCGGCACGGGCCCAATTCCCTGCCCCAATCTCGGTCTGCTCGAACCAAATTGAAAAGTTTCTTATAGGCAAATATGCGGATCGGATCCTTTCCTCCCTGTACCTTAGGCTCTCCATTTCGGAACCCGAGACGGAGTCTGCCCTTTTTAGCAAATGGAGGTCTGATCTCCCATCACTTAATGAGGAGGACTGGCAGGAGGGCATTCAGAATTATATTCCCCGGATGATCTCTGCGCGCGACAGATTTATCCAACTGAAGTTTCTTCATAGGGCATACTACACTCCACAGAGACTTTCGAGAATATACCCACTAAGCTCAGATAGATGTCCAAAATGTGGTGTGGAGGTTGGGACATTTCTGCATGTGGTGTGGGAATGCCCAGCTATTCAGACCTTCTGGAAGGGGGTGGTGGGGGTGCTGAATTCGGTGGGGGGCCTCTCGGTGGGGCTGGACCCTGTGGTCTTGCTGTTGGGGGTATGTGACAAAGTGGTGGTGGGTACACATAGACAACTGTTTGTATTTTATGCGGCATTTTATGCCAGGAAGACTATTCTCCTTAACTGGAAGAAGGCGGACCCCCCTGGGATTTCACAATGGAAAGGGCTGATTGACTCCGCCCTTCCACTATATAAGCTGACATACATGAGTCGTAAGTGCCCGTCCAAATTTGATAAGATTTGGGGATCCTGGGTGGGAGTGTAGATGGGCTAATAGCGGGATGGGTGGTTGCGGGTTTCAGGATGTTCGGATGTTCTCCTGTATTTACTTGCTCATTGCTGAATGATGTGGGTTAAAAGCGGTACTGATGTGAACTGTTTGTCACTATAAGCTATGTCTGGAGATGTGATTTTTGCTCTTTTTCCCCCCTTCCCCCCCCCTTTTTCCTCTTCCCCTTCTTTTTCCCTTTTGCCTTATTTCCTTCCCTATACCTCTTGACCATCATCAGCTAAATTCTAAGTCTGTTTAACTGATTATACACTGAACACTCTGTTATGTTGAGATGTGCGATGCGCTGTTGTATCGCACCAATGTTTGTTTCATGTATTTAATGGTGATAAATAAAAACTTACCTGTTAAAAAAAAAAAAAAAAAAATCGGCTCCAACAGATAAGAAGTTGGAATTCCTTTTTAAAAGCTATATTTCGCTTGCAGGTTCAGCCTGCGCTGGCAGCGATCAGAGTATCTCAGTCCTTAACCAGTTGAGGTCTGGGCCATAGGAAGAAAAAAAAGCCAATCAACGGCTTATGTTAAAGGGACATCAGTCCCAAAGAGGAAGGAGGCAAAGATGCTACCTCTGTGTCATTCAGTACCCCCTGCCAGTGCCACCTGTCATTGTCACCTATCATTGTCACCTACCAGTGCCCACCAATGCCACCTGTCAATGCCCAAGAGTGGTGCCAATCGGTGCCACATAGCAATGCTGCCTATCAGTGTAAGCAATCAGTGCCCATCACTGCCGCCTCATCAGCGTACATCAATGAAGGAGAAATATTACCTGTTTACAAAATTTTATAACAAAATATAAAAATATATTAAAAAAAAATTATTTGGTCTTTCAATTTTTTTTAACAAAAAATAAAAACAGCAGAGGGGATCGAATACCACCAAAAGAAAGCTCTATTTGTGGGAAAAAAATTATAAAAATGGCAATTGGGTAGAGTGTTGTATGAGCGCGCAATTGTCATTCAAAATGCGACAGCGCTGAAAGCTGAAAATTGGTCTGGACAGGAGGGGGGGTTTAAGTGCCCAGTAAGCAAGTGGTTAAAGGACTAGTTTATGGAGGTACTCAACATTATTCCTGATCAGCAGGCCCAAGATTCGGCCGGGATATCAGAAGCGTTGTCTTTTACAGTAGACGCTATGAAGGATTCTATTCTCCAGGCTTCATGGCTCATACTATGGCTGGTACATGTGCATAGAATCCTATGGTTGAAAAATTGGTTAGCCAAAGCACCATGCAAAAGCTCTTGGCTAGTTTCCCCTTTTATGGTGAACGATTATTTGGGGACGATCTGGATAAGTGTATCCAAAGAATTTCTAATGGGAAAATTTCCCTTTTACCGGTTAAAAAGAAGTTTAAGCATTTTTTCTTATAAAACGTGCTTCTTCTTCAGTGCCAGGGGCATCAGCCTCCAGGCAGTCATGGCCTCCACCGTCAGGTTCAAGAGGTAAACCTCAGGGTCAGTCCCAGGGCCAAAAGAGGACCTGGGGGAGGAAACCCGTAAAACAAAATACTAAAGCCTCTTTATGAAGAGCCACCCTCACTTGTTTGAAGGCGAAGGGTTTGTGCTATCTTGTCATTTCACAGCCTCCATAACGGTGAAAGGTAATGAGGAGTGAAGTCACCATTTTATGCCATTAGAAAGGCAGGGATTGGTTTTTGGGGTCCTGTATGCGGCTAGGGTTCCAAAAAGTCCTACACATGTGGTATCCTCGTACTCAGGAGGAGCAGCAGAATGTATTTTGGTGTGTAATTTCACATAAGCCCATGGCATGTTTGAGCAATATATCATTTAGTGATAACTTTGTGGGGGGAGGGGGGCGGGATTCAACATGCCTATCAGCAAAAAGATTGGAGTGTCTACTTTCCATAAAGGGGTCATGGGGGGAGTTTGACCTGTCATGGTATTTTATGCACATTAGAATGGTGAGTGGATTTAAAGTTCTGGGGGATGAACCTCTAAAAATTTGTCTCTAAAAAAGTCTCAAATTGGAGGCTTTAAATGGAGCGAGGCTGCTTCAGGGCGGGCTGGGGAACCTGATCACTGTGAACAAAAGGAAAGCAAAAGGAGGAGAGAGAAGCGCCAAACCAATGCTTTAAACCGCTTAGGAATTTATTCAGTCTATTTAAGTATAAAACAACACTAAAAGAGCGGGTGGGAGCTTCCACGTGCAATGTCACAGGAGCACAGGAGGACCGCCGGAAAGTCTCTATTGAGAGATCCACGAGCGCCGTGTGTTAGCCACAGCTGGAGCCTTGATGAGTCTCATGGAAATGTCGGCCATGTGTCTCTGGGTGGGAGTGGCCCAGGGCTGTCAAACTGGGGAGCCGCCCACACGCTGTCTAGCCAGTCAGAATGCATTTCGAAGGCACAGCCTCACCTTTTTCATCAGCTTCTTCAGTCCCACACAATCTTTCCAGCTTTCCCTATGTAGTTTGGGCAGTTCTCCGGCTCCATGTGACTATCTCTTCCCTCATAAACCATAAAACTATATGTATAGCCTGTTGCCCTGTCACAGAGCTTATACTTCTTGACCCCGTATCTGGCACACTTGCTGGGAAGATACTGTTCGAATGACAAGTGGCCAGAAAACTTAATCGGGGACTCATGAATGCAGACAACTTCATCGGGAGTAAACAAGGCTGTGAACTGTTGGTTGAAGTAGTTTATGAGGTCCGAATTTTGTATAGCCGATCGTATTCAGGGTCACCCCGTGGACGACAGAGTTCATTGTCATTAAAATGCATGAACCACAAGATCTGCTCGTATTGTGTCCTGGTCATGGAGGCAGAGAACATGGGCTTATGGTGAATTGGGTCAGTGGACCAATATGACTGCAACTCACTTTTTTTAGTTATGCCCATGAGGAGGGATAGGCCCAGGAATGTCTTAAATTCAGAGACTGTAATAGGTTTTCAATCTCTGGCAAGGGTGAGCTTGGTATTAGCGGCGATTAATTGACCAGCATACAAATTGCTTTGGTCCACACTAGATCTATAGAGATCTTCCATGAAAAACAGCAAATAAAAGTCAAGTGATGTAAAATCAACAGTTTCCACCTGAATTCTGGGTTGGCCAGTGAATGGGTGATGTATGGGTGCTGCAGAAGTGGTGGGCTCCCAGTTCGTATTGGCAAATGCAGCAGGAAGGGCACTATGAGCTCGACTGGCCTATCTTTGTCTTCTTGGTGGCTGCGGTACACCGCACCGGCTGGAACTGCACTTATGGGACTCACCACTTCACCAAGTGTTACTGCAGTGTGGGATGTACGACCAGGATGTGTACTAGGCCACTGGTGCTTGCCAGTTCACCAGAAGGATGAGCGGCACTAGTACTGGCTCTCTGCTCCATACGAGAGCCCTGCGGTTCTTGCACCTCAACAAAAGCCAAAGAACAGGGTTGAGTACGCCTGACCTTAGCAGGGACCACTACTCCGTTGTCAGAGCTGTCTGTCAGTGTGCCGCTGCTGTCTACCGGTTCGAATACTGAGCCTGAATCTGACAGTTGGGTGACTTCCTCTTTACTCTCATCTGTCATGCTCAGAAATGTGTAGGTCTCTTTACTAGTGTACCTTGGATTGGACATTGTGGCCTATAAATTTACTGGTACAACTAGTGAAACTCACAGGAAAAAAGAGCACCTGATTGTCAGCAACTGTTTCAAACGCAACCAAAAAAAACTGTTGGCATTTGCAGGGATCAGGCCTGACTCTGCGAATTCTGCAGTTATGTGTTTTGCCAGCGAGACTGCGCTCCGTATGGGTACGGGTTTTGCACAGGGGTGCCATTCTGCCCTCGTAAAAAAAAGTGTCAAACTCCTATCAAAGTCCCAGTGCTTCTTGGAAGACTTTTTTTTTCATTGGAGTGTACAACTGTGCAAGACTGAGAAGACTGCTGAAGTTCAGCTTTAAAGTGGTTGTAAAGGCACAATGTTTTTTACCTTCATGCATGAAGATAAAAAACCTTCTGTGTGCAGCAGTCCCCCTAATACTTACCTGTGCCCCCTTCAATCCAGCGATGTCCACAAAAGCCTTGCCTCTCCATGGACTCACACTCCTGATTGGCTTTTTGCAGCAGCGGGAGCCAATGGCTTTTTCGTCAATCACAGCCAGTAAGCCAATCAGGAGATGGAGGGGGCGGGGCCGAGCCACGGCTCTGTGTGTGAATGGGCACACAGACAGGTGGGTCGGGAGTGAGCCTGTTTGGGTGCCTTCACAGCAAGCTGCTTCTTGTGGGGGTACCTGGCAGGAGGGTGAAGCCAGAAGCGCTGCCGCGGGACACAAGAAGAGGAGGATCTGGGCTGCTCTGTGCAAATCCATTGCACAGAACAGGTAAGTATAACATATTTGTTATTGTTTAAAAAAACAAGACTTTAATATAGCTTTAAAGTGGTTGTAAACCCTTACAAACCACTTTGACCTACAGGTAAGCCTAGATTAAGGCTTACCTGTAGGTCCAAGAAATATCTCCCAAACCTATACGGTTTAGGAGATATTTGCCCGAAGACGGGCACCGCTATCTACGGCGCGCGGGCGCACTGAGCGGGGCATCGTCGATGACGGCTATGCCGCGAGTCTCGGCTCCCGTGCGCATGCGCTGGAGTGACGTCGTCGCTGCTCAGGCGAATCACAGCGCCGGAGCAGCGAGACCCACGGAGACCCACCAAGAAGATGGACGCTCGGATCTACACGGGACAGCGGTGACATTGCTGGCTCCTGTGTCAGGTAAGTGACACATAATGGACTACTATGCGATGCATAGTAGTCCATTATGCTTTGCCTTTACAGGGAATGAAAGAGGAAGTAAACTCATCAGGGTTTACTTCCTCTTTAAGGCTGCTCTAAGGTTTATCCTTCTTTGGTAGTATCTTTTTATTAAGAAGAGGAAAACAAAGGTATTAACAAATGTGTTTGCTGCTTGAACAGCGTACCGCACCAATGCATGTCAGGATGCCTCTTTTTCTTTTATTCACAAGAATACATCTATTTCTCTATAGCTAAGGGCATGTACTTTTCTAGATATGTATTTTAGCTAAAAGTTTCTCTACTGAAATGTTCCTGTTAAGCTGAGATTGGGCCCTGTGGCTCTTTACAAAGAATCCTGTTGTATCTATCTACCAACTCAGTGTTGTATCCCACGACAATAGAAATAGACACCTCTTCTACAGCATAGAAAGGCATGGCTGAAAGACACAGACAGGAGATAAGAACATTTTGATGTAGTATTTGCAGGTTGTACTTTACAAGACCAAGAAATAGGAATATCCGAAAATAATCTTATTAAAAACCCTTTTGCTGTAATTTTACACCTAGATTCTAATCCGCTACCTTTCTTCATTTGGAAGGGTAAACTGGACTGGTTGCAGTTTTCCTTGTGCCTTGTTTTATGAAGCATCCCCATGGAGTTACTATGCCCTCCTATATGGGAAAGTGAATATTTGAGGCTGGCAGGCTGGCAACTTTGAGCGTTTGTTGGAGAACTTTCTGACACCCCAACTTTTAACAAATATGAAGACCAAGAGTTCTAACCTTCTATATTTGTTGCAGGTCAGGGGCGTAAAATGTATTTAAGTCAATGTCTACATATTTCTCTCACTACAGGATTTCCTTTAAAATAGACTCCCATACCCCCAATCCATTATACTATATACAGAGTGTTTGAGTGCTGCTCTGTCTGCCACACCCGGCATTCTGTAAACCAATGCAAATCAATGTATGTCAACTAAGGCCTTCAAATTTTATTGAGTAGCTGTCCTAGCTACCAGCCGGAAAAGAAGTCAAGTACAGACGGGGAGGTGGCTCCCCATGAGTAAAGGAAATATTTAAAGCTGAACTACAGGTATGGATTTTGTTGTATAGTTACACTGGTCCAGCTTGGACCAATGTAAGTGTGATTGTACCAATTAGCATAGTATACAAGAGAATTGTATAATGTATGGGGAAGCAGAATACACTTTTTAGTGGCTTCCCACCTGGTCACTTCTTGAGGTGTTGGTAGATTTTTCAAACAAAGCTCCGTAGAGTGATCTGGTGATTGGGGGGGGGGGGGGGGGGGGTAAATAGGGGCATTCCTGGTAGGTTGAGTGGCATTCCATAAGTGTGGCACTGGGGTCCTCTGCTGCTTTGGCTTACCAAAGTAAAAGATGCATGCTGTGCTTCTGTCTATGGAATTGTTTTTGTCTGAGGTTTTCACTCACTTTGTGGAAGCATACCACTGACACATTTTTATCTAGGAATGATTGATGACTGTGAACAGCTTAAAACATTTCCATCTGTCCTGACTAAATGCTTTGTATCCTGAGTGCATCTCTTCTGATCACTTCCAGTGTGGTTTTTGGAAGGCTTTATTAAAACAAAATTACTATGGATTCAGACTTTTAAAAAGTTGGCTGCTCAGGTAAAAATATCAGATTGCTTTGTGTTTAAGTGATGATATCTGTGCTTTAAATCTCTAAACAGGAAGGAGATGTCAAAATCAGGTATTCATTCTGTCATTCATTCAGCCATACCATAGAGCACCTCAGTATCAGGAGCCCCAAATTCAGGGAGGTGTGTTATAAAGCCGCTAACGTAGTTAGTGTTACTAAACCCACAACAGTAAAATCAGTCTGTATATGCAGTAAAGCATGCTTGTTATACCCAATGTGGAACCTAAGGGGTTAATTCTCTGCATTATGTAAAATGGCTGTTTGAGCCTGTCTTCTCTGATCCTCCCCTTCTTCCACTCTCCCCAATCTATCTGCTTATAGAACAGAGTCTTGGAGGCAAGCTGCACATGCTCAGTTTGGTGTGTATCACTTGAGAGGGTTTTTTTTCTTGGGAGAGTGCATGTGATCAGCACAGGGCCAATCTGCATTATGCAGGCAGAGGGTTAGAGGTCCTGCAGCCGCATAGGACAATCAGAGGAGAATGAAAACTCTTCCTACAAGCTCTAACCAGTGCTTTGCTGTTCACTGATGAAAGTTAGACTGTTATAACTGCTGATGAGAAAAGGTATTTAGCAGTTTTATATTTAATAAAACTATTGCATTCCCATGTTCTGTTTCCTGTGGGAGACCAGATATAGTGAATGAGGGGTGCTGGGTTTAGTAACACTTTATGTCCTTGGTTTGCCCTGACCTGCACCTCATTGTTGCCCCTTTATTGTAATCAGTGGCCTCACTGGCCAATTGCAGAGCCTGGAACATGTGGGCCTAAGTGTCTGCAAGAACTGGTCGGCATTTGCAAAGTGCTGCAGATTTAGGGGTTCATAGGGTGATCTGTGTTGGTACACTTGCAGATGCCTCTAGGTTCTGCTTTTAAAGTGGTTGTATACCCTTTTTTGTAACTTTTACCTACAGGAAAGCCTATAATAAGGCTTACCTGTAGGTAAAAAAAATATCTCCTAAACCTGTACGGTTTAGGAGATATTCCCCTCGGTATGCGCCGCTGACTGCAGGAGGGGATTCTCGGCCTGAAAATCCGGCAGTGGCCGGCGGCCGGAAAGAAATCTCCCGCGCACATGCGCGGGAGTGACGATATCGCGGCTCCGGCCACTCACAGTGCCGGAGCCGCGATACCCGGAAGATCGTGCCAGATGTCGGGGCCTCGTTCTAAGGTAAGTATTTCATAATGAGCTAGTATGCGGTGCATACTAGCTCATTATGCCTTTTGCTTTGCAGGTGTTAAAAATAAAAAATAAAAAATAGCGGGTTTACTACCGCTTTAAAGAGAACCTGAACTGTGGAACCTGTACCTACAATAAAAAACCCCTCTGTCTGGACATTACTGATTGGCCCTGTGCTGATTAAATGCACTCTCCCAAGAAAAAAATAAACTCTTTGGCAATACACACCAAACTGAGCATATGTAGAGTGACTCCAAAGGCTCTGTACTATCAGGAAATGGTTTGAGAACAGTGGAAGAAGGGGAGGATCAGAGAACACAGGATCAAATTGCCTTTTTACACAGTGTGGAGGATTAACCCTTTAGGTTCCACAGTGAGTATAACAAGCATGCTTTACTTCAGATACAGACTGATTTTACTGTTGTGGGTTTAGTTGCACTTTACCGCTTGCCGACCAGCCACCGTCATTATAGTGCGGCAGGTTGGCACAGCTGTGCGAATGGCCGTAGGTGTGCGTTGGCCACATTAAAAGCAATAGCAGGCCCGTGTGTGTCAATGCGTGTGGGCGGCAGCCACCCATGATTGCTCCACAGAGAGCCAGAAAGGGTATCTGTCTCTTCAAAGAAGTCTATCCTGCTTCTAACTAACACTGTTTTGATCTCTCTGTATTCCCAGTCAGTCCACTCCCCCCACATTTAGAAACACCTCCCTAGGGAAAATTTAACCTTTTGATCGCCCCCTAGTGTTAACTTCTTCTTTGCCAGTGTCATTTATACAGTAATCCGTGGCTATTTTTAGCACTGATTGCTGTATAAATGTCACTGGTCCAAAAAAAGTGTCAAAAGTGTCCGATCTGTCCTCTGCAATGTCACAGTCCTGCTAAAAATCGCTAATCACCACCATGACTAGTAAAAAAATTTTTTATAAAAATTGCATAAATATATCCCCTAATTTGTAGATGCTTTAACTTTTGTGCAAACCAATCAATATACGCTTATTGCGTCTTTTTTTTTTTTTTTTTAAACAAAAATATGTAGAAGAATACCTATTGGTCTAAACTGATGAAAACTTTTTTTGTTGGGATATTTATTAAAGCAAAAAGTAAAAAATATTTTTCAAAATCGTTGGTCTTTTTTTGTTTACAGCGCAAAAATTTAAAACCGCAGAGGTGATCAAATAACACCAAAAGAAAACTCTATTTGTGGGGGAAAAAAACAGGACAGACATTTTGTTTTGTGTACAATGTCGCGTGACCGCACAATTTTCCGTTAAAGCGACGCAGTGCCGTATCACAAGAAATGGCCTTGTCATTTAGGGGGTAAATCCTTCTGGGGCTGAAGTGGTTAAACAGTGCTTGTGTTCATTCCCCGGGTCTACTGCAGCATTCATCAGCTCCGGTGTTTCTTCTTGCCATTAGAATGTGGTGCATGCATTAGCCAAGGCATTGAGCATAAACACCAGTCTGTCCAATCCCTTATCTCCACTCAGCGCATGTTTTTAGCAGACGCCATTATTGTCTTTGGCTTGACATGTCCTCCCGATGCATGCGTGGGCTTCTAATGGCAGGCAGGGGTGCCGGAATGGCTGCTCTTTTCCTTTTACATCTAGACCGCCCAATCTCAATAAGATCATATGTAAAATCTTGGCTGACTTTTCTGTAGTCACTTTCCCGTGATTCACCCATCTCTGAACCAGTAATAAGCAAAATATTTCAATAATGTCAAAGGATTAGGGGTGTCAGACACCTGCTTTTCTCTAACAACACCTAGAGAATGTCTTTGAGTGCCATGGAAGAATCTCGTCATTAGGGATCGGAGCTTGTTCCTGCAAGACTGCTTTGCCAGTTGAGTTGCTGAGAAGCTCTGGCCTTTCATTTTAAGATCTAGGTTGAATCCTGACAGAGGACCTTCGTGGAAAGTGCTTGTTGGCAGAGTTAAATCTCAAATGCTTCACTGTATAAAACTTGTTCTGAGGAGTGCCGTCCGTAGCTGTGTGTAAAGCTGCAGCAGGAGAGTAAATCACCTTTCCTGTCTGCACTTACAAAGGCATCGGAGATGCGAGCTGGGGGATAAAACAAGCCAAACTCGCTCTCGCTCTCTCTCTAGAGCCGCCAGTTTCTTCCCTGCCTGGTCTTTTTGTTTCTTGCTAATGAAAGACAGACAGTAAGGTGTACGCAGGTGAGGAGCTTGCCAGCAGCTTGAAGATTTTTTTCCCCATGCAGCCTAGTTCCATCGTGACCCTAAAACACCCCGTTGTTTGTTCGCTTTGCGTTCCCTAAACTTGGCGCCGGTTTTGCCGCTGTCTTACCCAATGGTGTTTCCCGTACCCCACTGTTCCCATTTCTCTGGTATACGGCTGGAAACCTTTCATTTAATGTTTTATGTACTTGCCGACTGACCTGTATATAGCTTCCAAAACTATGTGGGGAATTTTTAAAGTTTCTTAATACCCACATCTGTGAGTAAAGCGGCTGTGAAAGGGATTCGCGTCTTCCTGCCGTCACTGCCTCTTGCTTACCAAAGATTTACTTAAATCCAAATGCCCTTGGCCTTGACTAAGAACTTGACTGTTGTTTTAAACCCAGAAAAACAGCTTGAAGGCTTGATATAGCAAAAATCATTGTATTCTGGTACCTGTGTTGGATTATATTTAGTGTACCGTTTTTTTTTTTTTTTTTGTTTTTTTTTACAATTTTTATTTTTTAAATTTCATGTGCTCATGACTTTTTTTTTTATCACTCTCCGCATTTACAGACTGGCCGAGCTCTCCAGGAAATGTGGCAGTTATAGGGGTTTGGCCAAACCATATTAAACTATGAACCAGCCTTTCTCAACCAGGGTACTTTGGGGTTTCTTCTGGGGTGCCTTGACAAAATATCTAAATATTGGCCAAAAATTGTAAACAACCTGGTGTGTGGATGAAGTCTGCCTACACTAATGCTCTGTACGGGCTCTATCAGACTTTTTCTGTCGGAAATTCAGACGGAAAAAAATGTGAGAGCAGGATCTAAAATTTTCCCACAAAAAAATCTGATCTGACTTTTTTTTTTTTTTGCAACCTTCTAGCTGCTGGCATCCTATCGAGCAATGGCTTCATCAGTTGATCAGGGGGATGTTAGTCGCTCGCATAGCATCCTTTTTTGACCCTCCCCTGCCTCTCTCCATCAGCGTTGGGTTCACATTAGCTGGGTTATGGAGAAAAACCTGAGGGAGAAGAAGAAACATTGGAATACTAGTCAGTACCAGTTTGCAAAAGTGTATATTCTTTGGAAGAATAAATCGCTTCTAATGTTGGGTGTCCTACTTGGATGTTGCTGCATTATATAAATCCATTAGAATAGTTTTTACATTTTAGAAAGGGATGCCTAGAGGTTGTCCTTAGTTTTTAAAGGATGCCTCAAGATTATCCATAATTTTTTAAGGGAGCCTTGACTAAAATAAGGTTGAAAAACATTTGTTTAAACCATGAGTTAAAGTGGTTGTAAACCCTTACCCAGTGAAGTACTGTACACACTCCTCCTTTTATGGATGTACAATAAATCTGGACTGATGTATATACACACACACACACACACACACACAACCCGTTTTTGTTTTTTGTCACTCAGCGGCTGGCTTTTTCATTAGCCAATTAGCCACTGGATAGCTTTCCAAAGCAGTGGGAGGGGACGAGTTGTTTGTGTTTTTTATGCCGCGTACACACGTAGCCAACTATCCGACGGACTTAGTTCCGGCGGACTTTCCGCCAGACTGTCCGTCTAACTTTCCGAACGGGCTACTTGCCCACACACGGCACTTTTTCAGCGGACTAATACGGCGTACTAAGTCCGCCGTACTATCCGCCCTACTTTTGAAATGAACGGACTCGCCCACACACGCGGAGGAAAGTCCGCTCATTTCGAGCGCTTCTCCAGGTAGGCGGGGCCCGCGAAGGAGACGTTGCTGGCCCCACCACCTGGTATGGACTTAAAGGGGAACCCCAACGGCGAAAAAATTTGCGTGGGGGGTCCCCCCCAGGTCCACATCAGACTCTTGTCCGAGCACGCTACCCGGGCGGCCAGGAAAGGGGGGGACGAGCGAGCCCCCCCCCCCCCTCCTGAGCCGTACCAGGCCGCGTCCCCATGTTGATGAGGACAAGGGCCTCTTCCCGACAACCCTGGCCGTTGGTTGTCGGGGTCTGCGGGCGAGGGGCTTATCGGAATCCGGAAGCCCCCTAACCCTATGTGAATGAGTATGGGGTACAATGTACCCCTACCCATTCACCTGTAAAATAAAGTACAAAAAAAAACACAACACACAAGATAAAATAGTTTATTGCACAGCTCCGGGGGTCTTCCGTCTTCGGGGGTCTTCTCGCCGGACTCCTCTGCTATCTTCTTGTAGCTCTTTTGCTAGCGGAGGAGCCCGGCTTTCTTCCTCCCGCTTGTGTGATCGTGTGTACGCGGCATTAGGCTTACCATTTCCACCAACTTGCCCAAAGAACGATCCAATGGAGCTGCCAGCTGCTCAAAGAGGCAGTGAGAGACTAGATTGTCTCTTATCGCCTCTATAGCCTTGAAGGACCAGAGCGTCGTCACAGTCTAGGGTGGAGGAAAATATATATATATTTTTTTTGTGTTTTCATTTTAAAGGTTAAGGAGAGATCTCTCCATAAAAATGACCTGTCATCCTTATTTCTATTACAAGGGGTGTTTACCTTTCTTGTAATAGGAATAAAAGTGATAAAAAATAAATACAATTAAAGGGACAGTGTAAAAAAAAAAAGAGAAAATAAATAAGAAAAAAAAAAAGTAAAGCACCCCATCCCTCTGTGATTGCGTACAGTCGCGCACACATATGTAAACTGCATTTGCTCCACACATGTGAGGCATTGCTATGGTTGAGTGCAATAATTCAAGTGCTAGACCGCAAGTGGGTAAGCTAAAACAAAAAAGAAAAGAAAAAATCAGCACAAAGGGCATCACTTACCTTCAGTGTGTCCCTTGTACTGCTGTACTCTCTTTGCACAAAACTCTTCCTCCTCTAATGCCACCCCAACTAAGGGGCTGTAACAGGCTGTCACCTAACTCCTTCATTAATTGAAGCTGGTAGTACAGCTTCTATGAATGAAATGGGATGAACGAAGGGAGGACTGGCGAATGCTTGAAAGTTCCACCCTAAATTCATAGATTGTGCTTCGTTCATGGAAGATATAGTACAAGCTTCCATGAATGGAGCAGCTGGGCAGAAAGGGTGGATTATAGTTGGCCACTTTTGATGAGTGCCTGTAACAACCCCTTAGTTCTATTAACCTCCATTGCACTGGAAGATGATGGATGTGGATGGCATTGGAAAAGAAAGAGTTTGGCCAAAGAAGGACACAGCAGCGTAAGGACAATGTCTCACTGAAGGAAAGTAATGTACTGTGCTTATTTTTTTATTTTGGGTAAATTTAGGCATTCATTTTTTTTCCCCAACACTCACTACTTAAAAGTGTTAGCTGGTATTGGAACTTTAATTTGTTGGTTACCCTGGTGCCATTTTAACCACTTGAGACCCGCGCTATAGCCGAATGACGGGTACAGTGCGGATCTCCTTTGCCGGGACTACGTCTATTGACGTCGTCCCGTGCACGAGCGGCCTGCGCGCCCCCTGAGGGGCGCGCGCGGCGCGCTCTGTGATCGGCGAGTCTGTGAGACTCGCCTGATCACCGATCCAAGCAAGGGGTCGATCCCGACCCCTTATCACGTGATCAGCTGTCAGCCAATGACAGCTGATCATGTGATACAACGGAGCCGGTAATCGGCTATTATTCCTCCTCGCGCTGACAGCGCAAGGAGAAAAAAAAAGAGCCGATCACCGGCGGCCGTGATCGGGACATCAGTCCCGATCATGGCCAGCCCTGCCAGTGCCCACCTGCTCCCTGCCAGTGCCCACCTGCCCCCTGCTTTGCCACATCAATAAAAAATGTGTCCCCCCCTGTCAGTGCCACTGAGCAGTGCCCACAGTGCCACCCAGCAGTGCCCACAATCTGCCTCAACTAAGGTGCTGCACCCCAGTGCCACATATCTGTGCCCATCAGTGTCATCTACCAGTGCCCAGCAGTGCCGCCCAGCAGTGCCACCTATCAGAGCCACCTATTAGTGCCACCTATCAGTGCACATCAGTCCCATCTGTCAGTGGTACCTATCAGTGCCCCTTAGTGCCACCCATCTGTGCCACCGATCCGTGCCATCTTATCTGTGCCCATCAGTGCCGCCTTATCTGTGCCCATCGGTGCCGCCTTATCTGTGCCCATCGGTGCCGCCTTATCTGTGCCTATTAGTGCCGCCTTATCTGTGCCTATTAGTGCCGCCTTAACTATGCCTATCAGTGCCCACCAGTGCAGCCTATCAGTGCCCACCAGTGCAGCCTATCAGTGCCACCTCATCAGCGCACTTCAATGAAGGAGAAAAATGACAAAATTTTATAACAAACTATTAAACATGATTTTTTTTTTTGCATCTTTTTTTGTTTGTTTAGCAAAAAGTAAAACTCCCAGCTGTAATTAAATACCACCAAAAGAAAGCTCTATTTGTGGGAAAAAAATGATAAAAATTTCATTTGGGTACAGTGTTGTATGCCCGCGCAATTGTCATTCAAAGTGCATCAGCGCTGAAAGCTGAAAATTGGTCTGGGACTGAGGGGGGTTTAAGTGCCCAGTAAGCAAGTGGTTAAACTATGTCCAGCTAAGACTATACTGCTGTGTAATATCACTGCAGAACAAACAGACTCACTGCCCTGCTACGAAAATAAATAATCTATAAAGGAAGTTGGTATGTCAAAGAAGACTGCATAATGGGGGGGGGGGGGGGGGAGTGTGTGTGTGTGTGTGTGTGTGTGTGTGTGTGGGGGGGGGGGGGGGGGGGTAAAAAAAACAAAAAACGTTAAATGATGAGAGACTAATAAAAGGAGACAGAAAATGAGAGTGATGAAATACATATGGATATTCAGAGTAAACAGTTTCTAAAAAGCACCAAAAGTGATTGCAGCTCCTTAAATTACAGTAGGTCTTCAGTCCTTGAGTCCAGGCTGCTTTTGGGTCCACTCGTATTCCTCAGCGGTGATGTCACTACGCATTTCAGGGCTTGACACACTTTCCACAGAGTGTTCCCATCCAGACTTGGTGGTATGCCTACTACCATATTAATGCAATGAGTGCATTTTTTTTTTCTTTTTAATTCCTCTTAATAAATGGTGTTCAGTTATTTGGTGTAGCCCTCTTCTGCCCTCATATATCCCTTTTTTGCCCAGAGTTATACTTTAACACACAGTTGAAATACATTTATGTCTCTCAGAAGGTGAAAAAAGCAAACCTACCACTTACAATGCAAAAAACACCTTGTGGCGCTACAAAAACTACACACTGTTAGATAGCAGTGTGCTATGATAACCAAAACTACACAACGTGAAAATATAAACACATGTGCATATATATAATCAACAATAAAATAAATCGTGATTAAATAACGAAAAAATGCAATCAAAAAAATAATCGCACAAAAGTGATACAGTGAATATGTGACAAAACATAAATATAAGAAATGAACACAATAAAAAAATAGTGCTCTAATGAAGATGTGCAGTTCCAAAGTGAATTAGATTGATCTTCAATCAAATACAATCATTGAGGAGCAATAACTGTAATGATGGCAATAGTTCAAAAAAAAGGAAGAATTCAAGTGAACATTCTGTAACCAAGTGTCCATCAAACGCAGAGCCTCCACCGCACCCTTGGTGTTAGTGCCCCCCTTGTTCAGAACACTCACCAGCAGTATTGCCCAGCACTCTCGTGTCGGGCAAAAAACAGCAGACAACTCAATATAGTGGCCATATAGCCACGCCCCCGACATGTTTCGTCCAATAGACTTCCTCATTCCTCTATTGGACGAAACATGTCGGGAGCGTGGCTATATGGCGACCAGCACACACAGTAAAAGACTAGAAAGAAGGCGGAGGAAGGAGAACACACAAGTTGAAGGACTGGATATCACTATCTGGCGCTGTTTTCAAATTGAGTTGTCTGCTGTCAGGTACCACACAGATACCTTGTGTAAAGACGGTGCTATGTGATATGAACTTAGCTTGCTTCCAGTGTACTCACCAATGCCTATGAGTGAAGGATCTTTGAATTGACCAGTGGATTGTCTATTTGAAGTGCCTGTTTTTAATTGGATCCATGTGAGTGTGATTTTAATTGAACGTTTTATTGAGATTAAAAATAGTTTTGCAATGTTGCACTATGGGAAGTTTCTTTTGTCTCCCTGAGGTAACTCTGAGATATTAAGTGATTATCCTCTGCCTGCGAAGTTTTCATAAGAAGTGGCTGGAGAAATAGTCATCATCTGTATACACTATAAGCGTCTTTTGCCCGACACGAGAGTGCTGGGCAATACTGCTGGTGAGTGTTCTGAACAAGGGGGGCACTAACACCAAGGGTGCGGTGGAGGCTCTGCGTTTGATGGACACTTGGTTACAGAATGTTCACTTGAATTCTTCCTTTTTTTTGAACTATTGCCATCATTACAGTTATTGCTCCTCAATGATTGTATTTGATTGAAGATCAATCTAATTCACTTTGGAACTGCACATCTTCATTAGAGCACTATTTTTTATTGTGTTCATTTCTTATATTTATGTTTTGTCACATATTCACTGTATCACTTTTGTGCGATTATTTTTTTGATTGCATTTTTTCGTTATTTAATCACGATTTATTTTATTGTTGATTATATATATATATGCACATGTGTTTATATTTTCACGTTGTGTAGTTTTGGTTATCATAGCACACTGCTATCTAACAGTGTGTAGTTTTTGTAGCGCCACAAGGTGTTTTTTGCATTGTAAGTGGTAGGTTTGCTTTTTTCACCTTCTGAGAGATATATTTAATTTTTTAAGTGGCAGCTGGGGGGAGGGGGAGTTTGAGCGCTGGGATGATATACTAATCGGGAGGTCATTGATAGTGTATCTTGAGTTTTTTCTAAATACATTTATGCTTAACTATGTACTTGTCAATTGTAATTCTGTTCTTGCATTTTAGGGTCATATTTCTAAAACATTAATTGTAAGTAAATCCTACAGGTGCATGTGTGCCCACTGATTAATTGTTAACTGCACAGTGAGTTTATTTTGTTTAACCCCTTGGTGCCAGCCGCATGCAAATATGTAGCTTTCCGGCTGGTGGGCTTTATCGCTGAGCGGCTGCATATTTGTGGGGCAAAAGTGCACTCCTGGCATAGTTACCAGCAGCTAACAGAAAGCTCCTGATCGCGTGACCGCCAAGCATGGCGGTCAAATGATCATAAATCCCACCTCCCAGCACCAAGAGGTTTAAAAACTTGCCTTGTGTTCTGCAGCTTCAAACTGCAGGTCACGTGATTGCCGTCGGCTCCACAGCAATGCACGGACCTGCCGGTGCATGCATCCAGTGTCTGAGCATGGCAATGGAACTCAATCAGACTCTGCACTGGCAGAAAACATCACTTGCCCCCCCCCCCCTCCTCATCAGAGAGCAGGGATTGGTGGGGCTTCTCACTGACCTTGAAAGATACAGGGGCTCTGTGTTCTTGCACAATGTGCCTGTATCTTTGGCATGATGGCACACGACCTAAACTGACCCTGGTAACTTGGATTGGCTGTCATACTACCGTGATCAGTTTACTTGTAGAGGAGCAGCAGGTATATTAGAGAAGCAGGGATGAGAAATCACATTTATTTATTTTAGAGACCGTGCATTGTTTTTTATTTTTTATTTTACAAACCCTTTAAATGACAGATTGACTCACTACCAGTGAATGCTTGGTGAAAGTCACATTTGCCACTTTATAAATATGAGTTCTGAATTAAACACCTCTCCTTTTTTTGTTTTGAAAAAACATTATAAAAAAAATCTGCAGAAAAATATAAACCTTTACCTGTCCATTAACGTATTTTGTCCCTGCTGGGATTAGTCGCAGCCGATTGCAAAACCCATCGGTGGAGAGGAACAGACTTGAGTGTCTTTGCTACTTGTTCACTATGTCGCCAGGTGGGTAAGCGCCCTCCTGTTTCCAGTTTATGGGATACTCTTACTTTTAACAGCCAAACAGATGAGGAAGAATTGGAAGCTGCATGTAAACACTGAGAAAGTTGCAGAGATTTTCAGGCTGGCAGATACTGTACTGATTATATCTATGACTACCTCCATCATTGTGCGGGAAGGAAACAGTCCGTTATATTTAGTATTGTCAACACTCATTTCAAAACGGCATCCTGCTTTTTGTATTAGACTATAAATCAGAACCCGGCTCTGAAAATGACAGCGCAGAGTAAAAGGATCATTTGAAGGGCAGAAAATCTTTTTTTTAGACACTTTGAATATTATGTTTTTGGCAGGACTTTTGCTCGTTTTTTTTGCGTATTAGTCAGGAAATGTTTTGTGTATTCTCCTTCAATGAAAAATGATGTTGGGGAAGATGGGATAAGCGGCGTGTTCTTATCTGTTCCATCTGTTCCTGCAATTCCATAGATAGATTTCATGGAAAACCAAAACGTGTCAGCAGCTGACCGGAAGTTGTACATATTTCAGATCACACAAACCTGTCACTTGAGTAAAGATATTCAAGTAAAGCAGACACTGTTAAGCTCCTTCTTAAAGTAGTATTAAACCCAAAAGTAAACTTTATTTTATTTTTTTTTATATTGCAGCTTGCCAATTAAGATGTAATGGGTTTTTATATTTTAGGCTTTCTTTCTTTTATTTTCACCTGGATCTGGCCAGTAAGTCTGTTGTTTTTCAGCAGAACAAGCTGTCCTGCATGCAAAGCAGTTCGTTTTGAGACAAACCATTGACAGGGTTACTTACAGTGATCATCTTTTATTTATTTATGTAAAACCTTTATCCCAAAAGGAAATATACTGTTTTCTGCAACTACTTATAAAGTGTGAGCTGGAATATGGCATACTAGGACATTATGCCTTTACCTTGCAGGTACAAAAAAAAAATGTCCAGCAATGGTACAAAGCATTGAAAAGCAATTTTACAAATGAAATGCATTTTTTTATTCTGTCCTTTTTTTAAAACGTGAGTTTAAATATTAATAGTTTATAAAATAGAAGTAAATAATAAAAAAAAAACGGCAAAATAATAATTTAATGGAGGAGAATAAGGAGTTAATAAGGCTGATTAGAGTAAATTAAAGGTTAACCTCCCTGGCGGTACGATTATTTCGGATTTTAGGTGCTAAAAGCGGTACCATTATTTTGCATGAAAATTTGGCGTTTTATATTGTAGTCCTGCAATTCTTAGGAATAACTCTCTTAAATCTGTCCAAACCAGAGTCTAGCAGACATCCCGGGTATGATAAAGTTTGAAAAATTAAATCATAAATTATAATATAATAAATAATTATAAATAATTGTACCAAATAATAATATAACAATAATAAAAATTATTCAATAATGTAATCAAATCAAAAACACTGAAATTTGCTCAGTTGCAGAATTGTCACTGTCATTACTTTTCAGTATTTGATGACGGATCTCCCACAAATCGCTATCGCTCAATTCTGCGAGTGATTCTAATTTATTATCGCTGTTTTCTAGCTGGTCTAAAATCATTTTTGATGTACAGTGACAGTTTTGGTTGCTATGGGCAATCTCCAGTTTCCAGGCATAAAGAACAGTTTTTATTATATAAAAGTGCATGCAGGACACTGGGCAGACCACTAGGGACAACGGGGATGTGAAATATTTACATACAGCAATGTAATCTGTAAGATTACATTATACTGTATGTTTACTGTTTGTTTCACTTTTTGAATTTTGCGCCGATCTCCGTCCCGTGCATCGCAACGCTCGCAGGGCACGGAGATCGGCGATGTAATGCATCGAGCGAGACACGGCTCGCTCGTACAGCGGGGAGACAACGCTGGATCCGAGGGAGAAGGTAAGTAAACCTCCTCCTGGATCCAGCGATGCAGTCCCGAGTCTGACTCGGGGATACCGCTTTTGGTATGAAAAATCCACCCCGAGTCAGACTCGGGAATACCGTCAGGGGGGTTAAAGAGGTTGTAAAGGTAAATGTTTTTTCACCTTAATGCATTCTATGCATTAAGATGAAAAAAACATCTGACAGTGCCTGCGCCCCCAGTCCCCCCGTTTTACTTACCTTACCCCTTGAAAATCCTGCGCTCGATCCCGACGTCCTCTTTACCACTTAGCCTGGCCGCTGATTGGCTGGAGTGGATGGATGGAAAGCAGCTCAGCCATTGGCTCGCGCTGCTGTCAATCACATCCACAGACGCGGAGCGCCGGGGGGCGGGGCCCTGTTATACAGCGAGCAGCTATAGCCGCCGGCTGTATCACGCGAGCGCGCCCACAGGTGCTTTTCACCATGCGAGGGAGCTCGCATGAACGTGAGAAGTACCTGCGGGAGGAAGCCAAGACAGCCGCCGAGGGGCCCCAGAAGAGCAGGTTCGGGGCCACTCTGTGCAAAACGAGCTGCACAGTGGAGGTAAGTATAATATGTTTGTTATTTAAAAAAAAAAAAAATTACTTTACAATCCCTTTAATAATGGGTTAAACAGAGGAACAATTTAATAAAAAAATAATAATTTTGTTTTACTTGACAAGGTTGCTTTAAACTGAATTCATTTACAGACCCAAGTTCATCCCTTTGATCTGTAAATGAACATAAAGATAAAATGTTTCTTTTTATTTCTTTTTCAGCAGATCAATGTTCTTGATAAACCTTGCCAGCTGCTGTTTTTTTTTTTTTGTTTTTTTGTTTTTTTAGACAGCTGTGTGCAGGGAACTACTAAATCCACATGAGTCATGGAAATGCTGCATTAAGATCATGTGGGGGGGTTGAATCGAGATCATGATCTTTTAACGATCAATTGTGCAGCTCTAGTATCAGTGGAAGTAGGCAATCTATCAGGCTTGCTGGGCTGCAGGAATAAATAAATTACACCTGTGGTCAGTAGGAGGGGGAATAGGGCCCCATCGTTGTGGTCAGTGGGAATTATTGTGCTCAATCATTTATATCCATGGAAGGAATTATTTTCCATTGTTGGTGTCAGTGGGAAGAATAGTGCCCTGTCATTGGTGTCAGTGAGAAGAATAATTCCCAACTGTTGGAATTAAAGCAATGATGATGCCTTTGTTTGTTTCAGTGGGCAGAATAGGGCCTCTTATCAGCGGGAGGAATAGTACAACAATGTTCTAGTTAGATAATCCCATCCTTCATGTCAGGGAGTCTGCAAAGGTACCCTTTTAACATCTCTAAATTTGACACCAATTCACACCATTCGCCTGTGTGAATTAAATGATTAACACATATGCAGACTACCTGAGAGCAAAGACGGGATGATGTAACTAGAACAGGGTGGTTCCGCAACTAACTGAGTTAACACATTCCATGGTAGTTGAAATAAGGCGATGGTGCTACCTGTGTGGATATAAATGTTGGGGTATCTTCCTGACACTCATTAGAACTGAAGAAGTGGCATGGATATGCTTTGGAACATCTTCAACATTACAAAACAAACCCACTTATACGTGAATAAAGCTGGCCATACACTGATCGAAATTTGGTTGGTTCATCAGGGAGCAGGCAAATTCGATCAGTTTATGGGCATTCCTGCTTGGCAAAAATTAATTGCTTCTGTCATATGGACTTAAAGTGGAAGAAAAGCCTATTTCTAACTATTCTTAAAAATTTTCCCTCTCTCCTGTTCCTGCCAACCCTGCCTAACCTGTAATAAAAGATCTGTATTGTATACTTACCTATTTTTAGTCCACTCTGGTCCAGTCATGTGATCTTGCAGCTTTTGTATTGGAGAGGAGGGAGCACCAACAAAGACTCAGCTATGGGAGCTCATGGGTGACACCACAGGTCCCGGAATTCCCAGCTGTTATTGAACACTCCCTTACACAGGGAAGTCGGAGCTGCACGATCATGTGACTGGGCCGGAGCTGATTAAAAATAGGTAAGTACACATCTTTTTTTTTTTTTTTTTTTTTAACAGGTTAGGTTGGAATAGGTGGGAGAATGGGGGGGAGAGAACATTTTTAATTGGACATAGGCTTTTCTTCAACTTTAACTACTGCTATCTAGCTCAGCAACTAGAATTTTCAGATACAGAGGTCAGTAACGGTAGTCTCTGTTTCCTTTATTACAATTTTCCTTTATTTTACAAATTATTTTATTGAGATGTTTTAATTTTTTTCCAGAAAGGTATTACAAAACAAATACACTTGATTGTAGCGTACAAAGAACATCAAGGTCAAGAAAAGTGATTATAACTCCAAATACAGACAGTAGCACATAGGATGCACAGTTCAAACCGAGGACACGAACAACTGCATTACTGAGACAGCAGAGAAGATATAAAACGGTGGCGGGGGGGGGGGGGGGGGGGTTTATGTTCCGGGGCCTGAGAAGGAACACTTTGAGAGAAAGGGAGAGGGAGTAGAAAAGAGCCACCCAGACTTCTTCGACAGGCAACAAAAAAGAGAGGAAAAAAGGAGGAAGAGGTTGCCTGGGAGAGGGGACATGGAAGGTTCCTGGGCGATACATGCAATACATAGCATATTCACATAGATTCATATAGAGAGCAGGGATCAGTCAAGTTTCAGATGGTCATTATAAGTTCTCCCCCGGCCCCAAATTTTCAGGAATTTAGTGAGTTTCTTGTAAACCATGGTACCCATAAGCCGCTGCTTAAATTCATCAAAATTAAGCAATGGTCAGCGCCAAACCTTGGCCAATGTCTGCCATGCTGCCAGAAACACCGCCCCTACCAGCTTCCTCTGGGCCTTAAGCCATGCAAACGATGAGAATATCAGACAAACGATCATCCATTTTTATTTGTTTTTTTTTTTGGCACGCTAGCCCTCATATCGAAAATCAAGAGGTTATTCAACTTAGGAAAATTCTCATATGACAGAATGCAACTTCGGAAGTGATGTAATTGTATTTTTGGACAAAATCTGTACTGATTCAACAAAAAATAAAATAAAAATTGTTTGTTCCTTTGGATAATTTGGCACGTACTGTTTTGATCAACTCTCAAAAGCTGTGTACCTAGGGATCAGCAAGGCTTTCCGGGGGTTACGTGCAAGCTGGGCATTCAAGACTGACATGATCAGCATGTAGGACTGGGTCCAGAAATGTGTGGCTCTTAGACATGTCTACCAGATGTGGAATAGGCTGCCTGGCTCCTTACATCCCCGAAAAAACACAAGGGGGATACAGAAGGGGTTATATACCAGCGCAATCACTATTTGTAGGCGTTTTCTTGGTCGTAAATATCCCGGGAGCACTTGGACAAAGCTCGCCATATTTGATACAGGCTTCCTTTAAAGTGATGCAAGAACTTAAAAGTAGACCCCTTCACATATTTCTATTCATTCTCCAAAATGCCCTCAGGGCTCTGTATGATAATTCAGGCTTCAACTCGGAAGTAAAAGCTTTGGATATTGCTTAGTCAGCTCCGCGAGTTTTGCGGCCCTTTCTCTGTGGGGACCAAACACATTCAGAAGTTTTACTATTTTCCTCATGCTTTTTCTTTGTTAGGGAATTGCCATTGATATTTAATGTAGCAGCTAGAACTATGGAAGATGCAAGATTCTTTCCCAACAGAAAAGAGGTGCCATTATGAGGAAGTATTTGGATTTTGTATAATCTTATCTCGCAATTCTCACTGTGTGGCTTATATAATAAAACATATTCATAAATTTGCATATATTCTAAAGCCATTTTGTATACAATAAAACATAACTCCTAGTCTTTTCATTCTGGCTCTGGGATCTCAGCACTGAGAGATCTTGGTGCAGAAAATCTATGGATGCTTTTCGATGCCGTATGATAAGCAGCTACAGTTAGCAGTTGAAGTAGAAGAAAACCCTAACTATAACTATTAAAAAAAAAACAACCTCCTCCCTATCCAGCCTACCCTGTATAAAAAAAAAAGTCTGTGTGCTTACTTATTCTCAATCTTATCCGGTTTAGTCAGGTGATGCCGCAACTTCAGCTTTCCTATGTCAGAGAGCAGCTGCTGAGGGGGGAGGAGTGCTGACAACTGCTCGGCTATGGTAGCCTATGGATGATATCACAACTCCCGGAATCTGTGACTCGGATCGGGTGCCCCCATAGGAAGCTGCTTGCTGTGGGGGCACTCAGTGGGAGGGAGGAACCAGGAGCACCAAAGAGGGACCTGCGAAGAGGAGGATCTGGGCTGCTCAGTGCAAAACCACTGCACAGAGGAGGTAATTATACCATGTTTGTTATTTTTAACGAATAAAAAACAAGACATTACAATCTCTTTAAGAATTAGGGTTAATTGCTCTTTAAAGTAGATGCAGGAGTGTGCAAGATCTGGTGCAGCTGTGCTTGGAAACCAATCAGCATCCAGGTTTTATTGTCAAATTTTTATTTAACAAGCTGCATTTAGAAGCTGATTGGCTACCATGCTTGCTGTGGGGGCACTCAGCGGGAGGGAGGAACCAGGAGCATCAAAGAGGGACCCGCGAAGAGGAGGATCTGGGCTGCTCAGTGCAAAACCACTGCACAGAGGAGGTAAGTATACCATGTTTGTTATTTTTAACGAATAATTAACAAGACTTTACAATCGCTTTAAGAATTTGGGTTAATTGCTCTTTAAAGTAGATGCAGGTATGTGCAAGATCTGGTGCAGCTGTGCTTGGAAGCCAATCAGCATCCAGGTTTTATTGTCAAATTTTAATTTAACAAGCTGCATTTAGAAGCTGATTGGCTACCATTCACAGCTGCACCAGATTCTGAGTGCACCAATTTTAGTAACACCCCCCCATTGTTACAGTATTACAGTGTGATCACAGGGGAGTATAAACTGAGGAAAAAATGCCTTCTCTTGCCTGTAGCAGACTGATGACATCAGCTGAGCCTAGGCAAAACCTCTCACTGGAGCTCAAGCACGGCTTTTCTGAAAAATTATACTGTTGCTATATATTATGAGAAATCATGAATTAATGCAGATTTTTACGTTTGGGTTTAGGGTGATAACATTTCCTTGCTAACTACATAGTTTGCAGTGCAAGCTTTCCAAGCATGCCAAGCTCTTCTTCAGGCATATGAACCGACATTCCAGGGGCATCATCACTATCACTGAATGCAATGTGTGCCCAGGGGCCAACCTCCTGTGTTCAGAATGCAGCACGACAGCTACTCTGCACACAAAGCTAGTGGAGATCACTGGAGTAGTGGTGATTTCCAGCTTCCAGGAGCATCGTCCAAGTATGGTATATACATAGTTACATTGGTCCATACTTGACCAATGTAACTATGTATAACATATCCATACTTGGAATTTATCTTTAGGTTTTGGGCTTTGGGGTCAAATTTAAAGTGTATCTATGATCAACATGTTCATTTTGACATTGTATTTCAATTATTTCTAATCTACTCCTAATATCTGAATGATCTTGTAGTTTGTAAAAGTACTTTGTAAGGATTCCCACACATTTACTTCCTTGAATTCTGTGACTAGTAGTCGCTATACCCTTGGGAGTAGGCACTGCTGTGTCGCTCATTTCACAGAGCCTGCTTTCTGAACTACAGAGGTGCCGAAAGGAAGAGTTTCAGGAGGGGGAGTCAGTAGATGAATCACGGTTTGCAGGCAGCAAGGTACCATGGGATATGTAGTGTATGGAAACAAAAGGTCCTGGACTGCTGCACTCTGTAGAAAAGGCATATTTATTGTGGAAAAATAAAAAATAAATCCATCATGACAGTCAAATCAGATATGGACAAAACAGGAGTAAGTGGCTAATGCGTTTCAACTATGAGTAAGCATCGAATGATGTGAAATGCGTTAGCCACTTCTGTTTTGTCCATATCTGATTTGACTGTCATGGTGGATTTCTTTTTTTATTTTTGCACAATAAAGATGCCTTTTCTATGGAGTGCAGCAGTCCAGGATCTTTTGTTTTCATAGACTTGTGCAGAGCCAGCACCCAAGAGTTTGTAGGATGGGAGCACCTGTTAAGGTCCGGAGACTTGGTGAGCGGCATTTTCTCTTCATGGGATATGTAGTCCTTAAAAACTGAAAAGAAGATGCAGGGAATCTGGGAAGTTGTGATCAGAGACAGGCAGAGCTCACAAAATTGGATATATCAAGCAATCTTATATCAGAATTTTGAAAATACATATTGATTGCATTGTTACTACAATGCTGATATTCTAAAGTGAAAGTGTATACTGGGACTATAGAACTCCTTTACCTCCTATTTTAGGTTATAACTGTTAAAGAACACATAAAATGTCACAGTTTTATTATCATTTATGATTATTGGCTGCCATCATACTAATCCAACTTTTTGAAGTTTTCCTTTCCACTAATTAGTGGTGCTTTGAACGTTTGTTTTTCCACGTCAGTCAGCAGGGCTCCCTTTCAGGATCCAGCTAATGCACGCTACAACCCCATCAATACTATTTTTATTATCAAGACTACCACAAAAAAACTTTGAGCTTGTCTGGCCTGCTAACAATGAATTTTCTGATGTGAATGGTACACCGTGGAACATAGTACCAAAATCCACATAGAGTTGTAGCCTGTTGTTTGCAATTGATCGTTGTAACTCTTTGATTAATCGCGGTCATTCTTGAGTAGCATGAATGAGCTACCAAACAATTGTCTGCGTAGCTTAGGCTTAACATTGTCCAAGTTTGATCTCTCAGTTTACCGAGAGCAATCCTGAGCAGAACTTTCAGAACCTATTCAACTGGCTAGCTCAGTTTTGATAACTTTTGCTGATTTGACAGATCAAAACATGACTTGGTGTGGCCTGCTCATCCAGCTGTGACTCTACCTTTGTTGTGGGTTAAAAAAAAGTATGGCGTTGGTTGACTGTGAGCTGCAATGATAACAAGAGCATAGCATAGCATATAAATAATAAAAGATAAAAATAAAAATGCAATGGCTGCTGTACTGCCTGTGGCCAATGGGTGGTTGTGCAGAAAAGTTATTTAGAAGGTATATTATTATACGCTGTACCCTATATTTAAGGGTTCTTGTTATAGTCGTTACCTCAAAATTAATCACAAGTCAAGTGTTTTTTTTAATTTTGGAAATATTGGCTGAATGACTGGAAGCCCTGTCTGGTTCTCGTACTGTGTAGGAATGCCAGACCAAGTGGTGAAACAGTCCAAGCAGCTTCAATGATTCATCATATGGGCACATAAAACAACCAACATGTTTTGGGGGCTAAAAACACTAATTTCATCGGGACTTGGATATTCCTTATAGTTAATGGACTCAAAAAGCCAAAAAAAAAATAAAATAAAATAAAAACAGAAATATCTCATGGGTTAGTAAGACAGCATGACCTTGGAGAGAATTCATACATCACTGCTTGAATTCTGTCTCTCTGAAATCTTTAACCACATGCAATATTCAAGTCCTGATGAAGGGTGAATGTTGCCCCCGAAACTTGGTGGATATTTTTGTGATCATTCTATGAATTATTAAAACTATTTGGACACTCTCACCATTCGGTTTGGCGCTTCTATAGTGATTTTTATGTTTTGAAGCCCTTCAAAGAGTAGCCTTGCCTTAGGTGAGTAGACTCACCAGAGCCATTGAGCTCACTGATTGATTTATTTACAAGGATAAGAGGAACCCTACTATCAAAATACTTTATCGGCACACAAGACATCCCGGAATGAAATGACTATGAACAAAGATCTGAGTATTGATACTATTTCTTAAGGGCTTTGATGCAATTATATATTGGAGGTTATTACTTCTCTGGGTTGCGTCATTGCTTTTAGTAATTGATAATGTACACTCACTGGCCACTTTATTGTTAGGAGTAGTTGGCATGTACTGTATATTAGAGGCTGTTGCTTCATTTATGTCAGTTTTTTACTTTTTAATAAATAAAACATATACATTTTAAATCAACAGCCTCACGTTGTGCCGATAGCCCACACTTTTGATAGCAGGGTTCCTATTATTGTTGTATGTATTAGGACAGTGATGGTGAACCTTGGAACCACAGATGTTTTGGAACTACATTTCCCATGATGCTCAACTATACTGCAGAGTGCATGAGCATCATGGGAAATATAGTTCCAAAACATTTGGGGTGCCAAGGTTCGCCATCATTGTATTAAGATGTGGCATGGTGGAGGTCTAGCTATTCCATTGATTGTCTGTCTGTTTTCTTAAAGTAGAACTATAGGCAAAACGTTTTTTTTTTTCATTGTGGATAACGTAAGGGAAGGTTACAACCCCTGTAAAATGTATTTTTGCCCTCTTTGACCCATTGGGCAGTTTTACCTTGACTTCCTGTCCCACAGCCAAAACAGGAAGTGAGAGGAAATCCCTGCAAATTAAGGGAATCTCTTGTGGACCCCCAGGTCACCAGAACTATTGTCCCCATTGGAAGATTTCCCCTCTTACTTTTTTTGGGGAAACTCAAACTTTGTGTTTTTTTTTTTGTATAAAAAGCTGGCAGATGTTCTAATCCCTCTCCACTTTATCTAAAACTAAAATAATAAGTTTTGCCTTTAGTTATACATTTTTCTTATCAAATACGTTTTTTGAAGTCTCAGCACCTCTTGGAGTTTTTTTTTTATTTTATTTTTTTTTAGGTATTCATTGCCATCAGCCTCTACATCCAAAATATTGAGTTATCACCCAAACAGGAATAGAGGGGAAATATTCAATTGGAACACTTTTTCCACTCACCACTGTCTAAGAGTGAATCTTTCTCAGTTTGGAGAGATTTCCTTTCACTTCCTGGTGTGTTATCAGGACATGAAGTAAAGGGAAGTTTTGGCTTTATATACACTTTAAACAAAACTGCAAAAATAAATACAAATATTCTTAGACACCACCCCTGAGCGTAGTGATTTACTGCAGTTTTTCAGGCATTTTTTTTAAAGCGGTTTTGTGACTTTTTACAAGCATTTTAAAGCGTTTTAGACATGTGTCACGAGCATTTTACAGCTTCCGATATGTTTGTTTAGCCAATAGAAAGCAGTAGGGGGAGGAGAGGAAATTAAAGGCAGAGAGCTGCTATTTGAGCAGAAAACACTCGTAAAAATCTCAAGTTAGACTTTTATATTGAAGTCTATGGGCCAAAAATAAGCTTATGTACTTTGTTGAGCAATAGGCATTTTGCTGCAGGCAACAGAATGCTCATATGTGAACAGGGCCCGTTGAAATGAATCAGACTTTGCTTGAGCGCTTAGTTACAAGCTTCAAGCATAAAATCTCTTGGGTGTAAACGGGGCCTAACATTTACTTGGATAGAAATAAAAATAAAAATAAACTATGGCATTACTGACATTCAATCCAGTGCTTACCCGCTTGCCGCCTGCCGGCAGAATGGCTCCCCTGTGCGAATTGCTGTAGCTGTACAGCAGCTGCTTTAAAGGGTATAGGGGGCACACGTGTGTGCCCGCCACTGTACTGAGAAGCCGATACGCGTGCCTGGTGGTCGTGTTGTCTGCTGGGCACCAGCAATTGCTCCTGACAGAGCCAGAATGAGGATCTGCGTATGTAAAGACACAAATCAATGTTCTGGCAGGGCAGAGGAGACCGATTGTGTGTTCCTAGTGTATAGGAACACCAATTGGTCTCCTCCCCTAGTCAGTCCCACCCCCCCACAGTGGGAATACATTTAACCCTTTGATCGCCCCTAGTGTTAACCCCTTCCCCGCCAGTGACATTTATAGTAATCAGTGGCTACTTTTAGCTCTGACCGCTGTTTAAATGTCAATGGTTCCAAAAAAGTGTCCAATCTGGCCACTGCAATGTCCCACTCCCGATACAAATCACAGATCGCTGCCATTACTATTAAAAAATGCCATAAATCTATCTATCTACCAATCAATATCCACTTATTGCGATTTTTTTTTTTTTTTACCAAAAATATGTAGATGAATATATATTGGCCTAAACTGTGTAAGGAATTTGTTCTTGTTTTTTTAAATTTGGGGATATTTATTATTGCTAAAAGTAAAAAATATTCTATTTATTTGCCTTAACACACCATATGGAACAATTGTCATTTTATTTTTTTAAATAACCCCATGGGGGTTTGTCCATGGCGGCTTGTGTTCACAGGAAGTGGGTGAAATGACGCAGGCAGGGGACTTTCTTTAACCACTTTACCCCGGAAAGATTTACCCGCAATTTTTTGTGATACAGCACTGTGTCGCTTTAACTGCCAATTGCGTGGTCATGTGACTCTGTACCCAAACTAACATGATGTCTTTTTTGCCCCTCAAATAGAGCTTTCTTTTGGTGGTATTTGATCCCCTGCAGTTTTTATTTTTTGCACTATAAACAAAAAAAGAGCGTAAATTTTGAAAAAAAAACACAATTTTGTTAAGATTTTGATCTGCTTAAAAAAAATAAAAAATGATCCTGGAATAAAGTTTATATTTTTTAATGGATTTCTTCAGTTGTAAACAGACACAATCTTTTTTTATTATTTTATTATTATTCAAATGTTGTCTCTTTCTCTGCTGCTCCTGATGGATATAATCCATTATTTTTCATGGAAAGCGGGTGAAGCAGAAACATCGCTCAATTTTGTGTGCTTTTTTTGGTGATCTTGTTGCTGTTTTTTTTTCATACCATTTTATTTTCCCTGGTTGCCGTTTCACACTTATTGAAAACTAAAAAAAAAATGTTGGTGAAAATATGTCAAAATTCCACATGTGAAAAGGCCACTTTTCGCTGGCCGTTTTATAAATACCCTCCTCGCGCTAATGGAGGTGACAACGGTTTCCCGTTCTGATTGCTGTAGATGTAGCGCGTTCGCCGGTTCCAAGAAAGCTAATAATAGACACTGTTTCTATTTCGTGCACCCCCGCCCCCCCCCCACCTTTACACGCGCGCTTTGCTGTTTCTGTATCCTGCATGCATTTGGCGACTAAGGCAATTACTGCTGGCCCGCTGTTGCCTATTCCCTGACCTTAACTGCTGGTCTTATCCGCGCTGATCTAAATGCATTGTTTTAATGGTTCCTTTTCAGTCACCCACTCCCCGGCGCACGCACACACATACACACAGAGAGAAAAAATATCAAGGCGAGCTTTTGATGTTGCTTTAGCTGCCTCCCTGGTCTGGCCTCCATCTCAGAGATGTGTCACCTATGCCAAGAGGGAATAGGAGAAATCACGGTTTGAATGGTAATGATAACATACTAATCACTTCGCCGCTTTGAAGATGGAAGCGAGAGATCCTGTCAGCATCCCCAGCATCCCCAGCTGCTCCCAGGCTCTGCTCGAGGTGTATTAACTTAAGTGTTGCATGTCAATATAGCTCGCATGCCTGCCATCCGCAGGGGCTCATTAAAGCCGCGGGCTCCCGCTTCGCGAGACATCCACTCACATTAAATACGCGCCACCTCCTTTTTCATCATCGTCATTAGGAATATTGTTATTATTTATTGGAAAGCAGTTGCTTGTTCCTTTCTCTCTCTCTCTCTTTCTCTCTGTCGCACGCTTACCTCCACGTTTGCATTGAAACAGCATCTGTCATGCTGTGCGGTTTTATTTTGTAAACCCAAGTTGGGGGCGGAGGGAAAGGCAAGGGGCTATTAGATGCGGTTCTGTCATTAAAAACGCTACCACGTTGTAGATATAATATGCCAGATTTATTAACGAGAGGGAAATTCAGCAAGCCCAGGAAGGCTTAGGCGTAGCGCTCACAATCATGGCGATGGATAATTAGGCCGCCAGGAAACACCAGACAATGAGTGTGGCTTGAGACAATGAATCTGCTTCAGTTCTCTGCATAGGAATAATGCCTGCGATGAAAATCAGCTTGATGTGAATATAAAAAAAAAAAAAAACGCATAGAATTACAATTGGATTATATCCACAAGCTTTTTGAGTAACATAATAGGTTATGCAGTAAAACCTTGGATTGCAAGCATAATTCGTTCCAGAAACATGCTTTTAATCCAAAGCACTTGTATATCAAAGCAAATTTCCCCATAAGAAATAATGGAAACTCAGATGATTCGTTCCACAACCATTTAGTCATAGGTCCTTCAGTTTATAGTCCTTTTAATAGTCCTTTTAAAAAGAATATAGTAATGTGACCAGGTTGTGTAACCATAAAATGTCCATCCACAAATGGAAGCCTCCAAAAGGGGATTAGAAGCAAAATCCAGCTGGAGCTACAGAGTATACAAGAGAAGAGAGTGCCTCTAAGTGTAGCAATATGGTGCTAAATGTTGTACCTTCATTAAATGTAACCATATTGCTACACTTAGGCCCCTTTCACACGGGGCTGTCCGTATTTAGCCATCCGCTTGCTCAGCGGGGATTGCTCCGCTGATCCCCGCTGAGCCGGCGGATGACAAGTCCATCTCACTCTGTGCAGGGACAGACCTGTCAGAGAGTCTGCTCTCCCCTATGGGGGGATCAGGTGATTATGGACTGCCTGTCCGTTTTCATCAAAACCGATCAGCCAGACGGATGGAAAATAGGGTTTCCATCCGTCTGGATTTTGCGGATCGGGACGGATCGGATGTCAGCGAACATGTCACTGCTGACATCTGTCGCTCCATAGAGCTGTATGAAGCGACCGTTTAGATCCGCCTAAAAAACTGACAGGCGGATTTGAACGGTCCGCATGTGTGAAAGGGGCCTTAGAGGCAACTCTCTTCTCTTTTATACTCATGACACTACTAGTATATCAAGTCAAAATTTATTAAAAAATTTTGCTTGTCTAACTCTCAAACCAAGGTTTTACTGTATATGTAAAAGTTTTTAGAAGCTTATTAAAAGTGAACCTATTTAAGTTGTTGTCGGAAATTCCGATCGTGTGTACCCAAGTCCGTTGCACAAAAGTCCACGCATGCTCTGAATCAAGCAGAAGAGCCGCACTGGCTATGGAACTTCCTTTTTCTCAGCTCGTCGTACGTCTTGTACATCACCGCGCTCTCACATTCGGAATTTTTGCCCAACATTTGTGTGTCCATGTGCATGCAAGACAAATTTGAGCCAACATCCTTCGAAAAAAAAAATCCATGGTTTTGATGTCGGAAAATCCGATTGTGTGTACGGGGCATAAGGCTCCGTTCACGTCTAGGTGTTTTTGGGCAATTTTCTGCTCTAAGCCTCAGCTCTAAAAAAGCCCAACAAGTCAAATCTTATTCATTTCAATGGTCCCTGTTCGCATCTTAGCGTTCTGTCACCTTAAGCAAAATACCCGTCGCTCAAAAAAAGTACATGAGCTTCTTTTTTTGGCAGATTACAGGAGTTTTAATGCTTTTCATTGGTCACTTTTCAATGGAGCCTTAGAGCTGCCAGTACTGTGTCAAAGATTTCACTTCCTACATGGATAGAAAAACTTTTTAACACAGGTTTTGAAGATTTTTCTCAATAAAGAATCGATTCACCAGAAAATTATGTTTTATTGACTGGTGGATCTTGCTATGCGGAGTCAGCCCTGGGCTTATTATAGGTCATGGATAGTCCTGTATTAGGATCTCGGGTTTTGGGCCTTGAAAACATGTTATATTGGTTAAAGTATTAAGTTATAAACTAGTACATTCCTTAAATAAAACTTATTGTGACTGCTGCAGTTACCGTGTGCACTATTGTAACACAACTTAAAAAATCCTCAAACTGTCCGTCACTCTATACCAGTGGTCTCCAAACTTGGGGCACTTTTGCTTCCACTGATACAAGACATTTTTCCTCCAACCGGCACCAATAATGGGGCAATATTTCTGCTATTGACATCAACAGTGGGGCACTATTCCTTCCATTGACGCCAACGATGAGGCACTATCCTTTCCATTGATACCAATAAAGGGGCACTATTCCTCCCACAGACATTAATGATGGGGTACTATTCCTTGCATTGACACCAATGATGGTGCACTATTCCTCCTACTGACACCAATGATGTGGTACTATTCCTCCCACTGACACCAAAGATGGGGCACTATTCTTTCCATTTATACCAATAAAGGGGCACTATTCCTCCCACTGACATTAATGATGGGGCACTATTCCTTGCACTGGCACCAGTGATGGTGCACTATCCCTCCCACTGACACCAATGATGGGGTACTATTCCTCGCACTGACCCAAACAATGGGACACTATTCTTTCCATTGATACCAATAAAGGGGCACTATTCCTCCCACTGACACCAATGATGGTGCACTATTCCTTGCACGAACACCAACAATGGGGCACAATTCCTCGCACTGACACCAGCAATGGGGCACTATTCTTTCCATTGATACCAATAAAGGGGCACTATTACTCCTCTTACAAAATTCAATGATAGGGCACTATTTCTTCCACGGGCACTTACAATGAGACATCATTTTTTTTTCACTTATATAAATGATGGAATACTTTTCTTCCCACGACACTATTTCTCTCACTGACACCAATGATGGGGCACTGTTCCTTCCACTGACACCAACTATGAGACACTATTTGCTCCCACTGACACCAATTATGGGGCACTATTCCGCCCACTGACATCAAAGATGGGGCACTATTGCTTCCATTGACATTAGAAAAAACACATACACATAAAGCACTAGTGTAATGCTCAGCGCTAAAATGCCTGATTGTGAAAAATAGTGGGGGGACATGCACAGGTATGCTGGTTTATTAATAGCAACAAAAAAATATATATTGTACAGGGAAAAATGTAATAAAAAAAATAAATAAACAAAAAACAAAAGTTTTTTGTGAAAAATCGATCGGTTAAAGTCCTGAAATTAATGAGTTGAACTTGGGGTGCACCCCTGTCAACTCTGAGTCTCTGAAACAAATGCTTCATAGGGAGCAAGGCTGCTTCAGGAGCGGGCTGGGAGACCCGATCACTATGACAAAAGGAAGAGAAGCGCCAAGCAAAGCCTAGTGCAGCATTATTTTATTTGATTAAAATACAAATTGTTGACGATACAAGGTCATAGTGCTAGCGAGGGTAGGTGCTTTCCAGATCTAGCATAACAGAAGCACCACTGGGGTGTCCCTGTGGAAGAATCCACTAGCTCCACGTGTCAGCGGGAAGCTGAAGCCTCGAGGCACCCTGGGGAGGACGCCGGCTGTGTAACTCTGTGTAGGAGTGTTCCGGAGCTGTCAGATTGGTGAACCGCCTATCACTGTGTCGGAGGCACGGCCAAGCCTCCTTCATCTGTGGAAAGCACCTACCCTCACTAGCACTATGTAAGTGCACCTTAAATTGTCAACAATTTGTATTTTAAAATTATGCTGCACTAGGATTTGCCTGGCGCATCTCTTCCTTTTTTTTTTATTACTTCCATTGACCCCAATGATGGAGCACTATTCCTCCCGCTGACCCCATTGATGGAGCACTATTCCTCCCGCTGACCCCAATGATGGAGCACTATTCCTCGCGCTGACCCCAATGATGGAGCACTATTCCTCCCGCTGACCCCAATGATGGAGCACTATTCCTCCCGCTGACCCCAATGATGGAGCACTATTCCTCCCGCTGACCCCAATGATGGAGCACTATTCCTCCCACTGACCCCAATGATGGAGCACTATTCCTCCCGCTGACCCCAATGATGGAGCACTATTCCTCCCGCTGACCCCAATGATGGAGCACTATTCCTCCCGCTGACCCCAATGATGGAGCACTATTCCTCCCGCTGACCCCAATGGTGGAGCACTATTCCTCCCACTGACCCCAATGATGAAGCATTATTCCTCCTGCTGACACCAATGATGAGGCACTATTCCTCCCGCTGACCCCAATGATGAAGCACTATTCCTCTCCCTGATACCAAAGATGCATAGTTTACCCCCACTGTCACCTGGACAGTTTCTTCTCCCCTTAGCCACACTCCGGCCCACTAAAGCCTGGAGTACAGTAAAATGGCCCCTTATTTAGAAAGTTTAGAGACCTTATCTGTGATACATAAATCAATAAAATTGTAAAAATATATATTCTATGCAATTAATGTGTTTAACATGTGATACAAAATCAATAATTAATCAATACATTTAAACATAAGTGCCATATACAGAGTCCCCCATTATTCATCCCAATGACTGCAGGCAGTCCATGCAGGAGAGGAGTGCTAGTAGTATGACAGCAGGCAGTTCATGCAGGAGAGGAGTGCTAGGGGTATGACAGCAGGCAGTCCATGCAGGAAAGGAGTGCAGGGTTTATGACAGCAGGCAGTCCATGCCAGAGAGGAGTGCTAGCGGAAAGGCAGCAGGCAGTCCATGCAGAAGATGAGTACTAGGGGTATGACAGCAGGCAGTCTATGCAGGAGAAGAGTGCAGGGGTTATGACAGCAGGCAGCACATGCAGGATAGAAGTGCTACGAGTATGACAGTAGGCAGTAAATTCAGGAGAGGACTGCAAAGGGTATGAAAGCAGGCAGTCCATGCTGGAGAGGAGTGCTAGGGCTATGACAGCAGGCTGTATATGCAGAAGAAGCGTGCTAGGAGTAGGACAGCAGGCTGTCCATGTAGGAGAGGAGTGCTAGGGGTAGGACAGCAGGCTGTCCATGTAGGAGAGGAGTGCTAGGGGTAGGACAGCAGGCTGTCCATGCAGGAGAAGAGTGCAGGGGTTACGACAGCAGGCAGCACATGCAGGATAGAAGTGCTACGAGTATGACAGCAGGCAGTACATGCAGGAGAGAGGACTGCAAAGGGTAAGAAAGCAGGCAGTAGAGGAGTGCAGGGGTTATGACAACAGGCAGTACATGTAGGAGAGGAGTGCTAAAGGGTATGACAGCAGGTAGTACATGCAGGACAGGAGTGCTAGGGGTATAAAAACAGGCAGGAGAGAAGTGTAGTTGATGGAGGATGGATGGAAGACGATCCAGTAGTAAACATAGGACGGATGAGTGGAAGGCTGCAGAGGTTGAAGGGGTTGGGGATCAGCCTGTCAGTGCAGAGAAAACCGAATGGAATGGTGACCTTGATGTTGGAGAGGGGAGTTAGACTGGACGCTGTGGTTACTGCCAGAGAAGAAAGTGTGGAGGGGTGGGAGATGTCAGAGAAAGTAGTGCAGATGGGCTACAACATAAGCTAATGCAGAAACTGGGGAAAAAGTTTGATGAACACTGAGGAAACATGGGTGTGGTGGGAATGTGGACACTGATGATAAAAGGATGTACTTACTGGAGTTGGCCACTTCTGATTTTAAATATTAAGTGTTTTAGGGATCAGGCAGCATTTAAGACAAAACTCCAGAAGGGCTTTGGTATGAGAAGAGGCACATGTACTTTTCTTCTGCTTTTTCCAAACCCTACAGCAGTGCAAAGGAGTGTTACAGGGGAAGACTAAAACTCACCCGAGCTGTCCGAAGCTGGACAGGGCTCTGATTAAACTCCACCCCCTTTCGGCAACAAGCTCTCTCCGTGAGCTTGAGAGTGTGGCAACATCTACTTTCCTCTCCTTTTCGCCCAATCAGAGGAAGCTTTGTGTTCGTTCATAGAATACAAAGCTCCCTGTAAAAGGCATGTTATACTCATCTGCTCTGTGTAGTGGTGTTGCAAAGAGCAGCCGTGGTTCTTCTTTTCTAGGGTCCCCCGTCAGAGTTCCTGCCTAGTGCCCCCCCATAGCAAGCAGCTTGCTATGGGGACACCCGAACAGGCTCACTCCCGAACCTCTGCTCCGTGTGTCCATTCACACATGGAGCGTATCTTGGCCCCGTCCCGCCCTCTTCTCATCGGTTTACTGGCTGCGCTTGACAGTAGCGAGAGCCGAGGGTATCGTGCACGTTGCTGGATCTAGATGAGGCTCAGGTATGTATTTGGGATTGGGGAGGAGGCTGTAGGGGGAAGCAGCCTATACAACCACGTTAAGCCTTGATGAAGCCTAACATCTCTTGTCAGCACTAAAGGCAGCCGGCTAAGTTTAGTGCTGATGGCAGACGTTCGCCCTCCAAATGGAATGAGGATTATACCGCCTGGCATATGCTTCCTTTGTCATTATTAGAGACGTAGCAGCCTAGGATCAGTACAGGGTCCATCTAATTATATTTCAGCCAATGATCTGCTTTTTTGAAGGAAAAATTTTAAGTAGATCCATAGGAACTTAATTTCACTTCTATTGGAGAAGCGCTATCATACCCACATCAAGCATACTAGTCAATAGTAATGCAAAACCCACTTGATGCAGGTCAAATGCATCTGTCAATGAATTCTTAATGATCTCAGAAGCATCTCAAACAGATGTCAAGCTGATGCCATTTATGTAGGGCAGTGGTCATCAACTTCTGTCCTCAGGGCCCACTAACAGGCCAGGTTTGCAAAATAACTGAAATACATCACAGGTGATATCATTTGCTGCTCAGAGATTGCAGTTTTCTAGTCTGTATTTCCCCAAGGTAATACATAAAACATGGCCTGTTGGTGGGCCCTGAGGACAGGGTTGATGACCACTGATATAGGCCCAATAACCATTGGTATTAGCCTTTATCCTTCTTTTACTAGAAGGTGACTCATTGACCTAAAACAAGCATGCAACTAGTGAGATGTCAGGGCTGATCATGAACTTTTAAAAACAAGTCAGCAAGCATGGTACCTGTATTTCTAAGTCAACAGATTCCCTGAAATACCATTTCCTGCTTTTCAGCTTTATCCTTTAAAGGTTTCTTCATCTGAACGGAAACCCAGAGGGTATAACACCTGTGAAGCCGAGGCCTCCGACCACCTTCTGTATTCATTGCGTGCTCTCTCACCTTCAGCGGTGGGGGGACTTGCTGCTGCTCAACACTTAAAAGCCATCTCCCTCTTCTGGAGCTTTACATGATCATGTTCAAATTGATTAATTAGGAAAGTTGCTTTTTTGTCAAGCAGCGGCTAACATCTCTTCTGATCCCCATAACACGGTTTCATTTCCTGTCTTTCTGCAGAGGGCACATCTTCTGGATAACACAGAGAGGTTGGACAGGTCGTCGCGGAGGCTAGAGGCCGGATACCAGATAGCGGTGGAAACTGGTAAGCGTTGTGCCAACGTCTTTATTCTTTTGCTACTAAAAGTTGTATTGCAGGCAAAAAAAAAAAAGGAGAGATCTGTATTGAGAAAGAATATAGGCTGATGGCTTCTAAAAAATACTAGTTCCCTGACTCCGGTGTTCTGACTGCTCTTTGGATATCAGGATTTGTACATTTGAAGGCAGAGACAACCAAGAAAATAGCATTTTTAGAAGCTGATAAACTATGGCAACACCATATTTCTCTCCGTATAGATGTTTGTATTTAATATATATATATATATATATATAAAATATATATACATATATATATATATATATAGAGCTGCACGATTCTGGCTAAAATGAGAATCACAATTATTTTGCTTAGAAGATAGATCACAATTTTCTCATGATTCTCGCTGAGTAACATCATCTTTCACATTAAAACAAAAAAAAAAATTGGGCTTTTTTTTTTATTCATTGAAGTGTATTTTTCCCCATAAATTGCTTTTGAAAGACCACTTGGCAAATACAGTGTGCCATAAAATATTGCAGAAATTGACATTTTATTCCCTAGGGTCTCTGCTAAAATATATATATTATTTAGAGGGTTCCAAGTAATTTTCTAGCAAAAATGAATCGAGATCATGATTTTTTAACGATTAATTGTGCAGCTCTAGTATAAGTATATATATAACACTAAGTTTACCTTTTGCACAGTGTTACATGTTACAACTATATTTAGGGTGTAATATTATAACCTGGTGCAAATGCCTCCTCTCCCATCCTCCAGCAGTAAATGACACTTATGTGCATTCATACTTCATTGACACTTCTCCATGACAGCCCATACAGAGGCATGGGATTGAGCTGGAGGAAGTGTTTTCAGGAGCCTGACATTGCACCCATGTTCCACTGCATGCAGGTGCAATGCTTTGCGAGCTCCTGTGAAAAAAAATATATAATAATAAAAAAATGCACATGTGCATTTATTATTTTGATTTCAAAAGTGAACCTATTTAAATAAAATTAGTAACTGTGGCTGAACCGCACTTTATATTAGCTTCCTCTGATTTCAACCATCCATAGATGGATCGTATCTCGGCCAGTTAATCAGAGTCTATGGTCAGGCTGGTTGTACCCAAGTTGGGTTGATGGATACAACCAACCTCTTAGATTTTTTTACATGCGATTACTGCCAATAATCACTGTGTTCTACTGGCCGGGAAGGCTCTTAGCTGGCAGAACACAATATCACTGCAGGAGGGATTCCCCCATCAGCACCAACTGTGTTAATGGGGGAATTAAGCGATTTTCTTTCTTTCCAACCATGGTAGAAGAAAAGATAATCAAATCATCTATAGCAGGGATATGGAATTATCGGACCTCCAGCTGTTGCAAAACTACAAGTCCCATCATGCCTCTGCCTCTGGGTGTCATGCTTGTGGCTGTCAGTGTCTTGCTATGCATCATGGGAATTGTAGTTCTGCAACAGCTGGAGGTCCGCTAATTGCATATCCCTCATCTATAGCTTGCCTTACTCCTCAGTGTGGCTTAAAATACCTGAGGGAAGGGCAACAGCTTTAAACTATTCTACTGTTCTACAGCGACTCTTCTACTGTTTTGCAGAGTGCTATCAACCTAACACTGGGAGCTTGTAGACACGAGATAAGAGCAGTGTTCTGTTGTTTCTCCTTTGTCCAGTTAGCAGACTGCTGTTGGATCGGTTATCGGGCATTTTAGCATAATTGCAATAACGAAAAGTGGGTCACCTCGTTCACAAGCCTTAGCAGAGTTTGACATCCTTTAGCATTTTGAACATACTATGTATTTCAGCTGTATATTCATTAATTTGCTGTTAGCCTAAAGTTTAGCTTTACTTTTTTTAGTTTTTTTTGAATATGCACCCAAGAAAAATTCCAATCTTAACATAAGCTATAACTTATGATTCAAAGAGAAAAATAATTCTTACAAATGGATGTATTTTATATTAAAAAATATAGAGGGGACCTGGCCTGCTTTTTTTACAGGAGACGCATCTAACTCCAAACACAGCTTCGCTGCTAAACAATCGGAAATTTCAGGCATATTACCATTCCTTCCACTCTTCTTACTCCAGGGGAGTGAGTGTCTTAGTAAGGAGGGAAACGGATTTTCTATGTAAGGAGTCCTCTATTGATGAGGAGGGTACGTTTGTCTTCCTGTACTGCTTGATTGGTAGGCAGCACTATATCCTAGCTAATATTTACATACCTCCCCCTTTCAAGCTTATGTATAAATTATTTTGCGTTTAGCCTGGATAAACTAGGTGTCCCGTGGGTAATATTAGGGGATTTTAATGAAACACTAGATAGGAGTTTGGATAGATTCCCTTGTCCGGATGGGAATAGAATAGGTCGAAAGCAGGGGTTCTTATGAGAAATAGGTCTGAGTGACCTTTGGCGAATGCGACACCCCCAGGAGAAGCAGTATTCCTGCCTCTCTAATACTCATCACACTCTATCAAGAATAGATATGGTCCTTGGGAACAAGGAGGAATCGGGGCTGGTTCAGGATATAGAGTATGGTGTAAGGGTAATTTCAGATCATTCCCCCTTGTCTATTACTGTGAGCATGGGAGATAGAATTGGCCCTGGGGAGTGGAGGGTAAACACTGGCTGACTGGAACTGATTGGTAGATCTAGTTATCTAGTGGATTGGATTAGGGAATTCCTCCAAAATAATAGGGGCTCAGCGGCATCTGGAATAGTTTGCGACTCCTTAAAAGCCTATATTAGAGGTATATTAATACAGCAAATTGCGACAATCAAGAGGGAAACCCGAGATCAGGAGAGTGTAATAAGAAATGATGTTACTCAGGCGGAGAGAGCGTATATAGAGGATCCATCGCTAGATAGGCAGAAGATATGGCTGGATAGCCAACAGGTATATAAAATGGCACTCTTGAAGAAGGCATAGAATAAACGCATATTCCAACGCCAATATTATTTTGGCGAAGGGGAGAGGGTGGGTCGTGCCCTCTGCCTTTTTGTCCAAACTAACAGCTCCTCTACAGCGATACAAGCAATTAAAACGTCGAATGGTGATCTTGTCTCCAGTCCCTCTGCGATTATGAAGGTACTCAATAACTGTTATAAAAATGTAAAATCAGCTACTCAGGGCTATCCTATTGATTTTTTTATATCAAACAGCAATTCCAACTCTGTCAGAACATGATAAAATGAGTCTTGAATTACCACTTACGCTAGAAGAGTTTAAAAATGCAGTGGCTGAAATGCCCAACTATAAATCCCCAGGCCCAGACGGGCTACCAATAGAAATTTACAAACGTTATGGCGAAGTGCTGCTGCCGGAACTCCTGGAAACGCTAAACCATGCATTGGAAATGGGTGAACTCCCTACTTCCATGCTGGAGGCAAATATCACTTTAATACTCAAGGAGGGGAAGGACCATCAGGAAGTTTCATCATATCGGCCAATATCTTTGTTATGCTCCGATGTAAAAATACTAGCTAAGGCCCTAGCGACCCGTCTAAATAACTGTATCCATAAACTAATACACCCAGACCAGTCTAGGTTCATCCCGGGCAGGTCAACCAGCACCAATATTAGGAGAGTCTTTCTTAATATACAAACACCCAGGGACAACGATGGACCTGGAGCTATATTAGCTCTAGATGCCACTAAGGCCTTTGATAGCCTGGAATGGGGTTATCTATGGGGAGTGTTGGAGCGTTTTGGTTTGGGCCCTTTATTCATTCAGTGGGTAAAGCTACTATATAATAAACCTAGGGCAAAAATTTAAATGGGAACTGTATTCTGTGAAGCGTTCCAGTTGGAGAGGGGGACGAGACAGGGATGTCCGCTGTCCCCCCTCCTGTTCGTACTGACTATGGAACCCCTGGCTGTCCTGACGAGATCACGTCCGGACATCCAGGGATTCCGACGTGGATTAGGGGAAGATAAAATTGCCTTGTTTGTGGATGATGTTCTGTTCTTCGTTGGGGACATGAACTCTACCTTGAATAATGTAGTGCAGATGATGGGGGAGTTTGGGCAACAATCGGGTCTAGTAATCAACTGGAACAAATCAGCCCTCCTGCCGTTGACCAGACCCGGGGATTTATTACCGCCTATAATTATATGTCTAGAGGTGGTGTCTAAGCTGAAGTACCTGGGTGTCTGGATCACTGGAGAAGTAAATCAGTACGTCAAGGAGAATTTAGTACCACTGTTGATGAAACTGAAACAGAAGGTTAACAACTGGTGTTGTCTCCCTCTCTCCGTGGCGGGGCGCTGCAACTTAATTAAAATGATCTGGCAGCCACAAATTTTATATATCTTGCACAATTCTCCAATTTGGATCAACCAAAAGTGGTTCAAGAAATTGGAATCGCTATTTCGTGATCTAATTTGGAAGAAGGGGCAAGCTCGGATTAGGCTACAGACACTGCAGCTCCCCGTCGGGAGAGGAGGAATGGCGATACCACACCCGAGATCATATTTTTTGTCAGCCCAACTCCAGCATTTAGCTGGGGCTGGGCTCCAAAGTGGAGGGTGCCCAAATCATAAACTGATGACTGACAATGCACCGCATAAATCATTGGTTGAAGTTTTGGAAGCCAACTCGTTTGCCCATAGGTGCCCTACCAATGTACTAGCGAGGAAGGTGTAGCGGATAGTAAAGCAACTTATGGGATATGTGGGAGTGACCGATTATACCCCTTTATGGTATAATGGAAACCTGGCTGAACTAAATAGCATAGATAGATCTTTGGAATGGGAGAGGCAGGGGATTAGTAGACTAGTGCAATTATATGAAGGGAATCTTATGAAATCCTTTGAAGACCTTAGGCAGGAATTTAATATTTCCAATAAGATGTTTTACAAATATCTGCAATTGAGCCATGGAATTCAAGCACGGGTCACTAGTTATCGAAAGGACTGAAACTCCCTTGCTCCAGGGACTTATTGACCGAAGGCAAGTAAAAGGCCAGATTTCTAGGCTATATATAAAACTCAGGGACAAAATTTTGAAGGGGGAGGGACCTGATAAGAGCAGGCGGGGATGGGTGGGGGATGTAGGGCCGATAACTCAGAAGCAATGGGATGAGACACTTGTTCAGGGGAGTCTGGTATCTATATCTCCATCACAGCGAATGTCTCACTTGTTTCTTATACATAGGGCATAATATACCCCCCAAAAGATGTGGAAAATGGGTAGGAAACCCAGGGATGATTGCCCCAGATGTGGGGCACCCGGCGACCTTCTCCACATGGTGTGGAAGTGCCCAAAACTGTACAGGTACTGGATAGAAATTGTACACAGAATAAACAGGACCTTTAAGACTACTTTGAAACCAGAAGCCAAGATCTGCTTACTGGGGATTTTAGAGGAGGGTAGAATTCCCTCCCTAACCAGGACGTCTATATTAAGGTGCCTGTACCAGGCTAGGTAGCTAATAGCAATAAACTGGCAAAATAAAACCCCCCCTGTACTAGAATCATGGGCAAACGCAATTAACTCCACAATTTGGGGTGAACAAGCGATGTTTATAAGGCAAAATAACTTAAAGAAATTTAGGGCGCTATGGAACCCCTGGTTGAGTGATATGGGTTACCCCCTGAGTGGGGTTGCCGAGGAATAGATTCAGTATCCGTCAGTCTGGTTTGTGGTCGTGGGGGGTAGGGGGGCCTTTTTCTCTTGCACCCCCCTCGGTGGACTGCCCTCTGGGTGCATCACCCCTCTTCCTTTCTCTTGACCCCAATGGCGTCCACCATCTTCCAACCAGCCAACCATGATTGAGGTGGCTGGGGCTAGCAGCGTGTGTTCGAAGTGGGGGGTGAGCTGGGTGGGGGGTTGGGGGATATTTATGTAGGCAAGCCTGTGGTAACTCGAGTGTTGTATATGGCTTTGCCTTTATTATACATATATGAGATGACGGTCTTTGTGAATTGTGAAAGCCATTATAAATTTGTATTAAAAAATGTAATAAATAGAAATTAATTAAAAAAAATAAAAATATAGAGAAAAAGGGGGGTTTACCTTGGGGTAGGACTCTATCGACACTTATGACTCTGCATAAGTACCGTTAAAGTCCTACCCCAAGGGGAACCCCCTTTTTCTCGATATTCCTATATTTGGATGTTGGCACTGTGAAACAACCATTGCTATCTCTTTATTTAATTTCATTTTTTAATATAACATATAACTATCTACTACTGATATGTTTGTTTTTTATTGCATTTTATCTAATTGAATTTATGCTTGGCCTTGTTCACACTGGACGTACTAAAGTGTACACCCATAGAGTGCCATGTTTACCCACATACAGGTGTTCTGTTCCTCCCTGTGCAGGCAGTTCCAATGGTGTCAAATGGGATGCAGCAGCTGCATGGACACAGACACTGCTTCCTATCTGAAGCGGATTCACGGCCCCAAATGTACAGTGTCTGCAATCAATGCTGTGCACCTGCAGAGTTGTCAGATTGGGAGCGTCTGTATCCATGCAGCCCCTGCATCCAAATCGACATTAATGAGACTGCCTGCACGGTGGTGCTTGGAACTCCTCTGCATTCCTGTGTGGTCCAATTCCATCATATAAAACAGCTAGTACATTTTAGGGATGAAATCCACCCCCCTGCTTTCATCAGTGGAGTGTTTGGGTCACTTCCGGGTACCCACCAAAGAATGCAATGTTGTATGTTAGCCACTTGATCAAAGCTCATTGAGCTTGTTTGAAAGTTTCCTTTAACTTAAATGTACAAATACGTTTTGCAGTCCCAATGCCCTTCCAATATGTCTTTCTTAGAGTATGTTTTACTGTTACTTTGCATGTACAGCTTAATCCTACAAACACATTCCATTTTCTGTATCTCCTGGGGAAAGATTTTTACAAACAGATTATGATACAGCTTTCTCTTTACTTTCATAGTACAGGAGGGTTGATTTACTAAAAGGTGGAGAGTGGCTAATCTGGTATTGGCTTCTGCTTGTTCAGTTAGACCCCTTTCACACTGAAGCAGTTTTCAGGCGCTTTAGCACTAGAAATAGCCTCTGAAAAGTGCCAAAAAACAACCTCCCATTCATTGCAGTGTCTCTTTTCACACTGGGGCGGTGCGCTTTCGGGACGTTACGAAAAGTCCTGAAAGCAGAATCTTTGGGGCTGGTTGGGAGCGCTGTAAATAGCGCTCCCAAAACCCCCTGCCCATTGCAATTAATGAGCAGTGTGAAAGGGGTCTTAAGCTTTGACAAAAAAAAAGAAAAAAACTGGGACCGTGTCTATGGCAGATGGTCCGACAGAAGCCGACCGGCTCCCGATCAGCGCGCTGATTGCAGTGTTCTGGCTTGGGGGGTCGTCCCTCTGTCAGAACACAACAGCTCAGTGGGGGAGATAGCTGTACTAACATCAGATGGTTAGTACAGCGGCTCCAACAGATAGTGTGTGCCAGTTTTTAGGCTCCCTTGCAAACCGGAGATCTCAGCACAGTGGTTTAAAATAGAGTAGTTACATATTCATAACAAGAATGATTTGTATTACTGGAATCTTACCTTACATGCTTCGGGTTTGTTTTAAAGTGGTCCTGTGTTCAATTGTTAACATAAAACTACTAGCAAGATAAAGCACAGGAAATAGAAAGCCAGAAATACCATATCCTGTAGAAATGTTCTAGGCTCCTTCCAGTGCTGCCTACAGAAATAAATCCAGAGCATCTGGTCATGTGATCCTGTGCTAAAAAAAGATGATTTAAGGTAAAATTGGTCTTTGTCCTCTTCAGGGGTCATGCCACCAAATGCCTAGTCATTTGTCTTTATCTAGAATTAGTTAGATAACCTTGTTGGAAAAGCAAATCTAAGGCCAAACCTGTTCTTTTAGTTTTCGATTGATTAGGAATTGGTTAACAACCCTCACCCCACTCCCCCCCCCCCCCCCCCCCCATCTATTTTTCCCCAATGGTGAGCCTTCCCATTAATTCATTTCCAGGAGACACAGGAACATTTGAGACAGAATCTCTTTAAAGTGAGGAGAACCTCTTATAGTCAACTGTAATCAGAACAGGGGTCCCCAATAGAAAATGTCCTCCTCGTTCCTGTTCCAAATAGCACTTTATGGAATTCCAATCATTTTCTGTCTTGTGGCATTGGTCACCAGGACAAATAGAGAGGGTGACACAGACAACACTTAAACCTTACAACAAATTTGGAATGATGTTGAATTCGCCCACAATCTTGCTCTAACCTGCCATTCTGTAGCAATCCAGAGGTAATACTGAGTGTTTCACTAAAAATGAATAGCAGAACTTACTGAATATTGCAGAACATCACTTTAATGAAACACATTTAAAGAAAATCCTTTGTACTTTTAAAAACCTGTAAGGTATAGCAGACTTTTTACAGCCCAAACTTTTTTGTGGACTGAGTGGTGTCAGCCCTGCACAGTGTATTTTGCTAAACTACTCAGTAATTCCCATTATTAGATCCTTTACAAGATAAAGGTTTCAGGAACTCTGGATGGCCGCACTCCAAGATAAATTCAAATGCCTTTTCTTCATGAAGCAGAATCACACAAAAGTGGGTCACAGCAAAGCACAATAGCTAACGCGTGTCACACTACCAAGAGTGCTTATTCATAGCTTACCTGGAGCGGTGGTTCTCTCACATAAAGGTTTCAGGGCCGTACACACAGGCCAAATATCGGGTGGTATTGTCCTTTGTATAAAGCAGCTGGTCTGACAGAAGCTGGCCGAACATATGGATTCTGTTGAAGGGGCATGACCAAAAAAGGTCTGCCGATCGGCATCCGGTCAGCGCTCTCAGCATTGACCGGTGTGTTCTGGCTGGGGCGGCTATCCCCCTGTCAGAACACAATAACATTGGATTGTTAGTACAGGATCTCCTCTTGAGCTCTTCAGTTTTTTTTTTTCCATTCAGTTCACTTGGTTGAACAAAAAAAAAAATGTGTACCAGGCTTTAGTATTTTGTAGTCCAAGATAAGAACTTGGAAAGCTCTTTGAGATAACACAGGATAAAGCCAGCCAAAGATGGTTCAAGTCTCGGCCACTCACCGGCGACTTTGTTACTACCAGCTTACCAGGGACTTTATTTGACTTTGGTACAACCAGCGTGCTGGATTTTTACATGTGATTATTGCCAGTGAGGAGAACATGATAGCTACATGGGAGGGAGTCTCCCATCAACACTGAGTGTGTTGATGGGGGAATCGAGCGATTTTCTTTCCTGCAGCATCTACTTGCAGGTAAGAAAATCACATCATCTATGGCCTGCCTAAATCTTAATATCTGGCAAAAGCATGATTTTTTTTTTATTTTTAAAGTTTGCATGTTCTCCCTATGCCTGCATGGGTTTCCTCCCACACGCCAAAGACATGCTGGTAGGTTAATTGGCTCCTGTCTAAATTGGCCCTAGTATGTATAAATGTGAGTTAAAGACCTTAGATTGTAAGCTCCTTCAGGGCTGGGACTGATGTAAATGTAACACACACACACACACACACACACACACACACACACACACACACACACACACACACACACACACACACACACACACACACACACACACACACACACACACACACACACACACACACACACACACACAAAATCTCATGAAAGTGAGTACACCCCTCACATTTTTGTAAATATTTTATTATATTTTTTCATGTGACAACCATGAGGAAATTACACTTTGCTACAATGCTTGTATAACAGTGTAAATTTGCTGTCCCCTCAAAATAACTCAAAACACAGCCATTAATGTCTAAATCCCCAGCAACAAAAGTGAGTACACCCCTAAGTGAAAATGTCCAAATTAGGCCCAATTGGTCATTTTCCTCCCGGTGTCATGTGACTCATTAATGTTACAATTTTTCAGGTGTGAATGGGGAGCAGGTATGTTAAATTTGGTGTTATCGCTCTCACTCTCCCATACTGGTCACCTGAAGTTCAACATGGCACCTCTTGGCAAAGAACTCTATAAGTATCTGAAAAAAAGAATTGTTACTCTACATAAAGTTGGCATAGGCCAGTGATGGCGAACCTTGGCACCCCAGATGTTTTCCCATGATGCTCAACTACACTTCAGAGTGCATGAACATCATGGGAAATGTGTAGTTCCAAAACATCTGGGGTGCCAAGGTTCACCATCACTGGCATAAGCTATTAGAAGATTGGCAAGACCCTGAAACTGAGCTGCAGCATGGTAGCCAAGACTATACAGTGGTTTAACAGGATAGGTTCCACACAGGACGGGCCTGGCAATGGTCCACCAAGGAAATTGAGTGCACATGCTCCATGTCCTATCAGGAGGTTGTCTTTGGGAAATAGACATACGAGTGCTGCCAGTATTGCTGGACACTCCATCAAATTGGTCTGCAAGGCTGTCACCCCAGAAGGAAAAGAAGATACACAAGAAAGCCTGCAGTTTGCTGAAGATAAGCAGACTAAGGACATGGATTACTGGAATCATGTCTTGTGGTCTGATAAGACCAATATAAACCTATTTGGTTCAAACGGTGTCAAGCCTGTGTGGCGGCAACCAGGTGGGGATTACAGACAAGTGTGTTTTGCCTACAGTCAAGCATGGTGGTGGGAGTGTCATGGTCTGGGGCTGCATGAGTACTACCGGCATTGGGAAGGTACAGTTCATTGAGGGAACCATGAATGCCAACATGTACTGTGACATACTGAAGCAGAGCATGATCCCCTCCCATCAGAGACTGGGCTGCAGGGCAGTATTCCAACATGATACCGACCCCAAACACACCTCCAAGACAACCACTGCCTTGCTAATGAAGCTGAGGGTAAAGGTGATAGACTGGCCAAGCATGTCTCCAGACCTAAACCCTATTAAGCATCTGTGGGGCACCCTTAAATGGAAGGTGGAGGAGCGCAAGGTCTCTAACATCCACCAGCTCTGTGATATTATCATGGAGGAGTGGAAAAGGACTCCAGTGGCAACCTGTGAAGCTCTGGTGAACTCCATGCCCAAGAGGGTTAAGGCAGTGCTGGAAAATAATGGTGGCCACACAAAATATTGAAACTTTGGGCCCAATTTGGAAACTTTCACTTAGGGGTGTACTCACTTTTGTTGCCGGCGGTTTACACATTAATGGCTGTGTGTTGTTATTTTGAGGGGCAGCATATTTACACTGTTATACAAGCGGTACACTCACTATTTTACATTTTATCAAAGTGTCATTTCTTCAGTGTTGTCACATGAAAAGATATAATAAAATATTTACAAAAACTTTTGTGAAATACTGTGTGTGTGTGTGTATATATATATATATCTGTCGAAGCATTTATAAATTGACTTGGCTGCATAAGTACCTATAATAAAATAAATCTGAGATATTTCAAATAGATAAAACAAAACGCATAACTCCAGGCATTAAACTACCCCCATCACCAGTAAGTAAACTCCCATTAGAAAAAAACAAACCATGCACACTTTTTCCTGCAGTTTTCTAGCCAGTCTGGTGACATCACAACAGCTTCTTCTACTTCCTCCATTGGCAGTGGAGGTGGCGGGCATATCTCCTGGACTGAGCGGCAGTCATGTAAGCGCCACTTTAGTCTTAGAGTACTGTCAGCCCAGTGTGCTTGATGATGGGCCCCCTGGGGGGGAGGGGGGGGGTGTAAACAACAAGCCAGGCTCAGAGAGGTGGGTAGATGGGTAGAGTGACATAAAGAGGACTGTCACTGCTGGACCCAGGAGAGAGCCGGGGACAGTGCTGGAGCGTGGCAAGGGCAAAGAGAACTTTTTTATTTTGAACACTTAAAAACTTGTGTTCAACTTTAAAAAGACCAAAAGGAAGGTGGCAAGAGAAGTTTGTTATTAGGGTTTACATTGAGTATAGAGTGTTCATTTTCTAAAAACTCATATAACCACAAAATGAGCACTGGGTGATGAACCTCCTGACAGCACTCCATGTCACACTTTCTCGATTACAAAGATGATTATTCTCACATTCCAGTACGCTAAAATATAGAGTTGAACACCAAAGATAAAGTTAATGGGTTCATACAGGTTCTCTTTGAGCAAAGCATATTTTGCAATGAAAACGAACTTTCTCCTTATTAAGATCTGTTATGTGTCACCCCAGAGAAAGCATTAAATGAGAGAGTGATGATTTATTGTCTAAAATAGTTTATATGTAGGCGGGAGGTATGGGGGAGGGGTGGGGGCGCATCAGACTGGCGTTTACCGCAGACACACAGATGACTGTAAGAAGGCTGATGACTGTACACATTACGTTATACTCTGTAACTGCTTCAGTATGTGATCTCTGTCTGTAATTACAGGGAAAAAAAAATTACATAGTGCAAATCCAGCTCATTTGTTTGTTTCTGGCAATTAGCATTTGGGATGACCCTACTTGACTTAACAAATAGGGTTGTAGTAGAGGCTAATTCCATGACCTGCCATTTGCTTCTGCCGCTGAGCATGGGAACAAAGATCAACATGTGATGAATGAATTTCATTTTGTTTAGAAGCATTGCACACCTTCTGTTTTTCTGTTCATCTGGGCTGACCGTAGATTGATGTTCTACGCCAGAATGGCAGTGGTCAAAGCAATTTCAGCTTGTCTGGCCAGTTGAACACTCATTAGGTAGCTTGTTAATTTATACAACCAAATAGCAAATCAAGTTGTTGCAACTCGATGCATAAAACATTCAGACTGGTCATAAGGTTCAGGTGTTCCTCAAGCCGGCACCACGTTGGTGGAGATGCAAGATCAAGGCCATCTTGGTCATGGACTGTTTGTTGGTGGCTGCTATGCTGGTTGCAGCATTTAAGGAAAGACTGAACTTGGGTTTACCAACTCTCCAGAATTTACAGAGAATGGTGGTAAATAGTTATGGGCTTTGGTTTGTTCGGATCGAACCCCACCACTGCACACTGCCAAACATAGGGAGTGAGGCATTTCGATCCGGACACACCTGAGCCCATTGTTGGTGGCAAATGAAGAAAATGAAACATCTAGTGAGTGTTTGTGAATGTTCTCATTTACATAGGTTAGAGCTGTCCAGCCTGTGGCCAACACAAAATTAAAATATTTTTTTTTTTTTTAAATGTTTTCACACTTGGCAAACACATGCGGCAGAAGAAAAATTTGACAGTGTCTCTTTAGTGGACTTTTATAAGTTTTATCTTCCCAAAGAAAAATCTCCCACTCTTCACAATAATTCCGTATTCATATCACCGTTTTTTCGGCAGCACCTATATTTGTGAGCAACTATTTTCAAAGCTGAAGGGCAAAATCCCTAATGCACACCTTGAGAATTCATTAAAGCATATCTCCACTTTCGTGGGTAAAAAAAAAAAAATAGAAATAATATAGCATGTACAATTGCTACACGGGTCATATTGTAATTGAAATTGCCTTTCCTTTTCAATCTACAGCTGCTGTAATTTTCTAAAAATGCAATGTAATATGGAGACCTGGAGTTGTTCTGTACACAGAATGTGTACTGACCACTCCCCAGAAACTTTCCTGCTTGTGTGATTGGCTCACCAATTTTCCCAGAAGCAGGCACTAAAATACAAGTCAGATTTCAGGCATCCCCTGCCACAAAAATTTCATTTTTGGCGAGATACTACCAGTAGGAACATGTCTAAAGGGATGCAGGCCCAGCAGCTTTTTATGAAACCTTTTATTATGAAACCACTCCCATTAGACCCACTCAGAACAGAGGCACAGGGGAACAAACAGTGATTTATTCAGAATAGCAAAAGGTAGGAATCTGCAACAAAGGTTGTTGTGATCCTTGCAATGTACATAGATCATCCAGAGTGGACTGTTTTTTACTCAACAAAAGTGGAGTTGCACTTTAAGAATTGCTACTACATCCATCGAACCAGATATTGATGTATTCGTTTATCAAAAACCTTGTCAAATCAAATTGCAAATTGCACTCGTTTTATGCTGCCCTTTTTTACTTTTATCATTAATTTTTTTTTACAAAAAAATGTTATATGGCTCAGATAGTTCATTATCTATATCCATTTGCTAACTGCACACTGTAGCTTTACTGTTACAGTGCGGGCCAGATGTGCAGAATTTAGTATAAATGCGTGATTCTGCTTTTCTGGTTAGGGGGTACACTTGCTGCCGTCGAGCCGGCTGTGCTGTGATTAGTCGCAGCACAAGCACAAGCCGATAAGTGGGTGCCAGCCAATGGATGACTTCCGGCACCCACTGATCGGCGAGAAGGAAGGCCGGAAAATGTTCTGTCTATGTAAACAATACAGAGCTCTGTCCTGTCCGGAGGGATGTGGTGGTTTTTATTTTTTTTGTGAAGCAGGGAATAAAAACCAGCAAATCCCTTGAAAGCAGCAGACACAGTACACACATAAACACTGGTTAGGTACACGTTTAACCCTTTGATCATGCTAGATGTTAACCCCTTCCCAACAAATGTCATTAATACAGTGACAGTGCATATTTTTAGCACTGATCACTGTATTAGTGTGACTGGTCTTCAAAGTGTCAAAAGTGTCAGTGCCAGTTTGCCCACCATACTATCACAGTCCCTCTATAAGGAACTGATCGCCACCATTATTAGTATAAAATAAAATAATTAAATAAAAATTCCAGTATATATACTATAGTTTGTAGACACTATAACTTTTGCACAAACCAATCAATATACGCTTATTGGGATTTTTTTTTTTTTTACCAAAAATATGCAGCAAAATACACAATTTATGAAGAAATTTGATTTTTTAAATATTTTTATTGGCTATGTTTTATAGCAGAAAGTAAAAAAAAAATTTTTTGTTTAATGCGCAACAAATAAAAAAACACAATGGTGATCAAATACCACCAAAGGAAAGCTCTATTTGTTAAAAAAAAAAAAGATACACATTTTATTTAATTTTGCATGACTGCACAGTTATCAGTAAGTGCCAGTTTACATAGGGGCGACACGACTTGCAGCGCGACTCACAGAGGCGATCTGCACACGACTTCAGCGGTGACTTGCAAAACGACTTCTGTATAGAAGTCAATGCAAGTCGCCTGAAGTCACCCCAAAAATAGTACAGGAACCTTTTTCTAAGTCGGAGCAACTTGAGTCGCTCCTATTAGAACGGTTCCATAGTACAGAACGGAGCGCGACTTGTCAGGCGGCTATGTCGCCTCTGTGTGAACCAGGACTTAAAGTAACGCAGAAACATGGCCTGTTCGTTAAGGGGCAAAAAACAATTCAGAGGTCATTTTGTGATCTGCCCAATTTTTTCTGCGGTGGATCACTTTTCAATTTGAAACAGGAGCAGTAGACAAGGCATTCAGGAGGCGATGCTCCCAACACCAGAAATCACATTTTGGTCTGTTATTTTGGCGCAGCCCCATTCACTTGAATGGGTCACGTTTGGCAGCGGTACTTCCCACCGAACATGAAGGGGGATCGTTTTTGCCATGCTGTGCGTACAAACCCATCCAGCTGCCTTTGCTGCTTAAAGGGGTAGGGGCGGTCAGGTGGAGGTAAAATCACATCTGTTTTTACCACTCCCCGACCACAAGTGTAAACAAAACCTAATAATCTTTAGAGGTAAGAAGACTACTTGAATATGTAGCTGAAGGTCTTCAACATCACAGAACAACTCCAGTTAGATGTGACTACTAGCTACATCTAGTAAGTGTCAGATCTGGGATTTTTTAGCACTTTGAGAGAGGTGAGCAGAAAAGCCTCGCATGTTCAAGCCCACAGGAAACCCATAAGTGCTCCGGTAACAGCTGCTTACATCAGTGCTGTGCAAGAAGCCATCTCTGAAGGCACAACATGTTGGACCTTGAAGAGGACAAGCTTCAGCGGCAGGAGATCACATCCCACTGCTACTAGATAAGAACAGTAACAGGGCATTGCATTGTGTATGGGATTACCAAACCAGTCTTAAAGCTTGAAAAAAAAAAACATTGCCTTGCTTGAGAAAATCTTGAATTCTGTTGCATGTAGATGGTAAGCTAAGGATTTATCGCTTTATAGTATAAATCTTTTAGAATGAGGAGTATATGGAAGGTCAAAGTATGAATATATACCTACCTACTGAGTCGGCATTTACTTTATTCAGTCCTTGAAGCTTAGGCCAGCCATAGACATTCGAATCTCGGCCAGTTCAGCAGGAACCAGGCAAGAATCGAACCATGTTTGGGCAGGCTGAATGTACCATGTTAATCAATCAGCTTGAGTACAGCCAGGCTGCCGGATTCACTTGCGATTAATGCTAGCAGCTGCTATAGCTGCTAGCATTAATCACGGTCTTGTCCTAAGGGGGACAGCTTCCCCCGCCTGTCAGGAAAAATGAAAATGTGAATGAACGTACACCTTCCCCATTCCTACTCCCGGTCCCGACTGTACTTGCCTCCATGGGTGATGTCAGTGGCTATGCAGTGTAGTGGTCTGGAGATTTAAAAACCCCACTTTTCTTTATTTTTCCCTCTTCTTTCTGGAGTGCTTCTGGGACAGCTCAGAGTGATGCTCTGTTCCAGTGCGGCCAATCAGAATTGCTCTGATCCATCCTGGAAGCATTGCTGAAAGAAGACCGACAAGAGCAGGGATTTCAAATCCCTGAACCGCTACATTGATTGCTCAGGCACTGACAGCTCATCGCCCCACCCACGGAGGTGCATACAGCAAGGATTGGAGGGGGTGGGGGCAGGTTGGGAGGGGCATACTGTTTTAGTTTACCATTTCATTTTTTTTTTTTTTTTTTTTCTTAAAAGGCAAACTTACACTATGCATTTTTTCCAGTGCAGTGTGATGTTAATTTTGCAGCCTACAAAGACATTTTAGAGAACTGTGTGTTTCCAACCTTGTGGCAACAGTGGAGGAATGGCCCATTACTGCTCTAGCATGGCTGAGCCCCTGTGCTCAAAGTCAGCTCCATAAAGACATGGTGTGACCAGTTTGGTGTGGAGGAACTCAAGAAGTAGCCTACACAGAGCCCTGACCTCAGCTGTACTGAAAACCACTGAAATGAGTTGGGACAATTATTTTGAGCCAGTTCTCCTCACTCAGCATCATTCCCAGACCTTACCATTGCTCTTTTGGTTGAAAGTGTACAAGTTTCTTCAAACACACCCCAAAATCTTCTGGAAAGACTTTCTGGAATAGTGGAGGCTTTTATAGCCGCACAAGGAGAGCCAACTCCATATCCATGGCCAAGGTTTTGAAACTGGATGTCCAAGAAGCTCATATAGGAGTGATGGTCAGGTGTTCACATTTTGCCCATATCGTTTCTATAGTGGTCAGTACCCAGCATGAGTGTTTGGACAGATTAGCCCTCTAACGTTTGTAGGTCATCTTCAGGGATATACCATAAAGGTAATATTCTTGTCTATCGAACCTATAAATCAAGTGCTCATTTAATTGGTGACATAAAACAGGACAGCATCTGCCATGTAAGTTCAGAAAGCTGACATTGACGGGATTTGAACCATTTGTCACTAGATGGAAAATCTTTCCATTCCTTATGAAGTAACAAATGAATTGGGTATCTTACCGTGAGCATCAGCTGTTTGGATAGATCATCGAGCAGCTCTGTGGCTACCACTGTTTGGCTTTCTTTCCACCCTGGCCTTGAAAAAGAAACCTTTTGATAGCTGGACATAGATCTTATGAGCCTTTCCAGTCCTCCATCTGTCACAGATTGGCACTTGTTAGCAGAGAACTTTTAAGACATAGGTTAACAGCAGTTTAATCCAGTAATTAAATATATTGAAATTGTGCATTTTGGTACCTTTTTGTCCCCCCAAAACTTGAATAATTTTGATGTATATAACCCTGGATTCTGTTTTCAAATACACAACAAAAATATAGTACGTTTGTTGTATCTGAAAATACTAGCAGTGATAATCATGTGTCTTTCGGTATGCATAATTTTATACCGCTTGACAATTAGGTGCACATTTCCCTGTTGTCCCTCGTGTCAGTTGTCACTGATTCACAAAACTGGTCCAAGACAGTTTTGTTCTGTAACGTGGAAATTAGCGAGTTGTCGTCAGCTGGCGTTTGACGTGCAGCTTCCTGCTCTCTGCCGCTAACGATGCCTTTTGTGCCATCACCTGTCTTGTTATAGGCAAAGTACTTAAAGCCTTATTTTCAATTCATCTTCATTCTACCAAACAAACTGCATGATTGCTTAAGGTCTGGTATTTATCTTAGTTTTGCATTAGTATTAAGACTCAAAGAAATAGAATTACACTTTTGTGTAAAAAAAAGAAATGTAAAAACACAGATTTTTTTTTAAAAAAGCCAATAAACAGTAATAAAAAATAAAATAAAAAAAACTTGACATAAGCACATCCAACTTTTCATCCAAAACTGAAAATATTTTTTTCCCTTTACATACACTTTAAGGGTTCATGCACATGGACAGTTAAAAATTTTTTTTATGCGTAGCTTGAAGTGGAATTGCAGGCTAAACCTAACTTATCTCAAAAGTGCTACCCCACCTTCCTAACACTTTTGATGACTAACCAGTGTAAAAAACATGTACATACTTATTATTTCCAGACTGTTCTGTTCACATGATCGGGATTCCCTGTGTCAGCCAGTGGTGGCTGCAGGGGAGAAGAAGGATTGCTGACAACTGGGCCAGAAGAGCCTATGGGTGATGTCACCGCTCCCAGGCATTTCAGCTGTTGTCAAGAGCTCTCTCCCAACCCCTACAGCAGCCGCTAGCTGACACATTGGAGATTCCATGACCGGACCAGAGTTGATGACATCACAAGGGGGTGGAGTCACCCGCTGACGTCTTCGGGTAGCTTTGCCCCTTTGCTATTTAAGAAATGTCACAAGTAGGAGCAGGCAGTTGGCGGTTAGCTTTTGTCACGGGCGGAGCTTTTTTCCTTTCTTTTTTGGGGTCCGACGGGGTAGCTTGAGATGGATCTATTTTATTTTTCATTACCAGCATTTTTTCTATTTCTTTTTTCTTTTTCTTTTTTTTTGCATTCAGCTGTCAGTGGGGAAGACCGCATACAGTTGATGACTCGTTGGTTGGCGTCCAGGCTCACTGCTTAACAACCAGCTATTCTTCACACAGAATTCGAATTGATCGATCATTGTACATATGTACCTATATAATTTCCTCCCCCTCTCCTCCCCCTAGTGCTTTCTATAAGCTAAGCAAAAACACCTGAAGCTGTAAAATGCTTGTATAAAGCTGCAAAAATGCTTTAAAAAAAGCTGCAAAAATGCTTTAAAAAAGCTGTAAAAACGCTTGAAAAACACTAGTAAATTGCTACGCTCAAGTGTGAATGGAGCCTAAATCATCCCTAACATGAAATAACAAAATCACTCCTGCCTTTTCCACTCCCCAAAATCTATAAATACTAAGAAAATAGCAAAAATACTTAAAGCCCAATGAAATGAACATAAATATAAAATAAATCAGACAGTCATACTAAAACTCAATTTTCATAATGCCACCTCCTCTTTACTGTTACAGCAGGATGCCTAGGTATGACTGTGCAGCTCAATAAGAATCAGAATAAAGATATATTATAAGGCTGAGAAAAAAAGGCTTGGGTCCATCTAGTTCAATGTTGGGTGTGTGTGTGTGCGCGCAAAAGATTTTTATTCTCTAACAATCCCCATTGCCCCATATATTTTACTTCCTGAGGAAGACATTAGGGAGGAGCTCAGACGTGTTACGATTCTAATCCCAACTCACCAGAGCATGCCCACAAGGAACTGTCACTGTACTTGGTCAGTCATGTGGCAAGACATCCCCAACGCTTCAGCTGCATGTATACACGCCCCTGGTATATGGGGTAGCTACGGTGCATGGAAAATTTTATCCGATTATTATTTGCAGAAGAAAACTTCCAGCTTCCTGGCAGGATTGCTCAGGTGGCTTCAGACTAAGATCCATACACACATAAACTAATCCCTAGAAGACATCTAAACAATTTTGAAGTTGTCAACATTCTCCACTAGTACCACTCTGGGGGGTTGGGGGGGATTCCACATTTCTACTGTTTTAACAGTAGAGAAGCCTTTCCACAATATAAGGCTAAGTCTTCTTTCTTCTAGCCTCCTCAGGGACCACATATTTATATTTCTCTCCTTCAGCCCTTACTCGATTTCCCCAGCTACCTTAAACAGCATGGGTGGACGAATCTGCACTAGCTAGTGTAGTCTGACAGCCAGTACCCATGGCTACCAGAATACCCAAACAGTGTCTGCATTTGATTGGATTCAGGCGTTGTTTGGTTGAGCTCTGCCCAGCTCCTTTGACAGAAAGCAATAGAAAATCAAGCCAGATGGTGCTAACGGGGCTACCCACAGAATGAATTTTGCTGGTTTAGTAGAAATTGGCCAAAATTCAGTCCATTTACAGTCGGCTTTCTAATCCATTTTTTGTTGTGATGGGAGCTCAAAACTTTGATTTCTCTCTCGCTTTAAGTCCCAGTGACAAGGGTCTCTGGGGCACATTAAGAGATTGTGTATGCCTGACAGGGACACAGGCAGCAATATAAACCTAACGTGGGTCCCAAACACTCAATACTCCATCCAAAATGACAATAAAAATGTTGATTTTTTTTTAGTTGAGCAAGTGTCAAGCATTTCTGCTAAGATCAACATTTTTTGTATATATAATATTATTTTTATTTTTATTTTTTTATTTTTTTTTGTTCTTTGAGGTTGGATATCCTTTCATGGCAGTAATAGCATCTTTTTTTCACACTTTGTTGGGTTACAGCCTTATTGCAACTTTTATTAAATTCGTTATTTTTCTCAAAATTTTACAAACAATACCCCATGATAACGTTGTGAAAGAAGTTTGTACATAAGTATTCACATAAGTATTCACATATTCCATGACACTCACAATTGAGCTCAGGTGCATCCTGTTTCCACTGATCATGCTTGAGATGTTTCTACAACGTGATTGGAGTCCACCTGTGGTAAATTCAGTTGTTTGGACGTGATTTGGAAAGGCACACACCTATCTATATCAGGTCTTACAGTTAATCGTGCATGTCCGAGCACAAACCAAGCCATGAAGTCCAAGGAATTGTCTTTAGACCTCTGAAACAGGATTGTATCGAAACACAGATTTGGAAAAGGGTACAGAAACATTTCTACAGCATTGAAGGTCCCAATGAGCACAGTGGCCTCCATCATCCGTAAATGAAAGAGGTTTGGAACCACCACCCCTTAGTAAAAGGTGCATGGCAACCCGCCTGGAGTTTGCCAAAAGGCACCTGAATGACTCTCAGACCATGAGAGACAAAATTCTCTGGTCTGATGAAACAAATATTGAACTCTTTGGCCTAAATGGCAAATGTCATGTCTGGAGGAAACCAGGCACCGCTCATCACCTGGCCAATACTATCCCTACAGTGACGCATGGTGGTGGCAGCATCATGCTGTGGGGATGTTTTTCAGTGGCAGGAACTTGAGGACAAATCGGGATCGAGGGCAAGATGAATGCAGCAATGTACAGAGACATCGTTGATGAAAACCTGCTCCAGAATGCCCTGGAACTCAGACTGGGGCGAGCTTCATCTTCCAACAAGACAAGGACCCTAAGCACACAGCCAAGATAACAAAGGAGTGGCTATGGGGCAACTCTGTGAATGTCTTTGAGTGGCCCAGTCAGAGCCCAGACTTGAACCCAACTGAACATCTCTGGAGCGATCTTAAAATGGCTGTGCACCAACACTTCCTATCCAACCTGATGGAGCTTGAGAGGTCCTGCAAAGCGGGATGCGAGAAACTGCCCAAAAATTTGTGTGCCAAGCTTGCAGCATTATACTCAAAAAGACTTGAGGCTGTAGTTGGTGTCAAGGGTGCTTCAACAAAGTATTGAGCAAAGTCTGTGAATACATATGCACACAGGTTTTTTTATATTTTTTTTAATATAAATTTGCAAAGATTTGAAACAAACTTCTTTCATGTCATTATTATGGGGTATTGTTTGTAGAATTTTGGGGAAAAAATGAATTTAATCAATTTTGGAATAAGGCTGTAACATAACAAAATGTGTAAAAAGTGAAGCACTGTGAATACTTTCTGGATGCACTGTATATGAAATTTTAGGGATTGGGTTTACTTCCACTTTAAAAAGGAATAGCAAATACCCTTAAAAGTGGAATCGGCAAGCTTTCCTTATTAAGGGACTACACTTCTCAGCATACCTTGCCAGTTGCAGGTTGCCCCGGGCCACCAGAGAGTTGTTGGCAGTTTATGGGCAGCGCCCAGCAGTGTACGAGCTCACTCCCGACACTGGCTGTGCAGTTCTGTTAAAATGCCTACTGGACTGTTCCTATGTTTAACTTCAGTCCCAGCCGTAGTACATTGCCGAGCCTTTGCTGTAAAGAGCACGCCTCTTTCTCCTTTCTTTCATTTCTCCCCTAACTTTGAAACCAGTTTTCAAAGATGGCCTTCGAGGTTCCCTCCCATCGCACCATCGTCTGAAGTAACACAGGCGCACGGAAAAAGGAAAAAAAAAAAATCCTAACCGGATTGTGATAGAAAAACTACATCTGACAGGTAACAGCATGGTAGGGTTCTCATTTCAAAGGTCGCTATGATGGGAGGAAAAATAATCTGTGCCTTGCCGGGAAATTGTAAGTGAGAAGGACGAGAACAATATTTATATTCCTGCTGAGCTGGACCGATCCAGCCTTTCCAAGGGGAGCGAGGGCCGTGTACCCAACTATATCCGGGTGTCGATAATTAATCACACGAGACCCAAACCTGGATTCAACGCTGGACGAACATGCCGAAGATACATTTCAATTCATTGACAGTGGGGCTTTCACTCTGTCAGATCTGATCAAATGTATAAAAAGAAAAGAAAAGCAATGGTACATATTTTCTCTTTTTTTATTGGGTTGCTGATTTGCAGGAATTCTTATTTCTCATGTTAATTTAGTTCTGAAATAATAAAAAATTCTTTGCACACAGCCATTTCCATCAATCTCTGCATCAGAGGACTCTAACATCTACAACCACAGTCATATGTTATTATTATAATACATTTATATAGCTCTGACATATTCCACAGTGTTGTACAGAGAATACAGTCATTCACATTAGCCTCTGCACCTGAGGAGCTTACACTTTAAAGCTACCACCACAGTCGCATACTATTATTATTAATAATAAACATTTATATACTGTAGCTCCAACAGTCCCATTACTCTCTGTATTAGAGGAGCAGAGGAGCATATGCTCTAATGTGCCAATCACAGGCATGCTAGAATAATTCTATATTTATACATCAGTGATATTTTTTTCAGTGTTGTACAGAGAAGACTGGCCATTCACATTAGTCTCTGCACCAGAGGAGCTTACATTCTAATGTCCCGACCAAAGTCACACACTATTATTAACATACATGTATATGAGTAGCTCTGACATATTCCACAGTGCTATACAGAGAACACTGAGCCATTCACATTAGTCTCTTCACCAGAGGAGCTTACTCTCTAATGTCCCCACCACAGTCGCACTCTATTATTATTATAAATTTCTAAATCTTTGACAGGTTCCACAGTGCTGTAAGAAAACACAGTCAGTCACATCAATCTCTGCACCAGAGGAGCTTACACTCTAATGCCTCAGCACAGTGATGACACATTTATATAGCGCTGACATGTTCCTCAAAACAGAGCCATTCACATCAGTCGCTGTACAAGAGGAGCTTACACTTTTTAGTTACAGACACTAGGGCCAAAACTGGCGGAAGCTAACCTACAAGCGTATTTGGGATAATGGGAGAACAGTTCTACAACTGGAGGAAACCCAGATAACATTTAAACTCAAAAAATGAAAATAATTACAAAGACTCGAGCACCACAATACAGTAGTGCCGGCAACGTTTCCATCTTGCTTGGTGGTAAACTTCTCATTGATCGATAAGCAAAGATTAACTGGGGGGATGTATGAAAGCTGGAACAAACAGAATCTGGAGCAGCTGTGCATTGTAACCAATCAGCTTCTAAACCAGTTTGTTCAGTTGAGCTTTGAAAATGAAAGCTAGGAACTAATTGGGTGCCATGCACAGCTGCTCCAGTCTTCGTAAATTCCCCTCAATGAAAATGTTAGGCCCCTTACACACAAGGCGGGCTGCTCAGATGATTGCCGCTGAGCTGGAGGATGGCTGGCCTGTGTCCGCTCTGCTTATACAGAGCGGACACAAACACAGCCCAGTCTCCTCTATGGGCAGTTAGATGTAAATGGACCGCCGGTTCGTTTACACCTGACTGGCATCTGATCCACCAAACAGATGGGAAACAGATCCCCTTCCACCTGTTTTTAGTGGACAAGATCAAATTGGATGTAGGCAGGTGTTAACGGACATATGTCGGCTGACATCCACCTCTCCATAGAGGAGACTGTAGGGTCCAATCGGGTCCACCTGTCAGTTTTTCAGGCGGATCCGATCAGGCCCTCCAGTCCCCTGGCCCTCCAGATTGGTCCATCCATGTCAAAGGACAATTTTGTTTAACCATTTCAGCTCCAGAAAGTTACCCCCCTTCATGACCAGGCCATTTTTTGTGATAGGTCATTGCACTACTTTAACTGACAACTGCGCGGTCATGCAATGCTGTACCAAAATAAAATTTATGTCCCAGCTTTCTTTTTGTGGCATTTGATAACCTTTGTGTTTTTTTTTTTTTTTTTTGCGCTATAAATAAATGACCAAAAATTTTGTAAAAAAAAAAAAACAATAATATTTTTTACTTTCTGTTATAAAACCAAACTCCACTAAACAAATGTAAAAAAATCACATTTTTTCATCAAGGCCAAAATGTATTCTGTTACATGTTTCTGGTAAAAACAATCCTGACAAATATATATTGATTGATTTGCACAAAAATTATAGCTTCTACAAACTAATGGGATATTTTTAATTACGGTATTTCCTTTTTTTTTTTTTTTTTTTACTATTAATGGCGGCAATCAGTGACTTTTGCCGGGACTGTGATATTGCGGCGGACAGTCGGTACACTAACTGACACTTTTTGGGGACCAGTGACACTAATACAGTGATCAGCGCTAAAAAATATACCTTGTCACTGTACTAATGACACTGGCAGGGAAGGGGTTAACACCAGGAGCGATCAAAGAGTTAACTATGTGCCTAAGGTGTGCTTTACTACTGTGGGGGTAGAAGAAGGTATGGATTGGTGCCCCTGCCTCTGTAGTAACAGAACGGCGATCTGTCTTGTTTACGTAGGCAGAATGCCATTCTATCACTGTATCAGCATCGGTGCCGGTGGAAATCGAGCCTGCCGTACCTACCAATCATGATGTGTCTAATCACAGTGGGAGTGGTCCCGCCGGTTGCTTGCGCCCCAAACCCGGAAGTTTCGGCTCACATACTAGGTACGTGACCGGCACAGAAGTTCCACTTTGCCCCCTTATATTTACAGTATGCGGTCAGCAAGTAGTTAAGAAAAAGGTATACAAAATGACTCCGGATGGTCCTACCTGATAGGAAATTATGACTCAAGTTGACCACAGCTGTGCATTCAGTCATTGTACTACAGCTTCTGGTGAGGTATTTTATTCAGAAAATCAATGTCTACAACCAGTTAGATACAATAAATGGAGTCAGGTAGCCTTCGTATCTTAAAAGACAGGTAAGAGAAATAAATAAAATAAACATTTATAGTCACCTAGGTGAATGCAGCATTGATCCAATGCTGCTTCTGTCCTCTGCGGCCTTGAAGCCAGAAAACCGAGCAAAGACCGCTGATCACTCGGTTCTTGAACTTCAATGAGCAGTGATATGGTGGCTGTCAGTGACCAACTCTCTGCTCTGCCACTCCAGCACTCACTGTGGAGGGGATGGGAGCGTCTGACTCTTAAAGGCTTGCCTTAGCTCATCTCTATGCTTTTTGGAACTACGTATTGCCTACCTCATTTCTTGCCATAAGTTGATCACTTTCAGTTACTGATAGCCTGGAAAACTCAAACAAGCATCCAAACCAGCATTGACGCCCCTAACGACATTCCTCACTGGACGAAACATGTAGAATAGAGCCTGAGATCTGGTGTCACAATGCTACACGCGTGGACCGCGGCCATCTTGTGTGTTGGAAACATCTACTTGTTCATACCATATGACACGGTCATTTTAAACATTTTAAATGGGAGTATTCTGAAATTCTTTTGGAATAAACTTTGCACTGGCTTGATATACTTGCACCACGAGGAGTCATATTCTCTTATTTTAATGCATGTTATCTGTGGACTCGCCATCCGTGAGGGTTTATTCAAGATCAAGCTTTATATTGCCTTAGTGAAGACATGACCATTTTGTGGATTAACATGCCTGTTTGACCACCTATAACCTAGTGGTCCATACTTTGAGGCAAGAGGCCCAGTGTGTTGATGTTTGGTGGAGGATTTCATTATGCATTTTAATCTGCCTGACTATACACCTCAGGTGACTTCAATAAGAAATATGAACTTTTGTGCCAGTGTTTATGGACACTTTTGAACTTTTTATTTTTGTTTCTAGTGCTGCATATATGGTACCTTATCTTTTATGTTCTTATTGTCACCAACAATTTTATGCTAGCTGCTCCCTAGAACCCAAGCACAGTGAATATTCTCTCTCTTTATTATACATGCAAAGTACTCCATGCAGATGTTCATTCTCCACAAACCCACCAACTTGTTTTTTGAAAAACTTAGACTTAAGTCACAAAACAATGCTTCAGCTTGCAGAGGTCACAGCGATTTGTCTCTGTTTAATGATGTAGCTGAAAGAGTAAATATAAGATCTATGTTAAAAATATATACATTTTCATTATATAATATATATACTGTATGTGTGTGTGTGTATTATTTATATATATATATATATATATATATATATATATACACAGTTGTGCTCATAAGTTTACATACCCTGGCAGAATGAGATTTCTTGGCCGTTTTTCAGAGAATATGAATAACACAAAAACTTTTCTTGGTTAGTGTTTGGCTGAAGCCATTTATTATCAATCAGCTGTGTTTACTCTTTTTAAATCATAATGAAAACAGAAACCACCCAAATGTCTCTGATCAAAAGTTTACATACCCTGGCGATTTTGGCCTGATAACATGCATACAAGTTGACACAAAGGGGTTTGAATGGCTATTAAAGGTAACCATCCTCACCTGTGATCTGTTTGCTTGTAATTGGTGTGTGTGCATGTATAAAAGGTCAATGGGTTTCTGGACTCCTGATAGACCCTTGCATCTTTCAGCCAGTGCTTCACTGATGTTTCTGGATTCAGAGTCATGGGGAAACCAAAATAATTGTCAAAGGATCTGCAGGAAAAAGTAGTTGAACTGCATGAAACAGGAAAAGGATATAATGAGATATCCAAGGAATTGAGAATGCCAATCAGCAGTGTTCAAACTCTAGTCAAGAAGTGGCAAATTAAGGGTTCTGTTGAACCCAAACCACGGTCAGGTAGACCAACTAAAATTTCAGCCTCAACTGCCAGGAAAATTGTTTCCTGATATAGCCATTACTACGCAAATATGCCACAAAGTATCCCACTTACAATACGCCAAACAGCACAGAGACAAATCTCAAACCTTCTGGCACAAAGTCTTTTGGATTAATAAGACCAAAATTGAGCTTTTTGGCCACAACCAGAATGCTACATTTGGAAAGGAGTCAACAAGGCATAAGATGAAAAGTACACCATTCCTACTGTGAAACACGGAGGTGGATCTCTGATGTTTTGGGGATGTGTGAGCTACAAATTCACAAAATTGATGGCAAGATGATTGCAGTATGTTATCAAATACTGGAGGAACATTTGCATTCATCAGCCAGGAAGCTTTGCATGGGACGTACTTGGACATTCCAACATGACAATAATCCAAAACACAAGGCCAGGTCGACCTGTCATTGGCTACAGCAGAATAAAGTGAAGGTTCTGGAGTGACCATCTCAGCCTCCTGACCTCAATATTATTGAGCCACTCTGGGGAGATCTCAAACGTGCAGTTCATGCAAGACAGCCCAAGAATTTACAGGAACTGGAAGATTTTTGCCAAGAGGAATGGGCAGCTTTACCATCTGAGAAGATAAAGAGCCTCATCCACGTGTGTGTGTGTGTGTGTGTGTGTGTGTGTGTATATATATATATATATATATATATATAATATCTATCTCATATTATGGGTTGGAGAAAAATGAGGAAACACTACATGATTTGTAGGTGTGAAAGACATGTTTCACGTTGAAAGCGGAAGTGATACAAAGAACACTAGACAAACTTAAGTAAACAAAATCAGTGGGGCGCTCTTCAAATATCCCCCTCAGCCTCCTGCCTAAATAAGGGTTCTGGGAATTTGTGGAATGTTCTGGGGGGTCAGATGACTTTACATGACCTATCCTAGAGGACTTGAGAACTTTCCCAATCAGCTGATCTTTATTGACCTATCACAAAACCCTCCATTGAAATTATTCAATAGGGGCTTTAAACTCCTACCGCCACCATCCCATGAGGGAAAGGGGGGGCCTAAACCAGGCTATCCCCCTTTCCTCACATTCGTTTGAACTCCATAAGCAATACATTTATGGGCGAGCTGCAATTGCCTAACCACTAGTGACTAATATTAATACTAATATTAATGCTCAGAAGTGGAGAGTGGTGCAACACCTATAAATTGTGGACTATCGATCAATGGAAGACTATAATATGGTCCGATGAATCCAGCTTCATACTGTTCCCAACCACCGAATGTGTTTACGCATGGTGAACACCATCCCAAGCTTACGACCAGGACTGTCTTTTGCCAATGGTAAAGCATTGTTGCGGCACAATCCATGGTTTGGGCAGCCATATCTTGGTATTCTGCAGTCCCCATCATCACCTTCAAAGCTGAGACACTGCCAGCGACCATGTGCACCCCATGGTGCTGACGTTGTTACCCAAGACAGCACATTTACCAAATCCGTAGTGCTCTAATTCACACAGCTGGTGTTGTGAAATCGTGGTTCGATGAGTATGCAGACAAAGTCTCGCACCTTCCCTGGGCGCCACGGTTGCTGGACCTCAATATCATAGACCCATTATGGTCAATTTTAGATACCACGGTTCTTGTTTTCTGCCTCTGAGATCTATTTTAAAACTGGAACGATTTTATGCACGTAGAGTAGTATCCGATTCCATTATCCACTAGTCAAGACTTTTATAATTCTCAATTCCGAGGAGAATTCAGGTTATTTTGGATGCAAAACCATATTCGGTAACGATTTGGTTCTTTTACCCAGTGTCTCCATATTTTTGTCCCATCCCTGTATATAATAATAATTAGAATAGCAGGTTAATCAACACTGCTAAATTTGGCTTGGGAATCTATACGTAAAAGACGAGTGGGTCATTTTGGAGTCATAGAAAGTTAAAACTGCCTTTTGTTTCCTAGATGGCACTGGGTTTGCCCCATAGCTTTCTTTTTCCAAACTCGTAAGGCTTAGTTGCCCGTAGTCTGCTTTTAGTATTTCCTCTGCGTTTGCAAGCCTTGAATATGATTTCCTAGCGGTGCCAGAAGTCGATGTTGAGCAATTTTTCAGTACAGTGGATAGTTCTGTGTTACAAGTCTAGCACCCTCTGACACAGAAGTTGATCACAAGCTTCTGCTCATGTCAGTGACTTGTAACATACGTTGTTTTAATAAGAAAAATGAATGCCTCCCACAACTCTGTTCTCTCCAGAAATTATCAGTCAAGAGCCCCAAGCATGCTCACTTAAAGTTTCACTCTTGGCGACCGCCTATTCGCAATGATTCACCAGTATGAACTGAGAATTTATGTTAATATGACCTACATTCCAAAATCCTAATCACTCCTCGATGAGACTTTAGCACTTTCTTCTTTTTGAGTGACAACTGCAGCTGTCAGGGACATTCGTTGAAAAAAAAAAAAAGGAAATTTTGTACAGGATTTTGGGGGAAGCAAGATGGTGCGTATTTTACAGCATGCCTGTGGCATGTGTTACATTTTGTTGAGCATGACGTTTAATAGTTTCATTCCTCCTCCGTGTTCAGAAACTTCTTTTCTTACTGCATGTCCTATTTCTACAATATTTTTCCTGATGACTTTCCTAGACCTACGTCCGGTATAGTAACAGTGTTAAATTACAGTGGGAAAGGTTTAGAATCTCACGCTCCTTCAATTAAAAACATTTACCCAGGTTCAGCACCCACCGTAAACATTAGACCCACATTTCTGCAGGTCTGTGAACACCTGTGTACACCTTTACACCTTTTGCCTTTTTGTTAGATATGTTTTTGATATTGAAATCAATGAAAATGCATCTCAGCGCATGCATTAAGATATCCCTCATAATGCAACATGACGCACGTAAAACCATCATTTCGCACATGGTGTGCTGATGCATGTTAACATTTAATGCAGAGTGATTTCAATGGGCATTCAAGCCCAGGAATTAAAAATCCAGCCTTGCAGTAAATGCTTCTTATATCTAGGCGTGCATGAATTAGAGCCTTTTTACACTGAGGTGCCTGTCCATAAAATGCTGAGCACTTTTGCGGCGTTAGCGGTGCACTTTTTTGAAGGTCACGTGACTCCAAAACTGCTTTAAGAACCGGTTCGAGGTGCTTTTGAAGTGATTTTCAGGTGCTTCCCATTCATTTCAGTGGAGAAGGAGTTTTTTCACCCCCCGCCAGCGCACCACCCCAGTGTGAAAGCATTTTCAGGTGCTTTTTTAGTGCCAAAGCGCCTCGTTGTGAAAGGGCTTTAACCACTTGCCCATTGGCTCACACCGGCAGAATGGCACAGCTGTGTAAAACAACGTCTCGGTATTCCTTTAACCACTTGGGATCCGCGCTATTGCCGAATGACGGCATTAGCGCGGACCTAGATTGCCGGGACTACGTCTATTGACGTCGTCCCGGTTACTAGCGGCCTGCGCGCCCCCTGAGGGGCGCGCGCGGCGCGCTCTGTGATCGGCGAGTCCATGAGACTCGCCTGATCACCGATCCGTGTAAGGGGTCGATCCCGACCCCTTATCACGTGATCAGCTGTCAGCCAATGACAGCTGATCATGTGATAAAACGGAGCCGGTATTCGGCTAGTATTCCTCCTCGCGCTGACAGCGCGAGGAGAAAAAAAAAAGCCGATCGCCAGCGGCCGTGTTCGGGACATCAGTCCCGATCACGGCCAGCAATTCAAGCGGACACCTGCCCCCTGCCAGTGCCCACCTGCCACCCGCAGTGCCATCCTGAAATAAAGTAAGTGCCCCCCTGTCAGTGCCACCCAGCAGTGCCCATAGTGCCCACAGTGCCACCCAGCAGTGCCCACAGTGCCACCCAGCAGTGCCCACAGTGCCACCCAGCAGTGCCCACAGTGCCACCCACAGTGCCACCCAGCAGTGCCACCCACAGTGCCACCCAAAATCTGCCTCAAAGGTGCTGCACCCCAGTGCCGCCCATCAGTGCCCAGCAGTGCCGCCCATCAGTGCCCAGCAGTGCCGCCCAGCAGTGCCACCTATCAGAGCCACCTATCAGTGCCACCTATCAGTGCCCATCAGTCCCATCTATCTGTGGTACCTATCAGTGCCCATCCGTGCCACCCATCCGTGCCACTTATCCGTGCCACCCATCCGTGCCATCTTATCTGTGCCCATCTTTGCCCATCAGTGCCGCCTTATCTGTGCCCATCGGTGCCGCCTTATCTGTGCCTATTAGTGCCGCCTTAACTATGCCTATCAGTGCCCACCAGTGCAGCCTATCAGTGCCCACCAATGCAGCCCATCAGTGCCCACCAATGCAGCCCATCAGTGCCCACCAATGCAGCCTATCAGTGCCGCCTAATCAGCGCACTTCAATGAAGGAGAAAAATGACCCGTTTGCAAAATTTTATAACAAACTATTAAAACATGATTTTTTTTTTTTTTGCATCTTTTTTTGTTTGTTTAGCAAAAAATAAAACTCCGAGCTGTAACTAAATACCACCAAAAGAAAGCTCTATTTGTGGGAAAAAAATGATAAAAATTTCATTTGGGTACAGTGTTGTATGACCGCGTAATTGTCACTCAAAGTGCATCAGCGCTGAAAGCTGAAAATTGGTCTGGGACTGAGGGGGGTTTAAGTGCCCAGTAAGCAAGTGGTTAAAGAGCCGCCGGAGGCGCGCATGGCTGGGGCCCCAATGCGAGTGGCCAGCACGCGCGATTGTGGGCATGAGAGCCAGCATGGGGATTTGTCTTTATAAACACACAAATCCCTGTTCTGTCAAGGGAAAGGAGACATATTGTGTCTTCCTAGTATGTAGGAACAATAATATGTCTCCTCCCCCAATCAGTCCTATCCCCATACAGTTAGAAACACTAATTGGGAACACATTTAACCCCTTGATTGCCCCCTAGTGTTAACCCCTTCCCTACCAGTAGCATTTACACAGTAATTGGTGCATTTTTATAGCAGTGATCGCTGTAAAATGTTAATGGTCCCAAAAATGTGTCAAAATGCCATAAATCTTTTCCATAGTTTGAAAACGCTTTAACTAGACCAAATCAATCAATGTATGCCGATTGCTATTTTTATTACCAAAAATATGTAGCAGAATATATATTGGCATAAACTGATGAAGAATAGGATATTTATTATAGCAAAAAATAGAAACCGCAGAGGTGATAAAATACTACCAAAAGAAAGCCCTATTTGTGGGAAAAAGGGGACACAAATTTTGTTTGGGTACAGTGTCGCATGAATGCGCAATTGTCAGTTAAATCAACGCAGTGCCAAATTGTAAAAAGTGCTCTGGTCAAGAAGGGGGTAAAATCTTTGGGTGCTGAAGCGATTAAGGTGTAAATACCTACCTTACTCCCCACTCCAGCAGGTTTCCTTCCAGTGCCGTGACTGGTCTCCTGCAGCCTGCTTTGTAAGCTGCAACCAGCTCTGGTCACACTACATCGTCCTCAGCATGCAATACAAAGTAAATATCCCTTCATTGTACATGATGACACCAAAGCCTACAGACCGGATCTTCAGGCAGAGGATTAGAGTGCTGAAAGAAAGGGTGTAAGGTAAGTAATAATGTAATTTAAGCCCTGGATGTAACAAGCATTTAATCTTTGATGTGTAAAGCACTTGCCCCACTGCAAGTTTGTTAAATCAATGGGTTTGATTTAGTAAAACTGGAGAGTGCAAAATCTGGTGCAGCTGTGCATGGTAGCCAATCAACTTCTAAGTTCAGCTTGTTCAATTAAGCTTTTCCATTATAGGACACAGAGCCTTAAGTATTTACTTAGTGGGTTATAGCTACCTTCAGGTGTTGACGCTAGCACACCCAATACAGGAAGTTGACTCCCCTATATAACCCCTCCTCCTTCCAGGAGTACCTCAGTTTTTTCGCCAGTGTCTAAACGTGTTGGCACAAGTGAAGATGTGCTCTGCGGAGCTCCAGGAGGGGTCCATGCTGTATTTAAAAGGCCTCCAGAACCGGATCCATCCAGCCACTGCGGCTCCAGGATGGTACCCAAGCCCGCATAGAAGAACGAGGTTTTGCCTGTAACGCTCCTCTTTGAAGGCTGGACTCTAGGAACCAGGACTCTTTTCGGTCTTGCTACATTACCTAAAGCTGTCCTGAGGGGCTATACATGGTTCAAAAGGAGTGAAACCCCTATTAAAAGGGCCCCAGTCTTTGAAAGTTTAACCAGGCTGCCCGCCAGGATGGGTGAAGTTTGGATCTGTATGTTTACAGCAGTATCCTGCAGCGAGGAACAGGTAAGAGGAAAGCATGGGAACTGCAAAGTCCACCTATGACTTTTCTTTCAATTATATTGTAAAATGCCTTAAAAACTCCTCTAGAGGGAGTAATAGTGTATAGACCCTGTTTAAATCTTTGCTAATACAGCGTGTGTCTCAGCAGCTGGAGGGTGGGGGGTCTCCTCTCCCCCTAAATGGGGAAACTGAGTGGATAGGGATACATGTTATGTTTAAACAAGCATAAATCTGAAAAGCTGATAAAAAGGCTGTGTAAATCCCCTTACCCCCCCTCCCCTCTGAGGTGACTCTTGCTAAAGCACAGGAAAGGGCGTGGTGCATAATAGACAATCAGGCTCACACCTGAAAAAGCTTAAAGCTGATACTCAGGGAAACAGACAGTGTCTATCAGAGCAGCTGAAGCAAGGCTGCCACAGGACACAGAAGCGATGGTGCACGTGAGCGGTTTACACAGGCATTTGCAGTACAGGAAAAATGTATTGTTTAGCATTAGAACATTCTATGCTACCACTGTTTTTCCTACTATTGTTCAAATAAATAGAACAGTTCTTAGAGTTCCTTTGCTTTTTGTGCTTTGCACTATGGCTTCAAGGCTTACTACTAAGACACCAAAACCACCCCCAGGCGCTGGGAACTCCAGACATACCTCCACATTGTCATCCTCTCCAGAGATACTTGACATGGCAAGCCAGGGTGAGTCATTAGAAGCAATTGGTGGTGCAACTGCTTCTCACACTTCAGCCCCTGTATACGTGACTGAAGATGCATTCTCCTCTGCCCTGCAGGACTTAGAATGAAGATTAGCGGCTTTAATCGCATCCTTCATTAAAGGGGATAAGAAGGGTGCTGGATCCCTCTCTCCCATTCCAAACCCCTTACCAGGGGAACAGTGGGGACAGGATGAGGTATTACCCTCAAACGATCGGGAAAAACAAACCGATTTACTCCTCTGCGGAGGAAACAACAGTTGAAGTTTCAGCTTCACAATCTGAGGTACAAATCCTTACGGACATGGTTCGCTTCACTTTCATGCTACCCCTAACAGAGTCAGCTGAAAGTCTGGTTTCTTTGGGTTCCTTGAAACCTTCACAATCAGTGCATGCGTTTCCAGTTCACACATTACTGAAGAAGCTTATTTATACCGAATGGGATCATCCGGATAAGCATTTTCTCCCTCCAAAGAGATGCTCAGTTCTCTATCCTATGGAGGATTCACCAAAAAATTGAAAGTTCCAGTAGTAGATATTGCGATTTCCAGTGTGACTAAAAGTTTAAATTGTCCAGTGGACAATGCACAGATGCTAAAGGATCCAACAGATAAAAAGTTGGAATTCCTGTTAAAATCCTCTCTTTCTTTAGCAGGTACTGTTGCTCAGCCTGCAATTGCAGCTATAGGCATCTATCAGTCCTTAAAAGACCAGTTCACAGAGGCCTTTAACGAGCTCCTTGCACAACAGGCCAGTGAGTTGGCTGATTTACCAAAAGCATTATGTTTTGCCATAGATGCTATAAAGGATTCTATTCACCAGGCGTCTCGCCTTGCACTTGTGCTAGTACTTATTCATAGGACCCTTTGGCTAAAGTGTTTGTCTGCCGAAGCACCCTGCAAAAACCTACTGTCTAGTTTCCCATTTCACGGGGAGCGACTATTTGGCGATGATTTGGATAAATACATCCAGACAATTTCCAGTGGAATAAGTACTCTTTTTTTGCGTCAAAAGAAAGTATAAACTTCTTTAATTTAAACAGACTTTCTCTCCTGCACCAAGCGCATCCGCCTCTAGGCAGTGGTGAAGGCTTACACCGTCAGATTCCAGAGGAAAATCGCAGGGTCAGGCCCAGGCTCAAAGGAAGACCTGGAGCCGCAAGACTGCAAAGCAGTATACTAAGACCTCTTCATAAAAGGCGTCTCCCCTCACCAAGGTGAGGGGAAGAATTCTGCATTTCGCAGAAGTCTGGCAGAGGGAAACTCAGGACAGATGGGCTCTCTCTACAGTGACTCTAGGATACAAATTAGAGTTTCGTAAGTTTCCACCCTCTCAGTTTCTGAGATCAAAGGTTCCCAAGGATACAGGGAAATTAAAATCCCTGTTTCAAGCATTGGACCAATTATTGACTCAAGGGGTATTCATACAGATCCCCACAGAAGAACAAGGTTTAGGTTTCTATTCAAACCTGTTTACGGTACCAAAACCGAATGGAGATGTAAGGCCCATTCTGTATCTAAAAAATCAAAATTGGTTCCTAAATATTCGCTCATTTCAAATGGAGTCGATCAGGTCAGTGGTCTCCATCCTACAAGGTGGAGAACCTCTTGCGTCCATTGACATCGGGGACGCATATCTGCATGTTCCTATATTTCCCACTCACCAAAGGTTTCTGTGATTTGAAGTCGAACAACGGCACTTTCAGTTCGTGCCCTTACCCTTCGGGCTAGTCAGGGCCGGATTAACATAGGGGCTATTGGAGCTGCAGCTCCAGGCCCCTTTCTCAAGATAGGCCCATTTGCCCAAAAAAAAAAAAAAAAAAAAAAAAATTTTTTTTTTTTTTTTTTTTTTAAAGATAGACTTGTACGAGGATTGTAGCTCGGCGATCAGTCACAGAGACCCCACATTTGGGGAGTAGGTAGCTAAAGACCCACTCCAGCACTGGTTAAAATATGGGGCTGCTATCATCTATGGATACGGGGCTCCTTGCGCAGACTGTCATAAGCTACATACAGAGCGGTCAGTATAAATACAAGCTGGAACACTCTGCAGCAGACTCAGAGGATGAACTCACATAGCTTATAATAATTATTTTTATATTACTTATGATAATTAACCCCTTGCCACCCAGGCCCATTCTGAGACTTCTCTCCTACATGTAAAAATCATCATTTTTTTTATGCTACAAAATTACTCAGAACCCTCAAGCATTATATATTGTTTTAGCAGACACCCTATGGAATAAAATGGTGGTCTTTGCAATGTTACACGATATTTGCGCAGCAATTTTTCAAACGTTTCATTCATTAAAAAAAAAACTCTAAAGTTAGCACGATTTTTTGTTGTGTACTAAGCGATGCTTTACATTTTTTTACAGGTTACATGTTTAGAGTTACAGAGGAGGTCTAGTGCTAGAATTCTTGCTCTCACAGTAACGATGGTGGCGTATGTAATCTGTGTGTATCTGGCTCTGATACTAACCAGTGCCTACCCAGGGACTGACTAGCATCTCTCCCCAGCCTGTCCCCACACACCCTCTCACCTGCTGCCCTGTGAATGGGGCAATCACTCCCGCAGTGTTATTGTGTTCTGCCAGTGAATACAATGATTAGTGTTGCTAACTATAGCTGGCAGCACTGATTGTTTTGGGGAAAACTTGACAGGCTGGTTGTACTCAAGTCGGTTAATAGGTTGACCTGTGTAAAACCAGCTAGCCCATACATAGATCAACTATGGCTGGTCTCTGCTTAATTGGTGTAATTTCAATCCATGTATGGCCAGCTTAACCACTACGCAGTCCCTAAACATCCTTCCACAAACCTTTCCATTTTTCATTCCCAGATTACTTCATCCTCCTCTCCTATACATAGTGCCCACTGTCATACTCTCCACAATTCTCTCCTATACATAGTGCCCACTGTCATACCTCCAACACTTCTCTCCTATACATAGTGCCCACTGTCATACCCTCCACACTCCTCTCCTGTACATACTACTCACTGTCATACCCTCCATACGCTTCTCCTATACATAGTGCCCACCGTCATACCCTCTCTCCACACTCCTCTCCTGTAATTACTGCTTACTGTCCTACTCTCCACACTTCTCTCCTGTACATAGGGCCCACTGTCATACCCTCCACACTCCTGTAGATATTGCTCACTGTCATACCCTCCACACTCTTCTCTTCTACATAGTGCCCAATGTCATATCCCCTACACTCCTCTGCTGTGCATACTGCCCACTGTCATACCCTACACACTCCTCTCCTGTACATAGTGCCTTCTGCCATACCCTCTGCACTCCTCTCATGTACATAGTGCCCACTGTTAGACCCTCCACATTCCTCTCCCTCACCTGCACATACTTCCCACTTTTATACCATTCATACTCCTCCCCTATGCCTCTTACCCACAAAAACTGTTATTTAAAATTATACTGAATATCCTCAATGTTACCAGCTCTAGAATGGGCACACTTTTGTTAGTTCAACTAAAGGAAATCTCACAGTCCTCATATTTGTTCTGCCCCATTATTAGTACTTATTTAATTTTGTAATTACTATTGTGATGTATAGAGGAACATAGGGGATGTCAGCTACTCCAGATATAGCACTTGTAAAAAAAGCGTCCCTGAAAATATTTTTGAAATGTTGACAACTATGTACTTAGGCACTGCCCAAGGGCCACAGGTAGGGGGCCCCATGACAGGCGCCTGTGATATTAAAGCGGTAGTAAACTTTTCTAACATTACTACTTTTTAGAGGTCCTGGGGTAGGTTATGCCACAATGTACAATTATGCCCAGCATATTAGCACATTAGGGTAAACTTACCTGTCAGACTGAGCCCTCCAGTGCTGTGCTGTGATCAATCTGGCGGAGCCCGAGCACTTCCATCTTCACCCGGTCTTCCTTCTGGGTTCTGTGCCTTCGGACACTTGCCTTGGCCAGGCTGCTTTGATGTCATTCCCACACATGCTCATATGCATCCTCTCTCTCCCATCCCCCCCTTTCTCTCTCATCCTCCCTCCCTTACCCCTCACACCTCTTTCATCCCCTTTCTCCCTCTCTCTCTCTAATTTAATTTGTTATAACAAAAATAGTTTGCATTTTTATTTATTTATTGTTTATAAAAGGCCCCACAAAAATCTTCAGCACCAGGCCCACGAAGTTCTTAATCTGGCCCTGGGGCTAGTCACAGCACCATGGGTATTCACAAGAATACTGACCTCCTCTAGCCAGGTTGAGGTCACAGGGCATAACAGTGTTGGCGTACCGAGACGATCTATTGTTAATAGACCAGTTAATGACTCGCTTAAGGCAAAGCATACGCATTACAACCAGTTATGTGGAAAGTCTCGGTTGGATCCTCAACCTAGGGAAGTCTTCCTTAAAACCACTAAGAAGGCTGGATTACTTAGGCCTGATCATAGATACAACCCAGAAAAGGGTGTTCTTGCCTCCAGCAAAGATCAGCTCCATACAAGAGCTGGTACGGATGGTCAGGTCAAAAGCAAATCCTTCGATTCGCCTTTGCATGAGGTTGTTAGGAAAGATGGTAGCTTCATTCAAAGCATTCCCCTATGCCCCATTCCATTCAAGACTTTTGTAAAACAGAATCCTCTCTGCTTGGAACAAGACAATCCAAGCTTTGGACTTGCCAATGCGGCTGGCCCCAAGAGTGTCTCAAAGCCTCAGTTGGTGGTTATGAAGCCAGAATTTGCTGAAGGGGAAATTCTTCAGACCAATAATCTGTAAAGTAGTAATGACAAATGGCAGCCTCTCAGGCTGGGGGGCGCTACTAGAGGAGACTACTGTCCAGGGACAGTGGTCAAAACTCGAAAGAGCCCTGCCCAGCAACATCCTATAGATTTGGGCAGTGTTTCTGGCTCTGAAAACCTGGACCTTCAGGTTAAAGAATTGTCCAGTCCGGATTCAATCTGACAATGCCACGGCTGTGGCCTATGTCAATCATCAAAGGGTCATCAAGAGTCTCTCAGCTCAGAGAGAGGTGAACCATATCCTAACTTGGGCAGAAAGGAATATCCCATCCCTATTGGCAGTTTTCATTCCAGGAGTAGAAAATTGGCAGGTGGACTATATATGTCGCCAGCAGTTATCCCCAGGGGAATGGTCTCTTCACTCCGAAGTGTTTTGGGCTGTTTGCCAAAGATGGGGGACTCCAGACATAGATCTTCTAGCGTCCAGATTCACCATGAAGTTAGTCAACTTTGTGTCAAGAACAAGGGATCCACTCATTTGCAGAACAGATGCTCTGGTAACCCCGTGGGATCAGTTTTTACTGATATACGCCTTTCCCCCGATTCAGTTGATGCCTTGACTTCTTTGCAGGATCAAGCTGGAAAGAAAGACGGTAATTCTGGTAGCACCAGCATGGCCCAGAAGGTCATGTATGGAGAGATTGTAAAGATGGCAGTGGAGGGTCCTTGGTCTCTCCCACTAAGGCCCATCCTACTTTATTAAGGCTAAATTTAACGGCTTGGCTTTTGAAACCCACATTCTGAAGAAGCGTGGGCTTTCCAGGTTTGTTATCTCAACTTTAATCAATGCAAAGAAACCAGTTTCCAGAGCTGTATATTATAGAATTTGGAAAGTTTATGTTTTCTGATGTGAATCCAAGGTTTGGCACCCTCAGAAGATATATTATAGGCAGAATCCTTGCTTTTCTACAATTGGGCGTAGAGATGAAGTTGGCCCTAAGTACTATTAAGGGTCAAGTCTCAGCCTTATCGTCTTTATTTCAAAGACCGCTTGCTACGCATTCTTTAGTCTGGGGTTTTATGCAAGGGATGATGCGGATTAATCTGCCAGTTAAATCACCTTTAACCCCTTGGGACTTAAATTTAGTTTTGTCAGTGTTGCAAAAACCGCCATTTGAACCATTACAGCATGTTCCCTTAGTCCTTCTGACTAGGAAGCTGATATTTTTGGTTGCTATATCCTCAGCAAGGAGGGTTTCAGAATTGGCTGCTCTTTCTTATAAAGAGCCATATTTGATTGTTCATGAGGACAGAGTGGTGTTACTCCCTCGCCCATTCTTTTTGCCAAAAGTGGTTTCAGGCTTTCAATTCTGAATGAAAATATTGTCCTGTCATTGTTTTTCCCAAAACCATGTTCCAGGGAAGAAAAGTCACTACATTGTCTTGATGAAGTGAGAGCAGTGAAAATCTATTTAAAGAAAACTGCTCAGATTCCCAAGACTGATGTTATATTTATTCTGCCAGAGAGTCCTAAAAAAGGACAGGCAGCGTCGAAATCCACTGTTGCTAAGTGGATTCGGCAAGTTATATTTCAAACATATAATTTAAGGGGTAAGATTCCCCATATTCAAGTTAAAGCGCACTCTACCAGAGCGGTTAGTGCTTCTTGGGCAGTGTGTCACCAGGCCTCCTTTGCTCAGATCTGCAAGGCCTGCAAGTTGGTCTTCGCTCCATACATTCACAAAATTTTACCAAGTGGATGTAAAAAGGAATGAGGATATCGCCTTCGGGTGCAGTGTGCTACAGGCAGCAGTATAAGTCCTCAAGTTCTGGGGGTGCCCTACGGGTTGTGTCTCCCTCCCCTCAAGTAGCATTGCTATGGGACGTCCCACTAAGTAAATACTTAAGGCTCTGTGTCCTGTGATGTACAATAAGGAAAATAGGATTTTTATAACAGCTTACCTGTAAAATCCTTTTCTTGGAGTACATCATAGGGTACAGAGGTCCCGCCCCTCTTCTTTTATGGGGTTTAAGTATATTGCTTGGCTACAAAAACTGAGGTAGTCCTGGGAGGAGGAGGGGTTATATAGGGGAGTCAACTTCCTGTATTGGGTGTGCCAGTGTCAACACCTGAAGGTAGCTTTAACCCACTAAGTAAATACTTAAGGCTCTGTGTCCTACGATGTATTCCAAGAAAAGTATTTTACAGGTAAGCTGTTATAAAAATCCTATTTTCCACTCTCCAGTTTTAGTAAATAAACCTCAATGTGTGTTTTGATGCATTTCCATTGGTAAAAATGCATGGGTGTGTATCAAGCCTTACAGAGCTTCAGAAATGTGGGTGTAATGTATATGTTTGTAATTGAATGCGTTGGAATATTATTCCTGTCATTCTGTAAACCAGGACTGGGTTGATGAGTTGTGGCTGAATGTCAGTTTGTTTGAGCATGATGTTGTAAACGCAAAACTGTTTCGTTTTGGATAGAGTGGAGAGGGATTTCAACGTCAGTTTTTATTGTTGTCTGTCCCACCATTAGGAAGATTCACCCTCTCTATTTAGCTTGCTTACCATTATCATTAAAAGTTAAAGAAAATCCCAAATTTTGGGTTGTCCCCAAAAAAGTAATAGAGGGGAAATCTTCCAATTGGGACACTAGTTCTGGTGATCTGAGGGTCCCCAAGGTATGTCCTTAATTTGCAGGCATTTCCTCTCGCTTGGCTATGGGACAAGAAGTGGAGTGAACTCTCCACAGTGGGACAAGGATGACGAAAAAAAAGGATCCCTGCTAGCTATCAAATCAGGGAGGTGCGGGGGCCGGTCCTTTCACAACATGTTACTCCCTGAATGCAATGGAATTACATCCTTATGCCGCATACACACGATCGGAATTTCTGCCAGCAAAAGACCAATGAGAGCTTTTCATCGGAAAACGTGACCGTGTGTATGCTCCATCGGAATTTAGCTGGCCAAATTCCCGACCAGCAAAAATTTGATAGCATGTTCTCAATTTTCCCGAAGGAAAAACTTTCTATCGGAAATTCTGATCGTGTGTATGCAATTCCGACAAGCAAAAACTCACGCATGCACAGATTCAACTACGAGATGGAAGCTATTGGCTACTAGGTATTGAACTTCCTTTTTCTATTCCCGTCGTACATGTGTTGTACGTCACTGAGTTCTTGGCGGTCGTAAATTTGGTGTGACCGTGTGTAGGCAAGACAGTTTGAGTGGAATTGTCAGAATTCCAACAGGAAAACCATCAGAGCTTTTTCCGATGAGAATTCCGATTGTGTGTACGCGGCATTACAGGATGTCTCCAATTTACAAGCTGGCCTCAATGTACTTTCTAATTGGGCAACTAGGTGGCAAATGAGGTTTACTGTTGATAAATGTAAAGTTATGCACTTGGGGGGTAAGAATATGCATGCATCATACATACTAGAGGGAGTACAACTGGAGGGATCTGTAGTGGAGAAGGATCTGGGGGTTTTGGTAGATCATAAGCTCAATAATATGCATGAAATGCCAAGCTGTGGTTTCCAAATCAAGCAAAGTACTTTCTTGTATTAAGAGAGGTATGGACTCCAGAGAGAGAGAGAGATATCATTTTGCCCCTGTACAAATTATTAGTAAGACCTCATCTGGAATATGCAGTTCAGTTTTGGGCACTAGTTCTCAAAAGGGATATTGGGGAACTGGAGAAAGTGCAGAGAAGGCCAACCTAACTGATAAGAGGCAGGGAGGAGCTCAGCTATGAGGGAAGATTAGAGGAACTGAATTTCTTCTCTCTTGAGAAGAGAAGATTAAGGAGGGATCAGGAAGGAGTTTTTTCCCCTGCTGTAGCAAATTGGAGCATGCTTTTCTGTGTTTTTTTGCTTTCCTCTGGATCAACTGTGGGTAAAGGGTATATGGGATTTGCTGTTCTTTTCTTTTTTTTTTTTTTTTGGTTGAACTAGAGGCTCTCTTTTTTTCAACCTGACTAACTATGTAATATGGGTATAACATGTTATGAAAGGTGAACTTATCCTTTAAGCAGAATTTTCTTGCTTTCTATCCCAGTGAACCACTGTGTGTAGGGATGTCACCAAGGCATAAAATACAGTGAAATCTTCCAAGGGGGGCAAAAGTGATGTAAAAGCCTTATGTTTCACCACTTTATCAAAAAATAATATGAAAAAAAGAAATGGACAGTCCAAGCCAGGATTACAGAGTCTTCTCACCCCAGAGGAACTCTTGAAATAATTCTCACGTCTTGAGAACCCCTTGGTAAAATCAGTTCAATGTGATAAGTATCCTCCTTACATTGGTGGAAAGACTGTCACCTTTAACCACATGCCGACCAGCCGCTACAGTTGTACTGCGGCAGCATGGCTCAGCTGCACGAATTGGCGTTATGCTACGCCGTCCACCCAAGCCTATGCAAGTGCCTGGGGGTCTCGATCACCGCCCGGCTCCCGCGATCACTCGGGGCACACGGAGAACCGGCAGCTGTGTGTGTAAACACACAGTTTCTGGTTCTCTAAGCAGGGAACTGACAGATCGTCTGCCCATACAGAGTATGGACAGCGATCTGTTAGTTTCCCTGCACAGTCCCATCCCACCCTTCAGTTGAACACAAAATAGGATACATATTAACCCCTCCCCTTCCCCCCCAGCGTTAACCCCTTCACTGTCAGTGACATTTTTACAGTAATCAGTGCAATTTTAATCGCACTGATCGCTGTATTAACGCCAGTGGTCCCAGAAATGTGTCAAAATTGTCTGACATGTCCGCCATAATGTCGCAGTCACAATAAAAATCGCTGATCACCACCGTTACTAGTAAAAAAATTATTTTTTTATAAAAATGGCATAAATCTATCCCCTATTTTGTAGGCGCTTTAACTTTTGCGCAAACCAATCAATATACGCTTATGTAAACGTATACGTTTTTCTTTTGTTTTTGTTTTTTTACCAAAAATATGTAGAAGAAAACGTATCGGCCTAAACTGTGTAAAAAATTATAGCAAAAAGTTAAAAAAAATTTTTTTTTTTTTAATTAGCGCTCTTTTTTTGTTTATAGCGCAAAAAATAAAAACCGCAGAGGTGATCAAATACCATCAAAAGAAAGCTCTATTTGTGAGGAAAAAAAAGACATTGATTTTGTTTGGGAGCCATGTCAGTTAAAGAGACACAGTGCCGAATCGCAAAAAGTGGTCTGGTCTTTGGCCAGCCAAATGGTCCGGGACTTAAGCGGTTACAGCCAGCTAAAAATTATCATTGGTATTATGCCACTGGCTTTGCCAACTATGCAGACAGGTAGGTGGTCAGTCATCTGCAGCTCAAGGAACCCCCCAGCAACCTCTGAAGGAACCCTAGGGTAACATGAAAATCTGGTTCAAAATGGCTGGTCTACGCTAACCCTGACAGCTGTATTATAAATCCTTTGATAGACCTCTGGGCACCACACTTTCAGATTTTTTTTTCTTTCTGTCTGTAATGAAGATTCTAAGTTTAAGCACTTTTTTTTTATATCCTACAAATGTTCCGTCTCAGCGCACAATACCTGGTGCTGTTTCATCTTTGACATCTTCCAAGTGGGATTCTTTCTACTTTCTGCACTGAGATGAGTTGCTTTTATTCCCATTTCCGATCACAACACAACAACCAGCATTCTGTAGGTGTGCAGCGTCTACACGCGCCACTTCTGTGATAACTGCCCTTTGTGGAAGAACACCTCTCCTCTCTCTTCAAGTTGTCATTGCAGACCTTTACGAGGAAACACTCTGTTTTCGGCACTACATCAAGGAGTAAATACCTCCTGGCTTTTAGTATTATTGTTTGAAACAATGCATTTCAAAGGCTTTCTTGCAAAGAGCAGTGTTCTTGATGTGGGTATATTACAGGCAAATCCTTGTTTTTCTGTTTCATTCTTTGTGTCTGTAAAGACAACTCATGAGTTTTCCATCTTGCATGTTAAACTATAACTAAAGGCATTTTTTTTTGTTTTGGATTGAGTGGAAAGTGATTAGAACACCGGTTAGGTTTTTATTGCTGTCTGTGCCCCATTTAGGAAAATTCTCCCTCTCTTGTCTGTTATCACGGAGAGTGAAAGTAAAAGAGAATCCCACATATTGGAATGTCACCAGAACAAGAATAGAAGGGAAGTCTTTGAATGGGGACACTAGTTCTTGTGACAGCAAGGGATTCCCTCACTTTGGTGTGATTACCTCTCACTTTCTGTTTTGGCTATGGGGCAGGAAGTGAAAGGAAATCTCCGAATGGGATGTATGCCTAGTATACACAATAAGAAATTTGGATAAAAAAATACTGCTTTTTGGAGCGATTGTCTTACAATCTGATCATTAGTAGACATCTTTCAAAAGCCAATCATGACACATCTTGTGAAAAAATCCGAAGGGACAAGCATGAAAAAATGTTCTCTTAAGATAACAAAACTAACGATTTTCACGTAATTAGTATTGTATTTGTACGAAAAAAAATTATGTGACCTAGACCACACATGCTCAGAAGCTAAAAAATACATTACAATGCCATACAAAACTTTATATCACATCCAAAGTTATAAAGTATTCTGGCTGATGAGAAACTTTTGTAACCTATTGGTTTTCGAAAACCAAAACAGGCGATCGTTCAACAGGGGTTATAACTCTCCCTTACTCTACCCCCAAAATTTTTTTTTTCTAGTTTAGGAGTTATGAGCCCATTATTCAAAGGATTCGTTCTGGACTACTTATTGCTACTAGAAAAGGTTAGATTCTAAACTATAAGGCAGGTTATGGTTACCCCTGTGCTTTCTTGTAAGATTCAAGACTGCCAATTCTTTCCTGTTACAGTATATTTGTGTCAAGCCCCGAGATATTATATTGGATTCAGTGCTAGCCCTGCCTATCTGCTACAGTACAATATACTAAAATAGAGAGATTTTCTTAAAAAACATATTTCATGGTGTGCAATAAATATTATCTTTACTATTACTTTAAATTATTTGTGTCCCATTTTAGAGATTTCCTTTCCCTTCCCTGTCCTGTAGACACAACATGCAGTAGGCGCAACATTCACCAAAGTGAGGGGAAATTCTTCTTGTACAGTTGTCATCAAAAAAGTGGTCTTATTGGAATGTTTTCTTTCTGTCCTGTTTTGGTAATAACTCGCAGCTTAGAAAGTGACTCCTGTCCTGGGTGCCTTGAAACTGGAATTAAAGATTCAGTCAACCCAAAATTGGTATTTGAGTGTTTTGTGGATGCTTGGGAGTTACACCCGACTTTTTCCCTATCTTTTGGGGACTTGAAATGTGAGTTCTCTGTGCAGAGTTCTTGTGTCTGTACACCAGCTATTCTCATTATAAGGCGTTCCACCCTCCCTGCACTGGGCTCCTGGTCTGCTTACCAGTTGTGGTCATTATGGAGGGATTTCACCATGCCTATATTGCTGTGTCCATAATCACATCATCCTTGGTCTCTGAACACCTTCTGTGCCTATTGTGAGGGGATCCTTCCATCCCAAATTTTGTTTTTATTATATACAGCATCATGAAGAATGTAACAGAAGTAGCTGCAACAAAGATTTGCAGGATCACCCAAAACTTCCAGGTAGGCAGCAGCGTACAGTGCCTGGGAATTATAGCAATGATATCTCGCTATAGGAGTATCTGAGACCTATTAGAAGCCAGACTGGCCAAATAAGGTTCACAAATGGCCTCTGCCTGCATTAGGGCCCGGGTCAACAATCTTTGAACTTGTGTTGTTTGTTGGTTTAAGATGCTATTGAGATCATTTAGAATCCATTAGTTCAACCTGCAGTTAACCTACTTCAAGCAGGTTCGCATTCCATAGATTTGTATAGGAAAATAAAACCAATTTAAAGCAAACAAAACCCCATTGGCACAGGCCCTTGTAGACGCACCCTGGTGGCGTCCCAGTTATTTTCACAGCTCCGACAACATTCAGTCATCTATTTTAAAATGACTCGCCAGAACCCAGGCATCCAATTACTTAATGAAACACTTGTAGTTGTATTTTATTCTTTTAAAATAATTTCCCCTTTCTTCAAATTGTGTTTTCAAGGCTTTGATTTCTCTCAGGTCTCAGTGTTTCGGAGCTGGCCTGATGTTCCTAAGAATATTGACAGGCTTGTCTTTGTCAGGGCCCCAGCTTTTCCTCAGCTTGATTTCACAGCAGGGTCAGTACTGTCTGTACCAGTTGCCTCCCCTGTATTACCCGCCACGTCTGGATTTTCTCAAACGCGCCTTTTCTTCTTGTACTTGCAGCGTTTGAAGAATGAGCTGCACTTTCTGTTAGGAAACAATGTTGTCTCCCATTTGCACCGAAGAACAAAAGGAGCATTAAAAAATAATTTCTATTGAAGAGGCACGCGCTCCAAGTTTAAGACAATATCAAAAGGACAAGCACGGGGCCGCACATTCGAGTACATCATTCAGGTACCCTCGGCACCTTAAAGTGCGCAATTCTGTCTCTAGCAACCGTACAATTTGTCTAGAAATAGGAAATATTATCTTGACTGGTTGCATTCTGGGATTGCAAGTGAGCATATTACTTTATTTTACCGCCACGCCATTTGCATATTCGTGCCGGGGGATGGTTAGTATGCAAAGGAAGCTGCTGAGATTAAAGGAATAGTATAATATTTCACGTTTAACTAAGCTTTCTACTCTCCCATTGTGGATCAGGAACAAAAAAAGCAGCAATCGCGTAGGATTAATGAAGAAAGAAATAGAACACTTTCAAACAACGGGAAACTACCTCTCTACTAATATGGCTACGAAAATCTTGAGCGCAGTGGAGTAGGCGGGTGTATCCCTGATGTTTTCATTTGCCCCTGCTGTAAGCTCACCCACTGAAACAAAAGCCTAATTTACATGATGTTTTCATATATTTTTTTTTAATTGACCTACATTATACTATAATTTGACAGTCAAAGATGTGCTTAGAGTGACCTGGTGATAACTGTTAGGCCCCTTCCACACAGCTTTCCCTTTTCACACAGGCAGACCTAATTGGACACTTCATTCACCTCTGACACCTGCTGCTTTCTGATCCAATCCTGTCTGTGAAATCCAGATGGATGGTGACCCTATTTTCCATTCGTCTGGTGGATCGGATTGAATGGGATCCGATGCAGACGGACAGGTGGTCTGTTTCCATATGATCTTCCCATAGAGGAGAGTGGGGCTCTTACAGGTCCATCTCTGCACAGTGAGCGGAGATGGACCTGTCAGCTGCCTTCTCAGTGGTGATCAGCGGATCGATCCCCCACCGAGCAAAGTGGAGACCACCGGGCAGACTGCCTGTGTGAAGGGATCCTTAAGGGCATTTATGATTGGCATTTGCTTACATTACCAATACTTCTCTCCCCAAGTCTATGCGAACGCAAAAGCAGCTAGAGGGTAGATCAAATGCAGGTCAGAAGGAGGCCAACTGCAGGTCAAATACACCTGTTACGTTAGAGGTGGTTGGGATGTTAAGCATTCCCCACCCCGCAAGTGAACGTATACAAGGGGGTGTTTATAAATGAGGCTCCATGGTGGACAAAGCTTCAGCCGCTTATGATTGGGCCAGAACAGTGACAGCTTCTTGTTGGGCTTGCTCAGGTGGGTTTGGACTAGGATCTGAACACGTCTGAGCTCATCACTACCTGTCACTGGATTCTGAGAGATCCCAGAAGTGTCACAAACTGATGTGAAAAGCACACTGCATTTGCCTGTTGACTTCAGTCCAAAGTCTGTTAATACTCTCAGAGTGCTAAGCAGGCAACAGCATTGAAAAGCAGGTTTTTAGGGTTACCTGCATATACAGACACGTACCTCCCATTGTGCTCCTATCTGTAATTTTAAATCTCCCTCACCTCACTATTGACTGATAATTATGATACCGGAAAGTGGGATGCAAGAAAGCTAAGCCAGAGACTTCTGTCCCAGGAGCAAAAAAACATTAAAGATCAGATTTGGAGCTTTATAAGGTAGGTGAGCATGGATGACATGGAGTATCAGAATTCAGGGAGAGTTGCTAGCTCAGTAGGCCCTTTTAGTTGTGATATGGGACTTGTGACTTGACTTTATCATTTGACTGCAGCCATAATGAGCCAAGGCACATCCTATAATGCCCATGATTATGTTTGGACAGGACAGTCAAGATTTGGGATTACTACAGCAATCTGCTCTAAACATAGGTTGATGATATTCTCCAAGTTTCTAGTTCATTAAAAAAAATCTTTAGTCACTTTCTAAAAAATGAGAAGCCAGCCACTACAAATACTGTAGCTGCTGACTTTTAATAAAGGAATACTTACCTGTCCAGGGATCCAGCGCTGTCCTCACCTGGGTGGCTCTTTGCTGGTCTTCTGGTCTCCAGCACTGGCATGTTTATTGTGGAAAGCCGACTTTGATTCCTTGAGGCTTTACAGCCAGCTCCCCACTGTGCATATGTGAGCCAGAACTTCTACCCTGATCATCTAGGTGGTATGATCGGAAGTGGGGAGTGGGTACCTGTCAGAACTAGGTATGCACTCCCATTAAAATAAAAAACCAACAAAAAACAAAGAAAAACATTCCAAATATGATAGAGGAGGGGGGAGGAGGCAGAAAAGCCAAACTTCCCCTTTTGAGTGAAGTTACGCTTAAGGGAAGTCAGTAGGTATACAGTTGAAAGAAGGCCTCTAATAAACACTATGGGGCCACAAAACATTTCCAAAAGTACTTAGCTGCATTATTATATAAGAAAATGTAAACCACACTAGATCTCAAAGTTAGGAGCAAGAGGGGTCACATGTAACCCAAAACATACACTATATTACAAAAAGTATTGTGACACTTGCCTTTTCACTCACCTGAACTTTAATGGCATCCAAGTCTTAGTCCGTAGGGTTCAATATTGAGTTGGTTCACCCTTTATATCTATAACAGCTTCAATTCTTCTGGTAAGGCTGTCCACAAGGTTTAGGAGTGTGTCTTTGGGAATGTTTGACCATTCTTCAAGAAGCACATTTGTGCGGTGAGGCTCTGATGTTGGACGACAAGGCCTGGCTCGCAGTCTCCGCTATAATTCATCCCAAAGGTGTTCTATCATGTTAAGGTCAGGACTCTGTGCAGGCCAGTCAAGTTCCTCAACCCCAAACTCGTTCAGCCATGTCTTTATGGACCTTGCTTTGTGCACTGGTCATCATCCAAATCATTTGGTGGAGGGGGGATTATGGTGTGGGGTTGTTTTTCAGGGGTTGGCCTTGGCCCCTTAGTTCCATTGAAGGGAACTCTTAAGGCATCAGAATACCAAGACATTTTGGACAATTTCATGCACCCGACTTTGTAGGAACAGTTTGGGGGTGAGCACCAGTTGAATAAGACTCTGCTTTTCTGGATAGCTCTATTCCAACATCCAAGAGATAGTTGCGGCCATGATCACTTCTCCCAAAGAACCACCACCTCCTTGACATGTTTCACCACAAATGGCCTGATCACAAGGGCTTTCTGATCAATTTTGTGATGAAACACATCAAGGAAGATGGTGGTTCTTTGGGAGGAGTGATCATGGCTGTGGCTTTCTTGTGGATATTTGAATGGAGTGTGGCTCCCATCCAGTTATTATTGTCCATCACAAGTGAAAATGAGATTTTTCTTGAAGGCACCCATTTAATCCATGCACAAAGTAGAGGAGCAGGTCTGAAGCTGTGCTGCGGGATGTTTGAATTGTAGTGTAGTCTTATTATTATTTACCATTATTTTATGGGAGCCAGATGATCATTTTGTTCAGTTTTGATTGCCCACTAAAAGTTAACAAATTTGGCAATACTCCTCTACTCTTCTTTTAGAGCAGCAGTGTCAGTAGGTACTTTGTACCAGGCCAAACGGCTTTATCCATTTTGGCTTCTGGGCTTGATGAGGCTCTCTGGATGTTCTCCAGTATACAGTAGTAGTGTTCATGTATAGATCGCTACAGGTCAGAGGTCAGGCTGGATACACACGCAAGGCTCGGCTAAGAGTAATCATTTCTTTACAAGCACTATGTGCGGATTAGCTGACCCCTGAGATCGCGTATTGACCCTTGCAGGTATTATCTCCCCAGATCGATGGCTTCTACTATTGGATTGAACGGAAGTCAAATCTTAATTGCTAATTTGCAAATTGCTACAGCAACACTTCAGTTTATTGAAATGTGTCTTTGTCTTTGTTTTGCTGCTTGCTGATCTGTTAAGGGTGTTTTTCTAAAGAACAGAAACAATCCTGCATTAGTGAAATGGCCATTTTGGAAACATCATCAATACAATTCTACTCCTTTGCATTTTTTTTGGTGAACGTTCCCTGCTAAAAAAAAAATACTGAAATTAAATCAGATTCTTCTAAATATTGTTGATAATATACAGTGGATATAAAAAGTTTACACACCCCTGTTAAAATGTCGGGTTTCTGTGATGGAACAAAATAAGAAAAAGATAAATTATTTCACCTTTTAGACCCCTTTCACACCACACCGCCCATAGCGTGGCTGGATTTGCGGTTTGTTTCGGCCGCTAGCAGGGCGCTTTTACCCCCTGCTAGCGGCCGAGAAAGGGTTAAAACCGCCGTCAATACGCCGCAATAGCGCTGCCCCATTGATTAAAATGGGGAGCAGCGGTGGAGGAGCGGTAAACACACCGCTCCTTCACCGCTCCAAAGAAGCTGCTGGCAGGACCTTTCCCTGACGTCCTGCCAGCGCACCACTCGGGCTTTCAAACTACAGACAATGGTGCAGCTTTTTTAGGGCAGATTGCAGGCGCTATTTCTAGCGCTATAGCGCCTGCAAAACTCCCTGGTGTGAAAGGGGTCTAAATTTACAACTCAATTGAACGACAAACGTAACTTTTTTAGGTGGAGGGAAGTAAAAATAAAAAAATAAAGTAATATGGTTGCATAAATGTGCACATCCTTAAACTAATACATTTTTGAACCACCTTTGGATTTTCTTACAACAATCTTTTTGGGTATGAGTCTATCAGCATGGCACATCTTGACTTGGCAATATTTGCCCACTCTTCTCTGCAAAAACACTCCAAATCTGTCAGATTGGAAGGGCATCTCCTGTGCACAGCCCTCTTCAGATCACCCCACAGATTTTCAATGGAATTCAGGTCTGGGTTCTGGCTGGGCCATTCCAAATCTTTCATCTTTGTTTGGTGAAGCCATTCCCTTGCTGATTTGTATGTATGATTTGGGTCGTTGTCATGCTGAAAGATGAAGTTCCTCTTCATGTTCAGCTTTCTAGCAGACACCTGAAGGTTTTGTGCCAATATTGGTACTGGTATTTGGAATGGTTCATAATTCCCTCTACCTTGACTAAGACTCCTGTTCCAGCTCAAGAAAAACAGCCCCAAAGCATGATGCTACTACCACCATGCTTCACTGTGGGTATGGTGTTTTGGATGGGCAGTGTTGTTTTTGCACCAAACATATCTTTTGGAATTATGGCCAAAAAGTTCAACCTTGGTTTCATCCGACCATAACACATTTTCCCGCATGTTTTTTGGAGACTATAGATGTGTTTTTGCAAAATTTAGTTGGGCTTGAATATTTTTCTTTGTTAGAAAGGGCTTCTGTCTTGCCACTCTACCCCATAGCCGGACATATGAAGAATATGGGAGCTTGTTGTCACATGTACCACACAGCCAGTACTTGCCAGATATTCCTGTAGCTCCTTTAATGTTGCTGTTGGCCTCTTGGCAGCCTACCAGTTTTCTTCTCATCTTTTCATCAACTTGGTAATGTCACTGTTGTGCCATATTTTCTCCACTTGATGATAACAGTCTTCACTATGTTCCATGGTATATCTAATGCCTTGAAAATTCTTTTGTACCCTTCTCCTGACTGATACATTTTAACAATGAGATCCCTCTGATGTTTTGGAAGCTCTCTGCGGACAGTGGCTGTAGGATGCGACTAAGAAAAATGTCAAGAAAGACCTCCTAGAACAGCTAAACTTTATTTGGTATTAATGAGAGACACTTTAACCACTTAAAAACCAGCCACCGCAGTTATACTGCGGCAGGTTGGCTCTCCTGGGCAAATCGCCACCATAGTATGTTGGCTGCTTTAAGAGCACTAGATTCCTAGTGATTAAGAAGAGCGATCTGTCTCTTCCCTCGGTCACTACAGTGCCCCCACAGTTAGAAACACCTTCCTAGGGAACAGTTAACCCCTTGATCGCCCCTATTGTTAACACCTTCCCTGCCAGTGACATTTATACAGTAATCAGTGTTTTTTTTGTTTTTAGCTCTAATTGCTGTATAAATGTCAATGGTCTCAAAAAAGTGTCAAGTGTCCGATCTGTCCGCCGCAGGGTCGCAGTCCCGCTAAAAATCACTGATCACTGCCATCACTAGTTTAAAAAAAAAAATAATAATAAAAATACCATAAATCTGTCCCCTATTTTGTAGATGCTATAACTATTGCGCAAACCAATCAATATACGCTTATTGCGATTTTATTTATTTTTTTATTTTTTTACCAGATATATGTAGAAGAATATATATCCGCCTAAACTGATGAAGAAATTTGTTTGTTTTTTTATATTTATTATAGCAAAATAAGCTCTTTTCTTTTTTATGGAGAAAAAAATAAAAACCGCAGAGGTGATCAAATACTCCCAAAAGAAAGCTCTATTTGTGGGAGGAAAAAAGACCTCAATTTTGTTTGGGTACAGTGTCGCATGATCGTGCAATTGTCAGTTAAAGCGACACAGTGCCGCATCGCAAAAAATGGCATGGTCAGGAAGTGGTTAAAGGTAAAAAACATCACAGAAACCTGACAGATACACAGGGGTATGTCAACTTTTTATATACATTGTATGTGGCAGATTAACGGAAGATATTTTTGAGGCGCAAAATTGTTTTTAAATTTTAATCCTTTAAGGCAAACCGCTTTTCTTCTAATTTTAGTGAATGGCCGGGTGTCTTTTTAAATTCCCTTAGGAAAGCTTACTCCTTTTTGTGGGGTCACCAGTACGGTATTTGTATATTGAAATCATATCCCCTCTAAAGCGTCTCTTCTCCAGAGAGAATAAGTTCAGTGCTCGTAACCTTTCCTCATAACTAAAGTCCTCCAGTTCCGTTATTAGTTTTGTTGCCCTCCATACTGCACTGAGCTGTCCTATGAGGCTGCAGTTCTTCTGGCCCTCTGTCTGGACAGTGTTGATTTAGCACTGTGCTAACCACATGCACCCTCCCAAGGAAAAAAAACTCTCTAGCAATACACACCAAACTGAGCATGTGCAGCCTGACTCCAAAGGCTCTGTCTTATCCGGACTTGTCCAGGGGGACAGTGCAGGAGGAGAGGATCTGTGCATACAAGATCAAGCAGCCTTTTTATACGTTCCAGTGTATTAACCCCTTAGGTTCCACAGTGAGTATAACAAGCATGCTTTACTGCATATATAGACTGATTTTACTATTGTGGATTTAGTATCACTTTAACCACTTCCCGCCCGCCGTATGCAGAATGACAGCCAGGAAGTAGTTCTGTTATCCTGACTGAGTATCATATGACGTCCAGCAGGATAACATGCCGGCGCGCGCCCATGGGGCAATTGGAAGTCCGGCGTGTCAGTCTGACACCCCACATCTCCGATGGTGATAAGAAGCCTCTGTCAGAGGCTTCTTACCACATGACCAATCACAGCTGATCATCAAGTGAACCAGGAAAAGTCAGTAAACGGCATTTCTCGGTTCACGCTGACAGAGAGCCGGTCGGCGGCTCTCCCTGTCAGAGGGTGGTCTGTTCTGATAATCAGCACATTGATTTTCCACACAGCCCCCTCAGATGTGCCACAACACCTTTTAAAATGTGCCCATAAGCTGTGAGTCAGTGCCCCATAAAAACACAGCTCTCAGTGCCCATATCAGTGCTAATCAGTGCCCACCACAGTGCCAGTTAGTGCCCATCTCAGTGCCCAGCAGTAAAACCTGTCAGTGCCTTAGCATCAGTGCTGCCCGTCAGTGCCCATCACAGCCTCCAGTTAGTGCCCATCAGGACCGCCGTTCAGTGCCACCTATTGGTGCTCATCAGTGCCGCCTATCAGTTCCCACCAATTCTACATATCAGTGCCACCTTATCAGTGCCCGTCAGTGAAGAAGAAAACAAAGTTTTATAACCGAAATGAATAATTTTTTATTTTTTTCAAAAATGTTGTTCTTTTTTAGTTTAGCAAAAAATAAAAACCGCAGAGGTGATCAAATACCACCAAAAGAAAGCTCTATTTATGGGAACAAAATGATAAAAAAAATTGTTTGGTTACAGTGTAGCATGACCGCGCAATTGTCATTCAAAGTGCGACAGCGCTGAAAGCTGAAAATTGTCCTGGGCGGGAAGGGGCGAAAGTACCTGGTATTGAAGTGGTTAAAGTGTGTTATATATTGTTATTAGAATTCTTTAAAATGCTACTAAAAAAAAATCCTCTTATAATAAAGTAGCTTATATTACTGCTTCTTTTTAAAGTCCTTTGCAACACTGGCCTACTTTTTACACAGGCTACTGGTCCTCTCTGCCAATCCCTTCACTGGATTTCCTTACCCCATCGTATAAAATTCAAAATGCTAAGCACAACATACAAGGCCATCCACAACATTGCCCTCAGCTACATCGCCAACCTCATCTGCAGATATCACCCACAACTCCTTCCAAGACCTCCAGCTCTCTAGCTCACTTGTTACCTCCTCCCATGCTAGCCTCCAGGACTTCTCCAGAGCCTCTCCCATCCTCTGTAAATCCCTGATCCAGTATGTCTGGTCAGCTCCTACCTTGTCTGCCTGTAGGCAGTCTCTGAATGCCTAGTCTCTGCGATGCATAGTAGCTCATTATGCTTTACCTTTGCAGGGAGACAAAGAGGAAGTAAACCCATCAGGGTTTACTTCCTCTTTAAGTGCCTTGTACAAAATAATGTGCACCACAATCCAGAGACAAATCTTCAGTGCATCACTCCACCAGTGTACCTGCACCGCCACTCAGGAGAACTCACCAAAAGACCATGACCTCCCAAATTTGAGTAGGTCAGTATTCCTCCTCAACGCCTTTCCAGAAATACCATAAAAGCCAGAAAAAAAGAAGAGCTCCAACAGTATTAAACCTTTTATTAAGAAATGACCTTTTACACCACAACAACCAAAAGCTCATGCTCTTACATTAACATATGCATAATGCCATGCACCCGGGTTTTAACACTCTGTAGTGTAATAGTCTGGTTTCACTATTCCTAATGCAAGAGCGGCCGCTTCCCCGATCTGTCTGGGTATGTCTCACCACTTCCGGGACCCGGCGGATTGACGTCACTTATAAGGCACATACATCTACTCAAGTTTGGGAGGTCATGGTCTTTTGGTGAGTTCTCCAGAGTGGTGGTGGAGGTACACTGGTTGAGTGATACACTAAAAATGTGTCTGTGGATTGTACTGTGCATTTTGTACAAGGCAATTTAATGCAAAGGAGTTCAAAAAGAAGCATTTACATAAGGCACTTTATTATAAGAGGACACTTTTACCTTTATTTGTATTATTTTTTCAACTGTAGGTATTGTATTCTGATGTACAATACCACTGTGCATTTCATAATTAGGTCAGCTATCGGTTTGTTTTACCTTCTGTCTTCTATTTTCCACCAGTTCTGTGTTGTTATCTTGTTACTGGAGTTCTCTTGATAACCCACAGAACCCATTGCGACCTCAAACAGCTTTAGTCTGCAAGAGGTGGTCAGATCTCCTCCCCCTTTGTGGAAAATTCAGCAGGAACACTCGTTTGGTCTTAAGTTAACTTTAGCGGTCAAGGCAGGTGAAAGAAACCTAGCTTTCTCATGAGCGTTAAAAGCAAAATTAAAATTTCCTCAGCACACTAGTGTCCCTCCCAGCACATAAAATAGGTTTTGGGTGGATTTAAAGCTTAAAAATTATATATTGATTTCCACATTAATTTGGGCTTACTCCTATTAATTGGAACAAGTTTGAAGTTTGTAAACTTACTTTGTGAATACCCCCACGCATTTACTTCCTTGGATTCTGTGACATGTAGTCACTATGCCCTGTGAGTAAGTACTGCTGAGAGGAAGAGTCTCGGGAGGCGGAGTCTGTACAGGAACCACCGCTTGCAGGTAGCAAGTTACCAGGGAATATGTAGTCCTTGGAAATTGAAGATAAACAGCAGAGGAGAAAATGAAGGAAATACGGGAAGTTTTGTGGAAAAAAATAGCAGCAGATAGGCAGCATTCACAAAATGAGAGGAGATCTTTCAAGTAAGCTTATACTTGATTATCAAATATAATTGTTAGTATTGCTATTACAATGCTAATGTTGTAAAAAGAAATGATATGCTGTAAGCATAGATCCTCTTTAAAGGGTTAGTTCATCTTTTCAGAAAAATTAAAAGGTAAACTAACTCCCCCCATAAACCAAATCACAAGGCTAAGGTAGAATCTATCATTGAGCAGGCCACCAGTGTAGTGGGTTCTCCAGTTGGGTGGCTTTAAAAATGATGAAGAAGATATCTTACTACTAGATTATACTGTACAAATTGGTATCAGGCATCAGGTTATTGAACTTATTAGAGCCTCTCTATTACTGGCATGCCAGATTTGGATAAAGTTGCCATTACGTTATTGATTATACATGAAAAAAATATATATATATTTAGATGTATGTATATGGAATTCTTGAACCACCTTGGCCTTTAATATGCAGTTGGCCACATGTGCAGTTATAACAGCCTCCAATTTTCTGGGAAGACTTTATGCAAAAGTTCTGTCTGTGAAAATTTGTGTTGTAAGGTCAGGTACTGATGTTTGATGAGAACACCTGGCTCACAATTGGTGTTCTAGGTCTTAAAGGTGTTCAGTAGGGTTGAGGTAAGGGCTCTGTTCTAGACACTTAAGTTCCTCCATACCAAACTGGTCAAACCATGTTTTTGTGGAGCTGGATTTGTGCAAATGGGAAAAGGCACACTGAAAAGGACCTTCTCCAAACCATTGCCACAAGGCTGGAAGTGCGCAGTTGTCTAAAATGTCACTTAAAAATAAAAAAAAATAAGGATATTATCCTGGTGTGTTAGCTATAAAGTATTACAGAACCCTTCACTGGAAACACCTTAAACTCAATCATTTGGAGCGGGGGTCCACATACATTTGGACATATTAAAAAAAGGGGGTGTTTGTTTCAATATTCATCTTTAATCCAAAGATCTTCTGCAAAGTACTTTATTTTGCTGCTTGATCTCCCTAGTCTGATAGCCAACATCATTAATCCTCTCCCTCTGAGCCCAGGTCATTTTGGACCTGCCTCCAGCCTGTGATTGGACAGTGAAAGGAGAAGTAGCATGGTGGTGAGATCATCTCTTTTTCCTCCTATCCGTATACTTCTTCCCAACAAATAAACAAATTGGCTCCTTGTGCTACGCCTTCCTCTCACACTCCAGACCTGCTGTACAGAGAGTGCACTACCAGGTCACAATCCGGAACCTGCACCACTTGTATTTAAAAAAGTAAATTTAAAGAGGAAGTAAACCCTGATGAGTTTACTTCCTCTTTCATTCCCTGCAAAGGCAAAGCATAATGGACTACTATGCATCGCATAGTAGTCCATTATGTGTCACTTACCTGACACAGGAGCCAGCGAAGTCACCGCTGTCCCCTGTAGTCCGCCGCATCCATCTTCTTGTGGGGGTCTCGCAGCTCCGCCGCTGTCATTCGGTGAAGTCGCGGTGACCTCACTCCCGCGCATGCACACGGGAGCCGACACGCGAGGCAGCTCCGTTGTTGAGAATGCCGCGCTCAGTGCGCCTGCGCGCCGCTGTCTACGGCGCATGCGCCGTATACAGCGGTGCCTTTTTTCGGGCAAATATCTCCTAAACCATATAGGTTTAAGAGATATTTCTTGGACCTACAGGTAAGCCTTAATCTAGGCTTACCTGTAGGTCAAAGTGGTTTGTAAGGGTTTACAACCACTTTAATGATGTATTAACAAAGACAGAGCTGCATTAATTTGTGCGTTTTCCATTTGCCTGGACTTCAGCTTTACCTATAAAAATGTAAACAAAGCGTTCATTGTTTCTGACAATGGCCCACCTCCTTCAGCAATTTCTTTTCTTGAAATAACTGAGATGTGTTTTAATAGATTGTAATAGATCTACAAGAGACAACTATAGAACTTATCAATAAGTCATTTAATATCTGTCAAGCACCTCAGGTTAACATCATACATATATCACCCAAAATACTATATTTGTTTTCTTTATAATGATGCAAGAGCTGTCGTTACACAGGCGCCTACGGGCACTCGAACTGCGGTTTCAGGTTGCAGAACGCATGGCTTGATGACATTTGAAAGCGTCCATTGGGAAGTGTATTCCACTGTTCTAGATAAGCAGAGATTCCCAGCACCAGCCCTGGAGGCTTTGGCTACTGGAAGTTCTCTTTCCTCTGCTGATATCCCCCAGCTCCACAGGCTATCAACTTTATTAGCACCAAGATAAGCTGATTAGCTCCTGTCAATCAGTGTCGCCAATATCTCAATTGTCATTCTGCTTCTTTTTTTTTTCTCCTTTTTTTTTATTTAAAGCATTGAAGAAAGCCAACAAAGACTTTGCTGCATGCCTCACATCCCCTTGGCCGTCCCCACGCAGGGTGCATTGGTCCTGTGATGATGTGATGACTATATTAAAGAGTACATCAATTTGTTTTAAAGTGTTTTGATTTTTGATGGCAGAACATTACGGTTACAGATTTACTAGAAAGAGAAGAGTTCTGGAAAGGGGAAGGCAAAAAAAAAAAAAGGGAAAAAAAATGCGTCCTTTTGAAGCTTTGAGTCTTGCTGTGCCAATGGGCGCGTCGGTGCTCTTGTAACTGGTACACTGTGATCCAGCACTAGCTTAGGTACTGTTCTCCTGTCAAAACATCCATCTATGTCAAAACCCCCGACAATGTTCCCTAGCTTGGCGGTTCCCTACGTAAAGCAGTCGCGTGCTCAAATTAAACCCGTGCTCAAATGTGCTGTTGTGTCGTGAAGGGGGGAATCGTTTTATCTGACTGATCTCAGATTAATAAAGCTTTAAGGTTTTTTTTTTTTTTTTCCTTTGCAATTACATAATGTTTGCAAGCTCTTTTTTCTTTTTGCTATTTTTTTTTCTTCCTTTCCCCACCTATCATAGCAACAACCCTACGATGACGTGGCAGGAGAATTATCCTCTTATTTCTATTTTAATACTGTTTTGGGCTTCCCAATTGGAAGCTGTGATCAAATTAAAAGGGGGTTTCAATTTTTTTTTTTTTTTTGAGAAACAAAAGCAGAGCCCAGGTTTCCAGATGGAGCTTTAAAATGAGCCCAATGCTGGTTTACAACAGATTGCCAAAACCGCACGTATAGTTACGTTCTAAAAGTTTGCACATTGTTACAGCACTGTGAATCTTTCGCCAACAATTTGAGAGTGTTGTATGTCTACAGAAGGCATGTTTTCACCTTGAAAGATTAAGGCTTCACTATTTTATAGAAATATCTGCTAGCCACAGCAATGCTGCTTCCTATTGTGCCTCCCTGTGAGACATTATTATTATACAGGATTTATATAGCCAACAGTGTGCACATCGCTTTACAACATGGGGGGCAGACAGTACAGTTACAATACAACTCAATACAGGAGAAATCAGAGGGCCCGCTTATTAGAGCTTTCAATTTAAAAGGAATCATTTGTAAGTTTAGTTTGGAACTTTTCAAAAACAGGTCCACCATTTTCATTAATTAATAAAACAAAAAATTTTTTTTACATTAAAAAGAATGGCAGAATGCAGGTCACGTATCTTACTAATTCTAGTTTCCAGACTATTATGATGACCGTAGTGTATCATGACATTGACATTCTCTGTATGAATATGAAGGGATCTCCTGATTTACCTCTCTCTGATGGCCAATACACAAACCTCACCCACGTCAGTCTGGTTGATTTAATAAAAATGGAGTGCGCAAAATCTGGTGCAGCTCTGCATAGAAACCAATCAGCTTCCAGGTTGTATTGTCAAAGCTTAACTGGACAAGCTGAAGTTAGAAGCTGAATGGTTGCCATGCACAGCTGCACCAGAATTTGCACTCTCCAATTTTAGTAAATCAGCCTCAATTTGACAGTAGGTCACTTAGTAGGGGAAGCGGCGACTCCTGTCCATTCACAAGCAACTATGGGGTTGATTTACTAAAGGCAAATAGAAAGCACTTTGTAAAGTGCAGTTGCTCCAGAGCTTAGTAAATGAGGGAAAGCTCCGTTGCTTTCCATCATCTAATCATGTGCAAGAAAAAATGCTGTTTTATTTCCCTTCCTCCTGATTGGGTATTCTTTGCAAAGTGAAGCTTTAACTCATTTAATAAAGCCTCGTACACACCAGTAGTTTTTTTTTTTTTTTTTTTTTCATTCAACCCAGCAGGGCTAAATGGGAAAAAAAAAAGTGACAGCTCAAGAGGAGCCGCTGTACTAACCATCTGACATTAGTACAGCAATCTCCAAAACACTCTGGTCAGCGCTCTCAGTCAGTGGCTGAGAGCTCTGATCGGGATCCGATCGGCAGACCTTTTTTCAATCATGCCCCTTCGACAGAAGTCGGCCCGACTTCAGTACACATGGGTCAAATGTTGGCTGGTTTCTATTGAACCGCCCAACAATTGGCTCATGTGTACTAGGCTTAAGCTCTTGAGCAACTACACTTGCAGAGTGCACAGTCTATTTCCCTTTAGTAAATCAATGCCTATGAGTCAAGTTGCTCATGATCATCACTTATAGAAAGAAGTGAAAGAAACTCTTTGACAAGTCTTCCTGTTCTGGTGGCTTTGACCTCTCAGGTAGTTAGAACAATACACAATGTCTCAGAAGCTTGGCTTTGCAAGCCGCACCACAACTCCCAGGAAGTGGAGTCTCTACAGCTTCTTTAGAACTAACATCACTGCCCTTAAACTAGTAAGGGTTCTATGAGTTTTGAGTTGACTCATACAGATTTCAGATTGCCTTCAGCAGTTCAACATTTGAAGCACACTTGTCTCCATCATTTGCAGATCATATTTGAAACACCAAACTTCCAATTTATTAAGACTTACTGACATTGTAACTTTCAGCAGCAAAGCTACTCATTTAGATGACCTGATTGTTTGCCACCTCTGATCTCTTTCCAGTCGAAAAAATTAATAACTTGTAGTCATGTGACAGCCATTCAATGGTCCTATAGCAAAGGATTCATCAGTCATTCTGTGTATATAGTCATTTTTTCCCACAATCTTGTTTAAATACATTTTCTTTATTACTGTTTAATGTATGCATGGCAACCTTTGGCTGGCAAGGTATACTGGAACTTGTAGGCTTTCAGAAGGCTAGCAGGTCAAAAGCCACTTGCTTCAAAATAAACCTTGAAACCTAATTCTGCAATGTATAGAGCATCAAGGGCGCAGTACTGTTTATTATTAATATCGTATATTTGCCGAGGTTGGCTAAAGCAGGACATAAGACCATTCGACATCTCAAATATTGCAACTAAGATTAGAGGACTTCCTGCATTCGTATTTGAGGGCAGGATAGAGAACACTACAAATAAAAGTTTTCAAACAAAAACTTGTTGAACTAATTGAGGCAAACTTTCTGTAGTTTTGGAAGTGTTATCAGGCAGCAGAGAGGCCAAAGAGGTTCTTTGCATTATTGTTAGTTGGACAAGTTGCTGAGATTCTTGCACTGATGTTGTACAAGGAAATAGATTATTAATCTGACCTTTCTGGAACCGCCACAATTTGCCAACCTGAACCAACTGACTTGACGGTGGTGTTTAGTGGCTGATAATGGAATTTTTGTTTTACAGAAAGAAAACTGTACATGTGCATACCCATCATAATATATATATATATATATATATATATATATATATATATATATATATATATATATATCTCTCTCTTTAGTTTCCAAAGTATACAATGTAGTACGCAGTTTAAATAAAGACACTTTTATTCCTTCCCATCAATCTACATGTCCTTGTTTCTCATCTTGGAAACCGAATGTATTATTCTTTGGGATATAAGCCCACGGTGATCCCAGCAAAAAGAGTCTCTGTTCCACCATCACCCCCGGAGCCTTTTACATGCTAATGGCAGCGGGCCGCACACTTGTGCTGAAAGGTTAAAGAATCTTTATCCCAGTTACCGATCCCTGAACCGCTCACAGTTCCATCCTTAAAATAAAAGAAACAGAAAAGGATCTTGTTTTACAAGACAAAAAGGAATTGCTGACCTGAGGATGATGAACTGTCTGAGATGCTAAACACGCAGTGACAATGATACCCCTAATCTGCTTTACTGCTAAATATTCTCCCAGCAACTCTTGGATACAGACACGTCACTCTTCAGCTGCCCGCGGGTCACACAGCATTCCAAGTGACACTTCAACTTTTCAAGTGCACAAAAAATAATTCAGTTTTGGGAAAACTGCAGTTGAAATTAGTAACTTTAAAATCCATAAGCCAAATATATTAAAGTGTGTATATGCACACACACACGCGCACACACACACGCACACACACATATACACGCACACAAAGCTATCAATCAAAAATGAAAGCAATAATATATATCCATCTCAATCTATAGCTTCTGCACTCTCTCTCTATATATAACACATATATATATATATATATATATATATATATATATATATATATGATAGATAAGTTATATATAAAGAAAGAGTGCTGAATGTATAATAGGATATTTTTTTCTGGATGGACCGTATTGCTGCCAGCATATAAAAAATGTATGCTTGTCTTATAGCTTCCCATTATTTTTCCTGATCCCATATTAACGGCTTAAAGGTATTTAGGGAGTTTGAGTAATTAATTTTATTAGCATTAAGTTGAACGTGTTTTATTTCTGAATACCCCATTTTCCAGCATTCTATTTTATATATTTAGTCTGCTTTTATTTATTTATTTACTTTGTTACCATATGCTACTGCCAAAAGCAACACGTCTATGCAAGTGTTTTATTGTTTTCATTTAACCCCATTTTTTCTAAAGGTGTAGTATGTTAGCCAGTGGTTTACACAGCCAGTTCTCTGTAACAAGCCGACTATTATATGTTTAAGAAAAGCATTATAACTCTAAACTTCAATATAAATTTAAAAAATTGGAGCAGCATATGGTTTTTCCCGACTGTGGATTTCATTCCATTATTATTATTTCATGATTAGTGGTGAGGATAAATGAAGTACTTTATATTATCTTTACCTAAAGGCACCTGCAGATAGAATGAATTTGAGTATGTGATATATATTGTGTGTGTGTGTGTGTGTATGTGTGTGTGTGTGTGTGTATATATGTATATATGTGTATATATATATATATATATATATATATATATATATATAAATTAGGAATATGTTAATTTTAAAAAAAAATCTTTGTGGACTGCTGCAACCCTTGGATTTTCCTAAGTTTCTTCCTTGTGTGTGACTCATCTAATATATATATATATATAGATAGATAGATAGATAGATAGATATCTATGTGTATATATATATATATATATATATATATATATATATATATATATATATATATATATATATATATATATATGTATATGTGTGTATATATATATATATATGTGTGTGTATATATATATATATATATATATATATATATATATATGTATATATTAATACATATGCACATGCATATATTTTTAAGAAGAAAAAATATTTTTATTATTTTTATATTATATATAGATAAAAAAAAAAAAAATATATATATATATATAGATAGATAGATAGATAGATGGATAGATGTGAACATATATATATATGTTTTTAAGAAAAAAATAATTTTTATGCCTGTTGTTTGTTACTTGAGGCTAAAGAGCTCAGATCCGGATGAATATACTTCTATTTAGCACCAGAGGCCAGGTTAAAGGTCTTTTCTGTGAACTATCAAAACACAGAGGCTAAGATGTCTCCACATTAAAAAAAAAGAGAAATCAATATTTGTTTTATGCTCTCCCTCCGAGCATTAGGCATCTTCAAGCTTCAGAAGGACGCCAGCTTTTATTTTTGCCGTGTTTTCCCTGCAGCCTGGAACGCCATACTCTAGTATCCCCCACCCCATCAAAAGTACAGAAGGGAGAGGGAGATAATGTGGGCAAACTGGAAGATATTATGACGCCTGATTTGCCTTATCATGATGGTACAATCAGCGCTAAAGACTGATGGATTGTTATTTTTTATATTTTTTTCCCCCTGCTTGTACCTTTTTGATAGTAACTTATTTTCAAACATTTGTACTTGTTCTTCACTCTATACATGTATTTTTTTTCCATGTTTTCATCCATGTGGGTTTTTTTTATTTCTTTAAGTACAGTTTTTTTTTTTTATTATTTTTTTTTTGGCATGTTGACATACTTCTTTAAGGAAAAATAAACTTGGTTCCTCAGGACTTCGCTGTTTATCGCTAGCCCTGTTCAATAATAATAAAAAAAAAAAAAATGAATTTTTCTAATCATTTCTTCTCTCCTAATCGCGCTCAGTCAGCGTGGCGCCTTATCGTTTGAGAGGAAAATGACACCGATCCTATCGGAAAAACAGAGGCGATGCCACCGCGTCCTCAATCACGGCTCCTCCGTATCTACCTTCTCCACAAACGCCCAGCTCGGCCTTTTCATAAGCAACATCAAACGCCCTAGAAAGTCATTAGAATTTCAGCCGCGTACCGATCAGGCGCTCCAGCGCAACAAAAATGGCATCTGGGATACTGCCCCTTCTCTAAATGTGCTAATTCCTTTGTCACGTGTTTTACGGCTTAATTTTAATCAGTTTAAGGGGGGGAAAAAAATAAGAAAGAAAGAAGCAGATCCTTGCAATAATTCGGCTTTATCTGCAGTAGCAGCAGCGGTGCCAGTTGGTTCAAGGATTTGCAGGGTCACTGGAACACTATATAATGCAGTTCACTGAGTGTTTTTACGCTTGAACTGCGGCACCCAAGGTGCAATCCCTAGTCAAGATGGCAAACAAAAGGGTATAGCCTAAGCGAGGTTGGCTCCTGCGTGCTTCTCGCCTTTTGTTCCTGGACTCGTAACAATGCTGAAATCTGCTGCAAACAGCAGTGCCTTACAATACCAGCCTGTAAAGACGACTTGACGTTGGGGAGGTAGCTGGCAACTCGGCTGCTTGTGGTCTGATCAGGTGGATTGTTCCTATAAACCGGTCCCAAACACAAAGTCTAAGTGAAAATAGATGTTTTCTTGGCCAAACTCCAGCCAATTAATCTGTTGAGGTGGTTTCTATCTGTTCAGCAGGATCCTGTGATGTCAGACATGAGGCACAGATCTGTTTAGTTTTACAAGTTCCTCCCAAATTCATAGGCTTTATATTTGTTTAAAGAAAAACGATTACACACTTTTTAGTTAAAGTGTATGTAAACCCAACTGCTAAGTTTCATATAGGCTTTAACGTGTTAATGTCATTTTAAATGTTATTTGAAGTGTTTTTAAATCTGTAACTTTCATTAAAATAAACCCTTGGGATCCTGCAATGAAGGTCCTTCCTCTTAAAGCAGGGGTGTCCAAACTTTTGACACAAAGGCCAGTTAACTGCCCTTCAGGCTTTATGGGGAGCTGGTCTTTGGCCAGTGCGAGTAAAAAATGCCCTGGCATCAGTGCCCCATCATTGGTTTCAATGGGAGAAATAGTACCCCATTGTTGGTATCAATGGAAGAATAGTGCCCCATTGTTGGTATCGGTGGAAGAATAGTGCCCCATTGTTGGTATCAATGGAAGAATAGTGCCCCATTGATAGTGTCAGAAGGGGAAATGGGGCCCCAACATTGGTGTCAGTGAATGGAATAGTGTTCCAAGGGCCAGATAAAAGCAAAGGGCCACTTTCGGCCCCCTGGGCCACAGTTTGAATACCACAGTCTTAAAGGGTGAGAACACTTTGTCCTGTCCCCCAATTGTTCTCCTGTGTTGTCACCCTTTCTTACACGCTTCAATTATATTAGGTTAAAGAGAGCGCTAAATTAAAAATCCTTAGTAGTCCAAAGTCTTTATTGTTCATCTGGTTACAAGCAGCAGGCAAAGGACCCGCTGGGATGGCCACTCAAGCATGTTGGCTGTCCTTTGCCCTTCTTGGTATAACCAGCGGAAAATTAAAGGCTTTGGACTAATAAGGATTTTTCGTTTGATCCCTTTGATCTCTTATATTTGAATTTCTCAAATCATATGTAAGGGAGGGTTGTAATCCTGTCATATTATTTTTTTTTTTTTCGCCATCCTTGTCCCATTGCAGAAATATCCTTATATTATACCTGTCCCATAGCCATACAGGAAATGAGAGGACATCCCTGCAAATTAACCACTAGCCCACTGGGCACTTTTACCCCCTTCTTGCCCAGGCTAATTTTCAGCTTTCAGCGCTGTCGCGCTTTGAATGACATTTGTGCAGTCATGCAACACTGTACCCAAACAACATTTTTATTGTTTTTTCACACAAATCAAGCTTTCTTTTGGTGGTGTTTAATCACCACTGGAGTTTTTATTTTTTGCTAAGTAAATGAAAAAAGACCCAAAATTTTGGAAAAAGACAAAAAACTTTTCATAGATTGTTATAAAATGTTGGAAACATCCTTCACTGAAGGGTCTAATGAAGCAGTACTGATGGGCACTGATGGGTACTCATGAGGCGGCACTGATGAGACAGCACTGATGAGGCAGTACTGATGGGTATTCATGAGGCGGCACTGATGAGGCAGCACTGATAGGTCACACTGGTAAGGAGGCATTGGTGGGCACTGATTGGCAGCCCCGGTCTGCACTGATAATGAGTGCCCTAATTATCAGTGTATATCTCCCTTTTAGAGAAGACAAATTATCGGCTCCCTTCTTCTCACACTGTCAGCATGAGGAAAGGAGTGCCGATAACCAGCTTCTACTTACATCTGTGATCAGCTGTGATTGGACACAGCTGATCATGTGGTAAAGAGACGCCGATTGTCTCTACCTCAATCTGTAATCAGCAGTGTCCTTCGGGACACGGGAGTAGAGTACAGATCAGAATGACAGTTTCCATATTTGCCCCCTGACAGATTCCTTTAATGGGTGTAAATCATACAACAGATTTAAGATGTTGTGTCCAGGGCACCATATGAAGGATCGATTCTCACTGTAGGTTTTCAATATGTCATCCCATCGAGGTTAAATAATTTCTGTTCTGAAAATCCCAAACTATGATCAATTAGAAATTGCCACAAATGAATCCAGTTATTGATTCAGCAGCAATATACTTTACCGCCCACTTTATTAGGTACACCCTCCTAGTCCCGGATCAGACCCCCTTTTGCCTTCAGAACTGCCTTAATTCTTCATGGCATAGATACAACAAGGTGTTGGAAACATTGGTCCATATTGACATGATAGCATCACGCAGTTGCTGCAGATTTGTCGGCTGCACATCCATGATATGAATCTCCCGTTCTACCACATCCCAAAGATGCTCTATTGGGTTGAGATCTGGTGACTGTGGAGGCCACGTTTTTCCAATCTTCTATTGTCCAATTTTGCTGAGTCTCTGTGAATTGTAGCCTAAGTTTCCTGTTCTTAGCTGACAGGAGTGGCACCCAGTGTGGTCTTCTGCTGTAGCCCATCTGCTTCAAGGTTGGATGTGCTGTGCATTCAGAGGTGGTATTTTGCATACCTTGGATATAACGAGCGGTTATGTGAGTTACTGTTGCCTTTCTATCACCTCAAACCAGGCTACCCATTCTCCTCTGACATCAGCAAAGCATTTTGCTCCATACAACTGCCACTCACTGGATATTTTCTCTTTTTCAGACCATTCTCTGTAAACCCGAGAGATAGTTGTGTGTGAAAATCCCAGTAGGTCAGCAGTTTTTGAAATACTCAGACCAGCCCCTCTGGCACCAACAACCATGCCACGTTCAAATTCACTTAAATCCCCTTTCTTACCCATTTTGAAGCTCGGTTTGAACTTCAGCAAGTCATCTTCACCATGTCTAGATGCCTAAATGCATTGAGTTGCTGCCATGTGATTGGCTGATTAGCAATTGTGTTACCAAGCAATTGAACAGGTGTGCCTAATAAATTGGCTGCTGAGTATATATGGAAAGCACTGTGTAAATTGACAGATATATATGTGGGAATTAGGCTCAACTGCCTGTTTTTACTAAGAAGCAGTGGAGAAGATGCCAGCAGATGTAGCAGTAAACAATAAATAATCAGTGCAAAGGGAGAGGTCAGACACAGAAAAATGTTATATCTCCCTAACGTGCACATATGCTGTCTAAACATGCACAAAGTGCAGGAACTCCTCCTGCAAATGGCAGTTTAGTTGCACTTTAAAGTGGAAGTAAACCCACTTTTTTAACTTTTACCTACAGGAAAGCCTATAATAAGGCTTACCTGTAGGTAAAAAAAATATCTCCTAAACCTGTACGGTTTAGGAGATATTCCCCTCGGTATGCGCCGCTGACTGCAGCGGCGCATGCGCACAAGGGGGTTCTCTCCGTGAAAATCCGGCAGCGCTCGCCCGGCCGGATTTAAATCTCCCGCGCGCATGCGCGGGAGTGACGATATCGCGGCTCCGGCCACTCACAGCGCCGGAGCCGCGATACCCGGAAGAGACGCCGAGGGAGCATGTCGGCTTCCTCGGCGTGGATCGGGCGAGATGTCGGGGCCTCGTTCTAAGGTAAGTATTTCATAATGAGCTAGTATGCGGTGCATACTAGCTCATTATGCCTTTTGCTTTGCAGGTTTAAAAAAAAAAAAAAAAAAATGCGGGTTTACTACCGCTTTAACCACTTACCACCCAGGTAAATTCTGACATTTCTCTCCTTCTTTTAGCAAAGACCCTAGAGAATACAATGGAGGTCGTTACAACTTTTTATCTCGCACGGTATTTGCGCAGCAATTCTTCGAATGCATTTAAATAAAAAAAAACAAAAAAAAAAAACGTAAACTTGGCCCAATTTTTTTTCCATAATGTACTTAATGTGATTGCAGCCATATTAGTGCAATTGTGACAGAGAAAATTGAGTACTGTCCGCAATCCTTTTTTTTGCACTTACATACAATTTTTCGGGACAAGCTTTCGGGGTATGTCCCCTTCTTCAAGGTACTGCTTGGACCTGAAGGGGACAATCCCCTGAAAGCTTGTCCTGAAAAATTGTATGTCAGTGCAAATAAAAAAAGTACCACGGACAGTACTCAATTTTCTCTTTTCCATAATGTGAAAGATAAAGTTACGCCGATTGAAGAGATACCTAATATGTCACGCTTGAAAATTGCACACGCTCGTGGAATGGCACCGAACTTCGGTACTTAAAAATCCTCGTAGGTGACTCTTTACATTTTTTTACTGGTTACATGTTTTGAGTTACAGAGCAAGTCTAGGGCTAGAATTATTATTTATTATTGCTCTCGCTCTAACATTCACAGCGATACCTCACATGTGTGGTTTGAACACCATTTTCATATGTGGGCGGGACTTATGTGCTCGCTTCTGCGAGCACACTGGGACAGGGACGTTTTAAATTTTATTAAATTTTTTTATAAAAAAAAATTTTTTTGTCACTTTTAGTCATTTTTAAAAAAAATTATATTTTTGATCACTTTTATTCCTGTTACAAGGAATGAAAACATCCCTTGTAATAGGAAGATGGCATGGTCGGTCCTCTTTACAGTGAGATTTGGGGTCAGTAAGACCCCACATCTCACCTCTAGGCTGGGAAGCCTGAAATAAAAATAAAAAACTATCTCGGCTTCCCAGCCGAGGCGGCGCCCTTAGTTTAAATGCAGAGGCTGAGTGTGACGTCATAACATCACGCCCGGCCTCCGAACGATCATAGAGACTCTGGCGGATAAGATGGCTTTACCAAATCTCTATGGTAAACATCCTGGGCCAGCAGATCCTGTCTCAGACTCAGTGATGGTAGCGGTGAGTTTGTAGAGGCTGCGGGAAGGGGGGGGGGGGGGGGGGAACGAACGGACGGACGGACGGACGGACGTTCCCTCTCAGCACCCATAAGAACGATCAAGCGGCGGAACAGCTGCTTTGATCGTTCTTATGGTGTAGGGAATCGCCGGCTGAAAAAGCCAATATCTGAATGATGTCTGTAGCTGCACAAAGTCAAGGACATCATATGACAGCCAGTAGGTGGGAAGTGGTTAAAGCGCGTGTGTGTATGTGTGTGTGTGTGTATGTATATATATGTATATATATATATATATATATATATATATATATATATATATATAGCCATAAATTATAATCATGTATTCATAGTATGTACAGTTATCTCTAGCCTACTCCTATGATCCTAGATTTTCCAGTGAGAAAGTAGTGAAGGCCCTGCCTGATTGTATACAAATTGTTTGGTTAGAATAGGTAGGTGCTCGTATTACATGGTTTTGGTAAAGTTGATTGTACAAAGATTGTATGGTTTTTACAGCCTGTAAATGCACCTCTTTGTTAGCCTATGTGTCCATGCACACTTAGGCATTTACAGGTGTATTAGAAGAAGAACGTTTTAGAGGCAGAAAACCCATCGCCTGCGCATTGGGCAAAAAAAATCCTGAACACGGCCAAATGTGTAAACGTGTCAAAATACGATTAGTGCTTGCACGTTTTTTTTGTCTTTTATTCCAATGGCTAGAATAAATTCATATTCTGGCCAATGGAATCAATGAACACCCAAGCACTTAACACAAAATTCAGCCTTATGCAAGCCATACATCGGTCGAATTCCCAAATGAATATTCTTTCAAAAATAAGAAATTTTGTGCGTTTTGTGATCTGATGATGTCACCGTTAATTTTGAAATTCAACCATCCAAGCCATCAGTTTCACCTCCTGTTGCTACAGAAAAGAATTTTCGTGGCTGGTAATTTTCTTTTTTTTTCCTGGGAATTTTCTTTTCTTGTGCTCATGCGCATTTCTTTTATGTAGTCAGGTTGAAAAAAGACACATCCAAGTCCATCCAGTTCAACCATAATAAATAAATAAAATAAAATAAAAAATATCTTACAATCTAATATACCCAATTCTATACCCACAGCTGATCCAGAGGAAGGCAAAAAACTCCAGCAGAGCATGATCCAAGTTGCTACAGCAGGGGAAAAAATTCCCTCCTGATCCCCCGAGAGACAATCAGATTTTCCCTGGATCAACTTTACCTATAAATGTTAGTACCCAGTTATATTACCCTGTTTCCCCTAAAATAAGACCTAGTGTGATTGTCGGTGTTGGCTGCAATATAAGCCCTACCACCCAAATAAGCCCTACTCTGTTTCCTCAATAATAAGCCCTGCCCTGAAAAGAAGACCTACAAGGACTTTAACTAGGGCTTATTTGGGGGGTAGGGCTTTTATTGCAGCTATCACCAACAATCACACTAGGTCTTATTTTAGGGGAAACAGGGTATGTACATTTAGGAAAGTATCCAGGCCTTAAAGCAATCTACTGAGCTGGCCAGAACCACCTCTGCAGGGAGTCTATTCCATATTTTCACAGCTCTTACTGTGAAGAAACCTTTCCGTATTTGGAGATGATATCTCTTTTCCTCTAGATATAAAAAGTGCCCCCTTCTCCTCTGTGATGACTGTAAAGTGAATAACTCAACACCAAGTTCACTATATGGACCCCTAATATATTTATATATGATGATCATATCCCCCCTGAATCTCCTCTTCTCAAGAGAGAATAAATTCAGTTCCTCTAATCTTTCCTCATAGCCTCTTGTTATGCCTCTTTCAATTATATTTCCTCCCATCAGTGATTAGAAAATTGTTATGATAAAAAAAAAAAATCGTTAGTATTTCAAAAAATTTCCAACATGCCTGATCACTAAAATTTGATGGCTTTATGAAAATCGCCCATTGCTGCAGCCCATTAAAGCCTCGTACACACGATCAGATTTTTGGACAACCGTTTGTCCGTTTTCTGTTGCATGCTAGTCTCATGTCAAAAGGGAAGGGGTTACTCACCATACGAAAATTCTCGTAGGACAGAATACAACTTGGGAAGTGATATAATGTGTTGAATTGTTTGGTATGTATTCTTTAGTTTCTGAGCATGTTTGTGCTTATAACTTTTTTTTCGGACAAAAACTGTACTAATTATACGAAAATTGGATTTTGTGTTCACGTACGTTTAACATTTTATAGTCTGTACATCCAACTTTTGTCATACGAAAAATCTGAATCGACTGTCGAAAGCAAAATACTAACGATCCAAAAATCGGCAGATGAAATTTTACTTCCGACTTTCGTATCGTGTGTACGGGGCTTAGCGGTGTGTAATTCAAATTAAAATTTTTAGATAAGCTTTTTGACAAAAAAAAAAATCTTGGAAATTTCACCTATGTAATGGCTGATTTTGCTGCGGCTATTGAATTTGAGTCGTCAACATGGAAATCTTTTGAAAAAGTAAGGATTTTCTAATCAATGATGGGAGAATTGTGTGAAAAATATAATCGAAAAAGAAATGCGCATGAGAAAAGAAAATTCCCAAAAAGAAAAGCTTATTCCTGGCCATGAAAATTATTTTTTGTAGTAACATGAGGTGAAATTGAAGGCTTGGTTGGTCAAATTTCGAAATCAATGGTGGCATCATCAGATCACAAAATGCATGAAACTTCTGATTTTCTAAAGATTATGAATTCAGAATTTGACCTATATATGGCTGGCATTAGGCACGCTTTTTTAAGGTGCTTTTTATTTGGTAGGAGCAAAGGCCTCCAGGGGAGACTAAAAAGTCCTATGTGCATGAGTCCTAAAGCAGAACTTTACTCAAAATGTGGAGTCCCACTCGTTTGATTCCACCCCCAATGTGTAACTCACCCAGTTTTTTACAATGTGGTGGATTTGCTAAAGGCAAATAGACTATGCATTTTGCAAGTGCTGTTGCACTTCCACAGTGTGAATGTGGTGAAGCTCTGCAAATTTCCATTACCCAATTATTATATGCAAACAATAATGCTGTGTTTTTTTTCTTTTTCTTGCATCTGATTGGGTATTCTTTACAGTGTGAAGCTTCACCGCATTCATGAAGCTCTGGGGAAAATGAGTGCAACTGGACTTGCAAAGTGCATGGTCTATTTGCCTTTAGCAAATCCATCCCAATGTATAGCAGGGATAGGTATCCTTGGCATGCCAGCTGTTTTGAAACTACCCATGAGTCCCATGAGGCATTGCAAGACTGAGAGCCATAGACATGACTTCCAGAAGCAGAGGCATGATGGGATTTGCACTTTCACCACAATCGGAGTGCCACAGTTGCCTACCCCTGGTGCAAGGGGTTTTGCTGTCGGTGATGTGGGGCCACCCATTGGACTGCATTATTTCCTCTTGTAGCGCCTTGAAAAGGTTTTGTCATGTTACAACCAAAAACTTAAATGTATTTTTTGGGGATTTTATGTGATAGACCAACACAAAGTGGCACATAATTGTGAAGTGAAAGGAAAATGATAAATGGTTTTAAATTATTATTATTATTTTTTTTACAAATACGTGAAAAGTGTGGTGTGCATTTCACTGCAAGTCATTTTGGGGATGTCTCTACCAGCTTTGCATATCTAGAGGGTGACATTTTTGCCCATTTTTCTTTGTAAAATAGCTCAAGCTCTGTCAGATTGGATGGAGAGCGTCTGTGAACAGCAATTTTCAAGTCTTGCCACTGATTCTCAATTGGATTTAGGTCTTCACTTTGACTGGCCCATTCTAGCACATGATTATGCTTTGATCTAAACCGGGGATCTCTAAACTACGGCCCTCCAGCTGTTGTGGAACTACACATCCCATGAGGCATTGCAAAACTCTGACATTCACAGACATGATTAGGCATGATGGGAAATGTAGTTCCTGAACAGCTAGAGGGCCATAGCTTGGAGATTCCTGATCTAAACCATTGTAGCTCTGGCTGTATGTTTAGGGTCATTGTCCTGCAGGAAAGTGAACCTCCACCCCAGTCTCAAGTCTTTTGCAGACTCTAACAGGTTTTCTTCTAAGATTGCCCTGTATTTGGCTCCATCCATCTTCCCATCAACTCTGACCAGCTTCCCTGTCCCTGCTGAAGAAAAGCTTCCCCACAACATGATGCTGCCACCACCATGTTTCACAGTGGGGATGGTGTGTTCAGGGTGATGTGCAGTGTTAGTTTTCCACCACACATAGTGTTTTGCTTTTAGGCCAAAAGACTCCCTAGTGTCTTCTTTGGAATATTTCCCCTCTATTCCTATTCCGGTGACATCCCAAAATTTGGTATTTATTTTTTTCACTTTCTCTCTTGGTGATAGGACAAATAGAGGGGGGGGGGGGGGATTTCCCTAACGAGGGCAAAAAAGAAGAAAAAAATTGCCTTTAGTTATACTTTAAAGCGGGAGTTCTGCCGTTTTTTGTTTTTAAAAGTCAGCAGCTACAAATACTGCAGCTGCTGACTTTTAAAATAAGGACACTTACCCGCCCAGCACGCCCGCGATATCGGCACTCGAAGCCGATCTCTTGATCGGCTCTCGGGTGCTGCTGCCGCCATCTTCGGTATGGGAATCAGGAAGTCAAGCCTTGTGGCTTCACTTCCCGGTTCCCTACTGTGCATGCTACTACTGGGGCCCGCAGGAAGTAGCGTAAATACCCGCAAAATCTGCAGCTATCTATGCCCGGAAGTGGGTGCAGATACCTGTATTATACAGGTATCTGCACCCTACTTCCCCCTGAAAGGTGCCAATTGTGGCACCGGAGGGGGGGAGGGTTCCAATGAGTGGAAGTTCCACTTTAGGGTGGAGCTACGCTTTAAGCGCTTCCCGACCACCTCGCACAGATATACTGCGGCAGAAGGGAATATACAGGCAGATTAACGTACCTGTATGTTGCCCTTTAAGAGGCGGCTTGCGGGCACGCGCTTGCCTGTCGGGAGCTCCGTGACCGTGATCGCGGGTCTGGATCTCGAATTTTCTGACAGCAAAATCCGTGTGTACACAATTCCGAAACATAAAGTTCTACGCATGTTCCGAATCAAGCAGAAGAGCTGCACTGGCTATTGAACTTCAATTTTCTCAGCTCGTCGTACGTCACCGCGTTCTTGACATTCGGAATTTCCAACAACATTGTGTGACCATGTGTATGCAAGACAAGTTTGAGCCAGCATCCGTCGGAAAAAATCCCATGGATTTTGTTGACGGAATGTCAGATTGTGTGTACGCGACATTATAGTTCTCCTGTGTTGTCACTCTGTCACACAGGCATCTGATGGAAATTACAAGTGGCTTTTTTCAACAAACATTACATAGGTGTAGTCCACTGTTATAAGGAAACCTACCTGTGTAGACAGGAAGTGGCTGCAAAGCAGCTGTTGGAGTTCAGTGGCACTGAGGTGAAAACCAAATAATAATAAAAGAAGAAACAATGTCGTAATTGTTTGACACAATGATTTAGCAAACTAGTTATCCAGTTAGGCTCCTTTCACACTTGTGCGACTTGGGATCTGAGTCTCAAGACATGTGAAATTCAATGTATTTCTATGAGAGCTGTTCCTACTGACCATACAGAAGTCGATTTTGATCGGTGGATGACAGGTCCGTCTCCGCTCACTGGGCTGAGACAGACCTGTCAAAGCCCCGCTATTCTCTATGGAGATGGGATGAAAACAGACCGCCTGTCCGTTTTCATCCCATCCTATCCGATTCAATTCTCCAGACGGATGGAAATTGGGGTTTCCATCCATTTGGATTTCATGGACAGGACTGGATCGAATAGCAGCGGATCTCAGCGGACATGTCACCGCTCCATAGAGGTTCATGGAGCATCCGATCATGTCGGGCTGAAAAACTGAGAGGTGGACCTGATCGGAAAGCCCATGTGAAAGGGGCCTTAGGGTTTAGTGTAAAAGAAATGTATCAAATTGTAACTTTCTGAAAACATTGCAGCTTTCTTTTAAATAATTGAACTCTGAGGCCGGGTTCACATATGTGCGGCCGGAGTTCCCAGCAGGGAATTCAGACTTTTTGCCTGAATTCACACCTGACCTGAACTGAGCCAAAAACGCACAGGATGCTTTTGGAATTCAACTGCGGTCACCCCCGGGCATGTGTGAATCGGCTCGATTGAGAGCTGGCCACACTCGCTTTTCATGCGAATTGGATTTGGTGAAAAACGCATTATATTTGCACATATGTTAGTCCGGCCTAAATGCAGTTGAAGACCTAAATATATCTGGAATTAATCAGATTATATTTAGTACACAGCTGTGAGAGTAGGAGGTCATGGTCAGAATCATCTAAGAAACCCCCTTATATTTATAATCGGTTTGAACTGAGTATTAATAGGCGATTTATTGTAGACTTATCTCAGCCACTTTACCAATGACATGTATAGCAGAGTCGCCCAATATTGGAAGAGCGACTTCAGGACTTCACACCAGACACCCTTCCCTATTCATGCCAGCACAGGGGAACAAGCCCATCTAAAAAGCCAGAATTCCCCTATTGGCTGGGCTCTCAGACGCTTCGGCGTTACCTAACTGAAAGGTACATTCCTCCATTTACTTTATACTTCCAGTTATTTGAACTGGGTACGTCTATAGGTGTCAAAAATTCATAGCAATAAGCACAAATGTTTTGAGAGGATAACCTCCAACATTTCTGTGTGAGGTCAGTTCTAGTATCTAGATCATTGTTCAATATTGTATATATTCTGTGTATACTGTATAGAACATCACCTACAGTGACTAATCATCTACAGTATGTATCTTATGTTATCTACTATACCCTCCTTATCTCCTGCAATATAGAAGACTACATACCTTTCACCCCTGTCTATATCACATATAAGGTTTGTCTTACTAGAGCGCTCTGTGTATCATTCTGATTTCTCTATGTCACTCAGTGTTGTGTTTTGTTTTTATTTTTCATGTTTTTTTTAGATACCTCGTATCTATCGATCTATCATACTTTTTATATGATTTATTTCCTTTTTGTATCAATCTATCAATCTATATTATATTTTACCTATTTGGTGCACTTTTTGTATAACTCAGCATTGTATTTTCTTCTTTTTATCTGATTTATTTTCTTTTTGAAGAACTGGTTTGTCACTCCTTTCTTTCTTTCTTTCTTTCTTTCTTATTTTATTTTTAAAAACTTCCTTTGTTACCCCCCATGTCTGTATCTATCCTGCCTGTCTGTCTATCTATCTTATACTTTCCCTATTCTGTGCACTTTTTTGTGTAACTTGTATTTTCCTCTTTTATATGATTCTTTTTTGGAGAACTAATGTATCTATCTAGTTTCAATCAGTTTTGTTTGCATTAATATCTATGTATTTATTGATCCATTTGTGTATACAGTTCCTTTTCTTTTGAAGACCACCTTTGTTCCCCCACCCCAAATATCTATCCATCTATATTTTATCCCCTCTATTTAACAGCATTGTGTGTTTTTTCCCCATACAGTTTATTTGTTTTTGAAGAATTCCTTTGTCACCCCCCCCCCCCCCATTTATGTCTCATCTATCTATCTATCTATCTATCTATCTATCTATCTATCTATCTATCTATCTATTTATCTATCTCCACTGTATCTGTCTAATCAGTTTTTTTTTAATAAGGTCTATGTATCTAATACATTTTCGAATATGTCTGTTTAGCTATCTATCTATTGTATCCATTTATATACTCTGATTGCTCACTTTGTTTATACATCCATCTGTTGATCTATCTAATTTGTCCATCTGTCCAATCTCTGCATTTTTATACCTATTTTGGTCCATTAGGTTGTTTATTTAGTCAATAATAAAATAACACACAATGAAAATAGAAATACAATTACATAAAAAAAAGGGTAATCAAACGTATAAGGAAAGGCAGATTTTGAGAACAATCCAGTAATGAAGTCATCATTAACTACGGCTTTCCGCTGTGAGTAGTCAAATAAAAATGAAATAGTTCCCAATATCTAGCTTTGCTCAGCAGCTTGTGGCTGCATTACCCTCTTCAACACACAGGCTGCGCTCTTGAGCTATAAGAGGCTCTCCGGGAGCAGAAATTCCTCTCCATCCGCACAAAATAAGGAGCTGTGATTCAAAGAAAGTCCAAAGCTGCTCTCTTGTTTACTGGCCCAAGTATCTCACAAACTGACAGACCTTATGGGACAAAAGTACTTCAGTAAATCCATAAACTAAGAACTTTGGCTCTTTCAGATGGTTTTGACCTACCAGTGGAGATGTCAGATCTATCACAGGAGTTTTCTTTATATGTCACAACAGAGCATTGTTTGAGACAGAAATAAAATCTGTCAATTTGAGGAAAAATAAACAGAATTTCTCAAAACAGGAATTGTGGTTAACCAATAGCGGACACTCATCTGGGGCTGTTCTGATTGCTGTATGTTGAAAGATGCAATCTTATTGGTTGCTGCAAGATACTGCACTGTGTGTACATAAATGTATTTATTTTACCTATTTCTATAGCTGAGACTTTATTCAGTGTACCTAGACACAGTTACATCAGTCTCTGTACCAGAGGAGCTTACGCTCTAATGTGTCCCACCACAGTTGCACACTATTATTATACATGTATATAGCTCTAACTTATTATGCAGTGTTGTACAGAGAAACTGAGCTAGCCACATCAGTCTCTGCACCAGAGGAGCTTACACTCTAATGTCGCACCCCAGTCACACACTATTATATCATATATATATATACAGTGGTGTGAAAAAGTGTTTGCCCCTTCCTCATTTCCTGTTCCTTTGCATGTTTGTCACACTTAAGTGTTTCGGAACATCAAACCAATTTAAACAATAGTCAAGGACAACACAAGTAAACACAAAATGCAATTTGTAAATGAAGGTGTTTATTATTAAAGGTGAAAAAAAATCCAAACCATCATGGCCCTGTGTGAAAAAGTGATTGCCCCCCTTGTTAAAACATACTATAACTGTGGTTGTCCACACCTGAGTTCAATTTCTCTAGCCACACCCAGGCCTGATTATTGCCACACCTGTTCACAATCAAGGCATCACTTAAATAGGAGCTGCTTGACACAGTAAGGTCCACCAGAAGATCCTTAAAAGCTACACATCATGCCGAGACCCAAATAAATTCAGGAACAATTGAGAAAGAAAGTAATTGAGATCTATCAGTCTGGAAAGGGTTATAAAGCCATTTCCAAAGCTTTGGGAATCCAGCGAACCACAGTGAGAGCCATTATCCACAAATGGCGAAGACATGGAACAGTGGTGAACCTTCCCAGGAGTGGCCGGCCGCCCAAAATTACCCCAAGAGCGCAGCGACGACTCATCCAAGAGGTCACAAAAGACCCCACAACAACGTCCAAGGAACTGCAGGCCTTAATTGCCTCAGTTAAGGTCAGCGTTCATGCCTCCACCATCAGGAAAAGACTGGGCAAAAATGGCCTGCATGGCAGAGTTCCAAGGAGAAAACCACTGCTGAGCAAAAAGAACATCAAAGCTCGTCTCAATTTCTCCACAACACATCTTGATGATCCCCAAGACTTTTGGGACAACATTCTGTGGACCGATGAGACAAAAGTGGAACTCTTTGGAAGGTGTGTGTCCAAGTATATCTGGCGTAGAAGGAACACTGCATTTCAGAAAAAGAACATTATACCAACAGTAAAATATGGTGGTGGTAGTGTGATGGTCTGGGGCTGTTTTGCTGCTTCAGGACCTGGAAGACTTGCCATGATAAAAGGAACTATGAATTCTGCTGTCTACCAAGAGATCCTGAAGGAGAATGTCCGACCATCTGTTCATGTACTCAAGCTGAAACGAACTTGGGTTCTGCAGCAGGACAATGATCCTAAACACACCAGCAAGTCCACCACCGAATGGCTGAAGAAAAACAAAATGAAGACTTTGGAGTGGCCTAGCCAAAGTCCTGACCTGAATCCTATTGAGATGTTGTGGTATGACCTTAAAAAGGCCGTTAATGCTCGAAAACCCTCTAATGTAACTGAATTAGGACTATTCTGCAAAGATGAGTGGGCCAAAATTCCTCCAGGACGCTGTAAAAGCCTCATTGCACGTTATCGCAAACGCTTGGTTGCAGTTGTTGCTGCTAAGGGTAGCCCAACCAGTTATTAGGTTTAGGGGGCAATCACTTTTTCACACAGGGCCATGATGGTTTGGATTTTTTTTCACCTTTAATAATAAACACCTTCATTTACAAATTGCATTTTGTGTTTACTTGTGTTGTCCTTGACTATTGTTTAAATTGGTTTGATGTTCCGAAACACTTAAGTGTGACAAACATGCAAAGGAACAGGAAATGAGGAAGGGGGCAAACACTTTTTCACACCACTGTATATATATATTATATGAGCACTGTAGAGAGAACAATGGGGCAGTCACACCAGTCTCTGTATTAGATGTGCTTACAGTCTATTGTCACGTCACAGTCACACACTTCTATTGTTATTATTATTATTATATAGCTCTCACATATCCCATAGTGCTGTACAGAGAAAACTGAGCAATTCACATCAGTCTCTGTGCCAGATGAGCTTACACTCTAATGTCCCATCACAGTCACACTGTTATTATTATTCAATAATATAGCTCAGACATATTCTGTAGAGAACGCTGAACCAGTCACACCAATCTTTACACTAGAGGAGCTTGCACTCTAATGCCCCGCCACAGTTGCACACTATTATTGTTATATATTTATATATCTCTGACATATTTTGGAGTATTGTATAGAGAACACTGAACCCATCACATCAGTCTCTGCACCAGAGAAGCTTACAATCTATTGTCCCACTACAGTCACACACTAATATCATGATACATTTATATAACTCTGACATATACCACAGTGCTGTACAGTGAACATTGAGCCATTCACACCAGTCTATGCACCAGAGGACTTACACTCCAAAATTCCCTATAACTATACTTTTAAAGATGCTATATTTCACATGTATTTACCTATTTTAGGATACATGTGTGTAATGTTTTAGAGCCTTGTTTCTGTGTATAGTACGTGAAGAGGAAAATAAATAAAATATATATATATATATATATATATATACATACATACACACACAGTGCCTTGAAAAAGTAATTCATACCCCTTGACATTTTCCACATTTTGTTACAACCAAAAACTTAAATGTACCTTATTGGGATTTTATGTGATAGACCAACACAAAGTGGCACAGAATTGGCAAGTGGAAGGAAAATGATAAATGGTTTTCCAAATTTTTACAAATATCTGAAAAGTGTGGCATGCATTTTGTATGCAAAGTCAAAAGTCAATACTTTGTAGAACCACCTTTCAGTGCAATCACAGCTGTAAGTCTTTTTGGAGACGTCTCTACCAGCTTTGTACATCTAGAGAGTGACATTTTTGCCCATTCTTCTTTGCAAAATAGCTCAAGCTCTGTCAGATTGGATGGAGAGCATCTGTGAACAGCAATTTTCAAGTCTTGCCACAGATTCTCAATTGGATTTAGGTCTGGACTTTGAGCAATTCTAACACATGAATATGCTTTGATCTAAACATTTCATTGTAGCTCTGGCTGTATGTTTAGGGTCATTGTCCTGCTGGAAGGTGAACCTCCATCCCAGTCTCAAGACTTTTGCAGACTCTAACAGCCTCTCAGTTTAGGTCAGGTATCTTCAAACTACGGCCTTCCAGTTGTTCAGGAACTACAATTCCCATCATGCATAGTCATGTCTGTGAATGTCAGAGGTTTTCAATGCCTCATGGGATGTGTAGTTCCGTAACAGCTGGAGGGCCGTAGTTTGAGGATCCCTGGTTTAGGTGGACGGCCATGTCTTGGTAGGTTTTCAGTTGTGCCATACTCTTAATTTTGGGATGATGGCTTGAACAGTGCTCCGGGAGATGTTCAAAGCTTGGGATATTTTTTTTATTACCTAACCCTGCTTTAAACTTACCCACAAATTTATCCCTGACTCTGTCTGATGTGCTCCTTGGCCTTCATGATGCTCTTTGTCCACTAAGGTTATCTAACAAACCTCTGAGGGCTTCACAGAACAGCCGTATTTGTACTGAGATTAAATTACACACAGGAGGACACTGTTTACTAATTAGGTGACACTTGAAGGCAATTGGCTTCACTAGATTTTAATTAGGGGTATCAGAGTAAAGGGGGATTAATACAAATGCACGCCACATTTTTCAAACATTTATTTGTAAAAAAGCATAGAAACCATTTATCATTTTCCTTCCACTTCACAATTCTGTGCCACTCTGTGTTGATCTATCACATAAAATCCCAATAAAATACATTTACGCTTTTGGTTGTAACAGGACAAAGCGTGGAAACTTTCAAGGGGTATGAATACTTTATCAAGGCACTGTGCGTATATATATATATATATATATAGATACAGCTGTGCTCATAAGTTTACATACTCTGGCAGAATTTATGATTTCTTTTTCAAAGAATATGAATGATAACACAAAACCTTTTCTTTCGCTCATGGTTAGTGTTTGGCTGAAGCCATTTATTATCAATCAACTGTGTTTACTCTTTTTAAATCATAATGACAACAGAAACTACCCAAATGACCCTGATCAGAAATTTACATACCCCAGTTCTTAATACCTGGTATTGCCCCCTTTAACATCAATGACAGATTGATGACTTTTGTGGTATTTGTGGATGAGGCTCTTTATCTTCTCAGATGGCAAAGCTGTTCCTCCAATATTTTTTGATAACCTGTTGCATTCATCTTGCCATCAATTTTGACCAAATTTCCTGTGCCTTTGTAGATCGCACATCCCCAAAACATCAGCAATCCACCTCCGTGTTTCGCAATAGGAATGGTGTACCTTTCATCATAGCCCTTCTTGACTCCTCGCCAAATGTAGCTTTTATGGTTGTGGCCAAAAAGCGAAATTTTGGTCTCATCACTCCAAATGACTTTGTGCCACAAGAGTTGAGGTTTGTCTCTGTGCTGTTTGGCGTATTGTAAGTGGAATCCTTTGTGGAATTTGCATAGTAACGTCTTTCTTCTGGCGACTTGACCATGCAGCCCATCTTTCTAAAATTTCCTCCTTACTGTGCATCTTGAAACAGCCACATCACATGTTTTCCGAGTCTTGTATTTCACCTGAAGTTATTCATGGGTTTTTCTTTGCATCTTGAACAATTTTCCTGGCAGTTGTGGCTGAAATTTTAGTTGGTCTACCTGACCGTGGTTTGGTTTCAACAGAACCCCTCATTTTCCACTTCTTGATTTTGAACACAGCTGATTGGCATCCTCAATTCCTTGGATATCTTTTTATATCCCTTTCATGTTTTATACAGCTCACCTACCTTTTCCCGCAGATCCTTTGACAATTCTCTTGCTTTCCCCATGACTCAGAATCCAGAAACGTCAGTGCAGCACTGGATGAAACATGCAAAGGTCTGTCAGGAGTCCAGAAACTCATTGACCCTTTTATATACAGACGCTAATTACAAGCAAGTTTCTGTTTTCATTATGATTTAAAAAGAGTAAACACAGCTGATTGATAATAAATGACTTCAGCCAAACACTAACCATGAGTGAAAGAAATGTTTTTGTGTTATCATTCATATTCTCTGAAAAATGGGCAAGAAATCATAAATTCTGCCAGGGTGTGTAAACTTATGCGCGCAACTGTATATATACACACACAGTATATACACTGTTTATGGATGGATACTCCCCTCTTATATATTGTGTGTGTGTGTGTGTGTGTATGTATGTGTGTATATATATATATATATATATATATATATATATATATATATATATATAAATATAAATATTATTATACACCATTTTTTGTGGGGGTGGTGTTAGGGCATCTATCCTCGCTATTTACACTATTTTATAGCGGGTACATACAGTTGACCATGCTTTACTGTTCCTCAGTATGTCTCTGTCTGCTCCGAATGACTAAATGCAGAAGGACTTTGAGAAATACTGATATCAACTTAGCAGTTGTTTAGCTGGGTTGCTCACTATACTGATGACTACTAGAGGGGGAATCTTCAAATGTGAAAACAGCAAGCAAAAGTTTGGTAAAAAAATAAATAATAAAAACCTATAAATCAAAAGTGCCAAATAGTGCTCGGTCTGCCTTGTTTGTCCATCTCGGCCGGTGGCCATGATTTGTGCTTTTCTCTGTCTATTCTCCACTCCTCCTCAGTGGAGTAACCCTGCTTAGTAACACAGTCATGATCCTATGCTACTCATGGGCGGATGCATGATCTATGGGCTCTGCCAGTCCCGCCCATTAAGATCTCTGCTGATTCGATGAAATAAGGAGTCTGGGCGCTTACATGGGCAGTACTCTAATAATTAGTTAGACCAGTTTCCCAGACCTGCAGGGTCTACTGGAAAAAGTAGCCCAAGAAACGCCAGTGCACAAAAAGAAGCCCTACACAATGGCATTGTTGAGCTTGTGGTGAGGTGCATCATGTGACCTAAAATGTAAGGTCATTAAAGGATAACTCCACTTTTGTGGGGGGGGGGGGGGAATAGCAAAAAATAAAAAATAATATTGCGTATATAATTGTGACACAAGTCATATTGTAATTAAATGTTATTAAACATTAGCTTTCCTTTTCAAGCTGCAGCTCTGTAATTTTCTGTAAAGTGCGGTGTAATATGGCTACCTGGAGGCGTTCTCTAGACAGAATGTGTACAGAACTCCACCCAGAAACATGTCCTGCTTGTTTGATTGGTTCGCTGATTTTCCCAGTAGCCTGCACTAAGATACAAGTCAGATTTTAGGCATCCCCTGCAACAAAAAAATCTTTTTTAGTGAGATACTCCCATTAGGAAATCACGTCTAAGGGGTTGCAGACCCAGTACTTTTCCTCATTAGTGCCCTGCAGCGGCTGTGGCTGATTGATAATTATGAAACCACTCCCATTAGAGTCACTTTCCCTTATGGACACAGAGAAACACACAAGGGATTTCATCAGAATAACAAAGGTAATAATCTGTAACCAAAGTTTGTTAAAACTCTTGCAATGTACATAGATCACCCAAAAGGGAAGGATTTTTTTTTTTTTCTCAACAAAAGTGCAGTTACACTTTAAGGTTGCAGTTTAGTTGTTATTGGGAGGTTAGGTATTGTTTTAGGGGATAGGTTAAGCGTTAGGGGTGAGGGGTAGTAAGTGGCCAATTAGCACTAGGCAGTCATAGAAAATCTATTGGAAAAAATAATTTACCAGCCCAGTTCAGGGTTTAACCTCATCTTGAAAAGTCAGCTTTCAGACTCAACTTTAACTTTAAGTATAACTACAAGCAAATTTTTTTGGGGAGTTTTGGATAGAATGGAGAGGGATTAGAACCCCTTTCGGGATGTGTCCTCATTAAGGAGATGCACCCTATTTGTCTTGTTTACCATTATCATTAAAAAAGTGAAAGTAAAAGAAAACCTTAAATCTTGTGTTGTCCCCAGAAAAGTAATAGAGGGGAAATCTTTGAATGGGGATACTAGTTCTGGTGACATGGGGGTCCCCAAGGCATTCCCTTAATTTGCAGGGATTTCCTCTCACTTCCTGTTTGGTTTAGGACAGAAAGTGAAGGGAAATCTTCACAATGGGACACAGATGGCGAAAAAAAAAATCTGACAGTGATTATAACCCTCACACAATGAAAAGGAAAAGGAAAGTTTTGCCTATAGTTCTACTTTAACACTTAAAGCGGTATTAAACCCAAAAGCAAACATTTATTATATTGTAGCTCAATTCTTAGATGTGATGGCTGCATTTGTTTTCTTTTTTAGGCTTTCTTTCTTCTATTTTCATCTAGTGATCCAGCCAGCGAGTCTGTTGATTTTCAAAAGCACAAACTCTCCAACAGAATGTATCAGTTTACAGGGATGAGACAAATCATTTAACACTAACAGGGGTGGTTAAAATGATTAGCTTTTATTTATGTAAAACCTTTATCTGGCCAGATCATCAGGTGAAAACAGAGGGGAAAAATACCGCTTTAACCATACATATCCTGTCATCAATAAAAGTATTGTGATGCCATTTGCCAGGATTGATGCCAAAACCACTTGATTGCTTCACCACAAACTAGCAGAGCTCAGTTTTCAGGGGAAACGTTAGATGATTCTTCATCTCCATGCTGAGTTCTCAGCCTAGAGGACAAGGCTGTCCCCTTTTTGTCTGGGTCATCACTGGAGACTTTCTCAGGATGGCTGGTCCTTATGATAACCAAGTCTTCACGGATATGGCTTCCCAGATCATTTCATCATCTGAGCCCGCACACTACATTGGTATGGGTATAACTTTGTGAGGCTGCACTAAACCACTTTATTTCAAGTATATTTTAAGTGGTTAAAGATGGGAGAAGACATGTGTCAGAGGCACATTTAAAGTGATTATGTTGCCGCTATAAATAAATTAAAAAATGCACAGCAGTGGAGCTAATTACAGTCACAGGACCCCTGTTTTGCCATCTGAACAACTTATTTGGACTCAACAAGGTGCTGCAAGTGTTCATTTGGGTTGTTTGCTCCAGGCTGACCCAATGACGTTACTTGCAGATTCGTCATTTATACATACTGCAAGTCCACCCAAGCCAAAGTATTAATTCTGTATACATGATATTCTCACCCTCCACCTGCGTGATGTAACAAAAATTGAGATTAGTCATTTAAATCAGAATGTTTGTGGCAGGACCAGATCTAGTCTATCTGACCTGGGGGCAAGCGCAGTATTAAAAAAAAATCCGGGGGCATAATGTCAACACTTTGTCACCGACTGTTTGTCACACAGTCTCATGTGTTAGGCTGTCTTTAGATTGGGGTGATTAAACAGCACCCGTGCCCCTTATATCAGATGTCCCTATCAGAGTGTTCCTTTACATCAGGGGTCCTCATCACAGTCCCCCTTTACATTAGGTTTCCATCACAGCGCCCCTTTACATCAGGTGTCCCCATCAGAGTGCCCCCTTACATCAGGTGTCCCCTCAGAGTGCCCCCTTACATCAGGTGTCCCCATCAGAGTGCCCCCTTACATCAGGTGTCCCCATCAGAGTGCCCCCTTACATCAGGTGTCCAAATCAGAGTGCCCCTTACATCAGGTGTCCTAATAGAGCACCCCCTTACATCAAAGTCCCCCTTACATATAATCATATAATCAGCTATCCCCATCAGAGTGATCCCTTACATCAGGGTCCCCGTTAAAGGGCCCCTTTACATTAGGGGGCCCATCAGCGTGTCCCCTTACATCAGTTATCCCCTATCAGAGTACTCCCTTACATGGATTGACCTCATCAGTCTGCCTCCTTACATCAACTGTCTGCATCAGAATGGCTCATGGATCAATTAATACACCCTCGAGACCTGGGGGGGGGGGGGCGCAGCCCACTTCAGCACCACCTTAGATCTGGCCCTGGTTTATTGTGTTTATTTGCTCGAGTTTGGGGACCTGGGTCTTCTGTGGCCTAATTTTTCCAGGGAAGACCAGTGAAGTCTACTGCTACTATAGTACATCTTCTTTAAGGTTCCCATTGTTGTGTGAATAGACATGGCCTTCTGCTTCATGGTCCAATATGCTTGGATCATGCATCATGTTCATTCTGAGGTTTGGCGGAACAACTGTTAAATTTGTATTCACTTTTAGAATATAAGCAGGTGTATCTATTAAGGTGGAAACTAAAGCTGGCCACACCTGGACTGAAATGTGGCTGGTACCGGCTGAATTTTGTTCCTTGTGTGGCTGCTCCCGCTCAACAGAAATTGATCTAACGATTGAGTTCTGTCAAACAGGCTCATTGGGAAATGTATCTCCATCAACGGCTGCAGCCACTGATCAGTGAATTCTAACAGAGGAGATCCCCCACGGTCAGAACCCAATGTTTCAGCATGGAGAATTCCACCTTACTTGTGTGGAACAAAGGCTCCATCCTACACGTTTCACCATAAATAGCATCTGGACTTTGTATACTGTTTGGACTTTTTCATTGTTCTTTTTTACCATTTCTTGCACATACTTATTGACACAATATATATTAATGTGACACACATATTATTGTGTGTTTAGCCAATTTGTATCTGTTGGTGAGCTTGCAGCTATATTTCATTGCACCTTCAGTGCCGTCACGTTTTTTTGTTATTTAGCTGTTTATTTAGCTGTTAGCCTGCAGTTCAGCTTTAACGTCCTGTTGTGTAAGATTCTTATGCACAGCATGAAATTGGTCCTGCGTTGTATATTGGAAGCAGCTGTACTCCAATTGCAGCAGTCACACCTGCACACAATTACTCTTTACTGCGTCTCGTGTGAAACGGCGATTCAGATTGAAATAAAAGTCAGTTTAGTCCGCGAGGCCTGGCACATACCTCTGAAGTGACGTTTCTCAGTTCGCAGAAGTTGTGGTTGTTCGCTGACAATCGGGCCTTTCTTTTAAACCTGTTTGTCCAGTTTATTGACCGTGAAACAGACGCTGCAGATGAGATATTTGGAGGAGAATTCCGGACGCCGATGATTGTGACAACTTGGAGGAAATGTTTTCACAACACTGGCTGCCAAAACTATGAGATGGCTCACAACTGTGATTCCTTCTGCTGCTTTCTCTTGTATGTAACGGTGTGATGTCAGAGTATGACATCATTGCTGAACATTATTTTCCCTGATTATTTTTTTCCCTAAAAAAACATGGTAATAAAAAGTAAAAAAATAAAATAAATAATAATAATTCTACTCCTCATATGGCCAAAAGTTTGTGGACACCTAACTTTTTTTCATAAGTAAATCCCTTTGACCTAGGCCAGGGGTCTCCAAACTTTCTAAACAAAGGGACAGTTTACTGTCCTTCATACTTTAGGGAGATTGTGGTAAATGGGAGAAGAAAATGTCTTGCCGACAATGGAATTAAACAATGCCCCATGATTGGTATTAGAAGGAGTAATCGTGCCCCATCCTTGGTGTCAGTAGGAGCAATAGTGTCCCATTGTTGCCGTCAATGGGAGGAATAGTGCCTCATCATTGGTATCAATGGAAGGAATAGTGTGCTATGGTTGGTGTCAGTGAGAGGACTAATGTCCCATTGTCTTTGTCAGTAGAAGGAACAGTTGGCAGCAACAGTGACCGGGCACAGTTTGGAGGCCACTGACTTAGGCTATTTTTACACTGGGTGGTGGTAAAAACACAATTGAGGCTTGGTTCTACCACCTCCAACCACTGCACCTTAAGCTGCAAAGGCAACAGATTGGGGATTTACAACTTTATCCTTGCCTCATCTGGTGGGAAGTACTACTGCCTGCCAAATGCAAACCATTTAACTGCATGGAGCCACATTGCAACCGCGTGTATAGCACATTGTTGCTGCATGGTGGTACGGGTTTTTAGCGGTTAAAACAGGTGCTGATGAGGCAACTTAACTCTTTCCCACTGCCTGTTAAATGCCTCTGAAATGCGATCCACCGCACATCACTAAGATCACTAGATTTCAGACAATTTTACTCTTCCAACCTATTTGGAACCATTCGGGGAAGGTCCTTTTCTGTTCCACCGTGACTTTGTACAAAGCCAGCTCCATAAAGACATGGGGTAACGTAACTAAAGTGACTTTCATAGAGTTATCACCTCAACCCTACTGAGCCCCTTTAAACCCTGTGCACAAAGCCTTTGTCGTTTTTATGGAATTGGCCTCCTTTTTGGGCCTCATGCACACTAGACCTTTTTAACGCTGTTTGGGACGTTTGGCGTTTTTTGTTTTTTGTTTTTCTGCCTCTAAACACATTTGCATGTTAGATTATGTGTCCATGCACATATAGGTATTTAGAGGAAGAAAAAAAAAACGTGCTTCCAGGAGTAGCAGCATTTTGGCAGGAAAAAGCATTTGACACATAAATGTGCATTAATGCAAGGTGCGTTTAGGGCGAGAGAGTCATTTAATTTCAATAGCCAGAATAAATGATTATGAATTCAGATATGATGCAACTCGCTATGAACTATACTGGACCTTTTTTTTAATACAATACTTGAACAAGAAAGCTTGCATTTAGTGAGGTACGTCAGGTGCAGCACCTGATCAAGTCTGAATACGAGACCCAAAATTTAATTACACAAAAACAGGTGCGCATATCCTTTTAAAACAATAATGCAAATGAATAAATAATACAAATGTGCATGTTTATTTAAAAAATACAAGTAAAGTGCAGCATGAATTCATATGTATACAAAATTGTCACATATCAATGACCATATATATACTCCAATGTAAAAGTGCATATCTCTTTAAATGCCAAGTGCAAATGAATAAAGTTTCCCCAAAAAATTCCAAGGTATAAAGTGCAACCATATATGTATATAAAATATCCCAATTCACATGTACAGTATATACAAAATGTCCAAATACATATGCCATTGTGTGATAAAAAAGTGCTTGTAGTGCGGATCCCAATTGCATTGGAAGTGCTCCAGTGCCCATACACATGAAAGGCAGCTTATCAGATATAAAGATCCCAAAAAGAGATTATATGCACCTCATCGTAGCAAAGCAGGTAACTACAATCTTGGGCTGATCCCCAGTAAAATGAATACTTTGGTTGGCTCCACAGCTCACCACCATCCAAATATTTAGGACTGAGCACTTTAACCAACTCTAATATCACCAAGAAAAATGTAACAACCAAACTAATGACATTTCATCAGGGGTTAAAGCTGAAAACATGAACCACCCTCCAGTCTATCAGCCTCCAGCTTCTCTTGGTTCATTATAAACCTGAACCTAGAGAAGCTGGTAGCTAATAGGCTGGAGCCCTTGACGATCCTAAAGTTGGTTAAAGGCAAAGTGCTCGGTCCTAAATATTTACATGGTGGTGTGAGCTGTGGAGCCAACCAGTGGATTAGCTTTACTGGGGACCAGCCAGAGATTGAAGTTACCGCAAAGTATCGGTTTCAGGTAACAGAGCATTTTCACAAGCACTCCTGAAAATACTCGGTAACCGTACATATCTAATTCATGCTGCACTTTATTTATATTAGGTAGGTAGGTATGTAGGTAGGTTAATTTTCTGCTGTCCAAAATTGGCCCTAGTATATGAATGGGGACCTTAGATTGTGGGCTCCTTGAGGGTAGGGACTGATGTGAGTGTGCAATGTACAGGGATAGGGACAATTGTGGACACTCACTCAGGTTGAACTGGATGACCTGGTGTCTTTATTCAACCTTACTAACTATGTAACTATGTATTGTTTAAACTTTCCCACCCGCCGGCCGTCATATGACGTCCTTAAATTTGTGCGGGTATATCTGAACGATGCCTGCAGCTATGGGCATCATTCAGATATCGGCTTTTTCAGCCGGCGATTCCCTACACCATAAGAACATTCAGAGCGACTTTTCCGCCACTTTATCATTCTTACCGGCGGTGAGTGGGGACGTCCCCCTCCTGCCACCCTCTGGTGCTTCTACCAACTCACGCTTCCATCGGTGAGTCGGAGACAGGATCTGCCGACCCCGAAGGTTTACCATAGAGATTTTTGGTGGACCAGATGGTGGCCGGGAGTCTCTGATCATTCGGAGGCCAAGCATCACGTTATGACATCACGCCCAGCCTCTGCATCCAAACAAATGGCGCTGCCTCGGCTTGGAAACAGATTGTTTTTTTGTTTTTTTTGTTTTTTTTTTATTTCAGGCTTCCCAGCCTAGAGGTGAGATGTGGGATCTTATTGACCCCATATCTCACTGTAAAGGACCGATCATGCCATATTCCTATTACAAGGGATGTTTACATTCCCTGTAATAGGAATAAAAGTGATCAAAAAATATATATTTTTTAAAAAGTCTCAAACTAAAATAAAAAAAAAGTTAAATTAACAATAAAAATGTAAAGTGCTCCTGTCCCTGTGTGCTCGCACGCAGAAACGAATGCATATACGTAAGTTCCGCCCACGTATGAAAATGGTGTTCAAACCACACATGTGAGGTATCGCTGCGAACGTTAGAGCGAGAGCAATAATTCTAGTCCTAGACCTCCACTGTAACTCAAAAAATGTAACCAGTAAACATTTTTAAAGCGTCGCCTATGGAGATTTTTAAGTACCAAAGTTTGGCGCCATTCCACTAGCGTATGCAATTTTGAAGAATGACGTGTTTGGTATCTATTTACTCGGTGTAACTTCATCTTTCACATTATGCAAAAAAATTGGGCTTTCTTTACAGTTTGTTTTTTTTTTTTGTTTTTTTAAACACACAGTTGTTTCTTTTCCAAAAAGAAAACGTGATTAAAAAAATTTCTGCACAAATACTGTGCGATTGTATTCTCTATGGTCTTTGCTAAAAAAAAAATATAATATTGGGGGGGCTCTATTTAGTTTTCTAGCAAAAAAAATATGATTTTTACATGTAGGAGAGAAATGTCAGAATTGGCCTGGATGGGAAGTGTTTAAAGGCTACATGCACATTTGTATTGTTTATTTGCATTGTTGTCTTAAAGGTATATGCGCACCTGTTTTTGTGCAATGAAATTAACGCCCAAGCGATTGACGTGCCGAAATGCTCTTACACGGGTTTACAAGCGGCAATCTTTTTTTTTTTTTTTTTTTTTGCCAAATCACTGCTGCCAGAAGGTAAGGTGTCTAGGAGAAATGGCCAAACGTCCAGTGTGTATGAGGCCTTACGGTTATAACAACCCTTATTCTGCAGAGGAAGGCTTTTCCACCAGTGTGTTTTTGCAATTTTGGAATTTGCATCCATTCAGCAGCAAGAACATTTAAATACTTGCCAACATTATAGTCCCGGATACCGGGGCAATGTTAAATCAGCCCACGGGGTCAACATTTCATCCACACATTTTCCAGGGGGAGTGTGCCCAAATATGGCCTCTTTATTGATTAGTTTCACCCAGAACCCACCTATAAATATTCAGCGACCGCCCATCACAGCACTTTGAGGGTCCAGACCCCATCTCTAAATATCTCGGGGAAAATCCACTTCTGACTCCAATCCCAGAGTGAATGCTTTTTTGAGTTGCTGTACATGTGCATTAACTGAAATATGGTTGATGCTGTGATCCCAGAATTGGCGGGACAGAGGACTAAAATGCATGACTGTCCCAGCAAATCCAGGACAGTGGGCATGCCTGTTACAGGTTATCCCAAAGGAGTTCAGTAGGGTTGAGGTCAGGATCCTGTGCAGGACACTGAAGATCCTCCACACTAAACTGGTCACACCATTTCTTAATGGAATTGGCATTGTGCACAGGGGCACAGTCATGTTGGAACAGAAAAGGGCCTTCACCAAACTGTTACCACAAGGTTGGAAGAGCACAATTGTAAAATTGTATAATGTAGTATTAATGGACGCTTCACTGGAAACATCTGCAGTCAGTCATTTGAAAAGGGGCTACATAAGTTTGGCCATATAGTGCATCATCCTTTGGGGCTCATTCACATGGCCAGGAAGGGCTGTAGATCATCAATAGAAGCATATATTTCTCAGCCCCGGGTGTTTGCATTCAGCTGAAGGCAGAAGCCTGTACAAATCAATGATTGGCTGCAACTGTATGCTGGTAACCGCACATCTGAGCGTTAATTGCGTTCACGGATGGATGAACAGTCCTGAATCCAAACTGTTCCCAGTGATGCTCATCCATCCCTCTATGCATGCGCTTGGATGTGCGTTTACCACATCCGCAACCTGTCATTGTTTTGTACACAAATATTTGTGACCAGACACGTAAATATGCTAATTTTCTTATGGTATACGGCCCTCTGCTCCCTTGTGAATAAGCCCTTAAGCTGCTTTTTGGGAAGAAAATTTACTGTAAAATACAAATGAATAAAGCAAGTTACAATGTACCAAGAGCGTGGTCATCGTTGCATCTCTGCCAACGGTTCTCCCGTGACCCCACTGACACTGTAAAAGCCTTAAAATAGTTTCCAAAAAAGACCAGGTATAAAGGCGATAGGTGAACTGTAACATCAAATGAAGAAATAGAATGCGTCCCGGCAGGACTTCGCACTTCTGAAAATCAGAGTAATTTATTGTTAACACATGTTTCAACAGAATACAAAAATATCTAAAAATGACACAAAGCAATACAAATCCCTCCACCCCACAGCAAGGAGCACGCAAACGCAGCTCGGCGCCCACTGCTGAGTGTGAGAGCGGAGCCTGTCCTCGCAGATCCGCCAGACCAGCTATACTTATGCTAATCGGAGGCAGCCATGCCGCACAGCTTCTGTCACCAGAGCCCCCACTCCGTGGTTGGAAATGGCACAGTATCCAATTATACTAATAGTAAAATGAGCAGTTATTGAAGTCAAATAGAGGGTTATACATGAACTCTGTGCTGCCTTGCGGTTTTCCTGTCGTCTTGTGCTTCTGGAGAGCCAGCGCGCTCTGTGCCGCTTATAGAATGCGGCTGACATAGTGACACTTTTATGTACTCGGCCATATTTTATGCACTTTCCGGCTTAGTTTTAAAAGGTCGAAAGCAGCATTTCATGGCAGAAAATATCAACTTGGAGTAAAAATCTACATAAGAAAAATTTTGCTTATTTTCATTTTTTTTAAATAAAAGTAAAAATAGCTGAATTACATTTCTGGTTTTTGTCTAGAAAATTTTGAAAGACTGGAAAAAAACTTTAGTAGAGGTGGTACACTGGATAATGGTGCAGCTCCATCCCCAGAGAGTAAGACATCTCATAATTTAAGATTGCCCATGGGATTTTAAACGGGAGTTGCACCAAATAACAGTCAATCAATAAATTCTAAAAAAAACAACAAAAAAAAAACTTTTATTACGATACATACATTAAAAAAGTAATGCGTAGTTTTGACATATATACATCACAGAACAGTCAGAGTCTTAAAGTGTTACTAAACCCACAATAATAAAATCGGTGTGTATTTGCAGTAAAGCATGCTTGTTTTGCTCATTGTAGAACCTAAGGAGTTAATCCTCTGTATTGTGTAAAAAGGCTATTTGATCCTGTTTTCTCTGATCCTCCCCTTCTTCCACTGTCTCCAATCCATCTCCGGATAGTACAGAGGCTAGGGGATAAGCTGCGCATGCTCAGTTTGGCTTGCTAGAACATTTTTTTTTCTTGGGAGTGCATGTGATCAGCACAGGGCCAATCAGCACTCTCCAGACATAGGGTCAGCGATCCTGCATCCTCTAAGAACAGCCATGTGAGAATGAAAACACCTCCTACAAGCTTTAACCAGATACTAATAGAAGTCATAAGACTGTTTAATACTGCTAATGAGAAAAGGTATTTAGCAGTTTATATTTGCTAAAATAGTTGCATTTCCATGTCTGAGACCAGATATAGAGAATGCAGGGTCCTGGGTCTAGTAACACTTTAAAACTCGATGGGGTTTCGTGAAACAATGTGCACTTCATCAGGAGACTGACATGTTATATAGGATATCTTTAGAAAGACTGAGCCATTAGTACATTATATTCCATTAAAAAAAAAGCCTGCATGGCGAGTAAAAATGTATGTATACATATATTTTTTTTCTTGCCATGTAGGTTTTTTTTTTTTTCTTTTTTGGAAATATGATGTACTAATGGCTCTGTTTTTCTACAGAGATCCTATATAATATGTCAGTTTCCTGATGAAGTGAATGTTGTTTCACGAAACGCCTCAAGTTTTAAGGCTCTAATCAACTGTTCTCTGATGTATATTATGTCACAACTACGCTTGACCTTCCTAATGTATTTTATGCTACTTTGATAAGATTTTTTATTATGTATCTAAATAAAAGTTTACCTTTTTTCTGAGAATTTGTTGATTCACTGTTGTTTGGTGCAACTCTTGTTTAAAAATCCATTGGGCGACTTTTGGGGATGGAGCTGCACCATTATCCATTGTACTACAGCCTATACTAATCCTTGATTCAGTTTTTTTTCCAGTCTTTATAAATTGTCTAGACAAAAAAAAAAAAAAAAAAAAAATGAAATTGAATGCAGTTACTTTTACTTTAATAAAAAAAAATTAAAATAAACAACATTTTTCTTATGCATCCCATGGGCAACCTTAAATTATGAGATGGACACAAATGAGAAAGTGGCACCAGATGTGATAGAATCTGAATATTTGTTTTGGGTGGGGTAATTTAGAGCCAATAAATTTATCACAGCCAGAAACCTAATCGCCTAATTACCTAATCCCGACCCTTATAGCTGAAGTTTGAAGGATAATTAAACCCAAGAACAAAAACTGAATATATTGCAGTTTACAGTCTTTAGATGTGGTGGCTGCATTAGGCTTCTTTTACAATTGGGGCCAGGGGGTGTTATATCTGCAGACGACACCTGTCAAGCTCTCTCGCGTAAATCCACATTTTAAATGCCCCCCAACCCCTTAGATTGTAAAGGTAATGCAATGGGGGGGGGGGTGCAGATGGTGCTCTGGCACAATGATCTGCATGTATCCCTTCTGCCTCACTTGGCGGGTAGTAATGGCTGCCGATCATGACCTATTCAACTGTATAAGGCCATGAGGCTGCGCTTATGGTGTTGCAGGTTTTTAGGGGTTAAAATGTGCAGTAAGGAGGGCACATAATGTCTGTCAAATGATCTCTAAAGAGTGATCCACCATAGATCACTGTTCATTGTTGCAGTAACCTTGAAAGGAACTTTAGTTTTCTTTCTTTTTTTTTTTTTTTATCAAGCGTAGAACATTTTTAGTAAATACAGAAAACACTTTTTGATCCTGCCAGAAATATGTCCCTGCTACTTCCTGTGAGCTGCACTGAAGAATATCTTCCTTTTCGGCTATCTTCTGTACACTACCAAATTTGCCCCGCTCACAATGTGAAGGAGATAAAACAGAGTAGTCCATATTAGGAAAGCAGGGTAGGGTGAGAACCATGGCTCCCTCCTTAGATACAATGGAGGAGTGATACAGCCACCCAGGGATAGGAAGTGTTATTTGCAGGATTAGCTGCTGAAAATTAAATATATGCTCAGCTTGTAAAACAATCCATTCAGTTTAAAATAGCAATAAAAGTTAAAACATTTGTGTATAGATGTAGAAAACATTATAAATACCCCTTTTTTTCTACAAGTGATCAAATTCCCTCTGTTCTCAGTGTCATAACAGTTTGGGGAGGAGAAAAAACAGCACACCAGTTTTCCCAGCAAATGACTGTGTGCGCGGGGGTGGGGGGGGGGGGGGGTGGGAGCACGTGTCCTTTGAAGAGGTCATGAGACAATGTCCAAACTTCCCTATGATTAAGCTTCAAAAGGTGGAGTGAAACGCATTGGAGTCATGGCCTGACTGGAGTTCTGGCTGAGGATGCTATTCACTTCACTTTACTTCATGCACATGGGTCAGCTTCATGATATGCGGCTTATGGATCTTTCCATAGAGACTGCTGCAGCTTGAAGCTAGGACGAGCTTCCTGTCTGCACTCACAGTGGTCTAGTTGGAATTTAACTCTCTACCTGAGTGGCACCTAATTATTATTTTTGGGTCACAGTATGATGAAACTTGTCATGGCGGAGCCAGTGACATCATCACGCAACCGAAAGTGACGTAAACATATACTATACTGTGTGGAGCTGATGTTTCAGCTCCTTAAGTGGGCAGTTTCTTGTCTTTAATGCAATATAACTCTGTTATACACCATTAATTAGTGCACATTTTAGTGTAAGTGTATAGAGTTGAGTTTAAAAAATTTTTTTTTTTAATTTGTTGTGTTTAATGGTATGCACAATGATAGCCTTGGTCTCATGTTTTTTGAGTGCTGATGAAATATGGCATGTGTGAGAGCTTGAGGTGTGTGTGTGTGTGTGTGTGTGTGTGTGTATGTATGTATAGATAGATAGATAGAGATATATACAGTTGTGCTCATAAGTTTACATACCCTGGCAGAATTTATGATTTCTTGGCCATTTTTCAGAGACTATGCATGATAACACAAAAACACTTCTTTCACTCATGGTTAATATTTGGCTGAAGCCATTTATTATCAAACAACTGTGTTTACTCTTTTTAAATCCTAATGACAGCAGAAACTACACTAATGACTCTGATCAAAAGTTATCATACCTTGTTGATTTTGGCCTGATAAAATGCACACAAGTTGACACAAAGGGGTTTGAATGGCAATTAAAGTTAACCATCCTCACCTGTGATCTGTTTGCTTGTAATAAGTGTGTGTGTATAAAAGGTCAATGATTTTCTGGACTCCTGACAGACCCTTACATCTTTCACCCAGTGCTGCACTGACGTTTCTGGATTCTGAGTTATGGGGAAAGCAAAAGAATTGTCAAAGGATCTGCAGGAAAAGGTAGTTGAACTGTATAAAACAAGAAAGGGATGTAAAAAGATATCCAAAGAATTGAGAATGCCAATTAGCAGTGTACAAACTCTAATTAAGAAGTGGAAAATGAGGGGTTCTGTTGAAACCAAACCACGGTCAGGTAGATTAACAAAAATTTCAGCCACAACTGCCAGTAAAATTGTTTGGGATGCAACGAAAAACCCACAAATAACTTCAGGTGAAATACAGGACTCTGAAAACATGTGGTGTGGCTGTTTCAAGATGCACAATAAAGAGGCGCTTGAAGAAAGATGGGCTGCAAATGCCGAAAATTATGCCACTTACAATATGCCAAACACCACAGAGACAAGCCTCAAATCTTCCGGTACAAAGTCATGTTGAGTGATGAGACCAAAATTTACCTTTTTGGCCACAACCATAAATGCTACATTTGGAGAGGAGTTAACAAGGCCTATGATGAATGGTACGGGGGTGGATCGCTGATTTTTTGGTGATGTGTGAGCTACAAAGGCACAGGAAATTTGGTCATAATTGTTGGCAAGATGAATGGCGTATGTTATCAAAGAAACTGGATGAACATATGCATTCATCAGCCAGGAAGCTGCGCATGGGATGTACTTGGACATTCCAACATGACAATGATCCAAAACACAAGGCCAAGTCGACCTGTCATTGGCTACAGCAAAATAAAGTGAAGGTTCTGGAGTGGCCATCTCAGTCTCCTGACCTCAATATCATTGAGCCACTCTGGGGACATCTCAAATGTGCAGTTCATGCAAGACAGCCCAAGAATTTACAGGAACTGGAAGCTTTTTGCCAAGAGTAATGGGTAGCTTTACCATCTAAGTTGGTGAAGTAAAATTAGAAAAATATATGCATAAAACTATTTTTCAGAAATAAAAAAAATTATAATTGTGCATATGTATTCACAGCCTTTGTTATGAAGCCCAAAAAAAGCTTTGGTGAAACAAATTACCTTCAGAAGTGCATTAATTAGTGAAATGATGTCCACCTGTGTGTAATCTAAGTGTCACATGATCTGCCATTACATATACACACCTTTTTGAAAGGCCCCAGAGGCGGCAACACCTAAGCGAGAGGCACCACTAACCAAACACTGCCATGAAGACCAAGGAACTCTCCAAACATGTAAGGGACAATGTTGTCGAGAAGTACAAGTTAGGGTTAGGCTATAAAAAAAATATCCAAATCTTTGATGATCCCAGCACCATCAAATCTATCATCATAACCATATGGAAAGAACATGGCACAACAACAAACCTGCCAAGAGACGGTCGCACACCAAAACTCATGGATCGGGCAAGGAGGGCATTAATCAGAGACCTAAGGTAACCCTGGAGGAGCTGCAGAGTTCCACAGCAGAGACTGGAGTATCTGTACATAGGACTTAGAGTTGGGCTTTATGGCAGAGTGCCCAGAAGAAAGCCATTACTAAATTGCACATTTTGAATTTGTGAAAAGGCATGTGGGAGACTCCCAAACTGTATGGAGGAAGGTGCTCTGGTCTGATGAGACTAAAATTGAACTTTTTGGCCATCAAAGAAAACGCTATGTCTGGTGCCAACCCAACACATCACATCACCCGAAGAACACCATCCCCACAGTGAAACATGGTGGTTACAGCATCATGCTCTGGGGATGTTTTTCAGCAGTCGGGACTGGGAAACTGGTCAGTGTTGAGGGAAATATGGATGGTGCTAAATACAGGGATATTCTTGAACTAAACCTGTACCACTCTGTGTGTGATTTGAGGCTAGGGTGGAGGTTCACCTTCCAGAAGGACAATGCCCCCAAACAACCTGCTAAAGCAACACTTGAGTGGTTTAAGATGAAACATGTAAATGTGTTGGAATGGCCTAGTCAAAGCCCAAACCTCAATCCAATAGAAAATCGGTGGTCAGATTTAAAGATCGCTGTTCACAAGCGCAAACCATCCAACTTGAAGGAGTCAAGGAGTCAGAGTAGTTTTTCAAGGAGGAATGAGCAAAACTCCCAATGGTAAGATGTGGCAAGCTCATAGAGACTTATCCAAAGCAAATTGGAGCTGTGATAGACGCAAAAGGTGGCTTTACAAAGTATTGACTTTAGGGGGTTGAATAGTTATACACATTGACTTTTTCTGTTATTTTGTCCTATTTGTTGTTTGCTTCACAATAAAAATAAAATAAAAATCTTCAAAGCACAACTGTGTATACACACACACACACACTTGTCAAATGTATTGGGACACCTGCCTTTACACACACATGAACTTTAATGGGAACCCAGTCTTGGTCCGTAGAGTTCAATATTGAGTTGGCCCACCCTTTGCAGCTATAACGGCTCCAACTGGGAAGGGTGTCCACAAGGTTTAGGAGTGTGTCTATGGAAGTGTTTGACCATTTTTCCAGAAGCGCATTCGTGAGATCAGGCACTGATGTTGGACGAAGGAAGAAGGCCTGGCTTGCAGTCTCCGCTATAATTCATCCCAAAGGTGTTCTATTGGGTTGAGGTCAGAACTAAGACTGGAATACCATTAAATTTCATGTGCATGTAAAGGCAGGTGTCCCAATAGATTAGGTTTGACAGTATAGTGCAGCCTTTCTCAACCTTTTCAACACAGAGGAACCCTACAAAATAGTTTTTCCGGTCTCGAGGAACCCCTGCTAAAAATTAGAAAGCTACAACTCATGATACATTAGTGTGATGGTCAGTGGGAAGAATGGTCCTTACACTTGTGGTCATTGGGAAGAATTACCTACTTACAGATAGTTAAAAAGATCAATGGTGTCAGTGGAAACTTATCTGAGAGGCAGAAATTGCCCAATTCTGAAGGAACCCCTAGCAACTTTTGGAGGAACCCTGGTTGAGAATCAATGGTATAGTGTGTGTGTGTGTGTGTGTATGTATGTATACATATATATGTATAGTTTGATCCATTTTAATGAATTTGGAGAACATTCTTTGCTGGAGAGAAACTCCCCATTTAAAGAGAAAGTGTATTTGGACCGATATTATGTGTAGGTCAACTTCTGAAGGTAAGCAGTTGGTGGAGGAGAGCACAGTGTTTAAATTTAAGAAGTTAACTGCACGGTGACAAGAGAGCTGTTACTGAAAATGTAAATAGATCATTTGATGCATAAGATGACTACAATATTAAAATGACCTTTTGGGAATATAGTGAGTGGAGGGCAAGGCAGTGGGTCCCTCCACTATTCATATTGATTTTCATATTTTGTTTTAAGTTGATCTTTTATGTAAGGAGGGGGGGGGGGGGGTCCTTCATTGTCATTTGTAATTTATAGTATTTTGGTATTATTGATATTTTTATATGTACATGTGCATGAGCCTATTGTTTTAATTTAAGTTCATGATCTGAAGGGGTACACCCCACTATTGGTATATGGCAGCATTGCACATACTGCTTAGTAAGAGTATTAGGGGATAATAGAACAGACATAGAGTGACTGGGCAGTAGCCCAGGATCGGGGTGTCACCGCTACTATTATATTGCAGTTCATTTATTGCTTTTAAATTGCATTTTATACAGATTTGTGAAAGCTCAATTTTGAGTTTATTTTTGTATGAGTTGTGCTGCATTTTTTCTACTTACTTTTATCCAGCACCTATCAATAAAATGTATAATATAAAATAATAATAATCTATATGATATAATAATCACATAAATATAAAATATCCTAGCCACAATAATCACAGATATATTATCAATATCACTCAGGACTTGTTTGTATCAGAATAGAGCACAGTGAGAGGTCTGTGTCATATTATCACCCTGAAATGCTTGCAGTGAATGCAGACGATCCCACACCAGGATAAGCCGACACAGAGCTTGTTCTATCCAACATAGAGAACCATCCTCTAGGTGGCGATGTCGACATTTCTTTTTATTTTCCCTTCGATTAACAGGCTTTTCACCACTTTTTTACACTTGACTTCGACATAAGATTTTTTTTTTTTTTTTAGACAATACGAAAAAAAGGTTTGATAAACAATTTTAGGATTAGATACAACCATGCAAGAAATCAAGTTATTCATAAATCACCGCTTAACATTTCTTGTTTAATCAATAAAACCTAACCTTAAATTTGGTGGGGTATAAAATGAAAACAAAGTTCCGAGGAGGTCCTATAGTTCAAACCCATTGGGCCCCCACATCCGAGGATATAGTAATAAGCTCCCCATCACTAATTAGATGTCCTCCCCAGTATCGGGACAGGTTTGTCTAGTGCCCAGGGAAAGGATGTGGAACTGCACCCCCTCCTCCTTAATGCATACCATAGAATGGGTTTTACTGCCCTTTGTCCATTCTCTGCCCCCTTACTCTACTGTGCCAAGGGCAGCTGCTCCTCCTTCCCACCCCTTGTCCTGGCCCTGATCCTACCATTAAGTGACAGCATGTGCCTAAAACAATTAAATAGAATTTTACAGTCCATGTAGTAGGGAATATACCCTAACCATTAGACATGTGCAGAGTAAAATATTTTGTTTCGGAATTTCGTTTTCGTCTGAAAACTTAATTTATTTAGTTACTCCCGAAATTCGTTTTTATTTATTTCGTTTTTCGTTCAAAAATTGCATTCGTCCGAAAATCCACATGAATCACGGTCGAATCTGTCTTTGAAGGCTTATGGTGTCTGTCGAATGTATAAAGAAGATTCGACGGAGCTAGTATATAGCATACTTTAGAACCCTATTAAAGTCTATGGGACTCCAACGTTCAAAATCTAAAGTGCTCATTTTAAAGGCTAATTTGCAAGTTACTGTCCTAAAAAGTGTTTGGGGACCTGGGTCCTGCCCCAGGGGACATGGATCAATGCAAAAAAAAGTTTTAAAAACGGCCGTTTTTTCGGGAGCAGTGATTTTAATGATTAAAGTGAAACAATCAAAGTGTAATATTCCTTTAAATTTCGTAGGGGGGGGTTGTCTATAGTATGCCTGTGAAGGGGCGCATGTTTCCCGTGCTTAGAACTGTCCCTGCATAAAGTGTCATTTATGCAGGAAAAAAAGTCCTTTAAAATCACTCGCAGCTATTATGAATTGTCGGCTCCCGTAATACAGAGAACACTCATTGAAAGTCATTGATAAAAAAATAAATAAATAAATAAATAAAAAAAGCGTGGGGGTCCCCCAAATTCAATTACCAGGCCCTTCAGGTCTGGTATGGATATTAAGGGGAACCCTGCCTCAAATTTAAGAAAAAATTTGACGTGGGGTTCCCCTTAAATATCCATAACCAGACCCTTCAGGTCTGGTATGGATATTAACCACTACAATACAGGGCACTTTCACCCCCTTCCTTCCCAGCCCAATTTTCAGCTTTCATCGCTCTCGCGCTTTCAGTGACAATTGCGCGGTCATGCTACACTGTACCCAAATGAAATTGTTATCATTTTGTTCGCACAAATAGAGCTTTATTTTGGTGTTATTTATTCACGACTCCGTTTTTTATTTTTTGCGATATAAGCGCAAAAAAAGCGGAAAATTTAGAAAAAAAACAATATTTTCTTTTTTCTATTTGAAAAGAAATCCAATAAAATCAAATTTTGTCATAAATTTAAGCCAAAATGTATTCTGCTACATGTTTTTGGTAAAAAAAATTCCGTTAACTGTATAATAATTGGTTTGTGTGATCACGGACATATGTACGCAAATGATCATGTACATATGTGTGCAGGTGATCACGTACATATGTGTGCAGATAATCATTGGGACATGTGATTTTAGTGGGACATATGTGGGGGACATGTTTTTATTATTAGGGACATGTGTTTTTATTATTTGGGGACATGTATGTTTTGGGGACATGTGTGGTTTGGGGACATATGTGGGGACTGTGTTTGTACTGTGTGGTGTGTTGTGTGTTGACACTAGACTGATGATCAGTGAGTAAAAAGCTGTAAAAAGCAGCCCATACTCACTGATCATCAGCCGGCTGCAGCGTTCTGCTCTCCTCTCCTCAGCGATGACTTCCGTGTGAGGAGAGGAGAGCCGATTGCCTAGCAACCGGCTGTTTGTTTACATCACATGACGGCCGTGATTGGACACGGCCGTCATGTGATCAGGAGGGCCAATCACAGAGCCCTCCTGCCGATCTCAGATGTGCTGTGTCCGGGTGACACGAGCACATCGGGATCGCGCCGCTGCGCGGGCACGCGCGCGCGCGATCCCGCTACTTCTGAATGACGTTCAGGAACGTCCTATCAGGAGTAGACGGCTCCCACCCGGCCGTATATATGCATTGGCCGGGTGGGAAGTGGTTAAGGGGAACCCCGCGTCAAATTTAAAAAAAATTGACGTGGGGTTCCCCCTAAAAATCCATACCAGACCCTTTATCCGAGCACGCAACCTGGCAGGCCGCAGGAAAAGAGGGGGGGGACGAGAGAGCGGCCCCCCCTCCCTCCTGAACCGTACCAGGCCACATGCCCTCAACATTGGGAGGATGCTTTGGGGGTCTGTGACCCCTCAAAGCACCTTGTCCCCATGTTGATGAGGACAAGGGCCTCATCCCCACAACCCTGGCCGGTGGTTGTGGAGGTCTGCGGGCGGGGGGCTTATCAGAATCTGGAAGCCCCCTTTAACAAGGGGACCCCCAGATCCCGCCCCCCCCTGTTTGAAATGGTAAGGGGGTACAAAAGTACCCCTACCATTTCACAAAGAAAGTGTAAAAAATGGTTAAATAAAACAAACACACTTTTGAAAAATTCCTTTATTAAAAATAAAAAAATAAAAAAAAGATTCCAGCGGCGGTAATCCACTCTTGCTATCCAGCGACGGACGATCATCTCTCCAGCGATGTCTCATCTCATCCAGCGCAGCGATCCATCCTTCTTCTGTCTCCGTGGAGGACATTGCAAGGATTCCGGCGGCTGACGTTTCTTATATACGGAGGGCGGGGCCACCCGTCACCTGACCCCGCCCCCCTCTGACGCAAGGGGAAACCCGGGGTTCCCCGTGACGTATAGGTGACCCCTCCCCCCTCTGATGTAACGTAAACCTGCCTGTGTTACATCAGAGGGGTGCGGGTCACCCATACGTCACAGGGAACCCCGGGTTTCCCCTTGCGTCAGAGGGGGGCGGGGTCAGGTGACGGGTGGCCCCGCCCTCCGTATATAAGAAACGTCAGCCGCCGGAATGCCTGCAGTGTCTCCTACACGGAGACAGAAGAAGGATGGATTCGCTGCGCTGGATGAGATGAGACATCGCTGGAGAGATGACCGTCCGTCGCTGGATAGCAAGAGTGGATTACCGCCGCTGGAATCTTTTTTTTATTTTTAATAAAGGAATTTTTCAAAAGTGTGTTTGTTTTATTTAACCATTTTTTACACTTTCTTTGTGAAATGGTAGGGGTACTTTTGTACCCCCTTACCATTTCAAACGGGGGGGGGGCCGGGATCTGGGGGTCCCCTTGTTAAAGGGGGCTTCCAGATTCTGATAAGCCCCCCGCCCGCAGACCTCCACAACCACCGGCCAGGGTTGTGGGGATGAGGCCCTTGTCTTCATCAACATGGGGACAAGGTGCTTTGAGGGGTCACAGACCCCCAAAGCATCCTCCCAATGTTGAGGGCATGTGGCCTGGTACGGTTCAGGAGGGAGGGGGGGGCGCTCTCTCGTCCCCCCCTCTTTTCCTGCGGCCTGCCAGGTTGCGTGCTCGGATAAAGGGTCTGGTATGGATTTTTAGGGGGAACCCCACGTCAATTTTTTTTTTAATTTGACGCGGGGTTCCCCTTAATATCCATACCAGGCCTGAAGGGTCTGGTTATGGATATTTAGGGGGAACCCCACGTCAAATTTTTTCTTGAATTTGAGGCAGGGTTCCCCTTAATATCCATACCAGACCTGAAGGGCCTGGTAATTGAATTTGGGGGACCCCCACGCTTTTTTTATTTATTTATTTATTTATTTTTTTATCAATGACTTTCAATGAGTGTTCTCTGTATTACGGGAGCCGACAATTCATAATAGCTGCGAGTGATTTTAAAGGACTTTTTTTCCTGCATAAATGACACTTTGTGCAGGGACAGTTCTAAGCACGGGAAACATGCGCCCCTTCACAGGCATACTATAGACAACCCCCCCCCCCCCTACGAAATTTAAAGGAATATTACACTTTGATTGTTTCACTTTAATCATTATTAAAATCACTGCTCCCGAAAAAACGGACGTTTTTAAAACTTTTTTTTGCATTGATCCATGTCCCCTGGGGCAGGACCCGGGTCCCCAAACACTTTTTAGGACAGTATCTTGCAGAATCTTTTCTCTCTGTCAAATCTTTTTTCTCTGTCGAATATTTTCTATATAATCTTGGACTAATAGAGGTAAGGTTAGGCACATTCGAACACAGGTTCTATAGACACAGATTGTTGTCAGAGTCATGTCGAATCTCCTATTCTATATCGAACTGTTGTAACAATGAAAACGAAAATAAAGCATTTATTTATGTCGGATCTTTTGTTTTTCGGATTTTGTGCTTTCGTTATCGTTTGTCAAAACGAAAACGAAAATAGCTGAAATTCGGACGAAAATGCATTCGGACGAAAACTAATGCACATGTCTACTAACCATAACTACCTCTAAAACATAGGCCATTTATTCAGAATGCTCATGTAGTAAGGTGTTCTCCACACACACACAAAAAATTTAAGGGACTTATTATCAGTATCCCAATCCTAAAAAAAAACAAAAATAAAACATAAAGTAATAAGTGAAAATAAGTAAAACTCTTACAAAATAAAGATTTTGTAATAGTAACATTTGCCATATTGAACATCGTGAATTTTCGTGAAGACCTAATCCCTGACCTGAACAGCTTTAATTTGCTAAAGGATTATTTACCGTATATGATAAATAATCCTTTAACAAATTAAAGCTGTTCAGTTCAGGGTTTACATATGGTCATCATTTGGAAAAAAAATAAAAAAATACTGTTTTCAACTTTTTATCTTTAATTACATCCCAGTGTCGCTGATCTTTTGCAGCCTCTTTTCACCTACTTCCTGTCTGCATGGACTCCAGTGTTGGCTGCACAAAAAAAAAATTCAGAGCAGAATGGACATTTTTTTTCCCGAACAAACACATTTTATAGTATATGTGTTTTTCATTTAGTAAACTCCATTCATTTCAAAATCAAATGTTAAAGCAAACAAAATCTTTCAAACAACATTAGAATGTTCTGAGAATTTTCTTAATAATTTTTCATTCAAAATTCTATCCATCTATGGCCAGCTTAAAGTAGAACTATAGGCAAAACTTTATTTTTTCTTTTTGGATAGAGCAAATAACCCCTGCAAGATTTTATATATTTTTTTGCCATCTGTGTTCCATTGTGGAGATTTCATTTCATTTCCTGTCCCATAGCCAAGCAGGAAGTGAGATAAAAACCTTGCAAATTAGGGGAATTCCTCTGGGACCCCCAGGTCCCCATTGGAAGATTTTCCCTTTATTACATCTCTATGGACAACCCAAAATTTGTTATTTTCTTTTACTTTCAATGATAATGGTAAACAGAACAAATAGAAAAGGGGATCTATTTACACCCACTGCAAACTGATAGATGTTCTAATCCCTCTCCACTTTAGCCAAAACTAAAAAAAAAAGTTTTGCCTTTAGTTATACTTTAACAGGGTGACAACACAGGAGCACAATTTGGTGACAGGCACAGGACGTTGTCACCCTATAACAGGAAGGGCCTGCTATCAATTTTCTTCCAACTTTTGACTAATTATCCAACAAGGGGCAATAGATTGTGCAAAGTCGATCTATTCATACCTATCTAGTATCTCAATTTCTGATCAATTTTGGGTAGTTTACACTTCAACATCAATGTTGTTTGTAAGTCTTGTACAGATTGCTCCCATTCTGTTCTCTGCCAAGGGGATTATGGGGCTGAAATTGCTAAACTCATACTAAAAATGTTATACGTTTACTAACACCAAGAACAGGCATGCAGCATGGAAGGCAGAACTGATTGCTAACATATTCTGGATCAACGTTTCTAAAAGCATTGAAGCCAGTGGATCAGTATGACAGTATGGCAGCTAACAGGTTTGTGAACAGTGAAGTCCATAATGGCAGCCTGCTATTCCTTTAGCTGCTTCAATACTGGCTGCCTTTTCCCCTCTTCCTGCCCATGCCAATTTTCACACTTTGAATGACGTTTGCACGGTCATGCAATGCTGTACCCAAATTCTTTTTTTTTTAGACAGAAAGAGTTTTATTTTGGAGGTATTTAATAACCACTGGGTTTTTTATTTTTTTTGCTGAAAAAATTAAAGACTGAACATTTAAAAAAAAAAAAAAAGTTTTTCTTAGTTTTTTAAATTTTTTTGTTAAAGTAATTTTTCTCCTTCACTGATGAGGACGCGCTAATAGGCGGCACTGATTGGCATCACTGATGAGCAATGCTGGGACAAGGTCATCCAGGGCAAAGATGCCAAGCTGCGCCCCCCTTTCCCTTAGGGTTGGGGTCAGGGTGCCCCCTACCCTTGCAATAAACCATTGCGGCAGGGGCAGCCACCCCTCCTGCCCACCCCTTGTCCCGTCCCTGCTGATGGGCACAAATATGCAGCACTAATAGGCGACATTGATTGGCATCACTGATGGGAACTGATGAGGTGCCACTAATATGCAGCACTAATAGGTGCCATTGATTGGCATCACTGATGGGCACTGATGAGGTGGCACTAATATGCAGCCCTGATAGGCGACATTGATGGGCATTGCCTGGCATCATCGATGAGCACTGTTGGGGCTGCACTGATTATCTGTACAGGTCTCCCCTGTGAGGAGATGCCGCTGACCAACTCTCTTCACACTCTGTCAGTGTGAGAAGAGGAAAGCCGATAGCCGGCATTTCCTTGTTTACATGTGATCAGCTGTGATTGGTCACCAATCTCTCGGCTCTATACAGAGATCGGGGATTCGCCATGTCCCGGGGTTAAATACTGTCATTAGTGTATTTACATGGAGTGTACAATCCTTGAATTACAGCCAAACTTCACTCTTCCAATCAACATTGATTATTTGTATTCCTTATGCTGCTAGCATTAGTAAATGAGTATTTAAATATATTTCATTTACTTGTTTTAAACTTCTTCTTTTTTTTTTTTGTTACTTCCTGGTTTCTGGACTAGGCCAAAATGATGTCCTACATGCCAGCAGTCTTCAGGGGGAGGAGTGTTTTTTTTAGATAAGCCCACCCTCCTGCTTGCATGTCTGAACTAAAAGCGGATCTTCGCTGCATCTGAGCACCACAAACCAAAGACACTATTTAATTCATTTTTAATAATTCAAAGCAAAATCTCCCATCCATCCATGTCTCTATGCTTTATTTTCTTGAGAAAATCACTTTGAAAAACACTCCCCTAGTATTTCCGGCTGTGGCCGTTTTGAGTAAGGGCAATTGATTCATGTGGCATTTACTTCCTGGAATCTGCCCTTAGCTCAGTTATGCAGGCAGGAGGGTGTGCATAGCTTAGAAACCCCCTCCTCCAGATAAAAGAAAATATCCATGAAGACTCCTGAGATATTCGGCATCATTTTGGCCTAGGCCAGAAACCAGGAAGTAACGGAAGAAATGGAAAAAAGCATTTACTTCCTGGAATTAGTGTTGCCAACTCATCCCTTTAAAACCAAACACATATTAATTTCACAGGTTCTGTGGCTGATTAAGGGTAGTAATTAAACTTGTTGCCTTATCTGCATTAAATTGGCCTCAGAACCCCTGTAATTCATATGTGTTCGGGTTTAAAGGGATGAGGTAACAACCCTACCTGGAATCCATCATTCATGCAGAAGAGTGTAGGGGAGGGGAGTGTTTGATGTAATTTGCCTAGGCAAGAAACCAGGAAGTAACTGAAGAAATGTAAAAAAATAAAAGTTGAAAACCAATACATATGATACTTTCCTATCTATTTACTAATGCTAGTAGCCTATGGATTAATCCATGTTGATTGGGAGAGTGAAATTCCACTTGTACTGCAGCAGATTGGCTCTCCTGCATGAACCACCGTCATTGTACGTCTGCGACGTAGGAGCTGATGTGCATGGCCGACGATCAAAATATCCGTCGGCCACCCGCGATCGCTCCTCATAGAGTCAGAATGGGGATTTGTCAATGTAAACAGACAGATCTCTGTTCTGCCAGAGAAGTAAGGAGAGATCTGCTATTCCGAGTTATCAGACGGCATTCTCTCTCTACTCCCAGTCAGTCCACTCCCCCCACCCCACAGTTAGAAAGCCCTTGATTTGTTACCTCTCGTGGAGGTCACAGTACTCCCCCTGACAATGCCATCATCTCCATCTTTGTTCAGGAATCACCCAGGGTCAATATTTACTTCTTGAACCTAGCTGCCCGTGTTCTATCGAATAGTGCATCCCTGTTGGATAATGCCTCCAACGATCTGTGCATGCGTATTACAGAATGTCACTCCAGCTGATATGTTGATCAGCTGGTGTGACATCAAATCTGTGAATGCGCAGATTGTCTGAGACATTATCCGACAATTTGCAAAGGGAAAATGTAATCGTCAGATTCTGCCCGTGCCTCTGCTCATGTGGGAGAATTGACCGATCACGTGACAGGCAGATTTGGGTGTGTTGCAGGACAGTGTCCTTTGTTGTGTTGCAGGATAGTGGCCAGCCCTGCAACACACCCAAATCCGCCTGTCACGTGATCAATCAATTCTCACACATTAGTAGAGAGGCAGGTAGAATCGGACGATTACTTTTTCCCTTTGCAGATCATCGGATAATGCCTCAGACTATCTGCGCATGCCCAGTGTTTGCGTCACGCCAGCTGATCAACATATCAATTGGAATGACGTTCCATAGTGAGCATGTGCAGATCATCGGAGGCATTATCCGACAGGATGCATTTTTCTAAAGAACATCGTCTCAGAAATGACACAATCCTGTAAATCTTGATTCGCATGTGGTTACTGCCTGTGCTCACAAATGTCTGACCACAGATCATCTCCTGCTGAAGCTTCTCGCCTTATGACTATTTACTAAGCTAAAGTGTTTCACTCGGATCATTGGGGAGGGGAGACTGAGGAAATGCTTCCTTTTCCTTGCAGCAGACTGATGACATCATCTCAGCCTAGTCAGAGTTACTGATTGGAGAACAAGGCTGGCCTTTTAATGATGAAAGGTGAAGCTTCATAAATAAAATGATACTGTTGCTGTTTATTCTGACATGTCAGAGATTTCTTCATGGGGACTTCTAAAGTTATTGACAGGTCCGCTTTAATATCTGATCAACTTCCTAATTTCATTATTATTTGGTTTTTGTCTTTTTACAAAAAAAATTGTTTATTTAACCTTTTCCCACCTGTGCTATAGCCGAAAGACGGGCATAAATTGCTGGGAGGGCGTCCATGCTCGTGCTGCCTGCGTGCCCCCTGCGGCATGCGGGTGGCACACTGTGATCATCTGATCACAGATTGGGGTAAAGGGCCAATCGCAGCGGCCCTTTACCACTTAATAATCTCGGATCCACATTGGCTTTAGCTTATACCCCCCCCCCCCCACATCTTTAGTGAGGGGTGGATTCTTAACTTGTAATTTACACCGGCCTGTATGCTCTGTGGAGAGGTGAATTACTTCCTGGGCATTGGTCGCTAGGAACCTTGTCTTGGAATCCAGCTGCATCTGCGTTTTATATGATGATGTCCTATTGAGTAATGGTTCTATCATGAGCTTTAATAACACTTCATCTCATTCTACTCTCTGCCCCTGATGAAAGTTTTCAAGCAAAACTGGAAACGCGTCGGGTATTGGGGTTTTCTACCCTAATGAGAGCATAAGTGTTCTTGTGATGTCCTATTGTCATTTTGTTTTGTATTGCACATTGTTCAGATGTTAGCCGTCTGTTTTTAGTCTGTATAGTTTTGATTTTTTGTATTAATAAAAACAACATTTTATTAGTCCTATTTTATGTGTTGGTGGTCTGTCAGAGTCCCATTTAGGGGGTTTCCTTGTTCTATCTAATCCAGGGATGGGACCACCACACTGTTTTAATAATCTGTCAGCCCATGACAGCTGATCACAGAAGTAAACAGAAGACGGTTATCTGTTTTTTTGTTTTGTTTTTTGTCCCCCCTGTCAAATTACGTCAAATGGCTTCTGTTACAGGGACATCGGTCCCCTTGGTGCCCACCAGTGCTGCTAATCAGTACCCACCAGTATCATCTATTAGTGCCAATCAGTACTGCTAATCATTGAACACCATTGCCGGCTCATCAGTGCCACTTATCAGTGCTCATTGGTGAAGGAGAAAAATTACCTGTTTGCAAAATTTTGTAACAAACTATAAAAACATTGTTTTTTTATCTCTCCTAAATTTTCGGTCTTTTTTTCTTTGTTTAGCAAATAATAAAAACCGAGTGGTGACTAAATACCACCAAGAGGAAGCTCCATTTGTATGAAAAAAATAGATAAATATAAAATTCATATGTATACAATGTTGCATGACTGCGCAATTGTCATTCAAAGCTGAAAGCTGAAATTTGGCCTGGGCCGGAAGGGGGTAAATTTGCCCAGTAGGCAAGTGGTTAATTTTCTTTTAATTTAGTTTAATATTGGTTTTATCAACTACTGCTCAAGCTTCTTTTTTTTTTTATTGTGTTTTTATTTTATTTTTCTTAGATAAACCTTAGAACATCAGTCTATAAGTATGCATGTGATGGGCACACAATTGAAAGATAAGCTGGTCATACTTGTAAAAATGTTCTTTCTTGTTTAGCACATTTCATAGATTGCCCCATTAGGCCTCTTTCACACTGGGGAGGGGGGGGGGGGGGGGGGGTGACTGCGGCTGCAATCCGCTTGCTCAGCAGAGGATTTCTCTGCTAATCCCCACTGAACAGGCGGATGACAGATCTGTGTCCGGTCCGATCATGCAAAGCTGACACAGACCACTCTCCTCAATGAGCGGCCGCATGTAAATGGACCGCCTGTCCGTTTACACCAGACTGCCATCCAATCCGACCTATTACACATCTGCCTGTTCTTTATGGGATCGTATTGGATGTATCTATGGACCCGCTGCTCCATAGAGACGAATGGAGAATCTGGTCCGCCTGACAAACTCAGAGGCACGTGGGCCTGATCAAAACGTCCGTGTGAAAGGGGCCTCAATGCTAAACCATGTCGAAGGACGAATCTTCCATTGCCAGCTATTGTATTCAGACAGCCAGCAGCCGCAGCTGTCAGAACAACTAAACCGTGACTGCAGCTGATTGGCTCACCTTCACTGCTCAGCCTACTTTGTTTAAAACACGTAAATATAATATACATTCCTATCTATTTACTAATGCTAGCAGCATGATGATTAAAATAAAAGTGAATGCCGATTGAAAGAATTTAGTTTTGCTTTAAATATCTCAGTACAAGAATTAAAAACCTGGTTGGTGTATTTCAGCCATGCCAGGCATTAGTCATAACCAAATCGTTGGCCAGCGATGGTGAGTGCTGTCATTTGGAGATATTGTATGTGATGGACCTGCTAGTCTACTATGGAAACCTGTCACTGATTGTGTACTTGTAAATACATACTGATATTATACAGCTGACAGAGTGTCATAAATCGCACAAATGTGACAAATTTGTGACGGTACAGATGGGTCAAATGGAAATGAGAACTAAAATCCCGCTCAGTGTATGAAAATGAGTGATATCACTGTGTGATGCCCTTTTATCTCCGAGGAGCCCAGGTAGCTCACACCCCATTCACAAAGCACCATTAATTTGTTTAATGTCATGTTCCAATGTATTCAGCGTCATATAATGTGATGATAATAGGGGTTAGCACTGTCTGTGAAGACCAGCGTTACAAATGACACTCATTAGGTGAAGGAGGTAGAAGACATGGGGGTGGTGTAGATAATTAGCACAAGCAATTCATTAATCTTCCCAAAGATTTGCAAATGATTCCCAGACAGGAATAGGCTCTTCATTGTTTCTCAGTCTTTTTGCTAAGATCAAGGGTAGTATCTTCTGTTCTTCTCAGTTTTCAGGAGGAAGGAAGGAAACCCTCCCAGTTGGGGGCACCAGTTAGGCCGGCCATAGATGGTTTCTGCTAAACTGGGCTAGAGTCAAACCATGCATGGGCAGTCTATATGTACCCAAGTTGATTGATCAGCTTGGGTACAACCAGCCTGCTGGAGTGGATTTTACAAATATCGCTAGCGACTGGTATATAGGCCCCCCACCCCCCCTCCACACCAAGGGAATACAATGGCTCAGCGGGAGGGATTCTCCTGCCAACGCGATCTGCATTGATGGGAAATCAAGCAAATTTCTTTCCTGCAAATTGTGGTTGCAGGAAAGAAATTTGCTTTGTGTATGGCCTGCCTTAGTATTTTGGTGGTTTAAGAAGGTGGGTGTGGTGTGAGGGTTCTTTTCCTCCCGGGTTGTTTCTGGCCAGGTTTACCACGCTTGTCCCCGGTTGAAGGAAGAGCTCTCCCTAAGTACCGATGCCTTCCTGGTAGGGATGGGGCTGCATTTGTCTGGCCAGAGGCTGGGCTGAGAAAAGCCTGTGGTGCTTTTGCACCTGTGACAGTCCAGAGATGCCAGAAATTCTCGCGGTACGGGAGCTCACGTTGAGTTTAATGTGCCATGATGGTCACATGCACTTCTGCATACTGGCTGGAAAGCCTTCCCGTTTTTGTCGTTTTTTTTTCACTTTTTCACAGCACAATGGCACTTTATACCCTCGCGATTGGTAGGGTGTAGGTCTTTGGGCCTGCCTTGATTGTCTTGGTGGGGGGGGGGCAATTAGTTTGAGGGCTCCTTTTTGGGGAGCCCCATCTAGCATTTGGGGAGACATTGCTTCGGCAGGTCTCCTGAAGAAGCCCTTTAGCTTCGTGTTGGTATGTGCACTGATTGCTGTTTTTCAGTGGAGTCAGTCTTTTGGCCACAGTGCCACACAGACAGACCACCCGTATCCACAGCCAAAGGGCCTACAATGGGCACATGAACATCAGAACTGGACCATGGAGCATTCGAAGAAGGCCTGGTCTGTTGAATTTACGTTTTCTGTTTTACAGTAGGTGGATGACTGGGTACATGTGCGTCACTTACCTGGGGAAGAGATGGCACCAGAAGGGGTTGCTCAGGCTGTACAACTTAATGACTGGCTGAAGGGAGCCAGGGCTGTCTGCAGCTGTAAGCACATACCTGTGGACGGACCTTCAACTGTCTAGCGATTACATTGATGTTGGGTACAAATATCCAAACCTGGACACAGACAAATTGCATCTAGGATCAAACATCTCTATGAAACTGCAGACAAATACCTGATGTGTAGATACATACTTACAGCCATGGCTAGCCCTGGCTAATTTCAGCCTGCCATTGAGTTGTCAAGAGAACCAGGACTACGATACCGAAATATGTCCGATCCACGAAACGTAATGCTTCTGAGAGAGCTCTCATCTTCCAGATCTTTAGCTGCGATTTGCAGACTTTTAATACACCTTTAAACAGCTCAAACCTAAAGACGAAAGGTGAACTAAGATCACAGTGCTGAACTTCATTCACTTCCAGAAGATTTTTGGGGAAGATAAAGACCTGATGAATATTGTAATGTGAAAGCATTAAGACATTCAGAGATACTATTGATGTCGGCTCACCACTAATGAGCCTAGTTCAGTCTGTTGTTCTGGACCAATTCGAGCACTGAGCCTCCTTAGGTTGTCCACTGAGCCCGGCTCTTCTAGGAGCTCACCTGCCCTTTCCTTCCACTTGAAAGCTCTTAGTGCTAACTTTATATTGAAGTAAAGGTTGTAACATAGAAACCCATTTTACATGTATGAAGATAAGAGGCACATTTAATAAAGTTACAAGAAACAAGGGGAAGTAAAACCAAAATAAGGTCATTGTGTGAAGGGAAGTTGCATTATATTAAAGTTCCCTTTAAAGAAGCACTGTCATATCTTCAGTGAAAACTTAGTTTAAGTATAATTGTAGCATTTTCCTGAAAGTAATATTTGATGTTATTTTAAAAATTTTCTGGAGTTTTTTATGCCATACTTTCATGACTTTATTTCATATTGAAATGTGTAGGTTTGCTCTGTGGTGGTATGTTATGGTATTAAGCCTTCTTTATACGCTACTCAATTCTAGTGGGTGCGGAAAATCCCCAGTCTCCTCTAAACCTGGTTTAATGGCCTGGAATTGATCGTTTCAAGCCCGTAGCTTAGCCTTCTGGGGTTTATTCTGTGTTGAATGTTCCACTGGCAGCTCATGACTGCTGTTGTTGTCCTCGATTTGTTTACACCATTTTACTGTATTGCCAGCAATAGCAGTAAAAAGGTTAAAGAAAAACTCTACTTTGAAAAATTACTTACCCCCCCCCCGCCCCAGCCTGTTTTCCTCACCCTTCTTGTCAATAGTTACCTGCGGCTCCTTTATTTTCAGTAACCTGCTTCCTGCTCCATTCGTTCCACTTCCCAACCCTCCACAAATGACTCTGAGGCTCAGCGACTGTTGGCAGTTAACACAGCCACCTCTCCTCCTTTGTACCCCTCGTTGACCGGAGACTGTATCCAGGCAATACGTCTAGGGCTTAGTCTCCGAGCATCCTGTCGCCAGGCAGCACCTTTAGCTTTATCTTCCCTGCTTGCCTCCTGTTAGTATTGCTTTTGTCGCTGACCCTTGACAGTTTACCTATCATTTCCCCTTCCTGCTGCCTGGACTGACCCTTTACAGTTTACTGACCATATCTTTTACCTGCCACCTGGACCTTCCCTTGCCTGTTTACTGATCACAGCTCTTGCCTACTGCCTGGAACGACCCTTGCCTGTTTGCAGACCATGTCCTTTTCCTGCTGCCTGGACTGATCTTTGACAGTGTACTGACCATATCTCTTGCCTGCCACCTGGACCATCTCTTGCCTGTTTATTTACATCTCTTGCTTGCCACCTGGACTGACTTGTTACCAACCACTTTCAGACTGACATTTGACAGTTTTCAGACCATATCTCTTGCCTGCCACCATGACCATCTCTTGGCCTATTTACCGACCACATCTCTTGACTGCTGCCTGGACTGACCCTTGCCTGTTTACTGACCACGTCTCTTGTCTGCCACCTGGACCAATCCTTACCTGTTTACCAAATTTGTCTCCACGTGCTGCCTGGACTGACCTCTTTCCATGTCCCTCTGATCACACTACAGATGAGGCACAGGCACAGCCATCCTCTGAGAACATATTTATCTTTCTAAACCAAAGATACTCTTGATCTACTTTTTGCTCTGCTTCTTGTGCTACCTGATCAGAGAGTAGAGCACTGTGTATTATGTCCTTTGGACAAATAAGTACTGGTATGTCTGGTAAGCTACACTAGCCAGCTATACTCTATGACCACTTGTACAGGAGCAAGCATTACACTTCCACACCTATTTTAACCTAGAATAGGACCAGCAGCAGAGCGGACTTTCTGTGGCAAGCAGCACCTAGTGCCCCCTAGACACGATCGGAAATTCCACCAGCAAAAGTCTGATGTGAGATTTTGGTCGCAAATTCTGATCATGTGTATGCTCCATCATACTTTCGCTGGCGGAATTTCTGCCACAAAAGATTGAGAGCAGGTTCTCAATTTTTCGGTTGGAAAAAGTTTAGATTGGAAATTGCGATAGTCTGTGCCAATTCCGACATGCAAAATTCCTACGCATGCTCGAAATCAGTTTTACGCATGCTTTGAAGCATTGAACTTCATTTTCCCGGGTCGTTGTAGTGTTGTACGTCGTTTTGTGTGACTGTGTGTATGTAAGCCAAGCTTGAGCGGAATTCTGTTGGGGAAAAAAAACAAGTTTTTTCCAACGGAAAATGCTCGTGTGTACAGGGCATAAGGGGAGGTGAGTATTGCAGGGAATGTTGCTTTTTTATTTTTTATTTTTCTGGCCAGGTTATTTTTTAAGTTGTTCTTCATATAACATGGACCCCATGCCAACTTCAGTATGGCTTTCATGGAGTAATATTAGCAAAATAAACACAAGGGGTGGATCTTGGACAAAAAATCATCATCAGTCACGTGTGCGTCGAGCAGCAGAGCAGCATGATGTCTAGATACAGCCTTGAAACTACCACTACCGGTGTCCTGTTAAAACACTTAAATAGTACTTTGTATAATTTTTTATATTCATAAATAGCTTCAGTGCATCTTCTATTTGTGCATAATATCCATTGTCATAGCGCCTCTATGTCCTCACAGTGTACAGCGCTGAAATAAATAATAACAATGATGTCTCACTCTGCTGCGCTCAGCCACCCTGAAGCAGTACACAGAGGATGTGGTTGACGACTCTGGGTTGACCGCCATGGAGTCAGGGTCAACACTCTGTATACAATGTACAGAGGCAAATCACATTAAGTGCTGCCCTCAAAAACCACAGCAGTCACTTCTCTACTTGGAAAAGGAACAAAAATATCATAAGGCATCTATTTGTGACACTCACAGCACTTTTTTCCCCAAATTTCTGTAAATGATGTGTTCTTTTCCAGGCTCTGGGATGATGCAAAACAGATTTTTGTGGTATCACTAGTGCTTGGGGCACAGAAACTCTTCACTCATTCACTTTGAGATGGTTGTTTACTAGACCTTGTGATTGTAAAATGAAAACTTTGAACTTGGGCACCTTAAAAGCCAACGCCACCCAAAACTGTTATTTTTGGTTGGCATTGTCGTGGGGATATAAGCAGTATTAGCTCTTGTACACACGGTCGGACATTCCGACAACCAAATCCGTCGGATTTTGTCCGAAACTGTTGCATACACACAGTCTGACAAAGTTGTCAGAAAATCCGATCGTACTTAACGTGATGGTGTTATTTCGTTAGGATGGGACGTTCAGGCTAGTAGCCAATAGCTTTGGTCTAGGAATTTGATCTGAGCATGCGTGGCACTTTGTCCGATCGGAATTCTCTACACATGATCGGACAAAGTCCGATCGGATCATGTTGTCGGAAAATGTTATAGCCCAGCTGGAAACTTGGTCCGTCGGATACTCCGACGGAAACAGTCCGATGGAGCCCACACACTGTCGGATTATCCAACAACACGGTCCTATCAGACATTGTCCACCGGAATGTCCGACCGTGTGTACAAGGGCTAAAATTGATTAGCAAACCTTTTATTATATTGCGGCTTACCAATTCTTAGATGTAATGGCTGCATTTGTTTTCTTTTTTAGGCTTTCCTTCCATTTTCACCTGGTGATCTGGCCAGTAAGTCTGTCGTTTTTGACCAGAACATGCTCTCCTGCAAATGTAGGAGTTACACGGATGAGACAAACCATTTATCACTGACAGAAGCCTAGTTCACACAGCTCGGATCGGAGCCGCTGTACTTACAATCTGATTATAGTACAGCGATTTCCCTGCTGAGCTGTGTTCTGACTGGGAGTCATCACCCCCCACCCCACCAGAACACGCCGGTCAGTGATATCAGCCATTGTCTGAGAGCGCTGAATGGGAGCCAGTGGGCTGCTGATTTTTCAGCATGCTCATCCAACAGAAGCCGGCCCAGCTGCCATATACACAGGGGCCGAATGATGGCTGGTTTTTATTTGGCTGGCACCTGGCATTCGGCCTGTGTGTACTAGGCTTTAATCTGGCAATTTATTCATCTTTTTTTTTTTTTTTCTTTCAATCAGCAAGTCGATCAAAATAATTAGCCAATTTCCCCCATCCACACATTTGAGTTGGATGGGGAAATCACTCCCGCTGTGCTATTGTATTCTTCAACTGGGAGACTTCTCCACCATCAGAATAAAATGACCTGTGTCAGCTATAGCCAGCAGCACTGCTCATTAAGGAAAACCTGACAGGCTGGTTGTCCGCAGGTCGATCGATAGATGTACAACCAGCCTGCCCATACAAGGATTGAAATGTGGCTGATCACTGCTGAATTTCAATTCATGTATGGCTGCCTCAACACGGGAGGTATGTTACTGGCCAGAGTAAAAACAGATGGAAAAAAAAAAGAAAACGAAAGCAGCCGCTACAGCTAATGATTGGTAAGCTGCAATATATTACAGTTTTGGTTTTGGGTTTAATACCATTTTAAAGTGCATGTAAACCCAGTGATTAAATCTCATATAAACTTCATGCACACTAGTGATTTTTTTAAGCTCCTAGAAGCTGCTGTTAAAAAATAAAATAATTCTGCTCCTAGAGGCTCAATCGCGTTATCCTATGTGTCCATGTACACTACATTAGGCTATTAGCATTTTAGTGGCTTCAGCATCTAGGAGAAGAAAAGAAAAGTGGTTTTTGTAGAGTTTTTTGGAGTGTTTTTCCAGCAGAAAAAAAACACTGAATGCTTCTAAAGGGTGCTAACAGCTTTTTTTAGCTTTTTTTTGCTTCTTCATGTACAGCAAAAATGCTAATAAAAAGCTAATGCTTCTAAATGCTCCTGAAAGCTTCTAAAAGCTACTAGAATGCTACTAGAAGTTGGCACAACAATGCTATTATCAGAATTTTTCATCCAGCATTTTTTCTAGATCTTATGAAAAACGCTAGTGTGCATGAAGCCTTAAAGTGATATTAAAGCTTATTTTTTTTTTTTTTCAATAAAATAACAAACATGTCATACTTACCTGCTCTGTGCAGTCATTTTGCACAGCGCACCCCAATCCTATTCTTCTTGGTTCCCCCCACCTCCTGGCTCCTCCTCTTCACCAAGTTTCCCCAATAGGAAGCCACTTTCTATAGGGGCACCTGTGTGTACTTGCTCCTGAGCCACCCCATCTGCAGCACCACCACTACCACTAGTTTTCTTCCTTATCCCTCGCCAAACTAGATTTGACAAAGAAGTCGGGAGCTTTGAAACGCGTTATCTGTTTGGCGAGAGGTTCCTCCCCTTCCTCTGACTCGGGCCGCCAGAGTGGCCACATCTTCTCCCTTGGCCTGCAGCCTTATTGTCTCCATCCTGTGAGTGGCTATCTTCTTGTGGGCTCTAGCTTTACTACACACCATACTGAAGTATGCCTTCCCTGCTGGACACCAATAGCTGATCCCAACGAGCCTTTCCGGCTGGTATGTGAACCTTGAGCCAGTTTCCATCACAAGTGCCATTTAGTGTTTTGAAGTTGGATGAGACTTGGGCTTTTACCTTTTAAATTAGACTGTGTTGTTCACACATGACAGTGTTCTTATGTGGACAGTGTGCTTTATCTATGGCCACATAATACAGTGCCTTGCAAAAGTATTCAACCCCCCCCCCCCCTTGGCTTTTTACCAATTTTGTTACATTACAGCCTTTAGTTCAATGTTTTTTTTTTATATGTGATGGATCAGAACACAATAGTCTAACTTGGTGAAGTAAAATTAGAAAAATATGTACATAAAACTTTTTTCTCTTATATTCACCGACCGACACAGCTCCTCTCTGTAACTAAATGGGTTTGTTAGCCTGCCATTAAGAGAACTAGGCAAAAATTGTAACACAATACACAGGACTTTAGTCCCGCCCCGGGGTGCGGACCCTGTGCTAACAACCCTCCCTGCTCCCAGGCAGAACTCCGTTTTATTTTGCCTAGTGAAGAATGACCTAGGAAACCTGCGGGCCCTTTGGTACATTTGCAGGCTGGGGTGGAGTGATGGGGATTCAGTCAGGTCAGGGCCTCTGGTCGACGGACGAATCCAGTTTGCCGATCAATCTGCTCGGATTGAGAGCGATCAGGCTGTGCCTCCACACGTGGTCATCCTGTCTTCAAGGACGTCCGACCAGGATACAGTCAGACAACACCATGGCTGTGACGTACATAAATCACCAAGGGGGAACAAGAAGCTCAGCCGCTGCTTGGGAGGTCGCTCACATACTTCGGTGAGCAGAGCGACACGTTCCGGCCCTGTCAGCCATTTACATCCCGGGGGTGGAAAATTGGCATGTAGACTATCTGAGTCATCAGATGCTGGACCCAGGAGAATGGGCGTTGCATCCGGAGATATTCAGGCTGCTGTGCCTGAAATGGGACACACCAGATGTGGATCTATTGGCCTCCCATCTCAATCGGAAGGTGCCAAGATTCGTGTCCAGGACAAGAGATCCGTGGGCAGATGCGTCAGACATGATGGCGGCTCCGTGGGATCAGTTATAGCTGATCTATGCCTTTCCTCCACTGAAACTGTTGCCACGTCTGCTTCGCAGAGTTGAAGCCGAGGAGTCTCCAGTAATTCTGGTTGCCCTAGATTGGCCTCAGCGTCCCTCGTACGCAGACCTGGTGCATCTGGTGGCAGACGCTCCCTGGCGACTGCCGCTGCGAGAGGACCTCCTGTCTCAAGGTACAATCTTTCACCCTGCTTGCTTTAATGGCATGGCTGTTGAGAGCTTTAACGGCATGGCTGTTGAGAGCCAGCTGCTGAGGAACTGGGGTCTGTTGGACTCGGTGATTCCTACTATGTTGAGGGAGCGGAAATCTTCTTCACGGAAGATATACCATCGTACATGAAAGGCCTACATCTCCATGTGTGAGGTAGAAGGATGGCATCCGCGCTCCTTTTCTATACCCAGGATCCTGCTGTTTCTTCAGCACAGAGTAGACCAGAGGTTGGCGTTAAGCACCTTTAAGGGGCAAATTTCAGCCTTGGCTGTCTTTTCTCAGCGACCCCTGGCGTCTCACTCATTAGTGAGTACCTTTTGAAAACATCAGGGAGATTCCCCTGTTGACCCTTTCACAGAAGGTGGTCTTTCTAGTGGCCATCACATCGGCCAGGAGGGTTTCGGAATTGGCGGCCTTGTCATGCAAGTCGCCTTATCTGGTCATCCACAGGGATAATGTGGTGTTGCGTTCCGCAACCGTCCTTAATACCGAAGATGGTTTTGGCTTTTCATATCAATGAGGACATTGCATTACCATCGTTGTGTCTTAAGCCGAAGCACCCCAAAGAGGTGGCCCTTCACTCTCGATGTGTTTAGGGCTCTGAAGGTGTACTTGTCTGCCACGGCTCCCTCTCGGAAGTCAGACTCACTGTTTGTTTCCGTGGCTGGTCCAAAGCAGGGTAAGGTCTTGTCGGCTACCATTTCCAGGTGGATCAGACCGATTGTAGTCCAAGCCTACACCTTGAAGGGACAGGTGCCCCCCTTTCCAGTCACAGCCCACTCTACAAGAGCTATCAGAACGTCTTGGGCCTTCCGACACCAAGCGTATGTCGCTCAGGTGTGTAAGGCGGCGACCTGGTCGTCTGTCCATGCGTTTACCAAGTTCTACAAGGTAGACGTCAGTGCATCGGCTGATGCCTGTTTTGGCTGCAAAGATTTGCAGACGGCTGTGTAGTTGCAATTGAGATTTTTTTCCTGTTTTTTTTTTTTCTAAAAACGCAGTACTGTTTGTTAATGTACTGTTGCATTACTTCTGCAAAAAAGTTGCGGTGTTGGAGATCTCTCCTGTTGAGAATGCCCGGTTATGGCGGTGTGTTTTTCCGTACACTGCTGTTTTTTTTTATGGGTTTCATTTCACTAGTTCCCACTTGCCATGGTGGATGAAGTTTTAATGCTGTTTTTTCCCACCCCTCGTTTGGCACTGCTTGGGGACGTCCCATTTAGTTACAGAGAGGAGCTGTGTCGGTCGGTGAATATAAGAGAAAATAGGACTTCTGTACTTGCCATAAAATCCTTTTCTCTGTAATTCACCGACCGACACAGAACCCACCCCTCCTTTTCTCTACGTTATACTGCTTGTTGATGTACTGAGTTCTGCCTGGGAGCAGGGAGGGTTGTTAGCACAGGGTCCGCCCCCAGGGCAGGTCTAAAGTTCTGTGTATTGTGTTACAATTTTTGCCTAGTTCTCCTAATGGCAGGCTAACAAACCCATTTAGTTACAGAGAGGAGCTGTGTCGGTCGGTGAATTACAGAGAAAAGGATTTTACGGTGAGTACAAAAATCCTATTTTTCAGAAATAAAAAAAAAAAAAATAATTGGCATGTGCATATGTATTCACCCCCTTTGTTATGAAGCCCATAAAAAGCTCTGGTGCAACCAATTACCTTCAGCAGTGTCATAATTTTGTGAAACGATGTCCACCGGGGTGCAATCTAATGCCGCGTACACACGGTCGGAGAATCCGTCGGAATGCGTCTTATTGGACCGTGTCGTCAGATAATCCGACTGTGTGTGGTATGCATCGGACTGATTCCGTCCGAATCTCCGTCTGACCCAATTTTCCAACATGTTGGAAATATTTCCTGACCAACTGGTCCGGTCGGACGTAATCCGATCATGTGTAGAGAATTGGACCAAGTGCCACGCATGCTCAGATCAAATTCCTACATCAAAGCTATTGGCTACTAGCCTGAATGTAGTCCCATCGTAACAAAATTACGTCATCGCGTTCTGAAAGATGGGATTTTTCACCAACTTTGTCCGACCGTGTGTATGCAACAGTTTCGGTCAAGATCCGACTGACAAAATCCGACGGGCAAAATCCGACGGATTTGGTTGTGGAAATCTCCGACCGTGTGTACAGGGGCTAAGTGTCACATGATCTGTTATTACATATATACACAGACCACGGAAATCTCCAACCAAGTAAGGGACAATGTTGTCGAGAAGTACAAGTCAGGGTTAGGTTATAAATAAATATCCAAATCTTTGATGATCCCTAGGAGCACAATCAAATCTATCATAACCAAATGGAAAGAACATGGCACAACAGCAAACCTGCCAAGAGACGGCCTCACACCAAAACTCATGGACCAGGCAAGTAGGGCATTAATCAGAGAGGCAGCACAGAGACCTAAGGTAACCCTGGAGGAGCTGCAGAGTTCCACAGCAGAGACTGGTGTATCTGTACATAGGACAACAATAAGCCGTATGTTTAGAGTTGGGCTTTATGGCAGAGTGGCCAGAAGAAAGCCTTTACTTTCAGCAAAAAACAAAATGGCACTTTTGAGTTTGAGTAAAGGCACATGTATGCTCTGGTCTGAGGAGATAAAAATTTAACTTTTTGGCCATAAAAAAACGCTATGTCGCTATGTCACCCAAAGAACACCATCCCCACAGTAAAACATGGTGGTGGCTGCATCATGCTGTGAGGATGTTTTTCAGCAGTCGGGACTGGGAAACTGGTCAGAGTTGAGGGAAGTTTGGATGGTGCGAAATACAGGTATGTTCTTGAGCAAATCCTGTACCACTCTGTGTGTGATTTGAGGCTAGGATGGAAGGAAGTTCACCTTCCAGCAGGACAATGACCCCAAACACACTGCTAAAGCAACACTTGAGTGGTTTAAGGGTAAATATGTAAATGTTTTGGAATGGCCTAGTCAAAGCCCAGACCTCAATCCAATAGAAAATCTGTGATCAAACTTAAAGATTGCTGTTCACAATTGCAAACCATCCAACTTGAAGTAGTTGGAGCAGTTTTGCAAGGAGGAATGGGCAAAATTCCCAGTGGTAAGATGTGGCAAGCTCATAGAGACGTATCCAAAGCGACTTGGAGCTGTGGTAGCCACCAACGGTGGCTCTACAAAGTATTGACTTTAGGGGGGTGAATAGTTGTGCACACTGACTTTTTCTGTTATTTTGTCCTATTTGTTGTTTGCTTCAGAAAAAAAAAAAAAACATCTTCAAAGTTTGTGGGCATCTTCTGTCAATTAAATGGCGCAAATCCTCAAACAATCCATGTTAATTCCAGGTTGAATTCCAGGTTGAGGGGGTGAATACTTTTGCAAGGCACTGTAAATGTTACTTTATGGTTCATGTGAAAGTAAGTTTTATTCATTTATTCAGCATCCTCCAATTTATCTACTTGTTTCTCATGGATACCTTGGCTTTACCAGTGTGCAGCATGATTGCATGTAGCACAGGACTGGGTCAATAGACTGCATGTTACTGCCACACATAACTGCTAGCCCTTTCCATGGTTGAGTGCCTTGGGTCTGTTTGTTGCATTTCTATCTTGCATTCTCAGTGAAGTCATTGGTCTTTAGTTAATGAACAGTATACTGTATGGTTCATTCTTAGTAATATCACTGGCCTCTAGGGAATTCTAGGCTTGGTTCAATGATCAGTTGTGCTATGTAAAATAATTGTGTACACAAAAAGTCCCAATATACATTCTTCATATATAAAAACACTGTGCCAAACAGGAATGTGCGATCAAAAACATTTGTGATACACCACCACCTTCCAATATATGCTCTTACCAGAAAACGGTATAAAATATGCCTGTGTTGTGCTTTAATCCCTCTGGTTCTTTAACCACTACAATACAGGGCACTTTCGCCCCCTTCCTTCCCAGCCCAATTTTCAGCTTTCATCGCTCTAGCGCTTTCAGTGACAATTGCGCGGTCATGCTACACTGTACCCAAATGAAATTTTTATCATTTTGTTCGCACAAATAGAGCTTTATTTTGGTGGTATTTATTCACGACTCCGTTTTTTATTTTTTGCGATATAAGCGCAAAAACGCGGAAATTTGGAAAAAAAACAATATTTTCTTTTTTCTATTTTAAAAGAAATCCAATAAAATCAAATTTTGTCATAAATTTAAGCCAAAATGTATTCTGCTACATGTTTTTGGTAAAAAAAAATTCCGTGTATAATAATTGGTTTGTGTGATCACGGACATATGTACGCAAATGATCATGTACATATGTGTGCAGGTGATCACGTACATATGTGTGGACATAATCATTGGGGCAAGTGATTTTAGTGGGACATATGTGGGGGACATGTTTTTATTATTAGGGACATGTGTTTTTATTTTTTGGGGACATGTATGTTTTGGGGACATGTGTGTTATGGGGGACATATGTGGGGACTGTGTTTACACTGTGTGGTGTGTTGTGTGTTTACACTAGACTGAAGATCAGTGAGTAAAAAGCTGTAAAAAACAGCTCATACTCACTGATCATCAGCCGGCTGCAGCAATCTGCTCTCCTCTCCTCAGCGATGACTTCTGTGTGAGGAGAGGAGGAGCCGATCTGAGATGCGCCGTGTCCCGGTGACACGGGCGCATCAGGATTGCGCCGCTGCGCGTGCACGTGCGCGCGCGATCCCGCTCCTCCTGATGGACGTTCCTGAACGTCCTATCAGGAGTAGACGGCTCCCACCCGGCCGTATATGTGCATTGGCCGGGTGGGAAGTGGTTAAGCAGATGGTCAGGGATATATCCAGTAGGTACCGCAGTACTGTCTCATTTATCTCCACTGTTTTATGGTTCTCAGAATCTCATGAAAAAACAAATGCCCATCATTGCGCAAAATTAAACTTTTATTTCTTAAAAAAAAACATTTTAAAAGTTTACTCACTTGGATATGCCTGAGGCCGCGTACACACGGGCGGACTGTTCGCCCAACTTTGTCCGCTGAACAGTGTTTCAGCGGACAGTCCGCTCGTGTGTGGGCTTCAGCGGACAGTTTCAGCGGACAGTCTGACGAACAAAGTTTTTCGGAATTCCCGTAAGACAGTCCGCTGAAACTTGGTTTGAGCGGACAGTCCGCTCGTGTGTAGGCTTGTTCGACAAACGAAGTTTCGCGCATGCTCAGAAAGGATTTACACGGCGAAGGTTGCATTGCAGTGTATTGGACGTCGAATTTCTCGTTCCGTCGTACGTGCCGTTCACGTCATCGCGCACGCTTTCAGCGGACTGTTCGTTCATCGTGTGTGGTCAAGTCCGCTCATGCAAATTTTGAGCGGACTGTTTGTCGGATTGTTTGACAAACTAAGTTGGGCGAACAGTCCGCCCGTGTGTATGCGGCCTTAGACTGGCACTGAGTCTGGTAATGGCCTGTGCTGACCGTTCCATTTGCAGGGAGCCGACATGCAATTAAAGCCTCAGTATTAGTGCGGGCCATGGACCGGAAATGACGTCAGTGTCACACAACTAGTCTCGGTCCCTAGTGACATTCTCAGTGATGTCATTATTCTTTAGTAATGGTCTATATTCTCAGTGATGTCATCAGCCTCTAGTAATAGACCACATTCTCAGTGATAGCAGCAGTCTTAGGTGTAAATCAAGGGATATGAGTAGGGCCCTCCATCAGCACAAAGACCAGCATATCTGTCTCGTGGGATCTACAAATCTATCTATTCATACAATAGTGTAGCTTGAACAGGTCTGCATGCAATGAAGGCTGCATGTTTATGTGGAGAGCCAAATGGAGTCACAGAGAGATGGTAGATGGAGCATCAGTAAGGTGGCATTTTAAGACTTTTGTAGTAATCAGGAGTATTGCAACAATAAGCAACTTACCAAAGCACCTATTGATTTAAAGTGGAGCTAAACCTATCATTGTTTACAGTTACATTCCAAGGACATGCCAGGAAAGTAATTGTCACATTGGTTGTGCTCTCAACTAAACTGTCAAACCATCAAATGGCTGGGTCTTACCTGATCACTTGTGCAGCAACATGGCAGTTGAAGATCAAACAGAAGCCAAGATGGTAGCTTCCTTGGCAGAAAATGATAGGAGGGTTTAGTTCTGCTTTAAGGATGCTAACATCCTATTACTAGCACTTTCCTCATTTATAAGTGCACAAACAGTTTTATCTATTGGTTTTTAACAATGTAGATATTTTATTACAACCATTTTTTTCTTAATAAGAGCTGATTACAGTATTTTTGATTGTCAGTCCAGTTAGAATTGTAGATAGCCACTTGTACCCCTTTAGAAACATTTTTGGATAACCTTTGGTGTTCTATTCAAGTGAATGACTTCAGAACCATCTAGTTTTATTTCTTTAGTTGCTTTTACCTCAATGATAACATTTCACAGAAGAAATTCTTGCCGCCCCTTCATGATCTTCAACTTTCTTCATCTTCTTCCTCTGTTGGTGCCCCGCTCCTCCTACCACACCACAAAACCTCACTCATTATTTCAGGGGCAAAGTGGAGACAACATGCAGAGAGAGACCCATTTTTACACCTCTCGATCACAAACACCTCCTCCTACATTTCGATTAATCTTCTTTAGTCATAGACAAATGAGAACCTCGCCTACTGCTCTTCTCTTGAACCCTCACGGCATGAAACCACTACCCCACATGCCGTCTATTCTCTCGTACCCCTCATCCTATCCTCAAGTAATACAGCTGACTTTTTCCTATCTGTCCCTTGACTTATTCTTTACAATAAACGTGCATCACTTTCTGACCTACTTCCTGTTCATCTTTCCAAAATTTGCCATGCACATCAGCTTTGTACATTGTATGTATTACTTTTATCCTTTGTTGAATTTCCGTTTTTTTATTATTTGAAGAATGTGTGCCACATAATTAAAGACTACTTTTCGAACTTCATGTTGGCAGGTCTATCCATTGTTTGCCATCTCTTTTTATTCATCTGTTTGGTGTGAGGTTCTTTCCTTTTATTGTACCTTGTCATTGTTTTGATCCTAGTTGATATGATTTTTTTAATCACTGGATACAAATAAGTTGGTTTGAGATATGTGACAGGAAATCATGAGTTAGTCCTCTAATATGTCTTCTTATGTTTAAGTTTTTCTACAGGAATTTGGAAACCAAATTCTTTCTTGTAGGTTATAATTTTTGGGCTATCACATCTTAGATGAGCTTGTTTGCCATCCCATTCTCAAACCATGGGCAATAATATGGAACCTTTTGATGCCTTAACAACTTCCAGGAAGGCTTTCCAGAATTTTTGAGTGGGTGTCTGGGATTTTGAGATGTCAGGTGCTGATTTTGGACAAAGAAGACTTGACCTGAAGGTGTTCAGTAGGGTTGAGGTCAGAACCACTCAAGTTATTATTTTTTGACTATCACACCTGTATAAGCTTGTTAGCCATCCCATTCCCAAACCATGGGCAATTCTATGGAACTGGCCCCTCTTTTGAACACCTTCCACACTTCTGGGAAGGATTTTTACAATATCTTGAAGTGTGTCCCTGGGATCGTGTGCCTATTTGAGACATGAGGTACTGATTTTGGAGGAGAAGACCTGACCTGAAGATGTTCAGTTCAGTTTTTCAACACCAGACTGTTCAAACCATGTACATTGGCACAGGTATCCTGGTGGAACAGGAAGGGTAACATTACCTTTCACTGAACATTTGAACTCAATCATTTGGAGAGGAAGTCACTCATTTTGTAGTGTGATCATCATTGCAAAAAGATTTACTGTTAAACAGATATTATATTCTTTAAAGCCTCTTGCTGAAAATTGTGTTTTGAGGAAATTCTTTGGTCTGTTTAATTTCCAAGTCTATTGACCCTGTTTTGGCTATTATATTTTTGAAGCTGTCTACATAATTATAAAACATCATATTGGATCAAGAAGAGCTAGCCAAAAACAGTTATGCCTCAACTAACGCTCAGCGGAAAATCAGCTTTGGTCAACCAGTGGCCTTTTTTATTGTACCATTCAGTCCTGTATTAGGCCCAGCTGTCTTCAACCACCTTCATATATTTCTTTTGCTCTTGTGTTACCGTCCAATGTGTTGTTTTCTTGGTTTTTACTGCAAATTACTCGCAGTGATAGTCCTTTTGGAAACTCTAGAATTTTTTTTAACCAAGATATACAAAGGAAGACCCATCACATTTATCCTAGGGCTTTGCTATTTGACTTTGACTAGTTGGTATAGTAGAATGTGTAGTGCATAAACACTGAATGCATTGTTACCATTTTTTACACGCTTCCCTTATGTTATACTCTAGTCATAACTGAAAATTATCCCTTGCCATTCATTTGGAGGCACGGGCTACCTGCCCAGAGCTTCAGTTTAGTGCAACGGTTCACCAAACTGAAAAAGGTCATCTTGTTGGCAGTAAGATGGCACTCTGGGAACAACATTTCACCTTCAGCGTTTTATTCCCAACCCCACCTACAAAGCATTTACTTTCCTGGAATATGTTAGTGTTCCTCCCTCTCTTTGTTCTGAGCATCACTGCTCCTCAAATATTTTCTATAATTCCAGGTGGTGTTACTCTCTCTCTTTACTCTGAGCATTACTGCTCCGCAGATATTTTCTATAATTCCTGGTGGTGGGGTAACTAAGGCAAGCCAAACATTGTTTAAATCTCGGCCAGTGCAGCAGGAACCGGCTGAGGTTTGAACCATGTATGGGCAGGCTGAATGTACCAAATTGATCAATCAACTTGGGTACAACCAGCATGCCGGGTTTTACCTGCAATTATCACTAGTCTTCTGCTGGCGGGGACAGCTTCCCCCGCCCTTCCCCACCAGGAGAACACAATGGCCCAGCAGGAGGGATTCCTGCATTAACACTGTCTGTGTTGAGGGGGGAATCAAATTGGTTGCAGGAAACAAATTTGCTCCGTGTATGGCATAAGACTTGCAGAGGAGACATTAGAAGTCTAATGAACTTCTGTTGTCTCCATTAAGAGGACCTGTCACCTACACTATGCTATCATATAGGACTTGATAGTCCAAAAAGTGATAAAAAAATAATAATAATAGAAAAAAAATAAAATAAAAAGAAAGGTATCTATGCTTTTCATCTTTGCTGTCATGCTGTCACATAAGGGCGTGTTGCCCTGCTTGTTACAATAAAAAAAGGGGAAGTAAAAAATGAACAAAGGAAAGTATTTAAAAAATATAGTACATTCACTTACTGTAAGTAAATATGTATTCCCACATAAGGGTGCATGTGCATACATAAATGACAGTTGGGCAACACATATTTTGCTACTACTGCACACAGAAAAATGAGAGCATTAAAGTGGTAATGAAAAATGTAATATGTTGTATTTTACCAATCCTTGGATGCAATGGCTGCATTGATTTTCTTTGTTAGGCTTTATTTCCCTCTTTTTTCATCTGGTGGCCTGGCAAGTAAATCTGTTGTTTTTTCAAAAGAAAAAGCTGGCCTGCAGAATGTATCTGTTACAGGGATGAGACAAACCATTTACCACTGACATGTTTAGGTTAAACCTTTATCCGAAAAGGAAAATTTTTTGTGATTCTATGGAGTGTCCGTTCAGGTCGGCCTAAAAAACTGACAGGCTGACCTGAACGGGGTCCGCCTGTGTGAAAGGGGCCTAATACAGGAGGTGTGTTAATGGCCAGATCACCAAGTGAAAACAGAGGGGGAAAAGCCTAAAAAGAAAACGAATGTAGTCACCACATTTAATGATTGGTAAGCTGCGATATATTACATGTTTGGTTTTGGGTTTAATACAGCTTCAATTCTACGGCTGTTATTTACAGTTAAAAGAGAAGTATGTTTTGTTTTTGTTTTTTGCTAATCATACTTACCTCGTGGATGAAGCATCAGACCGCTGCATCTGTCCCCCAGCATCTGTGCGCTGAGAACCAAGCCACCGAACATCGCTGATGGTTCGGTTCTCGCTCCTTCCCGAGCAGAGTGATGCTGAATATTAGCCAGCATCACTCCTGGTCGGCTTCTCCATGCTCATTGTGAGCGATGAGCTGTGGATGGGTGGGGAGAGGCCGCCGCAGTGTCTCGTTGAGACTGCCATCAATCAAGATGGCAGATCCAGAAGTTGGGATGAAGTGGTGCCTTGACTGATGGCAGTGACGTCAGCAGAGAGCGGATTTCAGACAGCTCTCCTCTGAAAACTGGTCACAGGAGTGCAAAATGAATTGTATTACTGTGACCCTTAGGAGAAGCCCAGCCTAAAAAGCTCAGGCTGGATTTCTCCTTTAGCTCCATACTAACGATCTGTAAATGTTTTTAAAGCATCACCTATGAAAAATTGTAACTATCGTAATTTTTTGTCATTTCACTGTTTCAGAAGAAATTTTAATGCTTGGCATATTTGGTATCTGTTTGCTCGGCACAGCCTTGTCATTTGGATTTTGTAAATAAATAGAAATTATATTTTGATTGTAGGTGTTAATTAAGAATTTTAGTTCTTCTTTACTCTCTAAAGAGAGTTGTCTGCATTCAGTTGCTCTTCAGAGAGCATTTCATAGGTAGTGAGACATTTTATTGCTTCCTCACTACCTGCTTTAAAATAGAACTATAGTTTAAACCTTTTTTTTTTCCTTTTGAATAGATTAAAGGAGGGTTATAACACTGTCAGATTATTATTTTTTTTTTTTTTTGCCATCTTTGTCCCATTAGGGAGATTTACCTTCACTTCCTGTCCCATAGCCAAAACAAGAAGTGAGAGGGAATTCCTGCAAATTAAGAGAATCCCTTGAGGCCCCCCAGGTCATCAGAACTAGTGTCTCCGTTGGAAGATGTCTCCTCTGTTACTTTACTGGGGACAACCCAAAATGTAGGATTTTCTTTACTCTCACTTTCTTTTCCAATCGTTTTTATTAAGGTTTATAAACTATACCATTATAAAACCGTACAATTCAGTATAGAAAAGTTCCAATACATGACAACATTACTGACCTACAACATTGGTTGTTAAGGAACCGATATAACACAAATTTTGGGCTATGGCTATAGTTCTGAAGAACAGAAGATACAGCCTCCGATGAGGAACTGCATGACCGGAGGCACCCCCATCTAAGACGAGGTGGTCATCTCAGCCATGAATCAATCACGGTAGCTGGTCATTATGTTGGAATACACAGCCCGCATACTGGAAGTGGGACCAATAGTGGTCGACCAATGGTCCTAGATCACTCCCCTAACTATGAAAGGGTTTAATAAGTAGGAGAAAGAGGAAAAGAGAGAAAAGGATAAAGAAGGAAAAAGGGGGAAAGAAACAGCTAGCCTCTCCTGGGACACTAAGAGGTTGGCCTCAGATCTGACAAGGTTGACCCCGCCAGGTATATGATTCAGGGGTCCCAGATTTTTTTTAAATCGAGGACGCTTGTCCTGCAGGATGGCAGAGAGGTATTTTTACTTTTACTTTTAATGATAATAGTAAGCAGGACAAATAGAGGGGTTGAATCTCCCTTACAGGGACACAGACAGCAATAAAAATCTAAACGGTATTCTAATCAATCTCTACTCCATCTGAAACTAGAAAAAAATGCCTTTAGTTTTACTTTAACCTCTAGGACCCCACACCAGTGCCGCCCCCCCCCCCCCCCCCCCCATTCGGCTGAATGGGTCATGTTCATAGAGATCATTTTTGCCACGGCATGAGAACTTCCCTCTCCTCTGCCTGTGCAATATAAGAGGGACCGGTTGGGAAGGGGTAAAAAGATGGCTCCTCAGCTGTGAGTTTATACCCCCCCCCAAAGTGTAAATATATAGGTTTGAAAAACATTTTTACAAATATTGTGCAATGTAAAAATTTGCAACTACCATCTTTTTTTTAATTATACAGGTTTTATGCTTTGAAACTATATATACGGTTTTTGATTTTAAATCGCCTTTAGGCCCAAAATGTAAATTTTTTGGGAAAAAAAGCCCCTTTTTTGTATGTTTATTTGAAGAAAAATGTCACATTAGGGAGGTTAATAAATGCAGAGCCGCATTAATTTGGGTTTTTTATGTCTGCCTATTAAAGTGGTTTTCTAGAAAACAAGATCTTTTTTTTTGGTTTTGCATTGTTGATATGAACAGACATAAACACCATGTTTAGCACACGGCAAGCTCTGTGGTATTTGAATTTTCGAGCTGTGAATTGTGCCTGGGGCACCTCTGAGAGTTTGTGATGGAGAAGAGCGCGTATGACCCATGACAGATGCTAAGTATCCGCAGAAAGTCTGGAGAAACGCGGAGAGAAAGTAAGTCTCTGCACTCCTAGTGTCGGTGAAAGGCATGCAAATGTCCTCCTTCCCCCTCTGTCTCCATGTTTTATGCCAGAGGGGAGCACAATGCCAACCCGCCATCCAAAGTGACAACGGCGCACTCTATACAAACCCGAAATGTGTCATTTATCCGTGCTTCCATATTGCTATAAATGTTTCAGCATCTCCAGTCCTTCCAAAGAATATCCTTGTGTGTGTTATTTCTATGAATATTACTACTCTTCTATAGTGACACGCAGTAAACAGAAATTATAATCTATACCTTCACCCAAGGCCCTTCTCCTCTGATCGCTCAGTTTGGCAGGGTGGACTATTCTAGGAAGAGTCCTGATGGTTCCAAACTTCTTCCATTTACAGATGATGGAGGCCCATGTGCTCATTGGGACCTTTAATGCTGCAGAAATTTTTCTGAGCCCCTCCCCAGATCTGTGCCTCAATACAATCCTGCCTTGGAGGTCTACAGACAATTCCTTGGACTTCATAGCTTGGTTTGTGCTCTGACATGCACTGTTAACTGTGAGAACTTATATAGACAGGTGTGTGCCTTTCCAAATCATGTCCACTCAACTGAATATATCACAATCAAGTTTTAGAAACATCTCAAGGATAATCAGTGGAAACAGGATGCACTTTAGCTCAATTTTGAGTGTCATGGCAAAGGCTATGAATACTTCTGTACAGTACATGTGTTTTTATTTATTTTTAATAAATTTGCAAAGATTTCAAACAAACTTCTTTCACATTGTCATTATATGGAGTATTGTTTGTAGAATTTTGTGGAAATTAAATAATATAATCCATTTTGGATTAGGGCTGTAACATGACAAAATTTGGTAAAAGTAAAGTATATGATGTCAGTAGGGCAGTGGACAGTGTCCAAAGTTTTTTTTTTTTATTTATTTATTTTTAATGTTTATTATTTATTTTTCACAATTTATTGTTTTGTATTATTTTTAAATATTATTGTTTTATTATTTGTTTGAACCCTATTGGGGGCTTTAGTGAATTATCAAGGGTCTAAAGACCCTTGTTGTCTCACTTTTGAGACAGAGAAAGGGACTGAGGATAAAGCTTCCCCAGTCGCTTTCTCTGCAGCCTCAGCTGCACTGGACAGTAAATGAATGGGAAGTGCTCTGTGCTGAGCAACATTGTTTACTACACTTCAGTTAACCACTTAACCACTCAGCCCCAGAAGAATTTACCCCCTTCCTGACCAGGTCATTTTTTGTGATAGGGCACTGCTTGGCTTTAACTGACAATTGTGCGGTCGTGCGACGTTGACACAAACAAAATTTACGTCCTTTGTTTCCCCACAAATAGAGATTTCTTTTGGTGCTATTTGATCACCTCAGTGTTTTTTATTTTTTTTGTGCTATAAACAAAAGCAGAGCGACAATTGTGAAAAAAAAACACAGTATTTTTTACTTTTTGCTATAGGGAATTTTCCAAATGTAAAACAAAACAAAACAATTTTCCCTCAGTTTAGGCCGATATGTATTCTTCTACGTATCAGATCAGACACTTTTGACACTTTTTTGGGACTATTGACATTTATACAGCAATCAGAGCTAAAAATAGCCACTGATTACTGTATAAATGTCACTGGCAGAAAACCCCTAGCACTAGGGGGCGATTGAAGGGTTAAGTGTGTGTGTTCCCTAGGTGTGTTCTAACTGTGAGGGGATTGGACTAACTGGGAGAGAAGACAGATTGTTGTTCCTGCTTAGTAAGATCACATGATCTGTTTCTCCTCCCCTGACAGGACACAGATTTATGTGTTTCCATATATTTTAAAATATAAGTTCACCTTTAGACCACTTTCATATTGGAGGCATTTTTCAGGCATGTTAGCGCTAAAAATAGCATCTGTAAAGCGCCTGAAAAAAGACTCATCCACAATCCCAGTGTGAAAGCCGGAGTGCTTTCATACTGGGGCGCTGAGCTGGCAGGGCTTCAAAAAAATTCAGCTTCTTTGAGGCGCTTTAGGAGTGATGTGTACACTGCTCCTAAAGCACCCCTGCCCATTGAAATCAATGGGAAGCACCTGCAAAGTGCCTCGGCAGTGGCCATAACCCTTTATTCGTCCGTTAGCGGGTGGTTAAAAGCGCCCCACTAGCACCTGAAAAGCGCCGCAAAAACAACGGTAAAGCATCCGGGCAGAGTGAAAGGGCTCTTAAAGGGTAAGTTCACCTTTACAGAAAAATCTGTAAGGTGTACTTACACAGGACGCCCTCCTCATCGACCAATTAGAATGCTCCGAAACGTCCCTCCTGACGGGGTATGTTTTGGATATTCATCTGTGGGGATTTGTGAGCCCCGCACTCCTGATGTGGCTATATCGGGGGTCAGGAGATAGCCACGATCCAGGTCAGTGGGACTGTGGGGTGGGGGGGGAGGAGGCGGTCCTGTGTAAGTTGAGCCACTGCAGGAGCGGCAATATGTTATATGTTCCTTAAAAACGTGTGGAACATGTAATATGTTCCCAAAGCTGAACTTATCCTTTAAAGCTGAAGTTTATTCCGACTATATTTTGCCTTTGTGGGTTCTTCTCTTCCCCTTCATCAACACGCTTATGACATATTTAAATAACTTTCTGAGATCATTACGTACCTGATTTTAGATCTAGCGACATCATCACAAGGACTCAAACCTCCTCTATGCAATGCAGGCAGATCATGGCTGGTGGGAGGGGCCAACAGGGTGCTGTACCGAGCTTCCTGAAAACATCACAGCGCCTGGCCTCAGTTCTCTTCTCAATGGTCCTCAGCCCTGATGCAAGCAGAAGGTTGGCTCTTGGGAGGATTTATGCAAACATACAAATGCATACCTCCCAACTTTTTGAAAAGGGAATGTGGGACACTTATTAGCTAAAGTATGTAGGCATAGGAGATGCCCCCCTGCTACACCCCCTTAAAGGAGAATTACACACAAAAAATGATTAGTTAAATCCACAAGTGCTTTTTTTACCACTACTATTGCTTTATATTGGCTTTTGAAGTTTATAAATGGAGCAATTTAGAAATACGATGAAAGGTTTATCTCTGGGAAACACTTTTTGAAAGATAAAAAGTGAATTTCATGAACAACTATATAGATCAGACCCAATGAGGGACAAATGAGGAAGAAAGGGGGCAGAGGGACTTTGTTCCAAATCAGGGATAGCTGGGAGCTATGCAAAGGCCTTGATGAGTGGGTGTCAGTCTGGAGGAGTTGGCGTTCCTAAGCAGGCCGCATTTGCATCAGAAAGCTCTAGGTAACACTCACGTGTTGCTGAGCCCCCATAGTTGAAAGAATCGAAATCCAATGAATTCATGGGGAAGGCCCAGGGACTGGCCGGAGTGGAAAGGGGCCAGATCAGGGATGGCGAACCTTGGCACCCCTGATGTTTTGGAACTACATTTCCCATGATGCTCATGCACTCTGCAATGTGTTGAGCATCATGGAAAATTGAGTTCTGGGGTGCCAAGGTTCACCATCACTGGGCTTGATCATGCTGGATTTCCTCCAGCCAGGAAATTAGGCAGACTCTACCCGAGTTAAGCTTCTAATGCACAGTGCGAGAAGCTCACAGTGTGGAATTAAATCAGAGTAAGAATGTTAGTACTAGGGAGAAGCCAGTATAACTATGCAAATGTGAAGGCTGGGGTTCAGTTTTATTGGGTTTGCTCTGTGCACTGTGTATTATAAACAGTTGTCATTTCATTTATTTGTTTTATAAAAACGTGTTTACACCATTTATACATTGTTTATTGCACCTCAGTATTGCAGCCTCTTCTCGTCTACATGCACACCAGCGATGGCTGCATGACATTTCTCAGGGCGGGGTTCCTGATGGTGACAACTGTGGACCATTCTTTTGTAATGTACATTGAAACATCAACTTGTAGACTTATAAGTTGTCAGATAGTAGCTCCTGGAACACTTTAAGGCCTTATTCACACAGTTGAAAAAAAGTGCAATTCCTCCAGACCAACCATTGAAAGCCTTAAAAGCTAGCAAGAAGTGGGTGTACTTGTGCCACAGCTGTGGCAAAGCTAACTTACAGTGCCTTGCGAAAGTATTCGGCCCCCTTGAACTTTTCAACCTTTTGCCACATTTCAGGCTTCAAACATAAAGATATAACATTTTTATTTTTTGTGAAGAATCACCAACAAGTGGGACACAATTGTGAAGTGGAACGAAGTCTATTGGATTTTTGAAACTTTTTTAACTAATAAAAAAATGAAAAGTTGGGCGTGCAAAATTATTCGGCCCCCTTGCGTTAATACTTTGTAGAGCCACCTTTTGCTGCGATTACAGCTGCAAGTCGCTTGGGGTATGTCTCTATCAGTTTTGCACATCGAGAGACTGAAATTCTTGCCCATTATTCCTGGCAAAACAGCTCGAGCTCAGTGAGGTTGGATGGAGAGCGTTTGTGAACAGCAGTTTTCAGCTCTTTCCACAGATTCTCGATTGGATTCAGGTCTGGACTTTGACTTGGCCATTCTAACACCTGGATACATTTATTTGTGAACCATTCCTTTGTAGATTTTGCTGTATGTTTGGGATCATTGTTTTGTTGGAAGATAAATCTCCATCCCAGTTTCAGATCTTTTGCAGACTCCAACAGGTTTTCATCCAGAATGGTCCTGTATTTGGCTGCATCCATCTTCCCCTCAATTTTAACCATCTTCCCTGTCCCTGCTGAAGAAAAGCAGGCCCAAACCATGATGCTGCCACCACCATGTTTGACAGTGGGGATGGTGTGTTGAGGGTGATGAGCTGTGTTGTTTTTACGCCAAACATATCGTTTTGCATTGTGGGCAAAAAGTTCGATTTTTGGTTTCATCTGACCAGAGCACCTTCTTCCACGTTTGCTGTGTCTCCCAGGTGGCTTGTGGCAAACTTTAGACAAGACTTTTTATGGATATCTTTGAGAAATGGCTTTCTTCTTGCCACTCTTCCATAAAGGCCAGATTTGTGCAGTGTACGACTGATTGTTGTCCTATGGACAGACTCTCCCACCTCAGCTGTAGTTCTCTGCAGTTCATCCAGAGTGATCATGGGCCTCTTGGCTGCATCTCTGATCAGTCTTCTCCTTGTCTGAGCTGAAAGTTTAGAGGGACGGCCAGGTCTTGGTAGATTTGCAGTGGTCTGATACTCCCATTTCAAAATGATCGCTTGCACAGTGCTCCTTGGGATGTTTAAAGCTTGGGAAATCTTTTTGTATCCAAATCTGGCTTTAAACTTCTCCACAACAGTATTACGGACCTGCCTGGTGTGTTCCTTGGTCTTCATGATGCTCTCTGCGCTTTCAACAGAACCCTGAGACTATCACAGAGCAGGTGCATTTATACAGAGACTTGATTACACACAGGTGGATTCTCTTTATCACCATCAGTCATTTAGGACAACATTGGATCATTCAGAGATCCTCGCTGAACTTCTGGAGTGAGTTTGCTGCACTGAAAGTAAAGGGGCCAAATAATTTTGCACACACCACTTTTCAGTTTTTTATTTGCTAAAAAAGTTTAAATTATCCAATAGATTTTGTTCCACTTCACAATTGTGTCCCACTTGTTGGTGATTCTTCACAAAAATATTTAATTTGATATCTTTATGTTTGAAGCCTGAAATGTGGCAAAAGGTTGAAAAGTTCAAGGGGGCCGAATACTTTCGCAAGGCACTGTAGCTTGCTGAGTTTGACAGGTGGCACTGCTGGCAAATTCCCCCATCAAAGTCAATGTGACCGCACCACAACCATGAACCAAATGCTTGGCTCGAGCTTGCAGCATGTCAGTCCCATGCAAAACTATCAGTTGGCAAAAAAAAAAGAAAACTGGCATCCAGGAGGCAGTAGTATCTTTTCGAAGCTTCTGCTCTACTGCCCTCTGAAAAGTGCTCCACCACGACTGCTTTTCAAAGGGTGGTAGAAACTGCTGCATGTGCGAATCTAACCTAAGACCTGGTTCACAATTAAATGGGCTGTTGTGCCTCCTGGAATCATAGTGAAAAGGTCCCTGCTTAGTATTAATGGCACCTGTATGCATCTCCTGTATTTTTCTGTGTGGGTGGTTGCAGGTGCGGGAACAGGTGTGGACCTGCAGTGGGAACCGCTCACACAAGAGTGAACCAAGACATGGCGAGTGAAGATATTCCCTATTAACCCCTGCTAAAGTATGCATGTACAAAGCTTCTTCTTTTTGGGCCCGTTCACACTGGAAAGCAAAAGTGCATTCTGTGAGTGTTTCCTGCATCTCACATGAACGCACTGCCCTTGCAAGATATGCGCCAGTGCCGTTGTTATGGCACCCCAAGTGCATCTTGCAAACGCAGCAAGTTTGCGTCCACCAAACTGCCTGGTACTACAGTATTATGTGGTTTGGCGTGGTGCGATCTGAAATTGTAGTGGTTGCACTATTTTTTGCATGTTCCTGTGCATTTGGCAGCCCATCCAAATGAATAGGCTGATAAACCAGACTAAATGGGAATGTTCAAGTTTCAGGGTGAATCGGCCCTTACAGCCTGACCGTATTTGATTTTTCAGTCGTTGCAGGGTGATTTGATTCTACTTGTTTTCCTGCAGCCCTGAAGTGACATTCTCCTGGAAGAGGCCAAGTAGAGAAACAATGAATGCGGGTGGGGAGTGGTTGTACCTAGCTGACAAATGTTAAGATCTATACCAAGAATCTATCACTAATTAAAAATCAGAGTGCAAATGTGAGACCACAACTATAACACTTAGAAGATATCAAATGTTTTATGCTTGATTTCCATGATCATGTCCCTTTTATCTCGCAATGTAAACTAGAGCGTTCTGCAGAATTATTGACCTTCTGCACTCAGGCAAGCGGAGAATTGTAGTTCAGTGATCAATTAGAAGTATTTTGTGTGTCTCTCTTCTGACAGGCAAATCCTCCATCATCTCAGATGCGGCAGGGTGAGAGAGGAGGCATCAATAGTCTGTGTAACTTTAATAAGCGCACACAGTTTGCTGAAACTCTAATCAGAAGAAAATATATAGCAGACCATGAATATTTCAGTGACTTGCCATGTGAAAAAGCATAAATGTTTAATTCCCACGTCACCTCTGTCACTACAGGTTAGTCTTCACACGCGTAGAACGCAGGGTTGTGGCGGCACATATGGATTATTATACAGTACGGGAGCTGTCTTCCTCCTTCTTCTGCTTTCTCAAGATGCGCCATTCTTTTTCAGGGCTACCTACTTCTTCTACCCTCCCACTCCACTTCTGCAGGGTCACATAGAACGGGAATGCTTGTACAAAACATTACATGGGAAGTGTTAACAATACCAATACAATGGCACCATTCACTCTTCTATGCTTGAAACCAATGCATATTATTAGGCGTCTTTTAATCTGTACTGCATTTTCGAAACATTGGCATGTCAAGCCTGAAAGGCTGGATGGAGGGAGCGAATCGGAGGTACTTCACTTTTTGAGAGAAGTTCCGCTTTAAGGCACTAACAAAAACTGAGCACCCACGGGGTGGAGGAGGGTTATAGGGGAGGGTGTCTATGAAAGCTTTGCTAGTGTCCAATCAGCTGAAGGTGTGAGCCTATAACCCGGGGTCTATGAATACTTTGCCTGTGTCCTGTACAATTAAGATAATGGTATTTATCATTTATAAAAGAAAGAAAGAAAATGTTTGGCATTCGGTGGAGGGGCAAGAAGACACACCAATCCAAAAACAAATACTACATAGTTTTAGGTTGGTCCACCTTGGTCCCCTTATCCTCTCCACAAGAAGGTGCCGGTCCAGTTTGCAGACCCTACCCTATTCCCTATCTGCAGGCTCCTGGGACATGTCACAAGCCCCAGGAGGCTGCAGGACCAGTTACTGTGCACCACATTATCTCGCACTTGTGCAGTAGAGAGCTGGCATTATTCCTTAGGAAGTCACAGCTGGCTCCCATATCCAAGATGGTATCACAATGGACCCGCAGTGGTAAAAAGAGCTGTCTACAGGGAGAGAAGGCAGGACTCCAGGCACAGATAAGTAACTGTAAACAGTATTTGTAGCTGCTGAATTAAATATTAAAAATTCTACTGAAGTTCCCCTTTAACTCCTTCTTGGGGAGAGGAACGGATCAGTGATCACATGACCACTGACACAGTGGTCACATGATTGAAAGTCAGTCCCACTAGCTACTGATCTTAGTCTGAACCGCAAACTATCTTTGACAGCTTGGTCTTTGTCCTAGGAAAGCATAGTGAGTTTGCTCTCAACAGAAACATCAGCCACCCAGCAATGCATATGTGTACTGTGTGGGTGTTAAAGCGCACCCTTATTTCCGTCGCACATACTGTATGTGTTGAGAATTTGTAAATGCATTAGGGCAATTAACCTCTTCTCCCCCACAGAGAATTCACTCTTTTCTTAACTAGTTTATTATTTTATCTTTGCATTGTTCCACTTTTGAATCATCTCCTTCCCTGCCTTCTAACACCACAAATAGAAGCAGTACATCTATATTGGTGAAACCTCAGTAAAACTGTTGGGGCGTTTTTTTGGATCTCATGCTGTGGGGGCAACCTGTAATGTTGCTTCAGGTACTGGATCCAGCATGAGTCTCACCTTGACATTTAGTACAATGTGTTGAGTCAGCCGTAGGGTGCTCTGCAGGTCCACGGCTGTGATCAATTGCGATGGTACCCAGGTCCTTAAAACCAGTTCAAGGGTTTGCCCACTGTGACGGGTGAAGACTGGATTTTATGAACTATAAATACCCTCATATACAGTACTAGGATCCTTCTACTTGGTTATCCCTTACCTAGGCAAGGGTGACACTTGCATTGCCTTCTTGCTGCCTCCTGGGATACCTAGGTCACGTATCCCAGGAGACATTACTTTCTCCACCAATAACATCCTGTGATATCTCACTCCTGGCATGGGAAAAAATGATACAGGGCCAGATCTCTGCACATGTGCAAGATCTGGTGACATGTTGTCGGGGAACTTATTACAAGAGCAAAGTGGAGACAGACATCTCCCATGACATACAAATGTAAGATGGTGGCATGGGACCTGTAGTGAGGGAAGAGAAGAAGACAATGCTGGATCTTCTGGGATTGTTAGTATATTTATGCAACATAACATTTACTTTGGGGGGTGTAAGGTCCACTTCAATATGGAGTTGGCCTCTTTGTGGCTATATCGGCCTCCATTTTTCTGGGAAGGCTTCAGATTTTGGAGTGTGACTTTGGGAATTAGTGCCCATTCAGCCAACATTCGTAAGCTCAGGTACTGATGTAGGCTGAGAGGGCCTAGGTTGCAGTCAGTATTCCAATTCACCCCAGCATTGTTACTGAGAACTCTGGAAGACCTAGAGGTAGTGCATGTCCTAGTAATCCTGGAAATTGATGCGGAGATCCTGCAAGAAATGCTGGAAGACCTGGCATGGATTCTGGGAGTGTTAAAACAGAACACCTGTCTCACAGTCGGTATTCCAGTCAACCCAAAGATGTTATTTAGGGTTCAGGTCTCTGCAGACCACTCTAATTTCTGGTCAAACCATGTCTTTATGGAGCTAGATATCCGGACAGGGACACAGTCATGCTGGAATAGAAAAGGGTCTTTTCCAAACTGTATATAGGGAGGGAGGAGAGAAAAAGGGACAGTTGCTTAGGCTGTCAGCTATAGCCTCCAAAAAAAAATGAACTATCTCGGCACCGATCACAAAGTTTAATTTTCATAAAATATTCATTTATTACATAAAAACATTAATCACAACATTAGTTATAAAAGAAATAAGAAGATCAGTACAGCAATACAATACTTGAAGACTTCCAGGCTGATAGCTGGTAAAGAGTATATTCACAGATTTGTACAGTTCTCAACAATTTCGTGATCATAGGCCTGCTTCTTCAGGAGGATAAATCTAAAAAGTAGATAGTATAAATCAACAGTCATAAAAATGTAATATAACGTATCAAACAACATAAGCAATAAGTATAGCAACACAGCAAAAAAATAAAATAAAGAGCATAACTGCTTGCCAGTGACTCCATGACCAAGCAATAATTTCAGCCGTCGAGAATTCCCCCTGCAGCGGACAAGGGGAATTTGTGCAGAAAGTGTTAAATCTGGATAAAATATGTATATATACATATCAAGATATAGGTAAAGACTGAAAAAAGGGGGAAAGGAAGGAGTGGGGGGGGGGGGGGGGGGGCAAAGGGGAGGGAGGAAGTGGGGTTGGAAAAAGGGAAGGGGTTGTTGACACAAGGTTGAAAGTGCACAATTGTCTAAAATGCCATTGTAAGATTAACAAAACCTGAACTCAATTATTTGAAGGAAGGCCATATAGGTAAATGTGATGGTCAGCTATTCACATACTTTAATCCATGTAATATACAATACCTGCCTCTAAGTGTGCCTGAACTACAGCAAAATGTGCCATACCAAAGCTGCATCCCTAGGACCTACATCATTGAAAACAAAGGTACAGAACTACTTTGCAGTGGTTGGCTTCATTGCACTGGAGTTCATGTAACAATGAGGAGCATTTGATATTCACCCAGACAGCTTCCTCAGCCCAGAATATAGTAGTAAAATATCTTTAATGGTTAACTCCACTTTCATGAGAAATAATGCAAATACAAAAAAAATAATAATAATATGGTATATACAGTTGCTGCTCAAGTCATATTGTAATTGACTGTTATTAAAATTTAGCTTTCCTTTTCAATCTGCAGCAATGTAATTTTCTGTAAAAGGCAATATGGCTACCTGGAGGCCTTCTGTACTCGGATGGTATACAGAACGCCCCCTAGAAGTGTCATTTACTGCTGTAATGTGCATAGATTACCCAGAAGGGAATGTTCTTTTGTTCCACAAAAGTGGGGTTATTCTTTAGCATTACAGAGCAGGTTTGGTTAAAGACTAATGACTTCTAAGTATACCGTGACCTGGATGCAAGATGCTCCACAGACAGGATACAGAATTTATTGTACAATTTAGATGCAGTTTTCACATACAGATAAGAACCATTCATTAACTACTTAAGGACATAGCCTCTTTTTGCGATTTGTTGTGTACAAGTTAAAAACAGTTTTTTTTTTTTTGCTAGAAAAATACATAGAACCCCCAAATATTATAAAAAAATTTCTAATACCCTAGAGAATAAAATGGCGGTCGTTGCAATACTTTTTTGCGCAGCAGTCTTACAAGTGCACTTTTTTTTGGAGAAAATACACTTTTTTAGATTAAAGAATAAGACACAGTAAGCCCAATTTTTTTTATATTGTGAAAGTAATAGTAAGAGTAAATTGATACCCAACATGTCACGCTTCAAAATTGCCCGTGGAATGGCGACAAACATTTACCCTTAAAAATTTCCATAGGCGATGTTTAAAAAAATTCTACTGGTTGCATGTTTTAAGTTGCAGAGGAGGTCTAAGGCTAGAATTATTACTCTCACTCTACCGATCACGGTGATACCTCACATGTGTGGTTTGAACACCGTTTTCATATGCTGGCGCTGCTCACGTATGCGTTTGCTTCTGCACGTGAGCTCACCGGGATGGGGAGCGCTTAAAAAAAAAATTCTTATTTATTTTATTTTTCTACTGTTCCTTTTAAAAAAAAAACGTGTGTCACTTTTATTCCTATTACAAGGAATGTAATCATCCCTTGTAACAGAAAAAAAAACATGACAGGACCTCTTAAATATGAGATCGGGGGTCAAAAAGACCTCAGATTTCATATTTACACTAAAATGCAATAACAAAATTTAATTAAAAAGTTTTTTGTCATTAAAAAAAAAAAAAAAAAAAAATGGCCCTTTGAGAGCTATGGGCGGAAGTGACGTTTTGAGGTCGCTTCCGCCCTGCAATGGTATAGAGATGGGTGGGCTCTTCCCCTCACTCGCATCCAAACTCAGCAAGGAAGAGGATCCGATCACCTCCGCCGCCGCCGATGGCTCTGGTAAGCAGCGGAGGGCGCCGGAGCGCTGAGGGGGGTTCCTCTCCCGCCGCTGATAAAAGTGATCTCACAGCGAATCTGCCGCAGAGACCACCATTATGGGAAACTGGACCACCGGCCAAAGAAGGATACCGGGCTTATGGCAGCTAGCTGCTGCCATAACAACAATATTCCTCTTCAAAGTTAGGACTTGTATCAAAGGAGGTCCGGAAGTGGTTAATTTACAGTTAAATGAATCAGGCACAACCTCATATGTTTTAACATTAGTTGAATTTAACTTAAGGAGTTTACTGTGGTCTCAAGTTTGTTTTGCTCGGCCGAGTTCCTGTATTTTCATCATAAATATTACATGGCAGCAATATTAATTGGGTTTCATGTATGTGGGCTATATGATCTCTGGCACTGAAAGAGGTTTTATCACTAATTATTGCACCCATCAGAGAGGTTTGTGTCCTCCAATTTTGGTCTATTCTCATTCTGGCATGTTTGTAGGCCTGATATTTTCATCTTTTCTTCCCTTATCATAGTTTGACTTGGTACAAATAACACCAAGGTCTGTGGCTGCCATGAACTTTGTGGTAGTCTCAGATTATTAGATTGCCGAAAGTCAAGTGTTTTGAACAGAGATCCTGTCTGGAAGACTTTAAGTGAGTTGAGCAGCAAGGAAAAACCATTGTATAGCATATCAGAAAAAGTTTTTGGTAACTAACTGGTTGGCACCTTGATGGTACCCAACAAAAAAAATGTTTTAAAAAATATAATAAGTTAATTGTACAAACATTAAAAACCATACCCATAAGTGTAGGGACATTAAAAATACATAGTCATGTTAGGATCATATTATATCAGCCTTTCTCAACCTTTTCAACACAAGGAACCCTTGAAATAGTTCTCCGGTCTTGGGGAACCCCTGCTAAATTTTGGAAATCTACAACTCATGATACATTAGTGTGATGATCAGTGGGAAGAATGGTCCTTACACTTGTGGTCACTGGGAAGAATAACCTCCTTACAGATAGCTAAAAAGATCAATGGTGTCAGTGGGAACTTATCTGAGAGGCAGAAATTGCCCAATTCTGAAGGAACCCCTAGCAACTTTTGGAGGAATCCTAGGGTTCCACGGAACCCTGGTTGAGAATCACTGTAATATATTTACAACAGACAACCAAAAGGACAAATGTTTGGACCCCAACACGTTTTAATCCATCCAAAATATTAATCGGAGGGTATACTATCCAAGTGTCTGTGGTACATGCTGTTCAATATGGAAAATGTAGAGATACCCCATCCCAGCATGGAATCCTCAAGAGGCTGAAATAATGGAGCATAAAGGGCATGAGAAACCCAAAATTTTCAATCTCGATGTGTAAGTAAAAGTCAAGGCAGTGGCCAGACAAGTGACAATCCAAAAGTCAATGGATATTAAACTGTCCACCGCAAAGGGTCTTGAGTAGCATCCAGTGGAGTCTTATCTTAAACATGCCATACAGTCAGTCAGTAAAGGAAATCCATTAGTAACTCTGTTATAGACTCTAGAAAGGATGTAGTGGTGTCCATTCATAACCTCCCATCCTGCTGTCTGGACAGAGTAAAAAGGGGAGCAGCACACTAATGAGATGGTGTATCTAAAGCTGACCAAAGCTGTTTCAAAATTCAAACATGGGTGGCAGTGTTGACACTGCCCAACCTGTCATCCATCAATCTGAAATTTACAGGAGACGGGTGGAAATTCACTGAGCAGTGACTGCAGTAAGTGTTTGAGTGTTCAGACCATTAAGCTGTTTGGAGAATGGCACTGAACAAGAGAACTCCAAGAGTGTATGCCAAGACTTGGGGTCTTTCACATGGGCGCCTTTCGTTCCAACCAGCAGGGGATCTGTTTGCTGATCAGAGCAGAACGGGGCGGATGACAGGTCCTTGTCCACTTGGGTTTTCAGAGTGGATACGGACAGACCCAGTTCTGCTCTATGGATGGCTGGGCATAAACAAAATCTGCTGTCCATTTATGCCTTGGTGTCAGTCCTCTCAAGCGAAAGAGTCCTCCATTATTATTTTTTTTAGCAAACCTTATTATACCCGGAGGTAGATGGGTGTAAACAGACACTAGTCTGTTTACACCTGCCGGTCCATAGGCATTGGTGGACCTTCCAATCAGGTTTGCCTGAACAACTGACAGACCGTCACATACCTGGTATCAGGATATGATCAACAAGATTGGCTCAAACCTTAGAAATGAACTAAGTCAGCCCATGGTATATGTATGGTTTTTTTTTTGTCTGCTTTTTTTCCCCCAATAAAATGGACCTTTACCCTCAAACTTTTGCCCACTGTGGCATTCCTCTTTAAGATACCTTCCTCTTTTTAGGTTTATTTAACCTTTACCAAAAAACTGCCTATGCTTGTAATGTGTGCCTGTAATGCCGCGTACACACGGGCGGATTGTATGGCGTACTTAGTCCGTCGAAACACATTTCAGCGGACAGTCCGCTCGTGTGTGGGCTTCAGCTGACTTTTTCAGCGTGCAGTCCGGAGTACTAAGTATTTCGGTTTTTTCGAAATTCTGTCCGTCGTACTTTGGTTTCAGCGGACAATACGGTCGTCAGTATGCTAGTTCGACGGACTAAGAATGGCGCATGCCCAGAAAGGATTTACACGGCGGAAGGGTGCTTTGCTGTGTCTTGGACTTCCTATTTCTAGTCCCGTGGTACGTGCTGTACACGTCATCGCGCAAGCTTTCGACGGACTGTTTGTGTATCCGTGTGTGGTCAAGTCCGTTCAGTGGAAAGTACGACGGACTGTCCGTCGGATTGTATGACGGACTAAGTACGCCATACAATCTGCTCGTGTGTACGCGGCATAACAAACTCTGCAGCTTTGACTAAAGTTGTATAATGCCCTTGCTATAGGTTGTAGGCTATTTAAGTACCCCCTGCAGCATGGCTGAAAAACTTCCAAAGATGGCATCATCCTGTCCTGCCTTGTTGCTAAAGCAACTCAGATTATTATATATTATTATGATGATGGGGCAATGCCTCTCACAGCACTATTTTGTTCTACTGGTGGAGGACGCGGGGAGCCTTCCTGGCCCTGCTGATAGTAATCGCATGTACAGGCTGTTTCTACCCAAGTCGATCGCTAGATTGACTTGGATGCAATCAGCCTGCCAATACATGGATCAAGTCTCAGCCGGTCCCTGCTGAACCAGCCAAATTTAGATCCATATATGGCTGGCTTTAGACATTCACATCCATTACTGCTCACCTCCACTATCACAGGAGTGCGCTCTCAAATCACAATGTACATGTGTGGTCCACTATCTCCTCTGTCCACGGAGCTCAGAGCTACTGAGACGAGGAAGAGATAGAGTACACAGGGGAGTTTGAATCAGCTGGGAGTGACTTGGTAACATCCTAGCAACAGAGCAGGATAGGTTGATGCCATCACTGGGAGTTTTGTGGCCAGGCTTCAGGCGGTACATACCTGAGCCTACATCTATAGCTAGGGCAGTATTCAACTTTGGTCAAAGCTGCACAGTTTTTTTTTTTTTTTTTTTTTTTACTTCAGGTATGCCCTATTTGCACAGGCAATATTTTGGTCAAGGTGAACTAGCCTTTTACTACTAAATATAAAGCATAATGACAGGAGAGTAGCCATAAACACCATTGCCATCTCTATTTTCCATTAGGAATGAGCCGAAAGAAAAAAAATCAACCTTTTCCAATTGGCTCGCAGCTCAAACTTTCTCAAATGATCAGTCACAGGTCAGCAACAATGGCCCACGGTCACATGACTAAAATCTGCGCCTTTCTAGTCCAGAGACGGGTCCATAGAGATTTTAAAAGTTATCTGGAATTAAGGAGTAACTGTGTTTACAAATCTTTTACGATGTCCTAATAAAAATGGACATCTTTAAATAGAACATGGTGAACCGCGTCTTGTATTTAACGCTAGTAAGGCTAGACAGGTATTCTATAAATCTCACCACGGCCAGATGAAAGGACAACGCTCGCCGCCCGCACACACGCTATAATAGAGTTGTTCCAAAGCATTTGATATACCTTCCCCATGGCGGCACCAACATCACTTGAAGTTAAAATCTTGGACGCAGCGAGCAATCGGAGGTTTAATTTGCCTGGGACCTTTGTGCCATTTAATTTCTAAGTACAAGAGCCGCACACTACAGGCAAATGAATTTAGACAGTGATTAACAATGAACTCCCGCAGCTGCTAATCAGATTAGAATTGGCTTCAGCATCTTGTAATAAAGGCATCTACCAATATGTATTAAGATAAACCGATTTGCATCTCAAGCAGACAATTAGAGCCGAAATGCTGGGTGTTTGTGTTTTAGAATGGATAAGGAGGGCAATTTTAACAAGGTAGAGTATCCCAGACAATGGGCATTCCTAATTCCTTAATGTGCCAGTAGGAGGTGTTGGGTCTGCCAGAAAAAAAAAAAATATTTACATACTTGCCACCTCTCCCAGGGATGGTCCCAGATAGAGATAATGGAATCGGGTAACCAATGTGGCAGTTAACAAGTTTGCTGCAGATTTTGCTGTCTGCAGGGCCTTGTGCGATCCATAAATTGTAGAGTCGTAAAATTCATAAATCACAACTGGTTGAATGACATTCAGCTGTTTAAAAAAAAAAAAAAGAGATTGTGTTACCTGTTTTAAAAAAAAGAAAAACAAGATTGGGTAAATGTATCAAAATCGGAAGATTTCTCCCTGGGCACTTTTTTGGCCTTCAAATTTTTTTTACTGGACAGTTCTACTTTACATTAAGACCCCTTTCACATTGAAGACTGCCCCGCACGAGCGGTAAAGAACCGCTCATTTTAGTGGTGTTTTACCGGCGATGTGTGAGTGGGAGAGGGGCGCATTTACCCCAAAGAAGGGGTTAACAAGGGGTGAAAAGTGCCGCTGCCAAAGCACTTTGCAGGCTCTTCGGCAGCGCTGCCCATTGATTTCAGTGGCAGGAAGCCGTTTAGGAGTGGTGTATACAGCGCTCCCGCACTGCCCCAAAGATGCTGCTTGCAGGACTTTTTTTTCCCCTCCTGCAAGCGCACCGCCCCAGTATGAAAGCACTCAAGCTGTCACACTGGAGTGGCAGGGAAGCCACTTTACAGGCACTTTACAGGTGCTATTTTTAGCGCTAAAAGGCCTGTAAAGCGCCTTCAGTTTTAAAGGGGTCTTAAGATCAACTATTGGGTACAAAATCTTTAATTTAGCTATTTTCATCAGTATCTTTAAAGGATATAAGTAATTATATTCTTATACAGGATTTATATAGCGTCAAAAGTTTGCACAACGCTTTACAAAATGAATGCAGACATTACAGTTACAATACAATTTGGTACAAGAGGAATCGGAGGGCCCTGCTCGTCAGAGCTTACAATCTAATCCACATTGTATGCCCTGAATGTCATTGCAAACTCAGGTACTACCTTGTAAAAATATCATTGACATCGTCACTTTGCTGTACATAGTCGAAGCAGAGCAGTGGGAGGGGCCCAGTGTCTCCACCCACTACAGAAAACTACAAGAGGGGGCGGAGACAAGACCAGTCACCCTGCACAAGGAGGGAGAGCAGCAGGGAGTGGTCTTTATCACAGGAAAAGTTTCTCACTGGATAGCTGCACAGATCTGGAAGAAATACACAAGGCACACCAAGATTCCAGGAAGAATACACAGGACAATATTTGCTTATCCCGGCTTTAATCCTAAACTTTTGTTTCATTTTTGAGTTACATTTATCCCTCTCCAAGAGGAAAGTAGAATTCCGGGATTCCATTATTCAGCAGGCTAGGTTCACACTATGAAGCACCTATAAATTGTACAGAAAAGTGCACCAAATTCCTGTGTGATTCACATGCAATTCAGTGTGGTGCGATTTTCAGCTCAAATGGCAGGATCACCAGGGATTATTTTAATAAAATTAGCAGAATTAAAATGATTACTTTAACTTTTAAAATAACAGCAGTACAAAACCTGACAGAGACTTAAACCCTTCCCTATCAGAGACTATGTGTTGTCTGTGTGATCTGTCGTTGGGCTGCCTCCAGTAAGCGGCTCCCTTGGCCATCAGTTTATCTGCAGGCAAAGTCACATTTTATGGGGGATTGTCTGCAGCTCCTCAATAAGCTGTCTTTAGACAATGTTTCCCTGGCACACACACAGACCCGGGACGTGTTTCCAGCCTGGCACCAGGGCAAACTATTTTCATCGCGGCTTTCTGTGTGCTGCCAGTTTGAGGTCAGCGGCAGGTGCTAATCTCCACAGGAAGCGGACGGGTGAATAGCTTGGAACAAAATGGCGTGCTTATTGCCTGCAACAGGACAGAACATTCTTTCCTCATTTATACCAGGCCATTACTAGTGCACTTCAACTGTGACAAGTCACATGAGCTGGCTAATGCCCCGCACACACGATCCGTAAATCTGACGACAGATCATACAACTTTTTTTCACTTGCTAGTTTCAAGTAGAAATGGAATAGGTTACTCAGAAGTCAAGTAATGTGTTTTAGTGTATTTGTATTGTATTTTCGGACAACAACAGTACTAATTGACCACTTGCTTACTGGGCACTTAAACTCCCCCTCCTGTTCAGACCAATTTTCAGCTTTCAGTGCTGATGCACTTTGAATGACAATTGCGCAGTCATACAACACTGTCCGCAAATTACATTCCCTCCCCCCCCACCCCCCCAAATAGAGCTTTCTTTTGGTGGTATTTGATCACCTGTGCGATTTTTATTTTTTGTTAAAAAAATGTAAAAAGACCAAATTTTTTTTTTAATTTTGTTTATAACATTTTAAAACGGGTAATTTTTGTCCATCATTGATGTACGCTGATGAGGCGGCAATGATGGGCACTGATAGGACTGGCCCCTTACTCAGATCGGTGATCACCCGAGTCTCAGTGACTCGTGATCTCAGCGCGCTCCGCGCGCAGGGAGTGTGCACAGGGGAGGCCATCGTATGACGGCCTCCTGGGAATTCACATCTGCGCTGTTGCCGTCATTCGGCCATAGCGTGGATGTGCGATGGTTAAACAAAACTTTGATGTGTTGTGCATTCAGCGATGGTACTCCTCATACCTTGGTTGTAACCTTGTGTTACTGTTGCCTTTTTATCATCTCAAACTAGTCTGCCCATTCCTCTCTGACATTAACAAGGCATTTTCCTCCACGCAACTGGCAATCGCTGGATGTTTTCTCTTTATCAGGCCATTCTTTGTAACCCTAAGAGATGGTTGTGTGTGAAAATGCCAGTAGATCAGCAGTTTTTGAAATACTCAGACCAGCCCATCTGGCACAAGAACCATACCACGTTCAAAGTCACTTAAATCCCCTTTGTTTGCCATTCTGATGATTGGTTTGAACTTCAGCAAATCGTCTTCACCATTTCTAGATGCCTAATTGCATTGCTGCCATGTGATTGGTTGATTAGCAATTTGTGTTACCAAGCAATTGAATAGGTGTACCTAATAGTGGTCGGTGAGTGTACATACCCTTTGGGGTTGTTTTACCTAAACTAGAGAGTGCAAAATCTGGTGCAGCTGTGCATGGTAGCCAATCGTCTTTGAACTTCAGCTTGTTCAATTAAGCTTTGCCAAAAAGCACTGGAAGCTGATTGGTTTCTGTGCAGAGCTGCACCAGATTTTGCACACTCCAGTTTTGGTAAATCAACCCCACTGTGTCTACAATGAATCTTGCTGAAGACTTCCTATCCTTCACTTCTGGTTTTGCATGACACCATCAATTGTGGTCACCACAAGCGCCCTCTGAGTTATATCTGGTCGAGCGCTGTCAGGACTATGCAGCTGGCTAGATGGCTAAAACATACCTGTCAAATATACCAAACCGGTTGGTGGGATTGAAGTGGGGGGATCCTCCATTGGAGGGCCACGTATCTATTTCATAGCAGATATTTATTATCAAGTTCTGTAACTGCAGCCTTCACTTTTACAAGCCCCCCTCACCCCCCGACTCTCAACCCACCAGCGTTCCCTACTAAATATTCAATTTCCTCCCGCCTGGATGCAGTTGCCAGGACCCGCTTATTATCCTCACTTTGCATACAGAGTTGTCGTTGTCTAAAATTTTAAATTGATTAGAGCACATTAATTTTTAAACACGTGTCACCCACCCTTAACCAGGTAGCAGGAGTTGGTAAGGGCTGAGTTGCGGTCTGATCTGGTGCACGGTGAGGGGAATATGGAAAAAAAAAGAGAAACACAAAGGCTGCCCTTCATTAGCCCTGATGATTGCTCCTGACAGGCAGAGCGAGCTTGTGATGCCAGGCCGGAGCAGGCCATAACCCGGTGCCACGCACCATTTACCCTCTGTCAGCATCTTCACTGAGCGTCCAGTCTGTGCTGTACACACCAGTCTGTCATACGTCAGCATCAATTACACTCACTCCTCTGTGCCTGCAGAAGCAACTGCTGACGCCTCGCGGTACCCGGCCTTTTTTTTCCCAATCCGCTTACTTAGCAGGCTCGGTGTTGTTCATTAAAAGCAGTTTTGTGACAGTTGCTGCACAGGAGAGTTGTTTTGCTTGTAAAGTGACTCCTCGTTAGTTAGGAAAATGTATTATTTTCTTTTTTTCGGTGTGTGTTTGAAACACGAGTGCATCCAGCAAGGAGGTGATTCTTTCTCTCCTCCCCTGACTTTCTGTACCTCCGATTGAAACTGAACTCCACTGAAAGCACCTAAAAATGCAGGCATATATTCATTAAAGGGGACCTGTGATCAGAAGTATGTTTTCATGTTAAGTAATAGCTGAGTGTGACTTGCTACAAAGTTACAGTGTGGCAGTCTGATTACCGGAGTAGAGGAGACTGAGGAAATGCTTCCCCCTGCCTGCAGCAGACTGATTACATCATCCTAGCCTAGGCAAAGTCACTGACTGGACAGCTTTTTAATGATAAAAGGTAGAGCTTTTCTGGAAAATTATACGGTTGCTGTATAGTGTGGTAAGTCAGGAATTTATTATTGCAATTGCACTTTCATTCAAAAGTATAACTTTAACAGTCAGTCACAGAGGTCACATGATCACCAATCCTTTCTGCCCCCCAGGCATTCAGAACATTTTAAAGGGATGCCAGGGTGGGCGATAAAGGCTTAATCATGCAGTATGGGAAACAAATGTATTCATAGACCCTGGACTATAGGCTCTTACTTTCAGGCGATTGGACACAGGCAACGTTTTTAAGGATACGCCCCCTGGGAGCTTCCTCTATAACCCTACCCTACTCTAAGTCCTCTGTTTTTTGCTAGCATCCTAGGGTGATGGACCTCTTCTCCCTTGTGGATAAATCTCTTAGCTTAAAGTGGATGTAAACCCTCACATATACCCAGTGCAGTGGACAGCTTCAGACAATACACAGGGTTGAAAAAAAACTCCCTACATAAGTTTTACATGTATATCTGCTGTCATCAGTTTTATATAATGTTTAGAAAATAAGATTTTCTCTTCCTGTTCAACACTGCAGTGAAGTCTGGGCATACAGCCAAGACAGCTGATTGGAGGAAAGGCACACACCCCCTCTCCTCATAGGTTGAGGCTTTCTGAGCTGATTGTTGAATAATTCAGGGCTCTGCTAATCTATTTATAGCATCCTCCCCAACACAAAACTCTGGCTGCTTTTATCATGTGACTGAGAACTTGTCTGGAGTTATCAAGCTGATAAGGGAAGGAGCAGGAGACAGCTACAGGACATAGTGCTTTGGAGAGAGATACCAATACACTGCAGATATATGTGCCCAGCTCAAATTTCATGAATTGGATCTTTAATTTGACTTTGTCAGTCCCCTGTACAATGTAACTCAGACTGGGAGGAGGAGGGGCAGCACTAGAAGCAAATCAGGTTTGCTGCATGCATATGTCCAGACAAGGAACATGTTGGCAGAAGGAGCCTAGGAATTGGCTAATCACTATGTTGCACCTCCCTTATTGTCCAATTGTAAGCTGAGGGTGGGAGGTGACCAAGCTTATATTGCTTTTACTGCAGCAGATACATCAGGTCAACAGTCCAGCTATTTCCTGTTGCTGTCTTCCATTTTCCTATCTAACCTGTCTGCTCATTGGGAAATCACTTGGTATCAGCCTTTAGGAGTCCATGTACAGCAGAGCTCAGGGGGGGGAGCAACACAGGGTACCAGACAGGTGTGTTTTAGTTTAAAGAGTTTAATCATCTTTTCAGAAAAATTAAAAAAAAAGGTGAACTAACACTGTACACCCTCCTAGGGTTGCCACCTTTTCGAACACTTCAGTGGGGCTTGGCATTTTTTTTGTAACATACACTATGAACAGTGGGTGTAGCCAATTGCATATAATGCATGTGTGTGTAATGTACAATATAGTGTATATGTACTGTGTAATGTACAATATAGTGTGTATACAGTACATGCACACACTCAGATATATACAGATACATGCATACACACATTCAGATATATACACACTCAGATATGTACAATCAGATACATGCATACACACTCAGATATATACAGATACATACATGCATACACACTCAGAAATATACAGATATGTGCATACAAACTCAGATATATACACACTCAGATACATGCATACACACTCAGATATGTACAATCAGATACATGCATACACACTCAGAAATATACAGATATGTGCATACAAACTCAGATATATACACACTCAGATACATGCATACACACTCAGATATGTACAATCAGATACATGCATACACACTCAGAAATATACAGATGCATGCATACGCACGCAGATATATACAGATACATGCATACACACATTCAGATATATACACACTCAGATATGTACAATCAGATACATGCATACACACTCAGATATATACAGATACATACATGCATACACACTCAGAAATATACAGATACGTGCATACAAACTCAGATATATACACACTCAGATACATGCATACACACTCAGATATGTACAATCAGATACATGCATACACACTCAGAAATATACAGATGCATGCATACGCACGCAGATATATACAGATACATGCATACGCACGCAGATATATACAGATACATACACACACAGATATATACACAATCAGATACATGCATACACACTCCGATATATACAGATGCATACATGCGCTCATTTACACACAAAGAGGTATAAATACACTAGACACAGCCACAACATACTGTGAGATGAATAAATACATATGTAGCCTGTTAATGGGCAGCCAGCTCCTCTCCTCTGTCCTACTGTCCCCCCACACTTCTTCCTCTGCCCACCCACACACACTCACAGCTCCTCTCCAATACTTCGGTCTCTCAAAGTGAACAGTTCCAAAAGGGCTCCAGTAGCCGAAACTAGAAGCGAACCATCAGAAAATGTGGCCAGGAGGTTCTGTATCCCTCCACAGAGAGAAATTAGTCCCTTGTAATTAGGGCTGTTTCCATCCTGACAATTAAAAATATGTGAAGATAGGCGAACATCTGATACATGTTGTGGAAGCAAGTTTCTAATTAAGCTTTATGGGGTTGCTATGGGGGTGTTGGAAGAGTTTTTGGGGATGCCCTGGTGACTGGTGTCCCGGTGTCAGGCAGTGAGAAACCCAAGCAGAGGATGTAAAAACTGGTAGCAACCTTACACCCACCCCAGTCCCTTCTGTACTTATCCTCTGTGGGTGATGACCTATCAGTACTGTTCTGAAAATTTCAAAATCCCCCTTCTTTCTGCAGTGCTTCCAGGATAAATCGGAGTGATACATTGTAGTGTCATTTCTTCAGTGAGAAAGTGTCATTTCTTCAGTGTTGTCACATGAAAAGATATAATAAAATATTTACAAAAATGTGAGAATGTGAGGGGTGTACTTACTTTTGTGAGATACTGTATGTAAAATATTCACAGCACTTGACTTTTTTTTCACTTTTTTTATGATACAGCCTTATTCCAAAATGGATTATATTTCATTTATTTTCTCAAAATTCTACAAACAATACCCCAAAATGACAATGTGAGAAGTTTGTTTGAAATCTTTGCAAATTTATTACAAATAAAAAAAAAAAATCACAAATGCATGAGTATTCATAGCCTTTGCCATGACACACAGAATTGAGCTCAGGTGCATCCTGTTTCCACTGATCATCCTTGAGATGTTTCCATAACTTGATTGGAGTCCATCTGTGGTAAATTCAGTTGAGTGGACATGATTTGGAAGGCACACACTTATCTATATAAGGTCCCACAGTGCATGTCAGAGCACAAGCCAAGCCATGAAGTCCAAGGAATTGTCTGTAGACATCAGAGACAGGATTGTATGGAGGCACAGATCTGGGCAAGGGTACAGAAAAATGTCTGCAGCATTGAAGGTCCCAATCAGCACAGGGGCCTCCATCATCTGTAAATGGAAAAAGTTTGGAACCATCAGGACTCTTCCTAGAGCGGGCCTCCCAGCCAAACTGAGCGATCAGTGGAGAAGGACCTTAGTCAGAGAGGTGACCAAGAACCCGATGATCACTCTGACAGAGCTACAGCATTTTTCTGTGGAGAGAGGAGAATCATCTAGAGGAACAACCATCTCTGCAGCACTCTACCAATCAAGCCTGTATGTTATAGTGGCCACTCCTTAGTAAAAACCACATGACAGCCCGCCTGGAGTTTGCCAAAGGGCACCTGAAGGACTCTCAGACCATGAGAAACAAAATTCTCTGGTCTGATGAAACAAAGATTGAACTCTTTGGCCTGAATGGCAAGCATCATGTCTGGAGGAAACCAGGCACCACTCATCACCTGGCCCTACAGTGAAGCATAGTGGTGGCAGCATCATGCTGTGGGCATGTTTTTCAGTGGCAGGAACTGGGAGACTAGTCAGGATCGAGGGAACGATGAATGCAGCAATGTATAAGACATCCTTGATGGAAACCTGCTCCTGTGCGCTCTGGACCTTAGACTGGGGCAAAGGATCATTATCCAATAGGGCAACGACCCCAAGCACACACAGCCAAGATAACAAAGGAGTGACTTTGGGACAACTCTGAATGTACATTAGTGGCCCAGCCAGAGCCCAAACTTGAACCCAAGTGAACATCGCTGGAAAGCTCTGGAAATGGCTGTGCACTGACGTTCCCCATCCAGCCTGATGGAGCTTGAGAGGGCCTGCGAAGAGGAATGGGAAACACTGCCCAAAAATAGGTGTACCGAGCTTGTAGCATCATACTCAAAAAGACTTGAGGCTGTAATTGGTGCCAAAGTTGTTTCAACACAGTATTGAGCAAAGGCTGTGAATACTCATGTACATGGGATTTTTTTCATTTTTAATAAATTTGCAAAGATTTCAAACAAACTCCCTTCACGTTGTCATTGTGGGGTATTGTTTGTAGAAATTTGAGGAAATTAATTAATTTAACCCATTTTGGAATAAGACTGCAACATAACAAAATGTGGAAAAAGTGAAGCACTGTGAATACTTTCCGCATACACTGTATATATAAATATATATATATATATATATATATATATATATATATATATATATATAATCTTTTTAACAGTATGTCTGTTCTGGTGCTTTCATATTGTTTGAATACAGAATGACACAAGCATGAAGACATATAGAAAATTAATTATTTTCTTACATAACGAACAGGGATAATGTGGATTTTCATCCTTCTGGTATCCTGAGAGAACAGTCACTAATGAATTCAGTCTCTATAATTGAACCCAGCGCATATCCTGGAGTTTCTATTCTCAGGTCTGTCTTTGTCCCCGCAGATACTGTGACAATTTGTCTAACAAAAGAGCCGCGGTTCCAGCAAGCGCTAACAGGGAGGAAAGCCGCAATTAAACACACATAAGGGACTTGTCGCAGCGTACGGACCATCGGAAAATCCGCCGTTACGTTTTACTAATGAGGCGATCCTTTAGAGAGCTGGGAAAGCAGCCTCATCCCACGGGACGCTCACTATCGCCGATAACAGTTATCAGCTAACGTTTTATCTGCCGGAGTGGGTTAAGTCCGCTCATCCCGCTCCCGTTCTTTCCACTACAACAGATGGTGGCGGATCAGAATGTTTCTCAATTCTGCCTCATCTAAGCGTGCCGCTGAACATTTCTGTAAATACAGAAAAAATATAAAAAATCAAGCGTGCAGCAGATGTGTGCACATTGGTTTCGCCAAATCCCCAGAGAACGCTGTGGTGTTCAATTAAGTCTCCTTGGGTTTAAGGGGACAGAATATTTGATTTATATCTTGTTTTAGGGCTCATTGACACCAGGTTAAGGTGCTGGCATGTGTCATGCATGTTCACTGCTTTTCCACTTTTTTTTTTTAACCTGTTGCCACCCAGGTAACACATATGTCCGTTAACGCCCACACACCGCACATATGCGTCACCGGGTGGTCAATGTTTCTGTGTTAAAGACACGCTCATTGCGTGCTCCCAGCACACAGACTGATCTGTCTAAAGCCGCGTACACACGGTCGGAGAATCCATCGGAATGCGTCTTATCGGACCGTGTCGTCAGATAATCCGACTGTGTGTGGTATGCATCGGACTGATTCCGTCCGAATCTCCGTCGGACCCAATTTTCCAACATGTTGGAAATATTTCCCGACCAACTGGGCCGGTCGGACGTAATCCGATCATGTGTAGAGAATTTTGATCGGACCAAGTGCCGCGCATGCTCAGATCAAATTCCTACATCAAAGCTATTGGCTACTAGCCTGAATCTAGTCCCATCGTACTGAAATTACGTCATCACGTTCTGAAAGATCGGATTTTTCGCCAACTTTGTCCGACCGTGTGTATGCAACAGTTTCAGACACAATCCGTCAGACTAAATCTGACGGACAAAATCCGACGGATTTGGTTGTGGAAATCTCGGACCGTGTGTACAGGGGCTAAGACGTCAGTTGGCACCCACTAACAATCAGTAGCCAACAGGGCCAGTTCCTGACCATGTGACCACGGTGACGGGAAATCACAGCGGTCACATGATCGCTGATCCTTCTTCCTCTGGGCATTCACAACTTTTTGAAAGGACACTGACAGGCAGGAAGAAGTTAAACCTCTATTTAGTTCTATGCACAGAAGTGCATTGCTTGTGTTACAGTGTGTCGGAATGCGCTGATCATAAATTGTTTACCTTTTTTTTGCGCAAATGTGAACTGAAGAAATGGGACATAAGGTGAATTTCTTTGTCTAAACCTTGGGACTGCATTGGGTAACATTGCCCAATGCAACCCAACAGGTCTAGTGTGAACTAGCCCTCACAAGTGGAATGTATCTATGAGGATTGGTTTTTAGACTTTCCAGGCTGGATGCTTATTCCAGCGTCCCCCAATTCTGTACTTTAAAGTGGTTGTAAACCTCAGACAATGAAATATGAACAAAGCATAACCCTCTTCAGTGTGTTCTCAATCCAGAGCACTAAGTTGAATTTCTGTCTGTTCCTTTGTTCCTCAATTATCAGCATGAATCACTTCTGACAAGTTTTCCTAACGCCAAGAGAAACAAGGCGACAGGGGAGGGACCTCCAGCACACAGCCTGTGACTGACAGCCTCAGCTTTGTTACTGTGCTTTGTGAAGTAGGGTGTGTCCCTTCCCTCCAATCAGCTCTCACTGAGCTCTGGAGAGTGTAACGTCAGCTCCCCGCCTCCTGCTTTCTGAAATCTCAGACAAGCTGTTTAAGTTCTGCACTTTGAATGGTTGTTGTAAAGAGGAGACTGCAGATAAACAGATACAACATATGTAGGGGGATTTGTTTAATCTCTGTGTATTACCTGAGGGCAGTCACTTCACTGGGTATATGTAAACCTGTTTAAGGAAATATTTAAACTGTGATCATTGACCGCCCTCTAAAAATGCTTTCTGTGTCCTGGAACATGCATACAGCTAGTGAAGTCCGAGGTCCAGCCCAGTGGGCATTAAAAAGAATTACATTTAAAGAATACATAACCTAATTGTATGTTGTATATCTGTTTTGGAGTTTAACTTTAAGAGCCGGTTCACACAGGGGCGTCTCGTCAGGCGACTTGGCCGCCTGACAAGTCGCGTCCCGTTCTGTGCAATGGAACCGTTCTAATAGGAGCGACTCAAGTCGCTCCGACTTGGCAAAAGGTTCCTGTACGACTTTTGGGGCAACTTGCATTGACTTCTATACAGAAGTCATTTTGCAAGTCGCCGCTAAAGTCGGATTCCGGTCGCCTGAGGCAGTCGCACTGCAAGTCGTGCTGCCTCAGTGTCAACCGACTCTTAGGCCGGGTTCACACCGCTGCGATGCGGGAACGCCGCGAATCCGCGCCGTTTTCCCGCATCGCATTACTCCCGCCGGCAGTTCACACTGCCCTATGCGGACGGCTGGGAGTGTCAATGTTATGTGAATGATACCCCCAGGTCCGTCCGCATATCGCAGTGCGATCTGCCGACTCGCACAGGAATCGGATCGCATGGTGTGAACCCCCATGCGATCCGATTCTTTTGCGGACCAAAAAAAGGGTCCCGTGCGAGTTTGCTGCGGGTGCGATGCGAATTCAGCCATACTATCTGTATGGCTGAACTCGCATCGCTACGGAGATCGGATGTGATTTGCACTGCAGTGCGGGTGCGAATCACATCCGGATCTCCCCCCGCAGCAGTGTGAACCCAGCCTTAAAGTGATGTTTAATCTTTTTATATTTTGCTTCCCTGGTTCCTTCTCCACCTCATCAACATGCTGATGACATTTTTAATACATTTTTTTCCATTTTCATTACATACATTATTTTAGATCCAGAGACATTATCACTGGGTCCCCCGTTCTTCTGTGTGCATTGCAGGCAGGTCATGGGTGGTGGAAGGGATCGGCAGGGTGCTGTATATATCTTTCTGAAAACATCACGGCACCCTAATTCGGCACTCGTCTACACTATATATACTCCTCTACACTATATATACAGTGAATAGAAAAAGTCTACACACCCCTGTTAAAATGTCATGTTTCTGTAATGTAAAAAAATGAGACACAGATAAATCATTTCAGAACTTTTTCCACACCTTTGATGTGACCTATAAACTGTGCAACTCTGTTGAACAATAAAGTGAAATCTTTTAGGTGAAGGGAAGTAAAAATAAAATAATCTATTTGCATAAGTGTGCACTCTCTTTAACTAATGTTGAAGCACCTTTTGATTTTATTACAGCACTCAGTCTTTTTGGGTAGGAGTCTCGGCGTGGCACATCTTGACTTGGCAATATTTGCCAACTCTTCTTTGCAAAAACACTCCAAATCTGTCAGATTGGGAGGGCATCTTCTGTGCGCAGCCCTCTTCAGATCACCCCACAGATTTTCTATGGGATTCGAGTCTGGGCTCTGGCTGGGCCATTCCAAAACTTTAATCTTTTTCTGGTGAAGCTATTCCCTTGTTGATTTGGATGTATGCTTTGGGTCGTTGTCATATTGAAATGTAAAATTCCTCTTCGTATTCAGCCTTCTAGCAGAAGCCTGAAGGTTTTGTGCCAATATTGACTGTTGGATATTGATATTTGGAACTGTTCATAATATATATATATAATATATTACTATGCAGAAAACCATGGGATGCCCCTTTGAAATCCCTGTATGTAAGAAAAGAAGTTCAGACAGGGTTGCAGTATGCATGTATAAAATTTTAAGTGTACAGTGTCCTGATAAAGTATTCATACCCCTTGAAATTATCCACATTTTGTCATGTTACCAACCAAAACGTAAACATATTTTGTGGATTTTATATGATATACCAACACACAGTGGCACATAATTGTGAAGCGGAAGGAAAATGATAAATGGTTGTCAAAATCTTTTACAAATAAATGAAAAGTGTGGCGTGCATTTGTATTCAGCCCCCTTTACTCTGACACCCCTAACTAAAATCTAGTGGAACCAATTGCCTTCAGAAGTCACCTAATTAGTAAATAGTCTACCTGTGTGTAATTTAATCTCTGTATAAATACAGCTGTTCTGTGAAGCCCCCAGAGGTTTGTTCGAGAACCTTAGTGAACAAACACCATCATGAAGGCCAAGGAACACACCAGACTGGTCAGGTTTCCCTGCATCCAATTTGCATGGTAGGAGATTGTGACTGTCTCTCTATGGAGCCGGTTTACATATCTCCGCTGCGGCTCTGGTGCGAATTTGCATGGTAGCCCTGTATGTCTTTTGGTCGGTTTCATGTACAAATTCAGCCCAAATATTCAGGCTGAAATGGTGAACGGGGATGAAACCGGACCCCTGCTGTGAGCCGCATGTGGCAATAGTGTGAACTCAACCTAAAGCAGGGTTGGATTATAAAAAAATATCCCAAGCTTTGAACATCTCACAGAGCATTGTTCAATCCATCAGCCGAAAATGTATAGTATGGCACAACTACAAACCTACCAAGACATGGCTGTCCACCTAAACTGACAGGCTGGGCAAGAAGAGCATTAATCAGAGAAGCAGCCAAGAGGCCCATGGTAACTCTGTCCACAGGACAACTATTAGTCGTGCCCTCCACAAATCTGGCCTTTATGGTAGAGTGGAAAGGAGAAAGCCATTTGTTGAAAGAAAGCCATAAGTCCAATTTAAAGGTTTGCAAGAAGCCATGTGGGGGACACAACAAACATGTGGCAGAAGGTGCTCTGGTCAGATGAGACCAAAACTGAACTTTTAGTCCTAAAAGCAAAACGCTATATGTGGCGGAAAACGAACGCCTTTACTTCGGTAGTGACAGGGAAGCTGGTCAAAGTTGATGGATGGAGCCAAATACAGGTCAATCTTAGAAGAAAACCTGTTAGGCCGCGTACACACGGGCGGACTGTTCGCCCAACTTTGTTTGTCAAACAGTTTCGGCAAACAGTCCGCTCAAAATTAGCATGGACGGACATGGCCACACACGGCACTTTTTGAGCGGACTGTTTCAGCGAACTGTTTGCCAAACAGTTCGCTCAACTTTTGAAATGAACGGACTCGCCCACGTAAGGCGGAGGCAAATCCGCCCATTTCGAGCGCGTGTACAGGTAGGCGGGGCCCGCGAAGGAGACGTTGCGGGCTCCGCCGCCTGGAATGGACTTAAAGGGGAACCCCAACGCTGAAAAAAATCGGCGTGGGGTCCCCCCAAAGTCCACAACAGACCCTTGTCCGAGCACGCTACCCGGCCGGCCAGGAAAGGGGGGCGAGCGAGCGCGCCCCCCCTCCTGAGCCGTACCAGGCCGCCTGCCCTCAACATGGGGGGGTGCCTTGGGGAAGGGGGGGCCACGCGGCCCCCCCACCCCAAAGCACCTTGTCCCCATGTTGATGAGGACAAGGGCCTCTTCCCGACAACCCTGGCCGTTGGTTGTCGGGGTCTGCGGGCGGGGGGCTTATCGGAATCCGGGAGCCCCCTTTAAGAAGGGGGCCCCCGGATACCGGCCCCCCACCCTATGTGAATGAGTATGGGGTACAATGTACCCCTACCCATTCACCTGTGAAATAAAGTACAAAAAAAAACACAACACAGAGAAAAAATATTTTATTGCACAGCTCCGGGGGTCTTCCGTCTTCGGGGGTCTTCTCGCCGGACTCCTCCGCTATCTTCGTGTAGCTCTTTTACTAGCGGAGGAGCCCGGCTTTCTTCCTCCCCGCCGCCGGCCTCTTCTCCCGACTTCGGGGGTCTTGTCCCCCTCTTCGGTTCTTCTGCCGGGCCACCGTGCCTTCTTGTAGCTCTTTTGCAGGCGGTGGCCCGGTCTTCTGTCGCCGCTGCCTTCCGTTCTTCTGTCGCCGCCTTCGGTTCTTCTGCCGGGCCACCGCGCCTTCTTGTAGCTCTTTTACAGGCGGTGGCCCGGTCTTCTGTCGCCGCTGTCGCTGTCGCCGTCGCCGCCTTCCGTTCTTCTTCTTCTTCTTCTTGTTCTTCTTCTTCTTCCCCAGGAGATGTTGACACGTCGCTCTCTCCGGCCGGAATGCCAGAGCCGCGCTGTGCGGTCACTTATATAGTGACAATGGGGCGGTGTCACATGGTATATGTCACATGGGTTGGTCACATGGGTTGATGTCACATGGGGACTATGACATCGTAAGGGGGCGGGGTCACCATGTGACCAACCCATGTGACATATACCATGTGACACCGCCCCATTGTCACTATATAAGTGACCGCACAGCGCGGCTCTGGCATTCCGGCCGGAGAGAGCGACGTGTCAACATCTCCTGGGGAAGAAGAAGAAGAACAAGAAGAAGAAGAAGAACGGAAGGCGGCGACGGCGACAGCGACAGCGGCGACAGAAGACCGGGCCACCGCCTGTAAAAGAGCTACAAGAAGGCGCGGTGGCCCGGCAGAAGAACCGAAGGCGGCGACAGAAGAACGGAAGGCAGCGGCGACAGAAGACCGGGCCACCGCCTGCAAAAGAGCTACAAGAAGGCGCGGTGGCCCGGCAGAAGAACCGAAGAGGGGGACAAGACCCCCGAAGTCGGGAGAAGAGGCCGGCGGCGGGGAGGAAGAAAGCCGGGCTCCTCTGCTAGTAAAAGAGCTACACGAAGATAGCGGAGGAGTCCGGCGAGAAGACCCCCGAAGACGGAAGACCCCCGGAGCTGTGCAATAAAATATTTTTTCTCTGTGTTGTGTTTTTTTTTGTACTTTATTTCACAGGTGAATGGGTAGGGGTACATTGTACCCCATACTCATTCACATAGGGTGGGGGGCCGGTATCCGGGGGCCCCCTTCTTAAAGGGGGCTCCCGGATTCCGATAAGCCCCCCGCCCGCAGACCCCGACAACCAACGGCCAGGGTTGTCGGGAAGAGGCCCTTGTCCTCATCAACATGGGGACAAGGTGCTTTGGGGTGGGGGGGCCGCGCGGCCCCCCCTTCCCCAAGGCACCCCCCCATGTTGAGGGCACGCGGCCTGGTACGGCTCAGGAGGGGGGGCGCGCTCGTTCGCCCCCCTTTCCTGGCCGGCTGGGTAGCGTGCTCGGACATGGGTCTGTTGTGGACTTTGGGGGAACCCCCACGCCGATTTTTTTCGGCGTTGGGGTTCCCCTTTAAGCCCATTCCAGGCGGCGGAGCCCGCGACGTCTCCTTCGCGGGCCCCGCCTACCTTCACACGCGCTCGAAATGAGCAGACTTTCCTCCGAGCGGGAAAAGTTTGCTCATTTCGAAAGTAGCCTACACACGGGCGGACTGTTCGTTTAAACACAGTTTCAGCGGACAGTTTTTCGGAATTTCCGAAAGACTTTGTCCGTCAAACTGTCCGCTGAAAGCCCACACACGAGCGGACTGTCCGCCCAAACACTGTTCAGCGGACAAGGTTGGGCGAACAGTCCGCCCGTGTGTACGCGGCCTTAGAGTCTGCAAAAGACTTGAGACTGGGGTGGGGTTTTACCTTCCAGCAGGACAACAACCCTAAACATACAGCCAGAGCTACAATGGAATGGTTTAGATCAAAACATATTCATGTGTTAGAATGGCCTAGTCAAAGTCCAGACCTAAATCCAATTGAGAATCTGTGGCAAGACTTAAAAAATTGCTGTTCACAGACATTCTCCATCCAATCTAACAGAGCTTGAGCTATTTTGCAAAGAAGAATGGGCTAAAATTTCACTCTCTAGATGTGCAAAGCTGGTGGAGACATCTCCAAAAAGACTTGTAGCTGAAATTGCAATGAAAGGTGGTTCTACAAAGTATTGACTCCGGGGGGGGGGGGGGGGGGTGCCATACAAATGCATGCCACACTTTTCACATAATCATTTGAACTATTATTATTATTATTATTATTTCAATTTTGAAAACCATTTATGATATCCTTTCCACTTGACAATTATGTGCCACTTTGTGTTAATCTATCACATATAATCCCAGTAAAATACATTTAAGTTTTTTGGTTGTAACATGACAAAATGTAAAAAAATTTAATGGGTAGGAATACTTTTTCAAAGCACCTTATGCATGTAATAATGACCTTAGCTTTCTTTTATATGGATACTTTTAGCCCGTTAAAACAGAAGTATGGCCAGAGCTTTTTTCACCACTCTTCTTGGTCACAGGTGTGCACTTACTGCTCTATAGTAGGGATAGACCGAACAGCCCCTCAAGTGGGGCATGTTTCCTGTGTTTAGAACAGTCTGACAGCAAAATTAAATTTCTAAAGGAAAAATAGTAATTTAAAACTACTCGTGGCTATAATGAATTGTCAGTCTCGGCAATACCCATAAACGTTTATTGATAAAAACGGCATGGGATTACCCCACAGGGGAACCCCAAACCAAAGTTTTAAAAAAATGCAGGGGGGGAGGGGTCACCTCATATTCCATACCAGGCCCTTCATACCCCCACAACCACCGGGCAAGGGTTGTGGGGATGAGGCCCTTCTCCCCATCAACATGGGGACAAGGTGCTTTGGGGGCTACCCCAAAGCACCCTCCCAATGTTGAGGGCATGTGGCCTGGTACGGTTCAGGAGGGGGGGGCACTCTCTCGCCCCTTGTGGGGGAATCCCATGCCATTTTTATCAATTAATTTTTATGTGTATTCCCGGGACCAACAATTCATTATAGCCGTGAGTAGTTTTAAATTACTTTTTTTTCCTTTAGCAATGTCATTTTGCTGTCAGACTGTTCTAAACATGGGAAACATGCGCCCCTTTACAGGCATTCTATAGACACCCCCCAGGTGTCTACCAGAACCTCCGTAGAAGCCAGTGAATGACGAAACCTGTCAGGTGACCAGCACACTATCCTGGATGTGACATGTGCGCTTCACCTAGCCATTGCCCTCTACCCGGAGGTGTTTGCAGCGCCCTATGGGTGATCTATATTTTGCTTGTTGATGATTTATGTGATGTACATAGCTAGTATTAAAGAGGAAGTAAACCCTTTCAAACCACTTTGACCTACAGGTAAGCCTAGATTAACCACTTGCCGACCGCCTCACGCCGATGTACGTCGGCAGAATGGCACGGGCAGGCATAAGCACGTACATGTACGTGATTTGCCTCCCGCGGGTCGGGGGCCCGATCGGGCCCCCGCCCGGTGCCTGCGGCGGTCGGTTTTCGTTCGGGAGCGATCCCGGACGAGGGGACGGCCATTCATTCATGGCCACCCCCTCGCGATCGCTCCCGACGAATGGAAATCCCCGGTGACATCACTTCCTCTCCTGTAATGTAAACACAGGAGAGGAAGTGATGTATTCTCTCCTCCGTGTCGGTATTTTTCGTTCCGACACGGAGGAGAGCGGATCAGTGAGTTGCACCAACACATCCCACACACAGTAGAACATGCCAGGCACACTCACACCCCCCCTTTACCCCCCGATCACCCCCCCAATTACCCCTGCCCCCCAGTCACAGTGACACCAATGTCATTTTTTTTTTTTTTTTTTTTTTTTTGCATTGGTGTCATTTGTGACTGTAATAACTGTTAGGGCAGTTAGGGTTAGCCCCCTTTAGTTCTAATGTACCCCCCTAACCCCCCCAATAAAGGTTTAACCCCGTGATCACCCCCCGTCGCCAGTGTCACTAAGGCTGGGTTCACATTGCAGCGGTTTATGAGAACGAATGTGATTCGCACCGCACTGCAGTGCAAATCACATCCGATCTCTGTGCGATTCGAGTTCAGCCATTCGCCGCACCCGCCGCACCCGCCACACCCGCCGCACCCGCCGCAAATTCGCACGGGACCCTTTTTTTGGCCCGCAGCAGAATCGGATCGCATGGGTGTTCACACCATGCGATCCGAGTTTGCAGATCGCACTGCGATATGCGAACTGATCTGGGGGTGTCAGTAACATTTCACTGACACTCCCAGCAGTTCGCATAGGGCAGTGTGAACTGCCGCCGGGAGGCATGCGATGCGGGAACCCGCCGCGGATTCGCGGCGTTTCCGCATCGCTCCAGTGTGAACCCAGCCTAATAAGCGATCATTTTTCTGATCGCCGTATTAGTGTCACAGGTGACGCTAGTTAGGCAGGTAGGTATTTAGGTTCGCCGCAGCTTTTTATAGCGCTAGGGACCCCCATATACTACCGCATAAAGCCCCCTGATTGCCCCCTAGTTAACCCTTTCACCAGTGATCACCATATAACTGTTACAGGTGACGCTGGTTGGTTAGTTATTTTTTTATAGTTTCAGGGCACCCGCCATTTATTACCTAATAAAGGTTTAACCCCCTGATCACCCGGCAGGTGTCATTTGTGACTAATAACTGTTAGGGCAGTTAGGGTTAGCCCCCTTTAGTTCTAAGGTACCCCCCTAACCCCCCCAATAAAGGTTTAACCCCGTGATCACCCCCCGTCGCCAGTGTCACTAAGGCTGGGTTCACATTGCAGCGGTTTATGAGAACGGATGTGATTCGCACCGCACTGCAGTGCAAATCACATCCGATCTCTGTGCGATTCGAGTTCAGCTATACAGATAGTATGGCTGAATTCGTGTCGCACCCGCCGCACCCGCCGCAAACTCGCACGGGACCCTTTTTTTGGTCCGCAGCAGAATCGGATCGCATGGGTGTTCACACCATGCGATCCAAGTTTGCAGATCGCACTGCGATATGCGAACTGATCTGGGGGTGTCATTAACATTTCACTGACACTCCCAGCAGTTCGCATAGGGCAGTGTGAACTGCCGCCGGGAGGCATGCGATGCGGGAACCCGCCGCGCATTCGTGGCGTTCCCGCATCGCTCCAGTGTGAACCCAGCCTAATAAGCGATCGTTTTTCTGATCGCTGTATTAGTGTCACAGGTGACGCTAGTTAGGCAGGTAGGTATTTAGGTTCGCCGCAGCTTTTTATAGCGCCAGGGACCCCCATATACTACCGCATAAAGCCCCCTGATTGCCCCCTAGTTAACCCTTTCACCAGTGATCACCATATAACTGTTACAGGTGACGCTGGTTGGTTAGTTATTTTTTTATAGTTTCAGGGCACCCGCCATTTATTACCTAGTCTCACTAGTGTACCCCTAAATTTAGGGGTGTCTACTTTCTAAAATGGGGTCATTTGGGGGGGGGGGGTTTGTGCCATCTTGGCATTTTATGGCCTTCAAAACTGTAACGCCCTTAGAAAGCCTGAAGGCGGTGCTTGGTTTTTGGGGCCCCGTACGCGGCTAGGCTCCCAAAAAGTCCCACATATGTGGTATCCCCGTACTCAGGAGAAGCAGCAGAATTTATTTTGGGGTGTCATTTCACATATGCCCATGGCATGCGTGAGCAATATATCATTTAGTGACAACTTTGTGAAAAAAAAAAAAAGTTTGTAATTTTCCCGCAACTTGTGGCAAAATATAAAATATTCCATGGACTCAACATGCCTCTCAGCAAATAGCTTGGGGTGTCTACTTTCTAAAATGGGGTCATTTGTGGGGGTTTTGTGCCATCTTGGCATTTTATGGCCTTCAAAACTGTAATAGGTAGTGAGAAGTGAACTCAAAAAATTACGCCCTTAGAAAGCCTGAAGGCGGTGCTTGGTTTTCGGGGCCCCGTACGCGGCTAGGCTCCCAAAAAGTCCCACATATGTGGTATCCCCGTACTCAGGAGAAGCAGCAGAATTTATTTTGGGGTGTCATTTCACATATGCCCATGGCATGCATGAGCAATATATCATTTAGTGACAACTTTGTGAAAAAAAAAAAAAAAAAAAAAAAGTTTGTAATTTTCCCGCAACTTGTGGCAAAATATAAAATATTCCATGGACTCAACATGCCTCTCAGCAAATAGCTTGGGGTGTCTACTTTCTAAAATGGGGTCATTTGTGGGGGTTTTGTGCCATCTTGGCATTTTATGGCCTTCAAAACTGTAATAGGTAGTGAGGCGTGAAATCAAAAATTTACGCCCTTAGAAAGCCTGAAGGCGGTGCTTGGTTTTCGGGGCCCTGTACGCGGCTAGGCTCCCAAAAAGTCCCACATATGTGGTATCCCCGTACTCAGGAGAAGCAGCAGAATTTATTTTGGGGTGTCATTTCACATACGCCCATAGCATGTGTGAGCAATATATCATTTAGTGACAACTTTGTGTAAAAAAAAAAAAAAAATTTTTTTTTTGTCATTATTCAATCGCTTGAGGCAAAAAAATAAAATATTCAATGGGCTCAACATGCCTCTTATCAATTTCCTTAGGGGGTCTACTTTCCAAAATGGGGTCATTTGGGGGGGTTTTGTACTGCCCTGTCATTTTAGCACCTCAAGAAATGAGATAGGCAGTCGTAAACTAAAAGCTGCGTAAATTCCAGAAAACGTACCTTAGTTTGTAGATGTGACAACTTTTGCGCAAACCAATAAATATACAATTATTGACTTTTTTTTTACCAAAGACATGTGGCTGAATACATTTTGTCCTAAATGTATGACTAAAATTGAGTTTATTGGATTTTTCTAATAACAAAAAGTAGAAAATATCATTTTTTTAAAAAATTTGCGGTCTTTTTACGTTTATATCGCAAAAAATAAAAATCGCAGAGGCAATCAAATACCATCAAAAGAAAGCTCTATTTGTGGGAAGAAAAGGACGCAAATTTTGTTTGGGTACAACATTGCATGACCGCGCAATTACCAGTTAAAGCAGCGCAGTGCCAAAGTGTAAAAAGACCTCTGGTCATTTACCAGCAAAATGGTCCGGTCTGAAAGTGGTTAAGGCTTACCTGTAGGTCCAAGCAATATCTCCTAAACCTATATGGTTTAGGAGATATTTGCCCGAAAATGGGCACCGCTGTCTACGGCGCATGCGCCGTAGACAGCGGCGCGCAGGCGCACTAAATGCGGCAAGTCCAAGAATGGATCTGCCTAATTTGTCGACTCCCGTGCGCATGCGCGGGAGTGACATCATCGCGGCTTCGCCGAATGGCAGCGGCGGAGCTGAGAGACGTGACTCCCGTGCGCATGCGCGGGAGTGACGTCATCGCGGCTTCACCGCTGTCATTCGTCGGAGCTGCGAGACGCCACCAGCAAGATGGATGCGGCGGACTACAGGGGACAGCGGCGACTTCGCTGGCTCCTGTGTCAGGTAAGTGACACATAATGAGCTACTATGCGATGCATAGTAGTCCATTATGCTTTACCTTTGCAGGGAAAAAAAGAGGAAGTAAACCCATCAGGGTTTACTTCCTCTTTAAGGGGGCTCCTGCTGTATGGGGAATTATATCATAAATAAACAGAATTACACTATTGTATTTTATGGTACGTGTTTGAGCCCCTGCAACGGTCGTTTTTCTGGGTTGGTGAGGACCAGTGATTAAAGCAACTGACATATACCAAACCTAAGGCTTGCATATTAGAGGCATCTGGTGAGTTCGACCCACTGGTGGAATGTGGTGCACATGGTGGATTACGGATCTCTCTATTCTCTGGTGGAAGGCATGCTTGGATAACAACTATAGATTACCTTTAACACCTCGGATATTTTGAACTGTCCCTTACACCCTGAATGTTTTCAATGCTTTGAACTGTTCTTCCTTAACCATCTGCTACATATGAATTGGACTAGGGTGTTTGCCACTGGTTTATCATATTACTGTATTATTAATATAATTATTAGCGCTGTTTTAGTATTTATAACATCCAGTGTTTTGAACTATTTATACTACCGCTTGCCATATTTATATAATTATTGTGAAAACGCTCCTTCTCTATATACACTACTGTGAGTGAGATTGTTCACCCTAGGGCAGTGATGGCGAACTTTGGCACCCCAGAATTTTTGGAACTACATTTCCTATGATGCACCACTACACTGCAGAGTGCATGAGCATCATGGGAAATGTAGTTCCAAAACATCTGGGGTGCCTAGGTTCGGCATCACTGCCCTAGGGACTGAAGTGTGAGAGTTTTTTTTTTTTTTCTTTGGTCCTGTGCTGATCACATGCACTCTCCCAAGAAAAAACAAAAAAACAACTCACTAGCAATACATCTAGTGACCCTGCCAATAACACACTTCATTCCCTAGGCCAGTGATGGCGAACCTTGGCACCCCAGATGTATTGGAACTACATTTCCCATGATGTTCATGCACTCTGCAGTGTAGTGGAGCATCATAGGAACTGTAGTTCCAAAACATCTGGAGTGCCAAGGTTCGCCATCACTGCCCTAGGGAATGAAGTGTGTTATTGGCAGGGTCACTAGATGTATTGCTAGAGAGTTTTTTTTTTTTTCTTGGGAGAGTGCATGTGACCCGCACAGGACCAATCAGCAGCAAGGTCAGCAGCCTCATAGGACAGTCAGGGGAGAATGAAAACTCCTCCTACAAGCTTTAAACAGACACTGATAGAAGTCACAAGACTGCTCTATACTGCTCATGAGCAAAAGGTTTTTAGCAGTTTATATTTACTAAAACTTTTGCAATTCCATTTTTTGTGTACTGTGGAAGACCAGATTTAGTGAATGCAGGGTCCTGGCTTTAGTAACACTTTAAATAGAAAAAAACCTAATAAAAGATAACAAATTCAGCCACCACATCTATGGACTAGTAAGTTGTAGTATATTTAATTTTTGTTCATGGGTTAGATAAACTTTAAGGGCTAGTTCCCACCAGATGTTGTCCAGTGCGTTTTATTCTGCATCAGAAATGCACGGACAGTGTTTAACATGGATTTCAGTGGCCCTAGTTCATAATGTAATGCAGTCAGCAACAGTAGAAAATGTTGCATTTTTCTGTATGGAACGTGGCGAAACGCACCGGAACGCACATGTCCTCAATAGAGATGAAGAAAAAAAAACGAGTGTGCGAAAATGCATAAATTGTGGTATAAACTGGCCCTAATAAAACAAATCACAGGTGGGCGTGAGTAGCAACCAGATCCTCCCTATACATCAACATTTCAGTTTTGGTCCCCGGGACACCGCTAACCCTGCCCACAGTCTGCTTCAGGCCTACCCAGTGATTCCACCCACTTACCACCCACACCACTTCTAATAATGCAAGGACCACCTACTCGTGACTCCAACCACCATCATAGATAACTTATTGCGTTACTGTGCGTGTGCAGTAAAATAAAGATGGCACTGTGATCCCGGGACACGGCCCGCGACACAGCATATTCAGGACTGGAGTCCAAGATGCGGAACTGTTCTGGCAAATCAGAGACAATTGGCATCTTTGCCTATACAAATTATGCATTTGCTTTCGGGTTCTTTACAGTAAAAATGAAATAGGATTGCCAGATACCGTAAGTAAGAAGTTAATAAGAATGTAATAATATTCAGGGCTCTACAAACCCCAGGCAGCAGGTCGCCATGGGGACAAGATGTTTCGTCCTGGCACCTGAGCTGTTGCCCAAATGCTCCCCCCCCCCCCCCACTATGTATTCTGCTTGTCCATCTATGGTCCCAAGGACAGGCATAGGGGGGGCTGCTGGGTAGAGGGGAGGGAGGAGAGTGGTTGGCATGTCTGCTCTCCTCCCCTTCTAGTTGTTGACCCGGAATGATGTGTGGCTTCACTTCCAGGTCTCAGTTGACCGTTTCTCCAGCCATCAAGGCCGGGAAAGAATGTAATGCAGTGCGAGAGTGATGTGCATTGCATTACATTCAGTGAAGCTCTGGGGAGACATTAGAACCTGCATATCTCATTAAAGAGAACCTGTCACCCCAAAACAAAATCATCATGCAAGCACAGCGAGAACATGCAAACTCCAGGCAGGTAGTGTTGTGGTTTGGTAATGAACCGGCGATCCCAGTGCTGCTAGAAAGATGCACTATATTACCAAAAGTATTGGGACGCACATGAACTTTAATGGCGTCTTAGTCCGTAGGGTTCAATATTGAGTTGGCCCACCCTATAACAGCTTTAACTCTTCTGGGAAGGCTGTCCACAAGGTTTAGGATTGTGTCTATAGGAATGTTTGACCGTTCTTCCAGAAGCGCATTTGTGGGGTCAGGCACCAATGTTGGATGAGAAGGCCTGGCTCGCAGTCTCAGCTGTAATTCATCCCAAAGGTGTTCTATCAGGTTGAGATCAGGACTCTGTGAAAGCCAGTCAAGTTCTTCCACCCCAAACTCGCTCATCCACGTCCTTATGGACCTTGCTTTGTACACTGGTGTGCAGTCATGTTGGAACAGGTAGGGGCCATCCCCAAACTGTGCATGAAACTGTTTTGGTATGCTGATGCCCTCAGAGCTCCCTTCACTGGAACTAAGGGGTCAACCCCTACCCCTGAAAAACAACCCCACATCATAACCCCCCTCCAACAAATGGTGTTGACCAGTGCACAAAGCAAGGTCCATAAAGACATGGATGAGCGAGTTTGGGCTGGAGGAACTTGACTGGCCTGCATAGAGACCTCAACCCGATAGAAAACACCTTAGAATAAGAGGGGAGACTGTGAGCCAGGCCTTCTTGTCCACATCAGCGCCTGACCTCCCAAATGCTCTTCAGGAATAATGGTCAAACATTCCCATAGACACACTCCTAAACCTTGTGGACAGTCTTTCCAGAAGAGTTGAAGCTGTTATAGCTGCAAAGGGTGGGCCAACTCAATCTTGAACCTTACGGACTAAGACTGGAATGCCATTAAAATTCATGTACGTGTAAAGGCAGGCGTTCCAATACCTTTGGTAATATAGTGTACATGTGGTCAAGCAGTATTTGTAAAGTCTCTATTTAGCACGTCCGATAATTACCATGTTTGGACAAACCTAATAAACCGTGATCGGTAAAAAAGGTCCATTCCAAAGCTGAATACTTTTCTACAATGTAACCTTTGCCAGGAAAATGGTGTTATGCTGTAAGCACACCTGCTAAAATCAACTGCTGTTGAGTAATAAGGAGGCCCGGAATGGTCAGTTCGGGGTAAGGGGGGGTCCACACTGTGATCATTATTATCCCATTAGAGCGACACATGTTATGTGTTTTTTATTTGGAGCTGCCGAGTCCTGCAGAGAGGGCGTCCCTCAGTGAGAGAGTCCAGCAAACATTCTTCAAAAGTGATAATATTCGAAGAGATCGGAAAGCCAAAGGAAACGCTCCTGACTCATCCACGAGGCCTTTGGCAATTACACATACAAAAAAAAATCCATCACTTCCATTCAATATAGTTGAGGGATGAGAGTTTGGGGGAGTTTGGAGTGGGGTCTCACGGGAGCTCTTAGCTCTTACTGGGAATGTTGTGCTGGAAGAGCCATACTTCTCAAGAAGTGAAAGCTGAGTTTTCTTGCTGCATACTGACAGACTGCTGTGATGCAGCTGCTTGGGGGGAAAAAAAGTCATCAGTCTAACAAGACTATAGGTATGCATGCCCCTGTAAGGGCACCTCAAACTGAACATCAGTCTTGCACAGTAATCCTGCACTGAAACTGCTTACTCTGATTTCACTGCACACTGTGAGCTTCTCGCAACGTACATTATAAGCTGCAGCAAGTCAGATCATATAAGCCCACCTCATTGTTGCAGTGTTATCATTGGAGGAGAGGAGACTGAGGAAATGCTTCATCCTGCTTGCAGCAGACTGATGAAATCAGCCTAGGCACAGTCACTGAAATCAAGTACAACATTTTATTGATAAAAGGAAGAGCTTTTGTGAGAAATGATGCTGTTCCTGTACACTACTGTTTAAAAGTTTTAGGCAGGTGTGAAAAAATGGACTGAAATAGAAGTGTTAATAGTTTATTTTTATCAATGAACAAATTGGAAAGTAAATGAACAGAAGAGAAATCCAAATCAATATTTGGTGTGACCATCCTTTGCCTTCAAAACAGCATCTATTCTTTTAGGTACACTTGCACACAGTTTTTAAAGGAACTCGACAGGAACTAACCACAGATCTTCTGTGGATGTGAGCTGACTCAAATCTTTGTGTCTGTTCATGTAATTCCAGACATACTAAATGATGGTGAGATCAGGGCTCTGTGGGGCCAAACCATCACTTCCTGGACTCCTTTTTCTTCTTTATGCTAAAGATTGTTCTTAATGACATTGTGTATGTTCTTAATGACATGCTGTATGTTTGGGGTCGTTGTTCTGCTGCAGAATACATTTGTGGCCAATCACACTGCTCCCTGATGATATGGCATAATGGATAAGTATCTGCCTGTATTTCTCATCATTGAGGACACCATTGACCCTGACCAAATCTCCAACTCCATTTGCAGAAATGCAGCCCAAACACCTGCATGGAACCTACACTGTTGCCTGCAAACATTCATTATTGTACCGCTCTCCAGAACTTCACCAACAAGTTAGCTTTTACTACAGCCAAATATTAAAATGTTTGACTTATCAGTCCAGAGAACCTGCTGCCATTTTTTATGCATGGTTGAGTCGTTCAGCCTTGTTTCCATTTCAGAGGCATGGCTTTTTGGCTGCAATTCTTTCATGAAGACCGCTTCTACCCAGACTTCTCCGGACAGTAGATGGGTCAGCAGTGGCCAGTCACATGATTTTCTTCCGGGCCAATCATGAAGCGAGTCTGAGACCCATTTCCTGATTGGCCAAAAGGAGAAGCGTTCCGATTGGCTGCCGAGGCGGAGGAAGAAGAAAGGAGGAGACGGAAGCTGCCGTGATGGCTGCCGGAGAGAGAAGGCGAAGGATGGGATAAGTGCCTTGGTGCTCCTGATGACTCGACTGACCAAACCGGGGGGGAGTTGGGGATGTGCGGGTGCACTGTTTGCGGCCACCACTGAGATGAGTCCCACTGGTTTCCTCCAGTTCTGTGCTTATGACACTGCTTGACATCTTCCAATGTTAAAAGGAAGTAAGCATGGTGCATCTTTCATCTGCTGCATTAGATTTCCTTGGCCGACCACTGAGTCTATGGTCCTCAAGGTTGCCCCTTCCTATGTGTTTCTTCTAAAGAGCTTGAACAGCACATCTTGATGCCTCAGTCTGCTTTGAAATCTTTGCCTGGTAGAGACCTTGTGGATGCCGTATAGCTCCCTTGTCTCGTTGCTGTGCTCAGTCTTACCATGGTGTATAACCTGTGACATGAAACACAACCTCACCTTAGTAGCAGAGTTTGGCTGTTCCTTACCCAGTTGTAAGCCTCCAACTCAACTGTTTCTTTTTTCAGGTAATGCCTGCATTTCAGCCTACATGAAATTGATGATCATTAGCACGTGCTTGGAATAATTAATCATTCACCTGACTCCAATCCTACAAAATCCCTGACTTTGTGCATGTGTTAGCCCTTGTACACACGGTCGGAGATTCCGACGGAATGTGTCCGATCGGACCGTTTTGTCGGATATTCCGACTGTGTGTGGTCTACATCAGACTGTTTCTGTCGGAGTATCCGTCTGACCAAGTTTTCCAACTTGTTGGTAAAATTTTCCGACAAAATGCTCCGATCGGACATACTCCGATCATGTGTAGAGAATTCCGATCGGACAAAGTGCCATGCATGCTCAGATCAAATTCCTACACCAAAGCTATTGGCTACTAGCGTGAACGTAGTCCCGTCGTAACGAAATAATGTCATCACGTCGGATTTTCCGACAACTTTGTCCGACCGTGTGTATGCAACAGTTTCGGACAAAATCCGACGGATTTGGTTGTCGGAATCTCCGACCGTGTGTACAAGGGCTAAGAATTGATGCTGGTTTGAAGCCAAAGGGTAGTCATACCAAATATTGATTTGAGTTAGATTTTTCTTCTGTTCAGTTACTGTGCATTTTCTAAATTGATAAAAAAAATAACAAAATATATATTCTTGAAGGCATTCTTACTTTACAGCATTTCTTCACACCTATATTTTTACACAGTACTGTACCTCCGGTTACAACTGGGGGGGGGGGGGTTTCAAGAGCCTGTGCATTGTACTTGTGATTCAGGGTGTTCGTTGGCTTCCATTACATCTGAGAAGACTGGCCATCTACACCAACATCTGATGCGCAATGTGTGCCAGTTTAGGCTCCATTCATATCATCGAAGCATGCATGTGGTTCTGTGCCTAGGGCAGCCCATTCATTTCAATGTCCAGCCCTATGCACAAGAAATGCTCAAAAGAAGCATTACATGTGTTCCTGTGCATTGCAGGAGTGTGCAAGACTTTACACTAGTTCCCAAAATTCTAAAATGTGAACTTAGCTGTAAGGTGATTCTAGGGGGTGATAATAAGTACTTCCAAATATCTGTTATCACTTGTTGGAAAATCTCTATGCAACATTACTGATCCTTACCTAATCCTAGGGAGGGATTGAGGGTGTTATAGGTTAATCATTTCAGTACAGGGCATGCAAAAAATTAAGAACATATCCATATGAAAACAGAAAAGGTTTTCCCCCAAACTGATAGGACAGATGTTGGAGCTCGGTAGATACTCAGCAATGCCGTACAAAGCCCCGCGGTGAGACGTGTGAGACAACCAGCACACAGGCAGCCCAATATAACAGTGTTATTTACATGTTTTCGCTCTGCCACAAGTGGAGTCTTGTCTGCCAGGGCTTCTCAGAAAACATCCTTCCCAGATAATAGTGACTAATTGCCTTGGTGCAGTCAGTGCCCACGTCTGGCTGGGGATTGGTAGAGGAGGCACTCTGATCATGGCAACCAAGCTCTTGAGTCTCCAGGTCTAGAGTGTCGCTCCTTATATAATAGTACACATCCTACTTGACCTGGGCACAACCTCTCCCCCCACCCCTCCTGTTCTTTCTTCTATATCTAATATCTGCTGCTGTTGCGACCTGGGAAATCTACGCAAGACGTAAAATAATAAGTCCTGGTGGGACGAATACCTTTTTGTCCATGGACAGGGCTGTTTTAACCATTTGACTACTGGGCACTTAAACCCCCTTCCTAACCAGACCAATTTGAGCTTTAGGTGCTCTCACACTTGAAATGACAATTACTCAGTCATGCAACACTGTACCCATATGAAATGTTTGTCCTTTGTTTCACACAAATAGAGCTTTCTTTTGGTGGTATTTAATCACCGCTGGGTTTTTTATTTTTTGCGCTATAAATCAAAAAAAGACTGAAAATTTGGTAAAAAAAAATTCTTTGTTTCTGTTAAAATTTATTGCAGAGTTTTGGCAGAGTTTTGGCAGAGTTTTGCACAGTATGGACAGAGTACTGCACAGTATGGGCAGAGTATTGTCACAGAGCAACACTGTGGGCACTACACATCCAGCCCACAGCGCTGCTGCAGTCTCTCCCCCTCTCCCCTCGCACTGTTCCGATCGGTACAGAGAGGGGAGGGAGGAACCGGTGTCATGACATGACGCCAGTTTGTTTACAAGTGATTGCTCCGTCATTTGACGGAGTGATCACATGGTAAATGCCTACTACCAGCGGCCGTTTACCGTGATCCGTGATGCGCCAGGCATGGCTGTTTACCACATGATGGGCTGTGATGATGTCACAGCCGATCACAGGTAGTACCGCCCCACTTTGCTTGGCACATGCGCGCGATTGGGAGCGCGCTGCATGTGCACATCAGTGGCGGCGTGTTCCTGAGAACACTGCTCATCACCGACGGTGGTAAACAGCCATTGGCCGGCGACTGTTTACCACGTGATCGGCTGTGATCCTTTCACAGCAAATCACTAAGTGTCAACAACTCACCGTAAAGAGATGTTACCGGGTTCTCCTCCTCCTACACCGATCGTATGTGAGAAGGAGATTGCGGTAACATCTCATCACTGCCTACAGTGTACACCAACACACACTGATTGCCCCCCCCCCCCCAAATAAAGAGGATCTGTCACCACCCATCAAAGTATCTGTCACAGTTCATCTGTGTACCTGTCACAGTCCATCAGAGTACCCGAGTACCTGTCACAGTCCACAGAGTACCCGAGTACCTGTCACAGTTCATCAGAGTGCCCGAGTACCTGTCACAGTTCATCAGAGTACCCGAGTACCTGTCACAGTTCATCAGAGTACCCGAGTACCTGTCACAGTTCATCAGAGTACCCGAGTACCTGTCACAGTCCATCAGAGTACCCGAGTACCTGTCACAGTCCATCAGAGTACCCGAGTACCTGTCACAGTCCATCAGAGTACCCGAATACCTGAGAGGAAGAATCAGTACAAATAGTTTAAAGCGGTTCTGCACCTTTAAAAAAAATATTAAAAGCCAGCAGCTACAAATATTGCAGCTGCTGCTTTTAATAAATTCACACTTACCTGTCCCAGGGTCCAGCGATGTCGGCAGCAGATGACGAGCGATCGCTCGTCTCTTTGCTGCCCCAGCCGCCATCCTCTGTCAGGGAATCGGGAAGTGAAGCTTTGCGGCTTCACTGCTCGGTTCCCTACTGCGCATGCGCGAGTCGCGCTGCGCGTCTCTGCTGGTCCCCGCTGTGTCCTGGGAACTGTGTCCAGATCTGCAGCGGTCTGCGGGGGTCTTGTCCCGGAAGTGGGTGCAGATACCTGGATTATCCAGGAAACTGCACCCCCCTCCCCCTGAAAGTTGCAGATTGTGGCACCGGAGGGGGGGAGGGATCAGATGAGCGGAACTTCCACTTCAGGGTGGAGAACCACTTTAAGGAGCATGCTGATAGGAGGAGAGTGATTGAGATGAGCTCATCATTGCGCTGCTTCTCTTTTCACTGTCCTGTGACTTCCCAATGACCTGGTCTTAAAGCGGTAGTAAACCCGCAAATTTTTTTTTTTTTTTTTTTTTTAACCTGCAAAGCAAAAGGCATAATGAGCTAGTATGCACCGCATACTAGCTCATTATGAAATACTTACCTTAGAACGAGGCCCCGACATGTGGCCCGATCCACGCCGAGGGAGCTGACATGCTCCCTCTGCGTCTCTTCCGGGTATCGCGGTTCCGGCGCTGTGAGTGGCCGGAGCCGCGATATCGTCACTCCCGCGCATGCGCGCGGGAGATTTCAGTCCGGCCGGACGAGCGCTGCCGGATTTTCACGGCGAGAACCCCCTTGTGCGCATGCGCCGCTGCAGTCAGCGGCGCATACCGAGGGGAATATCTCCTAAACCGTACAGGTTTAGGAGATATTTTTTTTACCTACAGGTAAGCCTTATTATAGGCTTTCCTGTAGGTAAAAGTTAAAAAATTTACCATACAACCACTTTAAAGGAAATTGGTTAAAAAATGACTGAAGTTCCAGTTTAAATGATGCTGGCCATCAAACTTGGGACATCTACCAGCAGAAAAAAAGTACTGCAGGGGATATCTCTGGCTTTAAGCCCCATTCACACCTCAGCATTTTGCAGCTCAAAACTCCAAAACGCTGGAGGATAGAAATTCAATGCATCTCTATAGAGTTGGTTCACATCTCCAATCCAAGTCACCTGAAGCCAAATGCCTGAAGCTCAAAAAAGTTTTGGAGCTACTTTTGTAGCTCCATTCGGGTAGATCGATGTGTGATTTGTGCATTTATGTGCGTTTTTATTCTTAAATGGAAAAGATAAATAAAACTAAATAATATTAAATAAATTAGCACCTACCCCTGGTGTTTATTATTATTATTATTCTTTGTTGTTCTTAGAAGTTGGGATTAAACCTAAGGCTCCATGCACACTGAAGCTGATAAACTGCAGTTTATTGGCGTTTGGGCGTTTTTTGTAAAAGCCCATAAACTCCACTCTATGTTAGCCTATGTGTCCATGCACACATGGACGTTTTTCAGCTTTAATGAGCAGTGGAGTTTATGGGCTTTTTTCTGAACGCCAGAAATTCGCGTTCAAAGTGCCGTTTTTCAGTGGCAAAAAACGACAAACGCTCATTAACGCCCATTAACGCTCATTAACGCTCGTTCATTAGTGTTCGGCATTCTATTTTTCAATGCATTGTGGGATTTTTGGAGTGTCCTCTGTGTATTTTTATAAAAAACGCCCATTAACGCTAACGCTGTAAAACGCTCATTAACGCTCATTAACGCTAGTATAAAACGCTGTTAAAAGCAGGTTTTTCAACCAGCGTTTTCTGCCAGCAATCTGGCGTCCAGAAATAGCTTTTTTGAGCTTCAGTGTGCATGGAGCCTAAACCTAAATAAATAAATAGATTAAAAAATAAAAAAACACCAGGAAGAAGAAGATGAAGCAGATGAAAAAGCTGAAGAACATAGGAACAAGAACATAGAACAAATGATGAAACAAATTATATTTTTACTGGCTAATAAAAAAAAACTGCCAAAGCTCAAAAATGCTTTACAAACGCTGTACAAAAACGCTTAAAAATGTGACCCAAAAAAATGCCCCAAAAAAGCAACGCTCAGGTGTGAATGCATGCTTGTTTGGCTGGGCTTCTTCTATGGATCACAGCGATGCAATTCGTTTTGCACTCGTGACCCATTGACACAGACAGTGGAACTTGGCCCCACCCCCTGCTCCCTCGTCACTGGCTTTGATTGACAGCTCTCTGCTGACTTCGGATTTCAGTCCAGACACCGCGTCATCCTGACAATGGGAGTCTGGATCCGCCAGGTGCCTGGACTGACAGCCAGCTCAGCCTCTCTGTGAGCCACTGGGAGCCTGAGACGGCCACCCCTGCTTCCTCCACATCCCAGCAGTTCTCTGTTCGAGGCACTGTCAGAATTGAGTGATTGGTTCGCAGTTCAGAGGCGCTGAGGACCGATACTGCATCCACCGAGTTAAGTATGATTAAAAAAAATAAAAATTAAACCCACACTTCTTTTTTAAAGTGTTACTCAACCCACAATAGTAAAATCAGTCTGTATATGCAGTAAAGCATGCTTGTTATACTCCCTGTGAAATCTAAGGGGTTAATCCTCTGCATTGTGTAAAGAGGCTGTTTGACCCTGTCTTCTCTGATCCTTCCATTCTTCCACTGTATCCAGTCCATCTACTGATAGAACAAAGCCTTTAAAGTCACTCTGCACATGCTCAGTTTGGTGTGTATTTGCTAGATTTTTATTTTTTTTTCTTGGGAGACACAGGGCCAATCAGCACTGTTCAGACAGAGGGTCAGGGGTCCTGCATCCTCCTAGGACAATCGGAGTAGAATGAAAACTCCTCCTACAAGCGTTAACCAGACACTCATAGAAGTCAGACTGCTATATGCTGCTGATAAGAAATGGTATTTAGCAGTTTAAATTTACAAAAATAATTTAATTTCCATGTTCTGTGTACTTTGGGAGACCAGATTTAGTGAATGCAGGGTCCTGGGTTTAGTAACACTTTAGGGTGAGTTATGCATGAAAAGCTGTTTTTTTATTTTTTTATTTATCTGATACAGCGCTCTCAGACTAATACGGAGTGGTTTTCCCGCACTGCAGGTGCAAGTTTTATTTTGGTTACCTGCGCTTTTCTATATAGTTCTGTTGCGTCTGCGGTTTTGGTGCATTTTCTGAAAGTGTACCAAAGTCTTGTGTGCAGAAATTTTAGCGTGCTTTTAGAAAAAGCACCAAAACTGACTGATGCAATAAAATCTATCACAAAGCTTAGGTAACCCAGGGGTACACTGAGCTGCACCCGCAGTTTGAAAGTGCTCATAGGCTATTTATTTTAGGCTGGGGTTTTGCTTTAAGAGGATTGTTGCACACCGACTGTCCTCTGTATTCAATAATAACATTTTACTTACTCAGGAACTGGGAAGTGGAAGGTTCAGTATGAGTTGGGCAGCAACTGATGGGCCTCATGGGGTCTGAGCTCCAGTGCTGTCCTCAGAGTAAATAATGTGAAATGATAGGAAAGTTATTTTTCTTTTGTCAGGTTGAAAATACTCTTTAACCACATGCTGTCTGGCATATAGGAAAATGATGGCCAGGCGGTGGCTCTCCCATTATGATCGGACGTCATATGAGGTCCAGCAGTACAAGCTGCATATGCATGCCCCCGGGGGCAACACACCGCATCGCTGATCACGTTAAAGAGCCTATGACGTAGGCTCTTTATCATGTGATCAGCTGTGTCCAATCACAGCTGATCACAGCTTTACTAGACATGTCGGTGTTCTGTCAAGAAGTGCCCCCATCGGATAGCGCCGGGCTGAAGTAACAACACAACAGCTGATTTTAACATCAGCTGTTGTGACGGCGCAGGCGCACAATAGCCAACAGAATTATTTTTTTCTGTCAGATTGTGCTCCGCGCTCCTATGGCGGATTGGGCAGATTTCTACATGTTGTGGGCAGAATTAGATGGCCAGTGCCACAAAAAAATTAAACTTTGTGATGATTCCACCCACAAAAAATGTGAAAATCCGCCCATCACAAAGTTATATTTTTTTGCAGCACTGGCCATCTAATTTCACCCACAACATGTAGAAATCCGCCCATCATTGATATGAACTTGCCACGGGAGCGCAGGGCACAATCTGACAGAAAATAAAAATTCTGTCGGCCATTGTGCGTCTCACCATCTCAACAGCTGATGTTAAAATCAGCTGTTGTGCTGTTAGGTACTGCACATGCGCCCTTCAGCCCGGGCACTGTCTGATGGGGGGCAATTATCGATAGAACATCAGTTATCAGCATTCTACTATTCATGCTGACATCGCATGATTAGAGGAGAGCTGATAAGCAGCTCTCCTGATAGGTGGGGATCTGCACTGATAACCAGTGTAGCCCCATCAGCAATGCCCACCTGTGATGCCAATCGGTGCCCATCAGTAATGCCTGTCAGCGCCCCTCATCAGTGCCGCCTATCGGAGCCCATCAGTGCCGCCTATTAGTGCTGCTTATCAGTGTCACCTATCGGTGACCAATCAGCTCTGCATAATAGTGCCGCCTAATCAATGCCTGTCAGTGAATGAGAAAATGTACTTATTTACAAAATGTTATAACAAAAACAAATTAAAAAAACTTTTTTTTTTTTTTTTACAAAATGTCAAACTTTTTCCATTTGTTTATCAAAAAATAAAAAACTCAATGGCGATCAAATACCACAAAAAGAAAGCTCTATTTGTAGGGAAAAAATTATAAAAATGTAATTTGGGTACAGCGTTGCATGACCGTGCAATTGTCATTCAAAATGCAGCAGTGCTGAAAGGTGAAAGTTGGACTGGGCAGGAAGGGGATAAAAGTATTGAAGGGGTTAAAGGGAGAGCAATATAAACTATTACCAGGTATGAAAAGCTCCCACCCCTCCCAGACAGACACTTTGCCATAGGTCATTAAAGCCTCCATCATCGTTATGGTAGTGGTGAGAAGTGGGATGGGGCCTAAGGAAGTCAGTAACTGGGAACCAGCATGCAGCCGTTGAATTTTGCAATGGCAGCTCCCATCACTCAATTCTCCATCTAACCTGGGCAATGGTTAACTTTTTGGCCTATGAGTATCTATAGCAACAACCCCATGGCAAAGCTTTTGCTTTGCATTCTACGTCTCCTGCAGAACTACAAGTCCCAGCATGCTCTGCCAGCTTGCACTTGGCAGGTGCAGCAAACTGTCAGCGAGAAACAGGAACGCTTTATGAATTATCCCCGGAATATTATAAAGCGGCTTCACTCAGGAATTCGGGTTCCGCATGAAATTATGATAATTTGGCACACTCCAAGGAGATCATCCTGCCCTGCTACTTTCACCTGGAAAATTAAGGACAGATGCTGGTGCTAATTAAAATAAAATATCTGCTGTAGCAATGCTGGGACTCTAAATAATTGATCATATGTTAATATTACCTGTAATAGGCAGTCTCTGCTGAAATGGAGACATTTCTCTTGGATGTAGTATCATAGAGTGGCTTAGTAACGCTTTCATCTCCCTTAATCAGGCATGCTGATTTTCCTTGGCTAGAACTCCTTCTCGTTATACTTCTTCCCTTTCAAATGTCTCCCCAAAAGACCCTGCTGCTACACTGCTTGTCATCGGCAGTGGACAGTTACGGGGTGTGTGTGGCCCGAACATAAGGTGCAACTCCAACTAACACTTTATTTTGTATAGGGTGTGGATGGGTTAGAACCTCTACCAGTTTTTTTTTTTTTTTTTTTTTGGTGTTTTTTTTTTTTTTTTTTTTCAGGATTTGTAGAAAAAGAGAGCACAAAATATGCCTTTGTACTAAAGACTCTTGTATGGACACATATACAGGCCCTACCTACCTACCTATTCCATCTATAATGCATCTGGAAAGTATTCACAGAGCTTCACTTTTTACACATTTGTTATGTTACAGCCTTATTCCAAAATGGATTAAATTAATTATTTTTCTCAAAATTCTACAAACAATACCCCATACTGACAACATGAAAGAAGTTTGTTTGAAATCTTTGTAAATTTATTAAAAATAAAAACCCAAAAAATCCCATGTACATGAGTATTTACAGCCTTTGCCAGTTATGAGTAAGCACTACGTTTAGTGTGAAACGCGTCAGCTGTTTCTGGTTCTATATTACTTTGCTGTGATACGTACAGTGTGATCTTGATGTTCTAATAAAGGCACGAGACATTTGATTTGGAGTGCGGCTGTCCAGAATATTCTACTCGCCTTGATTAGCCTTTGCCATGACACTCAAAATTGAGCTCAGGTGCATCCTGTTTCCACTGACCATCCTTGAGATGTTTCTACAACCTGATTTGGTTTGGACGTGATTTGGAAAGGCCTGTCTATATAAGGTCCCACAGTTAAGTCAGGCCATATATGGGTCGAATTTTGATAGAATTTTCTTTTTAAAATCTTATCTAACAATTTCCGTTTGTATTTCGCACCATTAGAGGGCCAAGCAACAGCCGATTTTCGTGCGGCCATTGAATTTGAGTAATCAGACATGTTGGAAATTTTTTGAAAAACAAACGATTTTCTAATAAATGATGGGAGAATAATGCGAGAAATGTAATCGAAAAAGAAATGCGCATGTACAAGAAAAGAAACTTCCTGGAAAGAAAAGAAGATTCCCGGCCACGAAAATTATTTTCTGTAGCAACATGAGCTGAAATTGAAGGCTTGAATTTCAAAATCAATGGTGGCAATGATCAGATCACAAAACGTACACATTTTCTGAGTTTCAAAAGAAAATTCTTTCGATATTCGATCTTGTATGGCACACCTAAACAGTGCATATCAGAGCACAAACCAAGCCATGAAGTCCAAGGAATTGTCTGTAGACCTCAGAGACAGGATTGTATTCAGGTACAGATCTGGGCAAGGGTACAGAAAAATGTCTGTATCATTGAAGGTTCCAATAAGCATAGTGGTCTCCATCATCCGAAAATCAATCTCTGCATCACTTCACCAATCAGGCCTGTATGGTAGAGTGGCCAGACAGAAGCCAGTCCTTAGTAAAAGGAACATGACAGCCCATCTGGAGTTTGCCAAAAAGCATCTGAAGGACTCTCAGACCAATCAGAAACAAAATTCTCTGGTCTGATGAAACAAAGATTGAACTCTTTGGCCTGAATGGCAAGCATCGTGTCTGGAGGAAACAAGGCACCGCTCATCACCCGGCCAAAACCATCCCTACAGTGAAGCATGGTGGTGGCAGCATCATGCTGTGGGGATGTTTTTCAGCGGCAGGAACTATGAGACTAGTCAGGATCGAGGGAAAGATGAATGCAGCATTATGCAGAGACATCCTCGATGAAAACCTGCTTCATAGCGCTTTGGACCTCAAACTGGGGCGAAGGTTCACCTTCCAACAGGACAACAACCCTAAGCACACATCCATGATAACAAAGGATTGGTTACTGGACAACTCTGTGAATGTAATTGAGTGGCCCAGCCAGAGCCCAGACTTGAACCCAGTTGAACATCTCCGGGGAGATCTGAAAATGGCTTTGCCAGAGAGAATGGGAGAAACTGCCCAAAAATAGGTGGGCCAAGCTTGTAGCATCATACTAAAAAAGATTTGAGGCTGTAATTGGTGCCAAAGGTGCTTCACCAAAGTATTGAGCAAAGGCTGTGAATACTTTTTTATTTATTTATTTTTAATACATTTGCAAAGATTTCAAGCAAACTTCCTTCAAGTTGTCATTATGGGGTATTGTTTGTAGAATCTTGAGGAAAATAATGACTTTAATCAATTTTGGAATGAGGCTATAAAGTAACAAAATGTGGAAAAAGTGAAGCGCTGTGAATACTTTCCGGATGCACTATATACTCTGGTACGTGCACTATATGACACGTTTCACCTATTTGATTTCAGGCATTTGCAGTGAGGGGTACTGTTACCACTTAAGGCCTGGTCCTCTTTTTCAGACTCGGTGTTTACAAGTTAAAAACAAGTTTTTTTTCTAGAAAATTACTTAGAACCCCCAAACATTATACATTTTTTTCTAACACCCTAGAGAATAAAATGGCGGTCATTGCAATACTGTCATTGCAATACTTTGTCACACCGTATTTGCGCAGAGGTCTTACAAGCGCACTTTTTTTGGAAAAAAATTCACTTTTTTGAATAAAAAAATAAGACAACAGTAAAGTTAGCCCAATTTTTTTAATATTGTGAAAGATAATGTTATGCCGAGTAAATTGATACCCAACATGTCACGCTTCAAAATTGTGCCCGCTCATGGAATAGCATCAAACTTTTACCCTTAAAAATCTCCATAGGCGATGTTTAACCACTTAAATACCGGGCACTTAAACACCTTCCTGCCCAGACCAATTTTGAATGACAATTGCACGGTCATGCTACACTGTACCCAAATGAATTTGTATAATTTTTTTCCCACAAATAGAGCTTTCTTTTGGTGGTATTTGATCACCTCTACGGTTTTTATTTTTTGCTAAACAAATAAAAAAAATACCGAAAATTTTGAAAAAAAAATGTTTTTTTTGTTTGTTTCAAAACTTTGCAAATAAGTAAGTTTTCTCCTTCACTGATGGGCACTGATGGGGTTACACTGATGGGCAATGATAAGGCGGCACTGATGGGCACCGATGAGATGGCACCAATGAAGTGGCACTGATGAGGTGGCATTGATGGACACCGATATGTGGCACTGATAGGCGGCACTGATGGGTGGCACTGATGGGCGACACGGATGGGCACTGATAGGTGGCACAAATTGGCACGGATTGGCATGGATGGGCATGGATAAGTGGCACAGGTGGGCATGGGTTAGGCGGCACAGGTGGGCATGGGTAGGTGGCACAGGTGGGCATGGGTAGGCGGCACAGGTGGGCATGGGTAGGCGGCACAGGTGGGCATGGGTAGGCACTGATAGGCGGCACAGATGGGAACTGATGCCAATCAGTGATGCCCATTGTGGGCACTGATTGGCATCCATTGTGGCACTGACTAGAATCCCTGGTGGTCTAGGGTGGCATACCTTGTCCTTGGCATCCCTGGTGGTCTGGTGGCGTCCCTGGTGGTCCAGTGTGGGCATCCTCGGGGGGGCTGTGCTGATAATCGATCAGCACAGACCCCTCCTTTCAGAGGAGCAGCCGATCGGCTCTCCTCTACTCGCGTCTGACAGACGCGAGTGAGGAAAAGCCGATCACCGGCTTTTCCTATTTACACTGTGATCAGTCGTTATTGGACACGGCTGATCACGTGGTAAAGAGTCTCCGTCGGAGACTCTTTACCGAGATCGTAGTTGCCGGGTGTCAGACTGACACCCCGCAACAACGATCGCCGCGATGCGCGCCCCCGGGGGCACGCAGCGGCTCATAATCCTGATCACGTCATATGACATCCGGTCAGGATTATGAAACCACTTTGCCGCCGTCCATTTGCTATAGGGGGGGGGCAAGTGGTTAAGAAATTCTACAGGTTGCATGGTTTGAATTACAGAGAAGGTCTAGGGCTAGAGTTATTGCTCTCGCTCTACCGATTGCAGCGATACCTCACATGTGTGGTTTGACCACTGTTTCCATATGTGTGCGCTACTCACGTATGCATTTGCTTCTGTGCGCGAGCTCGTTGGGATGGGGCGCTTTAAAAAAACATTTTTTTTTTTTACACAGTTTAAAAAAAAAAAAGAATTTGGATCACTTTTTTTTCCTATTACAAGGAATGTAAACACCCCTTTATTTGGACTTAAATGCAATAAAAAAAAAAAAAATGTCATATGAAAAAATGACATTGAAAAAATGTGCCTTTAAGAGGTATGGGCGGAAGTGACGTTTTGACGTCGCTTCCACCCTGCTATGGTATGGAGACAGGTGGGGGCCATCTTAGCCTCATGCGTCTCCATACCAAGGAAGTGACAGGACCCGATCGCCTCTGCCACTACCAGCGGCTCTGGTAAGCGACGAAGGGCGTAGGAGAGTGGCAACTGGGGGGGTGGCACCTCTCCCGCCGCCGATAACGGTGATCCCGTGGCGAATCCGCCACAGAGACCACCATTATCGTTTACCGAACTGCCGCTTGAAGAGATGGATACCTAGGTTGTGGCAGCAGCTGCTGCCGTTACTGAGATATCCCTCTTCAAAAAAGGGACGTACATCGTCGTGCGTCGGTTGGTAAAAAGCTACAGCATACAAAGCCGTTTTAGACTTGCCTTTCTAAACTTTTTTAACATCGGTAAAACCTTTAGGCCCCTATGTGAATGGGGCCATAGGAAAGCATTGTGTGAGTTTAGCTGTGGTAGTTAACTTGATCTGTCTGCAGCTAAAAGCTGAATTCTATCCACCCATGTGAACATGAAGAGTAAGGCTTCATATACACAGGACATTTTTACAACCTCTCCTGAACAATTTAATTTGACAGATAGTAACCCACGTTTAAAATGTCTTTTTTGCCGCATTTGCGTTTAGAAACATTTTTCAAAATAGGCAAAAATGAAAAACGCCTGTAAGCGAAACGCAGCTAAACGTGAGTTACCACATTTAGCCGTGTTTAGAAGTGTTTGGCGCTTGAAATGGCTCTAAACTAAGCTTCTGAACCCATTTTTTGTGTTCCAAATAAAGCGTCTAAACTCATCTGCCTAGAAACGACTATAAATGACCCTGTGTACATGAACTTATAAGATAACATAGAGGAGAGTTCAGGGGCAGTTGAAAAAAAAATGCCCAACTGCCCCTAAATAATTGTTCAGCCAATTAAATAAATTAACAGCCAATCGCTTGATGCATCTAGGCACGTTCATATGTAATGTATACACACGTTAAACATTTTTTTCTGCCAAAACGCTGCTGCCTGAAGGAAAGGTGTCTAGGAGAGCTGGGCAAATGCCGTGTGTGCAGGGGGCCTAAACTGTAGGTTTAGGAATGAATCATTTACAGAGGCTGTCTAGTGCTACAATTATTGCTCTTGCTCAAAAGTTTGCGGTGATACATCACGTGTGGTGCGCTCACCGTTTCCATAAGTGTGCACAAGTTACGTATGTAAGGGACGGGGTGTTTTCTTATTTTTTTTATTTTTTTATTTTTACACTGTCCCTTTAATTTTTTTAAAATCACTTTTATTCCTATAACAAGGAATGTAAATATCCCTTGCAATAGAAATAAGGATGACAGTTCCTCTTTATGACAAGTTCTGGGATCAAAAGATTTTTATTTATTTTTTATCTCTTGCTTTTAAAAAAAATTTGATAAATAGTTTACTTCCACCCTAGAGCAGAAGTGATGAGGGGGTCGCTCTGGCCCTCCAAGGCCATAGAGATGATCAAAGTGGAGCTACTCTTTGGTCACCTCTGTGTCCAGCTGGTGGCACCATCGGATCGTTTCTCCGGTGAGCCAGCAGAAACGGTAAACAAAGTTCCTGCATTGTCGGATCCCCGTTTATTGAAGTCGGACGGATGTCGGACCTCAAGTCGCAGGGCAAAGTTGGATCCACAGTCGTTCGACTGTCGTGTTGTACCAGTGTGAACTTGGCCTGACTGTCTGCGTAAGGAAAAGCTGCACCTGCCCCCTTTTCCTGAGCAGGAACATTCCGAGCTGAGCAATCCTGTTTAATAAAGCTGCCTAAATACACTAACTGATGGTGGGCCTTATGTGCACATTTTTGCTGTTGAACAACATGTAATACAGCATATATATCTTAAGACATTGTTGAACTTTCAAGTCCAATGGCTGTGGCTAGCCTACAACTAAATTCTATATTAAAATAAACCATAACAAACATTTAATCTAATTTATGTATTTATTAATACATTATTAAACATATTTTTATATATTACTAACTAAATTCCCAAATCTGTCTTAACACCACTCTTCTGTAATCTGTATAATGGGACTGGGGGGCACCCTAACGCAGGCCAGGAGAACACTCCTTTCAGTGCTCTCTGCTATTGGCCACAAGCGCTGATCGGGAGTTGTTCAGCTGCTGGTTTTCCAGCATGCACGTCTGACAGACACCAGGCGACATACACGTGGGCAGAATGTCAGAACCGGCAAATGCCTCCTGACATTCTGCCCAGGTGTATGGAGCTTATGCAGTTTTTTTTCTTCCACCATGGATGGAAGTAAAGAAAATTGCTTGATTCCACTATCAATACAGTCAGTTTTAATGGGGGAACCCCTCCCGCAGCCCTTTTGTGTTCTGCTAGTGGGGAACATGGGGAGCCTTCCCTGCCAACAATACAATGGTCACTGCTGGGGGCTATGGCCCCCAGTGATTGCATGCAAAAAAATCTGTGATGGATGGATCGATTTCAGTACTACCAGCCTGCCCATAGATTGATTGAATCTCTGCCATTTCCCGCTGATTCGCCCGAGATTTGATCCATCTATGGCTGGCTAAGACTCTATTGGTTAAGACAGCAGAAGTGCTGCTGCTCCTCATTGTCCAGACACAGGCTTGGGGGTAGGCTGCTGACCAAGCTTTATTACTTGATTACATTGAAAAAAGTGAGATCCCCAGCATGTCGGGTAGGGTGGTCTAGATCACGAGTCTGGCTGGACACAATTACAATTTTGGAAGATGAACCAGTTCATGTAAACGTATTTTAGCCGGTGAAGGTTCTCCTGTATCCAGGTCATGGTATAGCTAGGACTAATTAGTCACATTTAACTGGGTTTGTTAAACATTACAGAGCAAGTCAATATATTTAAGTACTACTAACTGACCATTTAGCGTTTAGCTCTTAGAGTGCATTGTTCAGACTTTTATCATTTTGTATATTTTATCGCACATTCACTCGGTAGGCTCTGGCCAAGTGTTAAGTGACTTAATTTACCCCGGTAACATACACTGTTTAAATTAGGAATTAAGTTCTTTATTTGGAGAAGCCTAATCAGAAGTTCTTAAACAAGAGATTACAAGGATGTGTTTGCCAAGGGAAGAGTTGCCCCCGCACACGGCTGTTTACCTAAGGGTTAGACTCCAGCGCCAAGAGTCTCCGAACAGCTGGGCTGATTATTGAAAATGCCTCTTGGAATGTGTCAGTCTGAGTGGATCGATATTAGTGCAGAGCTTAGGAGGGGAGGGAGCTGTTTAAACATTGAGAGCTCCTGGGATTACATCCAATGAAAAAATAATGCCGTACAAATATGATGATGGTTTGTAAAGCGGCTCGCCGTTCCGCCAAAGCCGGCCGGCTGCTTGAATGGCTGGAGGGGCCGGGGGTTACATGGCAAGTCTCACAGGCTATGCCGATACATGAGGATTTAAGTTGATTCTCCCTTTGTGCAATAAAGATGGAGAATTCTTTTTTCTGGGCTGAAGATTTATTTACGCACAAACAGGCGAATTTAATGACTGGAGGTCAATATCACAAGTGTTGCTCAGAAAGCAATTGTGCTACATTAAATGCTGTATATCTGCAAAATGTATCAAGCAATCTTTCAACGTGTTAAAACTGATTTCCAGGTATGTTTCTTTGCATATTTACCTTGCTCCAGCTTGGACCGATGTATGTACAGTATATACTTATGCCATACCTATCTTGGTTCCTATGCTATTTATGGAATGCCATGCATTTTTCCTAATGAATGTAAAGTGTTTTCTGATTGGATGAAGAGGAGAAGTAAGGAAGTGATATCACAATTTCCAACTCATCCAATCAGAGTACAGTTTGCATTAATTGAGGATAAGACATGGCGTCTTTGAATAATGCCCATGCCAAAGGGGTAAGCCCTGGGGGTTACTATGCACCTGTGCTGCCACTTAGTATGTTATCCAGAAAACAGCGAGGATTGCTGTAATAGTTGCAACTACTACAGGGAGTCTCTGCTTCCACAGGTATCCTTACTATTCTTGCATACTTACATTGGTCCAAGCTAGACTAACATAGCTATGCCATAAAAAATAAATATAAAAACATGCCTGGAATTCAGCTTTAAAGCCCAAAATGACTTTCAGTTCAAATCAGCTAAATAAATTTCAAGTACATCCAATCAAAAGTTGTACAAAATCCTACAAATTATTTTGTTTAAAAAGCAACCATAACCTGAACAGAAAAGTCTCTCCCCTGCCAGCCAGCTGCAATGAAGAACCCTTTGAGTTGCATCTTGATATAGTGTGGTCCTTCACCCAACAGGGTCCCAATGCTCTTACAAACACATATACATACTAGGGCCAATCTGTAGACAGGATCTAATTAACCTACCAGCATGTCTTTGGAGTGTGGGAGGAAACTGGAGAACCCAGAGTAATCCCACGCAGGCACAGGGAGAACATGCAGGCAGATGGTGTCGTGGTCGGTATTTGAACCAGTGACTATTGCTGCTAGGTGAGAGTGCTAACCACTACACCACTGTGCTGCCCTTTGAAGCAATTATCTCTCTGCAGAGATCTCCCCCCTCCTTGCTAAGTCAGAGCTATAGCACTGAAATATGATAAACTTATTCTACCTGTTGATTGGAGAGCTTTTATTTAGGGGATATAACCAATACTACAACTTATCTTTGTCCGTGATCCTGTGTCAGCTGGCGCACTGTGCTTTTTCATCAAATATGCAATGCAAGAGCAGTAGTGGCTGCTACTCCTGCATTATACCCGATGACCTCAGAGGGGAATGTCAAGACTGGAATAGAGGAGCAATTTCTGGGGACCGGTGGAGAGGAAGCTGGTGGGACTGGATTAAGATAAGTATGCTTCTCTGTTGTATTTCCCCAAGACAAATGAGTACCATATTTATCAGCGTATAAAACACACATTCATTTTAAAGTGGTGTTGCCACCAAAAAATTAAAACTACTTAAAATTCGTAAAAAAAATAAAAAAAAAATAATTGGCAAAAAAAATTTTTTTTACTCACCTCTAAATACCGGTTGCTAGGGGGTCCCTCGTAATCTGCCTTCTTCATTGCCCGGGCTGGTGACATCACTTCCCCTCGCGCCGCACATTCACCTGGGACCTGTCATCTGTCCCAGGTGACTGTACGGCGTATCACGGCGCCCTGCACCGCTCGCGCATGCGCAGTGGGTGCCCGGCTGTGAAGCCACAGCCGGGTGCCCACAGTATGCATGACGGCGCCGCGAGCGGAGGGGGGAGCGAGGGGGGGGCTTCGTTCCCCCGCATCGCTGGACCCTGGGGCAGGTAAGTGTCCGATTATTAAAAGCCAGCAGCTGCAGTATTTGTAGCTGCTGACTTTTTTTTTTTTTTTTTTTTTTAGGGGGTACCCCACTGGGAAGTTTCAGGAAAAAAAACGTACATTTTAAATAAAGAACTTTGAAGCAAAATAAGGGTCAGTGCCCATCTGTAGCTTCACCATTACCATCAATGCAGCCTCATCAATGCCCGTCAATGCAGCCTCACCATTGCCATCAATGCAGCAGCGTCACCATTGCCTTCAATGCTATAGCCTCACCATTGCCATGAATGCAGCAGCCTCACCATTGCCATCAGTGCAGCCTGATCAATGCCACCTGCAGCCTAGAGGGAACAGGGAGGGGAGCAGGACGAGCACCAACAAATTACAAACAGTGAGAATCTCCTATGATAGACAGAACAGTGGTCCAATGGCGGCCCAGGAGACGGGACTTCCTATCACAGAGGCCATCAAGTAAAAAGGAGATTCTCACTGTATATAATCTGACAGCGCTCATCCCGCCCCCCTCCCTGTCCCCTCAGAGGTAGCTAAAATGGAAGTATTGGCATGTAACACGCACTCGCTATTTTATTTGCATGCGATTTTTAGGGTGAAAAAGTGTGTGTTATACACCAATAAATACAGTAATTTGTATATGCAGAGCAGGGGGTGGTAGTGGGAAAAGGGGATGGGATGTTATTTTTTCGGCAAGCCCACAGTAATGAAGGCCTTACATGGGTCGAGTTTGGAACAAATTTTCTTTCAAAAATCAGAAATTTTGTGATCCAATGATGCCAGCATTGATTTCGGAATTCGACCAAACAAGCCTTCAATTTCACCTCGCGTTGCTACAGAAAATAATTTTTGTGACCGGAAATTTTCTTTCTGTGAATTTTATTTTCTTGTGCTCATTGATTAGAAAATTGTAAATTTTTTAAAAAAAATCCCAACATGCCTGATCACTCAAATTTGGTGGCTGCATGAAAATCGCCCATTTCTGCGGCGAAATTTGAAACTAAAATTCTTAGATGATATTTTTGGAAGAAAATTCTTGTGCCTTAAGACATTTGATGACTGTCTTCTAAACAGGCAGCTGTAGGCCAAATTATAAGAGAGATGTGATAACTGTACAGCAGCCCATAATGGACCTGAAAGAGTGTCCCTATAGGCAAGTTGGTAAACTGTGTCCAATTGCTGTTGTTTTTCAAGCTAACCCTGGGCTTGTCTATATCCTGCCCCTATTTTTGATCTAAACAGTGGTACAAGTGCAACCTAACTAATCCTATTTCAGCACCAAGCTGGCACAAAAGAATACATGAGGATCATGTTTAAGGGGAAAGTGACCATCAGAACCAGATTATTTTTTTTTTGCCTCCTTTCGGATCTTGTTTCATGTTACACTCATGTTTAGGGTGTAACATGAAGTGTAGTCCTATATTACATATCTAAGCTGCCCCTCCCATCTCTGAATTGCAGGATGCATCATACTGGAGAATCCTCCCTTTTTTTTTAATTTAGAGTGGCTGTATGTCACCGCAGCCGCATCATTCAATTTTTACTAATACTACTGAAAGTCTCTTTCCGACCATGGCATGCAGTATAACTACCGTGTGTCTTGTTGCTGTGCTCAGTCCTGCCATGGTGTATGACCAGACATGAAACTGTCTTCTACAACCTCTACTTAGTAGCAGAGTTTGGCTGTTCCACACCCAGTTTTAAGCCTTCCACACAGCTGTTTTTGTTTCAGTTAATGACTGTGTTTTAACCTACATATGAAACTGATTATCATTAGCACCTGCTTGGTATAATTGGTTAATTATCCATCTGAATCTAATCCAACAAAATCCCTGACTTTGTGCACGAGTAATGCTGGCCATACACTATACGAAAAATCGGCCGAACCCATTTTCGAAAAACAAACATTCGGCCATAAGCCCTAACAATAGTGCCATCATGTAATGTCTGATAAATCGTTCAGTGGACATAAATTAATGCATATTTTGTTAGTTTTTTCTACATATACAAACAGTTTGCATGGGAAAGGCATTAACCTTTTTAATTTATCAGACATTCGGCAGAAAAATGTATAAACTTGTCCTTTGTTTTTTCGGCTCAAAAACGTCCCAGTAATTATCGATTTTGTGCCCATTAACTGGCCGAAAAATGAACAAACTGTCTAAATGAACAAATTTTTCGGCCGATTTTTTTGTATAGTGTATGGCCAGCATAAGAATTGATGCTGGTTTAAAGCCAAAGGGTAGTCACACCAAATATATGTACTGTATTTATCGGCGTATAACACGCACATTCATTTTAAGAGAGAAGTTTCTGGAAAAAAACCTTACATTTTAAATAAGGAACTTCGAAGCAAAATAAGGGTCAGTGCCGACCTGCAGCCTCACCATTGCCTCAAAGTCTATCTGCAGCCTCACAAGTGCCATCAATGCAGCCTCATCAGTCCACATGAATGCAGCCTCACCATTGCCATGAATGCAGCAGCCTCACCATTGCCATCAATGGTGAGGCTGCTGCATTGATGGCAATGCATCAGCAAGACACATGGTTGAAGGCAGTGGTGAGGCTGCTGCATTGATGGCAATGGTGAGGCCTCACCATTGCCATCAATGCATCAGCCTCACCATTGCCATCAATGCATCAGCCTCACCATTGCCATCAATGCAGCAGCCTCACCATTGCCATCAATGCAGCAGCCTCACCACTGCCTTCAATGCAGCAGCCTCACCACTGCCTTCAATGCAGCAGCCTCACCACTGCCTTCAATGCAGCAGCCTCACCACTGCCTTCAATGCAGCAGCCTCACCACTGCCTTCAATGCAGCAGCCTCACCACTGCCTTCAATGCAGCAGCCTCACCACTGCCTTCAATGCAGCAGCCTCACCACTGCCTTCAATGCAGCAGCCTCACCACTGCCTTCAATGCAGCAGCCTCACCATTGCCATCAATGCAGCAGCCTCAACATTGCCATCCATGCAGCCTAGAGGGGACAGGTAGGGGGCGGGACGAGCGCTGACAGATTACATATAGTGAGAATCACCTATGATAGATAGAACAGAGGTCCAATGGCGGCCCAGGAGACAGGACTTCCTATTACAGAGGCCGCCAAGTAAACAGGAGATTCTAACTGTATGTAATCTGAAGGTGCTAGTCCCTCCCTGTCTCTTCCGACGCAGCTAAAATTTAAGTATTGGCGTATAACACGCACACGCTATTTGCAACCGATTTTTGGGGTGAAAAAGTGCATGCTATAGATCAATAAATACAGTATCGATTTTTTGAAAATCTTTTTATTTCAGTTTCAATTTTTACGATACAAAAACAGAGCCTATTGGGCATATCTAGGCTTGGCACATATACAATTCAATACAAACAAAAAAAAAAAGCATAAAAAAAAATATCCTTAGTGCCAAAGTTGATACTGAAACTAAACAACTTGCTTCATTAGCTATGGAGGATATTTGTATGTTGTAGGATGTAGGGTATCAGCTAATAAAGTTAATATTCAGCCTTGTTCTGGTAAGCTGGAAGTCGCAGTTTCCTGGAGTGCAAAAAGATTTTTCGTTCTCTACAGTCACACCAAATATTGATTTGATTTGGATTTTTCTTCTGTTCGCTCACTTTGCATTTTGTAAATTGGCAAAATGTAATCAATTAAAATATATATTTTTGAAAACATTCTTGCTTTACGTCACTTCCTCACACATGCCTAAAACTTTTGCACAGTATAAGATGGACTGTCACTTTAAGCACTTTGTAGCCATTGAAGGAAAATAAATTCAATGCCCCAAGCCTATGACCCACCTTGCCACCAAGGCTCAAGGTTCACGAGGTGGGTACAGACTCGCCTTTACCAGTAGAGCTGTTTGGAGTCCAATCAGCGCCTGCGTGACGCTGTGTTCCACTCTGTAATAAGAGGTGTCTGCCCCCAGGAGCTGTGTGCAACACATGGCACTAACCGCAGGATTTTTACCACGGCGCCTCCACCGTTGTGCCTTTTTTTTCCCATCTCGTTTAGGTGCTAATAAATTGTTATTTTATACAAATGCATTAAAAACCAGAGGATTGTTCGTGAACGGGGCCATGCTTATAGGCTGTCATAAAGACTTGCTATGGGTATAATATTTCTCGTTTTTATAATTACTGTGTTACACCAGGTGACCCATTTTACTATTTCATATAAAACACTGCAACCAAATCATTCCAGCTAATTGGATTTTTTCCTCTGTGACTTCTACTGTTACTTTTTTTGTTTGTGTTAATATAGAAGAAATAAAAAGTTATTTTCAAAATCTCCCCTTCTGGGTTTTTTTAATGTATTATTTTTCCGCAAGTCTTTGGCATAGACTCATGGGCATTTTCTTGATTGATAGATACATACATACAAGAATTATTGCTGTTATTATACAGGATTTATATAGGGCCAACTGTTTGTGTGGCTTTTTACAACATGGGGGCAGACAGTACAGTTACAATACAATTCAATACAAAAGGAATCAGAGGGCCCTGCCCCTTAGAGCTTGCAATCTATAAGATAGATTACTATAATAATGTGAGATGAATACCAAAAAAAAAAATAGAAATTGTTAAAAGCAATAAGTCATTTTTATTTGGATAAAGTAATAAAAAAAATGTATTTGTTAGTCCTGAACATAAAAAAATAAAGTATACAAAAAAAAACACACAAAAAAAGATAAAGCGGTCTAAATCACAAGACTGGCAGAATTGAACTACTATTCCTTTGTTGTCTTATATGTATTTAGGTGCTTGCCTGGAGTTCAGCTTTAATAAATTATCATTTTCCCCCTGGACAGTAAACCTTAGGGCAACCCGGAGACATAAAAGACAAGACGCGTGATTTGAATTTGATCGTTTTTTCGTCTACAAAATAATATGTTGTAAGTTGTAAGTAACGTGAGTGATCTTTGCAACAGACTATTGCCAGAAAATGGACCAACACAAGTAGAGCAAAATTCTAAAAAGTTTAATAGGTTGTGGTTCTGCCAAACTATTTGAAAATAGGTGAACCTCTAAAATTCAGACTTTTTCAAACCATAAATCCCACTGGTCATGACATAATGTATGTGTAACGCAGAGCAAAACAAATTCAGAGCAAAGATGTGCAGAAGGGTTTGGAAAGCTCCCTTCAGCCCAGCCTAATGAGATGATGGAGCCAAAAACAGCTCCAGGCACTTCCTTAAAAAATTCTAGGGATTCTAAAAAAAAAAGTCGGGGGGGATCTGGTGGGGACTGGCAATCAAGTTAAGAGGTCTCAGGGAACAGCCGCAGCAGATATAAAGTAGAACCAGTCTTTAGAACAACCTCTGTCCCTTTCTCCCAGAAGCCTTTTGAAAATTTGAACTGTCAAAAATTACACTGAAATGATTTGGCTCAGGACATCTGAATTAATAAAATTTGCTATGAATGTAATGTTATGGAAACCTGGGGACTAACTTTCAGGTCTATAGTTCATAATATAAAAGACAAAAAACTAACATTCCAAGCTCAACTCACCAACCAGATTAACCTGTCCAGCAGTCTGTGTTAAAAACAGGCTGCAAGGCCTCTTCATGGCACTCTGTGTATGCTTGCAGTCCTAAACCCTACTGAATTTATGAGTATCTCCACAGTGGGAGCACATGCATTCAGTGGATAGATAAGGGGCAGGTGGGCCTGGAGGCAACCCAATCCTCCTTAAAGGAACAGAAGCACACTGGACACCCAGCAAATAGCACAGTGGCAGCAAAGGTGCCCAGTGTGTCCCCAGACCATATTTACACCAGTAACAAACAAATGGCCCCTGACCTCACCTATAACTGGCCTTTACAGCAAGGAGCAAATTGAAGGGCAAACGCATAAAAGACAAAAACAGAACATTCCATAGCTCAACTCGCCAACCAGTCTGCAAACCAACCAAATTAACCTGTCCAACAGTCTGCGTTAAAAACAGGGGTTTAGTTAGTACACATTCGCAAGCTGCATAAGCTGCAAGGCCTCTTCACTGCACCCTGTGTATGCTTGCAGTGATAAACAGTACTGAATCTATATAGTTGTCACCTCCTCCCATGCTCGCCTCCAGGATTTCTCCAGAGCTTCTCCCATCCTCTGGAACTCCCTACCCCAAATCTGTCCGACTATCACCTAATCTATCTATCTTTAGACGATCCCTGAAAACCCTCCTCTTCAAAGAAGCTTATCCTGCTTCTAACTAACACTGTTTTACTTCCTCCATCAGCTCATCTCCCCACAGCTATTACCTTTTGTATCAATTGACCCTTCCTTTTTAGATTGTAAGCTCTAACAAGCAGGGCCAACTGATTCCTCTTGTACCAAATTGTAATGTAGCTGTAATGTCTGCCCTCATGTTGTAAAGCGCTGCGTAAACTGTTGGCGCTATATAAAACCTGAATAATAATAATAATAATAATAATATAGTTCATAATATGACTGATGATTGGATGTAACTCATTTACACTTGCGGATGGTGGGGGGAGGGGGGCAACAATGCGATGAGAAAAGATAAAATATTTTGCTATAAGTACTGCTCCTTAATAATTCCCTAACTTAGCTGCTGGCCACTCTTCAAGCTCTTAACGCCATAGGGTCATATGAGTAAGCCCTGATATGAAACAGTAAGGGCTTGTACATACTAGGTGGAATCATCTTTACTATGGAGAGTCTAATTATACTGTACTAAAGGCTTTTATATTGTGAGCTGCTTCCACTTTGTTTTGGAATGCGCCACCATCACCACCATTACCACCATCTCCACCACCATAAGCTGCAAAGAGGGTCATATAGAGGTGTATACGTGGCAGAGTTGTTTTGCTTTGCTTCGTGGCCGCCCACTGAACGCAACCCATTCAAGAGAATTGGACCGCAACCACATGTAAAATGGACTTTTAGTTGTTAAAACAGATTTGAATCCTTCTTCAGAGAGCATTTGATAGGCAGTGAGGTGGCTTTGCATCATGGAATAGACAGTACAATAATATTCTCCTGCGCTCAAAGGTGTTGTAATGGGGCAGGGGTAAATACCCAATGGAAGCACTGTAAAAAAAAAAAAGAGGTCGGACCAACCATGCAGACTACCCAAGTGGTATTTTTAATAATGTATAAAAATAACTTTTAAAGAAGTATACTCACAAACACATTTGTGATGAAATCATGTGAAAAAGTGACAGCGTTGAGTGCAAATAAATATATGTGATGGCCTTAAACATCTACCAATAGATGTTTATCATCAATTGATAACTGTAAATATCATTATCTAATACCCCTTATGTGGTGATCAAATAACAATAATCTAAAAATAAATATCCAGTGATACTCTAGGGCAAAAATATAAAGTGAAAAATATGTTCCAAAAAACAAAAATTCTTAAGAAGAGAATGACATTCATCTGCCACGTTTGGATATACATGATTTTGATAATCACAGTGTGGCCTTTCGATTAGATATATAATTATTCAGGACACTATTATATATATTGATATACCGGTATATCATTTTTGATGAACAATACACTGATATTTTGCCTCTTTCGAGTTTTGTATTTGTATTTTTTAATCATAATTTTAATTTTTTTGGAACATATTTTTCACTTTATATTTTTGCCCTAGAGTATCACTAGATATTTATTTTTTACATTTTTGGTATTTGATCACCACATAAGAGGTAATAGATAATATTTACAGTTATCAATTGATTGGTAGATGTTTAAGTTTAAGACCATCACATATATTTATTTGCACTCAGCGCTGTCACTTTTTTCGCTTTCATTTGATTGAGGTTTCTCAATTTGATAGCAGCTAGATAGTATTAATTGTTCGAACAATTTTGGCACGGTTCCCATCTATTTTCAATGATAAAAGCGTATCGAGGTCCATAGTAGACACAAAGTCACCAGGTCACCAAGACGGTTCCCTAGCAAGTCGGAGGACCTTCCAGATGACTGATGCATTTTGAGGATGGAATCCCATCTTCCGCAGAGCCAGCCCCACCTCACCTCCTGCTTTAACCCCTAGGATCCCAGACTAGAAAACCTCAACCTCGTGCCTAACACATTGTTGCGAGGCGATTGTTGGGCAGTCACATTGAGTAGAGTGGGTCAAGGTCAACAAGGCCATATGAAGTTAGAAGCTTATTAGCTCTATGCACAGTTGCACCCCATTTTGTCTGCTTCAGTTTTAGTAAATACCCCCCCAGTGTATATAGAACTATCGGTCATACAAATCTGTGCAAGGCTGAGGAATCGGCCACAAGTCTGGTAGATGCAGCACTGATCCTTCTAAAAAAAAAAAAAACCTTTTTGGTGCTTTTATGGATATCTGACAGAGACAAATCTGCATTCATCGTGCATGTTACTCAAATCAGACGTGTTTAATTATCACATAATTAGGCTCAATTAACCAAATAAAACAAGAAAATTATCACCCTGGCGATAGTTTTCAGAAATGTAATCGCTTTATTACAGACCTGGCAAAGCACCAGTATCAAAAAAACGTATTATCACATTTGTTTATTTATTTCTTTTGCGGCTGTTTAAGTCAGAATAGAACCGGTGATACGTTTTAATGAAACCCGCTTGACAAATATAATTAAGGTGTTTTAATACGAAGCCCTTTAATAGACGCTATACAGTCAGACTCCCCGAGGTCTGATCTAATTGTGTAGATTGCTTTCAAGCTTTGAATAGTTTTATTGGATAATGAACTGTTAAGGACTGTTAGATCTTTCTTAAGCAGAATTCGACTTGAAAAAAAAAAAAGAGGGGGGGATGGAACGCAAGGCCTGAGGTGTGGCTTTTAAACGCAATTAGAAGAGAGATTTAACTTAACATCTTTGATCTGCCTGTCAGATTGTGATCAGAAGTGTGAAGACTTTAATCAAGGAGGGAGCCTTCATTATCTTTCTTAACTGTTTTAAAACGGGAAATTACAGAAAAGCCGCTATTGGTTTTAACACATTTTGTAACATCCAGGCAGAGGTGAGCTTCTGGATAGCGGCGCCTGTGAGTTGTTATACTGGAGCGGCGTTTTCGACTTCTATGTTGTTTATAAATTAGACGCCACCATTTCAATTGAATGACAATATTGCAGTCTGGTGCAAATGAAGAACCATTCTAAAAGTAAACTTTAATGGGAAGACATTTAATTTGCTAATGCATAGCATAAACATTTGCCAATTATTTTTCATTTTTTTTTGTCCTTTGTTGCATCTCATAGCTGCCGATTTCATGCAGCTTCTCAACATGCACTCCAGTGAAGGCTGCATAGCATTTTCAGGGTTGATTTCCTGATGGTGACAATGTAATGTGTGTTGAAACGGTCTCTTGTTGTTTTAGAAGCGCAGTGACACTGCAGGATATGAAGTGGTAGACAGGGACAGACTGTTGTCAGGAAGTGTCTGAACAAGGGCCTTAAAGCACAACTTCACCACTGTATCCATTCCCTTCCACTCCCCTCTTTTCTGACAAGGTCCGGCAGATGTGATGCCGGTTTTGGCAAGTATCTGGGTCCTGTGAGAGAACGGCGGCACACCTGCACACACACGGGGGTCTTTATTGCACATGCGCACAAATGTCACCATTTAGAATTGCATGGGCACAGTTTCCGGCAACATTTTTGTGCGCATGTGCCGAAAGTTAGACGCGTGCACAGATACACTGTACAGTGCCTCCTAGGATAGCTGTGATGCAGCAATCCCAGAAGCAGGGGCATACCTACAATTGTAAACCCAGCCCCATGCTCCAGTGGGCCTGTGCCACCCCCCTGTACACCTGAGGAGCATCAGGAGCCGCTGCATATAGAGGAATAGGGACTCAGTCTCCTAGCGGCTTTCCGAGAGGCCCAGCCGGCTGCCAGTATCAGTCCGAATCAATCCAGAGTCTGGACAGACTGAGTGACGTCAGTCAACAGCGAACATTGTTGGCTGAAAATGGGTCACAGGAGTGCAGAACGAAGTGCACTAATGTGACCAACAGGAAAAGAGCTTTGGTCCTACTTCTTCTTTAGCATTTAATTGAAATATCTTTTTAAACCATCAGCTCTTTGAGCACTGATTTACACCATAGGGATCAGTTACTGTGCTTTTTTACACACCTCACTTTGTGTATTGCCATGTGTTTCATTATGAATGGGCTCTCAATGCACCAACGGATTAAAAGAACTTTTAAAATGTTCCCATTGCACATGTTTTGGGAAATGGCCTAAAGCAAGTGGGTGCTGTAACAACTGGCAACTGGTGTCAACACAAGTGAAAGCACATGATCATGGATTTTCAAAATAACATCAATACATTATTTTGAAACATGGACTCAAAACATTGCCCTTTAATAAACATTTGGACATTATTTTGAAGATATATGGTGTGCCGATGATATATGTTCTGGTAATGGAACTGAAAACACACATTAGCAATGCATGCATGGTATGTGAATTTTGTACTGTGGCATGTTGTGCATTGCATTGTACTTTACAGTGCTTTGGGGTGCCAATCACAATGAATGTCATTGCTGTAAACTGCATTGAGTGCACGTTGACGCAATGCACAATTTGTTTTGTTTTTCCTGTTCCAGGAACATTCCTATTTAGTGAATTTATCTTAGGGTTACAATGAAGTAATTTATGACTCTTCCCTAGGAGAGAAGATGAGCACTTTCAACATCTAATGAGCTTATTGTCACCAGCAGAGATTATCTAGCTTGTTGTGGTATGGGGCCAACCCTCAATGAGAAGTAGGTAGGTTGTGGTAGATTGTGTGTGTACACTACTTTCTCTTCTCCTAAGGGTTATGTCCTGCTGCACTGCTGCATGACAGGTAGATGTCCCTCCACCTCTAGGTTTCTTGGGCACGTATCCATTTATGACTTAGCTCGAAGAGAAACTTCATCCTTATCTTAAAAATTACAACAAAGGCACTTTTAGAAATGCTTATTAATTGCAAACTACAAACAGATAATGCACCGCTCCAGGCAAACCATGAAATACTTCACTGCTATTGCAGGAAACAGATATAGCTGCTGTAAGAAGCCGGGTGCCTGCCTGGGCCCACGACCAAGAAGCAGATACAAAGGAGAGAAAGGTGACGGCTCATCCAGCATAAAATCTTCATACTTTATTGTATTTCCATAAAAAGAGGACATGACATGCACTCACAGCTTAGTGACTACAAACAGATACTTTGTAGGTTATTACATGCTTTTTTTTCTTTGCATACCTTTTTTTTTCTCCCTGTTTTTTTCTTGTTGGATATTTTCACTAAGGACCGATGAATCCATCTCCCTTTATGTCCTGGAACTCTGGGTCTGCCTCCTGGTACATATGACGGTGCACATAATTTTGAAGGCGATCTAGCCTTTCTGAATGCATCTGTGAGACCCTGGTTACATCACCAGTGCCACACTCAACCATGTATATATGTTTGTGTAATGCCTGGTAAACACTGAGTTTTCACTGACTTAGATGGGAAAAAAAAACCTGTCAGCTCCGGTCCGAGCCGCTGTACCTACTATGCAAAATAAGTGCAGATACTCCTTGTTTAACAACTTACCTGTTTAATGACCACTCGGACTTACCACTAGCTCTCCCCACCCAAACAACGTGCTGTACATCATTGTATTGTACAATACAGAATTTTTGTGTTCTGTACTTTATGCAAACTAAAACAACGTTATTGAGCTGGAGTTTTGTGTTTAGTCCTTTTTTTCACAATACAATACAGTAGTTAAGAATGCTTACATTTTTTTTTTTTTTATGTCTCTCAACATTCGGCCCATGTGTACCCGGCTTCAGTGAAGGCAAAAAAAAAAATGTTTCCTTAATTAACTGCCTCACTCCTGCCCGCCGTCATATGACATGATGGACTTTGAGTGGGTATATCTGAATGATGCCTGTAGCTACAGACATCATTCAGATATTGCCGTTTTCAGCTGGCGATTCCAAACACTATAAGAATGATCATAGTGGCTGTTCCATGAAGGAGAAGGGATCTCACTGCTCCAGGAGCACACATGCAGGCTGTAAACTGTCTCTTCGGCTGGGAAGCCACAGGTACTGGCTATTACCACTAGCAACAGATGAAAAACAAGCTCTGGACTGCCGCACTCTTCAGAATACCACTTTCTTTTATTTGAAAATCACATCACAGCTCAACAAACACAGCGAACAAGGAAAAATTGCTGCAGTTTTGCACTAGCTGTAAGTGCTTATTCATAGTGTCTGTTTCGCTGCTTGATCGTACTTACGGGAGGCGAGAGGTGACAACCCCCCCTCCCGCCGCCCTCCAGTGTTTCTACCGACTCACCTCTATGATCGGTGAGTTGGACAGAGGATCCGCCGGCCCCGGATGTTGATCATAGAGATTTTCGGCGGACCAGATGGTTGCCGGAGTCTCTATGATCGTCGGAGGCCTGGTGCGATGTTATGCCATCATGCCTGGCCTCTGCATTAAAAAAAAACGGCGCCGCTTCGGCAGGGAAGCCGTGATCCGTTTATTTTTATTTTTTTATTTCAGACTTCCCAGCCTATTGGTGAGATGTGGGGTCTTACAGACCCCATATCACACTATAAAGAGGACCTGTCATATTCCTATTACAAGGGATGTTTACATTCCTTGTAATAGGAATAAAAGTGATCATTTTTTTTTTCAAAAAAGCGTCAAATTAAAAAAAAGAAAATATAATTAACAGTATTTTTTTTTTTTTTAAAGCGCCGCTGTCCCCTTCTGCTTGCACGCAGAAACGAACGCATAAGTCCCGCACACATACGAAAACGGCGTTCAAACCATACATTTGAGGTATCGATGCGAATGTTGAAGCGAGAGCAATAATTTTGTCCCTCTGTAACTCAAAACATGTAACCAGTAAAAAAATGTCAAGCGTCACCTATGGGGATTTTTAAGTACCGAAATTTGGTGCCATTCCACAAGCGTTTGCAATTTTGAAGCGTGCCATCCCTAATATACATACATACCATCCCTTCCAATCCTCTGTCATACTCTTCAGCTATTTGGAATGAAAAGAAATTCCCAGTTCTTCGTAGTATAGTGAGCTGATGAATGTTATCTTTCTCCCATGATTTAGTGCTGGGCGCATGAGTGGCTAGTCTTGACTGGGAGAGATTCCTAGGCTCTGTGTAAGGTCCAGCCTGGAGGACTTGGAGCTTACATAGGGTTCCTTCACTCTCAGGGTCACAGAGACCAATGAGGGCAGGAAGAAGTAAAGCCAGCAGGTGACCCACATTTAAATGAACCTGTTGATTACCTGCACAAGGGGGAAGCACAGGTCAACTTTATTTATTGTCCTAATTTGCTAATCCAATACAGCAACAGGCTAGGAATTCAGCCATGCAGTGCTACCCTTAGGGAAGGGGGGTATTAAAGAGGAAGTGGGTTTACTTTTACTTTATTTCCCTGCAAAGGTAAAGCATAATGGGCTACTGTGCATCGCATAGTAGCCCATTATGTGTCACTTACCTGACACCGAAGCTCACAATGTCGCCGTTGTCCCCACAAGCAGGGAGCGTCCATCTTTGCTCCTCTTCCTTCTGGGGTCGCGAACTCTGGCTCTGTGACTGGTCGGAGTCGCCGTAGTCATCGATGCTCAACTTTTTTTTTTTTTTTTTTTTTTTTATATAGTAAATAGGTGATTTAAGAGATATTTCAAGCACCTACAGGTAAGCCTTAATATAGGCTTACCTGTAGGTAAAAGTGGTTGTACAGGGTGTACAACCACTTTAACTGCTTGGGTGCCACTTTTTGGCCAAAAGAAAGTAAAACTGTGGCCTAGCTATAGACATTTATTTGCATTTTTTTTTTTTTTTTTTTTTTTAGCAAATGATAAATAAGTTGTAAAACAAATATTTAATTAACTAGCTGTAGGCACTGTGGAGTAATTAATTCTCAAAGTTTATAGCAGCCTTCTAATGAGTAATGTAAACACAGAGTAGATGTACCAAGAAAAAAACAGTGCTGAGACTGCACTTCACCGCTTATTTGGGAAATATGAGAAAGAATTGCCACACGGGTCAGTGAGGACTTGTTTTAATGCTCATTTACTGCTTGTTGTGGGTGAAGATAAGAATTTCCAGAGCCTGGCCACAATTCTACTCTCAGCTGAACATCTCTGCAATTCTCTGTCTTAAGTGCCCTTCTCTGGTCAGCAATACTCATACCTACAGTATCTGAAAACACCAGCGAGCAAGCAGAAAGGTTTGGCTAATCATGGATTATGTGACCTGAGTTCATCTATTTCAGTTCCTTTCAAATATTTTATATAAAGCTGTAAAAGTTTCCATTAAGACAATACAAAAATAAAGTCCCATTTAGTAACATTTAATATTGTAATAATTGTATAATAAATCTATTTATAAAAAGTTTTTTTTTTTTTTTTTTGCTCTTTAACTGAAAGGGAAAAATCTCTCTCTCTCTGAAATCTGCACAAAAAGAGCCAGTCCTTTAGCAATTCAGCGGTTTGTTAACATTTTTTTTCTTGAATCCTGGCTAAATAATTGCTTTGTTTGCTCTTGGCCCTGCTTGTAATTTATACTTATTAAAGCTGTGTTTTATCATCTATTATACCCCCCTGTATTCCATTTTGCACTTATTTTGTTTAACAAGCAATTTTTTAATGTCTAGAGGAGGAAGGCCCTGGCTGCACCACTTCTATTACACCCAACAAAAAAAAAAAGGGAGAATGAGATTTGCAAATGATAAATGAGAAACTTGACTAGCTAACTAATAAAGATTTGTCTTAATCAAGTATGATTTGTCAGAACAGGAGTGAGCTGGGGTCGGGGCACACGTGATGAATAATACAGCATTCACTGGAGAGGCGAAGGCCTTATGAATATGCTGCGATTATACATCACTAATTTGTATTCAAAGGGCGCCTTGCATCAAGCTGCCTGCTAGGCTGAGGAGCAGTCGACCCCAAGATGGCTTTTGTACTGTCAGAAAAAGTTCAACTTTTCTCAGACCTTCTGTGGTCGAGGCCTGAACTTTGGGAGCAGCCCGGTCTCCAGAAGAAGCCACCACTGTCATTATGCCCCCTTTTTTTTTTTTCTGACCTGCATCTGCAGAATTTTACTCCTTAAGTCTTTTTTTATATTACTTTTTACCAAAACTTCTTCATTATTTTATTTTATACTTTTTTAGTTCTTCCAATGTTTATAGCCAGACACAAAAGTATGCATTTGGTTTAAACGGGAACTATATTGCAATTTTTGGCAATTTTATTTTAAAACATTTGAAAATGTATCAGTTAATAAATTGATGTTTTGTAATCAATTTATAACATATTTGTATAAAATCTTAAACAGATGTGTATTACAGAATGCATCTGTGTCATTCAGTATGCTGGGCTTACTAGTAGGATGCTGCATGCTTTTTGACTTTGGGCATGGATGAGATAATTTTTGAAAAGATCAAAAAAAAAGATTAATTTAACAGTTATCAAATGTTTTTATTTCAATAATTGTAAGGGAGCAAAGAATAGTATCATCATTTGGAGTTGTTTATATGGTTCTTACAATTTTTTGGCACGGTTGGTCTTTTTTCTGCTCATTTGCACTTTAAACAGTAGAAATAATCTTTTAAAAATGTAATTACCTTTTGTGCTAAACAAACATTTGCATTCATTACATTTCTCAAAAATGATCTTCTGCAGATATATCTGGAAAATCATTTTGATCAATAGTGCTCATGTCAACAGCGAATGATTATTTTGTTGCCTAGATTTCTGCAAAATTTTCATATATATTCAAAGAATAATCATCTTTTTTTTTTTTTTTTTATAAAATTGCCCTCTCATAAGTTCAGCTATGACCAGACATTGCTGTCTCTGCTAGAAAAGAAAGTAGATAGTATTCCTTCTCTGACTCATTCAGTTGACTTTTTTGTAGCTTCTGCTGAAAGAAAAAGCCTTCCATGAATTTGCTTGGAGCTAGCGCACCTGATGGCTGCAAGTGGTAAACATGCAATATTTTAGAATTCACTGAATACAGAAAAATAAATTACTTTTTTTTAGTGCTTAGCACAATATAAAATATTGATCATGGGAAAAGAAGTGTACTTTATTTAGTGCTTATTAAAATATAACACATCAAACATTTATTTTAAGACTAAAAATGCAAAGAAACAAACTCGCATTTATGGAAAATGCTACATTTTTTTTCGTTGTTAAGCGAAGTTTAATTTTCTAATAAAAATGTTTAAACTTTCTTGCTCCTTTTCTACCTTTTTTCCTTTTTTTTTTTTTTAAGTAGAGTGAAGAAGAAAGAAAGATTAATGTGAGTTAGTTTTTTGTTTTTGAAAGTATAACGTAGAAAATGATTTGAAAATGAACTTTCCACCAAGAGCTGGATTACAGTCATTATTAAAAATGCTAAAACTGGCTTAAAATTATCTTATTTTACATTTTAAATTTTGTTTGAAGTGAGTTGGTGAACACAACGTAACTTGATGCGATCTTAGGGAAGTTTCTCCAAGCTGTTACAAAACAAAACTTTTTTTTTAATGAGAATATTTTGATTGGTTTAATGGCCGAGAACTTGGAAATTCAGCACATAAAAGGAAGAGGTTGAATTTCAGGCTGGCCAATCCTTAACCTAAAATATCAGCTACAATTTTTAGCCCCTTTTTTCATGGATAGTAAAAAAAAAAGTTGTAAATTAGTAAACATCGGGAGTATCAAAGAGTTCATTGAAATGTAGGTTGGCCATTTTTAATTAACATACATTTTCCTACAAATTTGTTTTCCTCTAATGATGCTGAGCCAAAAGTTGAACTCTTGAGAAGAGTCTACACACTCTTCCCAGTGGAGTTGTATGAATTTATTTATTTGTTGCAGAGGAACAACATCAGTCAGTGCGAACTCCAAAACTTGAATCAGCTGTTGCTAAATAATTTTTTTTGTTCTGTTATTTATCTACAAGGGGGCAGAATTAATCCTTCGCATGACCATCGGTGCCCACAGCTGATGTTCTTGACTGGGGGATTGAATCCTCAAGTGTCACATCAAGCCTCAATTTGCCATGTTCTGCTCGACATGCCCCTGTGCCTCCGTCTGTTGATTCTTGTTTGTCCTCCACAATTGGCCCAGGAAGCAGCGATTTATCAAAGTGACACAAGCTTTTTCCGTTCCGTTCACCCCAGCAGTGGCACGCTAATGGACGGTAGCTAAATTGAACAAGTCACATGTAGATAGAAGACAAGGATTGGGGGTGAATTTAAAGGCTGTTAGGCGTCTTGTTTTTTTTTTTTCTATTATTTAAATTAATTTGGTCTGTGGAATGTTACTCTGGTAATTTTAGTAGACAGACCATTTTTCGTAAACCACAGATCATTTTGATACTTTTTTGTTTTTTGTTATAGTTTAGTAGTATATTTTGATAGAGATAATCATACTGCATATTAACCAAACACAAAAAAATAATAATACTTTCAACGAGGATGAATATTCATGTTTAATAATTTCCTGTCTTTTGAAGGTAGTAATAGCAATAAGCAGGTATCATACAAATACATCCGGAACACTACACTGTAGAAGTATTTATTTAAGGCTATTAACTTTTAGGGCGTTTACACATTTTTCAGCTTTTAAAGGACCTTGAACTGTATACATCAATCACTACCCCTGAAAGCACTCTGTCCCCACAGCATCACCATCAATAGTCATATTATAGTTATGCATTTATAATACTTTTTATTCCACAGTGTTGTACATAGAACTCTGCACCAGAAAAGCTTATACTCGAATGCCCTACCACAGTCACACACTATTATAAATGTATGTAGCTGACATATTCGGCAGTGCTGTACAGTTAACACTGAGCTGGTCACATCAATCTATGCACTAGAGAAGCTCACACTCTTATATCCCTGCTACAATCATGCAGAGCAATGTTTTAGTTTGTTGGAGCTAATCTCCGTTTCCCCTGATGTCTATGTGGACAAAACGGTTAGGGGTGGAGCTTTGGTGCTGACGTTATCAAGCATGCACTATGACGGACGGCATTCTGCAGTGTTACTCTTGCAAGTACATTTTTATTGTAATAAAGTGGCCTTGTTTTAATGGTAGTGCACTATAATCCTCTCCTTTCTTCCGTGGCAACATTGGCCTTGTTATGAGAGTAAGCAAGGGCATGTGATCGCCCCAACTGACCATTACCAGCACAGCACTGGAGTTTTCGGACGTGACTAGATGACTGCTATAGCTTTGCGTTCAAGTGTTTTGGACCTCTGTAATTGGGGAGTCTAACATTCTGGTAAAAAGACAGTGTTTACATTGGTGGAGCATGAGCATGGTTTGAAGGATTACAGGCACTAATGGGTCAACGGACTATAGAGACTGTATAACTCGCAGTTATTGTTGAAATTAACTTTTGCATGGCCCAGTAAGGCAGATTCACCTTTTATGCATTGCGTTTCGCATTATTCATGTTTTACAAGTATTTCACCATTTTAAAGGGACAGCGCACCCTTCTACATACATTGCTGTACAGTAAACACTGAGCCAGTCACATCAGTCTCTGCACTAGAGAAGCTTACGCTCTTATATTTATTTATTTGTTACAGGTACTTGTATAGCACTGTCAATTTACGCAGCGCTTTACATATACATTGTACATTCACATTAGTCCCTACCCTCAAGGAGCTTACACTCTATATCCCAGCTACAATGATGCAGAGGCATGTTGGAACTAGTTCAGTTAAGAACCAAGTAAAGAAAACCATATATTTTTCAATTGTGAGAGGGTGAAGCATCTAGAAAACACAAATTGTAGAATATACACACTTCATACAGATAGGGTCCTGTCCCAAACTTAATGTAGTACCCTGCTTCTACAAGGCCAAGTAGCACATTAAAACAAAAAGAGGGTGTATTCAGTCAAACACTCTAACAGATGCCACCAAAGCGCTAAACCCTGGTGATACATGGGGCAACACAATGGCAATCAATGTGGGTAACAAGTGGACAGTCAAGTCTGTAAGTGGGTAATGAACTGACAAATGCATCAATATGTGGGGAACAAAGGGCAGTACTAGCAAATACACCGTTTTACATAAGGCAACAAAGGGGAAGTAGGGGAAACAGACAACAAAAGGGAAGTGGTGCCAATAGATGGACAACCAACAAAAAGTGGTGCCAATAGATGGGAAAAAAATAGGAAATGGTCCCAATACATGGGTAACAAAGGGAAAATGGTGGCAATTAGATAGCCAAGTAACAGAAAGTGGCAGCAATCACTGAGCAGCAATTGAAAAGTGGTTCCAATACACAAGCAGCAAAGGAGAAATTGTAGCAATACAGTGAGGGAAAAAAGTGTTTGATCCCCTTCTGATTTTGTATGTTTGCTCACTGACAAAGAAACAATCAGTCAATAATTTAAATGGTTGGTTTATTTTAACAGTGAGAGACAGAATAACAACAAAAATATCCAGAAAAATGCATTTCAAAGAAGTTATAAATTGATTTGCATTTTAATGAGTGACATAAGTATTTGATCCCCTATCAATCAGCAAGATTTCTGGCTCCCAGGTGTTGTCTATACAGGTAAAGAGCTGAGATTAAGAGCACTCTCTTAAAGCTCCTAATCTCAGCTTGTTACCTATATAAGTCACATGTTCCCAGAAGCAATCAATCAGGTTCTAATCTCTCCACCATGACCAAGACCAAAACGCTATCCAAGGATGTCAGGGACAAGATTGTAGACCTACACAAGGCTGGAATGGGCTACAAGAATATCACCAAGGGGGTTGGTGAGAGGGTGACAGCCATTGGTGTGATTATTTGCCAGTGGAATAAAACACAAAAGAACTGTCAATCTCCCTCAGTCTGGGGCTCCATACAAGATCTGACCTCATGGAGTTTCAATGATCATGAGAACAGTGAGCCCCAGAACTACACAGGAGAATCTTGTCAATGATCTCAAGGCAGCTGGAACCATAGTCACCAAGAAAACAATTGGTAACACACCACGTGAAGGACTGAAATCCTGCAGAGGCTGCAAGGTCCCTCTGCTCAAGAATGCACATGTACAGGCCCATCTGAAGCTTGATAATGAACATCTGAATGATTCAGAGGAGAACTTGGTGAAAGTGTTGTGGTCAGATGAGACCAAAATCAAGCTCTTTGACATCCACTCAACTCGCCGTGTTTGGAGGAGGAGGAATGCTGCCTATGACCCCAAGAACACCATACTCACCATCAAACATGGAGGTGGAAACATTATGCTTTGGGGGGTGTTTTCCTGGGGACAGGACAACTTCACTGCATGAAAGGGACAATGGACGGGGCCCCTCAAATCTTGGGTGAAAATTCTTCCCTCCCTGCCAGGGCATTGAAAATGGGTCGTGGATGCATATTTCAGCATGACAATGACTCAACATACACGGCCAAGGCAACAATGGAGTGGCTCAAGAAGAAGCACATTAAGCCCGCATTCACATTGATCTGATTTGGCATGCGATTTTACATGTCAAATTGCATGCCAAATCGGTGGCTATTGCCAGCAATGGCAGCGTCTGTACTTCTGGTGACTTTGGGGGTGCATGAACCCGCAGATGTCTGTCAAATCGCCCCCCGAAGTCGGACTGCATTGCTGGTTTGAAATCAGTGTAGCTGCCAACGTTTAATAAGCATATACTCACCTGTCCCATGATCCAGTGATGTGGCCACCTGAAGCCTCGGTTCTCACCTTCTCTGCAGCACTGACATCACTACTCTGGGCACCTGGCTGTGATAGCTTGCCGGATCATAGTGCATGGGCGCTGGGTGTCCTGAATGGCTGGGCAATCTTCAGAAGATTGCAGGGAAGAAGGGGGAGAGGAGAACTTCCACTCGAGTTGCCTAGGCAGCCGAAGTGGAAGCTGGGTAGCAAGGGTTTTGCCACCAAGTACCAAGTTATGTTTTGCGAAGGGGTCAAATTTATTAACTTATTTCATTCATTAAAATGCAAATCAATTTATAACTTTTTTGAAATGTGTTTTTCTGGGGGTTTTTTGTTATTCTGTCTCTCGCTGTTAAAATAATACCATTAAAATTATAGACTGATGAATTTTTTTTGTCAGTGGGCAAACGTATAAAATCAGCAGGGGCTCAAATACTTTTTTCCCTCACTGTAAATGGGCAACAAAAGAGAATTGGTAGAAATACTTGGGCAACAAATGACAAGTGGTTCCATTACATGGACACTAAAAGAGAAATGGACGGCTTCCTCACATTGGCAGTGGGAGGAGATGGAAAGAGCATATCCCTGTCTCCTCATGACTCTGTCCTCTCCCACAAGCAACTATTCTCCTCGGCCCAATTTGAGACTTTGGGAATGTCATTGATGTGACTACTCTAGTGGCCAAGAATCTGTAAAATGCTGTAATAGTAAATAATTCCCCTTGCAGGGCCTGTGTCAACGGGCTTTGGATTTGTATCCATGGTATTCATTTGAGGCACTTGTGAGAACTTTCAGAACTCATTGACAGGTGTATTCGACCTGTAGTTGACCTGCTTCTGACCTGCATTTGACCTACTTTATGTGGATTTTGCATCCCTATAGACTTGTATGGGAAGGCAAAGCCCTTTTGAAGCAGACAGAAGCTCACTGACACAAGCTGTTATCATAATGTCAACGTAGTAGGTTGCTCAGTAGACCATGTGCTGCTCTAAGGATCTCTGTTAAAGTGATATGAGATATAGAATCATGGGGGTCCATGCTATACAGAAAGAAAAGGTCAATAGCCAAGGTGAATGAAGAAACTGGAAGAAACACTGATCTTTTTAATCCCGTAGAATATGTTTTTGAAGATCTAATGATAACCAGTGCGTTCCAGGGATCTGCAAACCTTTTAATCTGAGACTTTAGGATTGTCATTGATGTGACTACTCTTTAAGAAGCAGTCAGCAACCTGGAGACCCTGAAATTGCTTTATTTAGCCATCTTCCTAAGGCAAATGCTAGAGATTTTCTCAGCTTTATTCTTGTCAATATATGGTTCAGCACTCATATAAGAAAGTGAAAGTCGCATTAAAAATTGGTTATGGAAAACACTACAATATTCATTTAGTTCACTGGAAATACACTTCAATTAGTATATTGCACTAAAACAGCATTTGGACACGCATCAATATGAGTTACAAATATCTGACTTGCATAGGACTCATACTTAAGAATGGAGGCAGGATGACTCTTTTTGGCTGGACTTTAAAAAAAAATCTACCTGTTTAAACTTGCATGCAAATTCAAATTATAAACAAACCTACAGAACCCTATTCGTAACCCAAGGACTTCCTGTACTCACTATGGAATCATGTCAGTGTCTGAATTACAGCGCAAACATAAATACTTCATTATTGGCATTGCTATTCTGTTCTATAGATTTCAATATAACTGCAAGTTAATTGATAGCGGCAGCACAGATGTAAAAAGTTAAAGTAATTTATATAACATTTATTTTTTTTATATTACACCACTGTGACCTTGTTGTTTGCCAACAATTGAGAATTGTCCGCGAGTTTCCTCTAGAGAGCGCACTCCAACGTTCTTTGTCTGATTTGTAATATGGAGGTGTGATGCCGCCTGATAATAGTGATATAAAGCTCCAGTAAATCATTGTATTATCCCACTCGTCTCTGGAAATGTGTGAAACGCTGCTGTCTGAGCTGATGATTTGTCGGCTGTGTCAGGGTCATTCATGTGCGCTGCGCTTTTGTCCTGCTCTTTAAAAGGTCTCACTTAGAATGCTCCGCGCCTGCACAGACAAACCGTAGAGCTGGACCTTTGACGGAGATGTGTCTGCACTCTCGTCTTGCTGGATGTAAACCGGTGTGCTGGATTATCATTTAGCTCAAGTTCTCTATACTTTGAAACATTGCCAGACCGTTAAACGCACAGTTCAAAAACGTGACCTGTCCAAATGTTTCTAACTCTGCTCAGCCACTCTTGAGATTCACACAACTTCTGCTGCACAAAACACCTAGCAGAGTAACACCGCTCTCCAGTTCTTTATCTTCCTGTGTCACCTATGGTCTTGTTGAATAGTGGTCAAAAAGCTGAACTTCAGCCAAACCGCTACACACACCAATAAATAACGTGTTTATGGGGTCTGTTTAGCATCTAAAGGCTTTGTATCACTGTCTATACAATTCTGAGATGTGCACAGCTCTGCCACACAGCACAGCTATGTTTGGGGAGGGGAACTTGTTTTTCAGAGGTTGGCCTTGACTACCATCAAAGGCCAAGTGTCTGCCTTGGCAATCTTCTTTCAGTGAACCCTAGCTCTTTAGTTTGTACCTTCATTCAGGGAGTTTGACATGTGGCTCTGCCTATATGGTCTCTCTTGCCACCATGGGATTTAAGCTTGGTGCTCTCTGTTCTCCAGAAACGTCCATTTGAGAATAATCAGGAGATTTCCTTGCCTACGTTGTCCCAGAAGGTGGAATTCTTGATGACTAATAAATCGACCCATAGGGTGTCAGAGCTGGCAGTATTATCCTGCCCTACTCCCTATTTGGTGCTTTACAGAGATGAGGTGGTTCTTCGTCCCTGTCTATCGTTCCTACCAAAAGTTGTCTTGGACTTTCATTTGAATGAGGAAATTGTGTTGCCTTCTTTGTGTCCCGAGCCGGCTCACCCCATGAAATTCGCTTTGCATGCCTTGGATGTGGTTCGAGTGATTCGGGTGTATCTGGTAGCCACAGAGTCCTTTCGGAGGTCAGACTCACTTTTTGTGGTTACACAAGGACCAAGGAAAGGGCTGGCCACTTCGGCTTCCATCTCCAGATGGATCCAACATTAACTCAAGTCTATTCTATAATGGTTGGGTTCCTCCTTTCCCTATGACAACTCATTCTACTCGGGCGCTTAGTACGTCTTGGGTTTCCCATCATCAAGCGTCAATATCGATCAAAGTAAATATTTTTGGCATCTGTGAGAGCTTCTTTTGGCTGCAAGGTTTTGAAGGCTGCTGTTTAAGGGGCTGTTCCCTCTTGAGGGGTCTTTTTCTTTAAATTTGTATTTTAGACATGGCTCCTGTGTCCTGGTTGAGCTCCTATGACCCGGTTAGGGCTTTTGTGTTTAGCCTTGGGTTATTTTCCCCACCTCTCATTTTCCTTTTGGCACTGCTTATGGACGTCCCCATAGTCAGAATTAATGGAGCGATGTGTCCACCAATGATCTAAAAGAGAAAATAGGATTTTTGTACTTACTGTAAAATCAATTTCTTTTAGTTTATCGATGGGCACAGCAGCCACCCCTCTATGGAGTTTTGATACTTCTAATACTACTTGCTACTAAACTGAATACCTATAGCAGAGAGGGGGTTATATACCAGCTGAGGACAGTCCATGGGCGTAGCCAAGGTTTTTTTTTTTTTCCTCCCTAGTCCTACTCCTGCAGAAGGCGATATAACCCTATATTATTATTATTATTATACAGGAATTATATAGTGCCAACAGTTTATGCAGCGCTTTACAACAGTAGGGCAGACAGTACAATTACAATACAATTTGATACAGGTGAGGATCAGAGAGCCCTGCTCGTTAGAGCTTGCAATCTAGGAGGGAGGGTCAAGTTATACAAAAGGGTGATAGCTGTGGGGGATAAGCTAATGGAGAACATAGTGCAGTTGTTAGATGGAGGCAGAATAGGCTTCTCTGAAGAGGACATTTTTCAGGGATTTCCCAAAAGTGGATAAATGTGGAGACAGTCTGACAGATTGGGGTAGCAAATTCCAGAGGATGGGTGAAGTTCGGGAGAAGAGCTGGAGGTGGATATGGGAGGAGGTGATGAGGGAGCTAGAGAGCAGGAGGTCTTGGGAGGACCGAAAGGGAGATTAGGTTTGTATTTTGAGACTACGCTAGTAGCAGCTGGAGGCAGAGTTTTTGATGGCTTTGTAACTTATTGTTAGTATTTTGAATTTAATTTGTTGGGCAAGTGGAAGCCAATGGAGGGATTGGCAGGGAGGGGTAGCAGACACTGAGCCGTTTGTAAGGTGTATGAGTCTGACAGTAGCATTCATGATGGACTGAAGGGGAAATAGTCTATTTAAAGGTAAGCCAATGAGGAGGTAGTTGTAGTAGTCAAGGCGAGAGATAACCAGGGAATGAATCAGGAGCTTTGTGGTTTCATTGGTTAGAAAGGACATAGTTTAGAGATATTGCGGAGGTTGAGGCGGAAAGTTTTGGAAAGTAATTGGATGTGAGGCCGAAAGGTGAGTTCAGAGTCCAGGATAACACCTAGCACGCTGACACGTGGGAATGGGTTATCAGCTGACCCAGGGAAGAGGTGTAGTTTGAAAATAAGAGGTCCAGGAACAGAACCTTGGGGAACCCGACAGAGAAGAGGAGTGGAGGAAGTAGAATTGTAGGTGACCCTGAAGGTGCGTTGGGATAGGTAGAGTGAGGGCCACTGAAGAGCACAGTCACGGAGACCAAGGGAGTACATTTTGTTGAGGGGGGGGAGTGGTCAATTGTGTCAAAGCCAGCTGAAAGGTCCAGAAGTAGGAGTACTCAGTTGGTTGTAAACCAGGTGTTCAAGGAGTTTAGAGGAAAAGGGGAGCAAGGAGATAGGGGGTAGGTTGTTAAGATTGATAGGCTCCAAGGATGGCTTTATAAGTATGGTGGTGACCAGTGCATGTTTTGGAGCATTGGGGAAAATGCCAGAGGTGAGGGAGAGATTGAAGATGTGAGTTAGAGAGTGTAGGATAGAGTCAGAGGGCGACTGTAGTGTTTGAGAGGGAAATAGGTACCAGGGGGCAGGTGGTTAGGTGGGCGTTAGAAAGGAGTCTAGCAACTTTGTCTGTAGTAGCAGATTTTAATAAGGGGAGTGTCAATTATACCTGTTGATATTGGGGTCTTAACTGAGGGAGATACCTGTAGAGTGGATATTTCATCACAGATTTTATCAATCTTGTTTTCAAAGTGATTAGCAATCTCCTGGGCAGTAAGTCAGTGGGTGGAGGACGAGGTAGATAGTTGAAGGTAGAGAAAAGTTTACTGGACTGGATGAGAAGGTGTTAATAAGAGTTATAAAATAGGTCTCCTTGGCAGTGTGGAGGAAAGAATAGTATTTTTGGAGGGCAGATTTGTATTGGTTGAGGTCTTTGAGAGACTTGGTCTTGTGCCACAGACGCTCAAGAGAGCTACTACGTTTTTTTGAGAATTTTAGTGTCAGCTGTTTGCCAGGGTTGTAGGAGTCGAGGCCTGATTCTGCTTGTAGTGAGGGGAGCAAGCTTGTCCAGGGCGGAAGACAGGGATTTATTGTAGATGGAAGTGGCTTGATTGGGGCAGGACAGAGGAGAGATTTTGTCATAGAGATGGTCAGTAGCAGAATAGAGGAGAGAAGAGTTGAAGTTCCGAAGAGTTTCTACAAGTGATGGTTAGGCAATTGGAGGAAAAGGTGGTGGAAGACAGGGAGAGAGAGAAATAAAAGGTGATGGTCGGAGAGAGGAAAAGGATTGTTTGAGAAGTTGCATGGAGTGCAAAGGTAGAAGAATACAAGGTAAAGATTAATGGTGTACTGTGTCCGTCGATGAACTCTGAGAACTGTATTTTATGGTACGTACAAAAATCCTATTTCTCTGCTACAGATTCGCTAACTGGTCTCCTCCCCACTCTCAATTTTTGGCTGGACATTGAAAGGAAAAGGGGCATTCTAAAGAGCTTCTGTCTCCATCACCCTGTTCCCTCCTCCTATCAGCATGCTACTTATGTTGCTTCTCCCTCCCCCTTTCTGAGCTTTGCAGTGATCACTGAGACCAATCACAGCAATCACATGTCAGTTGTTCTAAATGGCTTTCATTCATAGCCATTCATTGTGTACTATTGTGATCTCTGTGATTGCACATGAATGGATGGCATTCACAAAGTAAAAATTAATCCTTATACAGTGACCATCAATGTAATAGGGAATCACAGTGTAAAAAAAAACACGATCACCTTCCCAGGGTAGTACAGTGTCACTATGGTGACACTGTACTTCTCTTGTGATTATGTAAAAACATTGTAAAAGACAACAAATGATAATAAAAAGGTTTCCTTTTTTTTTTTTCATTACATAATGTCATCAGTTGGTGTCCCTAATCACCACCACACCAATCTTGTGATGCTGTACTGCTCTGGTGACAGTATTTAAAATAAAAAATAATGCGGAAAGTAACCAAATGTTATTTTATTTCTTCCAAAACATTGTGGCAAAAAATGACAACTTCAAAAAACTGATCATGATCATGCCTCTTACTAAATACCTTGGTATACTTTTAAAAAATTGGTCATTTTGGGGGTTATCTGTACTGTCCTGACATTTTAGGGGCCCAAGATGAGCACCACTGCAGTAGTACCATTTTTGGATGCCATTAAGAATACATTGACACCCACATGCAGATTGCAAGGGCAACACATTCACCTGCAGTTAGGGAAATGTGCATGGAACGTGCCTTTACTTCTGGTGTGAACTAGTCCTTAAAGTATAACACTGACCGGGAAAAATATGTAATCTCTGACCATTAAAAAAAATCATATAAGTGGCAGAATAAAAATCATATTAAAAATAATTTATGGCAACTATAAAAACGTGGGGTTCTTACCCATTCCTACTCCATCCAAAATGGAAAAATTGGACTTTGCAAGTGAACTCGGTGACATCAGCGGGCTGAGTTGCCCTCCGGGTGCCCTGTGTTTTGCTTGGATTCTTATAGTGAGTTTTCCTTTCCCTTGGAGTTCCGTTGCAGTCCCCTGCAACATGGCAGCTGTCACCAATAAATAGATGTCACACCTCCTTTTATGGATTTTCCAGAATGTTAAAAATTATGAAAGGACTCCTCTCTATATGTACAGCTCTAAGATAATTAACAGGTCCTATTTTATAGAGTTTATTCAGATGGCCGCTGAGACTGGTTCCCTATGCTGAGTCACTTTTTGCTGCATGAGCATCCACCTTGGAGTTGCGTGCCGGCAGCCCATAGAAATGAATAAGGATACAGTGGCTGCATGGACACAGTCTCAGGTCAAAATTTTGAATTGTGGACAGCAGCGGGTGTATGGATCTCAATGCAGTGTCAAATTTTGTCATGTGACTGTGTGCATCCCTTTCTATGAACTGCCTGCAAGCAGTCGGAGCCGCGGTACTAATGATCCGACATTAGTACAGCGATCTCCCTCACTGAGCTCCTGTGTTCTGACAGGAGGCCATCCCTCCCCACCAGAACACTTAGATCAGTGCTCTAAACAGCTTGCTGTTAATTCATTAAACAGCGTTTTCAGTTTACAGATACAGTTAAGAGTTGTAAAGGAAGAAGGTTTTTTTTTATCTTAATGCATTCTATGCATTTGGAATAAAAACCTTTTGTGTGTAGCAGTTTTCCCAGCACCCCCTAATTACCTACCTGAGCCCCTTCTCTCTCCAGCGATGTTCACGATCAACTCAGCCATCCAGGGCACTCCTGATTGGCTGAGACAGACAAACGGTGGCGTCAATGGCTCCTGCGGCTGTCAGTCAAAGTCAGTCAGCAAATCGGGGGAGAGATGAGGTGGGATCAGGGCGGGGCTCTGTGTCTGAATGGCTACACGGAGCTCTGACTCGGCTTGGGTGCCCCCATAGCAAGCTGCTGCCTGAGGGGCACTCAAATGAGGGAGGGGCCAGAAACAGCAAAGAGGGACCCAAGAAGAGGAGGATCTGGGCTGCTTTGTGCAAAACCAACTGCACAGAGGAGGTAAGTATAATATGTTTGTTATTTAAAGTGATTGTAAAGACTTTTTTTTTTTTTTTTTTTTAAGTTCCACTTAACTTTGCCATCACAATTTTTTTATTTCAGACTTTAAGGCTGGGTTCACACCACAGCGATGCGGGAACGCCGCGAATCCGCGGCGTTTTCCCGCATCGCATGACTCCCGCCGGCAGTTCACATTGCCCTATGCGAACGGCTGGGAGTGTCAATGAAATGTTAATGACACCCCCAGATCCGTCCGCATATCGCAGTGCGATCTGCAGACTCGCACAGGAATCGGATCGCATGGTGTGAACACCCATGCGATCCGATTCTGCTGCGGACCAAAAAAAGGGTCCCGTGCGAGTTTGCTGCGGGACCGATGCGAATTCAGCCATACTATCTGTATGGCTGAACTCGCATCGCTACAGAGATCGGATGTGATTTGCACTGCAGTGCGGTGCGAATCACATCCGGATCTCCCCCCGCAGCAGTGTGAACCCGGCCTTAAACAAATTTTTTACCACGCTTTATAAGTTAAGATTCCCATTTAAAGTATAAGTTGCATCACAATATTTAAAACAGTTCAAAGGGCATTTTCCATCATTTAGGGTCCCATTTACATTATTGTTTTATGTAAGTTATGTTGTATGTAAGTTGTTGTAAACCTCTGAAGTGAAAAATGAACAACGCATATCGTTTGCTAGATCAGCACCACGGACATGTAACAAAGGATGCAAAGAAATATTTTGTATGTTTAATTAAATGGCATTCAGTTTGGGTTTACATCGACTTTAGCAAACTTTTTTTTGCCTGTATTGGTCCTTTCCAGTTGAAGAAAAGTGACTTCCATTGTTCTGTGCGCGGATTACTATAATCCTAACAATTAAATATGAAGCAAAGTAGTGTGGACTTTTAGCACTAACATCCAAATGGCCTTTTTACGTAGCTCCCCTTCCTCCTCCATTGTGTTATGTCTGTAAATAAGGAAGTCGACCTTCATTAGTAAGAAGGTAAACTTGAGGATATATTTGTGATTTTTGGGGAAGAATTCTCCCATGCGCACCAAGCACCCTTTCTCAAGGCCAACCCAGCATACATATAGAGTACCATATCTTGCGTCTTCCTATTTAAATCTTGGTGTCCTCTGTATTTCTTATGGATCGGTGCGATAATCTAGCATGAAACTTGTCCTGCACTTTGCCTCTGTAATAAAGACCGCTCACTGCTGCTCTCTCTCCTTGTGCATTGGGACTGGTCTTGTCTCCGCCCCCTGCTGTAGTTTTCTGCATGTAGTCTGCAGTGGGTGGAGCCAATTTGGTCCCTCCCACAGCCCTGCTTTCGGCACAGGCTATGTCTAGCTCAGTAATTCAGGGTTTGCAAATGAATTAATTGCATACCAAGTGAATTTACTTTATAGCCATTGTGGCTTTTGTGGAGTATTTATTGTATAATAAAAGTTTTAGTGACCAGTTTAGAGTTCACTTTTAAGTGTTGTCACATAGACGTGTCACAGCGCTTATTTTCCTGTTTAATGTCTTTTACAGAGCAAATTGGACAGAATATTTTGGAGAACCTGAACCAGGACCGGGAGAAGATCCAGAGAGCAAGAGATCGAGTAAGTCATTGTGTCTGTACCAGTAGACTCTAAAAATGTTACTAAACCCAGAACCTGCATTCACTATATCTGGTCTCCCACAGTACACAGAACATGGAAATGCAATTATTTTAGTAAATATAACCACTTCAGCTCTGGAAGGATTTGCTTCCTTAACCACCTCAATACAGGGCACTTACACCCCCTTCCTGACCAGACCAATTTTCAGCTTTCAGTGCTCTCACAGTTTGAATGACAATTACTCAGTCATGCAACACTGTATCCATATGAAACTTGCGTCCTATTTTCCACACAAATAGAGCTTTCTTTTAGTGGTATTTAATCACTAGTGGGTTTTTTATTTTTTGTGCTATAAATAAAATAATACGTAAATTTTGTGAAAAAAATGCCTTTTTCTTTGTTTCTGTCATAAATTTTTGCTAATTAGTAATTTTTCTTCATAAATTTTGGCTAAAATGTATACTGCTACATATCTTTGGTAAAAATAACCCACATTAGTATATATTATTTGGTCCTTGTGAAAGTTATAGAGTCTACAAACTATGGGGCCAATATCTGAAAATTGATCACTTCTGATCAGGCCTTCAGTACTTCAGGTGTACCTCATTTCTTGAGACACTAACAAGTCAGGAAAGTACAAATACCCGCCAAATGACCCCTTTTTAGAAAGTAGACATTCCAATGTATTAAGTAAGTAGCATGGTGAGTTTTTTTAAGTTGTAATTTTTTTCCCACAATTCTTTGCAAAATTAAGATTTTTTAAAATTTTTTTTTTTTTTTTCAAAATTGTCATATTATCAGGTTATTTCTCACACACAGCATATGCATACAACAAATTACACCCCAAAATACATTCTGCTACTCTTCCCGAGAGACTTTTACACAGCCTGGCCACATACAGAGCACCAACATTGATGTAGTACCTTCAGACGTTCTACGAGCAAAAATGACGCATCTCATTTCACAGCCACCTATTACACTTTTGAAGGCCCTGGAGTACCAGGACAACGGAATTGCCCATAAAATGGCCCCATTTTGGAAAGCAAACACCCCAATGTATAATCTGTGAGGCATAATGAGTCTTTTGAACGGTTCATTTTTTTCCAGAAGTCTTTGGAATATGTGGAAAAAAATGAGAACGCATTTTTTTTTTTTACACAAAATTGTCAATTTATAAGATATTTCTAACACATAGCATGTATATAGCAAAAATTACACCCCAAAACACATTCTGCTACTCCTCCCGAGTATGGTGATACCCTGTTTCCCCTAAAATAAGACCTAGCGTGATTGTCTGTGTTGGCTGCAATATAAGCCCTACCCCCCAAATAAGCCCTACCCTTTTTCCCTGAAAATAAGCCCTACCCTGAAAATAAGACCTACAAGGACTTTAACTAGGGCTTATTTGGGGGGTAGGGCTTGTATTACAGCCATTACCGACAATCACGCTAGGTCTTATTTTAGGGGAAACAGGGTACCACATCTGTAGGATTTTTACACAGCCTGGTCACTTAGAGAGGCCGAACATTCTAGGCGTTCTAGGAGCATAAATTACACATCTCATTTCATTCCTACCTATCAAACTTTTGAAGGTCCTGGAGCACCAGGACAAAATGGAATTACCCACAAAATGACCCCATTTTGGAAAGCAAACACCCCAACATATATTCTACGAGGCATGGGCTGCAAATAGGTACTCGGGTACTCTGATGGGCTGCAAATAGGTACTCGGGTACTCTGGTGTCCTGGTGACAGGTACTCAGGTACTCTGATGGCTTGGTGACAGGTACTCGGGTACTCTGTTGGCCTGGTGACAGGTACTCGGGTTTTCTGATGGCCTGGTGATAGGTACTCGGGTACTCTGATGGCCTGGTGATAGGTACTCGAGTACTCTGATGGCCTGGTGACAGGTTCTCTGATGGCCTGGTGACTGGTATTTGGGTACTCTGAAGGGCGGTGATAGGTACTCAGGTACTCTGATGGCCTGGTGACAGGTACTCGGGTACTCTGATGGCTTCGTGACAGGTACTCGGGTACTCTGATGGCCTGGTGACAGATTCTCTGATGGCCTGGTGACAGGTACTCGGGTACTCTGATGACCTGGTGACAGATTCTCTGATGGCCTGGTGACAGGTACTCGGGTACTCTGATGGCTTGGTGACAGGTACTCGAGTACTCTGATGGCCTGGTGACAGATTCTCTGATGGCCTGGTGACTGGTATTTGGGTAATCTGAAGGGTGGTGATAGGTACTCAGGTACTCATATGGACTGTGTCAGGTACTCGGGTACACTCAGATGAACTTTGACAGGCACTCAGGTACTCAGATGAACTGTGACAGGTACTCAGATGAACTGTGACAGGTACTCAGATGAACTGTGACAGGTACTCAGATGAACTGTGACAGGTACTCAGATGAACTGTGACAGGTACTCAGATGAACTGTGACAGGTACTCGGGTACTCAGATGGACTGGGACAGGTACTCTGGTACTCTGATGGGCTGTGACAGGTACTCGGCTACTCTGATGGGCTGTGACAGGTACTCGGCTACTCTGATGGACTGTGACAGGTACTCAAGTACTCTGATGGACTGTGAGTGACAGGTACTATGAGGGGTGGGGACAGGTCCTCTTTATTGGGGGGGGGGGGGCAATCAGTGTGATTGGTGTACACTGTAAGCGGTAACGAGATGTTACCGCAATCTCCTCCTCACACACGATCAGTGGCTGTTCACCCCCTCCAGTGGCGAGCGGTGTCTCCGTGACACGCTGCCACCGAAGAAACAGGGATGCGGGTGCATGATCGCGCTAATTCCCTGTTTAAACGGGAGGCTGTCATATGACGCCCTCCCGCCACAATAGGTCCACCGCCGGAAAGTAGTTAATGACCAGGCCCCTAATTTTTTTTTTGCGGCACTGCATCTTTTTAACTGACAATTGCACAGTCATGCGACTCTGTACTCAAACAAAATTTACTTCTTTTTTTTTTACTCATAAATAGAGCTTTCTTTTAGTGGGTTACTTTTCAGCGTTTATTTTTTGCGCTATAAACAAAAAAAGACTGACAATTTTGAAAAAAAAAAAAAAAATTTTTTTTTTAACTTTTTTCTATAATACATATCAAAATTTTATTTAAAAAAAGTATTCATCAATTTAAGTAAAAAATACAATATTGATTGGTTTGCGCAAAAGTTATCATGTCTACAAAATGCAGGATACATTTAGGGACTTTTATTTATTTTTTATTGTTTTTACTGGCAATGGTGGCAAACTGAGATTTTTAGTGGGACTGCAACATTGCAGCTTACAAATTTGATCCCAAATGACACTTTTTAAGGATCAGTGACATTATTACATTGATCAGTGCTATAAAAATGCACTGATCAATGTAAAAATGACACTAGCAGGGAAGGAGTTAACACTAGGGGGTGATCAATGGGTTAACTGTGTTGCCTCAGTGTGTTCTAACTTTAGAGGGGATGGGCTAGACGAACACTACAGAGATCACTGTTCCCGATCACTGGGAGCAGTAGATCTGTCATGTCCCTAGGCAGAACAGGGAAATGCCTTGTTTACATAGGAAGTTGCCTGTTCTACTTGTGTACAAGGCGATTGTGGGCTGCCACTGGACATCGAGTCCACGGGACCCACGACACATCAGTTCACGCAGGAGAGCCGACCTGCCGGAGTATATCTGCATGAGTAGGTTGGCAAGTAGTTAAACTGCTAAATACCTTTTTTCATCAACAGTTAGAGCAAACTTGTGATTTCTGTCAGTGTAGGAGGAATTTTCTTTCTACTCGGACTGTCCTATCTGGCTGCAGGACCCTTGACCCTCTGTCTGGAAAGTGCTGATTGGCTCTGTGCTTATCACATGTACCCTTCCAAAAAAAAAAAAACTCTAGCAGTATACACCAAACTGAGCATGTGCAGAGTGCCTCCTAGGACTTTGTTCTAACAGCAGATGGATTGGGGACAGAAGGGGAGGAACAGAGACAACAGGATCAAACAGCCTTTTTACACAATACAGAGGATTAACCCCTTAGGTTTCATAGTGAGTATAAAAAGCATGCTTTACTGCATATACAGACTGATTTTACTGTTTTGGTTTCTTTTCAGTATGATTAAGTGATGCAACTTTGAAGTCATTTGCATAATTTATGGGTCAAAATCGCACCAAAATAGTACAGGAACCTTTTCCAAAATCATGTTGCGTTGCATTGATGTGAATTACATCAGATTTTCATCTGTTTACATTCATTTTTCATCCACTTACATCCATTTTTTCATCATTTTTTTTGTCAGTTTTTCATGCTGGATGACAGTAGAAAAATTTGATGACACGTCCTTTGTTAAGCACTACCTGGGTCACAGATTAACTTTTGGTTCATAAAGCACATTAAATTATGTAAATCCAATTTTCGTCCAATTCTATTATTTGCAGACCAATGCAGACTTATTCTGTTTAAAACAGATCTGAAGGGAAGCGGATGAAAAATTTATGTAAACAGACGACATTCATTTACATCCGTTTGTCCGTAGAAATACATTGCAGTCCATTTTTTAATCTGTCAACAGACTTACAACTTCAAAACAAAATCACCATGCCTCTCACTAAATACATTGGACTGCCTACTTTCCAAAAAGGGGTCATTTGTACTGTCCTGACATTTTAAGGGCCTCAAGAACTGCACCAGGATTGATACATTTTCAAATATATATATATATATATATATATATATATATAATATACCGTATATGTATTTATTTCTTTTCCATAGTTTGTAGTCACTACTATAAATTTCACACAAACCAATTAATATACACTTAGTGGAATTTTGGCCTTAATTTATTTGATTTTATTTGATACTTTTTAAAATCAAAAGTAGAAAATATTGCTTTTTTTTTATTTTTTTTTGGTATTTTTACGTTATATATATATATATATATATATATATATATATATATATATATATATAATTTTACGTTATATATAATAAATATAATAAAAAATAAAGCTCTAGTTTGAATAAAAATATATAAATTTAATTTGTGTATTTTGTGATCATGCAGTTGCCAGGTAAAGTAAGGCAGTGCCGAATAGCAAAAAATGCCCTGGTCATGAAGGGGGCAAAACCTTCCTGAAATGAAGTGGTTTAAATAGCATTTTTGGTTTGTGTTGCTCTGATAAAATTTAATTCTGCTTTATCCAGTTCACGACCAATTTCCTGCTACAGGGCGGCCATTCTGGGCATAATCACTTATATTTATGTGATTCTGCACTTCCGCATAGGGGGCACGCGCTGATTCTGCTGTGGTTAGTCAGTGGATTTCCACCGGCACCCACTGATCGGCGAGGAGAGACAAAGGAAGGAGCTCTGCCTATGTAAACGATGCAGAGCTTCGTCCTGTCAGCAGGAATGTGGTGGATTTTGTTTCCCTGCTAAGCAGGGATTAAAATCCAGTACATCCCTTAGTAAAAACAGCAAGTTTTGGATTTTTTTCCCCAAAAAATATGTAGCAGAATACATCATTTTATTTTATTTGTTTGTGTTATTGTATTTATTTTATAGCAGAAAGTAAATAATATTGAGTTTTTATTTTTGTTTTGCAAAATTTCCGATGGTCCTTTGTTTATAGCACTTTCCATCTATAAAATCTTCTGCTCTTGTTTTTAACTTTGGATAGTAAAACTTTTTTTTTTCCTGCCAGTTAATACCTTATACAGCCCACTTCTTGTTTCTTGTCTGGTAATAAGCCTAGGCACATGACATCATGTACAGCTCTCTCTCACTCTTGTGAGAGTTTGCCAGCAAGGGAGAGTGGATGAGTTATAAGAGGGCCGATGAGAGCTACAGAGTTATAGGTGTGTCTGGGTAAATCCAGTGAACAGGCAGCAGCTTCAGATGCCCACAGTTAAAGTGGTTGCAGCCAGACTCAGTGGAGGGAGATTTCTGCAGCATATTTGGCAAGTACAGAATCACAGTACAGTGGAAGCTTGCTTAACGAGTAATGCGGTTAAAGAGCGTTTTGAGACGAGCAACTTTTTTTTTAATTCTGACTCGACTTGCGAGTGTTGTCTCGCAAAACGAGCAGAATTCAATCGAATAGGTTGTGCAGTACCACATTTGGCCAGTGGTACGGGAGCGCCAGTGACACTCAGAACTGTTCGGAAATGCTCGGAATCACTTGGAAATACTCGGGAACACTCGAAAATACTCTGTTCCTGAGTGTTTCCAAGGCTTTCCGAGTTCACCCGAGCGGTCTCTCCGACGACCCCCCCGACCTCTGGCCACACATTTCCTTTGACTTATATGGGGAAACTCGCTTTGATATGCAAGTGCTTTGGATTACAAGCATTCTCCTGGAACGGATTATGCTTGTAAACCAAGGTTCCACTCTATAGATAAAACAATATCCAAAATGGTTGGAGGGAAGCTTCATAATGGCAAAGATGTTTTTATTTCAAATTATGTGAGCAGACTGCCGTTGCTCTTTAATGGGGGGGGGGGGGGGGTAAATCTTCCGGAGGTCAAGTGGTTAAAGTGTACCTTCCATAGGTCAGTTTTTTTGACAGCCCTCTCTATGTCTTTAAAGGCTATTTGTAAACAAACTGTTTTCCCCCCTTCCGACAGAACCGGCCTCCGACGGATCCAGGAACCATGATGTCACCATGCCTCCTTACAGACCTTGTAGCTCAAAATCCCTCCAGAATGCACGTTTGCAGTGGGCTAGAATTCATTCTTGGGGGATTTTTAGCACCCAAGTCTGCCAAGGGCATGGGGTATATCAACTGTGCCCCCCAGAAAGGCTGGAGGCCAAAGGGCATTTTTTTTTGGGGTGGGGTGAACATTTTATTTACAAATGGCTTTGAGAGACATTTTTGGTTGAGGACAAGGGCTGACAAATAAGTGGACCTTCCATATGCCAGGAAAGGTCCCCTTTTAATAGTTCCTGAGTAGTAGCACATATTCCTGTTATTAACCACTTCCCGACCAGCGCACGACGATGTACGTCGACAGAATGGCACGGGCAGGCATATTGGCGTACATGTACGTCCAATATTCGTTGCCGCCGTGCCATCGGGAGCGCGCCGGCGGCGGCACGCTGGTCGGGACCCCCGTGAGTCCGGTCGCGGGACCCGCGGACTCGATCGCCGCGGGCATCCCCGCGATCGTCTCACGGAGCGGCCGAATGGAGGAAATGCTGTATAAACAACATTTTCCCATTCTGCCTAGCAACTAGTGACGCTGATCTCTGCTCCATGTGATTGGAGCAGAGATCAGTGTACACTAAATGAAAGCCCAACCCCCCCACAGTTAGTAACACACCCCTAGGAACACTTAACCCCTACACTGCCACCCACAGGTTAACCCTTTCACTGCCAGTGTCATTTACACAGGAATCACTGCATTTATATAGCAGTGATTACTGTATAAATGACAATGGTCCCAAAAATGTGTCAAAAATGTCCGATGGGTCCCCGACAATGTCGCAGTCACAATAAAAATCGCAGATCGCCGCCATTACTAGTAAAAAAAAAAATAATAAAAAATTATTAATAAAAATGCTATAAAACTATCCCTATTTTGTAAACGCTATAACTTTTGCGCAAACCAATCAATAATCGCTTATTGCGATTTTTTTTACCAAAAATATGTAGAAGAATACATATCGGTCTAAATTGAGGGAAAAAATGTTTTTTTATATATTTTTGGGGGATATTTATTATAACAAAAAGTAAAAAATAATGCGTTTTTTTCAAAATTGTCGCTCTATTTTTGTTTATAGCGCAAAAAATAAAAACCGCAGGGGTGATCAAATACCACCAAAAGAAAGCTCTATTTGTGGGGAAAAAAAGGACGTCAATTTTGTTTGGGAGCCACGTCGCACGACCGCGCAATTGTCAGTTAAAGCGACGCAGTGCCGAATCGCAAAAAGTGGTCTGGTCTTTGACCAGCAAATTGGTCCGGTCTGAAAGTGGTTAAATGCTTGCATGGCCACCTACTGGCTATGTCTGGTATTGCGGTGGAACAATGAGGGCCCCGTTTTTGTTTTCTCTAGTGTTCTGGTTGGTCAGGACTCATTTACTACATTTGGGGGAATCTAAGCACACAAGGAGATTTTCATTCTTTTTGAAAATTATTCATATTCTTGTTAATCTCCTATAGCTGTTTGTTATTTGATAACGAAGACCTTCTTTTCTGTCCTTAGCTCAGGGAAACCGACACAAATCTGGGGAAAAGCTCCAGGATTCTGACGGGAATGTTACGAAGGTAAGACGAAGGTAGGGAGATATTTCCTTGTTCCTCGGTGGTCGACATGCATGAAATCTCACTGTGGGAATTAACATATCTATGAACATCGCCGATTGTCAAAAGTTGCAAAAAGCATCACATACATTTTTAGTCTCTTTGAAAACTCGAGTGAGAACATAAATTTACACAAAGAAAAATATTTGTGTTTGCATTTCTTTTATTCAATGACCGTATGCTGGTAAAGATGTTTTGGATCGATTTTCATAGCAGCGTGCCTTCATATTGTAAACCTGATTAGATAAAATAGTTTCTTGTACAGATTGTTCACACTTTAGGCAGATAAAAAAAAGCATGCACATTAATGCAGCTCTTGTTAAGGGGATTTTAAATGGAAGCAGTGTAAGTACCTGAATTTCAACTAGTATCAGCCTCCTACAGTCCCTGTACAGCAGGGCTGAAGCGTGTCAGGATCAAGCAGCACATGGAGCCAATCAGTTCATGTGTAGATGAGAAGTATGCTGATGGGAGGAAAGAACAACGTGACAGAGAGATCATCTCATCATTGTGTAGCTTCTCTTTTCAGTCTAGTCACAGGTTGGGCCAGATCCAAGCAACCTGGGCTCAAAAGAAGTGGTCTGAGTGATGCTGGCCATGAGACTGAGGACATAGAAGAAGCACAAAGAGCCAGTTGTGCTGACAAGGGGCATGTTCATAGGAGGAGAGACAGAGATGAGCTTATCAGTCTGCTGCTTCTCCACTCCCTGTCCAGTCACAGACTGAGGGAGAGAAAAAAACTTTCATTTTTATTTTTTTGCTTGTCGTGCAGCATTGTCCTGGATTTGGATACTCCAGATACATCCAGCATTGTCTTGCTGCAATCTACAAGTCAGGTGCAAGGCTGCCATCTTTCGTCCTCCTCAGTCAAGAGAAGCTGCCTCTTCCAGCTTCTGATGATGAGCATAACTCTGCCCACCAGCCACTGTTATTAGCTACTCCAGCAGCTTCCTGAGATATTTGACTTGGAGGCCCAAGAGGCTCAGACAGCAGAGACACGTCAATGGCGGACAGCGGATGAAAGGGGTCAGGACTAACGTGTTAAAAATAAATAAAGAGCCCCAAAAAAGTGCTGATTCATATTGGGGATGTGGACAGCTGTGCACAGAGTTTCAGGGGATTTGAAGGGTGTAAAGTGCCACATTAACTCCAGCAGAGAGGTTCCTTCCTGGGCCAACAGGGCTTTGTTGTGTGTCAGAGCTGTGTACATTTTAGAACTGGATGGGACAGAAATATAGGTACTTTGATAGGTTAAGTATACACGCTATATTGTCAAAAGTATTGGGAGGCTTGCCTTTACATGCACATGAACTTTAATGACATCCCAGTCTTAGACCGTGGGGTCTCTGTGCATGCCAGTCAAGTTCCTCTACCCAAAATTCACTCATCTATGTCTTTATGGACCTTTCTTTGTGCACTGGCCCAAATCATTTGGTGGAGGGGGGATTTTGGTGTGGGTTTTTTTTTCAGAGGTTGGGCTTGGCCCCTTAGTTCCAGTGAAGGGAACCCTTAAGGCATCAGCATACCAAGACATTTTGGACAATTTCATGCTCCCAACTTTGTGGGAACAGTTTGGGGATGGCCCATTCTTGTTCCAACCTGATTGTGCACCAGTGAACTAAGCAAGGTCCATAAAGAGTCCTGACCTCAATCTGATAGAACACCTTTGGGATGAATTAGAGTGGGGACTGCGAGCCAGGCCTTCTTGTCCAACATCAGTGCCTGACCTCATAAATGCGCTTTTGGGAAGAATGGTCAAACATTCCCATAGACACACACTAAACCTTGTGGACAGCCTTCCTAGAAGAATTGAAGCTGTTATAGCTGCAAACAGTTTATCAACTCAATATTGAACCCTATGGACTAGGATGCCATTAAAGTTCATGTGCGTGTAAAGGAACGTGTCCCAATACTTTTGGCAATTTAGTACGTATATATTTGTATTTGTGTATCTAGCTGTTTTCCTAGAGTTCAGCTTTAAGATGCTGCACCCCGCCTCTCTTGAGATGAAACAAAAGCATAGACCAACGGTACATTTAGTAAGATCAGTAAATTGGCCAAAAAGTTTCAAGTACTGAGTAGTAGAATTTTATCAGCTAAAAAAAAACGTTTGCTTTTGGTCCTGAAAAAACGACCATCATCTTAACCCACGACACCAAAGAATGGGTTAAATCCAATGTTTCCTCAGCCTCCCACCTCTGCAGTTCAGGCCCGCAGGATGGACTGATTAAGAGTAATATGAAAATGACACCATCTAAATGTGAAATCCTGCCGGGAGAAGCAGAGCAATTGATATAGATGCTCCGGTGCGTGTAGACAATCAGGCGGGAGGGGGGGGGTCGGAGGTCTCCCCAGCCCGGTCCTCAGCCACATGAGCTGTAACAAATACCTGCCGCAAGTCTTTCGTTTTGTCAAATCTCATTAAAGGGGCCCTTCGCTTCATGTCGATTGAGCTGTCTCAAAATCATTCATCATTTTTAGCGGAAACAAAAAAAAGCGCCCGTTATTTAAATAATATCATATTAATGTTAAAGTTCAGTTGTCACTTAGCGCCCGGGATTAATCAGACATAACATTTAGAGAAAATAGTTTATTCTAACCGTTCCGGCCTTTTAGGCTGAATAAGGATTTATGGCATCAGCCGTCCCCAAGCTTCTCTTTCTGCTTGATGTACCGCACCTTGCGAGGAGAGACGCGGCCAATGTTATCGGATGCGGGGAATCCTTTCTTAACTGCTCATTTGGATTCATTTGGGGGTTATTCGGAAAGGTAGAGCTGTGAGAACATGACAAAATCTTTCAGTTTACAGAGACCAAATGTGCTGTGGACACCTTCAGAATCGTAGATTTGTTACAGGCCAAAGCTGTTGATGGACCTAAGATGCCATCTAGGCATTTGTGTACTGTCAGATCATTGATTGGCCTTAGGTCATTTCTGGGGGGCTTGAGCACCATCAGACCATCAACTGTCCTAAGTTGATATCTGGATTCTTGGGCACTGTCAGACTTTTGATTGGCCTAAGGTGGCATCTAAGGCGCTTGAGCACCATCAGACTGTCACCGGGCCTAAGTTGGCATCTACGGAGCTTGAGCACTGTCATACCATCATTTTGCCTAAGATGGTATCCAGGGCGCATTGGACACTCGCAAACTATTGATTGGCCTAAAGTGGCATCTGGGGCACTTTGGCACTGTCAGACTGTTGACTGACCCAAGGTGGCAGCTAGGCCATGTGTTAACTATCATACCATTCATAATTCTAATGTGGCAACTAGGGCTTGTGTGCACTGTCAGACAATCAGCTGACCTAAGGTAGCATCTAGAGTGAGTGGACACTGTCAGATCGCAGACTAAAGTGACATCTAGGGTGTGGGAGCACTGTCAAACAATCAATAAGCCTAAGGTAGCATCTAGAGAGCACAAGCAAGGTCAGAACATTTATTGACTTAAGGTGGCATCTAGAGTGCATGAACACTGTCAGACCATCAATTTGTGTACAAACATTTCAGCTGTTATGTTTCAATGCTGCATGTTCAATGGGCAGTGTACATAATTTTTGCCGAGAAATTAGGTGTAAGCTTCTGCATCCATACCAGTCGACTGATTGGAGTTCAGAGGTCTCCAGAGGTATTTATATAGGGTCTAACCCCTACTTTACAAAAATATATAGCTATGTATATTTAAATCTGACCTCTAGCCTCCTCTTCAATCTTCCACAGTTATACAGGGCTCCGCTCCTGTACTGAAATGACTTACTCTGATTTCACTGCACATTGTAAACTTTTCACAATATGCACTAAAAGCTGTAGCAAGTCAGATATAACCCAGGTCATTTCCTGGCTGGAGGAATTCCAGTATGATCTAACTCTTACCTTCCCAGCTTAACTGTCCTTGGCCCACCCCTTTCATTCATCAGAGTTCAGATTTTTAAATTATGGAGTCTCAGCGTCACATGTGGGTGTTACCTAGGGCAGTCTGCATGCGAATACAGCCTGCCTAGTCAACTCGCTGCTTGCATCTGAGATTAAGTATTTTAAGAGTATTACTGAGTGCTGTGCAGACATCGGGGAGCCATGTACTGCACCCTGCTAGTTCTTCCCACCAGCCAAGACCAGCCTGAATTGCATAGAGAAGCACAGATCCAGTGATGATGTCACTGGGTTTAAAATATGACATGTCATGAAAAACTGGTTTTATTGAAAAATTTTATTAGCATATTGATGGGAGGGGGAGTGAGTATGAATCAGAAAATATAAGCAGATTAAACTTCAGTTTAGGATTACATTAAAGTGTATCTAAAACCAAAACTTTTTTTTTTTTTCAATTTTGTATAGAGTATCAGGTTTTATTGCTGTCTGTGCCCCCACCAGGGACATCCACCCTATCGATTTGCCCTGGTGACTGTTGTTCTCAAACTAAAAGTAATGGCAAATGCAAAATTTTACAGCTGTCATCGAAGCGGGAAAAAGGGGTACAGATAAAAGATAAATAATGAAGATAACAATTTTAAAGATAAAAAAAAAAGGAAAAGGGGGTAATCTTCTAATAAGAATATGTGTTCCAGTGTCAACTATCTAAATGGGATTTCCCCTCACTTTGGAAACAAATCTGACTTCCTGTTTTGTCTCCCTGACAGGAAGTGAAGGGAAATCTCGCAAAACGCAACAAAATAGATGTATTTGAAAGTTTTGCACATATTGGCAGTTAATTATTTACTATCTGACTGCCAAACTCTGTGATCTGTTCTTTACACATTGGTCAAGTCTGTTGTGTCCTCTAATTGGGGGTGAATTTTCTACCACAGTGACCTTATCCTCTCTAGTTTGGTCGTGTGGACTCAAGAATCATCATTTCTGTTCTTTTAAAGTCACATTTATCCACCTAAAACCGCCACTTTTTTTGCGGGGCCCAAGCTCTGATTATTCCAAGCTCGCTGAAAGGTAAACCCAGAAATAACACAAAGTAACCTCTCTCTATGGTTCATCCCAGCTCCATGTTTATTTTTCCTTCTTAAAATGGATCTTTACAGTCGCCTATTTGTTTCCTCAGAGCTTCCTCTTTTAAAAGAAATAACAAAAAAAAAAAGGCAGAAAAGGAAACCTCAAGGAACATTTTCTAAAAAGGCTGAGATATTTTTTTAAGAGCATTTTGAATCCTTTAGGAGCTGCTGAGTGGTGGAGTGCAAAGAGGTAAAAATAAGCCAAGAGCAGTGCCAGTCTGTGAGCCCGAGGTCATCATAAACACCAACCAGGACACCACAGAAGTGGGCAATGGACAAGTTAAATTTAAACAGGGATTTTTTTTTTTTTTTAGATGTGCACCTAAATATTCAGCGTGTGCTAGTTTTTTGTTTTCTAAATATGTAAAAACTACAGTATATGAGCTTGTTGGACATCCTATTCCAAAACCATGGGCAATGGGAAGTTCCCCATTGTCCCATATTAATGACCTCCACTCTTTAAAGAAGAATTTCAACTAGATTTTTTTTTTTTGTATTTTTATTAAAAGAGACACATGGGAATTTTTTTTTATTTTAGAATCATACTTGCCTAAGTGGATGCAGCATCGGACAGATGCTGCATCTGCCCACCCGCTGGCTCTAAGGCTGAGAACTAAGTGATCAAACACCACTGATCACTCGGTTCTCAGTGCTTCCTGAGCAGAGAGCTGGTGACTGTCAGTCAACAGCTTTCTGCTCTGCCCCTCCCCCCCACATGCTCACTGGAACGCTGGACTGTGGAGGGGGCGGGAGCGGCCGGCTCGGGCTCTCAGTGGTTTGCTGAGAGGCTGAGTCGGGTGCCGGTCCAGGCATGTAGGACCTGCTCTTTGACATGAGCCAGCAGCTGGTTTAGCCTGCTGTCTGCTGTAAATGGGTCACTGGAGTGCAGAACAATCTATACTCCTCTGATCCATAGAAGTACAGCCAAATGAGCTTTGGTTGTACTCCTTTAACGTGATGTATTTCATTACAGCAAAATCCAATTACAAAGATAAAACAGCCATTCTCAAACTAGCATTTCTTTAGAGGTTGCTAGGGGTTCCTTGAGCTGTGACTGATTGATCTCCAGCTTGATGGTGCGTGCATAGTTTTGGGGCTAGCGCCACTTGGCAGAGCCAGCTTCATGACACCAATGACCATGGATTTGCAGGTCTTTTTAGCTGTCTGTAAGGGGGGCATTCGTCTCACTGGCCAAAAATGTAAGGGGCATTTTTCTCAGTGACCACCAATGATTTAGCTTTAGCAAAGGTTCCCCAAAACTGGGTTCATAAAGGGATAAATGGTTGAGAAAGGTGGAATAGAATGAACACATCTAATAGAAATACAATTTACCAAATTAGAATTTAGAATTCAAAGTTAGAATTTACAAAAAAAAGCATGTATTTAGCAGTTTCAGCATACAGAGTATTTGGTAGAATCAATGGAATCTAACAAGAAGCCTCATGAATAACAACCAGGGTTTCCTAATGTGACTATCATATACTTTGGTTTCTATACATTCTCAAATATGAAGAGGAGTGCAAAACAGTAAAAAAAAAAAAAAAATGCATCATTTAACAACCATATAGAAGTTGAATCAGATTGCATAAGGTTGTACAGCTGACTGGTGTCAGAAAAAAGTTGAAGAGTGGCTATAGACATACTCTGATGGATCCCAGGAGAACCACAGTTGTAAGAACAAATCCATCCTGCCCCAAAGTCTAGCTGTCAAATTCACCAGCCTTTTGACCTCAATATTATTATTAAGTCCATCTGACATGGAGGTGTTTCTCTCCTCCATCAGAGAAGGATCTGCTGTCTTGCTGCCTCATGTGCTGCCAGTTTCTTAGAGGGCTTAGATATGTTAGGTAAAGGGAGGCAGAGGAGAAAAGTGATCAGATTTAAAGGAAACTCCAGTGCTAGAATTTGTTTTAACAAATTTGTGACCCTTTTCCAGTAGCCCTGTATCAGAAAACGCTAGTAGGAAATAGCAAGGAATGTGCCAGTCTTACATCCACATCTTCAAAATCTCTTGGGGATATTCCACCAAATTTTAGAATCTGCCTGTGGGTATGTGTGCCCCTTCAGCCAAAAGAGCGGTTTGACTCGCTTAATGTAACAGCAGTAGGCCAATCAGTGCTGTAACATAGGACCCCACCATAGCCCTGTGCAAACTACAGCTCCAGCAACAGGGCTTTCCTTTTAAAATCGCTAATGTTCTCAATGCTCCCCTATACCTAAGATGCTTTGAAATTAAAAACAAAAAAATAAAGCAAAAACCAGTCCCACATGTCTATTATACCCTTCTCCCCATATTATTTGTATGCTTATTTATAAAATACCAAAATTATCCTCATTTAGATGAGTAGACCATAAATGTAGACAATTTCTCAATCCTGTTTTTCACATACATTTTGCACAATCTTGATTGTCCAGTGTAACCTTTCTCAACCATGGTTCTGTGGAATCCTATGGTTTCTAGTTCAATGAGCAGTTTTCTGCCAAGCTATCACTGACACCAATGATCTGTTCAACTATCTGTAAAGGGGTTATTTTTCCCACTGATGACCAATGTAAGGATTATTCTTCCCACTGATCACCAATGTAAGGAGTATTCTTCCCACTGATCACCAATGTATCCCACCGATCACCAGTGTAAGGGGCATTCTTCCCACTGATCACTAATGTAAGGAATATTATTCCCACTGGTCACTAATATAAGGAGTATTCTTTCCACTGACCACCTCTGTAAGGAGCATTCTTCCTGTTGACCACCAATATAAGTGGGTCTTTCTTTCACAGATCACAAATCTAAGGGGACTGTTCTGCACTGACCAAAAATTTAATGGAGAACGTCATTGACCACCAGTGTAAGGGATCATTTTTCCGCTGACCTGCGTTGTAAGGAAATATTAAAATTTTCATGGTATACATTTATTTTATGGCCAGTTTATTTTATTTGCTACATTAAATCATTATTAAAAATGATTTTGTTGTATTATAGCAACCCTGGGTGTCAAATAAGCAAAAAAAGCTGGGTACACTATAAGTTTTTTTTTTTTTTGTTTTTTTTAAACCCAGCGGGCTGTACGAAAAATAAAACTGAGAGCATGCCTTACTACACAAGCAATTTTAGTGAAGTGATCTCACCTTCCGGTCTATTGTGTTGTGACTTTGTGATTTTCCTCAACACCCCCTCCTGCCCAGTGCATACTGGTCAGCGCTTTCAGCCATTGGCTATCGGTGCTTATCGGGTGCAAAATCAGATGCTGGTTTTCCAGCATGCCGTTCGACAGAAGCCGGTTGTAAGACCAGCTTTGATGGTTTTTGGTCACTTTTAGGCCCTTGTGTACCCAGCTTAAAGCAGTTTCACCCAAAAGTGGAATTTATGCTTTAAGCACTCCTTACCTCTTACATGCCACATTTGGCATATAATTTTTTTTTTTTTGGTGGGAGCAGGTACGTAGGTACCCGAGCGGAAGTTCTCTTCTCCCTCCCTGCAATCTTCTGGGATAAGTCACAGGTCCCAGAAAATTGCCCGGCTATTGAGGAGGTGCGGCGTGATTCGTGAATGCACAGTGCACACCCAGCTGTGAAGCCGCAGGCTGTCACAGCCGGGTGCCCACACTTGCAATTCCGGCGTTGCGGAGAGACGAGGTAGAGAGCCGAGGGTTCTGGTGGCTGGATCATGGACATGTGAGTAAAGTCAGCAGCTACACTTTTTTTAGCTGCTGACTTTTAATAAACACAAAAACGGCTGTAACTCAGCTTTACGTATGGTGTATCTTTCTTCCCTATTCTTTCATTTATTATGTCCGCAACTTAGTCTTTACTCTAATGTCACCAGGAGCAGTGGAGATAAAATTGACTGGTTCCCGGAGTCCTAAAAATTATTTCAAGAGTTCTTCCTTCTTGTTAAAAAAGTTGAGAAAGGCTGGTCAAGTGAATAATAGTTTTTATTCTATCCACAGTCCGCTTGTCCCGATCACTTCCATGCTTCCCATGAGCAAACTCACTGACCAGATCCAGACCTCTTTTTACAATGAAAAATGTCCTGCTTTTTCCGTTAAATGGTTTTCCCAATGTGACCATTTTCTGTTTTCGTCATCTCATTATTTAGTGCAACATATTATAAAAGAACAACAATCTGCATAGTGTAAGGTCATTGATCAATTTATATATTAAAGGTAGTAAAACACTCACATTAGTTGGTGCAATGCCAAGATTTTCATTTCACTCTGAGCAGCTGAACGGAACTGAACAGAACATCAAAACGGTATTAGGTAAAGATCATTTTCTGTGGAGGTGTACAATGAACCTGTTACTTTTCCCTAAACGGGCAAAGCACAGACTCACTTTTAGAATCTTAATATTTTAATACATATCTAAAAACAACTGCAGTTCTCCTTTAAGGATATAGTGGTTTACCACCGAAGGAGTTAACGTTCTAAGGGATTGTTCACGAGGACTAATTTGTGTTTTCGTAATAGATACTCAACCCAGCAACCAAAATTCTCCGTGGTTTAGGATTTCTAGCAAACAAGATAATTAACTCAACCTACAATCAACCATTAGATATTCCCCCCACCCCCTTCCCCATTTGAAAATGGGATCCTTGCCTGCAAAAAGCGAGAGTGAGATGGTAATGACGTGCAGCCCTCCTCATCGTCCCATCTCCTCTCCAGATTTTATTAAGAAAACTCCTCTGTTTCCTAATGAAGAAAACATCTGGAGCAGATAAATTCACTGTCAGGCTGAGCCTCAGGAGACAGCATCACTTATTGCCTAAGAATTCCAACTTGTAAAATCTGTGAAAGGTTAGAAAATAGAAGGATTTGCGGACCCTGATAAGGATCTGAGCCTGCCCAGGGGTTTACGTAGGACGGAGTGGACCACAATGGAGAATTACGTTTTCTGTCGTCTTCCTGGAAACAGGGAGTCCTTTTAGGCCGCACCTGCACTTCGCAGAGCCAACACGTAGGACGCGTCATACAATGCGGCCCATTGACAGATCCTGTCAAGGATGCCGTTTGCTTTAGTGGTGGCGAAGGCAGACTCTTAGCCCTTAATGGCTTTGTCACTCATCGTTGTGGCTTGTTACATCCTATTTAAGTTTAATTATAGCACCACTATCAGTCTTCCTATAATAAAGTCTCCTGGGTGCGTCAGCGACAAAGACGATTTGTGAATTGTTGGAGAAGTCACTTAAAAGTGAACCTTTACTGCATCTATAACCTAATAGGTACAAGTAAGGAATATGACTTTTACCCGCCTGTTCGCATTTTTCCTAAGTGTGCAAATTTGCATTGTTCGGAGCTATGTACTTTGGCATTGCGTTTTTTTTTTTTAAGAAAAGTAAAAAACTTGCAACTCAAAATACATACAGTACACCCACCTCCAATATAAGGAAAATTGTGCAGTGTGTATTGGTAACTATATGGAGTTAACAGCTATAATAATCATACTCTGTTTATAAAGTCTTTTTTTTTTTCCTCCAATTTACATACAAGCCGAGCTGTCCAGCAATAGTTTCATTTACAGGGGGTTGAGACAAACTGTATACTACTGCCGGTGTGCTTACAATGATCAGTTTTTAAAGATTTAAACCTTTTTTTCTCAAAGAAAATAAACCTACTGCTGTAACTTCTTAAAAGTACACTTCCTCCATCCCATGTGTGCTATTTTTTTAAAGTCCCCTCTAACTTTGTTTTTCTATGGTTTCCACAATAAGCGTACTCACTCAGCAAATCAGTAGTGCTCTGTAATGATTTGCCACTCTGCTGCTGCACACCAGGTCTTCCGCTGCCATCTTCCTCTCCTTTGTTATTAAGGATCAGCTGTCTTTACTTGCAACTACCCCCCTTGATGACGCAGATGCGTTGTGGCGCATCATCAGGGAGATGGAGGCAAGAACCAGGAAGAGACAGCAGGCCCCCTGATAATGTGCCTCAGCACATATTCTCTAGTCTGCAATGTCCTGAAGCCTCCTGAGATACATGACCTGAGTATTCCAGGAGGCTGTGGGCAGCAAGGGGCTACACCAGCCTTTCTCAACCTTTTCAGCACAGAGGAACCCTTGAAATAGTTCTCCAGTCTCAAGAACCCATGCTAAAAAATAGAGATCTACAACTCATGATACATTAGTGTGATGGTCATTGTGAAGAATGGTCCTTACACTTGTGGTCATTGGGAAGAATTACCTCCTTACAGATAGCTAAAAAGATCAATGGTGTCGGTGGGAACTTATTCGAGAGGCAGAAATGGCCCAATGCTGGAGGAACCCCTAGCAACTTCTGGAGGATCCCTGGTTTAGAATCACTGGGCTACACCATTCTCAATTAGATGAGAAAGGCAGAAGAGTTAGAGGAACCCTTAAAAAAAGGTATTTAGAAGAAAACAAAAAAAAAATTTTGTAACATCACATTTTTTTTTTTTGGGGGGTTTAGATACTCTAAAAATATATGTCAAAATTTATTTTGCCCTTCTAACTTGTGATTGCAGAGATGGCATAACAGCAACTGAAAAACACCTGTGATTGTAAGCTCACAAGTGTGAATCTGCCTTTCATTTGTAGTTAATTGCAAAAGATTCCAAAACTGAATGATAAAGTCTGATAATATTTTATGCATAAACTGGACCTTATGCAAATCTGTGCAAATTAAAGCCCATCCCCCCTTTCCACCCATTCCAACCCAACTTGCATGCTAAGATGTATGTACATTAGTTCACCTTCTGGGTCCCTCACCAGCACTTTTCTGAGGGTTGTGGGACCACTCCTCCAGGATTCTAGGACTGCTGACATCACTTGTCTTGTGGATCCTGAGGGACAGTGGACAGCCAATAGGAAGTGCCCCCATGATCACGTAGGCAGTTAACTAGACCCCAAAAGTTAGACCCTGCCTCATGTAAACCGAAGAACAGAGAAGTTTTAGTTAAGAAAAAATGACGGTACATTTAGAAATGTTTAATTTAGTGGCATCAATCAGTTACAGGGGGATGGGAGGGAATAGGGCTAGGCCAGAGATGGAATCATTAAAAAGAAATAAGAAGTCCAGAAATTTAAAAGGACTATTTGTGACAGGATCAGTCAAAATACACAGAGTAACCCCATCCCCTGATAATTTGTTCTCTTCGTGATGATGGGTGCCATCTCTGCTGCCAACAGATGCAGACAAGGGTTTTATCTTATAGAAGCCTCATGCAGCTGACCTTTCCCTGGGTCAGAATACAGCCAGTCATTTATACAGAATCAAAGGAATGTAAACATAGCAGTCTTCGGCTCTTGAAGTGGACCTATTCTTTGTCCATGCAGGACAAAATCAAAGGTTTACTTTGGAGTTCTACAGCAATAACAAAACCAAAATTGCCCAGGATGTTTAAAATAGAAAAAAAGTTTTCACTGCATCACTACCTTTTCCTCTACGCTGTCCCCTTGAGACTCTCTGCTTTATCCATCACTGCCTCTTCTGGGTAGAATGATAGCCAGAATACATTGACCTACTTCCTGTGAACCCAGGCTGTCATAGACACACCCTGTTGGGTACACAGCAAAATGCTGCAGAAAAGGTGTTCACCTCACTATGTAGTCTCATGTACACCAGAGGACAGAGGAGCAGGAGGAGCCTGGACCAGTGGTGTTATAACGTGCAGTGGCAGGTTGGGGGAAGTGATCAGGCCAGTGGTTCTAGATCTGCTGTGTCAGAGGGTGGGGGAGAGCCCAGACCAGTGGTGCTGAGACCTGCAGTTGTAAAGGATGGGGTAGAGACTAGACCCATAATGCTGAGAACTGTAGTGGTAGGGGAGCAGGGCAGAGACCACATCAGTGGTGTTGAGACCTGCAGGGGCAGAGGATGGAGCAGAGACTATATCAGTGAAGCTGAGACATGTAGTGGCAGGGGAGTAAGGCAGAGACCAGGCCAGTGGTGCTGAGACCTGTAGTGGCAGAAGAGCAGGCCAAAGACCAGACCAGTGGTGCTGAGACCTGCAGTTGTAATGGATGGAGTAGAGACTAGACCCGTGATGCTGAGAACTGTACTGGCAGAGGGGCAGGGCAGAGATCAGATGTGTGGTGCTGAGACCTGCAGGGGCAGAGGATGGAGCAGAGACTAGATCAGTGAAGCTGGGACCTGTAGTGGCAGGAAAGCAGGGAAAAGACCAGACGTGCTGAGACCTGCAGAGACTAGATTAGTATTGCTGAGACCTGTAGTGGCAGGGGAGTAGGCCAGAGACCAGACTAGTGGTGCTGGAACCTGAAGCACAGAGCATTGGGCAGTGGCAGGGGTGGGACAAAGGGAGGACTGGTGATACTGAGACCTGCAGTACAGAGTATCAGACAGCCACAGTGGGTGGGGCACAGATCAGACTAGCAGTGATGAGATCTGCATTACAGGGCAAGGAAGAGACCAGACTAGTGGTGCACAGAGCAGTGGGCCATAACGTAGCACAAGGGGATCGTTGCAAACTATATTTGCAGCACTGGTTTGGCCTGTAACAGAGACACATATTTAAATCTCCCTCTCTCATGCCAGTGCCTCACCTTTGTGTCAGGATTTTCTTTAGCCCAGATTGAGATGTGTGTGTACGTGAAGCTACCATACAAATCTGTATAATGCCCTCTAAAGCAGGTGTAATTACAATCTGAATTACACAACACAAATCTTTATTTATGAGGATAACCTTTGCATCAGCCTGTGTAATTGTCTCATTTTGTTTGTGGCCACATGGCATTGAAATCTTTAACAATCAGCATCAAAGACAATTGGGTTGTCAAAAAATATTGCGCTGTGTGTGGTCATCTCCAGCCTGAACAGACTATGCCATCACGGATTCACAAGGCAAAGTGCCCCCCTTCAGCTCTCACAATAAAGCCTTGCTTCTGTGCCAGCAGAAATGTTCTTCATCGGCGGCAGCGTTTAACCCTTCGTTAGCCGCCGTAGCCGGTCTAGTGCGTCACTGTCTCCTTTTGTGCCTAATAAAACGATTGTGCGCTCTTCACCTGTTTCCACTTCAACGGGCTCTGACATAATGGAGCCAGTGTGCCCATTAGTGTGAATTAGGCAGCCTCCATCTCCCCGCAGCTCGAGCCGCTCTTGTTGTTGGGTTGTTTGAAGGCGCTCAGTGTACTGCAGGGTGGTACGAGGCAGCAAGGCTTCAAGCTTTGAGTGCAGGTGGTCGGGCTGCGTGCCTGACACAAAGATCTGAAGTCACAGAGCTTGGAGTCTGTCTTTAAAAGTGTCATTCACAGACACAAGGCTGGTGTTATCTTGCAAACAAGAAAGAGTTTTTTTTGGGTGCACGGTACCAAGTTGAGCAAACAAAGGGGGTTTGATAATCAGTGTCGCCAAAGCAAAGGAAGCTTCTATATCAGCCAAGAGCTTTGTCACTCCCACGTCATTTCTCAGAACTTGTCCCTTTCTGTTATTTGAGTGGAAAAATAAACGTTATTACTTCCAATATGTAATTGGTGCATACTTTATACGTATAAAGGTGTAGCAGGAGATCGCTGGCTGTATTTAGGGGGTTTTGGGGCTCCCAGCGTGGAGGAACACTGTGATGGGAACATAGCGGATTTCCAAATTAAATAAAAAACAATACTGGCTTGGAGCTCTGGGAGGCAGGGTAGACAATCGGGTAAAGAAATGCAGGTTTGATGCTAAACTCCAGACAGATATAAAAAACAAAAAAACGTCTATGTATTAATATATAATTTTATCATTAAATGCAAGCAGTGCAGGTACCTAAACTGATTTGGTAGCAGCTTTCACTTTATGCTAGAGATCAGACTGGAAGCAGCCAAAAATGAGAAGAGACCCAAGATCAGACTGGGTGAAGCAGCCAAAAATGAGAAGAGACATGACAAAGAGATAAGCTCATCAGGTCACTGCTTCTCCTTTCACTGCCCAGTTACAGGCAGGGAGAGGCATTAGCTGTAGGTGTAACTTGAAAAGGAACTTAATTTAATTTTAAAATTATTTTTTTTATTATTATTTATTTATGATTTTCAGCACCCATAGAAGAAAACATGCAATCCTAACATTTGGCGCTAAGCCTATGGGGTTAGCTCACATGACAAAGGCTCACATAGGCTTGCATACAACACAATAATAACATAATATAGAACACAGTTAAAATGAAAACAGCGTGGGCAATGTCCTAAAGGCGACACATCAAAACCACCCTAAGTAAGCTGGCGGGTGTCCACATGGAGATCACCTGTATAGGTATCACAATTAACACAATAACGTGAATCAACAACAAAGGTAGTATATCAGATTCAGGATCCGCCTATTACCTCTATATACTGCCGGTGATGGTCAATTCCATAAAAAAAAGGGGGAGAATGTCGGAGGGGGGAATTTCAGGGACTTGTATGTTAAGGTTCATGTTACAGTGGTCTACCAGGTCCCTTCCCGATGCCCCATGTGTATGGGGTTCCAAGGCAGGGGGCAATCTTCTACTCCCTCTGGTCCTGGAAGCCTTTCAGTCCAGAATGGGGCTCAGCAAGCTAGGTCAGCAGTATTATACTGCTGAGAAAGTATAGTCAAACCAGTAAAACCAGGTTTTGCAATATTGTTCTTTTTGATTGGAGGATGCCAGTATGTCTTTCATTTTACAGATATCCTGAATTTTGTGAAGCTAGACCTCCATGGGGGGTTATATTGTCTGTTGCCAAATCAGGGGTGGGTATACAGGCCTTGGCTGGGTTAAGAAGTTAGATAGTGAGAGAATGTTTGTATCCCTTGGAGGACATGGGGCCAGATGTAACAGGTAAGCCACTGGATCATCACCCAGTTGTACGTCATTGAGTGTGTAAATCGTGTTTCAAAAACCAAGTCCATAATAGTTGCAGAACTAAAGATTGGAAGATGAGAGTACCCCCCTGGCTAAGTCATATCCTTTTTTTAAAATGTAAATACTACCTCATGTCTATTATTGCAATATGTGCTTCTTTTGTTCCTGTTCTCAAGATGTTTTTGAATGTACACATGCACTTTACTCCCTCGACACTCTCCTTTAGTCTCCCTCCCATATTTGTAAGACCTCTGACCCGCCACAATTTACTGTCCAGACCAACAGCTCCATGGGCTGGTCTCCCCTACTGTTAAAGGTCACGCAACACCTACTCGCACCTCAGCAAACGGCTGCTAAAATCCCACCCAGAAATCACTGTGAATGGACCATCTAGCCCAGTCAGTGTTTATTCTTGAGGTTGCTTGCAGGGAAATCAGGAAAGCAATAGCAAACATTTCCCTTTTATTGCTTTTTAAATCCATATCTGTTCAGGTACTAAATAGCAGAGTTAAAGTAAAAGCTATTATTTATGTACTTATATAAACATTTCAGCAGCTTGTCAGAAATGACAGTAATTGAGAACATTCTGGTCATGGGGAAGGAAGTTGTGTTTCTGATAATCCCATTGAGCGATTGTGTAGGAAGCCCCCAGATGACATGCCTGCTTCAGCTGGGCAAGTGTGTATGATTAAATAAATCAGAAAAGTTTGAACCCTTGGTGCCACCTTTTGCCTTGCAGAAGCAATTGTGATTATGAATAATGTTCAACTCCAACTTTATTTTATTTTCTTCTAAGAATTCCATATTGGAATTGCCTGTGTGAACCTAAAGACCTAAATGTATAATGTTATCCTGTTCCAAAGCTATAGTTGATAATAAATGTAAAGGAAAATGAATAAATAAATTGTATAATGTATGACCAGCTTAAGTATTAGTTTACGTTGTTCTGAAGTATTAGTCTGTCAGCGTATCATTGTTCTAAGATTCCCAAGTGTCAGTGTGTCATTGTTCAGGGTCCCCAAGTGTCAGTGTGTCATTGTTTCAGGTCCAAAAGTGTCAGTGTGTTATTGTTCAGGGTCCCCAAGTGTCAGTGCGTCATTGTTCAGGGTCCCCAAGTGTCCATGTGTCATTGCTCAGGGTCCTCAAGTGTCATTGCATCGTTGTTCAGGGTCCCCAAGTTTCAGTGCCTTGTTGTTCAGGGTCCCTAAGTGTCAGTTTGTCCTTGTTCAGGGTTCTCAAGTGTCACTGTGTCATTGTTCAGGGTCCTCAAGTGTCAGTTTGTCTTTTTTCAGGGTCCCCAAGTGTCAGCGTGTCGTTCAGGGTCCCCAAGTGTCAATGTGTCGTTGTTCAGGGTCCCCAAGTGTCAGTGTGTTGTTGTTCAGGGTCCCCAAGTGTCAGTGTGTCGTTGTTCAGGGTCCCCAAGTGTCAGTGTGTCTTTGTTCAGGGTCCCCAAGTGTCAGTGTGTCTTTTTTCAGGGTCCCCAAGTGTCAGTGTGTCTTTTTTCAGGATCCCCAAGTGTCAATGTGTCATTGTTCAGGGCCCCAAGTGTCACTGCATCGTTGTTCAGGGTCCCGAAGTGTCAGTGCGTTGTTGTTCAGGGTCCCCAAGTGTCAGTTTGTCATTGTTCTGGGAACCCCAAGTGTGTCCTTGTTTTTGAATCCCCAGGTGTCAGCATGTCATTGTTTTGGGACCCTGAAGCATCAGTGTGATGTTGTTCTGGCTCCCCATGATCTTTTCTGATCTGTAACACATAATTGTGATGCAGTATGAGAATCTTTCCTCAAACTCCTCTCAGTACAATAACTATCTGTATTCCCTCCCCATTTTCCTTTACCATGTATCAGCTTGATGTATTCCTTTATCTGGTATAGACTCGGTGACAGGCTGTCTTTAAGAAGTGTGGCAGTGCATTGCTGCAGGCGCTTTCATCTAGACGTGTCCCTGTGGTCAGAGAAACTCTCCAGACTTTCATACTCCCTCCTGGCGGATGTTATTTTTATGTGCAGTGTACAACTGTCAGCCATAATGTGGCTCTCTAGATGCAGACTGTCGCCAGTGCTCCTAACTAGGGATCTGTGGAGATCTGCATTGGCTGCTTATGCCTATCGAGAATGGCCATTGTGACTGTGTACCTTGGTTATTTGTGCTATTGAAGAAAAACAAAAGTTGAGTCTGTGACGTGACAGATTTGGGAATTGTTTTTTAATTGGGGTAGCATGTGGCCACCCTTGACAGATATATAACGAGCTAGTGTGAGCCTCAGAAGTGCTTGTTATTGGGCAGCCTTTCCCCTAGAAAAGGAAACAAGTCATGTATTCAAGGTGTGCTCAAGGATACTTAGGTCTGGCAATAGGTTTATGGTGGGATCAAAGGTGTTGCCATTTCCAAAACAATGGTCAACAAATTCATGTCCATGGTATGGATTTGAGATCATTCTATGTACAAGGTGTGTCTAAAAGTTCGATGAATGTTATCGGGAAAAAAAACAGACGATGCAAACAAATTACCTTTATTGGCCTTCAAAATAATCATCATACTTCATAACACACTTTTGGCAACGTTCATAAAGCTAATGGCAGCAAAGGCCTCTTTAGGAATTGATCATAGAACCGCTGTCACACATTCTCGGATTACCGCCATGTTCGCAAAACATGCAATCCGCATTGTCTTGACCTTGGACTTTTGCAGGTGACTCTTTTTGAGTCACGGGGAAGACTGTGAATGCCATTCCATCAATTTACACTTGGATTCCAGATCAAATTAGTAGCACCGGGTCTCATCACCTGTGATGATGGTTCACAGAAAAGATGGATCCTGGTCACACATGATAATGAAATCTCCAGAGTTTTACAGGTTTTGCTTTCTGTTTGTCGGTCGGCTTGTGTGGAACAAACCGGGAAGAGCTCTTCCGCTTACCCAAATCTTTGCGGACGATGATGTGCACACTGTGTCCTTGCTAATGCCCAATTCTTCCACCATCAATCATAGAATTATCTGCCAATCTTGTGCCACCATTTGCTGCACTCGCTCAATCGTGTCTGGTGTTCATTGTTGACGGCTGACCCCCACATTTCTGAACCTCAGTTGATTTCTTGCCATCGTGAAATCGCCTGAACCAGTCGTAAACACATTCTCTTCTCACAGCTTCCATCCCGTACACTGACACAAACATTTCATGCATGCTACTTCTTACACCGACTAGGTTTGACTGCCCGCAGCAGGTTTACCCTGCCAGTCACGTGTATTCCAAGCTAGGTGGAGATTCTCAATGTGTCCCTGGATAGCTATGTGCATGTGTGCACCTATCCCTTGTTGCCATGGAGGTATCAGACCATTTAGCAAACTTTTTAGACATACCTCGTATGGCCACTTTTTACTTCGATAGCATAAATGCATACAATGAGTATGAGAAGTAAAGAAATGCCTCTTGTTTTGACAGTAAAAACATTTCCGCCTTATGTTCGTGGTCCATGATGTTGCCCTCTTTTACTTATGAACGAGTTCTGTTCTGGGAGCTTGTTTGTAAGTCCAACAAGGATCAGCGCTTGCAGACAATGGCTGTGAGCACTGATCAGTGTGTTCTGCTGGGGGGGCCCTGTGTCAGAACATAAAGGCACAGCATAAGAGATCGCCGCACCAATTTTGATTGGGAGTCTGGTGATCTGTAATTTTTTTTTCGTCCAGCCTGATAGGCTAAATGGAAAAATACTAAGTGTGTATACCCATCTTTACCTGATTGGACATGCAAACACGTTTGCATCTTTTAAAGTTCTCAAGTTGAACGTTTGTATGTAGGGGACTTACTGTAACAACTTGGAGTTGTAACTGTAAAAAACTTCTACTAATTTCTACTGTTCGATGTTGTAATATTAGTATTCATTATATGGAAATCACAAGGACATATTATATAGTATGGGAATAAATAATTAAAAACCTACCAGGATTGTATGAGACTGCAGTTTTATGCGCTCAAATATTATATTGATGTATCCTCCTGCAGCAGCCTTAGCAGTAGAAGAGATGATAAGGCTGATCAGGTGTCCCCAGCCTTCTGTCCCATCATTTCAAGAATTTTTGAGGGCAGGCCCTTGTACTGAAAGTTTGTTTTTTCTTTAATAATTTGTTAATGAGTCTTTCATAAGAAATATTTATGCTAGAGGAAAATCATTTCTGTGTTGCTAATTCTGGAGACAGAAAAAGTAGTCTGGTACTGGGGATCAAAGTATCCAGCTGGTAATATTTCTTATTAAACTGAATATTAGTTAACACCCAAGGTCTACTTGAAATACCCTGAGTGTATCCAGGACCTTCTTTCAATAAAAAAATCAACTTGGGTCAGGGGTGTCCAACCTTTTGACCTTCCTGGGTCAAATTGGAAGAAGAGGAATTGTCTTGGGCCACACATAAAATACACTAACAATAAGAATTGCTGATGATCAGAAAAAAAAAAGTTGGGCAGATCACAAGTTATTGATCACTGATATAAATAATGTACCTACCTGAGTAATAAAGCTTAATTTATTGTAATATTTTCATTAATAAAAGTAAAAGAGGGTGACATAATAGTGCAATATTTGACACTCTCTTTTCTGATAAACTTATGATAAAATATGTGGTTGGATGGAGTAGCAATTCTCAATGAATTCTCAAGGTGCTCATCAGGTTTGCTTCTAATTTTGACCTTCATGTGCTTTATCCTTGAATATAGTTGCCCACAATTATCAGTGCTGCCGAAAACTGATGACATGAATAAGGCTGGCCATACATTATACAATTTTCTTGTACAACTTTCCTTTAGATTTACCAAAACCATATAATATGAGGTCAAACCTAAACACTTTCAATTTATATGCAATTAGGCAGGTCTTTACACTACATAGTTGAAGGTAAAGCTAAAGAAAATATTGTATGGTGTATGGTCAGCTTTAGGCATGATTGTGATAAGTGGGAGATTTTTCTTTGGGAAAAAAAAACGTATAAAAGTCCAGTAAAGAGACACTGTCTTATTTTTTTCAGCCACGTGTGTTCTCTAAGTGTAAACGCATTTTTACAACAAAAAAAACTCCCATTTTTAAGTTTAGGATTTTGTGTTGGGACACCCTATGGCTGGCATCTTAATAGCAAGTCCGAGAACCAGGCCCCAGTCTACACCTTGGACAATCGAGAGTATCCCATCTACCCCACTAATATCATTTTAGCGGTGTATGGTAGGCTCTGAAGAATAAAATTCGGAGTGAGTTTTTGGGATGTAGAAAGTGATACTTTGGTAATTAAAGTTGTATCAGACTGTTCCTCAAATACAATGCCTATATTTTCCTTCCAACCAATTTTAAAAGCTATTTCACTGCCTGTGTTAACTCTTTATTACCTTTTGTGCTTGGTTGTCCTCAACTAACATACTCCCACATCCAGCAAATCTAACATTGTCCTACTGCAATCTGCTGCCATCTTACTCTCTGATGGCATCGGGAGCCAGCTGCCGTTTTTGTATTCTTGCAGCCGATGTGTGTGCAAGGTCCTGCTGTATGGATGCCCCCTTGGATATCTGATTGAATAGCCCAAGCACCAGGAGCAGAGTATACATCATTAATCGGAAACAAAGAAATTACCAGCTTTTTAGCATGGGGGAGAATTAAAATGATGCAAACTGGAATTCAGCTGTGCAAGTTTACTTTTACAGGTCAATACAACCTGAGGTCAATGACTAAACGTTATTGAGATATGAATGTGAGAGATCAGGCACCCTCTTCCCATAGTTTGTGTAATATTTGTAATAATTGCAGTATTGTCAGCAAAGCGGGTGAAGAGATGAGTCTGCACTCCCAGAGCATGGTGAAACTGTGTAGGCACTAGACATGTGCATTCGTTTTCAGCCGAATTTCGGGTATTTTCATTATCGCTGTAACAAACAATAACCAGCGTGCAGAATTCGAAAACCAAAAGATCCCACATAAATAAATGCTTTATTTTTGTTTTCGTTGCGACAACAGGTCGATATAGATAGGAGATTTGACATGACGCTGACAATAGCGATCTGTGTCCATCAAACCTGTGGTCGAATGTGCCTAACCTAACTCTATTAGCCCAAGATTGTTCGACATGAAGATTCGACAAAGCAGTCGCCGCAAGCGGACATTTATGGTCAAATGCTCCGCCCATAGGCTATAGAAGAATTCTAATGTTGGTTGACTAGCAATAATAATAAATATAATTATTACTAGTGTTATACATCATTAGAATTCTACTATAGCTTGTAGGCAGAACATTCGACCAATAATGTACTATTGCGGCGTCATACAGTTTAGCTGCTCTGTCGAATATTCTTAGAACATTCGACAGACACCATAAGCCTTCAATGACAGATTCAACCTTAATTATTTCGGATTTTCGGAAGACTGCATTTTTTAACAAAACAAAATAAAAACGAATTTCGGGAGTAACTAAATAAATTTATTTTTCGGACGTAAACAAAATTCTGAAACTAAATATTTCAGTGTGCACATGTCTAGTAGGCACTGATGAACGTTTTGTTCAGAAAACCTAAATTCATCAAGCTCTATTTTAAGGAAAAATCTTATCTTCGTGACAAATTTAAAAAATAGTTGTAATGTTACCTCCTGTACTTAGCTGAACTTTTGAGAGCAACTTCCAGTCCTGAAAATCCATCTAGACCAGGTGTTTAGGAGGGGTGTGTTGGGGGAAATGCTGCTTGCAGTTCCTGTGATTATATGCAAGAAGGCATCCCCAGCAAAGTCCCCCAGCATGGTGTAACCTCAGGAAAACCTGGTCTTGTTTGCTTGGCAGAAAAAAGAACCTTATCAGACAGGTTTTGTTAGCCGCATGAGTAATTTTATATACTTCCTTGTGTTTGTGGCTGTTGGAACTTGTTTAGGGGCCATAAGGGCCCTGAACTTTCCATTTCATTCTTTATTTGGCCTTTCATTTCCCAACATTTGCAGTTTATTTCTGGGTGATTAAATCACTGAGATGTTTCCCGAAGTTGAGCAGCTAAAATAGAAAAAGAGAAGTTTGTACATTGCTTAAGTCATGTGTGTTTTTTACTTTGTGAACAATGACTCAGGATTCTGTGAACAGCCTGTCTCAGCCTTAATTGAATTTGTGAATTTATCCAGTGGGGGCAGTGGGGCACTGCTTACAGAGTCAAGGTGGAAAACCCCTTTAAAGGATAATATCAGGCATGTCTATATTATACATAGTTACATTGGTCCAGCTTGGACATTATTTATATATATATATATATATATATATATATATATATATATATATATATACACACATACACACACACACACACACACACACACACACACACACACACACCACACACTTTATTAGGCACACCTGTTCAATTGCTTAGTAACACAAATCAGCCAATCACATGGCAGCAACTCAATACATATAGGCATCTAGGCTTGGTAAAGACAACTTGCTGAAGTTAGTTCAAACCGAGCATCAGAATGGGGAAGAAAGGTGATTTAAGTGACTTTGACCGTGGCATCGTTGTTGGTGCCTGACGGGGTGGTCTGAGTATTTTAAAAACTGAGTATTGTTGCTGACCATGTCCATCCCTTTATAACTACAGTGTACCCATCTTCTGATAGCTCCTTTCAGCAGGATAATGCACCATGTCACAAAGCTCCAATCATCTCACCACGGGTTTCTTGAACATGACAATGAGATCACGGTACTCCAATGGCCTCCACAGTCACCAGATCTCAATCCAATGGAGCATCTTTGAGATGTGGTGGAGGCTTGGCATTGTGGATGTGCAGCTGACAAATCTGCAGCAACTACATGATGCTATCATGTCACTATGGACCAAAATTTCTGAGAAATATTTTCAACACCTTACTGAATCTATGCCACGAAGCAGTGCCTCGACTGATAGCAGTTATGTCAGCAGAGAGAGGACTTCAGACCGCTGGCTGCTGAAAATTGGTCACAGGAGTTCAAAACAAATTTAACTCCTGTGACCCAGAGGAGAAGCCCAGCCTAAAAAGCTCAGGCTGGACTTCTCCTTTAAGGGGGACTAGTAAGATACAGGGAATTATGGGCTATAATGGTACCTCATCCCTATTTAATACTAGAAAATTTACAGAGAACAGCTGAACAGGCTATAACAGTACCAGAGAGGATGATAACCAGCAGTTTATATAATATTGTCTTTATTACTAAAATTTTAATCTGTACATAACATATTATTCATAAAACCACAAAAACATTGATTCAATACAAATATTATAGGCCAGTCGGATACTATAATATTGACTCTATTGTTACTTTTTTAAGAGGTCAGCATGTTTCGCAAAAATTTCTTCTTCAGGACCTCAATGTCTTCACCACAAAATATGGTGGCCTATCCAAAAGAAAGCATAACTATTCATTATACTTCATTAGACATGAACAGAACATATATATCAGCCTCCGTTGTCATGCCCCCCCATATATATATATATATATATATATATATATATATATATATATATATATACACACAGAGAAGGACCACTTACATGCATCTAAGGTGAACCAGTAGACAAAGAGGTAGGAATGGTGTGTCATATGTCTTCCAGAAGTGGCTTAGTATGTGATGCTGATAAGTCATACAGGAAGATATAACTAGATAGTCCTATTATAAAGGAAAATGAGCAAAACACTGGTTGGCTACGTGTGAGCAGCTAGGCAAGTATATTATAGCACAGACCAGCCAAAGAAATATAACACTTACTAGATTACACTAGATTAGATTTAATCACTAAAGCATGAGGTCCAAGGCCCAGACTAAGCGATAACTGTATCGTGATATTCAGTTCCATACAGGACAGCATGACCTATAATATCCAAAGAATACAAATCCAGCATTACAATTGTATATTATATTCCCTTTGCTAAAAAAAAAAAAAAAAAAAATAGTAATAAATCCATAGACATTAGCCTATACCTAAATGATGTTCAGCATAATAACCACCGGCTGTATTATGTAATAACAGAACAAGTCCTACAAGCTATACCATGACCCGGATTAATGAGAACCTTCACAGACAAACTCAGGGCATATATAAGGGACACAAATAAAAGCAGCTCTATATTTCTTAATTAATCAAATCGATTAAATGTATGTGTGTGTTTTTTTAATGTAAACGGTATAAGTACGTGAAGTTGACCTGATTTTACCATCTTGTAGTCCCTATACAGCAGAGCTCAGTCCTGGAGGGGGGGGAAGCAGTACAGGGAAAATGTCAGTTGCACTGCAACAATAAATTGCTTCCAAGGGACTTGCTGATAGGGGCAGAAAGTAGAGTGACACAGAGATGAGCTAATCTGTCTGCTACTTCTCCTCCCACTGTCCAATCAGTGGTGGGGGAGGGACAAGACCTCGGAGTGTCTGTGAACTACAGAAGATAAAAATCAGGTCAGACAGGGCTGTGCTGTGTGAATTTCAGAACTGGATGGGCAAATACAAGTCCCTTTGGCAGGTAAAACAGGCCACTGTGCCTTTCATCTGTGTATTTAGCGGCTTGCCTGAGGCTCCGCTTTAAGACCAATTTCACAAGCAATGCTTCAAGTTTGTGGAATGCTTTATTCTTTCATTTGATGCTCTCCCACGGTGAAGATCATTAACATTTAGTATACAGAAGAACAATCTTCCATCAGGACTATAGTAATCAGTCATTTACTCCACATTATTTAATCTTTGCACAGAAAGACAGTCTGTATTATTTGCTAATGAAACACAGACGTGACGTATAAGCTTGCTGCTATCATAAGAGAGCCAGTGATTAGAATAATAGTAAAATCAGAAACTGCGCTCCACAGACAGGAAATACTGTTGATTTATCACAATCGCCTACTTGTTTTATCAGCTTTGGTAAAGGATCAGCCGAAGCAGATGTAAACTCAGACATCAAAATCCGTACCTCCCAATGGTCCATCATTTGTAGGGACTGTCCCTCTTTTTAACTCCTTTCCGCCTGCCCAGGGTAACCACCCGGGGGCCAGAAGGATCAGCAGTCATGTGACCACTGTCACAATGGTCACATGATCAGAAGCTGGTCCTGCCGGCTACCAAGCTGTAGCCCAGACTTAGAGATGTCGGCGGAAAGTCTCAACACAAACAACGCCTGCCCCAGTGACACATACACTATATTACCAAAAGTATTGGGACACCTGCCTTTACACACACATGAATGGCATCCCAGTCTTAGTCCATAGGTTTCAATATTGAGTTGGCCCTCCCTTTACAGAGATATATATATATATATATATATATATATGGGTGCGCCAACTCAATATTGAACCCAACGGACTAAGACTGGGATGCCATTACAGTTCAGGTGCGTGTAAAGGCAGGTGTCCCAATACTTTTAGCAATATAGTGAATGTGTCGGGTAGTCATAAATAGGTTAAACCAAATCCCTCTGTCCCTTTTTCCTCCTCAGTTGTCCCTCTTTTTGGTCTGATTTGTAGTCCTGCATAAAAATGTACTATGTAGCTATAAAACATATTGTACTGCACTTAAAGTAGAAATCTAGGCTAAACCTAACTAGTCTTAAAAATTCTAAACATTTGAAAACCCTGAACATGGCACCCAAACAACACCAATAAAGTCTATGGAAATGGAATCTTGTAATTTTTTTTTCTGATCAGTTTGCAAACAGAAGGGCGAGAAGGGCATGGGTAGCTTGGCACTGCCATGGGGGATATTTACCAATGCAAAAAAGAAATAAATAACATTTTAAACAAATACTGTTCAGTATGGCACTGATCTTCTAATGTGGCTAAAAGGCATAAAAAAATAAGCATACAAATTTTTCTTAAATCAAATTCTTGAAGGATGATTGCGGGTAGCCTATACACCCACAAAAGTACTGCTAAATGACTGTTCCAATCCTTAGTCTGCATCTGAATCCAGGTGATGTGGTCATTGATGCCAGTCAGCATTCATGGACCGTTTGTGACACTCTGCAGCCTACCGGGGAGCTGTTATTTACAGCAGGGGTGTGATGGGAGAGGATTGCCATGGCATGAGTTGTGTGTCAACGGGTACCCTAAAGACCTGATTTATCTTGATTTTACATTTCACATTTCTGTGAAGTCTGTTTTGTTTGTTTTTTTGTGTGGGGGGATGATATACAAGTGGTACTATATCCCATACTTGTGTGTGTGTGTGTGTGTGTGTGTGTGTGTGTGTGTGAGCACTGGATATCTAGGGGCCCCCTTATCATCCAAATTCTTATAAGTCGTCTTGGTCCGCCCCCCCCCCCACTTCCTCCCAGCCAGGCTGGGTAAGGGTATGACTTTTTTTGTGGGGTCCATAAAGTGGAACTCCGCCCAAAAGGGTATGTCCCGTTTTAAGTCCTCCTCCCTTGCCACATTTGACATGTAATTTTTTTTTTGGGGGGGGGGGGGGGGGGCAGGTACCCTCCTCGCAGTCTTCTGTGACACATCACAGGTCCCAGTAGACTGCTGAAATATTCACAAAGCACAGCTCGGCTAGTGACTGTGCAGTGGGCAGCCAACTGTGAAGCCTAAAGTAGCATGGAAAGCTGCCCACAGTTGAGATGCCAGCACCAGGAACCTGAAGGCTAGTGAAAAACTAGCCTGGGTGAGGTTGACGCTGGATCCCTGGACAGATAAGTGACTTTTTATTAAAAGTCAGCAGCTACAGGATTTGTAGCTGCTGACTTTTATTTATTTTTTCTTTCCAGAGTGAACCTCCTCGTTAAAATAAAATAAACAACCCCTGAGATGGTAAAGAGGATGAAAAATGTTTAAAATAAGATTTATGAAAAAAAAAAAAGTAGTTGTGGCATGGCTTTTCTCAGAGTGGGTTTTCTGATGGCAGCAATAGGGGACCATGCCTGTCTAATATGTGTTGAAAACGCAACTTATTTCCAGTAGAAGTTCTTGTGACAGGGTGACAACACAGCAGCACAACTGAGAAATGAGAACACCTCTGATCACCTTATTACAGAAAGGACCTGCCACAATCGCTAGTGTTTATTTTAATGAAAGCTGCAAATTTTAAAATATTGAAAATGCATTTTAAAATACTATTAAATGTTAACGCTAATAAAAGATAGTGATTGGGTTTACATTTACTTTAATTAACATTTTGTTCACTGCTGGATGCTTGTTTACCTAGATGGATTCGTTGCTCTGCCTCTCTTCCTGTAGGCTTTCTGTGATATACAAACCGCATGGACTTTAAGCTTGGTCCTGTCCGGTTGATGAATGAGGCGGGGGTGACAGGCCGATCCTGGATACACAGGCCTCTGTTAGTCTAATGCACTCGGCTCACACTGCAAAAAACGCTTTTATTGGCACTTTCAGTTAAATTGTTTATCTAAGGCTTGTCCTTAAAACCATGGAGTCCACTTTACCTCCCTATATTCCCAGGAGCCCATTTACCTGTGTATCTGCCTCTGTGTGGGGGGTTAGCCATAACAGTTCCTATAGATGTTTGTGTTACTGGTCTGTTAAAATAAAGTTTGTCTGAGTATTAGCTAAAAGTAACCCCCCCCATTGCGATGGGCGTAGGTACCACATCTGTGTTTTTTTGTGATAACCTTCTGCCACCTAACCTGCAGCAGCACAAAGACATGTTCAGTCTAAGTGTGCTCTGTCTTATTTGGGGTTAGTTGTGTTTCCATAAACTAATGCACTAAGGTCACTATTGTTTGCTTTTCTTGGTAGAAGTGACCAGAGCTAACTTCTGTGGGGTCTTCTTAAACCCTTTCAGTTTCCTGAAGAAGCTCCTTAATGGTCATCTCACCATTGGAATTCAGAGAATATTTAACCAGTATGTAAGCACCTCTTGGAAGTGTTCTATTAAAATTGCTAGCGTTAGCAATCTATTGCTTCACAGATTTAACAAATTGCTCCATATGCTGTGAGGTTTACAAAAATTTTGGAGTGTGTCTGTGGAAATGTGTGCCGAGTTAGCCAAAAGAGCATTTGTAACGCCAGGTATTGATGTTGTATGAGAAGACCTGGCTCACCTTCAGCTTTCCAATTGATCCCAAAGGTATTCTGCACGGTTGAGGTCAAAGCCTTGTGCAGACCACTTGAGTTCCTCAACAGCGAAATAGCAAACAATCATGTCTTTATTGAGCTGTCTTCATGCACAAGAGGTCTAAAATATCTTTTCTAAAAAAAAATTCACCCTGGAGGAACTCTTGAAGCATCATTTAGGTCTTTGGGAAACTGCTAATTATACTTATACCCACAGTTTGCCATACATTGGTGTGATCACTAACTTGTGGAAAATATAACAATAAAAAATATGGTATACCTAGCATATTTCACACTCTATAAATGAAATGAAGAATAACAGAAGATCAACATGGACATTAAAAATTGTGGTAACTCAACATTAGTGGTCATTGTAGAATTGTCTGCTTGCATTGGTGGTCAGTGTCAGTAGGAGATCAATATGCCAATGCTCACGGCTTAAGCAACACATTGACACCTTAAGAGGAACCCTAGTGTTCCATGAAAATGTGGCTGAGAAAGGTTGGTTAAAATGTCTTTGTTTTCTGTATGAGAAGGGAGTTGCAATAGTCAAGGTGAGATATAACAAGGGAGTGAATGAGGAGCTTGGTGGTTTCATTTGTTAAAAAGGGGCGAATTTTAGAGATGTTACGGAGGTGAAATCTACAAACTTTTGACAACGATTGGACTTGGGGCTGAAATTACAAGTCAGAGTCTGGTTGGTAACAAGTGGTTGTAGGTTGGGATCAAACAGAAGTGTAGTCGAGGAACAAGTGAAAAGTTGGTAATGAGTGGTAGTGAAGCTAGGGATGGTAGCTGGAGTGACAAGAGCGAGATATTGGCTGGAGAGAGTACACTAATCTGGCAAACAGGCAGTGCAAAGGCACAGCTTTATTCGGCAAGAGCAAGGAGTTCAAGAGAAACAAGCCAAGGTTGTCTTAAGAGATCAGACAGGGAACTGTCCAACATCCCAGGTAACTCAGCTAGAAGGGTTACCACCAGACACAGAAGAGGTCCCGGGCTCAGATCCAGGTCCTGGCATGTATATTCCCAACACAACTGATCTGTTTTTCTGGCAAAGGCCTACCAGAGTTGTCTACTGCTGTCATCTGTCTTCCACTCTGTTTTTCTTCAGAACCTGGACAGAAATCAGATTATGAAATTCATGTTGATTGAGGCTGTTTTATAATAATTAAGGATAATCCCATATTAATACCTATGATTTCATAATGGGATGGCACATAGATGTGATGTTTGGGTGTCCACAATTGCCTGCCTATATAGTGTATTTTGTTACTAGTGAATCCCTTATTGTGTTTGCCTTAACTTCATACAAGAACAGTTGACCCCAAACTTTGAATTTCAGGTTGACTGTATCAGCTTTTCATAGTACTCTTTGCAGCCTCTGAAATAATTATCTGCTCAGGTTTAAATGACCCTTCTGTGTTCAGTTTATTGGTTATAAATACCAAACCCAAGGCACTGTATACATGCTGTTGTTCTTTCCAGTCCTGCTTACCATGTTTTTTTCCTAAACAGACACCACGTGACTATGAATCCCAGCAAATGTTGCATTCCTAGTCCGTAAATGTGACCCATAATTCTGAATTAATTTAACACCTCTGAATGCCTCAGCCCGATAATAAAAAATATACATAAAACGCTTGTTAAGAAAACAGAAATTCTTTCATAATAAGCCTACAAGCTTTCTGCCAGAGCCACATCCAGGCAAATAAATATGCTATTATTCCCAACGAGGTAAAATCGATTTCTAGAAGAAAAAAATAGAAAAAAAGATTTTCCAGTATTCATATTGAAGCATTGTTTGCAGGGTGGCGATTCGCAGGGAGATTTGCCCACTAAATATTATTATTATTTAAATGAAGGTATTAACAAGAAGAATGGCCCATTTACATCAACTCAGTCATTGTCAACTCCTGGCAAATTGAGAATTTTTACTAGGATTTGTTAACAAAGATATCGAAGGGTCGACTTGTGTCACTCTATTTACTGGCAGCCAATAGCAGATGACTAACAGGGAAAGTCATCCTAAATCTGGAGGACGAAGCCATGCATTACACGGGCAATAAACTGATCGGAATTGTTTTTTGTTTTTTTTTGGAAACGTTCAGATTTATAAAAGTATATAAAAGAACAAAACCTTTCAAGGTTCTATCATTTAGATTTATGCAAAGAACTGGTTGAATTGATTCTTATATCCTAAAAATTTTTATTATATAAAATAGCTCATAATTACATCCCTAGCTAAGGGTAGGATTTGATATCTTCAAACTGCCATCGGGGGGCAACAAAATGACACCTGGAAGTTCTATTCTAGGGATTATTGGACTCTAAGTTAGCTGTGAGTTGAAAGTATAACTCCCCACCACTTTGGTCTAAAACCATATGCATAGTGAAAGCTTTTTTTTGATAGATTAGGGAAGTGTTAAACCCCCTGTCAATTTTCATTTGAGACCTGTTAGATTTTCCTTTTAATTTTGGCCCAAGGACCACTACGAGAAGTGAGAATTAGGCAGCCCATAGAATATGCAATTTTCTTTTCTTCTACCACAGGTGGAAGGAAAGAAAATTTCTCGATTCCCCCATAAACACAGTCAGTGCCATGGTGTTCTGCCGGCAGCGTTCCCCTCCAGCACAAGACAATGATCACTGCTGGCTGCTATAGACACGTGGCAATGATCTCAAAATTAAATACCTGATAGGCTGGTTGTAGTAAAGTTGATTGATGGATCGACTTCAGTACAATTAGCCTGTCCATAGACGGATCAAATCTCATTCCATCTATGGCCAGGTTTAGTCTCTCCAAAGTGAGGGGGGTCCCCTTTTAGACAGTTGTCACCAGAATAGTTGCCAGTCACAATGGTGACCAGAAAACTAGATGAATGAATCTCCGCCAGCAGGGAGATGGACATGGATGAGTGAGTTTGGGGTGGAGGAACTTTACTGGCCTGCACAGAATCTTGATCTCAACCTGATAGAACACCTTTGGGAAGAATTAGAGCAGAGGCTGCGAGCCAGGCCTTCTCGTCTAACATCAGTGCCTGACCTCACAATTGCGCCTCTGAAAGAATGGTCAAACATTCCCATAGACACACACCTAAAACTTGTGGACAGCCTTCCCAGAAGAGTTCAAGCTGTTATATCTGCAAAGGGTGGGCCAATTCAATAACCCTACGATGCACATCAGATTACATTTAAATACATTTGAAATGGCTTTTGCATGATGGCAGGCTGCACATTTTATGTTTGCGGCGTGATGTCATAGGCTCCCCCCAATGCGGTGCATCAACGTTTTACATGACTTCCTCAGGGGATAACACTTGCACGCTTGTAATTATGTGTTTGTTTTCATCAACTTTTTTCTTTCAAAGGTGTTTATTTTATGTTTTTTGTTTTTGTAACAAACCAAACAAAACAATTGCCATCTAAACCAGGATGATGGCATTAATGGTGGCTATGCAGAGCCCAACTATAAAAAGTAACAGGAAAATATACAATAGACCGCCTACAGAATATCACGACCCTTCACAGTAATAATCCTAGTCAGTTGTACAATAAACCTTTGCAATCTGTATTAGCCAGTAAATAAAGAGAACAGGCAAGACAACATAACGCCCACACATATAAGCACCCACAGCAATCTACGCTTTCTCCTAAATCAGGTAGAAGATTCATATCTGACCAATTTAAAGGCATGATTGAGAAGAGGCCAGATCCGCCATTTGGAAAAGCCAAATGTCCAGCCAAGGTTGCCATACTTTACTAATTTTTTTTAGAACAGGCATGTTCCTTGTAAATAAGTTTATACAAAAGGTTATGCCTTTTTTTATCAGGCTTTTGCCATAAAAAAATATCAAACGGAACATAATACTTTTACAAGCAAGTGGAACATAGTTATCCAGTTCACCAAGTAGCCAAACCTCCAGGGTTTTTGGAGCTTGCAGACTAAGCCCTTGTACACATGGTCGGACATTCCGACAACAAAATCCATCGGATTTTGTCCGAAACTGGTGTTGCATACACACGGTCGGACAAAGTTGTGGGAAAATCCGATCGTACGTAACGTGATGACGTTATTTAGTTACGACGGGGACTATGTTCAGGCTAGTAGCCAATAGCTTTGGTCTAGGAATTTGATCTGAGCATGCGTGGCACTTTGTCTGATCGGAATTCTCTACACACATTCGGACAAAGTCCGATCGGATCATGTTGTCGGAAAGTTTTATAGCCCTGCTCTAAAACTTTGTCGGTCGGATATTCCGACGGAAACAGTCCAATGGAGCCCACACACAGTCGGATTATCCGACAACACGGTCCGATCGGACATTTTCCGTCGGAATGTCCGACCGTGTGTACAAGGGCTAAGATGGGTTGTTAGCATATCAAACAATTCAGGCCAAAAAGAGGATAATCTTGGACAAGACCAAAACATATTCAAAACATTAGCAGAAACTTCCCCATGTCAAGGGCAGAAGGCTAGTTCCGTCAATCCCATGCGATTCAGTTTAGCAGGCGTAGAATGCAGTTGTTTTTATCAACTTTTTGCTTTCGGTGTCCTGATTTACTCACACCATAGTGTTTGCGCTGAGGTTCTTTTTGCTGTTTTTTAGTCATGTGAATGGAGCCTAACAACTCGCACAGAACTTTAGTCTGTATCTTCATCATATCTAAATCACTAAAACCTAAACTTTGGAATCTAAAATTGTTCTACCTTTTAAACAAGTTGTACAAAAAACTAGGTAAAACACTGTCTATCTGTTGCCATAAGCCTTGCTCTGCCTCATACTCGCACCCAAGTAGCAGTGCCCAGAACAGGCGATCTGGATAACCAAGTTCTCAGCAATTGCTCTACAGCAAAAAAGACATTGGTTGGTCAGCCGTATTGTATTGTGTGACCAAAGTGTAGCCATCTTTGGAGGAGATATGTTCAGTTCTGCTTGCGGTTAATGAACAGAGAACATTCCGTCGCTTGTAATTCTTTGTATTTTTGCTAAAGCGTATTGTTGTCCCCCGCAGACTCGTGTTTTCTGAAAACAACAAGATGTGCAGATTAATTTCCTCCATATGAGAAGGATTCTGGAATAATACGGCAGATGACGAGTCCTATTATTTACTTGCAGAGGAGTCTCGGATGGATAAATCATTTTCCGCACTGTGTAAAAACACCTGTTTTTCTCCTCTGGGAGCTCTCATAAAACTCATCCATTCTTGGCAGATTCCTTTACAAACATGCCTGAACTTCCTGTCTGTTTCCCCTCATAGAAGCGTCCGTCCGATTTGAAGCGATGTGATTGTGGCCCTTGTAGCCGGCTGCATTGATGAATGTTACATACAAGAGCAGTCTCCCTGTCCAACCGAGGGACCAGTTATAGACAAACGGAGACTGAACTATGCTCTATAAAGGTACTGCTAAGTATGAAACACTTGCGGGAAACTGCACTTTAGTATCTTTAAAGGGCAATTCCAGGAAACAACTGAAACCGATCTTTGTACTAATAGTGTTCTCCAGCAAATGCCTCTACCATGCTACTAAAGTTCAGAGCAGAACTTTAAAGCTGAAGTTTAATCTACCTATATTTTTTTCCTTGGTTTCCCCTCATCAACATGCAAATTACATTTTTAAACAAAACCTTTCAGTTTTCAATAGATTTTGAATGTTAGATCCAGTGGCATCTTCACAAGGTTTCTGTGCTTCTTAATTCAGTGCTAGCAGATCACCGCTGGTGGGAGGAGCTGGCAGCGTGCTGTACATAGCTGTACATAGCTTCCTGCGGTAACACCCACATGTGATCCCAAGTCTCCACGATTGAAAAAAAAAAGCCTAATTAACCTGCTGCCGCCAAGAGCACACAAGTACGTGGCTTCTCGATGGCTGGCCATTTGAGTGCAATAGCACCAATAGAGCTGTGCGGAGAATGCACGTGCCGCCACAGTGACCGATGGAACCTCCCGATCACAAGCATTTATTTTTAATGAGCGCATTTTTTACTTATAAGTATATAGCATTCTTGTGATTGTTATCGGTGTCTGGTTAAAGCTTGTAGGAGGAGTTCTCATTCTATTCTGACTGTCCTATAAGGCTGCAGGATCCCTGACCCTCTGTCTGGACAGTGTTCATTGGCCCTGTGCTGATCACATGCTGATCACATGCACCCTCCCAAGAAAAATAAAAAAAGACACCCCAAACATTTGCAGCTTGTTTAGCCTCTGTTCTATCAGGAGATGGATTGGGGACTGTGGAAGAAGGGGAGAATCAGAGAATACAGGATCAAACAGCCTTTTCACACAATCTGGAGGATTAACCCCTTAGGTTTCACAGTGAGTATAACAAAAATGCTTTACTGCATATACAGACTGATTTTACTGATGTGTGTTTAATAACACTTCAAGGCTGGGGCCAGCAACCTGTCGATCTGTGCTGGATGGTAGGTGTGTGGTGGGGGGGGGGGGGGGGTTTGAAGCAGAGGACACTGCTATGGGGGCAGGGGGGTAGAAGACGCTATTGACGGGGCGGGGGGTTTGGGCTGAGGACACTGCTATGGGGGGGATGGGGGTAGAGGATGCTACTGGCGGGGTGGGGGGTTTGGGCAGAGGACACTGCTGTGTGGCGGGGGGGACAGGATACTACTGTAGGGGGTGGGAGGCAGAGAACGCTGCTATGGAGTGGGGGGGGCAATACAGAGGTTAGGCAGAGGACACTACTGTGTGGTTGGGGGGGTGCAGAGGACACTGCTATGGGGGGGCAGAGGGCACTGCAGTGGAGAGGAATGGCACAGGACACTGCTATGGGGGACAGAGGGCACTACAGTGGGGGAAGGGGGCAGAGGACACTGCTTTGGGGGCTGGCACATTATATTACTGTAGGGGAGGGGGCAGAAGACACTGCTGTGGGGGGGGGTCAGAGGACACTACCAAGTGTGTGGGGGGGGGGCAGTGGACACTACTGGGGGGGATGATTTGAAGGGGGGCAGAAGACTGCTGTGACACAATATGTGTTTTTATTGGAGGTTTTTTTTTTTTTTTTTAAAGGACACAGCCCCCCTGGTGATCTTTAATTTCCTACATGTTGTCCAGGTAGATCTCAACCTCTGAAAGGTTGCCTACCCATGCTTTAAGGACTCTGCCCCCTTTTTTCTGAATGCTTAGACACGCTTTATACATTTCGGACTTTGAGTGGCTGTAGAAAAGAGAACGCTGTAGATAAACAGGCACAATTTAATGTAGGAGGATTTGTTTCATCTCTATGTATCACCTAAGGCCAGTCACTTCACTGGGTATATATATGGAAGGGTTTACAACTACTTTAAGAAGCACACAATCTAACTTCTCTGACAGTTACATTTTCAGGACAAAGTTTTGGGGTTTACCACCTTCTTCTTGGTCGTTGGTCAAGCACGCAGGTGCACCAGTTTAGCTACAATCACCATAAGCGTGATAGCCTTTACATTATAACCTGTTTTCTGTAACACTTTATTATAACAGACACAACTAGAGTTTAGTGAAATCCATCATCGTTCCCCTTTAATTACTAAAAAAAAAAAAAAACACTCCTTAAAGGTGAGGGTTAAAGGCCACTGCTGGGTGTTTTCATATTACATCACACTGTCAGCAGGCGAAAAGAAATATTCCGGGAGAAGTTTTTGTCACATGACCTCATTGTTCTCTGTTTTCCCCATCTCTCTCTCTCTCTCTGCTTTTCTTAGAAACATGTTGTGGTTTGGGCCGCGCAGACACAGCGCTGCTCTGTATCCCACACAGTCACCAGCGTAATAGTTGTTTGCTCGCTGTGGTCAGCTAATTGAAAAAAGCTGGCACCAAGGTATCACAGTTCCCCAGGGAGAATTCCCAGATCAAATGGCGCATTGTTACCTCAGACACCAAGCGCCCCGCTATGACTTCATTAGGAAAAGGTAATTTGGTCGCAGGTTGGAAGAGGCAAAACAAGAGCTTGCTTGTTATCTGCCATTGGCCCAGGAGGCCAGAACAGCGCCAAGTTCCCAGAGACATTCGGCCGAAAGAATTTGTGTGTGTTTTGTCACGTGTGAAAGTGGAGAGCGAATCGAAACACTGATGCGGGGTGATAAGTTGCCGCCAAAGTGCCATTTGTTTTCCTACCAGACTTTTGGTTTGTCTTGTGTGCATTAATGTGTAAAGCACCAACATGTTCTGTAGTGATGCTTGGATTAAAGTGATTGTAAATGATCACCCTGTAAAACAACACATTCAGTTTAAAATAGCAATGAAAGCTAAAACATTTTTATATAGATACTATAAATAAATATATATATATATATATATATATATATATATATATATACACACACACCCTTTTTTCTTTATATAAGTGATCCTGTTCTCATCTGCATAAGAGCTGGGGTAGGAGAAGCAGCAGCACACTGAGCTTTCCAGTGAATAGCTGTGCAGCATGCGCACATGTGAGTACCAGTCTGACTATTGTAGGAGCATGAATAGAGGACTGACCACTGTGTGCTCTCCTGATTAGTCTGGTCAGTTGTTTTTTTTTTTTTAAACATCTTTTTTATTGAGTTTTTCATAAGCATACAGACTGCCCCATGCGGGCCAAACATTACCCACGCAGGGGCACATTCCTGCTGCGGCAACAGGCCACAGCAAGGCACATCCTATAACAAACAACAATCTACCTCTGAGGCAGTCTGGTCAGTTTTTAATAGGAAAGCAGGGGGACTGGCAGGAACACCAAGGATTTTACAGAAAGGAAGCAATACAAAGAGAACAGGATTCCTTCTCATACAAGTACATGGTACAGCAGACACATATCAGGAATATGAAGTGTTGGGGTAACAAACACTTTAAACAGAGACCATCAGTCTCTGCACTAGAGGAGCTTACAGTCTAATGTCACCACTAGTCATACACTATTATTACTATACATTGATTTAGTCTGATGTATTCTGCAGTGCTGTTCAGAGAACACAGCCATTCATTTCAGCCTTTGCACCAGAGGAGCTTACGCTCTAAACAGTCATACATTATTATTATTATACATTTATATAGATCTGACATATTTTGCAGTGCTGTACAAAGAGTAATGAGACCATAACATCAGTCTCTGCACCAGAGGAGCTTACACTCTAATGTCCCAGCACAGTCGCACACTATTATTCTTATAGATTTACATTATATATCTCTGTTGTTTTCTGCAGTGCTGTACAGAGAACACTGAGCCAGTCATATCAGTCTCTACACCAGAGGAGCTTACACTCTAATGCCTGTACTTCAGCCATACACCTCAAGACCCGTCTGTCCCAATGTAAGATTCAGCCAGTATGTTGTCAGTTTCTGGGGGGACTCGTAAATACCTGGAAGGGACCACGTAAGAGCCCTTTCAAACTGGCTGTCAGCCACGTTAGCGGTAAAGCGCTGCTAGTTTTAGTGGCACTTTACCATTGTTTAAGTGGCTTTTTTCGGCCACTAGTGGGGCACTTTTAGCCCCCACTGGTGGCCGAAGAAAACGCTTTGCAGGTGCTTCGGCAGCGCTGCCCATTCATTTCAATGGGCAGGGACAGTGGAGTATCGTTTGGGGCGCTCCTCCACTGCCCCAAAGATGCTGCTTGCAGGACTTTTTCTAACGTCCTGCCAGCACACCACCCCAGTGTGAAATCACTTTGGCTGCAGGGGAGGCGTTTTTCAGGCGCCATTTGTCGCGCCCCAGTGTGAAAGGGGCCTTAACATTAAACGGAGAAGCAGCACAGTGGCTTAGTGGTTAGCACTTCTACCTTGCAGCACTGGGCTCCTTGGTTCAAACTCTAAGCAGGACAGTATATGCTTGGATTTTGCATGTTCTGCCTGTGCTTCCATGGGATTACACCTCCAAAGACATGCTGCTAGGTTAAATGGCTTCTGTCTAAATTGGCCTTAGTATCCCTAGTAGGGATGAGCCGAACACCCCCCCGGTTCGGTTCGCACCAGAACTTGCGAACGACCCCCGCGTTCGGTACGAACGTTAGAACCCCATTGAAGTCTATGGGACTCGAACGTTCGAATTGGAAAGTGCTAATTTTAACGGCTAATATGCAACATAGTGTCCTAAAAAGGGTTTGGGGACCTGCCTCCTGCCTCAGGGGACATGGGTCACTGCAAAAAAAAGTTTTAAAAACTGCCGTTTTGGCGGGAGCACTGATTTTAATGACGATTAAAGTGAAAAAAAAAAGTGAAATATTCCTTTAAATATGGTGCCTGGGGGGTGTCTGTAGTATGCCTGTGAAGTGCCACGTGTTTCCCGTATTTAGAACAGTCCCTGCACAAAATGACATTTAACGGAAATAACACCATTTAAAACTGCTTGCGGTTTTAATGTTATATCTGGTTCCTGCAATATGGTTGAAAATCATTGAGAAACATGGCATGGGTAGCCCTCCCTGCCCATTACCAGCCTATTTGGGTCTTGTACGCATATTAAGGGGAACCCCGTACCCATATTAAAAAAAGGAAATGCGTGTGGCCCCCAGGCCCTATATACTCAGAACAGCAGTATACAGGCGGTGCAAACAAGACAGGGACTGTGTAGGTTTGTTGTGTTAAGTTGAATCTGTTTGTCATTTTCAACCGGTACATTTTTAAAGTGTAGCTCCAGTCAAAAAAACTATCTTTAAGCTTTTTGGAAAACATAGGGAAGGGTTATCACCCCTGTATAATTTGTTTTGTCGTCCATCTTTTTTCATCTCACTTGCTGCTGTCTCCTTGCGTTTGCAAGTAGGAGATGTTTGTAAGTTGGATGTTTGAAAGTAGGGGCCTGCCCTATATTATAGCGGTAGCGGTATGTACTGGGTACAGAGCACGCAGACAGCACGCACTATCTCCTAACACTACTGACTGCAAGCTCTATTATTAACCACTTGTTAGCCCAATGTTTGCATAAAGTGAAAGATGAAGTTATGCTGAGTAAATAGATATCAAACATGTCACTCTTCAAAATTGCACATGCCCGTGGAATGGCGCCAAACGTCGCTATTTAAAAAAATCCCCATAGGCGACGCTTTAATTTTTTTTTTACTGGTTACATGTTTTGAGTTGCAGAGGAGGTCTAGGACTAGAATTATTGCTCTCGCTCTAACATTCTCGGCGATACCTCACATGTGTGGCACATGCGAGCACATGGGGACATGGGCGCTTTAATTTTTATTTTATTTTTTTATTGTTCATTTTACTTTATTTATTTTAGTTTGACATTTTTTTCCCCAAAAATATATTTTTGATCACTTTTATTCCTATTACAAGAAATGTAAACATCCCTTGTAATAGGAATATGGGGTGACAGGTCCTCTTTACAGTGAAATCTGGGGGGTCAATATGACCCCACATCTCACCTCTAGGCTGGGAAGCCTGAAATAAAAAATAAAAAAAAGATTCTGGCTTTGATCGTACTGGCGAGTTGGTAGAAGCACCGGAGGGCGGTGAGGGGTGGGGGGCGTCTATGGCTGGGTATTTCAGGGTATCACCGAGTATGGCTGGGTATCTCGGAGTATGGCTGGGTATGGCAATTTATGGCAGGGTATTACAGAGTATTGGCGGGGTATTGGCGGGGTACTACAGAGTAATAGCAGGGTACTGCAGAGTATTGGGGGTACTGCAGAGTAATGGCGGGTACTGCAGAGTAATGGCGGGTACTGCAGAGTATTGGGGGGTACTGCAGAGTATTGGGGGGTACTGCAGAGTAATGGCAGGGTACTGCACTGCAGAGTAATGGCAGGGTACTGCAGAGTAATGGCAGGGTACTGCAGAGTAATGGCAGGGTACTGCAGAGTAATGGCAGGGTACTGCAGAGTATTGGCGGGTACTGCAGAGTAACGGCGGGTACTGCAGAGTATTGGGGGGGTATTGCAGAGTAATGGGGGTTACTGCAGAGTAATGGGGGGTACTGCAGAGTAATGGCAGGGTACTGCACTGCAGAGTAATGGCAGGGTACTGCACTGCAGAGTAATGGCGGGGTACTGCAGAGTAATGGCAGGGTACTGCAGAGTATGCACTGGTATTGCAGAGTATTGGCAGGGAATTGAGGGGTTAAATTCGGTGAGCAGCGATGTGGGCACTGCAGATTCAGCCCACATCGCTGCTGACACCGATCTCTTTCCCCTCCGCTGTACCGATCGGTACAGAGAGGGGAGGGAGGAACAGGCGTCATAACATGACGCCGGTTTGTTTCCAAGTGATCACTCCGTCATTTGACGGAGCAATCACGTGGTAAACGGCCGCTATGAGCAGCCGTTTACCGTGATCCGTGATGCGACCCGGCGGTCACGGATGCTCTCGAGTGCGCACACCTCGGGGCACGCGAGAGCAGAATTCTGGGAGGCCGTTAATTAACGGCCTCTCAGAGTTAAACAACCCCCCTGAAGCCGTTAATCGGCAATGGGCAGTTGTTAAGTGGTTAAAGCTAGATCACTAGCTATATAGGTGAGGTGAATATAGTGGTGTATACTGCAGTCAGGGCACAGACAACAACCACTACACAGCAGCAAGATAGGAAATCAGCCAAAAACGATTGGTGTGTACTGTGTTGAAGGTACACAGAACACCCACTGCTTCAGATGCTAAGTAACACACTACACGAGGCCGCCTCAAAGGCGGCCTTATATAGTGTGGGGCGTGCACTACACAGCCTGAGCTATGATTGGGCACAGGCAGGATGCCTGTGGCCAATCATGGCTCTCCTCGCTGCCGGCGCTGCGATTGGCCAAGCATGCGGGGTCACAGTGCATGCTTGGCCAATCATGGGGCAGCAATGCACTGCGCCACCGCAGTGCATTGTGGTCCGCGCGCGCGTCACTCGAATTTTGACGCGAACGGCCCAAACGTTCGGAATTCGCCGAACGGCCGAACGGCCAATGTTCGAGTCGAACACGAAGCTCATCCCTAATCCCTAGTGTGTGTGTGTCTATGTATACATGTGAGATAGGGAGCTTAGATTGTAAGCTCCTTGAGGTCAGGGATTTAAATGTACATTATGTAAAGAACTGTGTGAGTTATGGGTGTTTATATAAACGTCTGAAATAAATAATAAATCTATAGATGGTATCTTGATGGGGAATTAATCCAGAACCCCTGTGCTGCAAAAGCTTGAACCGCTCAGCCACCATGCAGCCCCAATTATTATCAATGAGTAAGACCAACTTTCCCTGTATTCTCTACACTTCCGGGCTGTAGTACATTTCCGATCGGCTTTATTCACGCAGCAGAAATGTGAGGCCAGCCGTCAGCATTCTCAGGGATTGGGTCCCACGGCCTGGCTTCCTTATTTCTGCCACTCTCTCGGGGGTTAATGAACACACAAGCCGGAATCTGCCTCGTCATGTGTGAGAAAGTAAAACAGGAACTATCGCGGTTTGTGTATTCTCCCACTTACTCAGCAACTTTCTGTCCCCATGGGTGAAGGGACTGGAGCCTGGCATAGCCTAAAGGAGAACCCCGCTATACACCGTGTGCCCGCCACTTCATTCTGCAGAGCCGCCCTTCGCTCCTTGGCGTGTTTTGATTCTTGCTTTGTCTGCTGTTTAGCACCGATAGCTCACACTTGCATTTTTTATTGCATTTTTATTCAGTATAAAGCACCGTGTAATTGGCCCCTTTATAAATAAAATATAATCAAATTTCCGTAGGCATTTAAAAATCATCATTCTATTCGGTGAGTAGAAGAATGTTTGATGTCCCTGTGCATTTAACACCTGAGCACATCTATAGGCAAAAAATAGAGATTAATATGTTGTGCAGAATAAAACTTTACCCCATGTGTGTTTTTCATTTTGTTATTCCCCCTCCAAACCCTACTAAAGACCTGTCGATCCTGCCAGAGCTCTGTGCTGTATGTCATTTCCTGTTAGAGGGCGACAAAGCTAAGACTCCATGAACATTACTATTGACTCCAATGATAGACGAGCAATTATTTGTATTATTATTACAGGTACTGTCAATTTATGCAGCACTTTACATACAGACTATATTGTCGAAAGTATTGGGACGCCTGTCTTTACACGCACATGAACTTTAATGGCGTCCTAGTCCATAGGGTTCAATATTGAGTTGGCCCACCCTTTGCATCTATAACAGCTTCAAATATTCTGGGAAGGCTGTCCACAAGGTTCAGGAGTGTGTCTATGGGAATGTTTGACCATTCTTTCAGAAGCGCATTTGTGAGGTCGGGCACTGATGTTGGACGAGAAGGCCTGACTCCGCTCAAATTCATCCCAAAGGTGTTCTATTGGGTTGAGGTCAGGCCAATCAAGTTCCTCCACCCCAAACTCGCTCATCCATGTCTTTATGAACCTTTCTTTATACACTGGTCCAAATCTTTTTGTGGAGGGGAGATTATAGTGTGGGGTTGTTTTTCAGGAGTTGGGCTTGGCTCCTTAGTTCCAGTGAAGGGAATTCTTAAGGCGTCAGAATACCAAGACAATTTGGACAATTTCATGCTCCCAACTTTGTGGGAACAGTTTAGGGATGGCCTCTTCCTGTTCCAACATGACTGCACACCAGTGCACAAAGCAAGGTCCATAAAGACATGGATGAGCGAGTTTGGGGTGGAGGAACTTAACTGATCTGCACAGAGTTGAACCCTACGGACTAAGACTGGGATGCCATTAAAGTGTATGCACGTGTAAAGGCATGTGTCCCATACTTTTGACAATATATTGTATATTATACATTTACATCAATCCCTGCCCTCAAGGAACTTACAATCTAAGGTCCCCAACTCACATTCATACATACAGAGGCATAACTAGAATCTTCAGGGCCCCAGTGCAAGAAACAATGAAGGGCCCCCTGGCCTTCCCACTGATCCCAGGGCCCTTTAATCCCATTGTTACAGTCCTGTACTGGGCCACTTTCCTGCCATCTTGGGGTCCCCCACGGTGGCGTAACCTCAGAGCCCAGTTGCAAGTGTGACCTTTGCCACCCTGGTAGTTCCGCCACTGGTGTCAGTCATTTATTTTCTTTGTCTTGTTTTCTTTTTTTATTATTTTTTATGTTATTTTATTTAGTTATTTTTTATTATTTTATTTACATATTTTTAAGGACCCGCATTGGGGGGGGGGGGGGGGGGGGGTCTTTGGTGAAATATCTCACTTTTAATAGCGAAAGAGACTTAGGACCGACTGACTCATCAGTCCCTTTCTCTGCAGTCTCAGCTGCACAGAATGAATGAACAGGTATAGCTCTGTACAGAGCTTCCCGTTCATTCATAAACTGAAGCATAGTAACCAGAGTTTACTACGCCTCAGCTATGAATGAATAAAAAAAAAAAATGAGTTAATGATTGCTACCAATTGGGATAGGGATGTGGCAGGAGCAGCATGTAGAGTAACCAATGCCCTCCATTTCCCATCTGCAGGAGGGAGAGGAGTAGAAACTGGCATTCAGTGGCTACATGGAGGGATCGGTTCCTCTACATACTGACGCCCCCCACTGCCTTCCTATCCAGGTGTACAGTGGGGCCGCACACGGGCCCCTTGGAACATGGGGCCGAGTCGCAATGGTGACCCCTGTATGTATGTCCTTCCATACATACCCATACTAGGGCCAATTTAGACATGGTTATTAAACCTACCAGAATGTCTTTGGAGTATGGAAGGAAACGGGAGTACCTAGAAGAAACCCTTGCAGGCACAGGGAGAACATGCAAACTCCAGTCAGGTAGTGCCATGGTTAGGCTTCAAACTGACGACCCTAGTTCAAGGTGGAAGCGTTAACCACTTAGCATATTTATCAGTTGCAAGCCCTGCCCACTTTTGTTCCTTGCAAGCTGGTTCTGCCAGCAGCATTCCAATCTCTCAGGTGCCACGGCTGCTAACAGCCAATAGCACGTTGCCGATTTGCATAAGGCAAAGAAGCTTGTGAGTTAGTTTATTTGTGACCTGGACTTTTCACTGAAATTACATATAAGCCGCAAAACGGTACCACCCAATAGGCTAGCCCTACCCACCCCAGCTCCATTTCTGTAAAGCACAGACAGTCTGGATCTGTGGAGAATAGACATTTATGAATATTTATATTGGCAGCTCTAACGTTATATGCACACGGGTACCTGAAGAAGGACCCTGCCACCCGTAACGGGGAAAAAGAGAGAAGACTCAGGTCTTGAGTGTCACCTGACCAGGGCTTTAGGTGAGTACAAAGGGTATTAGATCAAGGGGGCAAGGAGATCAGCTTTAAATTAACTCTCATAGTACATTAAACTGACCTTCATTAAAGCCGATCGCTTAATTTGCCAATCTAATCAGAAAAAGTCCCCACAGAGTTATAGATAGCAGCAGCTGATGTGCGGTCTGACTCCCACACTTTGTAGTTCTGCGGTCAGCACATGGGGGAACTGAACTACAATCATGGCTTGTGAGAAAAGGGAAGAAATATTACGCTTGGAGTCTTTCTCCATGAAAAAGGGAAATTCACACACAAAACTGCTTTACCAACACCAGCTTTGCCCATCAGTTACTTTCAGTTCACAGCTTCCTGTCTTATGATTGAAAGTCACAGCGCTGTACTTTCTGAGGTTGTAGGTCTGATCTCTCGCCTCATTCCAGAAACCTATGTGATAAGGTGACAACACAACTGGGAGACAGGGACAGAGCGTTGTCACCCCCTATTGCCCCATTCACACCTCGAAACTCCAAAATGCTGGAGGAGAGAAATTCAATGCTTCTCTATGGAGTTGGTTCACAACTCCAATTCAAATCACCAGAAATTCAAAAATGTTTTGTATCTATTTTTGTAGATCGAGTTGGGCAGATTGGTGTGGTTTTTCCCCATAGAATTGCATTGAAACACGCGTTTTGCACGTATGAGCCTTTTCGCCTGATTTTTCGCACCTTTAGACAAATTTTTCTGCTCAAATGCAATAATTAAAACAAAATAATAATAAATAAATGTTATTAATGCTTAGAGGGGCTCCAGGATCCTACAGAAAAAACAAATACTGTAGCTGCTGACTTTTAATATTAGGACACTTACCTGTCCAGGGATCCATCGACCGAGCCGATTCTTTAATCAGCTATCGAGTATTGCCACCACCATCTCCACTAAGGAAAACCGCCAGTGAAGCCGTGCGGCATCCCAGCCGGTTCCCTACTGCGAATGCGCAAAACACTGGGCCAGCTGTGGGTGAAGGAGGAGGGAGTGGGGTACCTTTTTAAAACCAGGCAGTGTGGGTGGAGCTCTGCTTTAAATAACATGAATTAAATAACATGAATATACAAATAATAAATAAATTCCCTAAAATAATTTAATTAACCCCAAACCCTACACCTGTGTTTATTTTGATAGGCTTAGGGGTTGGGACTAACCGTTTACCCTAACAATGGTATTTATTATTATTATTTTGTTTATTAAAATTATTTATAATTTAAATTTTTTATTTATAATTTTATTAAACGAAATAAAAAATAATGGATGAAAAAGCTGAAAAACATAACAACAAATGACGAAAAAGATTATATTTTTCTCTATCTGCTAATAAAAAAAATGGTAACGCTCATAAACACTTAAAAAAATGCTGTACAGAAACATGACAAACCCCCCCCCCTCAAATACAGGTGTGAATGATGCCTAACTGAAAGTACCTGAGCAACGACCTTCATTGTGCATCACCATGGATTATTTTGAGGAAAGGTGCAGATTTATGGGTCCAAGTTAGCCTGCGGTACGGTAATGCAGGCATTCCAGCACATTGTTTTAACTTTTTTTTTTTTTGCGCCTGCGGTGCGCAAAAACACAAGGGGACCAAAAAAGTGAACTTGTGTGTGTTATATGGTCCCATCCTGAAAGTGGGGAGCAGAATTCCTGATGGGGGAAAGGCACCCTCTGGCCCAACTAGCCAAAACCAAAAGACCCTTCTCCTTCTAATTAGCCGAAGCTCACCGCAGAGTACTAGCTTAGAGGCTCTACCAAAGAGAGACCCCGGCAGGGGAGGCAGGAACCCAAGGACACACATCCCTAGACTTCAGGATACAAAAATTGCCCCAGTTCCGCCAAAAGGCCTAGCGTAGTCATACTAGGAGCACCACCCACCCATTCCCACGGGTTGCTCAACACCAGAGACTCTCTGTCTTCCCGACCTCTGACCAAACAATATAGAACCGCTCAAATTAAAAGGCACTAGTCCCGTTGAAACCCAATACCAGGGAAAAACCTCACCTGTACAATTTACCGCTTTGTTGCAGTTAATAAAATCCTGTTTAAGGAGTAGAAATTCTGATGTCAGAACCTCCACATCTTGACCATCTGCGTTACTGAAAGTTCTCTGTAATATCGGTGATGTGCATTGTCCTAAACCAGCGAAGAATTGGGTTCAACAGATGACTGCTGAGGAATGGTTAAAAGCCTCTGTATGCTTCACTTTAGCGCTATGTGGTCAGAGAGTGATGGACAGGTGGAGGATTCAGGGTGAGGAACAATGGCAGTGTGGTGCTTTATGTAATGGCTGGATCTTGGTAGACTTGTACCCTAGAAGAGTCTTTTTGGCCACATGCATTCAAAATGTTTTACGTTTTAGGATTGCTTGCTTGTGAAAAAACCTCAAAAGTATCTTCTGAAAATATTACGTGTCTGGTTTCCATTCTTCTGAGTCACAGACTGATAACAAACATGTTGCACATTGAAATTAGAAATCCATATCTTAACACTTGGTGCAAGTCAATGTTTCTAAGGGTTCATTCACACTAGTGGCTGTGGAAAAAGCCTGTGGTTGAGACATGTTTTTACCACCTCAACCGCTCCCACTTTACTTGCAGAGGCAGTGGCAGGGGATGCACACATGCTGTGGCCGCAATGGTTTTCTTCACAGCCGGGGCAGGATCTATACCTCCTGGCGCTTTTGACAGGCATAATGCGCACCCAGTGTGGCCCATTCAAGTTAATAAGGCCATTCTGCAAGCGCCCCGCAACCATATGTAATGCATATGGTTGCAGGATTAAATGGACAATGTGCATTAGAATCTGCAGCGAGTCAGATAGAGACTGCCTCATTTCCTGTCTGGAGAAGCATTTTGTCCCTGGTTCACCCCTCTCATTCATGGAGGCTCAGCATCCCATCTGGACATTACGTAGGGTTAGTCTGCATGCAACAGGTCTGCCTATGAAGGCCCCCTCCTCCAGACTGACATCCATCCATCAAGACATGCATAGCTCCTCCTGAGACCATAACATGGGGGGGGTCTATAGTAATCAGATATAGCTGAAACTGATAAAGGTGCAATACAGGTGGAGAGCACAGGAAGTTATTAGCTCACAGGATTTTTGGCAGGATCAACTGGCATTTCTTCCACCTTTTGAACAGATATAACAAAACTCTTCCAATAGTGTATTTAAAGCAGAGGTTCGCCCATCCCTGAAAAAATTAAAAGCCATCAGCTACACACATTGCAGCTGCTGACTTTTTAATATTAGGACACTTACCTGTCCTGGAGTCCAGCGATGTCGGCACCGCAGCTGATGTTTTCATCAGCTATCGGGTGCTGCCACTGCCATTGCGGGTAAGGGAACCCGGCAGTGTAGCCTTGCGGCTTCATACCGGGAACCCTACTGCGCATGCGCAAGGCTCCGCTCCTCTCTCCTACTGGCCCAGTGGAGGAGAAGGGGAGCCGAGCTGCTGATGTAATTCGCAGCGGCGGGGACCCCCGGAAGTGGGGAAGGGTATCTCTCAAAGTTACCCTTCCAGGTTCAGGTATCCGAAAGGTGCCAAATGTGGCACTGGAGGCGGGCGGGGGATGGAGACAAATGAGTGAGTGGAACTTTGCTTTAACAGACCAAAAGGGAGCAAAAAAAGAAAGTCAAGGCCATTGTCATTGGTTACATATAATACACACACTTAACATTTTCTATATGTGTACTGCAACCCTGTCTGAACTTTTTCCCTTATATACAGGGATGTCAAAAAAGCATTTGATGGTAGCCTGCATCGTAATATATTTATGGTATAGAGGAGTACTGAGGCAAGGTGCTGTCATGTTTTCAGGGAGGTAAATACAGCACCCTGCTGGCTCCTCCTACCAGCCTTGATCTGCATGCATTATATAGAGAAGCACATAGACCCAGTGATGGCATCACTGGATCTAAAATAAGGTATGTAATAAAAATGTAAAGGTTCTAGTTATAAATTTCATTAGCGGGGGGGGGGTATAAGCAGATTAAACATCAGCTCTAATTATAACTGCCCCCCATGTAAAGAGATGATTCCAAACTTTCCGTAGAAGTAATGTTTGTAAACCCCCCCCAGTGATCAGGTGATCCTCATGTGGCTGATCTCTTTCACAGGCTGTGCATCCCCTTCAAGCAGACATGTCCTGTCACCCAGAACAGCGGAGGTTGTCGGAGTGAGCACCAGGTGTTCTCACCCCGGTAATCCTCATAGAAGCGTTCCGCAGGCTCTGGAAGGGCCAGATGAGAGCGCAGCCAAAAAGTGTATTAGTAAGATGAACTCGTGTTCCTAATTCCACCGAGTATCAGACTCGACATCTGCATGTCAAGGATTTGTCTTTCACACAACGAACATGGTTGCAGTGAAACAATCCCGCTGCGGAATAACTGAGCTATTCTAAATCCTAAAAAAATCGTCAGCGCCATATCCTGTAAAAGTGGGTGGGGGAGGGGATATTCTTCCTGCCGTTATTCTGACAAATTCAAATGTTGGCTTTTTCAGTTAAGGTAGATGAACACATTGGGGAGATTTACTAAAACTAGAGAACTCAGAATCTGGTGCAGCTGTGCATGGTAGCCAATCAGCATCTAACCAGCTTCTTCAGTTAAGCTTTGACAATAAAACATGGAAGCTGATTGGTTTATGCGGAGCTGCACCAGATTTTGCACGCCCCAGTTTAACCATTAAAGCCCTGGAAGAATTTACCCCCTTCCTGAGCAGAGCACTTTTTGCGATTCGGCACTGCGACGCTTTAACTGGCAATTGCGCTGTCATGCGATGTTGCACCCAAACAAAATTGACGTCCTTTTTCACACAAATAGAGCTTTCTTTTGGTGGTATTTGATCACCTCTGCTTTTTTTATTTTTTGCGCTATAAACAAACAAAAGAGCGACAATTTTGTAAAAAGCACAGTATCTTGTACATTTTGCTATAATAAATATCCCTATTTATAAAAAAAAATAAAAAATTTCCTCAGTTTCGGCCAATATGTATTCTTCTACATATTTTTGGTAAAAGCGTATATTGATTGGTTTGCCCAAAAGTTATAGCGTCTACAAAATAGGGGATACATTTATAGCATTTTTATTATTATTTTTTTACTAGTAATAGTGGCGATCTTTTTTTCTTTTTTTTTTATACTAGTAATAGTGGCGATTTTTATCGTGACTGCAACATTATGGCAGACACATGGGACAATTTTGATACACATTTTTGGGACCATTGGCATTAATACAGCGATCAATGCTATAAAAATGCATTGATTACTATAAAAATGTCACTGGCCGTGCAGGGGTTAACTGTGTTCCCTGGGAGGTGATTCTAACTGAAGGGGGAGGAGGCTGACTGGAGGAAGTGCCGGATTGTGGTTCCTAGCTAATAGGAACTTGCGATCTGTCACTCCTGTCAGAACATAACAGGGAAGTGTGTGTTTACACACACTCGTTTTTGTTCTGTGTCTCCTACTCATGATCCCTCGTGGCCGGAGGTCATCGCAACCGCTGGCCACGAGCTTCGGCACCCCCACTGTGCCTGCTATTCCGACCCCGCAAGCTCAGGTATAGCTACGACGGCTCACGCAGTATAACAGCAGCGGTTGGTCAGGAAGCGGTTAAGTTAATCCTCCCTACTCCCCCCTAATTGTTATAATCTCATAGAAGCTTCAACTTGTATTCACTATTCCTCCCCCTTGTTCTCTGTACTTCTCTATGCAATGCAGGCAGATCATGGCTGGTGGGAGGGGCCAGCAGGGTGCTATATGTAGCACCCTGCTTCCTGAAGACATCACAGCACCCTTCCTCTTTCTCAAGCACTCTGTCTTTATTGCATGCAGTGGGCTGGCTCTTGGGAGGAGTTATGCAAATATCAAAATGCCTAAATAGGTAGGTGTTTGGAGGAGTTGGCGCTCTTAGGCATACTACATTTTCATACAAACAGCCCTAGGTAACATCCAAATGTAGTTCAGAGCCTCTATTTCCTCCCCCTACTTCCTGTAGCATCACTTCCTGTCTCATGAACCAGTCCAACTAGTTAATTAGCAGATGAATAGTGGAAGCCTAGCTTCGAAAATCAATACATGTAACAAATGCATCATTCTTATATTTCTGATATAAAAAACACTAAAACAGCCATAGTTACACAACCTCCAACTTTACTTTGTTTATCTTAGAGTCTGTGAGTCGATGAGACCTCTCCTGATCTTGTAGTTGTCATCCTATAACAGGAAGGTGACCTTCATGGCAGGATCACCAGTGATTATTTTAATTAAAGCTGCAGATTTAAAATTACTTATAAAATGAAATTACCATCTTATAGCTTCTATGAGACTGGGTTTATATCTGCCAAAATATCAGGTATGTGTGGAGTGACCTTTTACCCACTTACTGACCGCCCTAAAGATGTTTTACTGCAACAGGGCAGCAGCTGTGCATCAAATCACATATATGTATATACATGATCCTGCACTTCTGCCTTCACGGGGTGCACTGGGTGCACGGGCGCCATCGGCACAATGCTTTTGCTGTGATTACTCACAGCAGAAGCCTATCTGCGGGTTATGGGCACTCGGTGTCCGCCGGCACCCACCGATCACTGGGCAGAAACTCAGAATGGAGCTCTGTCTATGTAAACAAGGCAGAGTTCCGTCCTGACGGGGGAAGGGATGGATTCTGTGTTCCAGCAAAGCAGGGACTAGAATCCATCTCTTCCCCTCAAAAAAGCAGCACACAAAGTAAACATAAACACTGGCTAGGCACACGTTTCATTAGTACAGTGACAGTGCATATTTTTCGCAGTGATCACTGAATTATTGGTTACAATATCGCAGTCCCGCTTTAAGTTGCTGATCGCCACCATTAGGGTCCTTTCACACGGGGCGGATCAGTTCTGATCCGCCCCGTGGATGTCCGTTTGCTCAGCGGGGATCACTCCGCCGATCCCCGCTGAGCAGGGAGATGACAGGTCTGTCTCCGCACACTGTGCAGGGACGGACCTGTCACAGCGCCGCTCTCCCCTATGGGAGATCGGATGACGACGGACCGCAGTGCCCGTCGTCATCCGATCCGATCCGCAGACGGATGGAAAAATAGCTTTTTCCTCCGTCACACTTTTTCGGATCGGAGCGGGTCGGATGTCAGCGGACATGTCACCGCTGACATCCGACGCTCCATAGACCTCTATGGAGCACCCGTTCAGGTCCGCCTGAAAAACTGACAGGCGGGCCTGAACGGGACGTTAGTGTGAAAGGGGCCTAACTAGTATATTAAAAAAAGTCCAGTATATATCCGTAGTTTGTAGATGCTATAACGTTCATGTAAACCAATCAATATATTATTATTGGGATTTTCTTTTACCAAAAATATGTAGCAGAATATATTTTGGCCTAAATTTATGAAGAAATTCAATTTTTTTTAAAAAATTTTTTATTAGATGTCTTGTATAGCAGAAAGTAAATACTGGTATTTTTTTTTTGGTTTATAGCGCAAAAAATAAAAACCGTAGAGGTGATCAAATACCACTAAAAGAAAGCTCTATTTGTTGGAAAAAAATTACATACATTTTATTTGTGTACAGCGTTGCATGAACATGCAATTGTGTTCCCTCAAAGTGCCAGGTAGTGTCAGACTGTCTGCCACAATATCGTAGTCCTGCTATAAGTCGCTGATCACCGCCAAAACTCCAGTATATATCTCATAGTTTGTAGACGCTATAACTTTTGCGCAAACCAATCAATATACCCTTATTGAATATATATATATAATTTATATAAAAAATAAAAAACGCAGAAGTGATCAAATACCAACAAAAGAAAGCTCCATTTGTGGAAAAAAAGGACATACATTTTATTTGGGTACAACTTTGCAAGACCGCGCAATTGTCAGTTAAAGCGGAGGTCCACCCCCCACCCCAACCCAAATATTAAAAGCCAGCAGCTACACATACTGCAGCTGCTGACTTTTTTAATAATAGGACACTTACCTGTCCTGGAGTCAAGTGATGTCAGCACCACAGCTGATGTTTCCGACGCCAATGCCGGTGAGGGAACCCGGCAGTTAAGCATTACGGCTTCACAGCTGGGTCCCTACTGCGCATGCACGCTGCGCTAAGTTTCTGGCTTACTGCGGGTGAAGGAGGAGGGAGCTGTACCTCTGACATACCTCACCGTGGTGAGGTCTGGCGGAAGTGGTGACAGGGTACCTGTCAAAAATACGTACCCGCTCCCCCCTCCCCCCCAGAAAGGCACCAAATGTGGCATCGAAGGGGGGGAAGAATTGAATAAGTGGAAGTTCCACTTACGGACTGCTGCATGTCGATGTACATCCTAACTTTGAAGAGGAATATCGTTGTTATGGCAGCAGCTAGCTGCCATAACCCTGGTATTCTTTTCTTCAGCCAACGGTCCGTTTTCTGATAAGAGTGGTCTCTGCTGCGGATTCGCTGCAAGATCACTTTTATCGGCGGCAGGAGAGGGCCTCCCCTTCCCACCTCACTACGGTGCCCTCCGCCGCTTACCGGAGCCTTCGGCAGCGGCAGAAGCGATCGGATGTTGCCCCTTGCTGGGTATGGAGACGAGTGAGGGGATGATGCCCCCCCCCCCCCCCACCCGTCTCAGTACTATTGTAGGGCGGAAGCAATGTGAAAATGTCACTTCTGCCCATAGCTCTTAAAGGACCTGTGTTTTTTTTTTTTTTTTATTGCATTTTATTGGAAAGATAGGAGGTCTTCTTGACTCCAGATCTCAAATTTAAGAGATCATGCTTTTTTTCTATTACAAGGGATGTTTGCATTCCCTGTAATAGGAATAAGGCCCCTTTCATACATGCGGACAGTATGTCCATATTTCATCCATCCATTTACGGATGAAATACGGACATACATGCATTCCTATGGGATAGCGGGTGTCGGCGGATGAACATCCGCAGACACCCGCTATTGTCCGCCTCCGCAATTGTCCGATTCTGCAGACGGAGGAAAATTCTATTTTTCTATCCGTCTGCAGAGCGGATCGGATGAACACAGACACACGGTCCGTGCTCATCCGATCCCCCATAGAGGAGAGTGGAGAGCTGACAGGGCGGTCCCTGCACAGTGTGCCGAGACCGCCCTGTCCGCCGCCGGCTCAGCGGGGACAACGGAGCGATCCCCGCTGAATAAGCGGATCATCACGGGGCGGATCATTACTGATCTGTCCCGTGTGAAAGGGGCCTAAAAGTGACACCATTTTTTTTTCTAATTTTTTTTTTTTAAGAACAGTGATAAAATAAAAGGTAAAATAAATAAGAAATTATTTCTTTTAAATGCACCCTGTCCCGCCGAGCTCATGTGCAGAAGCAAACGCATACATGAGTAGTGCCCACATATGAAAACAGTGTTCAAACCACACATGTGAGGTATCGCCGTGATCGATAGAACAAGAGCAATAATTCTAGCCCTAGACCTCCTCTGTAACTCAAAAAATGCAACCTGTAGAATTTTGTAAACGTCGCCTATGGAGATTTTTAAGGGTAACAGTTAGTCGTCATTCCACGAGCGTGCACAATTTTCAAGCGTGACATATTGGGTATCAAATTACTATGCGTAACATTATCTTTCACAAAATAAAAATAAAAAATGGCCTAACTTTACTGTTGCCTTATTTTTTAATTCAAAAAAGGGTATATTTTCCAAAAACAAGTGCACATGTAAGACCGCTGCACAAATACGGTGTGACAAAGTATTGCAACGACCGCTATTTTATTCTCTAGGGTGTTAGAAAAAAAAAACATATAATGTTTGGGGGTTCTAACAACTGCAAAAAAAAAACAGTTTTTAGCTTGTAAACAACAAATTTCAAAAAGAGGCTTGGACATGAAGATGGGGGGGGGGGGGGTAAATCTTCCGGAGGTCAAGTGCTTAAAAAGTCAGAATCTCTTGACCATTAGACTCCTTTGGTGCCACACATAAATTATTATGTCCATTAAGACCTATGTATGTGAATATTAATAATAATCCATCACATTCCGGGAGCGCGCGGGGGTTCACATTTTTTTTTCTTCCCCCCAGAAGCGAGCCTCCCTTCCTCCTTGTAAACCTCCGCACCGAACTTTCCACATTTAAGTTAATTTAGCTAAAAATGGGGATTTTACAAGTGTGGCACCCACCCGCAGCATGAGGCCGGCTCTTGTTTTATGAAATGTGAACACAGGAAGCTTTGTGCCTCTTTATGGAGCCAGGCTGATTTTATGATTGGTGTGTAAAGTGTGAGTTATTTTCATGCGAATTTATCAGAAGCAAAATTAAAACGCGCTCCGGGCTTTCATGTGTTTTATGATTTAGAGCCCTCAGACACCTGAACCACACCGGCTTTGACGCGACTCATTAGCCCTCCGCTCACCCCTGACGCTGTAAACCGCCACCATTTTGGCGGAGATGGGAATTTCGCACATTCTACGGGTCTCATTAGGGCGAAGGAGCTTGTACACCACAGGAGGTTTGTTGCAGAGTTAATATATCCGTGTCCTTAAAGTAGATGTAAACCCAATCACTAAAGGGCTCATTTACATCTTTGCAATGCGTTAATGCACATTGCATTAAAGTTCTCGTTCACACTAGTTTTGCTGTCTGATGAGCGGTCCGCATTTGGATTGCTCTTCATAGTGCATTTGACAGGTGGCGAGCAGGTATTGCATTGTCTCCTCGCTGCTTGCTTTAAATCCCACACTAGCGTGCCACAACCACACACTTGCACAGCGGCCCCGTTCACTTGAATGGGTCACATACGAGCCTGCTGAACGTGACAGGGCATATCATTCTTACTGCAAAGTATCGCAGCTGCTGCATGTGCACACCCCCAGCTTCTGCCTCTGCAGTTAAAAGGAGTAGGAGTTGGGGGGGTAAAAGCACGGAATAACTGTGGGGATTTAAACCCCCCCCAACTTCTTGTGTGAGTTCAAATGAAGTCTCGGTTCACACTTATGCGATGCAGGAACCAGAGTGATTCCAGTGTGGGTTCCTGCATCGCATGTCACCTGCCGGCGGTTCACACTGAGATCTGCGAAGATGATGTGGGTGTCAATGCAAAGTTAATGACACCCCCAGATCGGTTCACAGATCGCAGTGCAAACTGCAAAATGGTGCAGGAATCGGATCGCATAGGTGTGATCTTGCCATGCCATCTGATTCCAGTGCGGACCAAAAAAGGGTCCTGCACCATTTTGGTGCGAATGCATTGCGAATTTAGCCATATAATCTGTATGACTGAATTTGCGTCGCACAGACATTGCACGTGATCCGCACAGCAGTGCGGTGCTAATCGCATGTGATGTCTGACATCGATTAAGTATGAATCCTGCCTGAATGAGCTGCCAATGCACCCTACAGCCGGCCATAGAGGGACTAAAATTAGTCCGATTTCAAAAGGAACCGGCTGCATTTTGATCCATCTATGGGCAGGCTGCTTGTACGGAAGTTGAATCTATCGATGGACTTTAGTACAACAAGTTTTTGATTGTTTGTAATACACAGTGCATGGAGCAAATGAGTTGTAATTCAATTAGAGTTAAAATACACTCACCGGCCACTTTATTAGGTACACCTGTTCAATTGCTTGGTAACACAAATTGCTAATTAGTGGGCCACTGATCACAGAGTCAAGGTGGAAGACCCCTTTAAAGAATAATTCCATGTCTATATTATACATCGCTACATTAGTCCAGCTTGGACATTTATATATATATATATATATATATATATATATATATATACACACAAACACACACACACATACATACATACCGACCACTTTATTAAGCACTCCTGTTCAATTGCTTGGTAACACAAATTGCTAATCAGCCAATCACAAAGCAGGAACTCAATGCATTTAGGTATGTAGATGTGGTGAAGACAACTTGCTGAAGTTCACAATGAGCATCAGAATGGGGAAGAAAGGGGGACTTAGTTGACTCTGAATGTGGCATCGTTGTTGGTGCCAGAGGGGCTGGTCTGATTATTTAATAAAACTGCTGATCTACTGGAATTTTCACACACAACCATCTCTCGGGTTTACAGAGAATGGTCAGAAAAAGAGAAAATATCCAGTGAGGGGCAGTTGTGTGGAGGAAAATGCCCTGTTGATGTCAGAGGAGAATGGGCGGACTGATTGGAGATGATAGAAAGGCAACAGTAATGCCGCGTACACACGACCGGACTTTTCAACATCAAAAGTCCGACGGAATGATTCCGGCAGACCATTCGATCGTGTGTGGGCTGCAGCGGACTTTTGATTTGCAAAAGTCTGACAGACTTTAGAAATGGAACATGTTTCAAATTTTTCCGCCAGACGGACAAAAACCGACGCTAGGGCAGCTATTGGCTACTGGCTATGAACTTCCTTATTCTAGTCCAGTCGTACGTCATCACGTTCAAATCCGTCGGAGTTTGGTGTGATTGTGTGTGGCCAAGTCCGTTCATTCGGAAAGTCCGTCAGAACTCCGTCGAAAGTCTGTCAGACCTAGTCCCTCGAAAAAACGGTCGTGTGTACGCGGCATTACTCCCATAACCACTCGTTACAACCAAGGTATGCAGAATACCATCTCTGAATGCACAACATATCGAACCTTGAAGCAGATGGGCTACAGCAGCAGAAAACCACACCGGGTGACACTCCTGTCAGCTAAGAACAACAAAATTGGACAATAGAAGATTGGAAAACGCTGCCTGGTCTGATGAGTCTTGATTTCAGCCTCGACATTCAGATGGTGGGGTCAGAATTTGGTGTAAACAACATGAAAGCATGGATCCATCCTGCCTTGTATGAATGGTTCAGGCTGGTGGTGGTGTAATGGTGTGGGGTATATTTTCTTGGCACACTTTGGGCCTCTTAGTACCAGTTGATCATCGTTTAAACACCACAACCTACCTTAGTATTGTTCCTGACCATGTCCATCCCTTTATGACTACAGTGTACCATCTTCTGATGGCTCCTTCCAGCAGGATAATGCACCATGTCACAAAGCTCACATCATATCACCACTGGTTTCTTGAACATGACAATGAGGTCACTGTACTCCAATGGCCTCCACAATTACCAGATCCCAATCCAATAGAGCACCTTTGGGATGTGGTGGAATGGGAGATTCACATCATGGATGTGCAGCCGACAAATGTGCAGCAACTGCGTGACGCTATCATGTCACTATGGACCAACACCTTGTTGAATTTATGCCACAAAGAATTAAGGCAAAGGGGGTCCTACGGTACCAGCAAGGTGTTTCTAATAAAGTGGCCAGTGAGTGTTTACTTTAACACAAATTCTGACCATTAAAAATTTGGTAATGACAATGAAAACCATTATTTCCATGTTGTTTATAAATAAACCCCAATAATTCTCTGGAAGATTTATGTTCCAAATTATTTTTCATGTGCGCCCAGCCGAAGTGACGCCAAAACAGCGCCTTCCTCTCTGCAGACACTGGCGAGAGACGGCGGAGCGCTAATTATAGAAGAACATCTATATTTAATCACACGGCCGTCTTGTATAATTTGTATGTCAATGGTACTTTCAGAAAGATGGTTAATGAGTAACTGGTAAGACGGGGATGGTTTATCAGCGATATTAGGGTTACTCATTCTGGGAGTTTACATTCTGTATTGGGAGCAGAGCCTTCTGTGTATTGCAGATCACACAGGAAGTGAACAATGGTTGTTCTGGGTGAGAGGTGACACTGACCCGTGTCACCGAGATGGTGACTCCAAGGTGTCCTATCATTGACACAGATAGAACATAAGAATGGATTGTGGATCCTCAGACTAATGGCTCATACACACTATAAGAAAATTGGGCGAATATTTCCATCCGAGGAACGATTGTCAGTGGCGGCCCGTCCGTTAAGGGCACACGGGCACTGCCCCCTCTATCACGCCACCCCCCTGTATGAGTATTGGATAGGTACAGGCATGTCATGAATCTATCCATGATCGGCGCAGCCACCCCCCTGTTCATGCGTCTGGCCCCTTTCAGGAAGCCGGGCATGTGAATTACAGCGGTGGGGGTGTTTTTAAAAGCACCTGATTAGAGCCATAGGCTCTAATAGGCTTCAAAATAGGGTGAACTCGGAGTGCAGGATCAGGATCGGGTCTGGTACCTGTCACCTGATTGGCTGAAAGGACAAGTGATCTTATTGGACCTGACCCGCCACGAAGATGGGGTAAGTGCCGGTCAGGCAATGAGCGGGGGGGAAGGTGCTGGTTAAATGCCGCAGGGGGGGTCACAGTGGCTGCATTTGATGGGCACATTGGCTGCATTTGATGGGCACCGTGGTTGCATTTGTAGAGCACAGTGGCTGCGTTTGATGGCCACCGTGGCTGCGTTTGATGGGCACAGTGGCTGCGTTTTATGGGCACAGTGGCTGCATTTGATGGGCACAGTGGCTGCATTTCATGGGCACCATACATATACTGTGCCAGGGCTGCTGCTCTGTGCCAGATCATGTACCTAGTATGCCATCTGACACTTCTGCATCTGGGACGTGCACGTGTGCCGCCTTGTGACCCGCTACTGCTGTGATCACACACAGCGGGAGCCCAGCTTGATGTCTGCCAGCACCCGCCAATTATTCAGTGCACAGGAAGAACAGCGATCTGCCTATGTAAACAAGGCAGGTTGCAGTTCTGTGAGGAGGGAAGGCATTGATCCTGTGTTCCTGCAAAGCATGGATAAGTCTTTGCCTTCCCCTAGTAAAAACACTTCCCCCACAGTAAACAAGCACAGGCTAGGCACACATTTAACCCTTTAATTGCCGCTGGTGTTAACCCCCTCCCTGCCAGTGTCATTAGTACAGTGACAGTGCATATTTTTAGCACTGATCAGTGGATTAGTGTCACTGGTCCACAAAAAGTGTCAGTTATGTGTCTGATTTGTCCGCCGCAATATCGCAGTCCCACTATAAGTCGCTGATTGCTTCTATTACTAGTAATAAATAAATAAAAATATCCCATATTTTGTAGTCGCTATAAGTTTTGCACAAACCAATCAATATACGCTGCTTGGGATTTTTTCTTTACCAAAAATATGTAGCAGAATACATATTTGAAGAAATTAGATTTTTTTCAATTCTTTCTTATTGAATATGTTTTAAAGCAGAAAGTAAAAAATATTATTATTTTTTTTCAAAATTGTCTTGTTTTGTTTATAGCACAAAAAATAAAAATGACTAATTCCCCATGACTAAGCTCTGGGGGGTGGAGTGAAACGTGTTGCGGGCATGGATTGGTCAGAGTCCAGGCTGAGGTTGCCACTCCATCCATTCACTGCAGCAGGACACCATAGATGTGACTTCCAGGGGTCTCCCTTCCTTTCTTACAAAAAAAATAAAAACCCAGTGGTGATCAATTACTGCCAAAAGAAAACTCTATTTGTGTGGAAAAGAAAATGCTAATATTTTATTTGGGTATAGAGTCGCACAACTGTGCAATTGTCAGTTAAAATAACACAGTACCGTATCGCAAAAAAATGGGCAGGTCATGAAGGGGGGTAATTCTTCCAGAGGGCACGGGGTTAATGCTGTTGTGAAGGCCGATTGGAAGGTACGGTTGTAGACCCCCCTACTTGTATCTGAGGGACAGCAATGGTTGTGGTAGAGCAGTTGGAATGAGAGGGTCACGGGTTCACCTGCTGGAGTCTCACTTCTATGGCTGCATCCAATCCCAGGCCTTGTCTTTGGGTCTGATAATTATTCTAATGATCACACTTGTTTCCACACTCTTCATTGTTGCTAATCAGTCCCATTGTACAATGTGTGTAAGTTTCATGTCTGCTGTACAGAAGCCAGATAAGATGTTATCTTTCAGGGATGTATATATAGCAGCAGTTGCAGGTGTGTCTAATCTCCTCCGCGTGTCACTTCTGTTGCTGACAAGTGATTTATTAAAGGTTTATTTATCCATTTCTCAAAACTCTTTCCTCCAGCACTGTAATGGGACCGTCGCCTAATACCCTCCATGGGGTCTGCTTAGTGCATTATGTCAGTGCTCAAACGCCGACCACCATCTATTTATATTCTGTATGTTATAACATCACCATGTATTATTCATCTATTTACTGGGAAATTACTGGTTGGAAGTTATAACTTCAAACTTCAGTCATTTGTCCGTTAAGCCACCTGCTTGAGTACAGGAGTGTATGATGGGAGAGGAGTGTGGAGGGTGTGACGGGAAAGGAGCGAGGAGGACTGGAGAGGAGTGCGGAGGGTGTGACAGGAGAGGAATGTGAAGGGTGTGATGGCAAAGGAGCGCAGAGGAGGAGAGAGGAGCGTGGCCGGTGTGACAGGATAGGAGCGCGGAGGGTGTGACGGGATAGGAGCGCGAAGGGTGTAATGGGAAAGGAGCGCAAAGGGTGTGAAGGGACATGAGCATGGAGAGAGGTGCTCTGAGGGTGTGATGGGAGAGGAGCACGGAGGGTGTGACGGGAGAGGAGCACAGAAGTGACTGACTGGAGAAGAGCGCGGGGGGTGTGACCTGAGAGGAGCGCGGGGGGTGTGACGGGAGAGGAGCGCGGAGGGTGTGACGGGAGAGGAGCGCGGAGGGTGTGACGGGAGAGGAGCGCGGAGGGTGTGACGGGAGAGGAGCGCGGAGAGTGTGACGGGAGCGCAGAGAGTGTGACGGGAGAGGAGCGCGGAGAGTGTGACGGGAGAGGAGCGCCGAGGGTGTGACGGGGAGAGGAGCGCGGAGAGTGTGACGGGGAGAGGAGCGCGGAGGGTGTGACGGGGAGAGGAGCGCGGAGGGTGTGACGGGGAGAGGAGCGCGGAGGGTGTGACGGGGAGAGGAGCGCGGAGGGTGTGATGGGGAGAGGCGCGCGGAGGGTGTGGCGGGAGAGGGTATGATGAGAGAGGAGGGCGGAGGATGTGACGGGAGTGGAGGGTGTGACAGGAGAGGAGCGCGGAGGGTGTGACGCGAGAGGGTATGATGGGAGAGGAGCGCGGAGGGTGTGACGGGAGTGGAGGGTGTGAAGGGAGAGGAGCCCGGAGGGTGTGACGGGAGAGGGTATGATAGGAGAGGAGCCCGGAGGGTGTGACGGGATAGGGTGTGACGGGAGAGGAGCGCAGAGGGTGTGGCGGGAGAGGAGCGTGGAGGGTATGGCAATGGGCAGTATCTATATTGGAGGAAGGAGGGCTCAGGATTACAGCTGTAGAGCAGGGTAGGGAGCCAGAACATTGTCACCTGTTGTACAGGAAGTGCCTGAACATGGAGTGTCCTGGCAGGATCTCTGGGGATTATTTTAGTTCCGGTCGGGATGGCTCTTCCAATGACCAGGTTCCGCTCCCTCTATGAGATCCTAGTGATTACACGCTGGTGGCCTTTCTTCCCCCTCTATAGTCCAGGTTGTTGTAGTTTTTTTCTCTGCTCATGTTTTCTCCAGCAGTCAGAATTCCTACATGTTAATGGTGAGAGTGTAAAGTGATGCATTTTCCCCCTAAATAAGTCTTCTCGCCCCCCATAAAGCGCCTTCCTGGTGGAATGATGGATTGTTCCCTGCAGCATGGCAGCTGTTCTTTATTGGGAGATCATAGAAATTTCCGGCCGTAGGTTAGCTGTGCAGATGAGCGAAGGGTCTTGTTACTGCATAAAACCCCGGAGCCGGGCCCCGCTGACCCCCGCTGACCCCCGTCACTGACACTCACTGAGCCATATGAATTCAGGGACGACACATGATGGTGGCGAGCCAATTCTATGCAAATAAGGGGAGCGCAGCCAATCCCCACGCTGCAATTAACAGTCACACCCACCCGCTAATCTGAGTTTTTTGCCACATTATTTAACCGCAGTTACAAAACTTTTTCTCTCTTAAAGTGTTACATCAGATATAAAGAATGTTTTCCGGATGAGCGCAGAATTCCGTGTAATATACAATGTGACACTTCCAGGTATTTATTACGTCTCATAGAGATCACTCCTCCTAGCAATAACTCCATATGCTTTTCTCTCTAGAAGGAGGACACCATTTTTAATCCTGGCATCATCCATGGTCACCATCTACCTCCTGGACTGAGATGCCGGCTCAGAAATGACACAATCATGTAAATCCTGGTGCCTGTGCAGTTCTTGGCTGTGTTTACAAATGCCTGACACAGATTAGCCCCAGTTGCAGCCTCTCATCTTGTGATTTGTTACAGTCTGATCACTGTGTGTGGGGGAGGGGGAGACTGAGGAAATGCTTTCTCTTGCCTGCAGCAGACAGATGATGTCACCGCCGCCTAGACAAAGTCACTGGACTGGGGTTCATGGTTGGCTTCTTATTGATAACAGGTGGAGATTTTCCATGATAATGTTACTGTATATTGTGAAATGCCAGGAATTTATTCATGGAGACTTGTAAAGTTGCTGACGGGTCTAACCACTTGACCTCTAGAAGATTTACCCCCCGCCTTCACGACCAGGCCATTTTTTGCGATACAGCACTGTGTTACTTTAACTGACAATTGCGCGGTCGTGCGACCCTGTACACACATACATTTATGTCCTTTTTTCCCCCCACAAATAGAGCTTTCCTTTTGATGTTATTTGATCAGCTCTGTGTTTTTTATTTTTTGTGCTATAAAGAAAAATAGACCATTTTGAAAAAAATAAACAATATTTTTTACTTTCTGCTATAAAACGTTTTCAATAAAAAAATTTAAAAATATAATTTCTTCATCAATTTAGGCCAATCTGTATTCTGCTACATATTTTTGTTAAAAAAAAATTCCAATAAGCGGATTTTGATTGGTTTCCGCAAAAGTTATAGCGTCTACAAACATTCCAGTGATCGGGTTCAGATAAGGAAGTCCTGCTGTCTATGTCAATGAACGCAGCAGCAGGAACTCGGAAACGCGCCCACACGAGTGCCCCCAAGGAAAGCGGCTCTCCGTCCTGCTGTCTATGTCAATGAACACAGCAGCAGGAACTCAGGAGTGCGCCCGCACAAGTGCCCCCAGGGAAAGCGGCTCTCCGTGGGGGCACTGGAGAAGAGAAGGAGTCAGGAGCACCGCTGAGGGACTCCAGAAGAGCAGGATCGTGCCACTCTCTGCAAAACCCTTGCACAGAGGAGGTAAGTATAACATGTTTGTTATTTAAAAACAATAAATAAAACTTTACAACCCCATTAACTGTGTGCCTAGTTTGTGGTTACTCACTGTGGGGGAGGTGCTTTGACTGGGTGAAGGCAAAGATCTGTGTTCCTACTTAGCAGAGACACAGGACCAGTACATTCCCTTCTGACAGAATGACAATCTGCCTTGTTTACATAGGCAGAATGTCGTTCTGTTTGTGTCCTGTGTAATCAGTGGGTGCCGGCGGACATTGTCTGAAAAAAAAAACTAGGTGCTCTTTTAGAAAAAATGCTCTTTGCGCTGTTCTTCGTGATTTTAACTGCCAGATAGACATGTAGCAGTTAGGGTTTTTCTCTTGTGTCAAGCTACACTAAAGCTAGCCATAGATGAGTCAAAAACCAAATAAAATTTGTGTCGATCGTTGACTAATCCGTTTTTCGCATCATTAGTATGCCAGCTGCGACATGCGATTTTCATGCCGCAGTCAGAAGTGCCTGATCCCACATGCTGTTTATTTTATTTTTTATTTTTTTAGAAAAATGAAACAAATGATGGCACAATCGTATGAGATATTTTTGTTTATTGATTGTCGGAACGTTCTGCTTTCGACTCATCTATGTCTGGCTTAGGTTTGTGACAGTGTCAAGAGCTAGACTGTATGTTAACAGGCACCTCAATGTACAAAGTCTCCGTAGCATTGGCACAGCCACAGAATTCAGCACTTTTTGGAAAATATAGATCCCATGGCCTTGTTTTTGCCTGATTTATCACCATGTTGGAAAAGGAATTCGGTATTTCAGCTCTTGCGACATTCAGCGCTAAGTTTGTAGACATCTGCGCGGAGCATCGCAAGACGCAATATCATCCTCTTGTCACTCGTGTCTGGCTTACAACTTAATTCTTGCGTGAGAGCGCTGTGTATGGAAACACTGCGGTGCCAATCGATGCTGTGTTCCCAGGGCCTCCCGCACCATCCCGAGCAAAGCGGCGAATCAAAAACCGATGCAGCACTTTGGACGACGGGATTAGAAAAAGCGCGAAGAATCTCTGGTTCCTTTTCCTCTCCTCTTGCAGCCGAACACAACATTCCTTATAGTGATTAAAAAACCTTTATCCCACTGGAAGCAAAATCGCCCGCGGCAAAATCAGCTGCGAGTTAGCACGGCCAAGTTCAGAAATCTATAACGCGATGAATCACCCGCTGAACGGGAGACATGTTGAGGAGAATAATGCCGAGCTGTCATAAGTCAGGATACAGACTTGTCAGGAGCACGTCTCTGCGAGTTAACCCTTCCCTGGCCATGGAAGATGACAGCTTTGTTCAGAAATTCATTCGGCCCTTCCTCAGTGTGCAGTGAATTTTTAGAATTAAAGTGAACCTGTCTGTTACTACACGAATAAATCCCTGACACATCACAACATACTGTACAACAGTATCATTTTCAGAAAGCTTCACATTTTATCATTAAAAGCCATCTTTGAGCTCCAGTCTGGTGACTTTGCTTAGGCTGAGATGATGTCATCAGTCTGCTGCAGGTAGGAGGGAGCATTTCTTCGGTCTCCTCTTGCCGCAGTGATCGCATTTCAACATTGTAGCAAGTCACAAAGTGATAGGCCACAGCAGTGACAGTTCTGTTTCAGACATTTCTGAACACTGCCAAGAACTGCACAGGTACCAGGATTTAGCTGACTGTCATGTCTGAACTGGCATCTCAGTCCAGGGGGTAGATGGTGAATCTGGATGATGGCTGAACAAAGATGGTGCTGTAGTTTTGAAGAAAAAAAACAGATAGTCATTATGAGCGGGGGTACTGTGATTTTGTGGGAGGTATTGAATACCTGGAAGTGTTAAACTGACACATAATTTAGTGTGCAAGCTCTTTCCATGAACGTATATACAGTAAATTATATTAGGTCTTTGTTAAAACAAAATGCCTAAAAAAAGTGACTTCCTGGTGAGATTCTAACCCTGCCCTACTCCATTCAAAATAAACAAAAGTGTCTTTCTTTTAATCTCTGTTGAGTTAAAGAGTTAAAGTGTTCCTGAACCTAGGACCCTGTATTCACTATACCTGGTCTCTCACAGTACACAGAACATGGAAATGCAATTATTTTAATAAATAACAAAATGCTAAATACCTTCTCATTAGCAGTATATAGCAGTATATACTTCAGTTCCTGATTAAAGCTGGTAGGAGGAGTTTTCATTCTCCTTTGACTGTCCTATGAGGCTGCAGGACCCCTGACCCTCTGTCTGGACAGTGCTAATTGGCCCTGTGCTGATCACATGCATTCTCCCAAGAAAAAATAAAATAAAAAACTCTCTAGCAATTCACACCAAACTAGGGCTGCAACTAACAATTGTTTTTATAAACAATTAGTTGGCCGATTATTGTTTCGATTAATCGGATAATAACCTTAAAAAAAAGTGTGGTTCATAATTTAGTTGATATGTAAAGTTAAAAAAAAGGCAATTTATTTGTAAATATGCAGTGGTAAATTTAAATAACCAACTATATGGTTAGGGAGCAAAATCTCGAATACACTCTGATAATAACAGACAGAAGAGATATACTGTATATACTATTAGATGTTGAATCTGGTAAATATCATCAGACTTAGAGATCACATTTTTTATTTAAATGAAAAAAATGAAAGTCTGTTTTTCAAACAGAACTGTAATATAATATGTATGACATTCTCTCTTGTCATAGGCAGGTGATAAAAGCTACCTGCGCTTGCTGTCCCTTATGCCAGCCATAAAAAAAGTCTTCCTTTAAAAAAATATATATATATTTTAAGAACATTTGTTCGATTTTCTAATCGTTAGTGGGGTCAAATCGATGTTTGAACTTTCCCATCACTGTGGGTGAAAACTAAGGAGCAGAATAGAAAACTTATTGGGCAAAGGAATTTTCATACTGTGTACAAAATAATAATAATATAGAGAGCCCCTATAGCAAGGGAAAAAAAAAACGTTTGCCTTTAGAACCACTCACTTCCTTCCCAGGACTACATGTCCCTTGAGGCATTGCTCCTCACACATTCACAAGTTCTCAGGCACTTATTGACATGCACAGTATGGACAGTGTACTGAGCAGTATGTGTTCTGCACTGTATTTTCTGATATGTAAACAAATAATGCATTCTGTATGCAGGCCAACTAATTGGCTGGCCGATTAATCGATTATGAAAATAGTTGGCAACTATTTTTATAATCGATTAGTTGCCGATTAATCGATTAGTTGTTTCAGGCCCTACACCAAACTGAGCATGTGCAGCCTGCCTGCAGTAACTCTGTCTTATCTATGCTTGTTCTGGAATCAGTGGAAGAAGGGGAGGATCAGAGAAGACAGCCTTTTTACACAATGCAGAGGATTACCCCGTTAGGTTCCACAGTGAATATAACAAGCATGCTTTACTGCATATACAGACTGATTTTACTGTTGTGGGAGGAATATGGAGGAACAGGTGACCCACTTCCATCCTTCCCATGTATAAACACTGGTGATTGGCCTGGTACTGTCACATGAGAGCCGAGGGTCTCTATAGTTGGTTAAACAGGGATTCTCTCCACACTCCAGGTGACTGAATGGAATTGTGATAGAGAAAAGGGAAGGGCAATGCATAGGTTCACTTTTAAAATGTAATGACTGGTTCCCTTTAGATGGCTTTCCCTCTGTTTTCTCCTTGTGAACCACTTTGCAATGTCCATCTGTGGTTCAGAAGAGCAATTGATGGTTATAGTGATCTCTCAAACAAAGGGAGTTGTGCTAAAATGGGTTGATGATCAAGCCATATCTCCCAGAATGCTGGACATTTTAGTAGATGTGATTTGTTCTATGTACAAGCTTGCTACGTTGACTCAGTGTCCAATGACAATACTCCCATTGGAAATGATACCCATGTGTAGCTCTTCGCTTTAGCTTAGTCTTTTTTCAACCAAGGTTCATCCTGAGGTTGCAAGGGATTTCTTTAGCAATGGAAGATTTATTTTACTATTAATGGCGCTATCATAATTCTGGCACCAGTGTCACATGGCAGAGGGAGTTGCATGGGACCATTGGATCCTATACTCTCATCTCTCAGACACCTTACACCAATGATCTTTTCAGCCACCATTGTAAGGAGATACCTGTCCCACTGACCACCATAGTAAAGAGACCCTTTTTGCACTGACCATCAATGTGAATGGAGGCCCTCTCACACGACCACAAGTATAAGTGGGTCTTTCTCCTACCGAACACCAATACAGGGTGGTCATTCCTGCCACTGACCATCAATATGAGGAATTTCTCCTACTGACCACTGACATAAGGGGGCTAAGCTCCCACTGACCACCAATATGATGGGGGCACTTCTTCCAGTGACCCACCAATATGAGGGCAGCACACTTTACAGTGACCATCATTATGCTTTGGGCACTCATCCCATTGGCCACCATTATGAGATGGACATTTATCCCACTGACCACCAATATAAGGGGACGTTTTTCCATCTGACCACCAATATTGAGCACCAGTATAAGTGGGCCTTTTGTATGAGGGGGACATTTCTTCTACCGACCTTCAATACAAAGAGGGCTCTACTCCCACTGAGCACCAATATGAGGGGGGCATTTATCCTACTGACCACCAATATGAGGGGGGCATTTATCCTACTTACCACCAATATGAGGGGGGCTCTGCGACCACTGACCACCAATATGAGAGCAGCACTTCTCCCACTGACCCACCAATATGAGGGGGGTACTTATCCCTCTGACACCCAATATTAGATTGCAATTTATTGAGGAGGTCCCCAAACTTTCTAAACAAAGGGCCAGTTTACTGTCCTTCAGACTTTGGGAGGGGGGTGGGCGTGAGGGGGAGTAGACAATGCCCCAGTGGCAGTGAAAAAATTACATAGTGTTTGCAGTCATTATGAGGAGGAATAGTGCCACATCATTGGTATTAGTATGAGGAATGGTGTCCTATCATTGGTATTAGTACAAGGAATGGTGTCCTATCATTGGTATTAGTACGAGGAATAGTGTCTTATCATTGGTATTAGTGGGAGGAACAGTCTCCCATCATTGGTATTAGTTGGAGAAATTGTGCCTAATTTTTTATATCAGTGAAATGAAATATGCCCCATAGCTGGTGTCAGTGGAGGGAATAGTGGCCTATCATTGGTGTCAGGGGAAGAAAAAAATGGCCCATTGTTGGTGTCAGTGGAAGAACTGGTTCCTCCATGTTGGTGTCAGTGGAAGGACCAGTTCCTCCATGTTGGTGTCGGTGGAAGGACTGGTGCCTCCTTGTTGGGGTCAGTGGGAGGAATAGACCCCCAAGGGCTGGATAAAGGCAAGCAAAGGGCTACAATTTGGAGACCACTGATCTATTGCAATTAACATAAAGGTGCAAAAACTAGGAACAATTGAGACCGCCATTGGCAGAATACAACAGTTTTCATTTTGGTTCATGTTGGATGAGGATGGAATAATCCCGCATTGGTCCTCTTTTTTTTTTTTTTTTTTTTGTTGGACTAGTAGAGGTATAAGAACTCGGATTCCACAAACTATGTTCCAAAAAGCGGTTTGTTTTTCTAAAATCAAGCTAGGGCTGTGTGTGCCGAGTTTGGCGTTTCTCATTCCCTCATTTATACTTGATGAATTCCTGGATCCCGTCAGCATTGTCCGATACCTCTTTGCGCCCATTAATCATCCGCAGAGCCCCATCCATATGGCTTTTAGCTTTTCGGAGACACGATAGTTTTTGCATACATCAGCGATAATGTTTTACTACAAGATTTTGTGTAATAATTGTAACGCCGGCGGAATTAAGCGGCTTTACCGGCCTTCCTTGGGGTCAGAGGTCAGGCAGGACTTTAATTTCCAGGAAATGACTGCGTTGATGGAAATAATTCCCCTACAAATGGGATCCAGAGCCCCCTCATTGAGTCCAGCTCTCCCCTCTTAGAAGCATTTTTGCAGGGTGCGTGGAGAACGCCATAAAAATCCAGGGATTTCTTTAAAAGCGCAAGAAGAGCCGTTACCACCAAAGAAGAGTCTTACTCCCAGCAATGGTTTCCCTTTCCAAGCATTAAATAATAATGAAAAATCCGTGCTCGGCTCTGGTAGCCAAGAGGAGCGATCTGCAGTTCCAGCTGTTGGGTGGAATGCTGTCCAGATGTTCCCGCCGCGGAGAATTGAGAAGGGTTTTTTGTGCCATTTCTCTCAATATCAGCCCAGATTGTCAACACAAACGCTTTCTGTAAAAAACATGAATATTTCTCAGCAAACATGAGGTCTACTTGTTTGTGCAAGCTGTCCATCACCCAGTAAAATCCGTATGGCAGTCTTCTGGGTAACCTACTCACCTCTCCGGTGATCTGAGCCTCCTGACTTTCCTCCTTTCCAGTGCTGAAGCCTCCTTTACCTTATTGCAGAAGCATAAGATGACTGTGTACCCCACTATTCTCTATTATTATTATTATTATACAGGATCTATATCAACAGTTTTTGCAGCACTTTACAATATAAAGGGAGACAATACAATAAAATACAAGATGGCCCTGCTCATAGGAGCTTACAATCTAAATGGATGGGGCAAGTGATACAAAGTGTAATAACTGTGAGGAATGAGCTGATGGAAGAATTAGGAGTTCAGTTGTTAGATGGAGGTGAACAGGCTTCCCTGAAGAGATGGCTTTTCAGGGATTGCCTAAGTGCTGGTTCACATTGATGCGATGCGGAAATCCGCATGTGATTCGGACAGGAATCGCATCGCATTCCTGTTCAAATCATATATGATTCTTTGCAGTGCAATATGAGCTCGTTCATTTTTTATGGCTCAAATCGCACTGCACCTGCATGAAAAAAGTTGCATGCACCTTTTTGTTGCCACACTAGAATTCACTGGCATGGATGTTCACATCCATGCAATTCGATTCATCCAATCACACTGTTTTTGGGGTGTCGCTAACAGGAGCCACTGCGAATCCCACAACGAATAAGTGTGAACCGAGACGAAAGGTGGCCAGAGTTGGAGATAGCCAGACAGATTGAGGTAGAGAGTTCCAGGGGATGGTAGAGGCTCTGGAGAAGTCCTGGAAATAAGCATGGGCGGAGGAGACAAGAGAGCAGGAGGCCTTGGGAGGACCACTGCGTCAATACAGGGCTCAGCAGTGACATAAGAGTCAAAGGAAGAATGAATGAATGAATGAAATACTTGTATAGCGCACAATGCGAACTGAATCGCCTCTAGGCGCTGTGGCGAGCTTTGATCATCTGCTAAAAGAGGAAGGTCTTGAGTTTTTTCCTAAAAGCCAGGTGATTTTCTTCCAGGCGGATGTTTATTGGTAGAGCATTCCATAGCCGAGGCCCTTGGACAGCGAATCTCCGATCACCCTTGGATTTATACCGGGCTTTGGGCACGAGGAGGAGGTTTTTGTTGGCTGATCGAAGACTGCGGTTTGGTGTGTAATGATTTATTTTCTCCATTAGGTATTTGCGGAGCTTCTCTATGCACGCATTTGTGGGTGAGGCACAGGGTCTTGAACGTGATTCCGATTTTTTACGGTTAGCCAATGTAAGCTCCTCAGTGAAGGAGAGATGGATTCCCAGGTTTTTTTCCTGTTATCAGCCTTGCCGCCGTGTTTTGGATCAGTTGTAATCGCGGAAGTTGATATTGTGGTAATCCTAAGTAAAGCGAGTTTGCGTAGTCCAGTCGTGAATTAATGATTGTTCCAACTACCACTGCTTTGTCATTCTTTGGGATGAAGGGGAGGAGTCTGCGAAGCAACCAAAGCATATGGTGAGCAAACGTAACCAACACTTTCCTTGCCACAAGGAATCACACAACTGTTCAAACTGTCTTTGTATGTTGTAGTATTAACAATACCTTCCTTGGAAAAACTGAAATCATTTGGAGGAGGGTCACAGACATTTAGGCATATACTACAGTGGTCTCCAAACTGTGGCCCGGGGGCCGAAAGCAGCCCTTTGCTTGCCTTTATCTTGCCCTTGGGACACTATTCATCCCACTGACACCAACAATGGGGCATTGTTATTCTTGCTGATATCAACAATTGGACACCATTCTTGCCACTGACACCAATTATGGGGCACTATTCCTCCCATTGACACTAATGCTGGGGTGTGATTGCTGCCACTGACACCAATGATGGGGCACTATTCCTCCTAACACCAAAAAATAGGGCATTGTTCATCACGCTGACACCAGCAAGGGAGTACTATTCCTCTCACTGATACCAACATTTGGGCACTATTCCTCCCACTGACACCAATGATGGGGCACTATTCCTCGCACTGACATCAACGAGGGGGTTCTATTCCTCCCACTGGCATCAACAATGGGGCACTAGTCCTCTCACTGACACCAACAATGGGGCACTAGTCCTTTCACTGACACCAACAATGGGGCACTAGTCCTCTCACTGACACCAACAATGGGGCACTAGTCCTTTCACTGACACCAACAATGGGGCACTAGTCCTCTCACTGACACCAACAATGGGGCACTAGTCCTTTCACTGACACCAACAATGGGGCACTAGTTCTCTCACTGATACCAATGATGATGTCACTACACCCCCCCCCCCCCAATACCAAAGATGGGGCACCATTCCTCCCACTGATGTCAGGGCATTTTCTACTTCTTTTGCCCACTGTCCGGCCCCAAAGTCTGAAAGAGAGTAAACTTGGCCCTTTGTTTAGGAAGTTTGGAGACCCCTGATATGCTGTATTACAATGGTGGTAAGTGATACCTAGGAGAATAACTTAATCTACTCTGATTTGAGATCATTTTTATTTTGTTAGGGATCTCAGTAATGCCATGAACTTGGAAAAGAGATTGTCCTACAAAAAGGGGGGGCTGTGATTTCTTGGACTTTTGAGCTCCTTTAAAGCCTCACAGCTCTGTGACTTGCTGGTCTCCTGGGGCCATTTGCCCTCGCTGTCCTGGATCAAGTGACCTATATTAAAATGTCACCAGATCCGTGCTCTGGCCATCATCACAGCTACTCACAGCAAAATTAGGAGCACAGATATTTTGATTGCTTGATAATGATTGTTGGCCTTGTATAGACATTTTTGTCCTTTTATTTAAAGTGTACCTGCAGTGCTAACATATCTAAGTACATGTGCTTCTTAAACTGACAGTGCTTTGTGCACTGGCCCAAATCATTTGGTGGAGGGGGGATTATGGTGTGGGGTTGTTTTTCAAGGGTTGGGCTTGGCCCCTTAGTTCCAGCGAAGGGAACGCTTAAAGCGTCGGCATACCAAGACATTTTGGACAATTTCATGCTCCCAACTTTGTGGGAACAGTTTGGGGACGGCCCCTTCCTGTTTAAATATGACTGGGCACCAGTGCACAAAACAAGGTCCATAAAGTCATGGATGAGCGAGTTTGGGGTGGAGAAAATTGACTGGCCTGCACAGAGTCCTGACCTCAACCCGATAGAACACATTTGGGATGAATTAGAGTGGAGACTACAATCCAGGCCTTCTTACCCAACATCAGTGCCTGACCTCACAAATGCACTTCTGGAAGAATGATCACATTCCTATAGACATACTGCTAAATCTTGTGGACAGCCTTCCCAGAAGAGTTGAAGCTGCTATAAATGCAAAGGGTGGGCCAAATCAATTTTGAACCCTACGGACAGAGACTGGGATACCATTAAAGTTTGTGTTTGTGTGTGTGTGTGTGTGTGTGTGTGTGTGTGTGTGTGTGTGTGTGTGTGTGTGTGTTAAGGCAGGCTTCCCAAAGTGTCTCTGGAAATGTAAAATTATATTAAATTCAAAAGCAAATATTTATTGTATTGTAGCTTACCAATTTTTAAATGTGGTGGCTGCATTCGTTTTCTTTTTTAGGCTTCCCTTCCTTTGTGTTCACCTGGCAATCCAGCCATTAAGTCTGTTGTTTTCCAATGTCCAGAGCCCCCCCAAATCAGTTGAAGGAGTCACTGGAAAGTAGAAAGTGCAGGGTCTGGGGGAGGACCAGAGGATGGCTGTAGTCCGCTGTCAGAGTCTGTTGAATGCTGAGACCAGGGGAGGTGGAGACGAGGCAGTGCTGCTGCTGCACAGAAAGGTGCCGGATCTGTAGGAGGAGTCCTGGCCACTTCTCTGCAGCTGCACAGAAAAGATCAGGATCTGACGGAGGAGTTTTGTCCTCTTTGCTGCGAAGTGCTGAGACAAGGTGGGGTGGAGACGAGGGGGGTGCCGCAGCTGCAGGAGAGGTGCAAGGAATACATGAAATGGCCTGGAGGGCTGGATTTGCCCCGTGGGCATTGTGTGTGACATGTAAGTTACAAGGATAAGACAAACCATTTACCACTGGTGGGGGGGGGGGGGGGGGGGCGCTTACAGTGATCAGATTTTATGTATGTAAAGCCTTTATTCGAAAAGGAAAAAACTATTTGCTGAACTAAATATAACGTGAGCTGGGGTTTGGTGTTAATTGGTTAGTGTATTTAAATTTGCAAGTACATTTAACATTCCCTCCTCCCCCAGAATGACAAGGCTGCTGTCCAAAGTTGACTCCTGTGCTCCTTCCTCCAGAGTGTATGCACTCTAATACAAAAGGTGTGTTTCTGGCCAGATCATCTAGTGAAAACAGGGAAAAAGCCTTAAAAAAAGAAAACAAATGCAGCCACCACATCTGATGATTGGTGAGCAGCAATATATGACATTTTGGCTTAGGTTCTAATATTGCTTTAAACTTGTTAACTGGTAGAAAGTGGGCACAAAGGAGGAATGTAATGATTGAAAGTGATGTGCATTTGGTGGCAGGTTTGGCTGCCATCACAGCAGAGTTTCAGTGACGGGCGTGCTGGGGGCAGGAAGTGTGAGTTTAGCCCCCTGTGAGGGTATGGGAAGCCCCCGCTGGTGTGATTACTTCCCCCCCAGACACCAGGACACAACACAGCTGCTGTGACTCCTGACCCAGCAAGTGCACACATAAAAATGATTTGTCTGTTCACTCCACAACAGGCCTGCTTTCTGAATGACCCCCCTCCCCTGACACATCATGAATTCTCACTTTGGGACTCGGCCTCCCTGATAACCTGTTCCTTGCCAGACTGGCTCGCCACATCTGCTTTGTATTAACCCGCTTACCTCATATCTCCAATGTAACAAAAGGAGCTGTTTTTTGTGTTTTTTGTTAAAGGATCAGTCCACCTAGAACTGAAAGCTCAGTACTTGCTGGATGCTTTTAATGTATAGTTACACCCAACCAATAAAATCTCACATAAACTTAATATGCTAATTAAGAGATGGTCAGAGACTGCAGATCTAATAAAAGAGATGGTCAGAGACTGCTGGCATAATATAAGAGATGGTCAGGGACTGCAGATCTAATATAAGAGATGGTCAGAAGAAAAATTGGAGTACCGGCGCACTAGGAATGCACAATATAAAATAAATTAAAATGTATCTGTTTGCTGCAACCTTGTATAGAAATATCACTGTGTGAGTCAGTCTAATTTGTGTATATATATATATATATATATATAAAACGAGGGTTGCGCTAACTTTACTTTCTATTATATTACCATGTTTCCAAGGGCTTTGGAAACATGGTAATATAATAGAAAGTAAAGTTAGTGCAACTCTCGTTTTTTATATATATATATATATATATATATATATATATATATATATATATATATATATATATATATATATATATATATATATATACATACACAAAAGAGATGGTCAGAGACTGCTGGCATAATACAAGAGATGGTCAGAGACTGCAGATCTAATAAAAGAGATGGTCAGAGACTGCAGGCATAATACAAGAGCTGGTCAGAGACTGCAGATATGATATAAGAGATGGTCAGAGACTGCTGGCATAATACAAGAGATGGTCAGAGACTACAGATCTAATACAAGAGATGGTCAGAGACTGCTGGCATAATACAAGAGATGGTCAGAGACTACAGATCTAATACAAGAGATGGTCAGAGACTGCTGGCATAATACAAGAGCTGGTCAGAGACTGCAGATATGATATAGGAGATGGTCAGAGACTGCTGGCATAATACAAGAGATGGTCAGAGACTACAGATCTAATACAAGAGATGGTCAGAGACTGCTGGCATAATACAAGAGCTGGTCAGAGACTGCTGATATTAAACAAGAGCTGGTCAGAGACTGCTGATATTAAACAAGAGCTGGTCAGAGACTGCTGATATGATACAAGAGCTGGTCAGAGACTGCTGATATTAAACAAGAGCTGGTCAGAGACTGCTGATATTAAACAAGAGCTGGTCAGAGACTGCTGATATTAAACAAGAGCTGGTCAGAGACTGCTGATATGATACAAGAGCTGGTCAGAGACTGCTGACATAATACAAGGGATGGTCAGAGACTGCAGATATGATACAAGAGATGGTCAGAGACTGCATATATAATACAAGAGATGGTCTGAGACTGCATATATAATACAAGAGATGGTCTGAGACTGCGGACATGATACAAAAGAAGGTCAGAGACTGCGGACATGATACAAAAGAAGGTCAGAGACTGTCATAGACTGTGAATATGCTTTAGGAGTTGTTGGAGACTGGGGACAGACTTCAGGCGACAGTCATTGACTGAGAACATGTTACATGAGATTTCTAGAGATCACTGCTATAATAAGGGAAACAAAGATTAGGCTGTTTATACAATTATGTCTTTGCTGCTTCCTAAATGGCTGTCCCTCATTGTATGCTGTCCTGGAGCAGTTGCTGGGTACATATCACACAGCAGTAAAGGGCTCCTCTCAGCATATGGTAGGGCCAGCTGTGACATTCTCCATAGACTTTGCTGAGGCTGCAGTACTGACATGTAACGAGAATGAGTAACCCCTGGGGTCACATGACCAGCATGGCTTTATATAGACCCAGGACCACTCATGGCTGGAGGATTCAGCCGTGTCTGGTCCCCCCTGCTAGGAGGTGCTGCCATTGCAGATCCATTTCATTGACATTTTCCAGTTAACATTTATGTTAAAGTGAACCCGTGTTTGCCCTTGGAGCCTACTCGGGGCTGAGGATTCTCCCCCATGACCCAATGACAGGGCTAGATAAATTGCCAACCAGCACTGTACCATGACAGGTGAGTCACATGCTGTCCCATACCTGAAGGTACTGGGTATTCCTCTCTCCCTGCAGCAAAGGGGGAGAAAAGGGAGGTCAATATAAGATACTGTAGAGGCCTATTGTTTTGCCCTACATGACAAATAAATACGTTTCCTTTAAGCCAGCCTTATCGTCATATATGATTTTCATGTTAAATGCAGCATGCTCAGTAATGTCTCAGTGACCCTTCCAGGTATTTATTAGCTCTTCCAGAGATCACAGTACTCCCTCCGACAATGTCTTCATCTGCTTTTCTTTCTTGAAGGACAGCACCATCTTTGTTCAGGCAGGGTCTCCTTCTATTTCCTGGACTGAGATGCCAATTTGGAGGTGACACAATCATGTAAATCCTTGCACCTGTGCAGTTCTTGGCTGACACAGATCAGCCCCCTGTTGCAAACTCATAGTTCCCGGCTGTCCCTGATTTGGAGGGACTGTCCCTGATTTGGAGGGACTGTCCCTGATTTGTAGCAATGTCCCTGATTTGTAGCAATGTCCCTTTGTCCCTCATTCCTCCTCATTTGTCCCTCATTTTGGTCTGAACTATATAGTTGTATACAAAATGCACTTTTTATCTTTCAAAAACCTTTAATCTTTCAAAAACCTTTCATCCAATTTCTAAATTGCTCCATTTGTACAATTTAAACGCCAATATAAAGGAATAGTAGTGGTAAAAAAAGTCCTTGTGGATTTAATTGACCTTTTTTTTGGTTAATTCTCCTTTAAGGGGGTGTGGCAGGGGGGCGTGTCCTATGCCTACATACATTTGTTAGTAGATTCCCATCTCAAAATGTTGGGAGGTATGCAAACCCTTGCCTTGGGACTTGCAACAGTTACAATGAACAGACAGAGTGATCGCTGAAAGAGAGGAAAAGCTTCCTTCTGCCAATAGCAGACTGATGACATCATCTCAGCCTCCCCAGCATTCTTAGACAAACCTAAAAAAGACCTCTCCACTATACTGTAGCTGGTAAGGTCTAAATATATTCTGTTAAAGTGATTGTAAAGAAAAAAATAACAACGTGGTATATACTTACCTGCTCTGTGCACTGGTTTTGCACAGAGCAGCCCCGATCCTCCTCTTCTAGGGTCCCTCGCTAGAAATCTGGGCCCCCTCCACCAAGTTACCCTATAGCAAGCCGCTTGCCCCCCAGTGCCCGCCTCATTGCTGCGGCTCAGCCAATCAAGAGTGAGAGAGAGAGCCTCGGGTTTCGTGCACATCGCTGGATTGAGATCGGGCTTGCATTAATATTATGGGGGCTGAGGGGGGATCTGCACGTTATGGCTGGGTTCACACATGTGCAGTGCGAATTGAAACTCCATTTTCACAGCTAATTGACAAAGTAGTTGTTCAGCGTTTCACGCCAGTTTTTGATCAGGATCAGGTCAGGATTGCATCAATATCGGGTCAGGTTTACATCAAGATTTTATCCTGTTCACAACGGAATGCATTTACGAGTCAAATGCGTTCCCATAGAAGATAATGTGCTTGCGATTCATACCGTAAAGGCCCAGAAAATGCATACTTTTTTGGGCAATGCGGAGTGCGAATGCAATGCACATATGTGAACCAACCTCATTCAAATGAACGTATTTTAAAATGTCATGCAAATTGGATACAGTGTAAGCCGTATCCAATTCGCATAGGTGTGAACCGGGCCTACAGGTTTTTTACCTTCATGCATACAGCTTCAGCCTTTACAACCACTTGAAAGGATAAGTTCATCTTTCTTTTGCCATGCATATATTGTTTTCAGCAGGAGCCTGAAAAGTATTGCACCCATGATCAGTGGATCTGGGCTGCAGTGTCGGGCTTTTGTGGACAAGCCCCGTAGCTTTGCCGTCCGTCTGTTTGAAAGCGGCAGAGCTTGTAAATGAACTAGGAGAGCACTCCTCAGCGCCCTCACAGCTCATTCAGAACTAAAAGCCCTCAGCCTTGGTGGCTGATGGTACTTGTAGTTCATTCATTCATACACAAGAAACTGTGATTTAATGACACGGCTGTGTGGGCGGAGCAAACCATTGTGTAAACAACCCGGGAGAGGCATGTTCTTTCTGTGCTCACTCCCACAGTTGCATTTGTGTGGCTCCCCCATGAAACACTTGGATTTTGTTTCTTCATTGGAGGTTTTTTGTTTTTTTTCCCATTTCAGCCCTGCTCAGCAATGAAATGGTATTGAGGGGTGGCCATAAGTAAGTTCTAACTTTTAGAATACTTCCTCATGTGCCCAACTGCTGGAAACACTTGCTGTGTGTTTATGCAATGGGTTTTGATGCAGGTAGCACTCTGTAGAGCCCTTCTTTAACCTCATCGCCCTAGACGCTCGGTTGTGCGTGGTCTAGTCGTCTCAGTCTGGCCTGGGCCAAGGAAGCCGGTGATTAGTAATAGAGATGATGAAAAGATGTTATTTTAGCTCAGGATTAAATATCGTTAGTGCTAGAGTTAGGTGACCTTGGCTGGATTCAAGCCAGCTGCGACTTCTGGGTCGCTGTATATTTATTGTGCCTGCATGAAATTTTACGGCATAATCTTGGCCTCTCGGCTTCTCTCTCTCTCCAGCAGAGACTCGGGTTACAAGTGCTATGACTTCAGCGTCTCAGCTGTTGCTCCGAGCGGCTGGCAGGGGGCTCAGTCCACTCTTGCGGTGGTCCTCCTCCTCTAGAACCAAGAAACTCTTGTGAAATTGATTGTGGGACTCCTGCCAAATTCCCCCCCTCCCCCTGGAATGGTGCAGCTCACTTTACCTGAATGGCAGGGGGAGTTCTCCTCCTTAATACTTGTATATATTTGGGATTAGGGGGGAGCATGGGAGGCGTAGGGGCGCGTTTGGGATGCTGCACTCTCAGCGATGGGAACCTGTAACCCTGTCATGTGCTGCTGAAACACAATCGCCCAATCTTACAGCGGATTTAAAGTGCATCGACCGTGTTGTTCCGCCTTCTCTCCAACAGACGCGTTTGGGTCACAAATAGGGAATTAAACGAACAGCTGTAGGATTGAATTCTATGGAGGAAGTACTTTAATAGCTAAGGGAAACTATTATATGTGAAATCCTTGCCTGGCAGCTGATTGCAGCACAGCAAACTCGATTTCAGCACTCAAAAAAGTTCTACATATAGCTTTTTGCTGGGATCATCGTCAGTTCAAGGGCCACACTTTCTTTACGGCAATCTTATGAGCTGGCAGCATCTTCTTTTTTTAAGCTGCACTCCAGGCAAACATTTAAACCAAAAGTTTGTAGACACCTGCCCATCACGCATACTATATGGCCAAAAGAGGTGGACACCCTTCGAAATGTTTAGACGATTGTGGTAACATTTCAGGGAAGTTCTTTTCAACCATGACTATGCCTTTGTGCTAAAAAGCTCTTTGGGGTTGGAGATCACGCTGGACTGACTTCATTGGTCACTGGTGGTAGGTGGGTGATACCGTAAGCAGGTAGGAAGTATTCCCTTCCAATAGTGTGTGCTCAACTTGAAGGAAGGTGGCTGTGGGCCTTTTATGGGGGCCTGGGCTACTGCTCCTAGAAACGGTCTTAAGATCGTTTCCACAGGTAAACTTGGAAAAGGTAGGTAGAAAGAGCACTTGGTATCCAGTAAATGCAAGTTGGAAGGTGAATTTAAAATTGTTTATTGGGTGTAGCAACAAATAAATCAAGCCAATGTGTTTTGGGGGAACAGATACTTTTTATTCTTGCACAAAGATCAGACTGATTGCCGGCTGTACTTGCACAAAGATCAGACTGATTTCCGGCTGTACTTGCACAAAGATCAGACTGATTGCTGGCTGTACTTGCACAAAGATCAGACTCCTCGCCGGCTGTGCTTGCACAAAGATCAGACTCCTCGCCGGCTGTGCTTGCACAAAGATCAGACTGATTGCCGGCTGTGCTTGCACAAAGATCAGACTGATTGCCGGCTGTGCTTGCACAAAGATCAGACTGATCACGACTGTGCTTGCAAGAGGCAAGCACAACTGGTGATCAGTCTGAGCTTTATTTTACAGACACACCAGTTTGGGACCCTTCCCTTACTCCCCTTACATTCACACCAGTTTGGGACCCTTCCCTTATTAGTATGCAGCAACAGCCCTGAAGAAAGAGGATTTTCTGTTCCCTGAAACGCATTGTCTTGATTTATTTGTTTCTTCTCTCAATAAACGCATTTAAATTCACCTTCCAACATGCATTTAATATATACTGAGCGCTCCTTTCTTCTGTGCTAAAAAGCCAGCTCTATCAAGACATGGTTTGACCAGTTTGGTGTGGAGGAAGTTTAGTTGCCTGTAAAGAGCCCTGACCTCAACCCTACTGAACACGTTTAGGAAGAATTGACTGGTGGCCAGTCATGTCTTCTCATCCAACAGAAGTACTGGACCTCACAAATGGGTACCAATTCCTGTAGACACACTGTTGTAGAAATTGTCCTAGAGGAGTGGAGCATGTTATAGCAAAAAAGGAGGGCAATTCCATATTAATGGCCATAGTTTTGGAAGGACAACTCAACAAGTTCATATAGGTGTGATGGTGAGTTGTCCTAACCTATTCCTTCTAGTCTCAATGCATAAACTTAAGAAGTTGTGTCAGCCAAATATTTAGCAATTCTGTTCAGCCAGTTTTGTGATTCAGCCACACTTTTTTTGGTTTTCAAATCTTATACAGTGCATCCGTTATGGGTAAAATGGGTTTAGCCTGTTTGGACCCCTCAGGACTCGCTCATATTTTTTATTTTTTTGTCCTCTGCCCTACTTTTTCTTTGTTCTACACCCACATTGTGGTCACTCTTTTCCTTTCTCTTGTTTTCTTATGGTCCTTTCTACTACTTTACCTTAATGAGCATTGTTCTGGTATCTTATGGTGGATAATCCACCGGAACATATGAGGGTCTACTGCAACTCTAGATTTCCGAAGCTTTATGGGCACTGCCCCTTAATTGTAGACAATCTATGATTGTAATGCTTCTGTATTTTTGTTTTTTTTTCCTTTATTGCGACCATCCCCTTTCCACTGTTATACCCCAGAATACTGCTTGGCCTCTTGACTATGGCCCATACTTTTCAGATGTTTTACTTTTCCTTTATGTCCTTGTTATGTTCTAAAAACCAATAAAGACATATTTGCCTCTAAAGCATTGAGTTTCTGCCATTTTCACCTGACCCCCTGATCGTTGGCCCCATTTTCATTTGTAAGGGTGGCTCCTTGACTTGCAGGGTCCTATGGAGGCCCACCATAGCCACCTTGTCATGCACGCTTCTGGGAGAGGGCTACAGGCCGGCAGGACACTGCCTGCGCCTATAACGTACAGGTAGCCTGCAAGAAGAACATTCATGAGGGGAAATGCTTCTGTTCCTCCTCCAAAGCAACTAATTGGCAGCGGCTTCCAAGACAAGCTCAGGAACTGCTATCCATCACTGACCTTTGAAAAGGAGAAGAGGTGAGTCTTGTACTGGTTGTCCTCTTGTGCTGCCGGTGCATGTTGGTGCAGGCAACAACCACTTTTTATATAGTTACATAGTTAGTCAGGCTGAAAAATTACACAAGTCCATCTAGTTCAACCAAAAAATAATAATTCATACTATCCCACATACACAATCCTTGATCCAGGGGAAATTGAAAAACTGCAGCAAAGCTTGCTCCAATTTTCTACAGCAGGGGAAAAAATTCCTTCCTTTCTGATCCCCCAGGAGGCAATCAGATTTTCCTTGGATCAACTTTACCTATAAATGTTAGTACCCAGTTATATTATGTACATTTAGGAAAGAATCCAGGCCTTTCTTAAAGCAATCTACTGAGCTGGCCAGAACCACCTCTGGAGGGGAGTCTATTCCACATTTTCACAGCTCTTACTGTGAAGAAAGCCTTCTGTATTTGGAGATGAAATCTTTTTTCCTCTAGACGTAAAGAGTGCCCTCTTGTCCTCTGTGATGACCTTAAAGTGAATAACTCCACATCATGTTCACTATGTGGACCACTTAGTATTTGTACATATTGAGCATATCCCCCTTAATTTCCGAGAGGATAAATTCAGTTCCTGTAATCTTTCCACATAGCTAAGCTCCTCCATGCCTCTTATCGGTTTGGTAGCCCTTCTGTGCACTTTCTCCAGTTCCCCCAATATCCTTTTTGTGAACTGGCGCCCAAAAATGAACTGCATTCTCCAGATGAGGTCTTGCTAATGATTTGTACAGCGGCAAAATGATATCCCTCTCTAGAGTCCATACCTCTCTTTACAAGAAAGGACTTTGCTTGCTCTGGAAACCGCAGCTTGGCATTGCATGCTATTATTGAGCTTATGATCTACCAAAACCCCCAGATCTTTCTCCGCTATGGATTTCCCCAGTTGTACTTCCCCTGATGGGTTTACTTCCTCTTTGATTCCCTGCAAAGGTAAAGCATAATGGACTACTATGCATCGCATAGTAGTCCATTATGTGTCACTTACCTGACACAGGAGCCAGCGAAGTCACCGCTGTCCCCTGTAGTCGGAAGCCTCCATCTTCTTGGTGGATCTTGCTGCTCCGTCGCTGTCATTCGTCGGAGCCGCGATGACATCACTCCCGTGCATGCGCACAGGAGCCGCCACTCGTGGCATATCGCCATTAACTGCGTCTCGCCGCTGTCTACGGCGAATGCGCCGTAGACAACGGTGCCTGTCTTTCGGCAAATATCTCCTAAACCATGTAGGTTTAGGAGATATTTCTTGGACCTACAGGTAAGCCTTAATCTAGGCTTACCTGTAGGTCAAAGTGGTTTGTAAGGGTTTACAACCACTTTAAGTTTGGCTTGTAAATTGAAGACATTGATGTAAGGACGTTAATCCACTGCATAGCTTAGTGTCTTCTGCAAAGACAGAAATGGTACTTTTAATCCCAGACCCTATATCATTTATAAAGATATTTAAGAGTAAGGGTCCCAACCCAACACTGAACCTTGGGGTACACTACTGATAATCTTAGACCTTTCAGAGTAAGAATCATTAACCACTACTCTCTGAAATTCAGTTTTATAGCCAGTTTTCTATCCATTTACAAACTGATCTTTCCAAGCCTGTAGACTTTACCTTTCACATTAGCCATGCGTGGGGAATTGTGTCAAATGATTTAGCAAAATCCAAGTATGCAATGTCTACAGTCACCCCTCTGTCCAAGGTTTTACTTACCTTCTCATAAAAAGAAATAAGAATTGTTTGACAACATCTGTCTTTCATGAATCTATGCTGTCTGTTGCTTAAAATATTTTTTCTCTTATATTCATAGACCGACACAGCTCCTCTCTGTAACTAAATGGGTTGTATAGCCTGCGATTAGGAGAACTAGGCAAAATTCTTACACAATACACAGAACTTTAATCCCGCCCTGGTGGGCGGACCCTGTGCTATCAACCCTCCTCACTGCTCCCAGCAGCTTCAGTTTTTATTTTGCCTAGTAAGGAGAATGACCTAGGAACCATGCGGGCCCTCTCGGTCCATGTTTTTGCTGCAGGTTTGCTGCTTTTTGCACAAGATGAAAGATCCTGAGATCTTCTATCAACTGCCGGCTGGGTGACAGGCTGGTTAATGATGTCCTTGTAGTCCCGCCAGTCTGGCCATCGAGCATGAGCAGGCCGCAGCTAAGGCTCGGCAGGCCACGACATGCCTCAGCTCCAGAGGTGGTTGGTGAGCTTCAATGCTTCGGGGTATACATATGACCGGGCTACTGCTGTCTGGATCACAGTATACCAGTCCAACAGCTACCCTGTAACTGCGCAGGAGTAGGTCTGTGATGGAATATCTCCCAGCTCTTCAGGGCTGGTAAGTACGGCTCTCCCTGCCTCGGTGGGGTGAGCAGCTGGGAATTCCCTGGGGGGTCAATTCGGGGTCACCTTACCTCCTTATCTTCTCTCCCAAGTCCCTATCACCCCTCCTTCCCCCCTCTGAGGGGAGTGGCTGCATGTGCTGTGTGTGTGGGTTCGCTATTTTCTCACCTGTGGGGGCTCTGTGTGGCTGGCGTGGTCCTGGCCCAGGTCTGGGGGGTCCCTAAAGGTGTTTGTTGAGGTTGTTCTGGCTGTAAGCGGGCAGCAAGTTTTTATTTTTTGTTCTGTCACGCATGGCGCCGTCCAGCGCCATCTTGGATGTGGGAAAGCTGATATTCCCCTGGTGAGTTTCTGCAGCCATTTTCTTTAGGATTTCCTATTAGTTTCATTGGCGGACATTTTCTTGAAGCCTGAGCGCTTTTTTTGCCGCTGTTCTCTTGTGGCAGCATTACATCTGCTCTCACTTGCTGTTTCCTGTGTCCACTGTGTGTACAGGACGCTGGATGGCTCTTTGCTGAACGCTGAAGCTAGCTCTGCAGAACGTTGCACCCCTGTTTATAGCTGCTACTGCTGACACAGTTTTCTCCTCTCTGCAACTGGTAACCTCCTAGGGACTACAGGCACTGCTTGTGGCTTTCACAGAACGCCCCAGGGTGGTGAGTCTAGCACCAAGTACCCCCCCCCCCCCCATGCGGCGGCAGCAGGAGGGTGGGACCTTCACTGTTCTAAGTCCCCTTGCAGGTAGCAGACAGGCTAGGGTCAGCATGGCTTCAGAAACTGGTGTTTCTTCCCCCAAAATCCAGGCTATAGCAACCGGGTCACCTGCGGTTAGCGCGATGCGCATGGACACCCTGGCGGCGGTCCTTGGCTCCTATGTTGCTAAAATAGAGGCGGCACGTGGCAGGAAAGGTGCACGTAAGAGGCCCCTGCCCCCCTGTCCTCTGGGGAGAGCTCTGAGGCAGACTCGGACCCTGCTGCGGCTGGAGACCCCTGCCCTGACCTATCAGACGTGGCTGACCAGGACCATTCGGACAGGGAGGATGATTCCCCGTCCAGGTCCGGGCGCGACAAGGTGCTTGTTGGAGCACTTATCACAGCTGTGCGTGATACCCTGAAGATTCAGGAGCCAGCGGATTCCTCTGCTGATGTACTGGTCCCTTTTGGGTACCTCAAGCCAGCACGTTCACCTAAGATGAGTATTTGACTTATTTTGACAAATTCATCTACAGGGAATGGGGTCGCCCACAACGGACCTTTTCGGTCCCCAAAAATTTGTCGGTGCATTACCCCTTTGAGGAAAGCCTTCTCAAAAAGTGGTCGGCTCCTCCGGTCGTGGACCCCCCAGTATCTAGGTTAAATAAAGTAACCACTATCCCGGTTGAGGGGACTCCTGCATTCAAGGATCCCACGGACAGGAACGCCGAGGCAGTGGCTCGTTCCATGTTTACAGTTGTGGGGTCAGCTGTGCCACCTGTACTGGCATCCGCACTGGCGTCGCAGACACTGACTGAGTGGGCAAAACTTTTGCACCACGAATTGGGAGAGCAGAACGCCTCCCCTGTCTGCGTGGAACTAGCAGACCAACTAGTGCATGGCCTTAAGTACATTTGTGACGCGGCCCTGGATACTCTCCCCCTGTTATCCAAGGTTTCAGTGTCAGCTGTGGTGCTGAGGGATTTTCCCTTCCTTGGCGACCGGCTCTTTGGAGCCTCGTTGGATGACATTATTAAGAATGCCACGGGTGGTAAGAGTACACTACTCCCACAGGCTAGGAAGGCTAAGGAGCCATGCCGCAGGCAAGGGCCCTCTTTTTCCACTCACAATCGGCTTTTTCGTCCGCCCGGTGCTTCAGCAAAACACCCCCAGCCCAACAGGACGCTCACGGACGGTCAGAAGCGTCCCTGGAACTGCAAAAGCCTAACAAGCCTGCGAACAAAAGTGCTACCACATGAAGGTTTGCCCCCACCCACTTGTTTGCAGCCCGGTGGACCTCCCGGTTATCCGACCAATGGGTCTGCGATCTGATTTCCACAGGCTACAAGATAGAGTTTCTCTCTCGGCCGCCAAACAGATTCTTTCCCTCCAGCATACCCGTGTCCCTGGTTCGCCGGGAGGCCCTGTTAGGGGCGGTGAGGGACTTGCTGAATCAGGGGGTGATTGTACCAGTTCCGGAGTTGGAACGCTTCCAGGGGTTTTACTCAAATCTGTTTGTGGTTCTCAAGAAGGAAGGGGTACGTCCAATCTTGGACTTGAAGTCCCTCAATCACTTTGTAAAAGTGCAGAGGTTCAGAATGGAATCAGTTTGCTCAGTAGTCGCTGCACTCCATCAAGGGGACTTCCTGGCGTCCTTGGACATTCAGGATGCTTACCTGCACATACCCATATGCCTTCGGCATCAAAAATGTCTGCGTTTGGCAGTCGGGGAAGCCCACTACCAGTTTGTGGCTCTTCCTCTTGGCCTGGCATCAGCCCCCCCGTGTCTTTACCAAAGGACTGGCTCCAGTATTGGCGTTGCTGAGACAACGCGGGATCGCGATCGTGGGTTACCTAGACAATCTCCTCCTGAGAGCTTCTTCCGCCTCAGAATTATAGGAGGATGTGGCGATCACCTTGCAGACCCTGCAAGAATTTGGGTGGCTGCTGAACCTAAAGAAGTCGGTGGTTGTACCGACTCAGCATCTGGAGTACCTGGGGTTACTGTTGGACTACAGGGAAGCGAGGGTTTTTCTCCCCTCAGACAAATTGAGGACTCTCAGATCGGCGGTCAATCTACCGATGAATCGCAAGTGGTCGTCGCTCTGCTTTTGCATGCGAGTACTGGGTCTCATGGTGGCCTCCTTCGAGGCGGTACCTTATGCCTAGTTCCACACCAGAGTCCTGCAGAAGGAAATTTTGATGAAGTGGGAAAAATCTCCGTTGTCCCTGGATCGACAGATCCAGGTGAGTCAACCAGTCAGGGACTCCCTGATCTGGTGGTTGAGGTCCCCGGCGATTCAGTCCGGGAAATCGTTCCTTCCTCTGACATGGATGGTGATCACTACGGATGCCAGTCTATCTGGCTGGGGTGGAGTGATGGGGATTCAGTCGGCTCAGGGCATCTTGTTGGCGGAGAATTCCAAGTTGCCGATCAATCTGCTCGAATTGAGAGCGATCAGGCTGTGCCTCCACACATGGTTGATGAGTCTTCAAGGGCATCTGATCAGAATACAGTCAGACAACGCCACGGCTGTGGCGTACATAAATCACCAAGGGGGAACAAGAAGCTCAGCCGCTGCTCGGGAGGACACTCACATACTTCGGTGGGCAGAGAGACACGTACTGGCCTTGTCGGCCATTTACATCCCAGGGGTGGAAAATTGGCAGGCGGACTATCTGAGTCGACAGATGCTGGACCCAGGAGAATGGGCATTGCATCCGGAGATGTTCAGGCTGCTGTGTCTGAGGTGGGGCACACCAGATGTGGATCTATTGGCCTCCCGTCTCAATGGGAAGGTACCAAGATTTGTGTCCAGGACCAGAGATCCGTGGTCAGACGCGCTGGTGGCTCCGTGGGATCAGTACCAGCTGATCTACGCTTTTCCTCCACTAAAACTGTTGCCACGCCTGCTGTGCAGCGTGGAAGCCGAGGGGATCCCAGTGATCCCAGTTGCCCCAGATTGGCCTCAGCGGGCCTGGTATGCAGACCTGTTGCGGGAGGACCTCCTATCTCAAGGTCCAATCTTTCACCCTGCTTTACCATCGCTGGCTTTAACGGCATGGCTGTTGAAAGCCAGGTATTGAGGAACCGGGGTCTGTCAGACTCGGTGATTCCAACTATGTTGAGGGCGCGGAAATCTTAATCTTCTTCCAGGAAGATATACCATCGTACTTGGAAGGCCTATATCTCCATGTGTGAGGAGAAAGGGTGACATCCACAATCTTTCTCTATATCCAGGATCCTGCTGTTTCTTCAGCAAGGTGTAGACCAGAAGTTGGCGTTGAGCACCATCAAGGGGCACATTTCAGCTTTGGCTGTTTTTTTCCAGTGACCCCTGGCATCTCACTCATTGGGAGTACCTTTGTTCAGGGTGTGCGACATGTAGTCCCTCCGGTGCGTCCTCCGTTACCTCCGTGGGATTTGAACCTGGCGCTTCAGAAGCCGCCGTTTGAGAATATCAGGGAGATTCCCTTGTTTACCCTTTCACAGAAAGTGGTCTTTCTAGTGGCCATCACATCGGCCAGGAGGGTTTTGGAATTGGCGGCCTTGTCCTGCAAGTTGCCTTATCTGATCATCCACAGGGATAAGGTGGTGTTGCGTCCACAACCGTCCTTTCTACCAAAAGTGGTTTTGGCTTTTCATATCAATAAGGACATTGTATTGCCATCGTTGTGTCCTAAGCCAAAGCACCCCAAGGGGATGGCTCTTCACGCTCTCGATGTGGTTAGGGCTCTGAAGGTGTACTTGTCTGCAACAGCTCCCTTTTGTAAGTCAGACTCACTGTTTGTTTCAGTGGCTGGTCCTAAGAAAGGCATGGCGGTCTCGTCGGCCACCATTTCCAGGTGGATCAGACAGATTGTAGTCCAAGCCTACGCCTTGAAGGGGCAGGTGCCCCCCTTTCCAGTCACGACCCACTCTGCAAGAGCAATCAGAACGTCTTGGGCCTTCCGACACCAAGCGTCTGACGCACAGGTGTGTAAGGCGGCGACCTGGTCGTCTGTCCATACGTTTACCAAGTTCTACAAGGTAGACGTCAGTGCATCAGCTGATGCTGGTTTTGACCGCAAAGTTTTGCAGGCCGTGTAGTTGCAATTGAGTTTTTCCAGATTTTTCGGTAAAAACGCAGTACTGTTTTGTTAATGTTCTGTTGCATTTCCTCCGCAATGTTGCGGTCTTGGAGATCACTCCTGTTGAGGATACCCGGTTATATGGTGGAGTTTTTCCACACACTGCTGTTTTTGTGTGGGTTTAGTTTCACTAGTTCCCACTTGCCATGGTGGATGAAGTTTTTATGCTGTTTTTTTTTCCCCACCCCTCGTTTGGCATTGCTTAGGGATGTCCCATTTAGTTACAGAGAGGAGCTGTGTTGGTCGGTGAATATAAGAGAAAATAGGATTTTTGTACTCACAGTAAAATCCTTTTCTCTGTAATTCACCAACCGACACAGCACCCACCCCTCCTTTTTTCTACGTTATACTGCTTGTTGACGTACTGAAGCTGCTGGGAGCAGTGAGGAGGGTTGATAGCACAGGGTCCTCCCACCAGGGGCGGGATTAAAGTTCTGTGTATTGTGTAACAATTTTGCCTAGTTCTCCTAATGGCAGACTATACAACCCAGTTAGTTACAGAGAGGAGCTGTATCGGTCGTTGAATTACAGAGAAAAAGGATTTTACAGTGAGTACAAAAATCCTATTTTTCCAGAAAGAACTCATCTATGTGGTCTTTAATTAAACTTTCCAGTATCTTCCTGACTATAGAAGTTAAACGAACAGGTCTGTAGTTACTTGGTAAAGACTGATCCCTTTTTAAAAATGGGCACCACATTGGCCCTACGCCAATCCAGTGGTACCATTCCAGTCATTAATGAGTCAATGGCAAAGAAACAATGGCTTTGAAATGACAGAGCTCAATTATTTTAGGATCCGTATGTGAATGCCATCTGGTCCGGGTGCTTTATCCACCTGTATTCTGTCTACATATTTCTGGACCATATCACTTTTGAGCCATTGTGGATCATTTGGGTCTGTGCCAATACCACCCCCATTATAGACATGAGCTCCCCCATGCTCCTTTTGTGTACACAGAGCTGAAGAAAGTATTTAATAAATTAGCCTTCTCTTTGTCCCGTCACCCACTGGCCTACATGCTCACACCTGACCTTTTTGCTATTAATATATTTGAATAATTTTTGAGGGTTTGTTCTAATATCTTTTGCAATCTGTTGTTTGTTTTGAATTCTTGCGCCCTTGATTTCCTTTTTACTTATTTTGTTATATTCTTTGTAGCTTTTAAATGATGATAGTGTTCCTTCATTTTTATACTTTTAAAAAGTTATTTTCTTATTATTTATAGCCATTTTAACTTTGGCCTTGAGCCACATAGTTTTTTTTTTAGCCTTTTAAATGTATTGCTTATTTATGAAGAAGAGGGCACATGCATGCATGCTGCCACTGTGATTGATGGGACATTTAGTCCCAAGGAATGCTATCACATGAGTATAAATGACATTTGAAGTGTGTGCTATTTGACTGGAAGTTCAGGGAAGCAGGACAAAGCACAGTACAGCTGTAAGAGCTCATTCACACAGCCTTTTATGACCATACCCCACTCAGCTAAGCATATTTTTGCAGTGAGTACAGCCAGGATTTTCTTTCAGCTGTAGCCACTCAGCCTGTACAAATCAATGACAGGCTGAAAAGCTCCACAGCTGTCCACATGTAATCACACATGGAACAATTGCCCATGGTTAGGGACAGAGGAGTGGACCTGGATCGGCCATTATACAGTGCCCTGAAAAAAATATTCATACTCCTTGAAGTTTTCCACATTGTCACGTTACAATCAAAAACATAAATTTATTTTATTGGAATTTTATGTGATGGACCAACACAAATTGACACATAATTGTGAAGTGGAAGAAAAGTGATAAATGGTTTTCAATTTTGTTTTATATATATGTAAAAAGTGTTGCGTGCATTTGCATTCAGCCCCCTTTACTCTGATATCCCTAACTAAAATCTAGAGGAACCAGTTGCCTTCAGAAGTCACCTAAATAGTAAATAGAGTCCACCAGTGTGTAATTTAAGCTCAGTATAAATACAGCTGTTCTGTGAAGCCCTCAGAGGTTTGTTAGAGAACCGTAGTGAACAAACAGCATCATGAAGACCAAGGAACACACCAGACAGGTCAGGAATAACGTTGTGGAGAAGTTTAAAGCAGAGTGAGGTTATACGAAAATAGCCCAAGCTTTGAACATCTCACGGAGCACTGTTCAATCCATCACCAAAAAATGTAAAGAGTATGGCACAACTGCAAACCTACCAAGACATGGCCGTCCACCTAAACTGACAGGCCGGGCAAGAAGAGCATTCATCAGAGAAGTACCAAGAGGCCCATGGTAACTCTGGAGGAGCTGCAGAGATCCACACCTCAGGTGGGAGAATCTGTCCACAGGACAACTATTAGTTGTGCACTCCACAAATCTGACCTTTATGGAAAAGGGCCAAGAAGAAAGCCATTGTTGAAAGAAAGCCATAAGAAGTCCTTTTTGCAGTTTGTGAGAAGACATGTGGGGGACACAGCAAACATTTGTAAGAAGGTGCTCTGGTCAGATGAAACGAATTTGTAACTTTTTGGCTTAAAAGCAAAATGCTGTGTGTGGCAGAAAACTAACACTGGACATCACCCTGAATGTTGCAGTCCCTCTAAAAATCGCTGAACGCTGCCGTTACTAGTAAAAAATAAATAAAAATGACGTAAATCTATCAACTATTTTGTAGACGCCATAACTTTTGTGCAAACCAATCAATATACGCTTATTGGGGGGGGGGGGTTACCAAAAATATGTAGCAGAATACATATTGGCCTAAATTGATGAAGACATTTTTTAGAGCAAAAAGTAAAAAAATTTTTGCAAAATTGTCACTCTTTTTTTGTTTATATCGCAAAAAATAAAAACGACAGAGGTGATCAAATACCCCCAAAAGAAAGCTCTATTTGTGGGAAAAAAAGATCATCAGTTTTACTTGGGTACACCGTTGCACGACCACGCAATTGTCAGTCAGTTAAAGTAACGCAGTGCAATATCGCAAAACATGGCCTGTTAATGAAGGGGGGGGGGACTCTCCGGAGCTGAAAGGGTTAACATTGAACAAGACTAAAATGTTTTTTTTTTTCATAAATAATGGCACACATGTATTTTGTGATTTTACACATTCATTAAGTCTTTTACTCACTTTTATTAAAATATTTTGGTGCTCTGGTGGGGGGTGGGGCTCCCATGACGAAATGGAGATGAACGGTATCCGGTAATTTGCTGTCTTCAGGCAGCATCAGATGACAGTGACACACAGTCACTGTTTCTTCCTTTGTTCACACCCTGTGTTCTGCTTCTTCCACGCCACACACTGCAGTGTAAACAAGATGGATGAAGGGAGGAGGTGGGTGGAGCCAACACTCTTACTCATGAGCGGAGTAGGAAGAAGGCTCTTCTCTGAATGCTGGTGCTCTCCTCCTTGTCAGCAGTGGCTCAGACGTGACTGACATCACTGGTTGCTAGACGCCAGGCGCTCCAGGTGCTAGCAACTAGTGAAGGGAACACTAGAGGCCAAGCCAGTGGCGCGGCTCCACCCACCTCCTCCTGGTCCAGCGTGGCAAAATAACAATAACACAGATTCTCTCAGCTGATGATACTAAGAGAGAGAGACTTGGGACTGCAGTCATCAGTCATCATGCAATTGCCCCCCCCCCCCCCCCCAGATCCACACCTGGTGGGAATGCTTTTCTTCAGCAGGGACAGGGAAGCGCTGGTCACAGTTGATGGGAAGATGGATGGAGCCAGTACAGGCAATCTTAGAAGAAAACCTGTTAGCATCTGCAATGACTTGAGACTGGGACGGGGGTTCACCTTCCAGCAGGACATTGACACTAAACATACAGTCAGAGCAACAGGAAAGGAATGTTTTACATCAAAGTTTATTCATGTGTTAGAATTACCCAAAGTCCAGATCTAAATCCAATTGAGAATCTGTGGCAAGACTTGAAATTGCTGTTCACAGACGCTCTCCATCCAATCTGACAGAGCTTGAGCTATTTTTCAAAGAAGAATGGGCAGAAATGGCACTCTCTAGATGTCCAAAGCTGGTAGCTGGTAGAGACATCCCCAAAAAGACTTAACCCTTGTGGCAAAACCCTTATACACACGGTCGGAGATTCCGTCGGAATGTGTCCGATCGGAGCGTTTTGTCGGATATTCCGACTGTGTGTGGTCTGCATTGGACTGTTTCCTTCAGAATATCTGTCGGACCAACTTTTCCAACTTGCCGGAATTATTTTCCGACAAAATGCTCATATCGGACATACTCCAATCATGTGTAGAGAATTCCGATCGGACAAAGTGCCACGCATGCTCAGATCAAATTCCTACACCAAAGCTATTGGCTACTAGCGTGAACATAGTCCCGTCATAGCGAAATAACGTCATCATGTCGGATTTTCCGACAACTTGTCCGACCGTGTGTATACAACAGTTTCGGACAAAATCCGACGGATTTGGTTGTCGGAATCTCCGACCGTGTGTACAAGGGCTAACAGCTGTAATTGCAGTGAAAGGCGGTTCTACAAAATATTGACTCCGGGGGGCTGAATACAAATCCACACCACACTTTTCACAGATTTATTTGTAAAATAATTTGAAAACCATTTATCATTTTCCTTCCACTTCACAATTATGTGCCTCTTTTTGTTGGCCAATCACATAAAATCCCATTAAAATACATTTACATATTTGGTTGTAACATGACAAAATGTGGAAAATTTCAAGGGGTATGAATACTTTTCCAAGGCACTGTATGTGGACAGCGTCAGACTGCCTGTCATTTATTTGTACAGGCTTCCTGTTGGCAGTTAATTGCTAACACCTGGCCATACCTATCACATAAATCTGGGGAATATACAGGTATGAGTGGTCTTGTGAATGAGCCCTAAACAGACAAATGGTGTTCCTAAACTTTATTGGAAGGACATTTTTATTGTTCTATGTCAAAAAGTTAACTATAGCAATGTGTTAATGATTAAAAAAAAAACTTTAATACTACTTAAATTTAAAATTCAGGTTCTAAAAAGTCCATAATACAGCCAAAATTAAGCCACAGGGCGTCCTGGGACTTATAGTTCTTTGGTGGCAGCCTTCAGGGACAAACATACCCTCTCCTATTTGCTGCTCGTCTTGAATGATTCTCTTGTTTTTCACTCTATGCCACAACAGAGTCATTTCCCAACTGTGTAATTAGGAAATTCGTCTTGTTTAGCCTGCAGACAGTGCGCCCTTATTGCATTAGCCAATTGTCACCCCCCCCCCCCCCTACAACCAACACTTCATGCGGCCGGACCAGATAGCATTAATGAACAGCCGTATTAGATAGACATGCACTTTAAGGCAGAATAATAAACATGCTTGTATATTTAAAAAAAAAAAGAGAGAAAGTTAATTTAGTCTGGAGCCAAACAGGTAATTTTCCCTTCAGCGTTTTATTTTTTTATTTTTTTTTATTTTTTCTAAGCTAATACAGGTTGGGCGCAGTCTGCAGTCACGGTGTCTGCCGACTCGGCCAAAGCATATTTTCTACATACATAGACAAGCGAGATGATCTGATTGGCTGCTGTCCAGAGCATGCTCACAAAGGCCTCTTTGACTGAGGCTCCATGCTTCAAAAAGCTATCTGTTCCTCCTTCAAGAAATGATGGAGAGCCGTCACTGTCCCTGCAGAACCTTCGAGGAAGAATCTGCTTATAGTATAACTCTGGACAAAGTAAAAAAATTACATACACGATGCAGCCTGTAAAAAATGACATACATGATGCAGCCTGCATTTTGTTTATCAGAGTCGCACTGGGAACATAATTTTATTTATTGTTGATCCTGCCAGTAGATATTTATTATTTGACTTCCTGTAACAGGTGACAAAGCTTATCATTGGGAAGTCGCACAGCAGTGTTGTCACCCTGGATAGGGTAGTCATGTGGACATGAAGGTTTTTGGGTGGACATTCTGTAAGATACAAACAAGTTCAAGCAGAACTAAAGTACAAACAAAAAAAATGCTAACAGTCAGGTTCCTTATTGCAGTAGAGACTTGCTATGTCTCTTCTGCAGTTAAATAAATGTACCTGCCTGTTTACAACTTCTTTTAGATTGTACACTGAACTGCGCATGCACACTTCAGTGTACATTCTTGAACCGGAAAAAATAAACAAACTCTTTCGTGCATCTGCGGTAGTTACCTCATTCCTGGCGGTTCACTTGAGTCAGTGAAGATCCTGCACCCTTTAGAAGCCGGGGAGAAGAAGTTGCTGCTGGTGAAAGATACGTTAATTATGTAGGTAAGTGTTTGCAGAGTTTAGTTCCGCTTTAAAGTCCAGTTCTAGCTAACACTTTTTTTTTTGTTCACCCCTGTTAGTGTTTAATGTGTTTGAACCAACCCCTGAACCTGAAACTTTTGCTGGGCTGATTTTTCTTATATCTAGGCTTTAAAGGGTCAACCCACCTAATATCACGGTCAGGGGTCAGTCTCGGAGACCAGTAACTTTAATGGTACAGGTTCAAAATGAAAAATGCCTTACCACCATGTTTCCTTAGTAAGAGGCCTGGTTATAACACACCTCACCCCATGTGGATTAGAACTCTAAATATCATAATAGTTGTCAGGTCACCTGAGACCAGGTGACAGATGCACTCCATAGGAGTCGGAAGTGCACCGCTAGGTAGTGGACCTTAGGACTGACTGCTGCGGATTGTACCCAGGGAGATTCAGGACACAGGTCTACAGGATCACTAACACAGATCCCAATGGGAGCTGGAGCATAGATTCCCCAGAGCGCGGAGTCTAAGAGCCAGCGGGTGTTCACCAGAGCCTCCAGTGGTGAGGATGGACTTCGCTGCAGTCTGGCTCCAGGTCGCGACCCCTAGGGTCTCACAGCTCATGCTCACAGTAGACTACAAGAGAAGGAAGCAGCAGGCTGGAACGACAAGGATAGTAAGGGGATACGGCAGTACACGCCAAAGGTTCAGGGTCACAGGTAGACAGGGATGGCCGGAGACATGCAAAAGGTCAAGGTCGCAAGCAGACAGGAATCGTAGAGAACACGCCAAGGTCGGTAACAGAGTCAAACATAGAGCACACAGCAAACAGGAAACAGGAAGCCAAACACACAATGGTACAAAATGGTTGATCAGCACCGCTGGCTTGCAGTGCACAGGTTAACCACTTAAGGACCGCCGCATGCCAATGTATGTCATCAGAATGGTATGTACAAGCACAAGCACGTACATGTACGTGCTTGCCTTCCAGCAGGTGGGGGGTCCGATCGGACCCCCTCCCGCTGGATGCGGCGGTCCGTTTTGCTTTCAGGAGCGATCCGGGATGAGGGGATGGCCGTTGGTTTCTGGCCACCCCCTCTCGATCGCTCCTGGCGAATGAGAAGCTTCCTCCCGCTGTGTATAGTAAACACAGGCAGGGGAGGAAGTGATGTCATTCTCCTCGGGGCGGTCTTTTTGACCGAACTACGAGGAGAACACTGAAAGTAAGTGCACCAAACACTACACTAACATGTAGGCACACATAGGCACACAAACCCCCCCCCCCCATTTTTTTAGGTTCACCGCCAGGTTTTTATAGCGCTAGGTACCCCGATATACTACCCAATAATGGTTTTAACCCCCTGATTGCCCCTAGTTAACCCTTTCACCAGCGATCACAGTATAAGTGTCACTGGTGACGCTGGTTAGCCAGTTAGTTATTTAGGTTCCCCGTCAGGTTTTTATATATTGCGCCAGGGATCCCCATATACTACCTAATAAAAATTTGAACCCCCTGATTGCCCCTAGTTAACCCTTTCATCAGTGATCACCGTATAAGTGTTATGGGTGACTGGTTAGTTAGTTTGCTTTTTATAGCATCAGGGCACCCACCATTTATTACCCAATAAAGGTTTAACCCCCTGATCACCCGGCGGGTGATATCAATTAGGTTTTAGGGTCAGGGTCTGCGTCGCCCCAGGCAGCGCTAGGTTAGTGCCAGTATCGCTAACACCTACGCGCAAAGCATAAACCTCCCGTAGTGGTATAGAATCTGAACAGATCAATATCTGATCTGATCAGATCTATACTAGCGTCCCCAGCAGTTTAGGGTTCCAAAAAAAGCATTATTAGCGGGATCAGCCCAGATGCCTGCTAGCACCTGCGTTTTGCCCCTCCGCCCAGCCCACCCAAGTGCAGTATCGATCGATCACTGTCACTTACAAAACACTAAACACATAACTGCAGCGATCGCAGAGTCAGGCCTGATCCCTGCGATCGCTAACAGTTTTTTTTTGGTAGTGTTTTATATTTAAATCCGGAAAGACAGTGCTTGGTTTTCGGGGTCCCGTACGTGGCTAGGCTCCCAAAAAGTCCCCCACATGTGGCATCCCTGTACTCGGGAGAAGCAGCAGAATTTATTTTGGGGTGTAATTTGACTTATGCCCATAGCATGTGTGAGCAATATATCATTTGGTGACAACTTTGTGCAAAAAAAAAAATTGTAATATTCCTGCAACTTGTGGCAAAATATAAAATATGTCATGGACTCAACATGCCTCTCAGTAAATAGCTTGGGGTGTCTACTTTCCAAAATGGGGTCATTTGGGGGGGGGGGGGGTTTGTGCTATTTTGGCATTTTATGGCCTTTGAAACTGTGATAGGTAGTGAGGAGTGAAATCAAAACTTTGCACCCTTAGAAACCCTGAAGGCAGTGATTGGTTTTCGGGGTGCCGTACGCAGCTAGACTCCCAAAAAGTCCCACATATGTGGTATCCTCGTACTCAGGAGAAGCAGCAGAATATATTTTGGGGTGCAATTCCACATATAACTATGGCATGTGTGAGCAATATATCATTTAGTGACAACTTTTTGTAAACTTTATTTTTTTTCTTTTTTTGTGTCATTTTTCAATCACTTGGGACAAAAAAAAATATTCAATGGGCTCAACATGCCCCTCAGCAATTTCCTTGGGGTGTCTACTTTCCAAAATGGGGTCATTTGGGGGGGGTTTTGTGTTATTTTGGCATTTTATGGCCTTCGAAACTTTGATAGGTAGTGAGGAGTGAAATCAAAATATTGCACACTTAGAAATCCTGAAGGCAGTGATTGGTTTTTGGGGTGCCGTACGCGGCTAGACTCCCAAAAAGTCCCACATATGTGGTTTTCCCGTACTCAGGAGAAGCAGCAGAATATATTTTGGGGTGCAATTCCACATATAACTATGGCATGTGTCAGCAATATATCATTTAGTGACAACTTTTTGTAAACTTTTTTTTCTTGTGTAATTATTCAATCACTTGGGACAAAAAAAAAATATTCAATGGGCTCAACATGCCCCTCAGCAATTTCCTTGGGGTGTCTACTTTCCAAAATGGGGTAATTTGGGGGGGGGGGGGGGGTTGTACTGCCCTGCCATTTTAGCACCTCAAGTAATGAGATAGGCAGTCATAAATTAAAAGCTGTGTAAATTCCAGAAAATGTACTCTAGTTTGTAGACGCTATAACTTTTGCGCAAACCAATAAATATACGCTTATTGATATATTTTTTTACTAAAGACATGTGGCTGAATAAATTTTGCCCTAAATGTATGACTAAAATTGAGTTTATTCAATTTTTCTTATAACAAAAAGTAGAAAATATCTTTTTTTCTCAAAATCTTTTTCCATTTATATTGCAAAAAATTTAAATCGCAGAGGCAATCAAATACCATCAAAAGAAAGCTCTATTTGTGGGAAGAAAAGGACGCAAATTCCGTTTGGGTACAACATTGCATGACCGCGCAATTACCAGTTAAAGCAGTGCAGTGCGAAATTGTAAAAAGACCTCTGGTCCTTAGGCTGAAAATTGGTCCGGGGCTGAAGTGGTTAATATAGGATTCCCTGATAGGGCCTGGGGTGGAGCCATGCTTAGAGGAGAGGTTATAAAAACCACCAGGTGGAAGTGGCTGGCCTCTTAGTCAGAACACATGAGGGGAGATGAGCAGACAGAGGAAGATCACTGCATAACCATGACAATAGTAAAGAGGTTCACAGCTACTAACAGGATAAGTACACAAGCAGGTTACCTTGGCAGTAGATGTGGGCTCACCGGAGGCACGGGGTCTATGCACTAACTGGTCTTCACCAGAACCCCTGTTGGAAGAGGATAGGTTTCACGGGGTGCCAGTACCAGGTACAGTCCTCAGGATCATCCTACCAGGAGGTGAGCCAGTCGGGGTCCAGTGGCAGATGGCGCAGGTAGGGATTAAGCAGAAGCGTAGTCAGTAAACAAGCCAAAGGTGGGTAACAAATGGTTGCAGGTTGTGATCAAGTGAAAGCTTGGTCAAGAAACAAGCCAAAGGCTGGTAATAAATGGTTGCAAGTTGGAATCAAGTAAAAACGTATTTAAGGAACAAGCCGAAGGCTAGTATCAAATAGTTACAGGTTGGGATCAAGTGGAAGCATAGTCAAGGAACAAGCCAATGGTCAGCAACAAATGGTTGTGAAGATAGGTATGGCAGCAGGAGTGAAATTAGCAAGATATTGGCTGAAAGGGAGCACAATAATCTGGCAAACAGGAAGTGCAAAAACATGGCTTAAATCAGAAAGTACATGGAAGAAGCAAAGAGTTCAAGTTCACCAGAAAAAAGACACAAAGCCAGGTTTCCAAGGAATCCCACAACCCGGTCCCGCTGTACCTACCTCTGTGGGTGATGAGCTGCCACTGCCCACTCAGCCAGTGTAGTACTCCGGGGATATGAAATACCTGCCATTAACCCTCTTCTCCATCCAGTGCTTCTGGGACAGACCAGTGTGATTCTGATTGGTCAGCGCTGGCACAGAGCATCACTCTGATTTGTCTCAGAAGTGCTGCAGAAAGATGGGGGAGATGAGCGAGGACTTCAAATCCACTGACCACTACCCTGGCTGAGAAGGCACTGACAGAACGTCTGATAATTCTTTTTTTCCCATACTTTCCTGTTCTGGTGATGCTTGTGTTTTGTACTGGCTTCGGAGTGTCCGGAAGTGAGGGACAATTTCATCAATGAGGTAACAAACTAAGACAAAAACCTGAAAAAAATGTAGTTCTTCCTTACTCTATCCATAAGTACAGAAAAGTTTTTTTATTGAGTTCTGCACTTTTGCAAAACTTGCATTGCCAATCAGTAGTGTCAGTGAGTTTGTCAAAAGTGTCACCTGGGCCCTTCCTGTCCTGAATCATAGTCAGTCAGTAGAAAAGTCCTTCCTTTTGGTTTGCACTCATCTCTCCTGCCTGGCTCTCTTTTTCATAGCAGGCACTAGATGGCTGAGCGGCTGAGTGATTAATCAGGGCCGCAGGGTCGCCGGGTCTAAGCTTGTGTTACAAAGCCGTTAATTGCTTGTTTTCTTTTACTGTGTTTTGGGGGATCATTAGTCTGATGTTGGCTCACTGCCAGGCCAATTTTTCTCCATCCTGGTGAGAGTTACATCAACCTCTTCAAGTCTTCAGGCAAGGATGAAGTGACACCTGTTATGATGCTCGAGGTAATTCTTCTGACATCTTATTTTGAAACAGCATTGCAATTGTTGAGAAATGACTGTTAGTACATAGGAGAGTTAAACTAAAGACCAGCAACTGCTCACGGCACAACCAGCACCAACTTATACAAATTATACGAAGTGTATCTATGGTCAACATGTAAAATTGTACATTCATTTCCACACTGGAATTCAATTATTTCTAGCCTACTCCTGTTAATCTGAACACTCTTGAAGTTTGTAAACTTTGTGAAGATGCCCACACTTTTGCCACCTTGAATTCTGTGACACGTAGTCACTATGCCCTGTGAGTAGGCACTGCTGTGTCGCACATTTCACAGAGCCCACCTTTTGAACTACAGAGGTGCTGAGAGGTGGAGGCAGGCAACAAGGTACCATGGTATAAGTAGTCCTTAGAAATTGATGAGACTCTGCAAAGTCTGCCGTGATTTTCAAGAAGTTGTGGAAAGAGATGGCCAGCACTCACAAAACGAAAAGAGATTTTTCGAGTAAGCCTGTATTGGATTGTCAAAAATAACTTTTGTTTATATTTCTGTTACAATGCCGATGTTATAAAATAGAAGTGTATGCTGTGACCATAGAACTAATTTAACAAATGTATTTACAAAAATGGCTTGAATCAATGCCCTCTTTGGCCCATGTCACACTTGTGATCTTGTCTCTGGCAAAATTTTACAAGCTACGGGATGGCTAACATGTGTAAGGAGAAAACGTAAGTCGCAAAGGAGAGAGCGGAGCCCCGCTTATCCAGCCGTTGATGGAGCAAAAGTTAAAAGCAGGTGAGTGCTTCACTGCCTTGCTTTTACTGCAACTCTGCTTGCAAAAATTCAGGATTGTAAGTTTGACATCGGCCTTCTCAAAGCACATCACCCCCCATATTGGTCAGCTCTAGGTCTCTGCAGTAGCATCTGTCCTCTGGGTGCCATCTCGGTACAGGTCCTTCTCCATCAGCCAATATATTCCAAAAAGATAGATTAGTTATGCATTAGTGAAATTTCATTTGAACGGTCATACAGAGATTCTAAAAACAAAAATTTGTAAGAGCATGTTGATAGTATTAGTGACTTGTCAAAATTTGTTATAAAACCCTTGAAGAATAATTCCTGGAATTTTATACTTTTACATAGTTACGTTGGTCCAGCTTGGGCCAATGTAACTTTGTTCATACCATACCTGGCTGAGGAGGTTGGTTGCTCAGCACAGACACCATTGAGAGAATGCTTTTGCTGAACAAATGCAAAATGTTCTTTGATTGGACAAGGTGGAGAGACAGGGCCCGGCCTCCTGTATTCACAATGCATCAAATGAGCAACTCAGTATGGGACCCGGAAGCAAGTGGGGATCGCTAGAGTAGCGAGGTCTACTTAAATTATTTCCAGCTTCCATAGGTACTGGCCAGATATGCTATATACTGTACTGTGCATAGTCCAAGCTTGACCATTATAACTACAGTGCCTTGCAAAAGTATTCGGCCCCCTTGAACTTTTCAACCTTTTGCCACATTTCAGGCTTCAAACATAAAGATATAAAATTTTTATTTTTTGTGAAGAATCACCAACAAGTGAGACACAATTGTGAAGTGGAATGAAATCTATTGGATAATTTAAACTTTTTTAGCAAATAAAAAACTGAAAAGTGATGCGTGCAAAATTATTCGGCCCCTTTACTTTCAGTGCAGCAAACTCACTCCAGAAGTTCAGCGAGGATCTCTGAATGATCCAATGTTGTCCTAAATGACTGAGGGTGATAAATAGAATCCACCTGTGTGTAATCAAGTCTCTGTATAAATGCACCTGCTCTGTGATAGTCTCAGGGTTCTGTTGAAAGTGCAGAGAGCATCATGAATACCAAGGAACACACCAGGCAGGTCCGTAATACTGTTGTGGAGAAGTTTAAAGCCGGATTTTGGATACAAAAAGATTACCCAAGCTTTAAACATCCCAAGGAGCACTGTGCGATCATTTTGAAATGGAAGGATTATCAGACCACTGCAAATCTACCAAGACCTGGCCGTCCCTCTAAACTTTCAGCTCAGACAAGGAGAAGACTGATCAGAGATGCAGCCAAGAGGCCCATGATCACTCTGGATGAACTACAGAGAACTACAGCTGAGGTGGGAGAGTCTGTCCATAGGACAACAATCAGTAGTACACTGCACAAATCTGGCCTTTATGGAAGAGTGGCAAGAAGAAAGCTATTTCTCAAAGATATCCATAAAAAGTCTTGAATAAAGTTTGCCACAAGCCACCTGGGAGACACACCAAACATGTGGAAGAAGGTGCTCTGGTCAGATGAAACCAAAATCGAACTTTTTGCCCACAATGCAAAACGATATGTTTGGCGTGAAAGCTCATCACCTTCAACACACCATCCCCACTGTCAAACATGGTGGTGAGTTTGGGCCTGCTTTTCTTCAACAGGGACAGGGAAGATGGTTAAAATTGAGGGGAAGATGGATGCAGCCAAATACAGGACCATTCTGGATGAAAACCTGTTGGAATCTGCAAAAGACCTGAAACTGGGACGGAGATTTATCTTCCAACAAGACAATGATCCCAAGCATACAGCAAAATCTACAAAGGAATGGTTCACAAATAAATGTATCCAGGTGTTAGAATGGCCAAGTCAAAGTCCAGACCTGAATGCAATCGAGAATCTGTGGAAAGAGCTGAAAACTGCTGTTCACAAACGCTCTCTATCCAACCTCACTGAGCTCGAGCTGTTTTGCAAGGAAGAATGGGCAAGAATTTCAGTCTCTCGATGTGCAAAACTGATAGAGACATACCCCAAGCGACTTGCAGCTGTAATCGCAGCAAAAGGTGGCTCTACAAAGGGGGCCGAATAATTTTGCACGCCCCACTTTTCATTTTTTTATTAGTTAAAAAAGTTTCAAAAATCCAATAGATTTTGTTCCACTTTACAATTGTGTCCCACTTGTTGGTGATTCTTCACAAAAAATTAAAATTTTATATCTTTATGTTTGAAGCCTGAAATGTGGCAAAAGGTTGAAAAGTTCAAGGGGGCCGAATACTTTCGCAAGGCACTGTATGTAAAATTAAACCATACCTGAAACTTCTGTTTGATTGCCATGCCAATGGTTGAAACTTTAATGTTAATGTTTGATTTTGGGATTATCACTGTTTATGCCCGTGACCCTACTACATATCATATACCAGTGGTCATCAACCCTGTCCTCAGGGCCCACTAACAGGCCAGGTTTGCAAGATAACTGGAATACATCACAGGTGATATCGTTTGCCACTCAGTGTATTCTAGTCTGCATCTCCCCAAGGTAATACATAAAGCCTGGTCTGTTAGTGGGCCCTGAGGACAGGGTTGATGACCACTGTCATATACCATATGTAAAACAAAGGAATGCTTGTGACAGAAACAAATGTTCCTTTGAACCTCTACTTGTGCCATGAGTATTACAAAGAAGTAAGTTTTTTCCAAAACAGAAACCACATTTACAGCTAGAATGTCATCTATTCAGAAAAGAATTTAGAAAATGTTTCCATCCGTCGCCATTTTTGTCACTTTTAGCCATTAGAATAATAAAACTTATATTCTGAAAACAGACACTTTTTAATGAAATTCTAACCACATATGGCTAGCTACACATGTACTCCACTCTGATATCATCTACTCTGTAGTTTATTTCAAAAGAGTCACATTACCTGCTTGGGATTCTACTTTCAACACTTTTCACCCTTCATTGAGCTAAGTCTGTGATTAACTAGAGGATGTTGGAGTGTGGTGCATATCTCTTTTTGGATGACAAGGGCCTCAGTTGCCTTCATTGGAAAACACGAATGCAAGCTCCTGTGTGATCATGCCAGTGGTCTCCAAACCACGGCCTATGGGCTGAATGTGGCCCATAGCTTGACTTTATCTACCCCTCAGGATGCTATTTCTCACACAGGTCTCCAAACTGCAGCTCCTTGCTCGGCTTTACTATTCCATTGACGCCAACAATGAGGCACCGTTCCTTTGACTGATATCAACAGTGGGGCATTATTTTCCTACTGACACCAATGATGGTGCATAATTGCTCCCATTGGCACTAATAATGGGGCATAATTGCTCCCATTGACACCAATGATGAGGCATAATTGCTTCCATTGTCACCAATGATGGGGCATAATTGCTTCCACTGACACCAATGATGCAAACTATTGAATACTATTCTTCCCATTGATAGCAATAATGAGGCTGTATTCTTTCCACTAATACCAGTGATGGGGCACTATTCCTTCTACTGATCACAGGATGTAACTTATTTACTCCCACTGGCCACCAAGCCTGACACATTGTCTACTCTTTCCGATGCTGGGACATTTTCTACTCCCACTGACCACAGTCCAGCCCCTCTAAAGTCTGAATGATAGTAAACTGGCCATTTATTTAGAAAGTGTGGAGTCCCCTGGACATAGCAATTGATTGCAGGGCAGTAACATGCTCTAAACAGGTTGTATTGCTAGCGATCGCTGCAGTTATCGCATTGATTTCAGTGATAGGATTCAATCAATTGCCAGTTGTAGACAGAGACCTTGCTCAAGGATGGCCATTTAAAACATTTTCCTGTTTTCTTGCCTTGCCTTTATGCACTCAGTTTTACTGTCACAAATCTTCTGGTTACAACCCTTTTATTGATGTTTCAAATTTTGGGTGCTTTTTTATTCCTAGCTATATACATTTTTATATGTTATTACGCTGTAAGTTTTGATCTAAAGATTCTTTAAAAATCCTTCTCATGTTACATTGGATACAGATATAGAATATCTTCTATAGAAGTACCTATTCCCAAAAAGTCAAGACAACTGTAAGAAAAAAAAAAAGCCTTTTAAACTGACAACATTGTGAAAACTACAGAAAGAGTGATGGCAGACAAAGTTGTCCATTGAGTCTGCCCCTTTTTTGATTTAGATTTTTTACTTTTTTTGTCTGAGTATAGATCTATGTTTTTCCCAAGCATGCTTAAATTTACTTACTTTTAACTGACATGCTACCTCTGCTGGAAGTCTGTTTCAAGTATCGACTACTTTTTTTGCTTGAATAAATCTAAGGTAAGTTTTGAAATGGCCCCTGCTAGTTTGAGGGCATGCCATCATGTTCTTGATCTTATCTTAAAAGAGAAGTTCAGGATTAAAAAAAAAAAAACATTTATACATCAATCCGATGCTAGCTCTGCAGTGAAAACACCACTGAATACTCAGTTCTCCACTTCCACTCTGAGCAGAGAGCCGTGTTAGTTTCTGACTCTTCTCTCTCCTCCAGTGCTCACTGGAGCACTGGGCTATGGGGAGAGGGTGGGGTCAGAGGGGATGGATCAGGCTCTTTACGGATAGCAGAAGGCCTGAGCAAGGTGCTGGACCAGGCTTCTAGGTGGATACAGACATTATGGTTTTCAGAGCCTGGACCTACTCTGTGACGTCAGCCGACAGTTTCAGTCTGCCATCAGCTGAAAGCGGATTACAGGATTGCAGAATTAACTGCATTCCTCTGATCCATAGGAGAAGTATGACCAAATACATATATTGAATATACTGTCCTTCTGAACCCCATTCACACCCTTCATGTAAGTTTCAGTCATGTTTCCCCTTTCCCTTCTTTCCTCAAGACTGTACTGTAGGTAATTCAGTCTCTCCTGATGTTTTAGCCCTCAGACCACCACTTTTGTTGCCAATCTCTTGACTATCTTACTAATATAAAATAGATAATGGAATCAGGACCTCCTTCCTCCTCCCTCTAGTGATAACTAAAGATCTATATAGAGGGTTCAGGACCTCCTTCCTCCTGCTGGTGATCGTTGTAGTGATAACTAAACATCTGTATAGAGGAATCGCGACTTCCTTCCTCCTGCTAACAACCCTCTAGTGATAACTAAAGATCTGTAGGGGAATTCGGGACTTTCTTTCTCCTGCTGGTGACCCTCTAATGATAGCTAAAGATCTATAGGGGCATCTGGACCTTCTTTCTCCTGCTGGTGACCCCATCAGTAATAACTTAAGATTTATAGAGGAATCGGGACCTCCTTCCTTCTGCCGGTGACCCCTCTAGTGATAACTAAAGCTCTATATAGAGGAATCAGGACCTCCCTCTGGTAGTAAGGGTCTTGTGCTAATTTAGTATAGGGGGTTAATAAAGATGAATACATATCTTATTTATTTTACACACATGAACCCTGCACATAGATGAGGTTAAATCACCAAGCTTTAAGCACAAAGTGAAAAAAAACACCTCAGCAATGTTATATAATAAGAGCTGCACTTTATATTTGTGCTATAAAAAATGTTTTCCGCAGAGAGCACTAGGTGTTTCTTTTTGTCTTTCTGAACCCATCTGCCTGGTATATGCCTGATTGATTGGCTCCATTAAGCAATTTCTTATGCCTGATTCTAGATTTAAATCCTTTGTAGAAGGGTCTAGCCGCAAGGGTGGGAGAGTGCCCAAAGCGGATGGTGAAGGTTGTATCACTTTATGCATATGAATATTTCTACTCTTTCTTTTGTTTTTTGTTTTTCAGGGGAGGCTGACTTTTCATTACATTTTGAATTTATGAATGCCACTTTGGCACTGAATCAGTGGAGTGGCATTGTTTTGTATTTTATAATTTGTTAATGTAATAAATACACATTGTTTTGAGAGTTTTTGCACTATTCAGATTTTGTGCCCCCTTTCCTCACATCACTCACAATAGTAAATAATATAAATATTCCACAGATAAATATAAAAGTTAGGAGGGAAGGTATTGATTACTCCAACGCATTTCACAGTTTTAGCTTCCTCGGGGGTTTAAACGGTGTTGTTGAGCATAATTAAAACACTTTCCTGAGACAATATGTAATCTGAGTGGTGGAGGCCTTGCAAAGCCTGGTTAAAGTGTTTGTAATCCTAAAAAAAAAATATTCTGTTCCTTTAAAGCATGAACAACAGCGCAATGCTTGTGCTGTGTCATTTGCCCCCCTGAATCACCTTAAATACCTGGCTGCTCCTGCCTGGTTCTGCCCTCCCCCCTGTAAACTGACCACGGTTAATCATGGCTGCTAAGCCCTGAAGCTGTGGTCAGTTTGACATGCCTCTGACATCCACAGCTCTCCTCTGTCCTCCTCCCCTCTCCGCTCCCTGCCTCTCAGCTCGGAATGCTGCTATCATTTATGAGTGTCATTTTTACAATCCACTTTATTACATTACCTGATGTGCTTAGTGTATTTGTTATTGTAAAAATAAGCCGTTCTGTACCTTATTTGGTAGCGGCACTCATGTAACCGGTGGTCTCTCTCCTCCTCTCCTTCTTCCAGCTGATGTCAGCAGGGGTTTCTCAGCCCCTTTCACTGTAGTTGTCAGACTGGTAGAGTAGTGAGGCGGTCGGTCACATGGGCACTGAGTGGCGCTATAAAATAAGGTATAGAACGACTTATTTTTGCAAAAACAAATACACCGTTCACATCAGTTAAAATGTAATAAAGTGGATTGTAGAAATGACACTCCATGGCTTGCCATACACTTTGAAATGATATATGGCAGTAGATGATGGATAGAGGTAATACTCACGCACCAAGCCTGGAAGGCCAGTAGGCTTCTAAGGCAGAACATGCATATACCGAAGGAGTCCAAGCACAATAGATTGCCTTTAGATGCAAAAGGTGACACCTTTTAACACAACACAAGCGTCCCAACCAGTTCCAGGTGGATGCAAGGAACTGTCACATGGCAGTTGACCATAAAGAGGGTCATCTTTCAGGACAAGGATTGGCTGGGTCTAAATATATGGCTGCATGTAGCACTGTTATTTTACATATCCTCCATCCAGAACTGTGGTGAGTGGTGAGGTTAACCCCTGCAGTTCTGGCTGTGTTTAGAGCCCCTCATCTGGCCCCAAGTATGTACGATATTGGCTCTGAGCTTTGAGAAGACATAAGTAATAATACTGGCAGCTGCTCCTGGAGCAAAACACAGGATAATTAGGCTCATTAAAACATCATCATCATACTTATCAATCTTTTCTTAATAGGCGGAGTATAACGAGGCCACAGTGCCAGAAATGCCAGATAGATTGCCGGCTAATGCCAGTGTCTCTTCAGCTGAAGCTCAGTGCAGACGTGTCTTTCCACCAAAGGCAACAAACACTAATCAGCCGCCGCGTGACATCTTCCATCTATCACCTGTTTCATCATCCTCTAGCCTGTCCTATAGAGGTTTTCAATTCCCAAACAGGAGCACTTGTACAAATGAAAGCAGTCAGCAACATCTCTCAGGTTACCTCTTAGGTTAGGTTTGTGAGTGTTATATACATTGATTCAGCAGACTTCTCATACTGCTTATAGTAGAGTCTACAGCATCTTATCGCATTATTCCGTGCTTTGATGTCTCACTTTCTTATTCTGATATTACTCGTCACTGTCATCTTTCAGTTTGTTTTTAAAGCTGAACCCTGGGCGCAAAAAACCCTATTTAACCATATTCCTCATTTGCCAAGTGGATATAAATCCACTTTGCCTTCACCAAATACATTTTGTAAATCCAAATATTGCCTTGTAAAAGTATTAGTGAGATCGTCAGTTTTCTGTACATAGCCTGTGCAGAAAGCAGAGCTGTGGGAGGAACCCAACAGGCCCCACCCACTACAGGCTGCCTGCAGAAAACTGCAGGGGGTGGAGACCAGACCTGTCACCCTGCACAAGGAGAGAGAGCAGCAGTGATCGGTCTCTATTACAGGAAACATCTCACACTGGATTACTACACAGATCTGGAAGAACTACACAAAGCACACCAAGATTCAAGGAAGAAAGCACATGGTGAATGTATACAGACAATGTTTACTTATCCCGAAGTACAGCTTTAAGAATAATTTTTTGCTTCCCTTTCCCTGTCACCGGTGTTAATTTCGTCAACTAAAACATTTTCGTCATAATTTTCGTCCGTCAATGAAAATAAGGTGTACTTTTTGTTTTTGTCACTGTAAAAAGGCCTCTGACGAAAAATAAAAGTATACCACGTTCAACTTTGATGAAACTCAGTTACATTTTTGTTGATAAACAAAAACTAAATTAAATTGTGAGGCAGGGACGTTTACCCTCAACTTCCGGTTTCCATGGAGCGCCTTCTGTTTCCATTGCCAACAAGCAAATGACTTGAGTCCATAGTGTGCTTCGCTTTGCAGCAGGTAGTAGGTTGTGCTGCCAGAATTACAGGTCTCCAAGTCCTCAGACGATTATCCAGGGCAGCACTGATTATTGCAGGCCTCCCGACGAGAGTCCCACTTCTGACAACGACCGTCCAGAGCAGAGAGCACTGTGAGTGTGTACATTACAATTACAGCCCCCCCCCCCCCCCTCATACCACCATCCCTCTAGAGCAACCGTACATTACAAGCCATCCCTCAGACCACCATATAGCACTATGCAGCATTACAGGCCTCTCAGTCAGGTCACCATCCCAGAGCACTGTGCATTACAGGCCTCCCCTCAGGCCACCATCCGAAGCCCTGTGCAGCATTACAGGCTCCTCTCATACCACCATCCTGAGCACTGTGCAGCATTACAGGCTCCTCTCATACCACCATCCAGAGCACTGTGCAGCAATACAGGCTCCTCTCATACCACCATCCAGAGCATTGTGCAGCATTACAGGCCTCTCACACCACCATCCAGAGCACTGTAAAGCATTACAGGCCTCCTCAGACCACCGTCCAAAGCACTGTGTAGCATTATAGCCGCTGTCCAGATGTCCAGAGCACTGCACAGCATTACAGGCCTCCTCAGACCACCGCTCAGAGCATTGTGTGCATTGCAGGCCTCCTCAGACCACAGCCCAGAGCACTGTGTGCATTGCAAGCTGCCTCAGACCACTGTCCAGAGCGTTGTGTACAATGTATTACAGGCCTCCTCTTCAGACTGACCATGTCCAGAGCACTGTGCAGCATTACAGGCCTCCTTAGACTGTCCAGAGTGGCTAAATCTGTATCTGTGAGTTTGTTCAAACCTTAATACCATAAATAATAACATGATATTAGATTTTTTTTTTTACTCCAGGAGTATATAATGAATTTGGAAATTCTATAGAAATGCTTAAATAATACATTACAATTTAACTAATTAATTTGATTTTAGCTGATAAATGATTTTATTAGAGTACTGGAGATATTAGAATTAAAATGGGACTAAAACTAAAATGGCATTTTAGTCAAAAGACTGTGGCTGTGACTAAAACTAAATCAAAGCTTGATGCCTGTCACATTTGACTTTTTTCCATTTAACATAGAAATTAACCCACATTATAAAAAAAAAAAAAATCATTCAAAATATAAAAAAATCCTGAATGAAAGAAGAATGCACATGCATGTTAAAATTTGAACTCATGAAACAAAGAGTTATTTTTTATCTGATTGATTACTTTTTCCTTTTTTTTGGAAATTCCAATTATTCATTAAAAACATTACCATCATTTTGTTACCAGGCTAGAAAATGTGTGCCCCTTTTATTGAACAGGTGTTATTGAGTGATGATATTCATGTGAGGGTGAAAGCGTGCTGCTCCCTGTGGCACAGGAAAAGGTACCCTTTAGGTGACTTGTTGAACGATTTTGGGAAACACTGCTGGAGATCTTCACAAATTCTTTGACAGTAGGGAACCTCGGCTCTCCAGTTATTTTGAAACTACAAGTCCCATGAGACATTGCAAGACCATAACAATCACAGGCATGACTCCTAGAGGCAGAGGCATGATGGAATTTGTAGTTTCAAAACAGCTGGAGAGCCAAGGTTCCCTACCCCTGTTCTAGGGTATCCTAAGGCCACTGTCAACCACCTGTACATATGTTTGAATTTTTGTTTCACCGCATGTCCTTCTCTCCTGTGAGCACCTCGCTAGGCAAGTCTGAAAAAGAAAAACAATGATCTCCTATCATACATTAAAAGCCAATTTCTAAATTAACACAACAAAATCAATTTTCCTGATTCGTTTTGCCAGTTAATAAAGTCTTGCTGCCCTTTTATTTATTTTTTTGAATATTTGTTATTTATTTTAGAGCCTGGAGAGGAGCTTTTTCAATATGATTTTCTTCTGTAATTCATTTTTTTTTTTTTAACTATTCTGTATACGTTTTTCTTTATTTTTTGTTTCTCTTTTTTTCCGTTTCATTTTTGTAGGATATCTCAACCCATACAATTTTATAAATACAACCAGTGTGTTAATGGGTTCCAAAATGGTATCCAGTAGAAGTCAATAAAAGGAGCCAACGGAAGTAGAAGATAAAGAATATTCCAGTTTACAAACTAACAAGTAGAAACGTTAACTAAATAGCAATGAGCTAGAACAGCCTTTTTTAACCAGGGTACCTTGGGGTTTCTTCAGGGGTGCCTTGGCAAAATGCCTAAAAAAAAAATCACAAATCTATACAAGCCAGCAGGTGGATCAAGCTTCTGCCTTTTAGTTACACAAAGACACAGGTGTTTATTGTTCACCATTTCAACCTTTCAGCCACTAGCATCCTAACAACCAGTGATGTCATCATTGTTGATAAGAAGGGTGTTGATCACCTGCACAGCATCCTTGTTTGACCCTCCCCTGCCCCTATCTGTCAATACTAGAGTGACATTAGCTGAGTGATGGCGAGAAAGTGAGGGAGAAAGAAACATTGGAATACTAGTCAGTACCAGTGTGCAAAGGTGTATTTGCTTTGTAATAATAAATTGCCTCTAACAATTGTCCTACTTGTGTTGATGCTGGTGCGTTATGTAAAACTGTTGGAATAGTTTTTTAAATTTTATAATGGGGTGCCTTGAGATTTTACATAATTCTAAATGGTGCCTTGACTGAAAAAAGGTTGAGAAACACTGAGCTAGAAGACACTCACGGAATTAATGCGGAAATTGGTTTCTCTTTTTTTTTTTTTTTTTTTTTTTTTTTTTAATAATCCATAATCCAAATCCATAATTTGATTGAGTTTTTGTTTATTTTCCATATATCGTAGAAAACCATCTTGATATACAATGGACCATTTCCAAGGAAAAAAAAAAACTATCAAAACTATTTCCAACTCTACATCTTTAAAACCTTCCACATTCTAATCTATCCCTTCTTTCTGGTCTGGGAAAAAAATGTATTCCAATTTCCCAAGCTTGTACCATCTTTCATACTTTCAACAAGTTAGTATCAATCAGGTACCAACCTAAAGTCATTTTGCCCAAATCTTTTAAAGTTTGCTCAGTACTGAAAAGTCAACAGCTCTAATTTTGGATTTTGATTGACTGCCAACTGCCAATAGGCGTTCCCCCACTGTTGATGGCGGTGACCTAATCAATTTTCTAGCTATAAGCAATGTTTGTTCTGTTAAGCCACAACCTCATATTAACTTGATTTTGGGAGCCTTTGAACATTTATAATTTTCATTTATGCACTGGAGAAAAATTGAGGCGCCTACTTTGTGCAGGTAAACAAAAGGCTATGTTTATGTAATCGTCAAGGGTTTCTGATTCTGAATTTGCATATTAGCTTCTCCGCTGTTACAAGTCCTGGAGATCAAAGCGTTAAGTTGTTTTTAGTCATTTGTATTACACATTTTCCAGGATGTGATTTGTATTGAGCGCTCAGCGTCTCTAAGATCACTGTCACTTCTCCTTTGACAATTGTTGTGAAGTGTCCTTGCGTGTTAATTACCCCCAGCAAACCGCCCAGTAATTAGAATATCTGCAAACTGTCATTATGTTACATTTTAAATACTCCATCCGCCTCGGTTTAAAGGACCGATTCACGTCTATATTATATAATATATTATATAATATTATTATATTATATGTGTAAATGAGGGTCGTGAAAAAAGCGACCATTAGTATAATTACGGGGAATGAAGGTGTGAATTGGTTTTCTTGCTAAGAGTTGGACCTTTTACACCCCACTGCTGCTGTTTGTGTGTGGATTCAAAAGTGTCAGTCACTAGGAGATGGCAACGCTACTGTTTTTACTCTCAACTTTGATTGCTTTTTTTATTTTTTGTGTACCTCAAGTATATGTTCATCTTAAAAAAAAATAATTATATATATATATATATATATATATATATATATATATATAAATGTTGAGTTATATGCTTAAAGCAGAACCCCAGACACAGATTTATAATTTAATTTAGAAACAAAACTATGTTCCATTGATGTTTTTGATTTATGTTAAAAAAAAAATAAGGAAACTCTTCTTCTTCTTGCATTAAACATTTATAGGCTCTGATCTTCTGCCTTAATTCATTTGTGTATATTGAATAATATTTGTACAAAGTGACCCTTATCACATTTAATATGGCAAGGTGCATTATCATTGGTCAGTGTAGAGTTGTTGACGGGTGCAGGTTAGTCCAGGTGGCAGGGCAAGATGCTTTCTTATGGCTTCACCAAAGAGGTCTGGACCATAATTGGTTGAGTTAAAGTGGAGAGATACTGACCATCAGGCTGACTTCTGTCCATGAATCTCATTTCAAAAGAACACGAGCAATTGTCTATTTTGAAAATTTAGCAAAAAGTGTATCTCCAGCTAAAACATTTTTCTAAATGTTAGGTAGGCTATGGAATCTTTTTTTTTTTTTTTTAAATGGTTATTGTACATTTAAAATAACAACAGGAACATAGATCCTTAATAAAGCACATGCACAGCAACATTGCAGGACCTTTTAAACATATACAGATGGTTGGAATCTCTTTTTAAATGAAATTTGGTGTTTTGACTCTTCCAAACTCCATCTAAATCAAATCAAATCAAAACGTTTTATTTATAGATACGCTTTAAATATCTGCTAACATGAAGCATACTTAATAGTAAGGATGAGCTCAGGCGTTTTCGCAAACAGCACATGCAAACCCCGCCAGGAAGTGGGCACTGCACAGCGCTAATCACAGGGAGTGAGGCATTTCCTGATCTCTGCAGCTGCGCATCGGGACAATGTCTCACTGCTTGTGATTAGCGCTCCGCAGTGCCGACTTATTGGCGGGCTCTGCACATGCTGTTTGCGAACACGTCTGAGCTCATCCTTATTTATTAGCATTATAGTTCCAGATTCCTGGACACTGTTAACCATGCCACAGTATGTACTTTGGGTGGGCATATTAAATTGCCCATTTTAAGGACTGGTCACCAGCAGGCCCTAACTCTAAATATGTGGGGACTACCCTCTATGCCCACTTTACGAGCATCCTGCCATTCAATTTGTGCCCATTCGCATGTTCTATTTGTGCGTGTAATGCCTTTTTGAGTAACTGCGCATGAGCAGCAACTTAAATAGGGTGGTCTCAATGGTTTGAGGAGCACCATATGGTCATCCCCCTCCTTTTTTTTTTTCCTTTTTCCCTTTATTATGTTGACTGTGTGGTACCATTGTATGTACATTACTTTTTTGGAAATCGCAATAAAACCTTTGTGAAATAAATAGGGTTGATACTGTGATCCTGGGACATGGTCCCAGATACAGCTTTGGCAGGAAATGGGACCAAGATGCTGGACAGTCTCAGCAAAGCTGGAAAAGTTGACATATATGCAAATGCTGGTTAGTTAAAACCCTCTGACGGTCTGTTTTCTTGGAGTGATCTCTGCTTGGAGTTCCCAGCTTAGCCTATCTGCTGTGCACATTTATTAGGCTGCTATCAGTCCAGCACTGAGACCCCAGGTCTGTACACCTGGTGTGCTTATTATAAGGGGTCTCTGCCATCCCTTACTGATTTTTATTTACAGTATTATATATTATATTATATATATTATGTTATGGACAATGCAATGGGAGTAGCTTGAACACACAAGGGTAAGAGGGAGCATCCAAAACTCTTCGTTGTAGAGGAACAGAGCTTGGAATGGCAAGGAGATGTCACTATTCAAGGTTTAAAATTCAGCACACCAGTTTCCAACTACCGGTAAAATATAATTTTTAGAAAGATTTGGCATTTTAACTGTTTTGGTTCCCAATCCCATGAGACTCATACCTCATCCTCACATTGTGGCCATATTCTCACAGACACATGGACGGCACTGGTTATCAGCTGAGGCTGTGATCATGTGTGTTCGATTTTCTCATCACGTTAGCTGTCTATAATGTAGAATTGGGGATGTGAAAGTCTCCTCTCTTCTTACTTGGTGCCGCCATTCTGACAAAACACAAATCCCACTTACATACAATCTCTATTTCACCCCTAGATTGCGTAACTGAGCAGAAGTTAAAATCTGAACTCTAAATGCCTTATATCTGACTGTTATCATTCAAGTAGATGTAAGCCCACTCACTAAATTCATATGTAAGAGTTAACGTTAATGTCATTTCAATTTTTTTTTTCAATATTTTTAAATATGCATCTTTCATTTAACCTGAAGTTTAATTATTCCCTCCTCCCTCATCAACATGCTAATTACTATTTTAAATAAACCCAAGATATGAAAAAATAATGATATGAAGACTCCCTTTACTGAGCCCATGCTCTGTACCTACATCCCTATAGCGGGATGTAACAAAAGGGAAATATATCATTTGGAATCTTAATGGTACAAAACAAGATAACTACTTGTATATGCCCATATGCAAAAACATGTTTATCTTTGAAAAATCATTACAAAACCAATAAAAACCTCACATCCTCAACATATGTATGTTTACAAAGGAATGTAATGGTTCACCTTCTAGCCTCAACTCAACATCCCTTCCTTGAGATCTCATTCTCATTTTTTTTACTATTATTATTTTTATGCCAATGCACACCAAAACTTTGTATTTCAAAAGATTTTTAATAATCAAAATGTCATACCTACCTGCCCTTTGCAGTGAATTTGCACAGATCAGCCCATCCCCTTTTGGGTTCCTCCACCAGGGATCCTGGCTTTTTTTCTTTGGCGAGTGCCTCTAAAAGAAGCCGATTGCTAACGTGCGCACTTTTGCCAGCTCAATCCTCAGGCATGCTGCCTGTGTACATAGACAACACACCGCATGGCCCTGCCATCCCGCTCCCTCGTCACAGGTTTTGGTTGCCAGCAGCAGGAACAAATGGGTCTGGTTGCTGACTCTCTGTCCTGTGAAGAGAGATACTGCTCTTGGGCACAGCACGGGATCAAGATCAGACTCCGGTAAGTATAAGGAGGGCTGGGGGTATTTTTTTACCTTAATGCAAACAATGCATAAAAAAACCTATGCTCTTTGAACCACTTTAAAAAATAATTAAAAATTATAATCTTGGACATAAAACCATACTTGGCTGAGTGAAACCCATGAGGAAGATAAGGGGAGGGTCTAAGGGTACAGAAGAGGAGCCCCCACTTACAATTAGCCAAATTATACATTTAGGCAAAATTGTATCTGTGATGGCAACACAGACGTATGTATGGAGCCAACCCCCTTTTATAAAACTCTCAGTTATATGCTTATCTGTGTTATTATGTAGCACAGGTTGAAATAAGCAATTGCCACATGTATATTGGGAATTGGGCAACACTAGGGACAATCCCACATCCATATATTCAAGATATATGTCCACCAAGCTCTATTTACGTTGACCAATAACCAATCCTAAACATCTTCTTCTCATAGGGAATGTAAATGCGAGCCTCTGCCTTTCCCTCGTTAGAACTGTCCTTCCCCATCTGGGCACACACAGGGGGAGGACTATTCTACTAACGGAAACACACAGGCTCCTCAAGAGAGAGTTTAAGATCGGTTATTGGCCAGCGCTATTTGGGCTAGGTGAATCTCCCAATGGGGACACCAGTCTAAAAGGGCAATTCCCCTCATTAAGGGGATATTTGTTCACATTTCCTGTTGTGTCTCTGGTACAGAAAGTGAAGGAAAATCTTCCCCCAGTGGGAAAAAAACCTTTTGGGTTTTGTAGCCCTTCCCTAATCTATCCAAAACTATAAAAAAATGATGTGCTTATACTTACACTTTAAGGCTATAAGAAATTCATATCATGCATCTGAAGCTCAGGAAATCAGTGTGCTACATTTTTCCCTTATAGTGATCTCATATATATTTCGATATGATATGATATGATAGATAGATTAAAGAGAAAAAGAGAGATCGAATTGAATAGAAATCATAAATCAAAGATCTTTTAATTGAATCATTTAATGAACTCTCAGTTGATTGGACTTTTCCAAGATGATTGGCTGTGGTAGAATGTATTAATCAGTTCTGAATAATTGAACAAATATCTATGTGTTTCAGGAGAATTGATCAGAATTGAGATTGATAAAGTGAATTTGTTTGATAGATCCTCTGCATTTATAACCAGTAGATCATTTTTTTCCATTAATATTTATAGTCAATTGCAAAATGTAGACCAGTGCCATCAGGGTCAATATTTGAATCAACGATAGACCGGGATCACTCATCTGTAAATCGATCGCTATGTGTATGGCCACCTTAAGATTGAAAATCAGACATGGCTCCTGTGGGCCCACACACGTTGGCTGGAGTCTGGTCTGGCTGTAACATGTGGCCTCAGCATGAATATTCTGCGCGGTCGGCGAAATGAATCGCTTTCCCTGGGAGGTGAATTGTAACAATCACTAATTGAAACAAAAGACTCCCACTTCGTCTCAGAACTGGCAAAACAGATTACCGATTCGACATGGCTGACGGATGGCTAGAGTGAAATAAAACCTTCTTGGCCTCTCGCATTTCTGCGCGTGGTTAATGAGGACATATGAACCGTGAGCGGCTCAGCGTCCAACAACGTCCCCTGTGCTTTCACCAATCTGCAATGTCACCGGCAGGTGCTGAAAAGATAATTTTAGTTTTTCTTGTGGGACGTGTATGTGTGTGGCGGGAAGTTATATCGTGTCTGCGCTAAGGAATGCCGAATGGGCATGAATGTCTTCACATGGTGCTCCTGCGTGTATGGGAAAAGACAAACATTTCCTACTGTGTATTATGCCTCCCCGTACATTCCGAGCACAATCACTGAACATAAATCTACATTGTCCTCCACCCGCTGGACACTGATTCTCTTCCAAAGCACTGGAACACTCACTAGTTGATTTATTGAGGGCCTATAAAACTTGATTATTGAATTTGTCCAATTCGTAAAGCTGTCCTGCTCATTTTTTTTCATTTAAACTCCTAACTGAATGATATTTTAGGGGTCTGTTTATATAAATAAATGGCATAGCTTTTAGTCCAGCAAAACTGCATGGACATTTGTTCTCTTTGAATCAACCAGAATTTCCACATTCGTTTTTACATATCGTTTTTTTCATTCAATGTATAAAACTGTGACTGTTGTGTGAAAGGGCAAAACCAAATGTTCTTGGGTTCCATGTGAACATTGTTGCTGATGGGCAAGTGGCACTTTGAATGTTTGTTTTAATGTAAAAAGTGGCTCATCTACGAAAGTAATACAATGTTGTTCTTTCAATGTTTCAAGGGTATTTTTTCTTCTAATCAAATGTGCTAAGGATATTTTCATTTCTGATTGAATGTTCTTGAGGGGATTTTCTCTTCTAATCTCATGTTCTTGGGGTATTTTCTCTTCTATTTGAATGTTGTTAGGCATTTTCTATTCTATTTTAACATGCTTAGGTTATTTTCTCTTGCGATTGAATGTCCTTAGGGTACTTTGTCTTCTGATTGAATGTTCCTTAGAATTAGGAATACCTGGTTCCGAGACCACTGTGGTTTGGTTGTTGGGTGTGAGGTGGGGGGGCAACATTCTGGTGCGCTATAGTTTTGCCTCCATTGAAAATTGAAACTTTGCACTGTCAGATTTAGTTCCTTATGTGCATTTCACTTTTACTGGGTTGCACTATGAAATTCACCCATTGACAGATCTGCATTTTGTCCTGAATTCCTTGTCTCTGCAATCCATCATTAAAAGATGATCCTTGAAATTTAAAGACATGGTACTTTAGCATCTCCTGTTGTATTGATGTGAAGGGGGTCTGTATGGCTGTCTCTCACACATTATCCCCCTCGTCTCTCTGTTCATCCTGCAGTACAAGTGAGATTACAATGGAATAAAAAAATGAATGCACTTGCCTCAGGCGTTATTGGCCTCATCATCAAAACAGTTCAAATCCCAAGACTCGCTTTCTCTCAAATCACATCTCTAGAACAAAGACTAACCCCTTCGCAGCGACGTGCTGGAACTATGATGCCAGGATGGCCATGCGATGAAAGAGTCTATTCTGGCGTCAGAGGAGGCCGTGTGCCAAGTGGGGAGACTCACGGGGGATGTCCCTGCGCCTAACGCCTTTTCATTTAGGAAATGGCTCTTGTGAATCTTTAGATAATACTCTATATTTTCGCCAGTTCCTACCATTGAAGTCTAAAGGTAGGCACACGCTGGTTTCCATGGAATTCAACTACAGTGTGACAAATATAGCAATAAAGCGTTCAAGGGCCAACACAGTACCTCACGGTAGATCAAAATGGGAAAAAGCTACAAATGATTTCTTAGGACCTTGGAAACATTCAATAGACTGAAGTTTCTGTATTGTATTTATCTGTTCAAACGACCATCAACTGTGACAAATAGGACATCTTCACTAAACCTAGTCAAGAAACTTACCACCCTGAAGGATGAGCAGTGTTCATGGCTCAACAATCTCTATCTGTTACAATCAATACTAGAATGATATAGAGTCATTTGATGGTGAAAAAAAAAATCAACTGGTCTGTTTACTTCCAGTGATATGACTAGTCAGAGATAACCAGAACTTTGTAGGTTTACCGTAGAGCAGTTGTAAGCATTTTTTTAAGATTTAACACGTTAATGCCATTCCAGAAATCAATTTTATATTTTTGAATTTGCTTTTATTAAAATGTTCCCTGGTGATCCTGTCCTGAAGGTAGTTGTTCAAGCACTTCCTGTTACAAGGTGACAGCACTGTGACCCTGTCCTCCATCCCTGTCACACAGACTTCTGATGGAGACCACATGTGGCCTTTTCATCATACTTTGGTTTCACCACACACATTAAAATCTGATTTCTGATCTGTACAAAATCTATTAGATCTACTAACTACATGGTGGAAGGGCCTGCCTGATTCAATACAAATTGATTCGATTAGGTAGATCTTCATATTGTATAGTTTTGCTAAATTCAAAGTTGATTGTTCAAAGATTTAATGGTAACCCTATAGGCAGGCATGGTCTACTGTTGTTGCCGCCAGGAAACCCAACCTAAAAAAATGCTTGCCGACAAGAATTGTCACATACTTCTCTGGTGGAAACTAAAAGCAGCTGTGCTGACACATTGCATAGGCATGGTCAACCGGTGTCACCATCCATAAGCCTTTACAGAGCAATAAAGTGCAGCTGAGGCTGGAGCGAGTACATGTAGACAAGAACTGACTAGAAGAGACTGTAGAAGATCGAGATTGCTGACACTGGAAAAGAAACTGAAAAAAGGTATTTATCTTTTGTTCATTGATGGACACAGCACCTTTAATCTTGACTTTAAGGATATATCGCCACCTTCAGGAGAGGACTAGGCAGAACATGTAAAAACAGCAAAACTGCACTGGCTATAACCCCTCTCTCTGCTTCCATCAGCTCAGTTTTTCTCTGCCTAGTATAGGAGAAGGACCTGGCTCCCTGTGAGGACCATTGGTCCTTGGAATTTTTTCTTTTTTGTGCTTTTTGATTCCTGTGATCTACAATCAACAGATTGTAGATCCTGTGATTTATAATCAACAGATTCTTGTGATCTACAATCAACAGCCGGGCTGGGTGACAGGCTGGATAATATAGATCCTGGTTGTCACCCCAGCCTCGCCATCGAGTGCGTGCAGACCTTAGCCACGAGCTGTGTCGGCCATAACATGCCCCGTCTGATCCAGGGGCGGCCGGCAAGCTACATGCTCCGGGTCACACATACGACCAGGCTACTGCTGTCTGCGTCACAGTGTGCTGTGGCCAAAAGCCACCCCGTACTGCTCGGTTGATGGGTCTGTCCGTGGAATGCATCCATCAGTCCCTGCAGGAGGGGTAAGCTTGGTTCCACCTGTCTCAGCAGGCTGGAGCAGCTGGGCATTCCCTGAGAGTACGACTAGAGGGTCTTTCACTCTCCCTTTCTTCTCTCCCTGTCCCTTTCCCTCCTCCCCATGCTAAGGGGCTGCTGTGTGACTGGGCAAATGGGGGTGCGGTGCACGTACCAGTCCGGGGGGCCTCTGGGTCCTGGCAGGGGGCTGAGCTGGGCGGTTGGTGGTCCACTCATTTTACTCTAGCGCTGGGCGGCTGGTTCAGTCTGGAACAGTGCAAAACTACTCAGAACACCTTGTGGCTGGCACAGGGGAGAGCTGATGGCGGCAGTACAGCACAGTACCTGGGTCAGGGTGGTGAGTCCTGCAGGTGGCCCCTCAGTCTGTGGCAGCTAGGAGGGTGGGCATTTTTTGTGGCTTGCCATAGGTCCCTAGTGGTGATAGGCAAGAGTGGGTCAGCATGCTCTGGACGCTCTGTTGGCGGTCATGGAGTCCTTTGTTGCCAGGGTGGAAGAGGCGTGCGAGCACAGGGGGTTAAAAAATGCCCCTCCCCCCCCACCATTTTCTGGGGAAAACTCTGATTCAGACTCTGGTCCCGCTGTGGCAGGTGGCCCCTGTTCTGACGTTTCAGAGGATGCGGACCAGAACAGTGAGGATGACTCTGTGTCCGGGTCAGCACAGGAAAAAGTGCTAGTAGGAGCATTTATCACAGCGGTGCGGGATACCCTAAAGATGCGGAGGATACAATGTGGGCTATTACATCTGCAAGGCAGGTTTCTGAGTTGGCGGCCTTGTCATGCAAGTCTCCCTACTTGGTCCTCCACAAGGATAAGGCGGTGCTGCGCCCGCAGCCTTTGTTTCTTCCAAAGGTTGTTTCGGCTTTTCATCTAAATGAGGACATTGTGCTTCCATTCTTATGTCCTCGGCCGTCACATCCCAAAGAGGTTGCTTTGCATTCTTTGGACGTGGTCCGGGCTCTGCAGATGTATCTGTCTGCTACAGCTCCTTTTCGAAGGTCGGATTCCCTGTTCATATTGGTGGCTGGTCCGAAGATGGGCCTGGCGGTCTCGTCGGTCACCATTTCTAGGTGGATCAGACAGGTCATGGTTCAGGCTTATGCCACAAGGGGGCGGGCGCCCCCCTTTCTTGTCATGGTACATTCTACCAGGGCATTTGGTGCCTCCTGGGCTTTCCGACATCAAGCGTCCATGTCCCAAGTGTGTAAGGCGGCGACCTGGTCGTCCATTCACACTTTGACAAAATTTTACAAGGTTGATGTGAGCGCATATGCAGATGCATGCTTCGGCCGCAGGGTTTTTCAGGCGGCCATTTAAGGTTGCAACTCCTCTGTTGAGGAGTTCTTGTTATGGGTGGAGTTTATTTTCTTTCTGTTCCCACCCCTTGTTTTTGACACTGCTTGGGGGCGTCCCTAAGGTCAAGATTAAAGGTGCTGTGTTCATCAATGGACAAAAGAGAAAATAGGATTTTTGTACTCATCGTAAAATCCTTTTCTCTGAAGTTCATTGACGGACACAGCACCCACCCGTCCTATTTATGTTTGTACTTCTTTTTGACAAACTGAGCTGCTGGAAGCAGAGTGAGGGGTTATAGCCAGTAGGACCGCCCCCTGGGCGGTACTGTGCAGTTTTGCTGTTTTTACATGTTCTGCCTAGTCCTCTCCTGAAGGCGACAATATAACCCTAAGGTCAGGATTATTGTGTCCGTCAATGAACTTCAGAGAAAGGCATTTTACAGTGAGTACAAAATCCTATTTTTATAGAAAAATGTCAGTTTATGACACTGTATGGCTGGCTTTCTCAGCCAGGTTTTTAGGGAACCCTAGAGTTCCTCCAGGTGTTGCTAGGTGTTCCTTGAGCAATAAGAGTATTCTTTTCTCAGATGAGTAACCACTGACACTAATGACCTTTTTAGCTATATGTCAGGGAGAATATTCCCAATAACCACAAATGTAAGGAGCATTCTTCCCACTGACCATCACACTAATGTACTGTGAGTTATAAATATAACCCTTTCATGACTAAGCCTATTTTTGGAATTTGGTGTTTACAAGTTAAAATCCATATTTTTTGCTAGAAAATTACTTGGAACCCCCAAACATTATATATATTTTTTTAGCAGAGATTTTTGCAATATTTTATGTCACACGATATTTGCGCAGTGGTGTTTTAAACGCAACTTTTTGGGAAAAGGGACACTTTCATGATAAAAAAAAACAAAACAGTAAAATTAGCCCAATTTTTTTGCGTAATGTGAAAGATAATGTTACGCCGAGTAAATAGATACCAAACATGTCACACTTTATAATTGCGCACACTTGTAGATTGACGACAAAGTACGGTACCTAAAAATCTCAATAGGCGACGCTTTAAAAATTTTTTACGGTTACCAGTTTAGCGTTACAGAGGAGGTCTAGTGCTAGAATTATTGCTCTCGCTCTGACGATCGCGGCGATACCTCACATGTGTGATTTGAACACCGTTTACATACGCGGGCGCGACTTCCGTATGCGTTTTCTTTGCTTTGCGGGATCGCGGGGACGGCGGGCGCTTTAAAAAATTTTTTTTGATTTTTTTATTTATTTTATTTATTTTAAAATGACTAAATTGTTTAAAAAAAAATAAAAAATGTATCACTTTTATTGCTGTCACAAGGAATGTAAACATCCCTTGTGACAGTAATAGGTGGTGGCAGGTCCTCTTTATGGAGGGATCGGGGGTCTGAAAGACCCCCCACCCCTCCTTTACACTTCAATGTATTCAGATCTCTGAAAACTGCGATTCTGAATACCGGATATTTTTTTTAAACCGGCGCCATTGGCAGCCGAGTAAACGGGAAGTGACGTCATGATGTCGCTTCCGTGTTTACGATGAGGAGACTGGAACGAAGCCGATTACGGCTTCGTTCCAGTTCCTCCGCAGCAGCCGGAGGCGTCGGATTGCGAATCGGTGCTCCCGATCGAGCGGGAGCACCGGTAACAGCGGCGAGAGGCGGCGGGATGGGGGGACGTCCCCTCCCGCTCCTCCGGCATAACAGCCGAGCGGCTTTTAGCCGCATCGGTTGTTATGCCTGGATAGCCAATCGCCTGCTGCAAAAAACGGTACCGGGATGATGCCTGCAGGTGCAGGCATCATCCCGGTATACCCCCCGGAAGCCGAGTACGCAGATCTGCGTACGCTCGGCGGGAAAGGGATAATAATTATTAGCAGGGGTTCCATTGAGCCAAAATGTTATATCAAGTTGTTTCTCCAAGATGATTGAGAACGTCTGCTCTATGGCAATCTAATTGTCATTCCAATTTTATATCTACTTCAAGACTACAATCACACTTGTGCTTTAGAGAGTTTTTGCTGGCCTTTAGGGCCTGTGTTGATGGACTTCAGGCTTGTCTTGATGGCATCAGCTTCAGGCTCCATGCACACTTAAGCTCCTAGAAGTTGTTATCATTTCTTTCTGCTCCAAAGGCTAAATACTGTTCTATGTGTCCATGCACATTTTATTTTTATTTTTTGTTTTGAGCTTCAGCATCTAGGAGCAGGAAAAAAAAGTTTTTGTAGAGTTTTTTTGGAGCGTTTTTCCAGCAGAAAAAAAACTGAATGCTCCTAACTGCTTATAAATGCTAATAAAATGGACAAAAAGCTTTTTTTTTTTCTTCATTTACTGCAAAAACGCTAATAAAATGCTAATGCTTCTAAAAGCTACTAAAATGCTACTAGAAGCTGGCACAAAAATACTATTATCAACATTTTTCATACAGCATTTTTTTTGAGCTTATGAAAAACGCTAGTGTGCATGGAGCCTGAGCTTCTGAGATCATTCAGTTGATCTCCTTCTGACCTGCTTTTGACCTACTTCAAGAGAATGCAAAGCCAGCTTGAAGTGAACAAAAAGGGCCTGTCAACACATGCTCTTAGAGCCTGCTTTATTTTACTGGGTTAGCAATATTCTGCAGTGACGATGGAATTACATTACAGTACATGTGGCTGCTCTAGCCATAGCTAGCAGTCAGCACTTAAATTTTTTTTTGTAAAAGTGACCCCTTTCTGGAAATCTGACAAATTCAAATGAATTTGTCTGTTGTTATCTCCTAATTCTCATTAAAATAATTAGATGAGGTGTAAAAAGAAGCCATTGCGCCTGCCCTCTACTAAATGGTATTTGTGGTCTGCAAACGTCACAGGTCTTTTTGTAAAGAACGGTAACTAACAGGTAACAATGGGGAGACGAATAGATTCCGGGAGTGTGCTGATCTGCAACGTTTTCTCTGAATGTGCAATAGAAACAAGTCTTTGTCTGGAGCCTGTCTCCACAATCTCAAATAGTCATGGCTGAGCCTTCAGCACTGTTGCTGTCACTGTTAGCAGAAACTGAAAACAGGAAGGCCAAATTCTTGTCCGTTTTTGCCTCATGCAAGCAGGACCATAAAATATGGGTCGGAAAAACAAGCTAATGAGGAGCACCCGTCTACTTACAGGGGAAGGAACAGGACTCTAAGCTGAAATGTACATTTATGAGTTAAGCAGGAACTTGGCTGCTATGGATTATTGTACTTTGTGTGAAGCCAATGTGCCCGTGCCATTTTTTGTATACTATAGTTACATCTTTTTGCACACACCTGACCACCACTTCTGTATGTGCTTGTTAGACCTATCATTCCAAAACCATCGACATCCATGGCCTCCACACTTTTGGCTAGGCTTTCCACAAGATTTGTTGGAATTTGTGCCCATTGTGGGGTAATTATGTTGGATAAGAAGACCTGACTCAGAAAAGGGTTGTTCCACTTCATCCCAAAGGTGTTCAATCAGTAGGGTTGAGGTCAAGACTCTGGGCAGGACCCTTGATTTCCTTCACATGAAACTGATCCAGACATGTCTTTAGGCCCCATTTACACCTGATCTATCTGAAGTGTGCCAAAAGCACTTCAGTGCTCAACACTAAGATTTCAGTTATATTCAATGGTGACTGCTCACACCTCATCCTAGTGTTGTTTTGAAGCTGGTGCTTTTTAGCCCAAATAGGCATCAATGGTAATGTATGAAAAACGTGCAAAAAAACACATAAAAATGCACATTGTTTTTGGTGTTAATTGTCTAGTAAGTCTCGGGTTGGGGGTTGCCTTCGGGAGATTGCAGCCTGGTGGATCTCCCTCCTTTCCAGTGGGTCTGCAAACTGGTTTCATCAGGCTACAGTTTAGAATTTCTTTCTTGTCCACCAAACAGATTTTTTCTCTCCAACCTTCATCTTCTTTCCGGTTCATCAAGAGGCCTTGTTCGGGGAAGTACAGGACCTGCTGCTGCGTGGGGTGATAGTACCTGTGTCGACACCGGAAAGGTTTCAGGGATTCTACTCCAATCTGTTTGTAGTCCCAAAGAAGGAAGGGGTCTGTCCAGTCCTGGATCTCAAGGCCCTCAATGGCTTTGTGAAAGTACAAAGGTTCAGGATGCAATCAGTTCGCTCTATGGTCGCTGCACTCCATCAGGGGGATTTCTTGGCATCCTTGGACATCAAGGATGCATATTTGCATGTCCCCATATGCATCAGGCATCAGAGGTTTCTGTGATTTGAGGTCGGGGATGAGCACTATCAATTATGGGATACTGTCCCTGATTTGGAGCAATGTCCTTCTGTCCCTCTTTCCTCCTCATTTGTGTCTCATTTTAGTCTGATCTATACAGTTGTATAAAAATGCACTTTTTATCTTTCAAAAAGTGTCTCCCAGTGCTAAACCTTTCATCCAATTTCTAAATTGCTGCATTTGTAAATTTTAAAAGCCAATAGTAGTGCTTAAAAAAAAAAACCCTATGCCTACATACATTTGCTATTAGGTGTCCCTCATTCCCATCTCAAAATGTTGGGAGGTATGGATACTGAAAGTTTGCCTTAGCTCTGACATGCAGCAGACTTTACTGACCTAGGTTGAGGATTAGCAAAAGAACGATTTTTGGAGGATTATGTACACACAACATGTGACACCTTCTGTCACGTTGTTATGCTGATTTGATTGGTTCACTTTAAACAATTCCATTAACCACTTGCCGCCCGCCCTATAGCAAATAGACGGCGGCAAAGTGGTTGCATAATCCTGACCGGACGTCATATGACGTGATCAGGATTATAAGCCGCTGCGCGCCCTCGGGGGCGCGCATCACGGCGATCGTTGTTGCGGGGTGTCAGTCTGACACCCGGCAACTACGATCTCGGTAAAGTGTCTCCGACGGAGACTCTTTACCACGTGATCAGCCGTGTCCAATCACGGCTGATCACAGTGTAAATAGGAAAAGCCGGTGATCGGCTTTTCCTCACTCGCGTCTGTCAGACGCGAGTAGAGGAGAGCCGATCGGCTGCTCCTCTGACAGGGGGGGTCTGTGCTGATCGATTATCAGCACAGCCCCCCTGAGGATGCCCACACTGGACCACCAGTGACGCCACCAGACCACCAGGGGTGCCAAGGAGAAGGTATGCCACCCTAGACCACCAGGGATTCTAGTCAGTGCCACAATGGATGCCAATCAGTGCCCATAATGGATGCCAATCAGTGCCCACAATGGGCATCACTGATTGGCATGCATTATTGATTGGCACTGATTGGCATCCATTAGTACAATATATTATAATACTATGCCGCCTATCAGTTCCCATCTGTGCCGCCTATCAGTGCCTACCCATGCCCACCTGTGCCGCCTACCCATGCCCACCTGTGCCGCCTACCCATGCCCACCTGTGCTGCCTACCCATGCCCACCTGTGCCACCTAACCCATGCCCACCTGTGCCGCCTAACCCATGCCCACCTGTGCCACTTATCCGTGCCAATTTGTGCCACCTATCAGTGCCCATCCGTGTCGCCGATCAGTGCCACCCATCAGTGCCGCCTATCAGTGCCACATATCGGTGTCCATCAATGCCACCTCATCAGTGCCACTTCATTGGTGCCACCTCATCGGTGCCCATCAGTGCCGCCTTATCATTGCCCATCAGTGTAACCCCATCAGTGCCCATCAGTGAAGGAGAAAACTTACTTATTTGCAAAGTTTTGAAACTGAAACAAAAAAAAACATTTTTTTTTCCAAAATTTTCGGTATTTTTTTATTTGTTTAGCAAAAAATAAAAACCGTAGAGGTGATCAAATACCACTAAAAGAAAGCTCTATTTGTGGGAAAAAAATGATAAAAATTTCATTTGGGTACAGTGTAGCATGACCGCGCAATTCTCATTCAAAGTGCGACAGCGCTGAAAGCTCAAAATTGGTCTGGGCAGGAAGGTGTTTAAGTGCCCGGTATTGAAGTGGTTAAAGTACAATTAAACCCAAACCGTATGAAACTTAGTTTGAAAAAAATCACTATGTATTGTGAACAACTGTGTAATTTGTGTTATTTTCAGCCTTTTTCCATCTGTTTCTTCATCTCAGTACTGCTTATCTTTGCCACCTCTTGCAGCCACTTTCTGTCTACATGCTCTTACTACAGCATCAGTTGCAATGTGTGTCAGCACAGCCAAGTCTCCGCCAGGCAAGGATGTGACCGGATGAAAACGTGGGAGAACAGTTGGGGGATGGGGAACTGAGCATTGTCACTTCATAAAAGGAAGTGCCTGAACAAGTACCTTTATGGCAGGATCACCATAAAGCTGCAACTTAAACATTTTGAAATCAACTTAGCAAATCCAAAGCAGGGGTTGTAGCAATTTAACAAAAAATTTAAATAACAAACCTGTTATACTTACCTGCTCTCTGCAATGGTTTTGCACAGAGTGGCCCTAAAACCTCCTCTTTTGGGGTCCCCCACCAGTGCCGTCCGCTCCATTTCTTCTGTGTCTGCTCCCATAGCAAGCACTTTCTATGCAGGCACATATGTGGGCTTGATCCAGAGCCGGAGTGTGCGTGTCCATAGGCACATATAGCGTGGCTCGGCCCCACTCCCTCCTCAATGGATTTGATTGACACCAGCAGGAGTCAATGGCTCCCGCTGCTGCCTCTGAGCCAGTAAGGAGAGAAAGATAGAGCAGTGATGCTGGTCTTGGGCACAGAGATGGATTGAGACCAGCCACAGGTTGGTATTTAGGGGAGCTGGAGGGGAGCTCATTTTGGAAGGATTTGTACGTTAATGCAGAGTGTGCCTTAGGGTATAGAACAATTAGCCTTTACAACCACTCTAAAGCTTTTAGAAGATAAACATCCATATAATATATATGAAGAAAAAAAAACATAATGCTTGTTTTTAAAAAAAAAATAAAAAAATTCCAGACTCATCTGCATAAATCTGAATTACCTGGTGCTGCTCCATAGTGTGTCATAACTGACCTGGTGGAGCCATTGAAGTGTAACTAAAGGCTAAACTTTTTTAGTTTTCGATACAGTGGCAAGGGATTAGAGCACCTGTTAGGTTGTATTGCTATCTGTGTCCCTGTTAGGGAGATTCCCCCTCTCTATTTGTCCTGTTTACCATGATCAAAATCCCACACTTTGGGTTGTCCTCAGAACAGATATAGAGGAGAAATCTTCCAATGGGAACACTAGTTCTGGTTACCCTAGTGACGATCAGACATTTACTCACTTTGAAGGGATTTCCTCTCACTTCCTGTTTGGCTATGGGATAGAAAGTAAAGGGAAATCTCAGTGTGAAACAGGTGGCAAAAGAATCTGGCAGGGGTTATATTCCTCCCTTACTCTATCTAAGGAGGACCCAGCTGTCATGGTACACGTTAGCACCAATGACAAACGAAGAGGAAGGTGGAGAGTCCTAAAAAATTATTTCAGGAACTTAGGCAATTGATTGAAGAGAAGGATCTCCAAAGTGATTTTCTCAGAAATGCTACTTGTGCCTGGAACCACACCAGAGAGGCAGCAGGAGCTTAGGAAACTGAACAAGTGGCTGAGGAACTGGTGTAGGAAATAAGGGTTCGGGTTCCTGGAGAACTGGGCTGACTTCTCAGCCGGTTACGGGCTCGTTAGTAAGGACCAGCTGCACCTTAATGAGGATGATACAGCTCTGTTGAGAAGAAAGATGGCCACAAAGTTGGAGGGGCTTTTAAACTAGGTGTTGTGGGAGGCTATAGAGATGGCAATAACCAGCAGTGAGCATAAGACAGAGGGGAATAGTGGAGACACTAGTGATTTTATATCCATAACATCTAATCACAGGGTTAATGAGTTACCAAATCAAAAATGAAGCCTGAGAAATCATTTGGAAATAAAAATATGCGCCAATAAAAAACTTAGGTGAATGTTCACAAATACCAGGAGTCTAGTCAATAAAATAGAGGAACTGGAGCTGCTATTACAGGAGGAGGATGTGGACTTCATGGGAATAACAGAAACTTGGTTTGACAGCTCACGTGACTGGCTGGCAAACATCCAGGGGGTACGCCTTGTATCGGATCAACAGGGAGGGTAGGAAAGGGGGAGGGTTGTCTCTATATATTAGGAATGATTTACAGGTAGGAGCGGAATGACATCCGTGAAGGGGCAAGGTGGAGTCCAAATGGGTGGAACTCCAAAGGGTTGAAGTAAGTGGGACATTACTAGTGGGGGCATGTTACAGGCCCCCGGAGTAGGATCTCCTTTCACAATTTCACAGTTAAAAATGGCAGCAAGACAGGGAAATGTCATCATGATGGGAGACTTCAATTATCGTGACATTGACTGGAACAGCCCCCTCGTTAAAGGCCTGCCATTTCTTAAATGTTCTACAGGACAACTTCATGTCCCAATTAGTGGATTCCCCAACTAGAAGTAACACATTGCTAGAACTATTAATTACAAATGGTACAGATCTGATTGCAGATGTGGAAATATGGCACAACTTGAGAACTAGCAACCACATTATTATGACATTCCACATAAATCATAGGAATGGGAGGCATGAGGGGAGTACAAGAATGCTAAATTTCAAAAGAGCCAACTTTTCTAAACTGCACTCAATGCTGCAGGATATGAAGTGGGACCAAATCCTTGAAACGTTGAACACCGAGTTAAAATGGGAATGCTTTAGGAACATATTAAATAATAGTATTACTGAGTGTATTCCAAGGGGTAATAAATGTAGAAGAACAAAGGTTAAACCTGAGTGGCTAAACTAAAATGTAATATTAACCACTTCAACCCCGGAAGAATTTACCCCCTTACTGACCAGAGCACTTTTTGCGATTTGACACTGCGTCGCTTTAACTGACAATTGCGCGGTCAAACAAAATTGACATCCTTTTTTTCCCACAAAAAGAACTTTCTTTTGGTGGTATTTGATCACCCCTGCAGTTTTTATTTTTTGCTCTATAAACAAAAAAAGAGCGTCAATTTTGAAAAAAACACATTATTTTTTACATTTTGTAATAATAAATATCCCCCAAAAATATATAAAAAATATATTTTTTCCACAGTTTAGGCCGATACGTATTCTTCTACTTATTTTTCGTAAAAAAAAATCGCAATAAGTGTTTATTGATTGGTTTGTGCAAAAGATATAGCGTTTAAAAGTTAAAGTTTTATGGCATTTTTAATAAGGCTATAGCGGGTATCCCATCGGTGATCGAGTCCGCGGGACCCGCGACCTGATTCACGGAGCTTGCCACGGGCATGCCTGCTCTTCCGCTGGCTGCGTCTTAAAGGGCAACATACAGGTATGTGATTCTGCCTGTACGAACCCTTTTGCCGACGTATATCGGCGTGAGGCGGTCGGCAAGCGGATAAGGGCAACCTTTAAAAGTTACAGAGTGGAGGCGTCAGTGTCAACATTCCAACAATACAAGGAATGCAATAAGAAGTATAAGAATGCAACCAGGGCTACTTAAAAGACTGAGAGTCACATAGTGGAGGAGAGTAAAAATAATCCCAAGAAATATTTTAAATATATTAACAGTAAAAAGGCGAGGTTGGAACTCATAGGCCCCAAAATGGACAAAGAAAGGAAGGTGATTACAGATGATAAGGAGAAGGCAGCTGTACTAAATGCTTTCTTCTCCTCAGTCTTCACACAGGAAAAGGAGGGGCATACCGACCACAGCAGTTTTGTTAGTAACACGTCACAGGATCTACCCTTGTGACTAACAGAGTCTGGAATGGATTTGAGGCGCTTAACATAAATAAATCACCAGGACCAGGTGGCTTACACCCAAGAGTCCTTAAAGAAGTCAGTCAGGTTATAGCCAGACCACTATTCATAATCTTCATGGACAGCATACTGACAGGATTGGTACCAGCTGATTGGCAAAAAGCCCACATGGTACCAATTTTCAAAAAAGGGCAGAGATATATTCTGGGGCATTCTAGGCCTGTCAGTCTAATGTCAGTAGTTTGTAAACTATTTGAGGGGATGATAAGGGACCATATCCAAGAATTTTCTGCTGAAAACAGTATCATTATCAGTAATCTGCATGGGTTTACAAATGGGCGCTCTTACCAAACCAATTAACATTCTAACAGGAAGTGAGCTGCCATCTGGACAAAGGTAGGTCAATGGATGTCGTGTATCAGGATTTTGCGAATGCATTTAATACAGTCCCCCACAGACGCTTAATCTACAAGCTGAGGTATGTAGGCATGGACCATAATGTTTGTTCTTGGATAGAAAACTGACTACAGGGGTGTGTTCAAAGGGTGGTGAGAACCCCTAGGGCATTGATGGCGAACCTTGGCACCCCAGATGTTTTGGAACTACACTTCCCATGATGCTCATGAACTCTGCAGTGTAGTTGAGCATCATGGGAAATGTAGTTCCAAAACATCTGGGGTGCCAAGGTTCGCCATCAATGCCCTAGGGGCTTCCAGGATGGAGAAGGATCTAGGGATCATGGTAGAGGACAGACTGAGCAATAGCTCTTGACCTGGATGGACTGTTGTCTTTATTCAACCTTATCAACCATGTAACTATGAAAACATGAAAGCCTTGCATAGGTTGTGCTGTCAGACTAAAGTATAAAACACAAGAACAAAAAACTTAATATATTGCAGCTTATCAGTCCATAGATGAGGTGGTTGCATTTGTTTTCTTTAAGCCAAGTACCTTTTTTAGCACATACAGAAAATGCCCATCGATCCTACCTGGAATTCCTTGTCCTTGTCTCTTCCGTTAGAGTGAACTGGAACCAGAAAACTATTTTATGTTCATTCTACTAATCCCCCCCACCTCTCCATGTAATAGAGATTAGGAGAGAAATACTTATTTGATAGTCAACCTGGACGAAAAACCATGGACTCCTCCATAGATACAATAGAGTGAGTGTAGCCACCTAGGAACAGGAAGTTTGTTACTGGCAGGATTATGAGGTGAGTCTAAATATTGGTAGAACTAGATGAATTTGGGTTTAGATACACTTTAACCTCTTGGCGCCAACGGCACTCAAATTTGCAGCCTCTCTGGGCCTTGTAGTATTTGAGTACTACATTGCAAACACAGCTGGGCCAAGAGCACCCTTCCATCGGTTAACGGAAAGCTCCCAATGCTTGTGATCGATAGCTTTCCGATCATGTGACCACCGTGACAGCCAATCATGGCGTCATGTGATCATAAATCCCAGAATCTCAAACTCCTTAAAGGGCCGGGAGTAGGGTGCCCACATATCTCAGATTGCCCGGGACATTCCCAAAATTAGCAGGAGTGTCCTGGAATGAAATTGACAGCGAGCCTGCAGCTCCATCTGCCTCCAGTGGAGGGGAGCTGAGTCTGCCCGAGCCGAGGGGAGCTGAGACCGCCCCCCTGCCCGAGCCAAGGGCATCTGAGACTGCCCCCCCGCCTAAGAGGGTCTGTACTGAGGGGGGGGTCTATACTGAGGGAGGGGGATCTATACTGTGCAGTTGCTCGAGAGCTTAGCAAATGAGATGAGGTTCCCTTTACAAAGGAAATCCAATCACATGGCGGGGAGCGAGGGTGGAACAGAATCTTTGCCTGCACATGATTGAATGATGGAAGTCAGCAGATGTTCCATGCATTTACTAAGTTCTGGAGCAACTGCACTTGCAAAGTGCACAATCTATTTGCTTTTAGTAAATCCACACCATAGCCTTTGGATATGTCAGGTTTCAAATTTCCCATTTTTTATTTTTTTTTCATTTTCATTGCACCAGTCCAGTTTAGATGTAAATACTGCATAGCAAAGTTCTTTAGTAAATTGTCAGCAGCCGTTTCTATCTGAGTACTGGATGGTAAGCACTCTTCAGTTACAGATTTGTAGGATCAGCGACACCTTGGTAGGTTGGCCGGTTAATGAATACAGCTGTGAGTCGTCTTTCTGCTCTGGGGTTCTCGTCTGCCATAGATTTTCCGGCAGTCACTTGGCTCAGGTCCAGCCGGAGTGTGGGATTTATTAGTCTGATGCCGTGCAAAGTCTATTGATTGTAGCCTCAAGGGTGAAAACGTAAAGCGTCAGAGCAACAAGTCAATAACGCCATTGTTGTCAGAGAACCCCGCTCACTCTAGATTGCTTTACAGGGGAGTGCGAGAGCAGCTCGGCGTGGTTCCGACACACGCTATATAGCCGTGTTTGTGCCCGAGGCCACAGGAAGGCAGGAGGGGCACCAGAACCCCCAGCCCACTGGTGGTATAACTGCTGATTTCATACAATCTTCTGAGGAAGGGTTGTAAAAAATTAAACCTGTACATTCTGTTTATAGGACGCTGTAACTAGACAGGTGAAGGATTAGACACTTTACAGATGTAAGATAGCGATCTGCAAAAAAGGTGTGTATGTGGGATATGTGATAGAATGAGACATGTGAATGCCTTCTAGTCTAAGGAAGCTTTACTGTGCTGGATTTTTTTTTTTTTTTTACATTTGAATTAATGTAGAATCCATAAAATCTCTTATCAGCTTTAACACGTTCATATCTTTATTCTAAATTATTTTCTATAATTTTAAATTTTTTTAACTTTCATGAAAATAATCCCTGTTGACCGTGCCACAAAGTTTCCTTCTTCAGGCACTTCCTGCTATAAAGTGAAAAAACTCTGTTCCTGTCTCCCAGTGATGCTCCTGCATTGCCATCCAGTCACGTGTCCCTGGTGGTGACTACACTGTTCCATGCCCCCGGTGATCCTATCATTGGGATCTTTATTCAGGCACTTCCTGTTCTATAAGATGATCTGACCCTGTCCTCCAATTATTCTCTTGGGTTGTCACCCTGCTACATGGCCTTCCAGTGAAGACTACGGGGTTGATTAAGGCCTGCTTCACACCTATGCATTTTTTAGTGTACACGCTACACACTACAGTTCATTTAACATAATTTCCTCTGGATGTATTATTATTATTTAAGGTACTTATAGAGGGCCGTCAATTTACGCAGCGCTTTACATATACGTTGTACATTCACATCGGTCCCTACCCTCAAGGAGCTTACATTCTAAGGTCCCTAACTCACATTCATATACTAGGGCCATTTTAGACAGAAGCCAATTAACCTACCAGCATGTCTTTGGAGTGTGGGAGGAAACTGGAGCACCCGGAGGAAATCCACGCAGGCACAGGGAGAACATGCAAACTCCAGGCAAGTAGTGTTATGGTCGGGATTCAAACCAGCGACCCTTTTTACTACTAGGCAAGAGTGCTACCCACTACACCACTGTGCCGCTCGTGTAGTTCACATTTGTTCATTTTATGGAAAGGGCTAGGGATTTTTTTCTGGTTTTTGGTTCCATAGACTTCAAAGGATCAAAAATGTGTATTGAAAATGCACCAGGAATATGCAAGCTGCAACCTGCATAGGTGTGAATCAGGCCTTACTAAAACTGGAGAGTGCAAAATATGGTGCAGCTGTGCATAGAAACCAATCAGCTTCCATTTTTTTCTGTCAAAGCTTATTTGAACAAGCTTAAAGGGGTTCTGCACTCATAATAAAACATTTGCCCATTCTGTTGCCTCTAGTTCATATATTTCATAATGCCACCTGTTTTTTTTTTGGGATTCACCTACCTTTTGTAATCTGTAGTAATTTATTTTAAACCCCTGCGGCGATGGGCGGTCTCTTGCGGGGATCAGCGTCACTTCCTGCTGAAGCCCGCACTGTCTCCTGGGATCTCGTTGAAGTAATCCCAGGAGACATTGCGGCTAATGCACCCGACATCTCGCGAGATTTCGGGTGCTACAGCCGACATCTTGCGTGATTTGGGTTATTACAGCCGAGATCTCGCGAGATCTCGGCTGTAATAACCGAAATCACGCGAGATGTCGGCTGTAGCACCCGATATCTCGCGAGATGTCGGGTGCATTAGCCGCAATGTCTCCTGGGATTACTTCAACGAGATCCCAGGAGACAGTGCGGGCTTCAGCAGGAAATGACGCTGATCCTCGCAAGAGACCGCCCATCGCCGCAGGGGTTTAAAATAAATTACTACAGATTACAAAAGGTAGGTGAATCCAAAAAAAAAACAGGTGGCATTATGAAATATTTGAACTAGAGGCAACAGAATGGGCAAATGTTTTATTATGAGTGCAGAACCCCTTTAAGTTAGAAGCTGATTGGCTACCATGCACAGCTGCACCAGATTTTGCACTCTCCATTGTTAGTAAATCAACCCCTATAAGTGGTTGTTTCAACACACATTACTCATGCATGGTCCACTGTTATTACTATCAGGAAACCCACCCTGAGAAATTCCATACAGCCATCACTGGAGTACATGTAGACTGCAGAATATTATCAGCACTGAGATGCAACAAAGAAATAGCTGAAAAGTATTTTATTTAAAAAAAAAGGCACTTGTTTATGATGCACAGAGCCGACATCGCTTGCTCCCCGGAGCCTTATTAAAAGTCAGCAGCTAAAAAAAAAATAAAAAATAAAAAAGTCAGCAGCTACAGTGTTTGTAGCTGCTTACTTTAAAAAAAAAAAAATTCTTGAGGATTGAACACCGCTTTAAGAGTGCTGACTATGCCCGCCTATTCCGCTGCATTTTGCATGAAAAAAAGTCCCCGACCCTTTCCAAAAACGCAGAGGCACAAAAATGCATTGATGTGAACATGTTCCATAGGAACCCATGTTAAAAAATTTCCTTGCATTTCTGCAAAATGCAAAATGCATCAAAAAACGCGCTAGTGTGAATCGAGCCTTAAACTGACAGCCCCTGTTACAATCCTATTATTTAAACTTCTTTACATTGGCCAACAGTAATGCCATGTATACAATTCATTCAGTTTTGCATAGCTGTTGGTGACTGAAGGAAATTGTATAATTAGGTTGTAAGGTGTGTACCATTTTTTAAGTCAACCAAACACAATACTTATGTAGGTTTAATCAAGGTTTAATAGGTGCTTTGGCAGCGGTGCCCATTCATTTCAATGGGTAGGGGTGCTTTTAGGAGCTCCTCCACCGCCCCAAATATGCTGCTTGCAGGACTTTTTTTTTAACGTCCTGCCAGCGCACTGCCCCAGTGTGAAAGCACACTGGGGCTGCAGGGGAGGCATTTTCATCCGCTATTTTTAGCCATTCAGTTCCTGAAAAACGCCTCAGTGTGAAAGGGGTCTAAATCATTAGTTTGGGGCAAGCTATGTGCCTGCTGTGTGTTCTGTAATATACTGTAGTAGCATTAGCTACATACAGTATGCCGCAGTACAGTCAACATCCCATCTTCTGCTGCTCACTAAATAAAGTCAGGTTGAATGCTTCTCTGCCGTTCGGGAGATGCCTTTTTATTTTTAATAATGAATTCAAGGTTTCCTCTGATTGGCTGAGGTGGAGAGGAGGGCAGAAAAATTCACAATTTTCACCTCGGACAATCAGAGGGAGCCTTATATTGATAAAAATATAAGGCTTACCCTGAATGGCGGAGACACATGCAGCCCAACTCTATTTCCAGCAGGAGATGGGCAGTCGCCTGTACTGCTGCCAGAACACAGCACTGCTAATGCCCCGTACACACGATCGGCAATTGAGCTTTTGGTCAGAAATTCCGACCATATGTATGCTCCATTGGACTTTTGCTGGCTGAATTTCCGCCAGCAAAATATTAAGAGCACGCTCGTGTGTACGGGGCATAACTGTATGTGGCTAGTGCTACAGAAGAGGTCCCCAATCCCCAGTCTGTGGCCTGTCAGGAACCTGGCCACATAGCAGGAGGTGGGTAAGCGAAGCTTCATCTGTTTTTACAACTGCTCTCCATCACTCATATTACTGCCTGAGCTCTGCCTCCTGTGAGATCAGCGGTGGCCTTAGATTCTCCTAGGAGAACCCTTTTGTAAACTGTGCATCTGTGGCATCTAGGTTGCAACCTACTTATGAGAATCTAATGGCTGATGATCTGAACTGGTGCTTGAATCATCCTGAAACCATTTCCTTCCCCGGTCCCTGGAAAATTTGTTTTCATGAAACTGGTCTCTGGTGCTAAAAAGTTTGGGGACCTCTGTGTCATAGCACACACAAACTTAAGTCGTAAAAAAAAAAAAACTGGGATTCTACTTTAACCATGGCCGCAAAAAAAGGAGTGCCTGGATAACAGGACTGGCTAAACATAATAAAAAATCCTCTCTTTATGCTTTTCAACTGAGTATTTAGGTTTTTGGCTGGAAATCAGTTCTGGCTGAAAAAAGTCTCTGCAATCTGGTATGGTCTGCTGCAGCTTCAGCTGCCTCTTATTTATGTACATGCAGAAATGTCTTTTTCAGGAACCCCTTGGCTATTTAAAATGGCTTCACTTGAGCCATCTGGTTTGGTTGTTCCCTGTCCATATATTTACCTTTGAGAAGATGATACATGTTGGTGACTTTTGCCGCGTGACTTTTGATAGAGTTTAGAAGAGGGCAGATCATCAGCGAAGCTTCAGAAGAGTCACCAGATGAAGAGTGTACTAGTTTTTTTCTTTTTATATCAACCTGCAGACAGAGCACAGGATCTTCTATGGCATTCTCCTCCCAACTCGTGTAATACTTGGGAGAGAGGCGAGCAGTTCTTTTCACCACATTAGAACAAATTAGAACCTCATTAAGTGCACTGAATTGCTGTTTGTAACTTACACTTGAAGACAACACAGTATCGGTGAAAAGCACACAAAGTAAATTCAAAGATGAGAGATAAAGCTAAGGATAGACTCTCTTTAAGTGTTCTTTGTGGCTAAATATCCAAGAGACGTGTCTTCTTCCTTTTTACTTCACTAGAAGGCAGATAAAGGAGAATTTCAAAGAATTTAGCAGCTTGTGTTATTTACTACATATTGGATTCCCACATAGAGCGGAAACAACTACGAGACGAGAAAACGGCAGAATCAAGAGAGCCATTAAAGAGATGACCAGCTAACTACATAACCGCAAAGTTTATTTGATCAGATCTAAAATGCCCAGAGTAGATTATGTAGTGGTTGTGATTTGTCCTCGCCATCATCAGTTTTAGTCTGATAGTTCTTGTGAGATTTGGGTCGATCAGCTGAGATGCTCAATTCAAGTATCCCTCTGGCCCGCTACACACTAGACACTGTTCTTCAAGGAGGTCCCCTGAACAGCTGCTTTATTTAAAGCTTCCACTGTGTTCTGGGTATTTGCCTGGGCCTGCTCCCTCTTGGAAACCCTACTGCAGTAGTCTGTCTAATAAAACAACTGCTTAGCTTCCACTTAGCCTTCTAAGCCTCAAGGAGCAGTACTCTTGTGTTGGTCACTCAATAATCTAAAATTGTTCTTGGTGTCTTTCAAAGAGCTGATGAGCTGATCAACACTGATCCCGAGTCTTGCAGTGCTTTAAATAGGCAACTGGGTGCTAAAGGCCAATCAAGCGAGCATGTGTAGATGCGCACACAGCCCGGATTCCATGCACAGTTATTTGGACCGTGGCATTTCTTTGAGCACAGACATGAATCTGTTTTTCCTGACAAGAAGGTGCATAGTTTTGGTAATCAGTCTGCCTTCTCACTTGCTGAACAAATCTTTCCAAAACTTGGCAGATGCTTAACTTCTCTAAGGTTCCCAGGCAATGCAGAGCATTGATCACTCTGCTGATTCTTATTACATTGTATATTCCTGGTTCTTACTTTTCCATACACAATATGCTGCTCTCACCTTCTTCCAATGAACTCCTGGAAAATAGGAGAAAAAAGCTAAAGTTCTTCGTCCCACACAGTCCCGCCCACCAGCCGTTCCCACTACAAATTTTAATGCCAATGTCCCACCAGCCGGTTCCACTAGTCAGTTTAGTGCCAATGTCCTACCAGCCATGCCTTTCATGCAGCATTGTGGATGAAGGTCTACCACACAACTGTAGTGCCTCCACTGACCCAACAAGGTCCTTGCCCTGTACAGGAGTACTGTCTATACCCCTCAATGGGCCGTCCTGATGTTAGTGCTGATATACACTGGCGTCTGAAGTCAGGATCAGTTTGAGATAGCTTTTATCCCTCCATACATGTCAAAGTAAACATATAAAAACATGCCTCAAACATCTAGTGTACTCTATGCTTTTTCTGTTCATCATCTATGTATCGTTGTCCTAGATGAGGACAAGTAAGTACCGTAGGCTGAGAAACCAATAGAAATTTTTCGTTAAGGCCTCATGAACACTGGACATTTTTACAGCAGCTGTTTTTGGCTTCAGAATTTTTTTGTACAGTCAATAAACTCCCCATCATGTTATCCTATGTGTCCATGCACACATAGGCTGTTATCAGAAGTTTTTGGCTGGGGCGTTCTTTGGCTTTAAAAAAAAAACAAAAAAACAAGTGGGTTCTGAGAGGAGTTTTTCAGTAGTTTTCAGCTGTAAAAACGCTCTAACGTAAAAAAACACAGACAAAAAACATGGCTCACCAGCGTTTTTTGACATTTTTGATTTGTTGAAAAAAAAATTTTAATAAATACATTTAAAGAAATCGCTTATGCAGAAAAACACTAAAAAACCCTATTGCAAAAATGTTGAAAAACTCACTGCAAAGTTACTGACATTTTTATAACGTTATTTTAATGTCCATTGTGCATAAGGCCTAAATGTGGCTACCCCAAGATCTAAGGTCACCAATCGAATACACCTTAACGTGGACCTGTCATTAGCTCATTTGAAGTGCTTAGTAATCTGTCAGTGTAACATTTCCAGTTATTTATTACTCTAATGGAGATCACAGAGCTCCCCCTGACAATGCCTCCATCCTGTTTTCTCCCTAAAAGGCTCCATCTTTGTTTAGTCGCCATCCAGATTCACCGTCTACATCCTGGACTAAAATGCCAGCTCAGAGATCTGAACAGTTCTTGGCTGTGTACAGAAAAGTCTAACACAGATCAGCCTCTCATCTTGGGACTTGCTACATAGTTCCTGTGTTGCAGGCTGATCACTGGGGTAGAGGAGACTGAGAAAATGCTTCCTTCTGCCTTCAGCAGACTGATGACATCACGTCAGCCTAGGCAAAGTAACAGAACTGGAGCTCAAGGATGGCTTTTTAATAATAAAGTGAAGCTTTATAATTATGAGCTTCATTATGAGTCCTATATACACTGATCAGTTATAACATTATGATCACCCACCATACCTTGACCACCCACCTAATATTGGGTATGTTCTCCTTTTGCTGCCAAAACTGCCCAAACCTATTAAAGCATGGACTCTACTAGACCTCTGAAAGTATGCTGTGTGGTATCTGGCACCAAGCCCTCAGTAGCAGATCACTTAAGTCCTGTTAATTGGGAGCTGGGGCCTCCATGGATTGGACTTGATTTTCCAGCACATTCCACAGATGCTCCATTGGGTTGAGATCTGGAGAAAATGGAGGTTAACACCTTGAAGACACTTTCTTCTATTGCTCTGTGGTCCTTTTATGAGGCTCAAGGGCCCATGTAGACACTTTTGCCCTGACCGATCATCAATTTAAGCTACAGTTGCTCTTTTATGGGATTAGACTGCATGGGGCAGCCTTCTCTCCCCATGTGCATCAATGAGCCTTGGCTGCCCATGATTCTGTCGCCGGTTGGCTGGTTTGCCTTCTTTGGACCACTTTTGGTCGATCCTGACCACTGCAGGCCAGGAACATCCCACAAGAGCTGCAGTTATGGAGTTGCTCTGACCCAGTCATCTAGCCATTACAATTTGGCCCCTGTCAAAGTTGCTCAAATCCTTATACTTTTTTTCTGCTTTCAACACATCAACTTCATGGACAACATGTTAAGTTGCTGCCTAATATATCCCACCCACTTTTAGCAGATATTCCGTGTTATTCACTTCACCTGTCAGTTGTCTCGGTCATGGTGTATTGTGACAAGTCTGAAATGTATTCGTACAAATTTGTAGAGTTACTGACAGGTCCACTTCAAAGACACAGGTTTATCTGTTTGTGTGGAGTACCCCTTTAATTCCACACCAGGTCTCCTTGTTTATGAAGCCTCGTTGATGATCTCATGTCGTTTTTTATTCAGAGTGAAGTATCAGATTGTGAACTGGAGCACAGTGCAGGAGAAATACAAAAGTTGTGTTAAGTTATGGGACAGCAGCTGCACATTTTTCCTGTTAACAGGTTTTTGATTCCACGGCCGTGGCGTTCATAGACGTATGAATTTCTCTTCTGACCCCAAGTGTTCCCAGACCCCTGAATGATTTATCGACTTCTGTACAGCAAGGCTGAGGAATGTTGTGATCACATTAAGAATTTTTCAGTGTACTGGAGGGAATTCCTCCTCTCTGAGCAGTCAGACTGCCTGTGGTCACACGATTCGTGCCCAGCGCTGAGGATAACCATCTTCACTAACACATTCACTTTTCCTATATATGTTTGAGATTCAAATTTCAAACATCGTGAACCTATGTGTGTCCATTTAAGGGACAGGAAAAGCTAATTGCAGGGTTCTTAAAGCTGAACTCCAACTTATTATACACTCACCGGCCACTTTATTAGGTACACCTGGTCAATTGCTTGGTAACACAAATTCTTGATCAGCCAATCACATGGCAGCAACTCCATGCATTTAGGCATCTAGACATGATGAAGATGACTTGCTGAAGTTCAAACCGAGTATCAGAATGGGGAAGAAAGGGGATTTAAGTGACTTTGGATGTGGCATGGTTGTTGGTGACAGACAGGCTGGTCTGAGTATTTCAAAAACTGCGGATTTACTGGGATTTTCACACACAACATCTCTAGAGTTTACAGAATGGTCTGAAAAAGAGAAAATATCCAGAGAGCGGCAGTTATGTGGAGGCAAATGCCTTGTTGATGTCAGAGGAGAATGGACAGTCTCTATGGACTAATGGGCAGACAGTAACTCAAATAACCACTCATTACATCCAAGGTATGCAGAATACCACCTCTGAATGCACAACACATCGAACTTTGAAGCACGATGGGCTACAGTAGTAGAAGACCACAGAGGGTGCCACTCCTGTCAGCTAAGAACAGGAAACTGAGGCTACAATTCATACAGGCTCACCAAAATTGGACAATAGAAGATTGGAAAAAGTTGCCTGATCTGATGAGCCTCGATTTCAGCTGTGACATTCAGATAGTAGGGTCAGAATTTGGTGTAAACAACATGAAAGCATGGATCCATCCTGCCTTGTATTAACGGTTCGGGATGATGGTGGTGTAATGGTATGGGGGATATTTTCTTGGTATACTATGCACATAGCATGATGCTATCATGTCAAATTGGACCAAAATCTCTGAGGAATGTCTCAAACATCTTGTTGAATCAATGCCATGAAGAATTAGGGCAGTTCTGAAGGCAAAAAGGGGTCCAATATGGTACTAGCAAGGTGTATCTAATAATAGCCTGTGTAGAGAGCAGAGCTGTGTGAGGGGCCCAGCAGGCTCCACCTACTACAAGCTGCCTGCTGAAAACTACAGGAGGGGGTGGAGACAAGACTAGTCACCCTGCACAAGGAGAGAGAGCAGCCGTGATCAGTCTTAATTACAGAAAAAGTCTCACACTGGATTACTGCACAGATCTGGAAGAATTTAGATTCAAGGAAGAATACATAGGATGAATGGATTTAGACAATATTTGCTTATCCCAGAGTTCATTTTTAACTGAGCTTTTTCATTTCAACTTTTTGGTAGCGTGGGGAGGGGTTTAGAGCCTTTCTCAGGTTTTTAATTTAGTGTCTGCGCATCTGTTGAGTAAAGATCCCCTACTTCCTGTCAAAACAGGACGTAATTGGAAAGTCCTCAGTCAGGGTAACAGACTAGAACAAGAGCACATTTTTAGTAGAGAGTACTTCTAACAATTTTTTTTATTGTTGCGGCCCTGTTTTAGGGTGTAATATGTTCAGTATCCACCAGGTACCACCTCGACGTACGCCCCCTGAAGACGTGTAAACTAAACGTACGTCGAGGCGGTACCTGGTCAAATTTTTTACTCAACTTCCGGTCTCTTGGTTGTCGGCCAGCCTGGTTGGAACGCACACTATTCCACAAGGCTACCCACGAGATTTCTCCATCCTGACAATAAAATCTAAAAGTGAGCAGCCCCAGGGCTGGGTCGGGCACTGTGCTATGTAAGTAGCCATTTGGCTATCTTCCTTTTTTTTTAATCTTTTTAAATAAACAGTATTACGCTATGGCTATGTTTGCTCTTTTCATATACCCCGCCTGGGCCACTAAGGAGGAAGTGATACCTGTATGATCCCATGCCATCTTACATGTGAGCAGTCACAAACCTGCAAAAGCGCAGTTGACTATCTTTTTAACTAAAGTAGTCAAACAAAATCTGGTAAGCAGACAACTTATACAACACTATTGGGTGCTTGAGTGCTGATACCTGAGGTGAAGGGTGTCTATCTTTCTGAGAAGATTGTACTGTATCTTGGAAGTCACCCAAGCAGGAGTGTTTCTGTCACAATTACTATTCAGAGGAGTTAAATCACCCAAATGGACTTTATATATATCATGATATGATTATCTAAATGGGACTTTTTTAGTAGTTATTTTTTGTTTGCAATTATTTTTGTATTCACATGCATGTATGGTTATTTTGAGTAATCACGTATTATTCATATTTGCAAGTTTGTGATCACCGTGGTATTATACAGCATTTTTAGTGTGGATTTTCTGGTGTTCAATGTCACTATTGTGGAAGATTTCACTTTAAATAGTTTGTTAGTAACTAGTTTATTTCACCTATTATAGTCACTGAGCGCCCCTATCATACAATTTCAATTTCCCAGTCTGTGCAGCTGTGGACTGGGAAATATCTCACTGACTGTGATTAGCAGTGAGCAGTGTCGGCTTCCTGGCAGCATCAGGCAGGTGGGTTGGGACTAGGACACCTGAGCCCATCTCTAGTGGGCTGCACATTTTAATGCACTAGAGTCCATCCCAACACATAGAGGTTGATTTATTAAAGGTAAATAGACTGTACTTTGCAAGTACAGTTGCTCAAGAGTTTAGTAAATGGGGTGAAGCTCTGCTGACTTTCATCATCCAATCACGTGCAAGAAAAAAATGCTGTTTTTTTTTTTTTTTTTTCCTTGCATGTGATTGGGTAATTGGGTATTCTTTGCAAAATGAAGCTTCAACTCCGTTACTAAGCTATGGATCAACTGCACTTGCTGAGTGCACAGACTATTTGCCTTTAGTAAATGAAACCCAGGAAACAGGAAAAAGCAAGCACTGTGAAGTGCTTTAACAATACATTACACACACGTCATGAGCACCTTATTGTTAGTCCGCTGCTGTGGCTGTACCCTTAACTTAGCTGTTTAAAAATGTATAAAATATTCTAATAAAAAACAGCTATTCTGAAGAACAATAAAAAATAATGCAAATCACCTGATTTTGAAAAAAAGCATTGCACCTTCCATAATGCAGTTCAGAGAAAACACCATTTATTAAAAATTTATAATAATTAATAAAATTGCAATGTGCACAGATTGAGTTAAAAAAAAAAAGTATAGGTGCAGAGGAGGTGTCAGGACCCGATCCCGCCGATTGATAACGGCCAATAGGTGGTCGCCTACATCCGGCCCTTCTTTGCGTATGGGAGAGTGTGTACTTCTTCTCAGCATTGTTTGGGATCTTTGTATATTCCTCTTTGTGGGGTGACCCTACAGTGAACCATCTCTATAAATAGTGGCACAGTGCTGTCTGCGCGGTCACATGTTCACCGACCTGTTCACGTCTGAAGTCCCATTGTCTGCTGGGCCGCAGTGCTCATGTTTCACAGATGACATTGCTGAAACCGAGCCAGGATTATTACTCAGTATGACCCGGGGACAAGGAGCGGCCGTCCAGATATCGTACATTCGCACCGGCGTGCTGCTGATCTTATCTCCAAGCTGAGTGATTTGGTTACGGAACCGCTAAACATTTCACAAACTGCTAATCAGCCTTTGGAGAATGCTCAGCGATCGCTGAAACTTTAAGAAAAGTGTCAGTCTACTTTTTTGAAAATGTTTTGATTGCAAAATGCAGGACTGTCTAACTCCAGCCCTCGAGGGACACAGAGAAACCTGGATTTGGGAACAAATAGAACTTTTTTTTTTTTTTGTGAGATCAACCTTCATGTGCACCTGTGCTTCATTCGGAATAAAACGACAGGTTCTCGTTAATGCCAAACCCCCAACTTCCCATTTTCCCTCCCGTCAATCCATTTGAACACAGAGAGGAATGACCAGTCCCTGAAACTTCTAGGTATAGGGAGCATGTGACTCGCTTCCCTTCCTCCTCCTGACAGAGCTGATGCCTTGTGATTGGCTCCTGTGGTACCTAGCACTGTCATTTGGAACAGGTCATTCACAATTAGGCACCATTTACACAGGGTGGAATCCAATTCGCTCAGCAGGGGATCTGTCTACTGATCCCCTTCTAAGCAGAGCGGGTGACCTCTTTAGATGGCTGTTTACACTTGACTGCCCTCTGATCCGATTCACCTAGATAGAGGGGGACAGAACCCCCTCTGTTTGTTTTTTTTCTTTTTTTTTCTTTTTAGCGTACTGGATCGGATTGGAGGTATGCAGGTGTAAAGGGACACAAGTCCCATTGGTTCATAGGGATTTATGAAAAGCTGACAGGCGGACCTGATCGGATCACCCATGTGAAAGGGCTTTAAAAAGTTTTTTTTCTCACTTTAATGCATTCTTTGCATTGAGGTAAAAACACTCCACTACTTATCCTATCCACCCCATTCCCAAACACCTGGCTCCAGCATCACTCACTTTCTACTTTCACAGGAGACACTGACAGCATTGAAGCCATTGGCTCCTGCTGCTATCAGTCAAACGCCTGTGAGGAAGGAGTGGGGGTGTGGTCTGTTGGGGGCTGTCTGCTTGGCTTGGGAGCACGCATGCATGGGTGCCTTCTTAGTGCCCGACTTGCTAAGGAGGCACCCAAAGGAGGGAACAGGTGACAGCACCAGCAGGGCACTATCCGAAGAGGAGGTAAGGTACCATTCCATGCCATATTGTTGCACAGAGCAAGTAAGTATAACATCTTTTTATTTTTTTTAAAAAAAGCAAGCCTTTAGTATAACTTTTAAGCTTTCCGTCGTGGTGTATTAATGCATGCGTTTATGGCACACGCTAAAATGCATTGCATTAAGGCAGACCATTCATTATAAATGCACTACCTATGCACCACAATGGATGAGTAACATACATGACCCTTTAACAATGCAGCTCCCCAAGACACAAAGTATAAGCATTGCAGTGCATTGGGTTCTACTGTGCAATGCCTTGGGGTGCCATTATTATGCTCATATTACCATAACACACATGTGAATAGACTCTTGCCTTGTGTAAGCTTAACTAGAATCAATTTGAAGCTTACACCTGATGGTGAATATGTGCAGCTGATGAGGCTGCTATTAAAGTGCTTTTCCAGCACTATGTTTTGCATGGAGAAGGATTAGAACAGTTATCAATTTTTTACTGCTATCTGGGGCTCCGCTGGAGAAGTGACCTCCTTCTCTGTCTTGTTGATGGCAAAGTTTTAGTAGATAAGAAGTAAGGGGGAGCTCTCCAATTATGTTGCAAGCCAGCTACAGAGAACGCTATCCGATGCGTTTCTTCTATATAAACAGACTAAAATCTGCTTTAGAACTATAAGAGAATTATGACCGTGTTTGTGTACTGTCACTAGGTTTGGCACCTTTTCTTAAAGTCAAACTTGAACACTTTACAGCTATTTTTTTTTTTTATAGTATACACCATACATATATTTTGCTATTAAATAACATTTGTAATCATATTAACTTAATAACAAGAGTCCCCTTTTACATCTGTCTACAGTCCACAGAGTTCCCCTTTTACATCTGAATCCACAGAGTTCCCATTTTACATCTACATTTGCAGAGTTCCCTTTCACTGTAAGGGGAGACTCTGCAGACTCTGATGTAAAGGAGAACTCTGGGAACCCAAATTTAAGGTAGAACATTGAGAACTCTGATGTAAGGGGGATCACTGTGCCCTCTGGTGTAAAGGGGAACTCTGATGTAAGGTGCAACACTGTGCCCTGAGGAAGACTTCAGTGTGCAGATGAAATAAGTGTGCAGATTAAATAAGTAAACAGGATTTTTTTATGACTCTTAACGTTGTCCTCCTCTCCTAAGCATGTGCCGCTCACTGTTTCCTAAAGCTGAGTGCCAGGCTGAAAGCGAGCCATCTGCACTCCAGACAAACCAAACGAGAAGCACACAGCTGCGCACCTATGATGTTAAGATTAGCTTAATGTGTTTTACCTATATGCATTAGGGTTAAAAACCTTCAGTGACAGAGAATCCCACCCTCCCAAATACTTAACCTGAGCCCAATCGCAATCCAGTGATGTACGTAAGAGCAGCAGCTCTCTGCTCTCTCTCTCCTCACTGGGCTGATTGCTAACAACAGGAGTCATTGGCTCCTGCTGCTGTCAATCAAAATCTCTGATGAGGGAGCGGGGGGGGGGAGCTGAACAGCACTCTCTGTGTCAATAGACGCAGACAAGGAGGCTTGCGATCGAGCCTGCAGGAGTGCCCCCACAGAAAGTGGAGGAGCCGGGAGCACTATCAGGGGACCCCAATAGAGGAGGATCGGGCTGCTCTGTGCAAAGCCATTGCACAGAGTAGTCAAGTATAACATGTTTATTATTTTAGCAAAAAATTAAATAATTATCAAAAAATTAAATAATTATATTAAGAGGGGCCAGGCGCTACCTTTAGTGGCTAAAAAGAGATGTGTGCATATATGTGTATAGGCATAAATATATAACTGCACATACAGCACCACCGGCTAGAAAATGCCGATAGTTACTATCGGCATTTTCTAGCCAGTGGTGCTGTATGTGCAGTTATATATTTATGCCTATACACATATATGCACACATCTCTTTTTATCTGCATTTTCTAGCCGGTGGTGCTATATGTGCAGTTATATATTTATGCCTATACACATATATGCACACATCTCTTTTTAGCCACTAAAGGTAGCGCCTGGCCCCTCTTAATATAATTATTTAATTTTTTGATATTTGCTATTACTTGCAATCCTTTTTAGGAATGCGAGGTATAGGGGTGGCGACACCGTTTTTTAGTGTTCTGTTAGTTTATACCGTGGTTTGCCAGTACCTCTATAGCGCGGTCTGGTTCCGCGTGACCTGTGTTTACTATTATGTTTATTATTTTAATAGAAAAAAAAACAAGCTTTACCATCACTTTGAATTTATCATGCAAATCTGTTAGGACCCCTAAGTCCCCACCTCCAGGCTGCCCACTCTAACATGTTTCATGAGTTAGGACCTAATCATAGATATTAAGCCATAATGGGTGAAATGCTTTAGCGTGAGTGGCCTGAAGGCAGGGACTTGTCTTAGAAGATTTGCACAATAAAGTTAAAGCTGCGCTCCAGTCATATTTATGTTAATTAAAAGTTAGCAACTACAAAAACTGTAGCTGCTGACTTTTAATAAACAGACAATGACCTGTCCCAGGATCCAGCGATGTGCTCACTAGAGCAGTTTTTTCCATCGGTCTCCTGTCCCCAACATCTCAACTGTGGGCACCCACTGTGACAGCTTGCGGCTTCACAGCTGGGTGTGTATGCATGGGCCACGCTGCACATTTGTGGAAGGTCCCGCAGTCTTCTGTGTCCCAGAAGACTTTAGGGAGGAGGAGAGAAGAACTTCTGCTTGGATTGCCTAAGCGTCCCGAGTGGGAGAGTAGGTACCTGTCAAAACCTGGTACCAGCTGCCCCCCCCCAAAAAAGTTAATTTCCTAAAAAGGGGAAGGGGGAATGTCATGAACAGCATGAGATCTGATGCTGTTATTGTTTATACTTTATATGTTGCCACAACTATGGCAACATAAGCAGTGTCCTGCTATCCGCATGCACGTTGCCGAATCCATGGCCATATATAAACAATAACAAGGTGCATGCGCAAGGTCAGGCTTTTCCCTGAGATCTTGGGATATTAAGGGTGGGAACTCCCTGGAGGGCACTAGTGATGTAGCCTTCCCAGAGCAGCTGTGAGGCCCTGGCTATGTCACCATTGCCTAAGAAGAACCCGGAAGTGGCAGCACATGGAATGTACGCAAAAGCAATAAACCTTTATTAAAAAAAATACTGTTAGATGATTTAATATCAACATCCAAAGGTGCATGCTGATATGATTTCTTTTTTTAGTAAATGAGGGGAAAGGTCCACCTTTATTGCAGGATCACCAGGGGTTATTTAATAAAAGATGCAGTTATAAAAATATTGAAGATGATGTCTGAAATGACATTTACCATGCTAAAGCTTCTATGAGGTTTGAGTGATTGGGTTTAAATCTACTTGGGTTGATTATTGCTCCACTGCGGCCTCTTTGATATCTTGCATACAAACTTCCTTTGCAATGTGGAATTAGTAAGCGAAGGGGACAGTGTCTCCATGGCGTACTTTCCCGTTTGTATATTTTGACTCGCTCTTTTCTGGCAGAGAAACATTTCTCGCATTCTTTCCGCGGAGAGCTCAACGGTTCCGGAAAGGACACCTTTGTATCTAATTAATATAGAACTATGTGAAGAAGAGGGAGCAAATTAAGGGAATGCTCTACGGATCCACGTTTTCAAACGCTCATTGCCATAGGCAGGGAATGGGCGAAGCCTTTTTGAAAATTGAACCCCTGGGTTCGTCTTTCAAAGCATCCTCTGTTTGCATGCTAAGCAGAGTGACTCTTTGCACCGGGGGGGACACGAGTAAGTCACTTCCATAAAACGCAACCTTGAAAGGAGAAACTTTGCTGTGTTTAGCGATTAACCCCCATAGCACTGCGGAGGAGAGCTCAGGCCTGCGCCGGATTTTTCATCGCTAATGAGGCTGGTCGTAATTAAGGAGGAGGGTAAAAAAAAAAAAATGGCCATGAATTGTCGAGCCTTGTAAGTCACAGCTGTTTGGGGAAAACAGATCCATAACGATAGCCAAGGGTCTCGCTCCAAGCAAGCGGATCATAATCAACAGATGGAAATGTCCGGAGCGGAGTCATTAGTTTTGTTGTAACAAGATTCCCAGATGGGAGAACCGTAAGAATGCACAATGAACTGGACTTGCTCAGCCTCATTTGTAAAAGTGCCTGACTGAAGAGGTGTCTGTGATGTCCGGAAGGGCCCATCAGAATTTGTTTCATATGCAGACATGTGCAGTAATAAACTAGAATTTCGTTATTATGGGCAACTTTATTTTATTTTTTTACCAAAAATGAATAAATGCAACTTTGATTAGGGGAACCTCATATAATGAAGTGTAGCCACTTGACACTTTGGATACTTGGTAATTTTGGCCAGATTTTGGCATTTAAAATAAGCTTCATGATTTTTTGAGTCCTTCCTGAAAACAGTTGTCTAAGTCAGCTGGTAATACAATTATTAGCCACAAAAATCTTTTTTTGTGAACCCTCTGAACCTTATTTTACTTTATTAAGAATTTATTTAACTTTACTTTAAGGCTAAGCCCCACCTTAACAGCATCCCTCTATCTGTGGGACGTCATTGAATACTTAACAACGCTTATTAGGTAAAAGGAGGGTGTATCGGTAGTGCTCATCCCTAGAGTCTGGAAAGTTGAGCCTTTAGTAACAAAATAAGACACAAATTGGGTTGAGGGGGCCATGGAAAATGCCATGTTGAGCATCACAGATGCTAACATTTACATTTTTTGGGGGTTTTAAAATGTGAAACATTGTGTCCCCGAAGGAGGCTTATCCCTTCACTTATTGTCCCTGAGACAAGACAGAAACTAAGAGGTAATCTCTCTGAAGTGAGTGAAAATCACCTGGTATACAGTTGTCATCGGAATAGGTGTCTCCATTGGAAATTTTTTGCTTTGGTGACAAGGGCTTGTTCACACAAAGTCCATTGAGCTGCATATTTCTACATTTGAAAAACAGTTTTCTATGTACTCTGTTCGCACCATATACCTAATGTGGTGTGCAGAGAAACGCAACTCAACGGACATGGTGTGAGCAAGCCCTAAAATATTAGATTTCTCATAACTTTCTGTTCCTTTTTTTTTTTTTTTTACATTTTGTTCTTAGTGGTAATGGTCACTGTATTGTTCTTGCTCTTGGGGAAACAGTGGAGATTGAAGAACCCAAGGTAGTCTTATGTAGTGTAATTTCTTTGTTTTTCATGAACGGAAAAGGATAGTAGAATGATATTACTTATCTCTGGGTAGGTTGCAGTAAACCATCAAAAGGGTCCTTAACCTGTTATCAAGCATATGGAAAGCATCTCCATATACCTCCATACAGTTTGTTCTTTTGGTGGATGATCACACTCAATCCATAGGGAGAATCAGGCCTTAATATGGCCATGTAAAATAGCACAAAGTAGGGCACAAATCCCTAGTGCATTACCAAAGGTTTATTGTGTAAAGAACAACAAGCAGCCAAATCAATACTCACATAAGTGGGAAATACGTAAGCATTGTAATACACCAAATCACAATGCAGTGTAGGTGTCACGTGGCCGGACCTGATATACCACTGAGTTAGCAGTTAGCAAATTTTGGGGACAAACCCCCTGCCTGTGAGTTCTGAGGAAGAGGGTTTGTCAATCGGACATGTTTCGGGGATGAACCCCTTTCCTGTGAGCTCTGAGGAAGGGAGTTTGTCCCCAAAACTAGTCAGTTGCCTACACAGTGGTGCGTCAGATCAGGCCACGTGACACCCCAAATAAAAATGACACCATGAAACTACATGATCAAAGCACATCTCATACAGGTGAAAATACCAGGTGCAGGTAGGAAGGTTTATATTGGCTTTAAATAGCGATTATACCTGGTGGGGTCACAGACAGCAATAAAGACCTTATGGGGGTCCTACCTCATCCCTATTCCACAAAAAACATAAAAATGTGGGTTTTAGATACACTTCAATAATCCCGCTGTTTCGGACACCTAGTCCCCGTCGAAGGTAAGAGGTAGGTTCTCAGGTGATTGACGTTCTCTGCCTGTATGCTGCTAGAGCCAAGTCCTTTTAGAACAGACTAGATTTCACAGACCACTTATTTACAATCTTTTTTGAGAGGGATGAATGTAATAAATACAAATTTCCTGCGTTTTTATGAGAAATTTATTTCTGGAGTATCAGTAAAACATTTGGGTTTACACTTGATTGTCTCTGGAGTCAGTTTATTTGTATTGATCCTCATTCATTTGGGGGGAATTGGTATTTTATAAAGGTTTCCTACATGATTGTAGGTCCAACCTTATGCGACACAGCTATGGCAAAGAGCATAGAATAAAAAATGCCAAGCTTAGGTAGAACTCTAGCAACACTTTAGCAGTGCTAAGTGTCTTCAGCAGATCTGTGTACAATAAGGCTGTTTCGGAGGATACAGATGAAGCTGATAATGGATACAGATGAAGCGGGTGGAATGGCTGTCTCCCATTATTCTGTGGTGTCTGCATTACCTGACTCATGCAGGTAGAAATAACATTTGGTTGCTTTGGATTGAAGCAAGTGCACACTATATTGCTGTGGTTCTCAACTCCTGTCCTCAGGACCCACTAACAGGCCAGGTTTGCGAGATAACTGACATATACATAACAGATGATATAATTTGCTGCAGTATTCTAGTCTGCATCTCCCGAAGGTAATACGTAAAATCTGGCCTGTTAGTGGGTCCTGAGGACAGGAGTTGAGAACCACTGCTATAAAGGGATATGATTTGTTGGTTTACAACTACTTAAGGTAATCACTTTCTAATCAATACTCTGACACTCTGCGCTACTGCTGCTCCCCTCCTCACATTTGCTGGCAACTCTCAGCTGTCATAATGACAGCAAGGAGTTGCTGTGTAAATACAGTAGTTCTAGAAGCTGCTGCTGTTAAAAAATGGACTGCCTGACACATTGTTCAAAGGAGAGATACAACATTGTTCAGATGAGAGACATAAAGTACCATTGTAACATTTATATCTACAAATTTTTTCTACTCATTGGTTTCATTCAATTGTTGATCAAAGGGATGAGCTTCCATCTGCATGTGATGTTAGTTAAAGCAGCCTGACCAGTAAAAAAAGTTTTTTCAAATAAAATGTATTGCTGTGTAACAACTTGCTTACTGGGCACTTAAACCCCCCTTCTGCCCAGACCAATTTTCAGCTTTTAGCGCTGCCGCACTTTGAATGACAATTGCGCAGTCATACAACACTGTACCCAAATTAAATTTTTATCATTTTTTTCACACAAATAGAGCTTTCTTATGGTGGTATTTAATTACAGCTGGGATTTTTATTTTTTGCTAAACAAACAAAAAAAAGATGGAAAATTTAGAAAACAGGTATTTTTCTCCTTCATTGATATGCGCTGATGAGGCGGCACTGATAGGCTGCACTGGTGGGCACTGATAGACACAGATAAGGCAGCACTGATGGGGATAGATAAGGTGGCACTGGTGGTCACTGATAAGGTGGCACTGATAGGGGCACTTATGGGTGGCACTGATGAGCACTGGTAGGTGGCACTGATGTGCAGCACTGCTGATGAGGCACTGATTGTGGGCACTGATGGGTAGCACTGTGGGCACTGATGGGTGGTGCTGGTGGGCACTGGTAGATGGCACTGTTGTCTATTGTTATGTGGCACTGTTAGGTGGCACAGGTGGGCACCTAGGAGTTGGCGGCAGCTCTCCGTGATGTCCCTCTCATGGCCACCTTCTGTGTGCAGCAGCCCCTTCTCAGCCATCCTAATACTTACCTGTGCTCCATCTCTATCCAGCAATGTTGTACGAGTGCTTCGGCTGTCCAAGACTTTCCCTCCTGATTGGCTGAGACCCAGCAGAGGCGCAAATGGCTCCCGCTGCTGTCAAACAAAGTCAGTTAGCCAATCGGGAGAGAGAGAGGGTGGAGCCGAACCGTGGCTCCGTGTCTGAATGGACACACGGAGCTGCGGCTCGGAAGGCCCCCATAGCAAACTTCTTGCAATGGGGGCATTCAACATGAGGGAGGGTCCAGGAGTGGCAGCAAAGGACCCGAGAAGAGGAGGATCCAGACTGCTCTGTGCAAAACCATTTCACGGAGCAGGTAAGTATAATATGTTTGTTATTTTTAAAGAAATAAAATTGAGAATTTAGTAACACTTTAATACTGATCAAACTAGAAATGAAGTATATGAATCGCGTAAAAAAGACCATATCAACAAAAGAAAAATCTTGTTTAAAAAAAGAAAAAAGCTGCTATATATTTTAGTTTCTTATCTTAAGTAATGAATGACAACGTTTCTTCCAAATAGCAGGCCCATAGCAGTCATGTTGAAATGGCTCTAGGGCAGGGGTTGGCAATCTTTGAAAGGTAGAGATCCAAAAAATATAAACTTAGCTTACCGTAGAAGTGGATGGTGTCAGTCAGAGCAGTGGACAGTGTCTTTAGGACAGTGGATAATGTCAGTTGTTTTTTATTTTGCATTATTTTTTACATTTTTATTTTGTATTACCTTTTATATATTTTTTTGCAACCTTGTTGGGGGGTTTTGGTGAAATATCATGGGTCTAAACAGACCCCTGATGTCTCACTTTTGAGATAGAGAAGGGAGATCCTCAATCTCCATCTCCGCATTCTCAGCTGCACAGAATAACTGAACAGGAAGAGCTTTGCACAGTCTCCTTGTCCATTCACAAACTGAAGCATAGTAAACATAGCTTACTATGCTTTGGTTATAAATGAACACAGTGAGTGATTGGTATTAATCATTCAGAAAAACAAGGGGCCAGTAAACTACATATTTGCTAGACCATTTCTCTGCTCTCAATCCCAAAATGATCCCCCACAGCAGCCGGTGGGGTGGAGAGGAGGGGAAGCCAGCAGACCTGCAAGGGAGAGAGGGGGGAGTAGGGGAAACACATAGTGTGGCTCGGGCAGAAGAAGGAAAGGGAACTTGGACAAGAAGGTAGCATTTACAGGAACTGATCCCCTGTATTTTCCTCTTTTAGCAGCTGAAAGGGAGTGAGGAAGAGGAGGAGAAGCAGGCTTTCAGCCGCTGCAGAGGGGAACTACAGGGGATTGGTTCCAGTAAATACTGCCTGTCCAGGTTCCAGGGTCGGCAAGAAAGGGATGCTATCTACTTGCCTCCTGCCTGCAATTGATGAGTAGTTCACGATCAACGGGTTACCGACCGCTGCTCCTGGGGGTGTGCAGGTGTGGAACTTTGTGAGCACTAAATACCTTTGCAAAATCCCAGATATTACCCTGTAAAAATTGTAGTGACATCATCGCTGTGCTGCACATAACCTGTGCAGAGCTCTGGGAAGGGCACAGCAGGCCCCACCCACTACAGACTGCAACAAACCACAAGAGGGGGTGGAGACAAGACCAGACACCCTGCACAAGGAGAGAAAGCAGCAGTGAGCGGTCTTTATTACAGAAAAAGTCTCACACTGGATTACTGCACAGATCTGGAAGAAATATACAAAGCACATCAAGATTCCAGTAAGAATAGCCAGCCTCTTGTATTTAGACGGTATTTGTTTACTCCAGAGATAAGCTTTAAAAACACATCATGTAATACAGCCTCACAATTTCACACACCAACTTTTTATCAAATTGGATTTAGAAGTGAAAAAAAAGACAACAGTTTTGCAGCTCTTCATATTTCAGATCCAAACAAGGGATGGTTCTGAAATTAAATCAGAAGGAAACCGCAGTGAAAGAAAAAACAAAATCCCCTGCAAAGCAATGTCATAATGTGCTAGTATGCATTGCATACTAGCACATTATGAGAGACACCTTAAAATGAAGCCCTCCAGCATCACGCTGTCACTGTTGAGAGGGCTTCCATCTTCAGGTTTGCAGCCTCCAGCTACATGAGTGGCAGCCGTGTGGGAGCTGTCGTTTATGGCACGGGCTTTGGAGGTCCTGCACAATATGTTGGACCTTCAGAGTGTATGGGTCGGTGGCATCCCCGGCTACATGCATTCTGAATATTTCCTAAACAGTGCAAGTTTAGGAGATATTCACAGTACCTACAGGTGATCCTTGTTACAGGCTTACCTGTAGGTAAATGATATAAAAGTGTGTTTACTACCACTTTAACCACTTCTCGCCCACCGGCCATCAAATGATGGCTGGACAGCATGGCTCTCATTCTGGGTGGACGTCATATGATGGCCCTCCAGAATGACCCCTTTTGCGTGCCCATGGGGGAGTGCATCGCGACAATCGGTGGTGCGGCGTGTCAGTCTGACACACCATTACACAATCTCGGTAAAGAGCCTCTGACGGAGGCTCTTTACCACGTGATCAACCTTGTCTGACAGACACGAGTAGAGGAGAGCTGATTGGCTGCTCTCCTGATGGGGGGTCTTTGCTGATTGTTTATCAGTGCAGCCCCCCCAGGTCCAACTTAGACCACCAGGGAAATGCCAATCAGTGCCCAGGCAGCTGCCATTCAGTGCCCAATGCCTTCTGGTGCCATCAGTGATGCCTATCAATGCCATCTATCAGTGCCCATCATTGTCCAGCAGTGCCGCCCATCAATGCAGCCTTTCTGTGCCCATGAGTGCCCATCAGTGCTGCATATCAGTGCCCATCAGTGCCACCTCATCGGTGCTGCCTTATCAGTGCCCATTAGTGAAGGAGAAAACTTATTTAGAAAATTTTGTAACAAAGAAATGAAAAACTTTTTTTTTTTCAAAATTTTAGGTCTTTTTTTTTATTTGTTTAACAAAAAATAAAAAAGCAGAGGTGATCAAATACCACCAAAAGAAAGCTCTATTTGTGGGAACAAAATGATAAAAATTCTGTTTGGGTACAGTGTAGCATGACCGCACAATTGTCATTTAAACAGCGACAGCGCTGAAAGCTGAAAATTGGCTTGGGCAGGAAAGGGGTGTAAGTGCCTGGTATTGAAGTAGTTAAGGTTTGTGGCTCAAAGAGGGACTGTCCCTCAGAGGTAGTGACAGTTGGGACCCAAGGCCTCGGTGTAACTTGTAATTTGCAGACCTCTAAAATGATATTAAAAAGTGTTTTACCATCTCAGTGCCTTGTGAATATATATTGAGTTTATTTTAGTTTTTTTTTTCTCCTCTTAACGCTGGTGAAACCAGATACTCCAAAATAGAGGCCGTCCAGGGGCCCAGGCAAGGAGCTCCTGTGAATGAGTGAAGGTCATTGTCTGCCCCCAGAATAAGAGCGGGCCTGCCTCTCCTATTTTATAAAGAGCCAGAACAAAAGAGACGGCCGGGAGGCTCGGAGGGTGGGGGAGCTGTGCGCGTCTGTGAAAAAAACATACAACAAAAGGGCGAATTGTCTCCCGTTCATCAGGTAATCGGAGGATGCGAGTGAAGAAATGTGCTGTAGGCATCGGTTCTGGCAAAAAATAAAATAACGTTACTGGGACATCGGCAAAGTTTCCCTCCTGTCTGTGTCCCAGGAACTGCCGCTACAACCAGGAAACTTTTTGTGGCCTAAAAACATTCAAACATCCCTGGAATTTACCATAAATGTTAGTTTATTCCCATCATCCAACATATCATACAGGTAGGGAGGTGTGATTGGTTCACTGTCTTTGTACAGCACCACGGAATGTGTCTACTCTATATAAATTAGTTTAAATCTGATCTCCGGCCTTCCCTTCAGTCTTGCACAGTTGTACAGGCTCCTGTCCTGTACTGATATTGCTTACTGTGAGCTTCTCACAATGTGCATAAGAAGCTGCAGCAAGTCAGATACAACTCACCCCATTTCCTGGCTTTATCTAAGGCAGGCCATAGATGTTGAAAATTTCCTTCCTGCAACCACAGGTTGCAGGAAAAATATTTGCACGATTCCTGCATTAATACAGAAAGTGTTGACAGGGAAATCCCTCATGCTGAGACATCAGATTCTGGTGGGGGAATCTGTCCCTACACTGCAGCTGCCCCCCAGAGCCCCCCTTTTTCTTACCTGAGCCTGATTGTTCCAGCAACGGAGACAAGCACAGCAGCTCCAGTCGCTGTCTCGGGTCCTCATCTGATAGATTGATAGCAGCAGGAGCCATTGGCTCCTGCTGCTATCAATCCAATCCAGTGACATGGGAGCAAGGGGTCTTGTTTCAATGGACGCAGCAGCAGGACTCAGAAAGTGTCTCTCCATGGCCGTACTTGATGAAGAGGAGAAGCCAAAAAAGGAAGATCGGGGTCGCTCTGTGTAAAACTCTTGCACAGAGGAGGTAAGTATAACATGTTTGTTATTTAAAAAAAGACAAAAACAAATCTTTACAATCACTTAAAAGTAGAAGTCCACCCTAACACTAAAATCTCTAAATCTACAGGCATCCATGATCTAAGACTAACCTATCTAGCCCTGTAAAGAAAAAAACGCTATACATACCTTTTTTTAAGCCGGACCGGTCCCACGATGAGCTGTCAGCGATGGCTTCCCTGTGGAGGTGGGTGCAGAATCCCCATAGTAACTATATGGGTGACGTCACTTCCCATTCATTTCTCAGCTCTTATCAGCTGTCTCCTTTGCAGAGCTTTCACCACTGGAGTCCGCAGTGGCTTCAGACAAGGTATGTATAGCAATTTCTTCTTTACAGGGCTATATAGGTTAGTCTTAGATCGTGGATGCCTATAGATTTTGAGATTTTAATGTTGGGGTGGACTTCCACTTTAATGGTTTGAATCTCCGTCGGTTACTGCTGAACCGGCTGAGATTTGAACCCTGTATGGTCAGCCTTAGGCTCCATTCACATGGATGTTTGTATCTGACCACAGCTTTCCTCCCCAGCCTGACTGTTCTTGGCCCACCCCTTTCATTCATTGGATTTCACTTTTTTGAGTCATGGAGACTCAGCATCTCATGTGGGCATTACTTAGGATGGTCTGCCTGCAAATACAGCTTGCCTCCAAACATTCACTACTCCAGCTCAATATTCAACCGTTGAGGCATCTTGATATTTGCAGAACTCCTCCCCGCTTGCATCAGGGCAAAGGACTATTGAGAGTACTGAGGAAAGGTGCTGCGATGTTTTCAAGAAGCTCTGTACATCACCCTACTGGCCCCTCCCACCAGTCATGATCTGCCTACATTGCATTGTGAAGCACAGAAACCTAGTAAGTCATTCATTCTACAATTAGGTATACAGTAAAACCTTGGATTGCGAGCATAATTCATTCCTGAAACATGCTTGTAACCCAAAGCACTTGTATATCAAAGCAAATTTCCCCATAAGAAATAATAGAAACTCAGATGATTCATTCCACAACCATTTATTCATAAGTCCTTCAGTTTATAGGCCATATAAAAAGATTATAGCAATGTTATCAACTTACATGGTTGCTGATTAATAGAGGCACATCTAAGTATGCAGGGATTTGGGGTAAAGCTGTCCACATAGACCATCCCCCGCACCGCCGGCTCTCACCACTATCAGTCGGCAATCGTGTCCGTGAAGACTACCCTGCAATAGAACATTTTGAAGGCGCTCATGTGGAAGAGAAGACGTCAAGTAGTGGCAGTACGGAAGATGGTCTATGTGGACAGTTTTACCCCAGATGCCTGAATACTTAAATACTTTTATTCATAAAATACTTTTATTCATCAACCATGTAAGTTGCTAAATGTTGTACCTTCATTAAATGTAACCATATTGCTACACTTGGAGGCACCTCTCTTTGGCCCCTTTCACACGGACGATCCGTTCAGGTCCGCCTGTCAGTTTTTCAGGTGGACCTGAACGGATCCTCCATAAAGGTCTATGGAGCGTCGGATGTCAGCGGTGACAAGTCCCCTGACATCCGACCCACTCCGATCCGAAAAAGTGTGACGGTGGTCCGTCGTCACCCGATCTCCCATAGGGGAGAGCGGCGCTGTGACAGGTCCGTCCCTGCGCAGTGACAGACCTGTCATCTTCCTGCTCAGCGGAGATCGCTCTGGCGATTCCCGCTGAGCAAGCGGATATCCACGGGGCGGATCAGCACTGATCCGCCCCGTGTGAAAGGACCCTTTCTCTGTTGTGACATGACGCTACTCTTATATCAAGACATCGCTTGTATTTCAAGTCAAAATTTATGAAAAAAATTTGCTTGTCTTGCTAAACACTTGCAATCCAAGTTTTTACTGTATAATCAAAAACGAAAGATTATTTCAAGTTGTAACTAAAGGCCAAAAAAAAGTTACATTTTGGATAAAGTAAGGGAGTGTTATAACCTCTATCAGGTTTGTTTTTTTCTTTTTTTGCCATCTGGGGAGATTTCCCTGAAAATCCCTCCAAAGTGAGTTTGTCACCAGAACTAGTGTCCCCATTGGGAGATTTCCCCTCCTGTTGTGTTGTGATGCCAACCCAAAAATGTATTTTACTGTCACTTTCAGTCATAATGGTAAACTACAAATAGAGAGGGTGAATCTCCCTAACCTAGTCATAGGCAACAATAAAAACTGACAGGGTTTCTAATTCCTCTACACTATCCAGCACTAAAAAAAAAAGTTTAGCCTTTAGTTATACTTTTAATATTTCATTAAATGTTGATGAGACAGGAAAGAAGGTCAGATGTTTCTTGTAGTTGGCCACCAGGTTTGCACACATCTCAGGAGGGATTTTGTCCCACTCCTCTTTGCAGATCCTCTCCAAGTCATCAAGGTTTCGAGGCTGATGTTTGGTAACTCAAACCCTCAGCTCTCTCCACATATTTTCTATAGGATTAAGGTCTGGAGACTGGCTAGGCCACTCCAGGACTTTGATGTGCTTCTTGAGCTACTCCTGTGTTGCCTTGGCCGTTTGTGTTTTGGGTCATTGTCATGTTGGAATAACCATCTATGACCCATTTTCAATGCCCTTGACAGGAGGTTCTCAACCAAGATTTGACGGTACATGGCTGTCCATCGTTCCTTTTGATGCTGTGAAGTTATCCTGTCCCCTTAGCAGAAAAACACCCCCAAAGCATAATGTTTCCACCTCCATGTTTGATGGTGGGGGTGGTGTTCTTGGGGTCATAGGCAGCATTCCTCCTCCTCCTCCAAATATGGCTGGTTGAGTTGATGTCAAAGAGATAGATTTTGGTCTCATTTGATCACAACACTTTCACCCAATTCTCCTCTGAATCATTCAGATGTTCATTAGCAAACTTCAGACAGGCCTGTACATGTGCTTTCTTGAGCAGGGGGACTTTGCAGGCGCTGCAGGATTTCAGTCCTTCACGGAGTATGGTGTTAACAATTGTTTTCTTGGTGACTATGGTCCCAGCTGTCTTGAGATCATTGACAAGATTTTCCTGTGTAGTTCTGGTCTGATTCCTCACAGTTCTCATGATCATTGAAAGTCCACAAGGTAAAATCTTGCTGAAGCCCCATATTGAGGGAGATTTGACAGTTATTTTGTGTTTCTTACATTTGTGAATAATCGCACTAACTACTGTCACCCTCTCACCAAGCTGCTTGGCGATGGTCTTGTAGCCCATTGCAGCCTCGTGTAAGTCTACAATCTTGTCCCTGACATCCCTGGACAGCTCTTTGGTGTTGGCCATGGTGGAGAGATTGGAATCTGATTGATTGCGTCTGTGGACAGGTGTTTTTTATACAGGTAACAAGCTGAGATTAGGAGCACTCCCTGTAAGGAAGTGCTCCTAATCGCAGTTTGTTACCTGTATAGAAGACACCTGGGAGCCAGAAATTTTGCTGACTGATAGGAGATGAAATACTGACTTCACTCATTAAAATGAAAATCGATTTATAACTTTTTTGAAATGTGTTTTTCTGGATATTTTTGTTGTTGTTCTGTCTCTCACTGATAAAAAAAAAAAAAACTACCAGTAAAATTATAGATTGATCATTTCTTTGTCACTGGGCAAAAGTACAACAGCAGGGGATCAAATACTTTTTTCCCTCTCTGTAAGTAAATGAGAATCAAATTTTTTTTGTTACAAAAATAAACTTTCCCCTATTGTGTTCCCACTCCCTGCACTGTGCAAATCCTGTAGACTCTTTCATTGATCTTCCTGTGGATGTCTGTGTGCTCCAGCAGCAGCTGAACATCACCATTTTACTGCACTGACTAAGTGGGACATGTTTCTATAATAAAGCTGAACTCCGTACAGTCTGTCCATCCAGCCCTGAGATTTACACAGCTCTATCACACACCACACCCCTGTCTGGCAGGGTAGGTGATCAATGGCGGGGGGGGGGGGGGGGGGGGTTGTTGGGACTTTAAATGAAGCATAAGCCAGGGTGCTTCCATCCCTTCCATGTGCTTCCATCCCTGTACATAATAACTTTTCAAAAGGGAAAAATGGGACTTTAAATGAGGTGCGTGAGAGATGGCTGGTAACATGATTAAAAGTCAAAACTGTTAAATAAAACTTACAGGTCTTGTCCCTCCCCCAGCCTGAGACTGGACAGTGAAAGGAGAAGCAGCAGACTCATCCCGCTGTCAGTCTGCTCCCTCCTCCTGTTGTTGTTTTGCTTTGTGCACTGGTCCAAATTAGTGGAGGGGGGATTATGGTGTGGGGTTGTTTTTCAGGGGCTGGGCTTGGCCTGGCCCCTTAGTTCCAGTGAAGGGAACTATTAAGGTGTCAGCATACCAAGACATTTTGGACAATTTCATTCTACCAACTTTGTGGGAACAGTTTGGGGATGGCCCCTTCCTGTCCCAACATGACTACACACCAGTGCACAAAGCAAGGTCCATAAAGACATGGATGAGCGAGTTTGGGGTGGAGGAACGTGATTGGCCTGCACAGAGTCCTGACCTCAACATGATAGAACACCTTTGGGATGAATAAGAGCAGAGACTGCAAGCCAGGCCTTCGTGTCCAACATCAGTGCCTGATCTCACAAATGCACTTCTGGAAGAATGGTCAAACATTCCCATAAACATACTCCTTGTGGACAGCCTTCCCAGAAGAGTTGTTAAAGCTGCAAATGGTGGGCCAATTCAATTTTGAACCCTCCGGGCTAAGATTGGGATGCCATTAAAATGTATGTGCATGTAAAGGCAGGCATCCCAATACTTTTGGTAATATAGTGTACCCTCTATTTGGCACCCAGGACCCAGATATAGGAGGTCTAGATGTGAACACGACAAAACACAGATCACCCTGCCCAGTCCTTTAATCCTTTCCTCATGAAATTTGTGTCTTTATCTTCTGAAGGATTTTCCAGACGACGGTTGGGGGTGTTAATTAGCAATCGTTAGGCCACATTTTACATAGTCATGTAGGAAGTTTGCACGCAGTTATTCGCAGTTGGATGTTTGAGGATCTTTTCTGTCAATGGGCCTCACAAGTGTTGGAGTCTGGGATAATATTTACTTGTGCAGTGCCTTTTGCCGTCACACCCAACGCTGTCTCCTGTAGGGTGATAAGTCAGAAGATTTGCAGGGATTACACAAGGAGACTAATTACTAGCAGTCAATGTCCTGCTGCTGCACTGGAGCTGGTGTCAGTGGTAAGCACTCACTGAAGGGAAGATTCCTGACCAATTCAAGACACACTCCATCCAGGTGACACTCAACGTCCAGGGAGTTAGAGGGACATTGGGTAAAGTGGATATTGCTTTACATTCACAAGCTGCTATTATACATTTAAATAGCTCTGACACATTCCATGGTGATGTACAGTGAACACCAAGGCAGTCACATCAGTCTCCACACCGGAGGAACTTGCAGTCTAATATCCCTCTACGGTCATGCACTATTATTGTATATTTATATAGACTGACATCTACTATATTATCAAAAGTATTGTGACACCTGCCTGTATACACACACACTCTCACTCTCTTTAATGGCATCCCAGTCTTAGTGTGTAGGGCTCAATATTGAGTTGGCCCACCCTTTGCAGCTATAACGGCTTCAACACTTCTGGGAAGGCTGTCCACAAGGTTTAGCAGTGTGTCTATGGGAATGTTTGACCATTCTTCCAGAAGTGCATTTGTGAGGTCAGGCACTGATGTTGGACAAGATGGCCCGGCTCACAGTCTCGGCTCTAATTTATTCCAAAGGTGTTCTGTCGGGTTGAGGTCAGGTCTCTGCGCAGGCCACTCAAGTTCTTCCACCCCAAACTCGCTCATCCATTTCTTTATGGACCTTGCTTTGTGCGCTGGTCTAAATTGTTTGGTGGAGGGGTGATTATGGTGTGGAGTTGATTTTTAGGGGTTGGGCTTGTCCCCTTAGTTCCAGTGAAGGGACCTCTTAGGGCATCAGCATACCGAGACATTTTGGACAATTTCATGGTTCCATCTTTGTGGGAACAGTTTGGGGATGGTCCCTTCCTGTTCCAACATGACTGTGCAGCAATGCACAAAGCAAGGTCCATAGAGACATGGATGAGTGAGTATGAATAGCATGTAATACACCATTTACTGATAGTATTTTATGATGTGGGTTTAGTGACACCTTACAGATTTCCAAAAAGTTACTCAGTGATTACATGTGTACATTAGTGGACAAGCAACCATCTCGCATGTGTGTAACCATTTGGATGTGTAGTTACAGGCCAACAGCCGTTGCATATGACTTTTTTTTTTTTTTTTGGTAAAGATGTCTTTAGTAGACTACCTTGGAGCAAGCAGTTAGCAGGGTAAAGCAGGAATTTAACTTGCAAAAAGCTTGTTTACAGCTACAGCAGTAGATGTTTTCTCTCAGAATTATGTGGTCAACACTCCTTGGTTGGAATTGAAGGGTGCTTAAAGGTTTCCAGAAAGTTACTCAGTAGTTACATGCATGCATCAGTAGATGAGCAACCATCTCTGCAAGTATGTAACCACTCAGATGTGCAGTTACAGGTGAACAGCCCTGGCATCTGACAGCCTGTCATTAATTTGTACAGTCTGTCATTGAATAGTGCCTCCTGGGAATGGTAATACATTACATAGTTGGTAAGGATGAATAATGACACTAGTCCATCCAGTTCAACCTGTGGTATGTGTGTGTAAGTTTATGTCAAAACAAATTCTTATATCCCTGTATGTTGAAACCGTTAAGATGTCCATCTAATTGTTGTTTTTTAAACTATCGATGCTCCCTGCTGATACCACTTCTTGTGGAAGGGAGTTCCACATCCTTACTGCTCTTGACAGTGAAGAACCCTCTATGCTGTTTAAGATTAAACCGCTTCTCTTGCAGTTTCAGTGAATGGCCACATATCTTTTTAAACTCCCTCGCACTGAAATGTTTTTTTCCCTATGCTAGAGTCACCAGTAAGGTATTTTTTTTGTCACATCTCCTCTCAAGTGTCTCTTCTCCAGTGAGAATATGTTTAGTGTTTGTAGTCATTCTTTATAACGGAGGTCCTCTAGTCCGTTTATTAGCTTTGTTGCTCTTCTCTGGACTTTTTCTAGTTGCAGCACATCCATCTTGGGTACTGGTGCCCAGAACTGGACAGCGTACTCCAGGTGCAGCTGGACCAGAGTCTTGTAGAGTGGCAGAGTTATAGTTTTATCTCTGGAGTAATACCCATTTTTTATGCATGTCAATATTCTGCTGACTTTGCTTGCATCCAGCTCTGCATTGCATGCTGTTGCTAAGCCTGTCATCTACTAGGACCCCTACCTCTTTTTCCATCTGGGCTTCCTTCAGAGGTTCACCTCCCTAGTGAGTTACTTGCGTTCGTGATTTTAGCACCCAAATGCATTACTTTGAATTTTTCAACATTAAACCTCATTTGCCATGTGGCTGCCCACCCATGTTACATTATTGAGATGTTTATTGGTATAAAGGGGCCCCATAAATACTTTGTAAAATTTTTTTGGATATGATACACATGCCTAATGTGTGTACAAAACCTACTTTATCAGCTTCTATGAAGAAGAGTGCTGCCATCTAGATAGAGGAAGGCCTATGGATGTGGGGTATTTGGATTTTGCAAAAGTATCTGATACAGTTCCCCAAAAGTGTTTACTGTACAATCTGAGGTTTGTTGGCATGTACCATAGGGTGAGTACATGGACTGAAAACTGTCTACAGGGGTCAGTCCAAAGGGTCATGATAAATGGCAAGTACTCGGAATGGTCTGGTGTGGAAAGTGAAGTCCCCCCTGGGATCTGTCCTGGGACCAATCCTGTTTAACTTATTCATAAACAATCTAGAGGATGGGATAAGTTAAGCAGGGCAATAACTTCTACGCAGGATGTGGAAACCTTGCAAGAAGACCTAAACAATATAATGGGGTGGGCAACTACATGGCAAATGAGGTTTAATGTTGGAAAAACGTAAGGCAATGCATTTGGGTGCCAAGGACGCAAGCGCAAGTTACTGGCTAGGGGGAGAACATCTGGGGGAATCTAGGTCGGAAAAGGACCTGGGGGTCCTAGTAGATGACAGGCTCAGCAATGGCATGCGATGCCAGGCTACCGCAAGCAAAGCCAACAGAATATTCACATGCATTAAAAAGGGGATTCACTCCAGAGATAAAATGATAATTCTCTCGCTCTACAAGTCTCTGGTCCGGCCGCATCTTGAATATGCCATCCAATTCTGGGCACCAGCCCTCAGGAAGGATGTGCTGGAACTGGAGAGAGGGCAACAAAGCTAATTAAAGCGGGGTTCCACCCTAAAGTGGAACTTCCGCTGATCGGAACCCACCCCCCCTCCGGTGTCACAATTCGCACCTTTCAGGGGGGAGGGGGGTGGAGATACCTGCCAAAGACAGGTATTTACACCCACTTCCGGGCATAGACTCCCGTGGGAGTCTATGCCTCTTCCTGTCCTGCCGCGCTGTCTGCTGGGACACACACGGGTCCCAGAGACAGCGCGGACAATTCCTATTGCGCTGCGCGACTCGCGCATGCGCAGTAGGGAACCGGGAAGTGAAGCCGATTCGCTCACCTAGAATGGTGGCGGCAGCAGCCGAGCGATCGATCGGCCTCGGCTGCCGGCATCACTGGACCCCGGGACAGGTGAGTGTCCATTTATTAAAAGTCAGCAGCTGTAGTATTTATAGCTGCTGGCTTTTAATATTTTTTTCCCCAGTACAGTCCCGCTTTAAGGGAATATAGGACCTTAGCTATGGGGAAAGACTACAAGCATTGAACTTTTTCTCTTTGGAGAGGAGATGCTTCAGAGGGGATACGATATCAATGTACAAATACTGTACTGGCGACCCTAGCATAGGGAAAATTTTGTGAAAGGGAATTTAAAAAGACACGCGGCCATTCACTAGATTTGGAACAGAAGCGGTTTAACCATAAACTGTGTAGAGGGTTCTTTACTGTCAGAGCGGTAAGGATGGGTAATGCTCTTCCACAAGCACAGCAGGGAGCGTTGATAGTTTCAAAATACTATTAGATGGGCACCTCAAGGACCATAACATGCAGGGGTATACGATGTACTATTGACATATACACACATCATAGGTTAAACTGGATGGAATGTCTTTTTTTCAACCTCACCAACTATGTAGCATAGAGCTTTACCAAGATGCACCATGCAGAGGCAGGGGCCCTCCAGAATACAACATCGGTAATGTTTTTATATATTGTCCATTCTTCTGAGGGACCAATGGAGATCCTATTGACTTTTTAATAACATTTTCTTGAGCAAGGCTGGCTTTAATGCATTTTTTTAATTGAATTACTTCTAAGTCTTATTAATTTCTGGATTATTAAACTTTTTTTTATTATTATTATTGCGTTTCATAATATCTATATCGCGTGTCTCTCTCTCGGGCCCAGAAACAGAGAGTGAATATGTTTTTTGTTCGAGGGTTTTCAGTCTTCGTGAAACATTTATGAACATCTTCAGCCATGGCGTCTCTTTGCCTCCCGCTAAGATCTGAATGCCGTAGCTCAGGGTCACTTTAAGATGAAAAAATAATAAATTTAAGAACAGCACCTGGTCCCACTTTGCTTTGTTAACGGACAACCTTGGGCCATCCCGCCGCTCTTGCCAGGGAGTAAGCGGCCGGTTTAGCCGCCCGGGCGAACACGACGCAGTTCTCGGAAGAGGCCTCTCAGCCTAAGGCGGGCTCATTCTCTAGCGCTGTGATGGAAAATTCTGCCCGGTGCCATTTCAAATCTTCCCAGCCTAGAAGAGGCACATCCGGCTCTCTTCACACAATAAAGGCAGAAAAAGGAATACAGGCTATTAAAAGCATGGCCTGTCAGCTAATTTGCAGCTTTTCTTGCAGATAAACAATTTGTGAAGCCATCACTCTACACCGTTCACCTCTCTGTCTCTTTCCTATTCCCTTGACTTATCCAGGTCCGTTTGGGCTAAAATTGATTTTATTTGTTCTATCGGCCTGGTGGAAAAACTAGCACAATAACTATTTTTTTTTTTCCCCGGAAAAAAAAAAGAAAAACACAAAGCAACAGCACAAAAAAAAAAAACCTCAAGAATGAAAAGAAAGGCAAAATTAGCCGTTAGCAGTCAGCACTCTCTCCTGAAATGTCTCTAGACTAGCAAGCTGAATTTATTGTATGAAACAAGGAGATGTAATGTGGAGGTGCACTGACTCCCTCATTATCACTGTAAAAAAGGGGAGTCGGAACGCGCGGTGAAAAAAAAAAAAATTAAATTTTAATAATGCTAGTGATATTTCCTAAATCTTTTTTGACAGAAAGATTCTCATTATTTTTATCTTGTCTCCTAGTCGGCTTTTTTAGTGGCTTGTCGCAAATGGCCTTCACAGCTCGGATTGTTTTGCCTGGCGCGGCTGAAAAACTCATCTAGACTCTGTGCGTGGCCGCCATGCGTTGGCGACACGTCCCGGGCCGCATGTATATTTAAACTGTGGGGATTCGCTGATGTAAATTCATTGATCCTTTCAATATTTATGCCGTTCTGGAAAAAGTGCAAAATAAATAAACAAGAGATGCTCATCACAGGTGTCTTGCTGTTTTAATACACAGTGTTAAATTTTCATCTATAGAGTTAGGAGGAATTAACTACAGGAAGACAAAATATTACAATGTCTGCCTTATCAGAGTCCTCTTGTCTTCATACCTCTTTTATCCAAAAATCTTAAGTGTTACTTTGTGCTGACAATTCTGCGTCTTCTTCTTTTTACCTCTCCTTTTGAAATGCTCTCCTCTCCTGCAATAATCTGCACCACTGGAGGACTCTGCTCCTTCCTCTACCCAACTCTCCTCTCCTGAAATACTCTGCTCCTTCCTCTATCTAAATCTCCTCTCCTGAAATACTCTTCTCTTCTGAAGGACTCTTCTTCCTCCTCTAACTCTCTGCTCCTGAAATACTTTGCTCTGCTGGAGGACTCTGCTTAACGTCCTTAACGTAAAATGTATATATGCGCATCAGTCAACTCCACTGTTCTGTGCTGAGAGCACAATCCCTGTGTCACCTGTGACTGGGAGCCAATGGTAGGGGCCCTTAATCATATGACAGCCAATTATAGTGATCCCATGATCGGGAAGCCCACCTCCCTGCTTTCAGAACCCCTGATGCCAAGAGGTTAATGAACACATAACCGCATATATTTTGGGTTTTTGTCTACTTGGGTTTCATCTCTGCTCCTTCTCTTACCCCCCCCCCCCCACCTAAAAGTGGAAGATCTCTTTAAAGTGTTGCTAAACCCAGGACCCTGCATTCACTATATCTAGTCTCCCACAGTACACAGAACATGGAAATGCAATTATTTTAGTGAATATAAACTGCTAAGTAGCTTTTTTCCTCCGTAGTATAAAGCAGGATGACTTATTTCAGTGTGCGGCTGAACACTGGTTAAAATGTATAGAAGGAGCTTTCATTTTCCTCTGACTGTCCTATAAGGCTGCAGTACCCCTGACCCTCTGTCTGGATAGTGCTGATCTGATCTGATCTGATTACAGCTCAATTCTGAGCTGATCACAAGCACCCTCCACCCCGAAAAAAAAAAACACACCAAACTGAGCATGTGCAGAGTGCCCCCTGAGGCTCTGTTCTATCAGCAGAAAAATTGGGGACAGTAAAAGAAAGGGGGATCAGAGAAGACAGGATCAAACAGCCTTGTTTACACAATGCAGATGATTAACCCCTTAGGTTCCACAGTGAGTATAACAAGCATGCTTTACTGTATAAACACATAGATTTTACTGTTGTGGGTTTAGTAACACTTTAACCTGTAAGTGTGTTTTTTATATTTTGCTTAGAAATACAAACTCAGCACAGATAACTCCGTAGTGACCATTGAACCCTGAACGTCAGGGCAGCCATTTAGCACAGCTTTTTGTGTATTGTTTCAGTGCTGCGTCATATCTGACTTTATCATCCCTGTGTCATGAAACGTTATTGGGGGCCGTCCCGACCCTGTGAGCCCCCAGAGTTCTCAGGCCCTGTGTAACGTGGCTCTTTGCTAATTGTCAAGATAGTTGTTCCCATGGCATTGCAATGTACAAGCAATACATCATTATTCATGGCTGGTCAATCAGTCAGTAAGACGAGAGCAAGATATTAGCGTGAACCTGTGCGAATGTCGCGCTCTGGCTCGCTAATGAATGCAGAACTGCAGGAGGGTTAAACACTTTAAGCATCTTTAATTTAGCGGCTGCAAAGTACATCCAGAAAGTTTTCTTTGTATGCGGGTAGCTGGGTCACAGCAGAGTTCTGGTCGACCCTCCATAGGAACTTGGCCTTGCTTATTACCAGTGTCTGAAAAGAGCAATGTTTGTGTTGCCTTTATTTACCAATCAAATTCTTCCATATATTGTCCCATTAGAGTACCTGACATTGGGTAGTTTTGAGAGGTAGAGAGAGTCTTTGGAGGGTTAAAAATTAACTATAGTAAAGAGTAGCGCAAGTTCACACACCAATTTAAAATCTAAAGTGCTAATATATCAAAATATATACATGTGAATCAAAAACAAGTGCTCTACACATATACTTATTACACCTAAATAAATGTGTGCAAATATGCAAACTAAGTGCAAATGCAAAATTGTGCATGAACAGACATCTGTGCAAAATCTACAATAACATTGCTCAAGTGCTTATATAGTAGACTCCCAAAATAAAAATAATTGGGGGACATGAAAAACAATAATAGTGTTCAAAAAGTGTCCGTTATAGTGCTGAATTTCCACAAGATCTTCACAAAAAATCACCAAGTGCTCCAACACAGAGTGAGTCCTTGGCCACTTTCACTAAATAAAACTCACCAGATCAATCTGCTAGTAAAGCTATAAACCAGAAAATAAGCCCAATCTCTCCCAGTGATCATCAAGTGTGTTTCTTTCTCCTTATAGGCATCAATCAGAATCCCATCTCATAAGTGATAACATCCAATGTGGAAGATAAAAAGAAGGAAGGAGGCCCCATAGTGTAAAAACATAACAAGCTTTATTAAAAGTTGTAAACATTCCACTTACGTGTTCAGAGCACCTACCCGGCACTAGGGAGATCATGCTCAGCTCAGATGGTCATTCCCCTCCCGTCATTCCCCTCCCGTCATGCCACGAACCACGAGCTCCGACCAACATACGCAATACAGTCCATGTCCTTGCCCCGCCCTACGCACGTTTAATCCTCGCGGTCTGGTGATCCGTGAGGACATCACGTGATGTGTGTATATCACTTGTTTTTGATTCATCTGTGTGTGTGTGTGTGTGTGTGTATATATAAATATATTCACACTTTACATTTTAAATGACTTGATCGCTGGGAGAGTTTGGGTTTATTTGCTGGTTTATAATTTTACCAGCAGATTGATCTGGTGAGTTTGATTCAGTAAGAGTGGTGAAGGACTCGTGCTGTGGTGGAGCTCTTGGTGATTTTTTTGTGAAGATCTTTTGGAAATTCATCACTATAATGGGCACTTTTTAAACACTATTCTTGTTTTTTCGCATCTCCTAATTATTTTGTTTTTTTATTTTTTGGAGTCTACGGATTACTATATGAGAATTTGAGCAATGGTATTGTAAATTTTGCACAGATGTCTTCTTCATGCACAATTTTGCATTTACACTTTGTTTGCATATTTGCACAAATTTAGGTATAATAAGAATTGTTTTGATTCACCTGTGTGTGTGTGTGTGTGTGTGTATATGTGTGTATATATATATATATATATATATATATATGTATATATATATATATGTTAGTACTTTAGATTTTAAATTGGCATGTGGATTTGCCCTAGTCTTACTATAGTTAATTTTGTTTACTGATATTATCAATAATTGGAGCAGCAGCAGTCCATTAGATTATTCTAGGCACACTCACCTGTGACGCTGTAATGTAATTTCGGAGGGTTCAAGCCTTTGTAGTTTTTGCATTCTATTGGTCTATCGTTGTTTACATCAACATTTATTTTTTGAATGTGAGTAGTCCTCTGCGCTACTATATACTAGAATAATTAAATAAATGTAGTGAATCACCCACATTAACTTCAAAGGGAATTGCTGCAATACCTAATGTATTTACAACTACACATGCATAAGTAAGATTTATAAGTGGTCTTGCACTATTCCTTGGTGAATAATGATCAGTGATTAAAACATATAATAAATGTATCCAATAATGTGGATAAACAAACAGTCCAAAAAAAGTGATTGATATCCAAATCAAAATGTGATGTCCAGTCAACTGATGGAAATCAAGTGCTCAAGTTATTATTGATGATCGGTCCTTTAATAGAATACTCCCACAAATTTTGTATACTTAAACCAACACCTCAGTGCTCACAGGACTATCACCTCATATGCACATGTCAAGAGCCTTTGATCAAAATCCAATATGGGTTTAATGATCCTTCCTCCCAGGACCTCCTCCGTATCTCCTCTGTCTACAGTCAAGGATCCAGACTCCTAGGACTCCAGTTTCATATGTGGGGGTGAAATAGACAATATACCTCCAATAGTGTGATAATGTTTACAATAAAACCATTTAATAAAAAGGTGATCACGTGCTGACATCAAAGCACAATAAAAATGAACATCGAATAGTAAAAACAATGGTGTTTTCTGCCTCTCGCGTCACTTCGGTCCGCTGTACGCTCTGACCTTTCCCTACGCGTTACGTCATGTCAACTGGGGAATTTGAGATCTATAAAGAAGAGTGAACCAAAATCCCTCCTGAGATGTGTGCGAACCTGGTCACCAACTGCAAGAAACATTTTGCGTCTGTGCTTGCCAAAAAGTGTTTCTCCTCCAACTACTAAGTCATGTTTGCTTGGGGATCAAATACTTATTTTACTCACTGAACTGCAACTCAATTTATAACATTTGTATCGTGTTTTTTTTTTTTTTTTTTTTTGGATTTTTGATTAATATTATGTCTCTATCATTTAAATACACCTATGATAAAAAAATTATAGACCCTTCATTTCTTTGTTAGTGGGCAAACTTACAAAATATACAGAGGATAAAATAATTATTTTCCCCATTGTATGTAAACCGAAACCCTCAAATCTCATAGAAGCTTTAATATGTTAATGTAATTTAATTCTGCAGGTTTCATCAAAACCCCTGGTGATCCTGCCATGAAGGTCATTGTTCAGTCACTTCCTGTTATAGGGTGACAACGCTCTGTTCATGTCTCCCAATTCTGCTCCTGCATTGTCCCCCATCGCAGGGGCTTCCAGTATAGCCTACAAATGCTTATTTCAACACACATTACACAAACGTGGTCTGCTGTTGTCGCTTTTGGGAAACCCAACGTGAGAAATGCCATGCCAGCCATCAATAAGATGCAAGAACGGGTGGCAAAGGTTAAAGGAGGTATTTTATTAAAAAATAAAAATAAATTTGGGCTCTACAGTGGTTTTTTTGTTTGTGCCTCACTAGTAGGTTAGCTGTATATTGTTAGATTGATTCCCAATTTGCTTTGATTGTTTTTTGTTGTAGCTTCACTTTGTTCCTTGGCCATTGTTGATATTCGTAAATGCAAGGAAACCTGATTTAACTTTTCTTGCTTACTTGGGGAGCTCTTTAGCTGGCAATGCATTTGGCGCTTCAAGGGAGTCATCAAATGTTTGATTACAATTTTTTTTGTTAAGATCACCAAGTACTAGAACAAATAAAATGATGATATTGATGGGCTGCAAATCGATGGGATTGAACTTTCCCTAATGAAACATAGCTGAAAAATCTGATTGCCTTAAAAAAATTGCTGTATTTTTTTGAGTTTTCAGTTTGATCTTTGAATAAGTTGTATTGAAGCTGACAAATTTATTTCTCAGTTTCAGCATTCCAATTGACTAAATTCTGGTGGATGATCGATTACTTTGTTTCTTGCAATTAGTTGCAATCGTATATGCCATACTCATGAACTGAAAGTGGTTGAAAATGTGTATGGCCAGCTTTCATGTCTTTAGCTATATATTTGACCTTTGGCCATTATCTAAAGCTGTCAAGCTGTCCATAAAGTTGGCAGTTTTGGAAATTTTCCATTCATCTTCCATATATATATATATCTCAAAAAATGGAACAGTCCACCCTAATTCACCATCTCCAGTTTTAATCGCTTCCCAGTTCCAAGTCACCAGGTGGCTGAAATTTAGATAAAATCTGATTGAAATCACAGCTATGCCTCTAAAAAGGCATTTTGATCAATTTCCACCAAATGATTGATCATTTGGTTGCTCAAAGCCAGAAAACAAACTATGGCTGGCAGATAGCCAGCACTACTGCACTAGCTGAATGGCACTGGCTTTTATGGCAGAGTGCAACGTGGCTTGACGTTCAAGATATGTGTCACTGTGCCTATCCAAGCCCCCTTATTTACAGTCTCTCCCCTGCATCCCAAGTACCCAGCTCCTCAATGACTTTTGTTTTTCTGTGTTCTCTAGAGATAAGATTCCACCCCCATGCTTCCCACCTGCCAGAGTCAATAACTACTTCTGCCCCAAGTGTACTTCAAAGTCTTCATGCCTCTTGTGCCTCGTTGTTGCTCCAATGTCTGCAAGCTTCCTGTGCCTCAGTGTGCCAGTTCATCCCTGTACACGCTTGTCCCTCCAGTTTACCCCCCCCCCCCCCCCGGTGTGCTTATGTGACTCCTATGTTGCCACACAACTTTAGGTACGCACCCACTCACAAAATTATACAAACAAGTGGCAACCACCTCAACTTATAGCTAGCCTTTGTAGTAAGGTGCACATGCACACACATCACAAGCACTTGCCAGCTAGCTTGCAAAACAGCCAAATTGACTTTGTCTAACAAGTCACGTTAAAAACGGAGGGTTTTATTTGCACACATTTGCAAATATATGCGTAAGCCACAGTGCCTACTTCAAGGTTCCTCTGTATACTGCGGTCCTAACACTATACATTTTAGAGTCTCCAAGTTGAAGCACATATAGCAGTGGAAGATTAAGGGCAGATTTGTCTGGAGGGAGCCCACCCCTCCTTAAAGTCACAGGGACCCATGTGACATCCAACAAGAGCTCAATGGCAGCTGAAGGCATCCAATGCATCCCCTCATCAAATTCAAGCAACTATAACCTCCACCTGCTATAACTCAGACTGCCCAGATACTACAGTGTGTCCCTATGCCTCTTGCACACCTCTGTGTGCCCCTTTGACTCCTGTGTTACCACATCACTTTAGATACATTCTTCCATCAGTAGATATGGGTTCCCATCACACATACAAAAGACGATTGCAAAGCATTTCCTCCTATAATCACTATGAGGAGCACTACTTATAAACGTCACTTATCTGCTTTCTAATGACACCTTGGGCTTTACAGAATTCCAAGGTGCATGTATATTACAATGGTGTGAGATATGAAATGATTGGCCATGTTAGCAGTGGCATGTCAGGATCATCCACTGTAGTCAGTAAAAGTTGTTTCTGTGGCTTTCAAACCTTTTCTTATTGTCCCGTTGAATACAGATGAAGAAGAATCAGTTTGTATCATTCAGTGGCTTCCAGTGTGCTCTCACTGTGACTGCTGATATATTACCAGCATTAACAGACATTCATACACTTGACCTCTTGGACAAACTGTCCTGACACTATCGTCCATCATGTGTCTTACCAAAGCACCTCTCTCCTCTTGGATACATCTGTAGTTCATGTAAAAGGTGGGGAGAGTCTGCTTTTCATGTGTATGTACCAGTCATGTCTTTGAAGGAAATTAATTCTAAGAAATCTTTGAAATATTACCTAAAAACAAATTCCCAAGCGACATAGACAGCGTTACAAAGAATTTTACCTGCAAGCTTTTGAAACGCCACATAACTTTTTTTCTTTAAGAATTTAATATTTGAACAATGCTTGGAAAAGCAACCTAATATGTTGTTTTAAAGTGTGCATCTTTAATAGCTTAAAATCCAATCATGTTAATGTAATTTCAAAAGTCCATTTCCATTATTAAAAGAAATAAATAAACATATATTTCCAGCCGATTGTCCATTTAAAAAAAAAATTCTTAATGAGTCTGCATAGCATTGTAGCCATGATCATTGGATCACAGGTGTAATGCCAGGCTTCTGCAGACTCTCCCAGCTCCTTGTTCATTCAAAGGTGTGGACTTTCAGTTAGAGAACTGTAGGTATCAATGGACTACAAGTGTGGGCATCATAACACTTGTGTTTCATTGAGAACTACAGGTTGGTTTGTAGAAGTGGCAGACGGGACTAGTAGTTTATTCATTCACAGATTGGGCTGAGCCCCACACAGATAGTTAGATTTAAAAAATGACTGCTGCTGTGGGGGAGACCAATCCCTATGCACTGTCAGTTTGAGGGTGAGGGTTGGGGGAATCTGATTTGCATTATGTTTCATGTTATACTGTAAAGATGGGTGCAACATGGTCCAAAGGTGGTGTTCTCTTTTAAATCAGCAACTTTCTTTACAGTAATGCTTGGTGATCCTGTTGTATATGTTCTTGTTCAGGTACTTCCCATTATAGGATGATAATGTTCTATCCCTTCATCTCAACTCTGCTGCTATGTTGTTATCCTGTCTCATGGGCTACTGATGAAGGCTGCAAGTGGTAATTTCAGGCATGGTCCTCTGTTGTCACAATCAGGAAACCCACCATGAGAATCCCCGCCCATTTGTGTATGACCAACTACGCAATGGAATATGCCCTGACCGCAATTGATTGGGTGGCAGTGGGAGGGAGTGACCGTTTCTTTATGGGTTTGGTCCAATCCCAAGTTCAGAACAAACCTAGGCTTATCCCTATACAAGGGCACCGAGATGCAACAAGGATTAAAAAAGATGAAAGCAAGTATTTTTATTTTATTTAAAAAAAATGGCATTTGCTTTTTTGGTGACATTAAATAGTAAAAAAAAATCACAAAGCAAACAAAATATCGTTCAGGTTAACGTCTAATTTAAAGGTACATGGCTACTAGAGAGGAAGAGCAGGTGTGTGTACTTTGCTTGCGTGCTTTGCTCTAAAGGAGTGTCCTTAATTTCGCATCTCACACAGTTCAGTGATCTTGTGTTTCAAGAGGGGTTAGTGCAGCCTTTTTTAACCAGGATGCCTTCAGGTTTCTTCAGGGGTGACTTGGAAAAATGCCTAAAAATTGCCCAAAAATAACGTTCTTGCCGACGGGATCCTAACAATCAATGACATTATTGGTTGATAAGGAGGAGATTGGGTGCCTGCACAACATCCTTGTTTGCCTCTCCCTCTCTATCAGCACTGATGAAACATTAGCTGAAAGAGGGAGAACAGCTGAGGGAGAAGAGAAACATTGGAATACTAGTCAGTACAAGTGTGCAAAGGTGTTTTTGCTTTGTAAAATAAAACATCTTTTAAAGCGGGACTGCACTGCAGAAAAAAATATTAAAAGCCAGCAGCTACAAATACTGCAGCTGCTGACTTTTAATAAATGGACACTCATCTGTCCCGGGGTCCAGCGATGCCGGCACCCGAGGCCGATCGAACACTCGGCTTTCGGCTGCTGCCGCCACCATTCTAGGTGAAGGAATCAGGAAGTGAAGCGAAGCGGCTTCACTTTCCGGGTTCCCTACTGCGCATGCGTGAGTCGTTCAGCGCAATAGGAATTGTCCGCGCTGTCTCTGGGACCCGTGTGTGTCCCAGCAGACAGCGCACAGGGACAGGAAGAGGCATAGACTCCCGTGGGAGTCTATGCTCAGAAGTGGGTGTAAATACCTGTCTTTGACAGGTATCTGCACTCCCTCCCCCCTGAAAGGTGCCAATTGTGACACCGGAGGGGGGGGTTCCGATCAGCGGAAGTTCCACTTTAGGATGGAACCCCTTGGGTGTCCTACGTTTGTGGATGTTGCTTTGTTATATAAAAATATTGTTTTTTTTGGCATATTCGAATGTGATGCCTCAAGATTGTCCATAATTTTAAAGAGTGCTGTGACTGAAAAACGTTGAGAAACACTGGGTTAGTGAACTAAAGTCCATTAGTTGGGGTTTACATCTACTTTAACTTAGCCCAAAAAAAAGGTATACCCAACTTCCAAATTTCCTGAATTAATCAATAGCTAACATGGCACAAGACTCAAGAACTTCACAGTAATGAATTGTATAGCAGGGTGACCAGACACCCCTGATTCTGGGATAAGTCCCTGATTTCACAAAGTTGTCAAAAAGTGTCCCTAGATTTGTCCCTGATTCCCCAAACACATCCCCCTCCTGGCAACATTTGCTTTGGAGGCACTTTGTGCATTATTTACTCCAGACACTGGCAGTCTATGCAGTATGCACTCTTGAGCCAGAGAAGAGTAGGCTCAAGTAATATTAATCAATACCCCTTCAAGCACAATTTGGCCATGCACATCATTTGGCGCAGCACACCTTTTGTGTCACAATTAAGCCCCACCCATTAAAAGTGGACATGGTCAGTAGGGTGCCCTCGGATTTCATTTTGAAATATGGTCATCTTTGGTCATCTTATTGTTTTAAAAAGTTTCTGACAGTAGGTAAAGTAATAAATATTTATTGGTATTCCGGAATAATGACTTAAGAAATAAAAGTGCTTTGAAGACATCGCAGCTCCTTTAGTATTTACAGGTACAGCAAGTTTACAGATAAAGCCTTTCCTTTCTCCTGTTGTCCACTGAGAATGCTTTTTATTTCTGAATAAAGTAATCTGCAGACAGAGGTCTCTCTGCCTAAAGAGGTATAAAAAAAAAAAAAGAGGAGGCATCCCTTTAATTGTGCATTCTTCCCAGTCCAGGTCATGCTTAGCTTCCGGGTATCAACAGGGAACATGCCTATCAGAAGGGATACGGAGAATACCTGCTATCATAGATAATCCCGCAGCCTCTCTTCTTTTTTTTCACACTTCTTTCTGTACGGTCGCTTGTATCTCCAGGTCTACTGATCATTCTGACTTGCCGTTTTCATTGGAGGTGACCTCTGGATATGTGTTTTTATTGCAGTCTCTGTTTGCATTTCACAGGCTTGCAACATGTTTACTTTAATGTACCATTATATATATATTTTTACATATGCACACACCTTTACACATACATGAACTTTAACCACTTAAGGACCAAGCCTCTTTCTGAGATTTGTTGTTTACAAGTTAAAAACAGTTTGTTTGTTTTTTGCTAGAAAATTGCTTAGCACCCCCAAACATTATAAATTTTTTTTCTAACACCCTAGAGAATAGAATAGGGGTCCTTGCAATACTTTCCCTCACACCATATATGCGCAGCGGTCTTACAAGTGCACTTTTTTTAGGAAAAAATACACATTTTTGAATTAAAAAATAAGACAAAAGTAATTTAATATTATGAAAGATGATGTTACGCCAAGTAAATTGATACCTAACATGTCACGCTTCAAAATTGCGCCTGCTCATGGAATGGCGACAAACTTTTACTCTCAAAAATCTCCATAGGCGATGTATAAAAAATTCTACAGGTTGCATGTTTGGAGTTACAGAGGAGGTCTAGGGGTATATTTATTGCTGTCACTCTACTGATCGCAGCAATTCCTCACTGTTGTCACTGTTTTCATATGCAGGCGCTACTCACGTATGCGTTTGCTTCTGCACGCAAGCTCAGGAGGCCTATAATGGTATGGAGATGGGTGGTAAGCGGCGGAGGGCACGGGCCCTCCTCCCGCCGCTGATAATGGTGATCTTGTAGCGAATCCGCTGCAGAGACCACTATTATCGGAAACCAGACCACCCGCCGAAGAAGAGGATATCAGGATAATGGCAGCTAGCTGCCCCCAGGTATTTTATTTTTAATGGGACTATCCTCTCCCCCTTAATGATTGTGATTCAGTTTGTTATACATGGTAACCTAGCTGCCATTGTCCTGATGTATCCTGGATTTCTGCTGTTATACGTGGATTTTGCTTTGCATTGAAGTTGAGGATCGAAGTACGGTCCTCTCTCTCAATACTTGCCTTCATGTTATCCAGTTCACGGACTGGACCAGCACCCGATCCTTGAGCTTATAGAGCATATCACCTGGAGCGGTATTGCAGTTTTTGTCTTTGCTCTCCCCCTTTGTGACACCCTCTCCATGATCTGCCCCCTGCATCTTTTGAGCTTTCAACCAACTTCCGGTGTGCTCAGGACTTGCAGGAGATTTCTGCAATGAACTGAGTTTAGATCAGTACCACTCTCTCTGGAAGAGAAGAACCCTGCATGACGCTAGACTAGACAAATGGCAGCTGAAAAAAAGGTGTGTATGCCAATTTTTCTAATAAAAAATAAAAAAATGAGGTTAGGGTGGTACTGACTGGGGGTTGAAGGAGCTAGAGTTGGGCTTTAACACACCTTGACAACATTGACACTGACCCGATCACATGTACATCTCATTCATATTTGACACAAAACTTTAAAGTTCTTTTTGGGGTGGGGACATTTTCCCAATAAAGCTCCTATCGCTATCCTGCTACCACTTGGACTGGGAAGGTGTCACACTGTTGCAATTGCATTCTTCATTGGATCATGTAATGATACATTTGACCTCATGAACATTCCAGCAGAGGAAGCGTGCCATATAAGCCTCACCCATTGCATCGGAGTACAATCGGGAACATTGTCGGGGAGATCTCACCAGTCACAAGCCCCAAATTAGATATAAGGAGCCAAAACAATAATTGGTCTTCTGCAATTTGATTAAAGTAGATGCAAACATTTTTTAACCTCTTGAGCCCCGGGTGTTGTTTTCAAACAGCAACAGTGACTGTTTATCACACCGCCATTTAAAAATGGCAACCGGTCTCAGGGGCTCCCGTATGTCCCAGTAGCTTATAGCGCTGGTACCACCAGCTGTTAGTGACAACCGAGGTCCACCACTAAGCTGCATGGGTAGGGGGCTCTGGATCAGGTATCCACTGACCAAACCCAAATCTTGCATGAAGAAAAAAAAAAAGTTAAAATTGTGTAAACTAATAAATATACAGTGTATATGTGAATGTATGTATATATTTTAAATATATATAAATATTTTTATATATATTATATATAAATATAATGCCTATATTAATAAATAAAAGTAACATATACTAAAAAAATATATATATATAAATAAATATATTCAAAAAATAAATAAAAATATTTCCTCCCATACACAACATTTATGTTTGCTGCACAAGCATCAAATGCTCACGTAAGAGAATGCAATGTGATTCAAATTTTAACAATTGCAAACTTAGGAAAAAGTTGTCTTACAAATGTTTGCACTCCTCAACCTGACTTAATCTTATCTTAATATTACACTAATTTACTCAAATCTATTTTTTTTTTCCTGTGTGCGTCATAATGTATATTCGAAAGGAGAATGAAACTCTCTTAAAGTAAAATGTTGACATCCACTTTGTGCTTTATCACCATTCTGCTACTTTACATAAAAATCACACTAATGTGATATTGTTTTAATGATCAGACTGCTGACTATATTTTTGGGAAAATATATGGGGATGTGCAAATTGTGTAAATGTTTTGTTGGAGGAAAATGACAGGAAAATGCTTTTTTTAAATTTTTATTTTTTTAATGTTTTACTATTTAATCCCAATAAAGATCAAAGAAATACAATTATATATATATCCAAATTTGCTACCAAATAAAGCCTGAAAAATATTGGGGTTGATTTACTAAAATAGAAGAGTGCAAAATCTGGTGCATCTGTGCATGGTAGCCAATCGGAGTCTAATTTCAGCTTCAGCCTGCAAGCTGATTGGTTTCTATACAGAGCTGCACCAGATTTTGCACACTCCAGTTTTAGTAAACCAACCCCATTGTATAATCTCTTAGGATAGACTATAAAAGCTAATAGATTTAATGCGTAGAACCAATACATTGCAAAAATGAAAAAAGTGCTTGGAGATTCTAGAGGATTTAGGGAGACAAAGGCCCCAGCCCTCGGGGGTTAAAAAATAAATTCACTGAGTTACATCTCAGTGCCACTTCCTGTGTACCTGCATTCCAGCAATGGCTGCATGGGATTTAAAGTAGAACTAAAGTCACTATACTTACCTCCTCCTTAATGGTCTGGAGGCCACGAGCGGTCCCCCAGCGATGCCGCTCTTCAGGCATCTTCATTGGCTGGCACGCGGTGTCATAACTTTCTGCACATGGGCAGGTGTTAGTCATCTTGGCGCACACACACAGAGACCACATCAGCGATGTAAGCTGAGCTGCGCATGTGCAGCTCAGTTTATATGCCGCAAAGGATTGTGAGCAGGCAGGTGGGTGTATTTTATTGCAGAGGAGACATTTTATGTAACTTTTGCAATAAATAGCCTGCAAGCTTACAAGGTATTTGTAAAATGCCTTCAGTTCTGCTTTAATCCACATCAAATGACATTTACTTTGCTGTGTATTTGTCGTTTTCGTTTAAACAAATACTTATTTTTTTATCTTTTTTTCTTTCTTTGTTGCATCTCAGTACTGTTAGTATCCTGCAAGCTCTTTGTAGCCACTTCTGTGTGCATGAACACCAGTAGTAGCTGCATGTCATTTTTGTTAGGGTGGGTTTTCTGATGGTGACAACCGTGTACCATGCCTGCATAATGTGCAGATTTTAATGTACTTTTAAAATGAAAAAGACTGGCAATGTGTTAAAATGTATCTGAGATTTGGGTGCCTGGATTAATGTTGACTTTAAAGCTGAGCTATTCGTGTTGGGTGCCCTTTGCCTTTAATTTTGGTGCTGGGCCCAGCCTTATTTGTTGTTGCCCCAGGCTTAGATTGAGGAGTGTTTGCTACAACAGAGCATGCTTAGATTTATCGTCCGCAATGTCATGCCCCCGGCTCTGCAAGGGTTAATCCTGCAGACACATTTAATATTTCTCTTCCGCAGTTCCTTTAATTGAAAGGTACGCTCTTCAATGCAGCCATACACAAAGTTAATAAAATTCAGCATGCAAATGAACGAGGATTTGCCCCGAGGCTTTTTAGTCCCGGCTGTTCCAATGGGCGTCTTCTTTCAAATGTATATTCTTTCTTAAATTATTTACTCTGTAAACACGCTGTGCATGCTGATCTGTGCTACGTGTGTCAGGCCTGACGGATTGGAGTTGTACCCAGGATGATGTTCTGCTCTCACTTCTGTCTCACCTTCTGGGGCTGTTCCACCCCCCCACCTCTGGCGACCCGGTACACTGAAGATCCGCGGTCTGTGTCTGCCGGTGACAAGGCAGTTGGCTCCCGTACAGATGGGTTCAATCAGTGCCCACTCTTTTTCTAGCGGTCTGAGCCAAGCGATGCCCCCTGAGCTACGCTCTCTATCAGCGTTCTGCACTTTAAAGGAAAGAACTGTACGGGCAATGTTTATTTAATAACCCGTCTGCGATTACAATACACAAACACGAGCCAGACTGTTTCACAGTCTGGTTGTCTGTTATATCTCCGGGATACATGTGACTGCGAGGAGCTTCTCTGAGTTCTGGGTGATAACCAGGGCCCAATTTATAGATCAAGAGTTTGTAGGCATGGACCCTCCGGCACTTTTAGCCCCTCCCTCCAACAGGTTAGGTCCCAAACAATGTCTCTGCTCTGGTGGTACACACAAAGTGATGATGATGTTGGAAAGAGCTATGGCATCGCAGTCAAAGCCAGTGCTTAGGCTACCAGAGAAACCATGTTACCAGACATGCAGCCAAGTGCAGCATTACCTATATTGCTATATTACCACAGGGGCCAAGTTACTAAAGGCACAGTATTACTGGAGAGGCACAATGCAATATACAGTACAGGGGCCTTAATAACATGTGAAATACTACAAATATGCCACAAAGGCTAGTGAGCACCAGGTGGGCATTCTTAGATGTGTCATGCTACAAGAGAGGACATATACAGTGGTGTGAAAAAGTGTTTGCCCCCTTCCTCATTTCCTGTTCCTTTGCATGTTTGTCACACTTAAGTGTTTCGGAACATCAAACCAATTTAAACAATAGTCAAGGACAACACAAGTAAACACAAAATGCAATTTGTAAATGAAGGTGTTTATTATTAAAGGTGAAAAAAAATCCAAACCATCATGGCCCTGTGTGAAAAAGTGATTGCCCCCTAAACCTAATAACTGGTTGGGCCACCCTTAGCAGCAACAACTGCAACCAAGCGTTTGCGATAACGTGCAATGAGGCTTTTACAGCCTCCTGGAGGAATTTTGGCCCACTCATCTTTGCAGAATTGTCCTAATTCAGTTACATTAGAGGGTTTTCGAGCATGAACGGCCTTTTTAAGGTCATACCACAACATCTCAATAGGATTCAGGTCAGGACTTTGGCTAGGCCACTCCAAAGTCTTCATTTTGTTTTTCTTCAGCCATTCGGTGGTGGACTTGCTGGTGTGTTTAGGATCATTGTCCTGCTGCAGAACCCAAGTTCGTTTCAGCTTGAGTACACGAACAGATGGTCGGACATTCTCCTTCAGGATCTCTTGGTAGACAGCAGAATTCATAGTTCCTTTTATCACGGCAAGTCTTCCAGGTCCTGAAGCAGCAAAACAGCCCCAGACCATCACACTACCACCACCATATTTTACTGTTGGTATAATGTTCTTTTTATGAAATGCAGTGTTCCTTCTACGCCAGATATACTTGGACACACACCTTCCAAAGAGTTCCACTTTTGTCTCATCGGTCCACAGAATGTTGTCCCAAAAGTCTTGGGGATCATCAAGATGTGTTGTGGAGAAATTGAGACGAGCTTTGATGTTCTTTTTGCTCAGCAGGGGTTTTCTCCTTGGAACTCTGCCATGCAGGCCATTTTTGCCCAGTCTTTTCCTGATGGTGGAGGCATGAACGCTGACCTTAACTGAGGCAAGTGAGGCCTGCAGTTCCTTGGACGTTGTTGTGGGGTCTTTTGTGACCTCTTGGATGAGTCGTCGCTGCGCTCTTGGGGTAATTTTGGGCGGCCGGCCACTCCTGGGAAGGTTCACCACTGTTCCATGTCTTCGCCATTTGTGGATAATGGCTCTCACTGTGGTTCGCTGGATTCCCAAAGCTTTGGAAATGGCTTTATAACCCTTTCCAGACTGATAGATCTCAATTACTTTCTTTCTCAATTGTTCCTGAATTTCTTTGGGTCTCGGCATGATGTGTAGCTTTTAAGGATCTTCTGGTGGACCTTACTGTGTCAAGCAGCTCCTATTTAAGTGATGCCTTGATTGTGAACAGGTGTGGCAATAATCAGGCCTGGGTGTGGCTAGAGAAATTGAACTCAGGTGTGGACAACCACAGTTATGGTATGTTTTAACAAGGGGGGCAATCACTTTTTCACACAGGGCCATGATGGTTTGGATTTTTTTTCACCTTTAATAATAAACACCTTCATTTACAAATTGCATTTTGTGTTTACTTGTGTTGTCCTTGACTATTGTTTAAATTGGTTTGATGTTCCGAAACACTTAAGTGTGACAAACATGCAAAGGAACAGGAAATGAGGAAGGGGGCAAACACTTTTTCACACCACTGTAGCCATGACATGTAGCAGCAGGTAGAGGGACGCCCCTGAAGACCCTGCCCTTGACAGGCCACTAGACCCTAGAGGCCTGGAACACAACACATTTACCCAAGGAAATTATATCTATGCTGCTCCAAAGTAATAAAGATAAAAAAAACTCATCTCATCAACTCATCAAGTGACTATCAAGTGACTACAGGATTGTATTGTGATACGTTCTTCAACAGCTATGGAAGAGGTGATGGAGGGAGGGAGAAGCATTAGAGCCTACACTGGCTCCCAATCACCCAGCAAGTTAAATTCAAAATGCTAACCACAACATACAAAGTCATTCACAATTCTGCCCCAAGCTACATCACCAATCTTGTCTCCAAATATCACCCAAATCATCCTCTCCACTCTTCTCAAGACCACCTACTCTCAAGTTCTCTCGTCTCCTCCTCTCATGCTCGTCTCCAGGATTTCTCCCGAGCCTCTCCCACCCTCTGGAACTCGCCACCTCCACCTGTCCGGCTATCCCCTACTCTTGCTACCTTCAGGTGATCCCTGAAAACTCATCTCTTCAGGAAAGCTTATCACGTCTCTAACTAATCTTTTACCACTTCTATCAGCTCATTCCCCACAGTTACAAACTTTTGTACCACCTGCCCCCACCCTATTAGATTGTAAGCTTTTCTGAGCAGGGCCCTCTTAATCCTCTTGTATTTTACTGGATTGTCTCCCTTTTATATTGTAAAGCGCTGCGCAAACTGTTGTCGCTATATAAATCCTGTATAATAATAATTAGAGCAGATGGCAGCCATATCTATGGATCTCCTATACCAGGGGCGCCCAACCTGCAGTCCACAGGCAACGAAAAATGTGCTCAACAGTGTTGATTTTTTTTTTTAAGGGGGGGGGGGGGGGGTTTGGTAAAAATGTGCTTACACTTGGCAAGCACATATGGGTGAAGAAAAATGTGACTTTGGGGTTGACTTACTAAAGGCAAATCCACTGTACACTACAAGTGCTGCGCAAGTGCACTTGGAAGTGCAGTCGCTGTAGATATGAATGGAAGCTCTGCTGATTTCTTTTATCCAATGTACAAGCAAAAATGCTGTTTTTCATTTTCCTTGCATGTCCCCCTCAGATCTACAGTGACTACATTCCAAGTGCACTTACAGTGCACAGTGTATTTGCCTTTAGTAAATAAACCTCCAAATGTCTCATTACTGGACTTTCATCATTTGTATCTTCCCAAAGAAAAATTTCCCATTCTTCACAATCACGCCATATTTATGTTATCAGTTTTCGAAAGCCCCCCTATTCGTGAGCAACTATATTCAAGGATGAAGCACTTGAAGGGCACAATTAGAGCCAAAATATCCGATGAGCACCTTAAGAATTCATTGAGAATTGCTACTCCATCCATCCAACCAGATATTGATGCGTTAGTTTATCAAAAACAGTGTTGAATATCGTATTTGTTTTCTAGTGCCCTCTTTTACTTTTATAAAAAATATATTACAAAAAAATTACGTTTCAGGTAGGTACATTATCTATATCAGTGATCGGTAACTTGTGATCTGACAGAATTTTTGTGCTCATTGGCTATCCTTACTTTGACTGGACAGTGCCAAATGCCAAAAAGAATATTCAGAATCGTTTTCTAAGTAGGAAATCTCCTTAGCGGAGACACAGACAGCTGTAAAATCTTGACAGAACGTCAAATCTTTTCCTGTTCTAACTAAAAACATTTTGGCCTGGAGTTTGACTTGTAACTTTACAAAGGTCCTAAGTCTCTCAAAGATCCATGTAATGAATACTTTCCCTAGCCAAAGTTAAAGTGACCATTTTAATAGATCTTTTCTTGTAGTGATACATTTGTAGCTTTTCCCCATCTTATACTCTAATTACATATTGTGGAGATGATGAAACTCTTTTTGAAGCCTTGTTATGGCAAGATCGGAAGTTGGCCATGTACCTCAAGCTTTAAGGATTGACACATGATAAAAAAGCAAGCAATAAAACTTTGTTCCAGCTGAGAAAGAAGAGGAGATGTCTTCAGCATTATTCTAGACACTCCCGAGGGTCTACATGGTCGTTATTGAAAGACGGAGTGTCAGAAGGTTAGTCACTTCTGTGCTAGAAACAGGAGACTAATGGATGCATTAGAACCAGATGACCGGAGTCATGGGGTCATCAGTAACATGACAGCTCCACATTGGTGTTAGATGATAGTAGCTACACTCAGACCTTTCCAAAATGCAGGAAGCAAGGTTCTTCGTCAAAAGCCCATTGGAACAGTTTCACCTCATTTCCTGTTCTGGTGACAGGTGGACGAAGTGATGGAAAACCTTTGTTGGAGACACGGAGCATATTACAAACCCTTTCGCCTCTTTTTCCAAAAACATCCTGTTATGGTATACTCAGAATGCATGCGAAGACTTTCAGAACTCCTACTTGCATAATCGCTGCCAGGAGTTCCAATGGTACTTGCAGAATCATTGTTAGGACTTCCAATGGGACTCACTAAATCCCTGCCATAACTTCTAATAGTACTCACTGTATCGATGCCAGGACTTCCAATAGTGCTTGCTAAAGCCCACTCAAAGCTTCCAATGGTACTTGCAGAATTCCTGCCAGGACTTCCATCTTTCTCGCTAATGATCATAGATGTATCCTCTGACCAGAGGGATGTTTAAGCTCCAGCCCTTAAAGTGGCTGGTGTTGTGTCTTATCAACAGCTACTAGAGAGCTAAAGAGCAGTTGCCTGTTGCCAATCCAGATTGACCTGACAATGGTCTTGCCTGCTCCCTGCCTAGACCTCTGCTCAGGCCTGACTGCGCTCATGCTTGCTGCCTACCCAGACACCTGCTCAGCCCAGACTATGCTCGTGTTTGCTGCATACCTAGACTTCTGCTCAAACCTTACTATATTCATGCTTGCTGCCTACTAAGACCTCTGCTCCGACCTGACTATGCTCATGTTTGCTGCCTACCTAGACCTCTGCTTGAACTTGACGTCTCATCTGCAGCCCTGTGAACAGCCTTTGCACCATTGTCTCTCCATTCCAGCCACCCCCTTTATTGGGTAATCCTGAGGGCTGACATCTGGTGTCAGTTTGCAGCAAAGTAAATTGGGACCAGTACAGTTCCTTGTTCATTTTCACCATATGGAGCTCAGGTGAAGACTGCCTTTTAGATTCCACTCCTCAGGGGTGCCAACATCACCTGCCGGCGTCACCGGAACAAAAAGGTTGGCTGTAGTTACACTACATTTATCAGATAATACTATAATGAACGTTTTTAAAGCAGTGAATGTGACTTTCACCGAACATTCACTGGTACTGAATCAATCACTATCGTGCAAAAACATGTGTCCCAAGAATTCACCTGCAGTGAAAGTTTGGTGAATGTTATATTCACTGTTTTACAAATATTGTATGCCTCTTAGTATTGGATATGCAGTTTTATTTATTTTATTTTCCACCACAGATTATCGCAGTCGCTCCCTTTATTGTAGTGTCGCATCGCGACATACAAACTTCAGTTGTTTGAGGCAGAGATGGGTGATAACTGCTGATTGGTTAACTAGTTTTGCCGCAACTGAAGGCTTTGTACATAATCCCCTTTTAAAGGATTAATCTGCTTCCTTCATCACATGCGCCGTCCCAGCCAGGCATTTACAGATTCCTAGAAACACGACTTTGATTGGGATCCGTGCGATTAGAAAACAGGCTTTCAATTAGTCCTTCCAGGTGGCACCACATCTACCTCGGCGGCATCTGTTACCCACAATCTTGGCACAGGTACAGGCTGTTAGGCGTTTTTTAATGTGAAGCCCCAGTTGCCTGTGCCGAGCGGCTGATCATTTATCCGCGGCACAGGATCTGCGCTAACGAAGGTGTTTTTATTTTTTTTTGCAAAAACAAACTTGTATCCTCTCCCAAAAAGGCCTGGAATGAGGCTAATTTTCCTTGCATTTTCTGTCTGGTAAATGAATGGTAGAGATGCCTTCTGGCCCTCATCCCACCAGTGAAATGGATGTCAAGCCCACTGTGCAGGAGGAATATTACCGAGTATTGAACGCGGCAGAAAATGGAGATTCGTCCAGAAAGGAAGATTTCACTGCAGAGATTCAATTTATCTGATTCCCAGCCTTTTCCAAAGTGGCTGAAACTCAATATTAAATAAGTATGCCTACCAGCACCCTTCATGAAGCTCATAAACACCCAACTAATTAGGATGGGAAAGAGGAACACCTTTTAGATCAAAGTATGAAAGCAAAGGACACCCCCCACTGCTACACTTCAAGTTATGAGGACCATGAAGAATTAAAGTTGATGTTAACCCCCTCTGAATGACATTCCATTTTCTCTCTGTATCCTCAACAGTAGCCTTTTTTTTTTTTTTTCCTTTTGTTGCATCTCGGTGTAGTTGATCTCCACTTCTTGTCTACATGGACTCCAGCGATGGGGGCAAGAGATTTCTCAGGTTGCATTTCCAGATGGTGACAACAGCGGACCATGCCTGTATAATGTACTTTGAAATGACCACTTGTAGCCTCTAGTGGAAGTGACAACGCAGGGTCACATTTGGAGACACAGTGTTGTCACCATATTACAAAAAGTGCCTGAGCAAGGACCTTCATGGCAAAGTCACCAGGGATTATTGTAATGGAAGCTGCAGATTTAAAGCACATACTGAAAATTAATGTTTGAAACAACATTAATATGTTAAAACGTTAACAAGCTTTAGGTGATTGGGTTTCAACCTACTAATGCTCCAAAAAAATGATTTGATAAATCTGTATAAAATCAAAAAAGTGTTGATCTCCTGTCCAGCCAACCTAGTGTAGACTTGAAAATGGCCTTTGCCCAGGAGTCTCCGTCAGAGCCATGCCACCTGACATGTTTTGCTTTGCCCACCTGGGTGTAATACTTAACCTCTTCCCACTGGCCATATGCATATATGTGGCCTCTTGGGGGGGGGTGGGCTTTAACGTCGAGAATCTGCATATACAGTGCCTTGCGAAAGTATTCGGCCCCCTTGAACTTTTCAATCTTTTGCCACATTTCAGGCTTCAAACATAAAGATATTAAATTTTTATTTTTTGTGAAGAATCAGCAACAAGTGGGACACAATTGTGGAGTGGAACGAAATCTATTGGATTTTTGAAATTTTTTTAACTAATAAAAAAATGAAAAGTGGGGCGTGCAAAATTATTCGGCCCCTTTTGCGTTAATACTTTGTAGAGCCAGCTTTTGCTGCGATTACAGCTGCAAGTTGCTTGGGGTATGTCTCTATCAGTTTTGCACATCGAGAGACTGAAATTCTTGCCCATTCTTCCTTGCAAAACAGCTCGAGCTCAGTGAGGTTGGATGGAGAGCGTTTGTGAACAGCAGTTTTCAGCTCTTTCCACAGATTTTCGCTTGGATTCAGGTCTGGACTTTGACTTGGCCATTCTAACACCTGGATACGTTTATTTGTGAACCATTCCTTTGTAGATTTTGCTGTATGTTTGGGACCATTGTCTTGTTGGAAGATAAATCTCCGTCCCAGTTTCAGGTCTTTTGCAGACTCCAACAGGTTTTCATCCAGAATTGTCCTGTATTTGGCTGCATCCATCTTCCCCTCAATTTTAACCATCTTCCCTGTCCCTGCTGAAGAAAAGCAGGCCCAAACCATGATGCTGCCACCACCATTGACAGTGGGGATGGTGTGTTGAGGGTGATGAGCTGTGTTGCTTTTACGCCAAACATATCGTTTTGCATTGTGGGCAAAAAGTTTGATTTTGGTTTCATCTGACCAGAGCACCTTCTTCCACATGTTTGGTGTGTCTCCCAGGTGGCTTGTGGCAAACTTTAGACGAGACTTTTTATGGATATCTTTGAGAAATGGCTTTCTTCTTACCACTCTTCCATAAAGGCCAGATTTGTGCAGTGTACGACTGATTGTTGTCCTATGGACAGACTCTCCCACCTCAGCTGTAGTTCTCTGCAGTTCATCCAGAGTGATCATGGTCCTCTTGGCTGCATCTCTGATCAGTCTTCTCCTTGTCTGAGCTGAAAGTTTAGAGGAACGGCCAGGTCTTGGTAAATTTGCAGTGGTCTGATACTCCTTCCATTTCAAAATGATCGCTTGCACAGTGCTCCTTGGGATGTTTAAAGCTTAGGAAATCTTTTTGTATCCAAATCCGGCTTTAAACTTCTCCACAACAGTATTACAGACCTGCCTGGTGTGTTCCTTGGTCTTCATGATGCTCTCTGCGCTTTCAACAGAACCCTGAGACTATCACAGAGCAGGTGCATTTATAGAGAGACTTGATTACACACAGGTGGATTCTATATATCACCATCAGTCATTTAGGAAAAAAATTGGATCATTCAGAGATCCTCGCTGAACTTCTGGAGTGAGTTTGCTGCACTGAAAGTAAAGAAGCCGAATAATTTTGCACGCACCACTTTTCAGGTTTTTTATTTGCTAAAAAAGTTTAAATTATCCAATAGATTTCGTTCCACTTCACAATTGTGTCCCACTTGTTGGAGATTCTTCACAAAAAAATTAAATTTTATATCTTTGTTTGAAGCCTGAAATGTGGCAAAAGGTTGAAAAGTTCAAAGGGGCTGAATACTTTCGCAAGGCACTGTATGCGGCCCATATGTAAACATCTCTGTGCTGAGAGTGTTTGCCCTGCGGGCTCCCAGCACAGTTGCTGGCAGAGATCAGAAAGCTCACGATGCATATTTGTTATCAGGAGTGTTACAATCATGTGCACAGAATCAATGGATAGGAATAGCTCTGTACAGAGCTTTCCGTTCTTTCACAAATTGAGGCATAGTAAACATAGTTTACTATACTTCAGTTATGAATGGACACAGTGAGTGACCAGTACTGATCACTCATTGTGTCCTTTCAAAAAAGGAAGGGGTCGGTAAATTACATATTTACCAGCCTTTCTCCTGCTCTCCATCCTCAAAGCATCCCATGTAGAAGCCAAGGAGAGGGAGGGGGGACCCTGGGAGCACACAGGGGCTTAGGGGCAGCAGGAAACAAGTAACACAGATACAGGACCGGTTCAAGATACCCGCCCCCGCCTCCCTCCATCTAGAAGCTCTGAAATGGCTGGGAGGCAGCAGCAGGAAGGGGTTAAAGCAGAAACTTAATCCGCTTGCAGTTAGACTTCCCTCGTTCTTCTCTCCCCCTTCATCAACTTGAAAATTTTGTAGAAAATCCATTCTGTTTTTATTACATACCTCATTTTAGAATCTGTGATGTCATTACTGGGTCTCTGTGCTTTTCTACGCAGGCAGATCATGGGTGGTGGGAGAGACCAGCAGGTTGCTTCCTGAAAACGTCACATTATTGCATATAGACAAACCTAGGTAATGCCCATAGTGAAAAGGGGCTGGCCAGGGGCAGTCAGACTGGGTAGGAAAGCATCAGATAATGCTGGGTATCCTCCAGCCAGGAAATGGGGGGGACTCCATCAGACTCACTGTGAGAAGCTCACAGTGTGCTTGCATGAAGGTTGAGGACTCTTGAGAGAAGTACTGATGTGGTATGCTGGATGATGTTTTTTAGCAAGCTATGTAGAGTACCCTGCTGGGCCCTCCTATCAGCCATGATCTGCCTGCACTGCATTGAGAAGCCCAGAGATCCAGTGATGACATCACATGTGTATGCAACGAAAATGGGTTTTATTTTAATTAATATTTTATTTTAATTTTATTTATTTTATTTTAACAAATTAAAATTCAGCTGTAATTCCCAGCGCTTGCTTCGTGACATGTTCTCTTTTCAGTTTCCTCCAAAGGGAAGTATTGGCATATGTAGACTTCCCAGAATCCTCCAGCCTCTATCCATCAGAATCCAGGTTAAGTGATGGGTCCCTTCAGCGTTTAGAAAAACGGTGACCCTGGAATTGTCCAGCACAGCATCTCCCATGTATGGTAATGAGCAGCCGGCTGCCCCAATCCATCAGCTGTCATGGGCTAAGAATGGAGGCCTTGCTGGAGACTTTTGTTTCTTTGGGGAGGAGAAGAGAAAGCGCACAGATCTTAGCTGAGCGTTAAGTGATAAATGAGGACAAAGCGCCCCATTCATCTCCCGCTGGGAGCGTGGACACAAACACTAAAGCAGTTTTGCGGAAGATGTGTTTGCAAATGTGACGGCTCTGTAACCTGTCAGAGAGGATAGAGAGGTTGCCACTGTCATCGGGGAGAAGACCTGTCATGGTTTACCCCCAGCTCCAGCAGGAAGGATGCTGAGGAGTCACTATAGGATTTCACAGGAGATAATATGAAGGCCGTTTGGCATGTTGGTCAGATACCCTCCAGTATGTGGCAGCTTCACAAACGCCAGGTTACAGCTACGCTGAAATTCATAGATATGGTCCATTTTGCTGACCAAAATATTTGCAGTTCTGTCCAGCCAGTCTTCCGATTCCCGCACCACTGCCACAATGCATTGCTTAAAGCGGCGTTTCACCCAAAAATGTAACTTCCGCTTTAAGTACTGGTGACCCCCTGACATGCCACATTTGGCATGTCAATTTTTTTGGGGGTGGGGGGCGCGAGTACCCACTTCCTCCCCTGGCACCGCAGCGCTGGAAGGAAGTTCACCTCTCCCCCCCTCCCTCCGTGAAATCTTCTGGGACATGTCATAGGCCATTTGCAGCGTGCAACACAGGTACAACAGCGATCTGCCTATGTAAACAAGGCAGATTGCCGTTCTGTGAGGAGAGAAATCATTGATCCTGTGTTCTTGCAAAGGGACACGGATCTTTGTCTTCCCTTAGTAAAAGCATCTCCCCCACAGTACATATAAACACTGGCTAGGGACACATTTAACCCTTTGATCACCCTTAATGTTAACCCCTTCCCTGCCGTGTCATTAGTAGTGACAGTGCATATTTTTTTTATTTTTTTTTTAGCACTGATCAATATATTAGTGTCACTGGTCCCCAAAAATGTCAGTTAGTGTCCGATCTGTCCACCGCAATATCGCAATCCCGCTATAAATTGCTGCTCGCTGCCATTACTAGCATAAAATAATAAATAAATTAAAATATCCCATAGGTTGTAGACGCTATAACTATTACACAAACCATAAATATAAGCTTATTGGGATTTTTGTTACCAAAAAATATGTAGCAAAACTCGTTTCAAGGACTAGCCTCTTCCTCAGAGGCACTCTAAGAGGCTAGTCCTCAAAACGCATTCGACTATTGGCTCTCCAATTATCCTGCCACATGATATGATGTACTGTGGACTGGAAGGTGCTGTTCTTTATGATGAGATTTCTTTTATATCATATTATTTTTATTGAGATTTTTCAAACATACACATCAAGTTTATGATGAGCTCTAATGCAACTGCCATTTTGTGAGTATAATACTTCCTACCTCTTATATTAGCCACTTCAGCCCCGGAAGATCTGGCTGCTGAATGACCAGGCCATTTTATGTGCGATACCCTACTGCGTCGCTTTAACTGACAATTTGCGCGGTTGTGCGACGTACCCAAACAAAATTGATGTCTTTTTTTCCCCACAAATAGAGCTTTCTTTTGGTGGTATTTGATCATCTGCGTTTTTTATTTTTTGCGCTATAAACAAAAAAAGAGCGACAATTTTGAAAAAAGTATATTTTGTACTTTTTGCTATAATAAATATCCCTTTTTTTTTTTTTTTTTAAAGCACATTTTTTCTCAGTTTAGGCCAATATGTATTTTTCTACATATTTTTGGTAAACAAAACACCCAATAAGCGTATATTGATTTGCACAAAAGTTATAGTGTCTACAAAATAGGGGATAGTTTTATAGCATTTTTACTATTATCTTTTTTACTAGTAATGGCGACGATCTGCAATTTTCATCAAGACTGCGACATTGTGGCGGGCACATTTTTGGGACCATTGGCATTTATACAGCAATCAGTGCTATAAAAATGCACTGATTACTTTAGAAATGTCACTGGCAGGAAAGGGGTTAATACCAGGGGGCGATCAAGGGGTTAAATTTGTTCCCTGTGTGTGTTTCTAACTGTGGGGGGAGGGGACTGACTAGAGGAAATGACAGATCGTGGTTCCTAGATATTAGGAACTCATGATTTGTCACTCCTCACAGAACAAGGATTTGTGTGTTTACACACACACTTCCCTGTTCTGCCTCTCGTGCCTAAGATCGCGATGACCACCGGACACGAGCATCGGCACCGCCACAGTGCAGCGTGCGCGTGCGCATGCGCCTGCTCTCCCGATCCCACGAGCTGATGTATAGCTAAGACGGTTAGCAGAATCGCGGCGACCTGCCGCAGTAATGACAGCGGCTGTTGGGCATGCGGTCAATAAAGCTATGTTTTTATGCTAATGCACTAGGCCAGCGTGCCCTCTGTTTTGTGGTGTCAGTCTCCCACAGTCTAATGAGGGCAGCAATGTGAGACTTGTTTATGAAAGACACAATGGAATTATAGTTCGTTTATATCTTTGGGTCCATCTGAAGCGCTGGGGATTTTGTGTTTGCCCCTTTTGTTTATTGTATTTTGTTTCTTTCAGTCTTGGAGGCTCAGCGTCACATGTGGGGCTTTATCTAGGGTGGTCTGCATTCAAATACAGCCCGCCTAGGAACACCCACTCCTCCAGACTGACATCCACCCATCAAGGCATTTACATAACTCCTCCCAAGAGCCAGCCCACTGCTTGCACCAGAGATCTGAGGTCGGGTGCTGGGATGTTTTCAGGAAGCTCTGTACAGTACCTTACCAGCCATGATCTGTCTGCATTGCATAGAGAAGAGCAGACACCCAGTGATGACATCACTGAGTCTAAAATAATATGGAAGAAAATCAAAAAGGTTTTATTAAAATGATTCATGTTGATAAAAGGGAAAAAAACAGAACATCCTTTTTAAATAACACAGAGCTTCATTAATGTGTGTCTTTTATATCATCCTGAAGTTCAGCTTGAGCCCAGGTTCACACTAGTGTGATCTCAGACATCGAATGTGCGAACCGCAGGTGCCGATCACATGCGATGTCTGAGCAATGCAAGTTCAGCCATACAGTTGTATGGCTTAACTCCCATCGGATTCGCACAGAAAAGGGTGCAGGGAATTTTTTTTTTTTCCCCACACTGGAATCGGATCTCATGGGTGTTCTCACCCATGGGATCCGATTCCTGTCTGAATCCACAGTTCGCACTGCGATTTGTGAACCAATCTGGGGGTCTCGTTAACATCGTTTTGACACCTGCAGCGGTTCGCAGATGGCAGTGTGAACTGCCTGTGGGAGAGATGTGGTGCGGGAATCGGCACTGTAATTGCACTGGTTCCCTCATCGCTATAGTGTGAAGCCAGGCTGAATGTGATATTAAAGTCTTGGTTTTTTGTTTACAAATAAACATGTGGTACTCCATGCAGTGTTTTGCCCAGATCCTCCTCTTCTCCCTTCCAGCGCTCCCGGCCCCTCCCTCCTGCCTAGTGCCCCTCTCTCTTCTCATTGGCTCAATGACTGTGACAGCAACGGGAGCCAATGGTGCCCACTGCTGTCTCAGCAAATGAGAAGGGAGAGTCCCTGGACTTCATGACTCTTGTGCACATCACTGGATTGAAATGGGGCTCTGGTAAGTATTGGGGCAGCTTGCTATGGGGGCACCCGAGACGAGTCACTGCTCTGTATGACCATTCACACACAGAGCCATGGCTTGGCCCCGCCCCTCTCTCTCCTCATGGGCTCATTGACTGTGACAGCAGCGGGAACCAATGGCACCCGTTGCTGTTTCAGCCAATGAGAAGGAAGAGTCCCCGGACTTCATGGCTCTTGTGCACATCGCTGGATTGAGATGGGGCTCAGGTAAATATTAGGGGGGCATTAAGATTTAAAAAAACTTCTGCCTTTAGAACCATTTTAAGTGATTAATAAAAGCGGTATTAAACCCAAAACCAAAAATATATACATATTGCAGCTTACTAATCATTAGATGTGGTAGTTGCATTCGTTTTCTTTTCTTCAGCCTTTTCCCCCCCCGTCTATTTTCACCTGGTTATCTGGCCAGTAACATACCTCTTGTATTAGTGAGACACAACTCTGAAAGAATAACTCCAGGAGGCACAGCAACATTGGCAGTCTGGGGGAAGGGGAGTGGAGTGTTAAAGTGGAGGTCCGCCAAAAATCTACAAATACTGCGGCTGCTGACTTTTAAAATATGGACACTTACCTGTCCAGGGCGCCTACAATGTCAGCACCCGAAGCCACTCTATCGCTCGGCTCTCGGGTGCTGGTGCTGCTGCCACCATCTTTGGTAATGGAATCAGGAAATGAAGCCTTGCGGCTTCATTTCCCAATTCCCTACTGTGCATGCGCAAGTCGCGTTGCGCAATCTGGATGGTCCCTGCTGTCTCTGGGATCTGTATGTTTCCCAGCAGACAGAAGGGGGAGAGCAGGAAGAGGGAGTCTATGCCCGGAAGTGGGCATGCACCCTCCTCCCCCCTGAAAGGTGTCAAATGTGACACCGGAGTGGGGGGGGGTTCCGATAAGCGGAGGTTCCATTTTTGAGTGAACCTCCACTTTAAATGTTTTATATTTAGATAAACTAACAAATTGCAGACAAGCTCCAGCTAATACTTTATAATCTGGTACAGAAAACATATTTTTTTCCTTTTGGGATATAGGTTTTACTTAAAATAGAAAAGCTGATCATTGTATGCACCCCTGTCAATGTTAAATGGTTTGTCTCATCCACGTAAACTGATACATTCTGCTGGAGAGTTTGTGCTTTGTAAAAACAACAAACTTAAGCCCCGTACACACGATCAGAAAATCGTTTGAAAAATACCACTTTCAGAGCGATCGTACGATAATCGGATTGTTAGTGCACAGCTTTCGAGAGCCGATCATGACAGTTTGTCTGATGTTATCCGATTGGACATGCACGAAAAAAAATTCCATACGATTTCCGTTTAATCAGTACAATTGTGATTCGAAAATGCAATACAAATACGCTACAACACATGACATCACTTCCGAATTTTTATTCTATCGTACGAGAATTTTTGTGAGTTTAGTAAACTCTTCAGGTTCGATCTGAGATTAGCATGCAAAAAACAAAAACAAAAAAAAAACCAGACGATCGTTCGATAATCTCATCATGTGTACCGGGCATTACTGACTAGAGCACTAAATGAAAATAGAAGAAAGAGCCTCAAAAAGAAAACGAATGCAGCCATCACATCTAAGAATTGGCCATCTGCAATATAATACATGTTTGCTTTTGGGTTTAATACCATTTCAAGCCAACATTCACTAAATACTAAACTGCTGTGGGTATTTGTCTTGAGGATGTTTGATAGTCTGTTTGGTGTTCCCTCAATAACAAGGTGCTGTAAACATCGGAGAAACGACAAACAATAGTCATTATTGCCTTTCCGCACAATGCTGACAGTGATATAGAAGGCACTCGCACGCAGCATGTCGGGACAAGTGATCGGACTTCATTCTCCCCAGCATGGCGAGAGTTATTTACGCAGTATTAGTATCCATTGTTGTGAGAAGCTATTAGCTAATGTTCGCAGCGATTACACTTTTGTAGCTGCTATTATACAGCTGACACTAGTAATGAATGAGAGGCTCACAGCTCTCCAGATAATCAATCTCAGGTCTCGCGGATCAGCTCCAGCAGGTTATCAAATCCTACTCTAGCTGTCCGACCGGCGCCCTTCCCGATACAGTTCACTGAAACATTTCCATACACAGAGTCTCCGCTTTTCATTTTTCAGAAAAAAGGTAACTCGATAAAGTGTCAGGCTGCAGCAGTAATGCCACCATCCTAGCTAATTGTCTTAGACAAAACTAGCCACCGCACACAGTGCAACTCCCTCTGAGAGGGGACATATCCACATACTGCTATGGCTGGGGGTTCCTGCCCACCATATTTTGTTTACCCCTCTGTACATTTATGTCTGCTGTTCACAATCAACACAAGAGACATAACCCATTCAAATAGTTTTCAAGCAGTTTTAGAGCCCAATTACACTTAAAGTGGAACTAAACCCATCGATTTAACAGTGCTGGTTCCACGCCAGGAATGTAACTGTCACATTGCTTGTGCTCTCAACCAAGCTGTCAAACCAGCAAATGGCTGGTGTCATAACTGATCACATGTGCAGCACCATGGCAGTTGCAGATCAAACAGAGGCCAAGACTGTAGCTTCCTTGGCTGAAAACAATTGGAGGGTTTAGTTCCTCTTTAACCACTTGCTGACCAGCCGCCACCTTTATACTGCGGCAGGTTTGCACCACTGCGCGAATTGCCATAGGTGTATGTCGGCCGCTTTAAGGTTCTAGGGGGCAGGCGCCGCAATGCCAAAGCCGATGCACGCACCCGTGGTGTCCGCCAGTGACCCGTGATCGCTCCTCAGAGAGCCAGAACGGGGATCTCTCAATGTAAACAGATCCCTGTTCTGTCAGGAAAGTAGAGAGCGATCTGCTGTTCCTAGTGATCAGGAATAGTGATCTCTCTCCTCCTACAGTCAGTACACTCCCCCCCCCACAGTTAGAAATCCCTCCCTAGGGAACACTTAACCCCTTGATCACCCCCTAGTGTCAACCCCTTCCCTGCCAGTGACATTTATACAGTAATCCATGTCTATCTTTAGCTCTGATCTTTGTATAAATGTCAATGGTCCCAAAAAGTGTCAAGTGTCGGATTTGTTGCAGTCCCGCTAAAAAAAAAAATTAATAATAATAAAAATGCCAATACTGATGAAGAAATTTGGGCAAATCCTTCCAGTCCTTAAGTGGTTTAAACAAGACGTAAGATTTTTTTTTTCTTTTTAGCTACGATGCTCTTGCATGCCCATAACTGAATCCTATCGGATACCTCCAACTCCCCTGTGGTCTTGGAAGCCACCATTGGGGCCTCATACAAAGCGCTGTGGAATGCCCTCTTTCGAGGTGCCCCCTTACGATTTCATGAGTACAGTAATCAGAGCTTGGACCTCTGTGACTCTCCTAGCTTGAAATCACTCTAGGACATATTCTCCAAACACCCCATTATGGAGCTTCTATCTATCCCCGACTCCCCTATATGGGCATCACACGTCATTGGATATTTATCTCACATCTGTGGAGATGGTGCACTGTTTACATTTCATCAGCTCAAACATCGTTATAATTTGCGATATACCCATTTTTTTTCATTTTCTTCAGTTATGCCACGCCTATGTGGCACAGTTTGGGAGCACTCCTTTAACTACCTACCAATCTACTATGGAATCACTCTTCTGGGAGGAATTCCTCAAAAAGCCATTGTCTACGATACACAAGGCCCTGCAACCGATAATTGATCATTTATGTAAATTCTGTATGGTGGAGCTGCCTGAACTGGACACGAGGGCTGGAAGGATATCTGGGAGTCTCACTTCTCACACCTAGTATCTTCTAGAGACCGCCTAATCCAGTTGAAAATATTGCATAAAATCTATTACATGCCAAATAGATTGCACAAGATCTATCCAGACCATCGTGCTGTTGGCATTGTCAAGCGGACCCTGCTGACTATTTACATATGATTTGGTCCTGTCCCCCCCTGCAAGTCTATTGGTCAGCTATTCTTAGTTTCATTACCAGGCTAACTACTGTTTCTGTACCCCAAAAGTTGGAAATTTACCTCCTGGGATTGGTAGACACCTTGGCTCCTTCTAGAGCACTTTTCTGGGGTTGCTCCTTTTCTGTGCACGGAAATTGATTGGGGTATATCTTCTCGTTGTTATTATTGGATTCATATTGCACTTCTGGTTGACTGTGCCTTCCGTGTGCAGGAATATTCACAATTTCTACATCTTTAGCAGCAAACTATGGGAATGTTAGTTTTGGGGTTGTTAACATGTATGTGCTTTATGTTCTTCAGAGCCGGGGTATGCTCAGAGGCTCTGTTTTGTACCAATACCATTGAAATAACAATACAAAGTGTATTAAAAAAAAAAAAAAAGCAGAACTGAAGGCATTTTACAAAAACAATTGAGCAGGTGGGCTATTAATCACAGAAGAAACATGAATAAAATGCACCTACCTCCTTGCTCACAGTCATCTGCAACATTTAAACTGAGCTGCGCATGCACAGATCCGCTTTAATTGTTGACATGGTCCCTTTGTGCCAGAATGATTGACCCTCTGCACAGGAGTTAAGTCATCTCTCATGGCCTTTGGCAATGCTCAAAAATCAGCACCCAGGGAAAAGACCAATAATTAACAAGAATTTTATTTTTTTTACTTTCTGCTATAATACATACCCCCCCCCCCCCCCAAAAAAAAAAAAAATTTATTCATCAGTTTAGGCCAATTTTTTGGGGTATAAAAAAAATCGCAATAGGCGTATATTGATTGGTTTGTGCAAAAGTTATTGAGTCTACAAACTTCGGGATAGATTTAGGGACTTTTATTTTTTATTGTTTTTACTGGTAATGGCGGCGATCTGCGATTGTTAGTGGGACTGTGACATTGCGGCGGACAAATCTGACCCCAAATTACACCTTTTGGGAACCAGTGACATTATTACATTGATCAGTGCTAAAAAAAATACACCGATCAATATACAAATGACACTGGCAGGAAGGGATTAACACTAGGGGGCGATCAAGGGGTTAAGTGTGTTCCCTGAGTGTGTTCTAACTGTAGGGGGGTGGGCTGCCAGGGACATGACAGAGATCGCTGTTCACTGGGAACAGTAGATCCCTGTCATGTCACTAGGTAGAATGGGGAATCGTCTTGTTTACATAGGCAGTTCCCCGTTCTGCCTCTCCTCACCACGATCGTAGGTCGCCGGTGGACATCGAGTCTGTGGGACCCGCAGGCACAATCCCATAGCGCGCGCCCGCTATCCTTGCATAGACCAACGTACAGGAGAGCTGACCTGCCGCAGTATATCTGCGTGAGCTGGTCGGCTAGTGGTTAATGCTATATTGGTACATAGGGGAGCTGGAATTTAGAAAGAAAAAAAAAGGTGAACTTAGCCTTTAAGGCAAATTTGTAGATCTAGCACAGTGATGGTGAACCTTGGCACCCCAGAAGTTTTGGAACTACATTTCTCATGATGCTCATGCACTCTGCAGTGAAGTTGAGCATCATGGGAAATGTAGTTCCAAAATCTGGGGGTGCCAAGGTTCACCATCACTGATCTAGCACCCTAATTCTATACATTTTCCTGCTGTCCCCAGGGAGCCTTTCAAAGGGGACAGCAGAGCTCATAGACCTCTAAAGACTTCAATATAAGTACAACTTGAATAGAAGAAAGCATCCTTGACCTCGTGTTAGATTTTCAAACTTACAGGCCCCAGTCTCCTGTACGGATGTGCAAGGAACTTGTGCTCTTAGAGTGGAGCCAGAGATATCCCTCAGCAAGGGGTTTGTTACCTTGGGTTGTGTATTGGATTGTAATATCTATATTCAGCTTTTATGTAAAGAAAAATATAATTATTATTAGTATTTTGAAATTAAGGTGAAATCATGCCAGTTTGTATGTATAAAATCTCACCTTTTGCTTTTAGAAGCATAGAAGAGTGATGGGAGAAAAATAGTGGTCCTCCCTTCCCCTTTTTTTGATTTTTGTTGTTTGATTTTCTTAACCCATTTTGTCTGAGAATAGATGTATGTTTATCCCACTCATAATATTCAATTACTGTTAACTAACTACCTCTGCTGTCTCTTCCAAGTATCAACTACTCTTTCTAAAATAAATAATGCTTTCTAAAGTTAGTCTTGAACTTTCCTCTGGCTTGTTTGAGGTCATGTCCCATTGACCTGAGCTTCATATTGAAAAAACTGTTCTGAACCTTATTCACCCCCTTCGTGTGTTTAAAGGTTTCAGTCATGTCCATCCCCTCTCTCCTTTCCCTTATTTCTTCAAGACCGCAGGTTCCCCTGATATGTTTTTTCCCTTAGTCCTTTCACCATTTTGCTGCCCATCTCTGGACTCATTCTATGTTATCAATATCTTTTGGTAAGTGAGGTCTCCAGAGCAGGACACAGTATTCTAAATGAGGTCTCACTAAAAATCTATATAGAGGAATCTGGACCACCTTCCTCCAGCTGGTGACCCCTTTAGTGATAACTAAAGATCTATATAGATGAATCAGGACCTCCTTTCTCATGCTGATGATCTGACTAGCTATTATTAAAGATCGGTATAGAGCTAACTACAGCCCTATTTGGGATAACAAATACTACCCTGAACTGCTTCCACTGGACAGTGGACCTAGATGGAAGAAATATGGGATCACTTGTCTGAAACATATCTTTTGCAATGGAAAACTATCTTTTTTCACTGAATTACAACAAAAAAAATCTGTATACCGCACTCTATGCACTTTTACTATTTGCAGTTGCAGCATGCTATTAGGGCACAATCAGATGAGGAACTGTGGTTGCAATCCCCGACCCCTATATTTAACTATATGGCCGAGGTCTACATTTCAAAGGGTTTATTTCCAATTGCTACTCGATGTCATCCTCTATATTTTTAAGGGGTTTCCTTTCTGGAGCTATGAGCAAGTGGGAAAGAGACGTGGGTACATTCGAGGAGCAACAGTGGGAGGAGGTTATGCAGGCAGTACAGGCATGCTCTCTTAATGTAACACAGCGCTTGTCCCAGGTCCACATAGTCCTGTGGGTGCACTTTACGAGAATGGGGGTGAGAGACGGCTCTAAGTGCACTAGATGTTCTAGAGACCATGGTGATTTAATCCATCTACTGTGGCGATGCCAAAAACTTCATCCGTACTGGTCTGGGGTATTGACCACCATTAATACGGTATTCCCGGTCACTGTCCCCGCTAATCCTAACCATTGTATACTGGGTATTCTAGATGAGCCTTTAATTGAGGAACATTCTAAACAGACTATAGCCAGGGCGCTCCTAACGGCCTGAAAACTTATACTCAGGCACTAGAAAGCAGTTGAACCCCCCCACACCGCAAGAATGTATCTCACAGATGGGAGATACCTTGAGGTTGGAAAATTACATTTACCAACACAGAGGGTGCCCGCTCAAATTTAACAAATTATGGGACTTATGGCTAGGTACCCCAGGGCTTTCCCCGGTGGAATTGGTTTTGGATAGACTGGTATAGAATAAATACATCAGAGTTTGTTCATCTCTACGATCAATGCCTTGAATTTATGCAGAAACATGTTTGTAGGCCCCCTGGAGGGCAACTGGCTATTTGTTATACTGTGGGCACAGGAATATGTTTTAATGTTGCATGCTGCAGACTGTCTGGATTCTGTAATGTTGTTTCTTGATCTTGACTTCTTAATAAAACTTATCCTTGATTAAAAAAAGATCTATATAGAGGAATCAGGACCCCCTTCCTCCTGCTTGTGATCTCTCTAGTGACAACTAAAGATCTATATAGAGGAATCATGACCTAATTTCTCCTACTGGTGATCCCTCTAGTGATAACTAAAGATCGATATAGAGAAACCAGTACTTCCTTCCTCCTGCTTGTGATCTCTCTAGTGACAACTAAAAATCTATATGGAGGAATCAAGACCTCCTTCCTCCTGCTGGTGACCCCTCTAGTGATAACTAAAGATCCGTATACTGGAATCAGGAACTCCTTCCTCCTGCTGATGATCCCACTAGTGATACACACTGTAATTCTGCCTGGCTACATTGTTTGCTATTTTTGCAATGATCTGTGTATTTCTAAATGATCAATGATCCTTCATTTTAGTAGAGATTCCCTTCATTTTAGTACTACAAATTTTACACTCGCTGGCCTGTAGTTACCAGCTTCTTCCTTGCCACCCTTCTTGTGATTAGGTACAATATTATCTGTCCACCAGTCATGGGGAACTTCTCCTGTTTGAAATGATTGATTAAAAAAATGACTGTACCTCCAGTATCTCAAAGTCCTTTAAGAACTCTGGGATGAATACCACCAGGGCCCTTTACTTTAAGCAAGCCAGTTCCTCTGCTACCTCTGCTTGTAGAAATCCAACAAACGAACTGTCACTTCTAGAACCAATATCATCCTCCAGCTTCATTTTGTTCATGTAATTTACTTCTGAGAAGACTATACAGAAATGATTATCTAAATAACATCTTACATTCAGATCTTCCCTCAACATAAATCAGTTTTTATGTTTGTAATCCTGTAGTATCTATCAGCTTGCCACTGATATAGACTTAAAGGGTTTTGTCACCTGGTGATCCCTCTAGTGATAACTAAAGATCTATGTAGAGGAATCAGGATCTCCTTCCTCCTGCTAGTGATCCCTCTAGTAATAATGACTACTTACTTGACTGTAGATGTTTGTTCTTCTTTCTGTGCTTTAGTAGCATTGATAATATGTTTGGCCTCCATTTGTCTCTTTTTATACACCACGATATTAGCTACACTTCTGTTTTCTAACGCCTATATGCTCATTTTTTTTCTCCTTTACTATCCTTTCTTGTGTAGTGAACCATATTGTTTTTTTCTTCCATTCCCTCTTACTAATTTACCTGACATATCATCTGGTTGCCTTCAGGTTGGTAGATTATAATGGTGCCGACTGATAACGGACTCCTGCCGCTTTCACCAACCTTTGACCTGTTGTTCTATAAAAGATCTCTGCTGGAGTCCTCAAGTTTACCAGTTCATGTATTTGTTGCCACAGCTTGGACTGGTCCATGTATTATATAAATTCCTTTATTGTAAATGTGTGATGTATCATGTGTAAAACACAGAAACAAAATCTGCATTGGGTGTTCTTTTTTTTTTGTCTGGTTCTTCTTTACATTAAAAATAAAAGGTCTTAAAAAAAAATATATAAAAAAAAACCAGTTCCAGTCTGACCAATAAGTGAGACTGGAGTTGGATATTTTATCTGAAAGTCGGCACGTTGACTCGTTTCATCTGTCCCCGTACTCGGCTGGTGTCTGTGTCTCCCTCTGATCATTTGCGGCATTTGTCGATGCTCCAGAAATGGCAGAATTTCCAAGAGAGCCACAGACACTTCCCACAGCCTGTCATGCGGAAGTTGCTCTCTCGTCAGGTCTTACCCTTGTGATTTGGCTTGAATGGCTTTAATATTTTTTCATGTCAATTATTGCTTCTGTCTCAATGCTCCTCGCCTGTTCGGTGGCGGTAAATTTACTCAGCGGGAATCCTTAACCACAGCTAAATTAATTGGGCATTGTGGAGTAGGGGGACAATTGAGTCAGGGTTTGCCGTTTTAAAAAGAGAGAACTTTGTCAGTGTGTCTGTTTTTCATCTTAATAGCCTTTTTCCTCTTTTTTTATTTTTTTAAGACATAAAACTAATGCTTTCTGTATTTTTTTTTTTGTCTTTTTCAGGATCATCCAGAATCGTCTCCTGGTGTTCGTCCTGGGAATCATCATCGTCATAACCATCATTCTGGCAATTTATTTTTCTTTCCGCGGACACTGATCCTGTGCTCTGAGAACTGTGCGGCGGGAGTCGGAGCGTTGGGTTGCGTGCACTGAGTAATTAAGATGGAGAGTAACTGCATAACATCATCCTGCACTGACTGAGCTCTGTGGAACAATACCCTGGAACCTTGACAGGTGCCCTTGGCGGAACCTGTACTAATAATTCCGTAACCCGGCGCCCTTTCCTTCCTGTCTAATTCTAACTGGGAAACACTTCAGTTGTGATTTAAAGGCCAACTCTGGAGCAGTAGGTTAAATCTCAGCTGGCTTCTTGTATCTTTTGAGGCTCCAATGTCCCTCCCACACCGTCATAATGAAATTTATTCTCTTGCAGCTGTATTCCCAGATTGTTTATCCCACGTTATGCAGAATCCACCCAAGAAGCATAACACCATACTAGGGTTTGTAATGACAACAGTGGTTGGGTAGAACTGGGAATTACAATGGAAATAATACTGGAGACCCCAAAGCTGTACGAAGCCAGCATGTGATTCAACGTACCAGCAATCGTGCAAAACGGTTTCAAAATCGAGTTGGCCTTTAAATTCTCTTGTTGGTTGATTGTCTTTCTGAACGACACACAAACCTGACAGCTTTGTAGATGTGAAGTTGTACATTTCTTTGTGAATTTTATCTTATCCTGTTTTTATTGTAAGTCGTCAAGCTTTATGTGAGTGTCATGCGGACCTTGTGCTTATTACTAAGAGAACATATTATTTACTAAACAGAAACAATAAAATGTCAAAGTTCCACTGGTGAGAGTATTGCCCAATTTCACCATCAGTAGAATCAAAACATAACTGATGTATATTATGTATATCTTATTTTTAAGTGTTCACATTATATATTCCTATTGTAAAGAATTAGCAAAACTTACTGTGAGGTACGTGTTCTGCATGGTGTCATTACAACTTTGTCAGGTACATTTGACCAGATTTTTAGCTCCTAAAAATGAACACTACTCACATTAGCATAGCTTAATGGCGTCAATTTACTAAAACTGTAGAGTATATAATTCGGTGCAGCTGTGCATGGTAGCCAATCAGCTTCTAACTTCAGCTTGTTCAATTAAGCTTTGACAATAAAACATGGAAGCTGATTGGTTTCTACGCAGAGCTGCACCAGATTCTGCACTCTACAGTTTTGGTAAATTAACTTCCAAGTGTTTTTATGGTTCCTCAAGTTACAAAACAAGATGTTACTTTATATAGGAAAGAATATATCTACTTAAAGCTAAGTGGTAGGCTCTGAAATCATTTAATGAGTTACTAAACCCAGGACCTGCATTCACTATATTTGGTCTCTCACAGTACACAGAACACGCAAATTAAATTATTTTAGTAAATATAAACTGCTAAATACCTGTTCTAATCAGCAGTATATAGCAGTCTTGTGACTTTGATCAGTGCCTGGTTAAAGCTTGTCATTCTATTCTGACTGTGCTATGAGGCTGCAGGACCCCTGACCCTCTGTCTGGACAGTGCTGATTGACCCTGTGATGATCACATGCACCCTCCCAAAAACAAAAGCTCTCTAGCAATACACACCAAACCGAGCATGTGCAGAGTGGCTCCTAGGGCTCTGTTCTATCAGCAAATGGATTGGGGACAGTAAAAGAAGAGGAGGATCAGAGAAGGCAGGATCAAACCACATTTTTACACAGTGCAGAGGATTAACCCCAGTTTCCACAGTGAGTATAACAAGCATGGTTTACTGCATATACAGACTGATTTTACTGTTGTGGGTTTACTAATACTTTAAGTAGACCCAGTCATTAAAATGTCATGTCAGTTTAAACTGTAAGTCCAGGCTAAGCCTAATCTAATCTTTAATATATGTTGCACACTTTAACCCTGATGAAGGGGGCTGGTGACCCTCCAAATATGCTGGCGACTCTTGTGGCTCCCACCTTGGCAAATAATAATCAACTGGAGTTATTAAACTTAGTTGATACTTTCAGATCTTAACTGTCTTTTTTGCATCACTACTACAGTGACCTCTGTTCAGTTCACCTATTTTACCAAGAGCTGCCCTTATTACATGCCTACAAATGATTTTTTGCATGAGTTTCCAGCATTCCACCAACTCCAGGACACACATTGTGTAGGCATGGTCCAACATTGTCACTATGAGGAAGCCAGTCCAGAGCAATGATGTGCAGCCAATGCTGGAGAAGTGCTTGTAGACAGGAAGTGGCTAAAAGAGGCTGGATGAGATAAGAGGCACTGTTATTCCAAAATGCATGAAAAAGTTTTATGAAACGTATGGCAGTTGATGATACACAGTCCACAGAGCAACTTAAATGTCATTCAGTTGGGGTTTGTCCTCAGGGCCCACTAACAGGCCAGGTTTTATGTATCGCCTTGGGGAGATGAAGACTAGAATACTGCAATCACTGAGCAGCAAATGATATCACCTGTGATGTATTTCAGTTATCTTGCAAACCTGGCCTGTTAGTGGGCTCTGAAGACAGGGTGGATGACTACTTCTTTAGAGGGTTAGTTCACCTTTTCAGAGAAAAAAAGAAAGGTGGACTAATACCCTACAGCCTCCCCACCCCCCTGATCCCTGCTGTACTTACCTCGGTGGATGATGAGCTGTCAATACACATGCAGCTGGTGCAGTGGTCCAGGAATTTGAAATCCCCGCCCTTCTCCCTCTTCTTTCTGCAGAGCTTCCAGAACAGAGCGGAGCGATGCTCTGTGCTGACCAATCAAAATCACAGTGATCTGTCCCAAAAGCCCTGTTTATCACCGAACTACAGCAGGGACCGAGGGTGGGGAGGCTGTTCATTTTTTTCTGAAAAGGTGAACATATACTTTAAAGTAAGTACATTTAATGGCTAATTATAATGGTTAAATAAATACCTTATAAGCAAAGGAATCCATTTTAGGGTGATCATAGAGTATATAATGTGTCAAAATATTCCCTGGTGAACCCCCCATGAAGGTTGTTGTTTAGGCACTTCCCATTATAGAAATAGCAAAGATAGGCAGCTGGCAACTTGAATCATCCACATGCCATAATCTTTATTTACCACAAGGTGAGTACAGAATAGGAAAGCTTATGTGTTTTCGCCCATAGCCTAAAACGAATGCTGTGGGGTGAAATGCGTAAACCTTTCTATTCTGTACTTACACTGTGGTAAATAAAGATTATTGCATGTGGATGATTCGAGTAGCCAGCTGCCTATCCTAGCTATTGCTACCGTTTGAGTGAATGGAAGACACTATCAGCTTGTGCACTGAAATCTCACCTTACTTTGTGGGAACCCCAGAGAGCGTTGCCTTCTTTTTGTTGGATGTGTGGAAGGTGACAACACTTTGTCCTTGTCTCCCGGTTATATTTTTGTGTTGCCACATGTACCCCTGGGTCCCCAGGGTGACACTTTGATGCAATAAACCATCTGCACTCATGTGATTCAGAGGGGAAGTACAGCCTACGAGCTTTGGCTGTACTTCTCCTTTAATACTGTGGCCCCTTAAGCTCTAGTCAGGAGATGGGACCTATTCGCAGCTACACATTACTAAGACACCATGATGGACGCAGGAATTGCACCCCTGTTCCTTAAATGAGGGTGCGAGTGACAACAGAAGAGGCCACAGCATGCCAGAAAAATAGACTTGTGTACTTCGGCTGTCTCTAAACAGCCTACTTCTGCATACATTATAATTAGCCATTTGCTGTAATAATTTCATTTTTTTGTCCCTCTACCTTTGCTAAAAAAAATAAAAAATAAAATACTCTTGTCCTCTAATTAAACCAATCACTTTCTTGACCATAGAAGTACTGATATGCACTGTGGTGTTTTGCTGAAGATATTTTTCAAGGGTAATTAGGATAATAGAATATGACAATGTTGGCCATGAGCTGACAGTTTACCGAACACTCCTTTGTCTTCTGCCATTGTTGTGTTATCTGTGTCTTTATAGAAAAGTTGTGTATCATAAGCGCTTAGCTATTACTTTGTCCTGGGCTGCAGTCTCATCCACTCGTACAGTTATACCCAAATAGCATATAAATTATGATTCTGTGCTAGCTGCCAGACAGGACCCCAGTTTCACCCAAGTATAGATCCTGCTATACCTGTGAGTCTGGGTTCACACCTAGCCTGGCCTCGGATCGCACAGGAACGCTGTGCGTCTCCGTTCCCCATTTCAGGGACGGATCTTTTCTGAAAATGGAGCCAAAGATGTAGTGCACTCGGCAGCCGCCCCAGAGATAAGTGAACCGGCTCCGTAGAGAGCCGGTCACATTCTCTGCATCCAATCCGCATAGGTGGGAACCCAGCCTAATCGTTTGTTGTCTTTGTAATCCAATGAATTATTTTTTCTTATTTTTACATTTCTGATTTGAGTTGTTTCAATATTCAGGGGATGACTCTAGAATTTTTATAGAAATCCAAACTAATTTATTTAAATTTGTAGAGCATGGACTCTTCTTCATACTTTTCTGTGTTTGGCTTACTTAGATGACGGGGCCTAAAGACAAAACGAAGAGAAAGGGTTACATTATGAAAAAAAATTGCTGGGAGATATTTTCAGATAAGTGGAGTTGCCCTTTAATTTGGAGTTGGATGTTACTTTCCTTCTCCTTTATTCACATGGTTATCTCCCAAAAAACATACTCTCACACAAAGCAAATTATGGTGTTCTGTAAGGATCTGCCTTTCTGCTGCTGCTCCCGTGCTGCGATCCTCTTCTCGGACATCCTTGGAAGCCTTAAATTAGGTTTAAGGCTACAGCCAAACGCACGTAAGAGAATAGTACTTCAACCAATCATGCAATCAGGGCCGGTAAGAGCTCTCTGTTTCCACTCACTGTGCCTGACTTGTGGTCTCCATCCCGCAACACAAGAGTCCTTTCATGTAGATAAAGTCGGCAAGCAGGTGAGGATGAATAAAACGTCTCTTTATTTCGTCCAAGGAGTACACATGTTCCAAATAGAGACAACACTAATGCATTTCAGCCCATCAAGGCCTTATTCATATGAATGTAGCGCTACCCCCACAGGAGCCACTGGTGAATATGGTTATCTCCCACCCTGCACAGCCAGGCACATGAATTTTCCATTCACTCCATAGTCAAGAAGCAGTCCTTGTAGCTTTATTTTTTTTGTGTTTTTTTTTCTATTTAGAGGATTACACTTGGATGGGATAAGGGTTCTTATGGGATGCCCATTTGATCAGTAGGAAACTCTTACAACCTATATACATCTGGTATACACACACTCCTCTCCTTCTACCTTCTGCAGGCTTGTTTGTAGAACTATAACTCCCAAGACCAGCTAGCACTGACAGGATGGTGTGACAACAGCATAATCAGACCATAGCAAATGCCATTTGCAGGCAGGTACTGCGGACCCCTTTAGTGGTATAGCTAAAATAGAGGTCTTTGGTGCTAGCTGTCCTATTCCTGTGGCTACTTTTCCCAGTACCACCTCTTCAGGCACTGACAGTCAACCTGGCTACACCTGCCCCTTATATTAGCCCTACTGGCTAATTTTACCAAACAGAGTAGGACTAGAGGGGGGATCTTGTACTTGGGAAACTTGTTTTGATAACTACTGTTTAACAGGGGAATTTCTCTTAACTTTATAGAGATTTGCTTTGCCGTTTTCTGTTGCATCTGCAGGACACTAATACAACGTACACATGAACGTTTTTTCTGTCAGAATAAACTCTGACGGTCTTTTCGGCAGAATTCCGCTGAAACGGACTTGCCTACACATGATCACAACAAAGTCCATTTGTTTGAAAAGCGGTGACATACAACACGTAGGACGGGAATAGGAAAAGGAAGTTCAGTAGCCAATAGCTGCCCTTGCGTAGTTTTTGGTCCGTCGGAATAGCATACAGACGAACGGTTTTCCCGATAGGAATTTATTCCGTCTGAAAGATTTAAAACATGTTCTATTTCTAGGTCCATCTGAATTTTTGAAAAAAAAAAAAGTCAGATGAAGCCCACACACGATTGGAATATCTGAAATGATTCCGTTGGACCTTTTCTGCCAGAAAGTCCGGTTGTGTGTACGCGGCATTAAGCCCCATACACAGATTTTCTGTTGATTTACTCCTTCAGATTTACCAAAACCATGTAGCGCAAGGGCATGCCTGATTGCATACAAATTGAAACTCCTAAGATTTGAACTCATATTATATGGTTTTGGTAAATCTGAAGGAAAAAATCAACAGAAAATCTGATCGTGTGTATGGGGCTTAAGTAAAGGTAAATCTACCCAGTGGGGCAAAGATCCTTTCCTACACTAACCAAAAAAAAAAGTATAAATAATAAAGTTTTGGCTGTACATACACGTTAAAATCGATAGTGCAAATGGCATGGCCATTCAGGTTTATTTCAGCGTTCTCAGAATACCTGATTATATGTAAACAGCAAGTTTAGGTTTAAAGTTAGATTTGTAACTGATTACGTTGAAGTCCATATGTGCAAACCATGGCCCTCCTTCTACCTTAAATGCTGCATAAAAGTGCAAAATATAACCTGTGAAGGGAATAAAAGTTTGATAATATGCTCATGTTTACCCAACGTCCGTAGTGTGGTTGATGTCATTCTGTTGCAAACAAAATCCTTGGGAATTCTGAGCGGTCCATATGTTGAGAGAAGGCAGTGAAGGATCATCTTCTCACGCAATTTGGGCTACACAATATTCTGCATGATCTGGTAAGTAGGAGGACGATGTCACCCTCGCCTAGATCCTGCAGGAGGAAGCTGAGGAAAGGTAAGTATGTTACCTTTTTGCTACTTAAACTTTTTTTTTTGTACTTTCTTTAATGCTTGGGGTCAGGCATCTTGAATAAGCAGACCTTGCAACTGAGGTGCAATAAAGCAACCCAGTCAAATGAAACAACTCAACTGTTTAAACAAAAAACTTCTAATGCAAGGTCTCCTTGCAAAGAGAAAATATATATTTATCTCTCCCACTGCCCAGCCAACATTTTAGGAGTGGCACTATCTTTTGTCCCCTGCGCTGTCATTCCTCCCACTAGCCCCCAACTTCATTACAGAACACAGTAATGACACCGGTGTCAGAAGGAGGAACCACTGAGAGTGTTCTGCTATATTCTTTCCACCCCATCTGATGAAAAATTGAACATATGTTTGGTCAGATGTGTCAGGGCTATTCAACATTCTTTGAGATTGGCCAAAGAACTTTGTTTACTATACTCTCCAGGTCATGAGCATTTGGGACCTTTTTAGGGCCTACGTTGACAGACTTTGGGCTTATGTGGATGTCATTGGTTTGACACCTGTTTGAAATGCTCCTTAAGCCCTGTACACGTGATTGGAAATCCCGCCAGCAAAAAGTCTGATGGGAGCTTTTGGTCAGAAATTCCAACCATGTGTATGCTCCATCTGAGTTTTGCTGGCAGAATTTCCACCAGCAAATGATTGGGAGCAGGTTCTCTATTTTTCAGATGGAAAAAGTTCCGATTGGAAATTCTGATCGTCTGTAGCAATTCCGACGTGCAAAATTCCTACGCATGCTCGGAAACAATTCGATGCATGCTCAGAAGCATTGACCTTCATTTTCTGGGCTTGTCATAGTGTTGCACGCCACCGTGTTCTTGACGGTCGAAAGTTCAGACAACTTTTGTGTGACCATGTGTATGCAAGCCAAGCTTGAGCGGGATTCCATCAGAAAAACCATCCAAGATTTTTCAGACGAAAACCCTGACCGTGAGTACACGGCAAGACATTGGGCATGTAACCTGCAGTTGACTTCATTCTGACCTGTATTTGACCTGGCTCAAACAAGTTTTGCTTTTTCATAGATTTTTATGGCAAAGCTAAACCTATTTGAAATAAAAAAACATTTGACACAGGCCCTTAAAATGACAGGTAAGATAAATGCTTTTCATTGTGACGCTTATCGTTTGTACCTTTCTCCAGTTTCCTCTCGTTAATAGAGTTTTGACACAAGATGTCACAATGTCAAAATGAACTTCAAAATGGTAAAGAGTAGACTGAATGTCCAAATAGGGTGAAAAATGTCAAAGATAAAAAAAAAATGCTAAAGAAAATTCTTTCTCCTGTTTCTCTCCACTGATAATAATTAATGAATCTGTATCTGGGCTGGTACCAATAATCAGTGAATTAACAGGAGGTAATACTTTATAAATTTGCCTCGACATGCAATATCTGTTCATAAAATCAGGTACAAGTTATAAGATGTCTGTAACAATCCTGTGCAACCTGTTCTATGTTCATGTGATTAGTCTGTCTGGCAAGCTGGCTGATCTTGCTGTTTAGTATAAAAGTTGTCATGTTGTGGGGAAGAAGGCTACGAATTGTATAAAGTAAGTGAAGAAACTTTTTCAAGAACCTTGTATAAAGAGTTCAGGTGTTTCCAGTGAACGGTAATGTTAATACTAAAGCATACAACATTTTAGACAATTTTGTGCTTTCAACCTTGCAAGGATTTCTGTTACACCATGACTGTGTCCCTGTGCACATAGTCAGCTCCATAAAGACATGGTTTGACCAGTCTGGTGTGGAAGAACGAGTGGCCAGCATAGAATCCTGACCTGAACCTTACTGAACACCTTTGGGATGAGTTGGAACCAGCCAGTCTGTGAACAGCCAGGTCTTCTCATCCAACTTCAGCACCTGACCTAATAAATGGCCACAAATTCCCATAGACTCAGATCTTCTGGAAAAGCATCCCAAAAGAGTGGAGGATGTTAAAGACCACAAAGAGGGCAACTCCATATTAATGGCCATGGTTTTAGAATGCAATGTCCAACAAGCTCTTCAATCTCTTTGCGATGAATTGGAATGCCGAATGTGAGCCAGGTGTTTTCATCCACCATTAGTACCCGACCTCACAAAAATTGGCAGAAATTCCCCTAAACACAGTCCAAAATCTTATGAAAATACTCCCTGTGTGGAGGCTGTTGTTACTGCAAACCAGGTTAGGTCTATATTATTGGCCTTGGTTTTGCAATTGACTATTCAAAAAGCTCATATAATGGTGATGGTCAACTGCTCACAAACTTCCAGAAATTTATTATTCATTTGATAAACTAATTGTATACAATATAAAGTTACTTTTTAAAGAAGTAGGACAGATATATATTATTTGAGAAATTGCCTTTACGAGGGCATGCATACAGGCCGAAAACACCTTCAGCTTTTGCTATAGAGCCCAATAATACATAGATACACTACTTTTGATGCTCCCTTCTGTTTTCCTCGACTCCAGTAATACAGTGGTGTGAAAAAGTGTTTGCCCCCTTCCTCATTTCCTGTTCCTTTGCATGTTTGTCACATTTAAGTGTTTCGGAACATCAAACCAATTTAAACAATAGTCAAGGACAACACAAGTAAACACAAAATGCAATTTGTAAATTAAGGTGTTTATTATTAAAGGTGAAAAAAAATCCAAACCATCATGGCCCTGTGTGAAAAAGTGATTGCCCCCTAAACCTAATAACTGGTTGGGCCACCCTTAGCAGCAACAACTGCAACCAAGCGTTTGCGATAACGTGCAATGAGGCTTTTACAGCGTCCTGGAGGAATTTTGGCCCACTCATCTTTGCAGAATTGTCCTAATTCAGTTACATTAGAGGGTTTTCGAGCATGAACGGCCTTTTTAAAGTCATACCACAACATCTCAATAGGATTCAGGTCAGGACTTTGGCTAGGCCACTCCAAAGTCTTCATTTTGTTTTTCTTCAGCCATTCGGTGGTGGACTTGCTGGTGTGTTTAGGATCATTGTCCTGCTGCAGAACCCAAGTTCGTTTCAGCTTGAGTACACGAACAGATGGTCGGACATTCTCCTTCAGGATCTCTTGGTAGACAGCAGAATTCATAGTTCCTTTTATCACGGCAAGTCTTCCAGGTCCTGAAGCAGCAAAACAGCCCCAGACCATCACACTACCACCACCATATTTTACTGTTGGTATAATGTTCTTTTTATGAAATGCAGTGTTCCTTCTACGCCAGATATACTTGGACACACACCTTCCAAAGAGTTCCACTTTTGTCTCATCGGTCCACAGAATGTTGTCCCAAAAGTCTTGGGGATCATCAAGATGTGTTGTGGAGAAATTGAGACGAGCTTTGATGTTCTTTTTGCTCAGCAGTGGTTTTCTCCTTGGAACTCTGCCATGCAGGACATTTTTGCCCAGTCTTTTCCTGATGATGGAGGCATGAACGCTGACCTTAACTGAGGCAAGTGAGGCCTGCAGTTCCTTGGACGTTGTTGTGGGGTCTTTTGTGACCTCTTGGATGAGTCGTCGCTGCGCTCTTGGGGTAATTTTGGGCGGCCGGCCACTCCTGGGAAGGTTCACCACTGTTCCATGTCTTCGCCATTTGTGGATAATGGCTCTCACTGTGGTTCGCTGGATTCCCAAAGCTTTGGAAATGGCTTTATAACCCTTTCCAGACTGATAGATCTCAATTACTTTCTTTCTCAATTGTTCCTGAATTTCTTTGGGTCTCGGCATGATGTGTAGCTTTTAAGAATCTTCTGGTGGACCTTACTGTGTCAAGTAGCTCCTATTTAAGTGATGCCTTGATTGTGAACAGGTGTGGCAATAATCAGGCCTGGGTGTGGCTAGAGAAATTGAACTCAGGTGTGGACAACCACAGTTATAGTATGTTTTAACAAGGGGGGCAATCACTTTTTCACACAGGGCCATGATGGTTTGGATTTTTTTTCACCTTTAATAATAAACACCTTCATTTACAAATTGCATTTTGTGTTTACTTGTGTTGTCCTTGACTATTGTTTAAATTGGTTTGATGGTCCGAAACACTTAAGTGTGACAAACATGCAAAGGAACAGGAAATGAGGAAGGGGGCAAACAATTTTTCACACCACTGTATAAACATGCATAGTCCTATTAAACAAACCTGCATGTTTATCCTTGAACCTAAATAGAGTCTAAAAGTCATATTGTGCTTACACACCCAACTGTCCTCTCATTCCTGTCAGCAAATGATGCCATCGTCCACTTATCTCTGAAAGAAGACACAGCTTGAACAGTGCTATGCAAGCTCCTTAGTGGCTTGTTGATTGTCGTATTAGTTGCATTATGGGATGTAGAGTGAGAATTAGGAAACTGGATTTGTGGGGACAATAATATGCTCTGTAAACTTGTGGAGCCCTCTGTCCCCTTCTGGTACCAGTTTGCAGTTTACGTATGGGGGTTAAACTCACATTAAACGCTTGCCGACCAGTTATACTGCGGCAACATGGCTCGGCTGAGCGAACTGCTGTCATGTTACGTCGGTTCCCTTTTTGTCCAGTAGGGGCGCGTGCGCCCCCTGCTCGCCCACGGAGCTGATGCGAGTGCCCAACGGTCGCGATCACTGCCGGGCTCCCGCGATCGCTCGGGGCACATGGAGAACCGGGATCTGTGTGTGTTTCCGGTTCTCTGAGGTCTGTTCATACAGAGTATGAACAGCAATCTACCTCTTCCTCTACACAGTCCACTCCCCCCTTCAGTTAGAACACACACTAGGGAACACATTACACCCCTTGATCGTCCCTAGTATTAACCCCTTCCCTGCCAGTGACATTTTTACAGTAATCAATGCATTTTTATAGCACTGATCACTGTATAAAAGCCAGTGGTCCCAAAAATGTGTCAAAATTGTCTGTTGTGTCCGCCATAATGTTGCAGTCCTCATAAAAATCGCAGATCGCCGCCATTACTAGTAAAAAAAATTAATAAAAAAAATTATAATAAAAATGCCATAAAACTACCCCTATTTTGTAGACGCTATAACTTTTGCGCAAACCAATCAATATACACTTATTGCGATTTTTTTTTTTTTTTTTTACCAAAAATATGTAGAAGAATACGTATCGGCCTAAACTGAGGAAAAAATATATAATTTTAGATATTTTTGGGGGATATTTATTATAGTAAAAAGTAAAAAATTGTCGCTCTTTTTTTGTTAATAACGCAAAAAAATAAAAACCACAGAGGTGATCAAATACCACCAAAAGTAATCTCTGTTTGTGGGGAAAAAAAAAAACGTCAATTTGGTTTGGGTGCAGCATCACACGTCCGCACAATTGTCAGTTAAAGTGACGCAGTGCCGAATCGCAAAAAGTGCTCTGGTCAGGAAGGGGGTAAAATCTTCCAGGGCTAAAAAGGTTAATCAACCCTAGATGTTTCTGTTACGTCAAGTTACAAACTTTCCACTGTAATATATTAGACCATTTTTGTTGAATGGAATTCTCTTGTAAAATGCGCAATTAATGAATTACTGCAGTTTTTTTTTTTTTGTAAATTAAAGCTGAATAAGCAAATATTGCCTAAATAAGAGGCTTGTGTATTCTTCCTGGAATCTTGGTGTGCTTTGTGTATTCCCTACAGATCTGTCCAGTGTGAGACTTGTCCTGTAATAAAGACCGCTCACTGCTGCTCTCTCTCCTTGTGCAGGGTGACTGGTCTTGTCTCTGCCCCCTCCTGTAGTTTTTTTGCAGGCAACCTGTAGTGGGTGGAGCTCCTAGGCCTTTCCCAAAGCTTTGCATAGGCTATGTACAGCACAGTTATCTATGTGTGATAACTGGGTTAGAAAAGGCATTTGGCACCCACAAAGTATATTTCTAGCTTTTGTGGCTCTTGAGGAACATATTTAAAGTATTTGTGCCAGAAGTTCGCGTCTGAGGCCTAATTCCAGACCTTTTTTATTTTCATCTTTTGGACAGAGTAGACAAAAGTAAATTTTTATCTGTTTTTTTTTTTGTCTGTGACACCATTGGGGAGATGTTCACCCAATTCCTGTCTGTAAACCTCACATAGAAGAAAAATGGGATGTGCTTGTCAATGGGCCAGGAAACACACAAACGGCAATAATTTAGGAAATGTGTTTGGTGTTTGTGTCGATCCATAACTTCCTACCCCTTTGAGACCAGAACAAGTGAGGAGATCACTGACACAGAAAAGCATAGACAGCAGTGGAAACATTGTCAGAATATCTAACCTTTCCGTATTAATTTTCCTTGCTGACAATAAAAACCCAAAGAAGACCCTAACCCTTCCCTGCTTTATCCCAAGCAAAATACACAGTTTTGCCTTGAGTTGGGCTTTATGGAATACACCACCTTCAATTTTCTGATCACATTAATTCTAATTTATTCTAGCCAGGACAGTCCCTATCCCTGCTGCTATGTGTGCTCCCAAGCTTTCTGCTTCTGTTTTAGTGTGAAGTTGTGGACTTTTCCTTTACAATCCCATGTAAACACATGTAATGCAGTACAGATTATATTAAAATATTAAGAATTAGTGTTGTTTCCTGGTATTTATTCATATCATAACATTGTTTAATTTAAAGGTATAGTTAGTTGCACTCAACTGGACTTGTTCTGTAATGTGGAAGATCTTTCTTAGCTTCTCCCAGCAGATTCTCATGTTCTGATAAATGTCAAGAAGATACTCCAACATTTATATCCGCAAAGGTAGCAGAGACCGCTTCATCCAATCATCATGGAATGGGTCAAGATAGATGTTGATGGTCCAAGGACAGGATGGGAGGTGTGAAAGTTGTGGAACTCCTTCTGTTCTAGTTGCATCATCTCATCCTTGTGTGTCAGGAAGTCTGCAAAGGTGACCTTATAACATCTCTACCCCAGGCAATTTGACAATTCACCCCATCGGCCATGGAAATCAAATTAACACCTATGAAGCTTTCCTGACACCATAGATGGGATATATAAATAGAAGAGGGGAGTTGCACAACTTTCACACCCCCATCCTGCTCTTGGACAACCAAACTCTTGCTACATTTCATTGTCATTGAGTTTAGGTTGTGCTACTTGTTTGGTCATAACAGTTGGGGAATCTGACACTCTGAACTGAAGAAGTGGCTTGGAGAAGCTACAAAACATCTTCAACAACATCAGTCAACATTGTTCAAGAACATAAAGGCTCCTGGTAGATGTTGATTGTCCACCCTGTTCTTGGACAATTCACATCTACACATTCCATGGTCATTGAATCAAGGTGTTGGTCCTACCCATGTGTATATAAATGTTGGGGTATCTTCCTCCAAATGTTATTAGAGGTTCCTTGAGCAGTGAACAATGGCAGATTGACCTCCCACTTACAACTACCTACAATGTAAGGGGGGAAGTTTCCCAATGACATGCAATTTAAGGGGTCAGTTCTACACTGATCACCAGTGCAAGGGGGGGGGGGGGAAGGGGGATTTCTCCACCGACCGCCCGTGTGAGTAGTCAGGGCTACTGTTAGAATTAATGATCCCCATAGAGCCTAGTTGACAGGAACAGTGAACCCTGCCTATCTGTGAGAATGAACCCTTCATTATGTTTTTTTTTTTTTTTTATTATTGTTTTTTTTTATTTTATTAACAGCCCTGTGGGGGTTAGTAAAATATCGGGCTGCTTAACAGACACCCAACAGAAAGAGACAGAATACAAATTCCTCAAACGTTTCTCTGTACAGTGGCTCCCTGTTCATTCACAAACTGAAGCATTCTAAACACAAGGGTGGTTGGTTCCAGTAATTGCACCCACTCGTGCTGCTCTGGGCCTCCCTGGTGAACTTATGGGGCCTGGGCCCCGTACAGGCAGGCAGGTGCTACTGCCTTAGCAGCAGCCCTGTGAGTAGTACAACAGTCGGGGTACACCCCTAAATAGAAGTTGCCTTACTTGTTTTATGTTTCATTTGTGAGCAACCAAAATTCCTGTGCTACTATTGACTCTGTATTCTCTGTAAAGTCCTATAGCGTTGAAAAAGGTTCTGTTGGCCATTGTCACTGGCCCACAAGTGGCGATATATATATATATATATATATATATATATATATATATATATAGAGAGAGAGAGAGAAAACAATTAGGAAATGCATTTCACTGCAGAGTCCTAGCAGGCCCAGAGATGAGAAAAGATTTGCTTCTGAGGGCACTGGCAAGACCTGGTAGTACTAAGTGATGTGAAACTGAACTCTAAGCAAATGGTTAAATACACAGATGAAATATATATATATATATATATATATATATATATATATATATAGGAGTTGTTTTACCGCCCAAAGGAATTGTATTTTTGTCTATACAGTTCTGAGGTTTACACAGCTCTGTCACACAGTACACCCTATTTGGCAGGGCAGGAGACCTAATTTTTCTCTGCTGCAGTTCAATAACACTAATGCCACGTACACACGATCTCACATTCCGACAACATTTTTTTTTCTGACGGATATTGACCCAAACTTGTCTTTCATACACACGGTCACACAAAGTTGGTCAGATTCTGTGAACGTCAAGAACACGGTGGCATACGACAGTATTAGAAAGAGGAAGTTCAATACCAAGTGCGCTACCCTTTGGGCTCCTTCCGCTTATCTCGTGTTAGTAGTTTGGTGACAGACGATTCTTGCTTTTCAGCCTCCTACTTTTCCAATTGTTACTGCTCTTCAATTTGTGCTTGTGGGTTCGTATTTCTTTTTTTCCAAATAACGTTTTATTTATTTCCAGTGGTTGCATAGGAGCATAAACAGTACAGGAGTACAGTGGCAGTTGAGTATCTACAAAGCTTTGCAAAGTCAAGGATGAACATGCAATATGTAGTGACGAATCACAAGCGTGTACAGTAGACTTCGATAGGTTGGTCGGTGGAGTGTTGGGGGGCAGGGGACACCGAAAGTCAGCTGCCCATCCCACGACCCCCACGGCCTGGTATGATCTGCCTTGCGGCCTATGCAAAACACGTAATTCATAGCAGAAGAAGTGCACTATGTAAACAAAGGAAGTTAAAAGGGAAAAGACAGAGAAGAAAAAGGAAAGAAAGAGCCAGAGATCCATGTCGCCATACCTTATTCGATTCGCCCTTAGTCCTCCCGCATCTCTCCCAGACTTGATCAAATTGCTCCAGCCTGTCCCGTATTCTGGCAGTCATTTTTTCCGTAAGTTCTATATCCTTTATCCTGGAATTAAAGGGCTTCCATAGTTGGAGCCATTTGACTCTTCCAGTTAAGGGCTATCAGGCAACGGGCTGCTGTGAGGACGTGTCGTAGAAGCTTCCTGGATGGCTTAGCTATCTTTGGTTGGGACAAGCCGAATAGGAAGAACTTGGGTTCAAACGGGACAGGCACCTCAAATACCCAGATAAGGAGCTGTTGGGTTGATTTCCAGAATGGGGCTATCAAAGGGCAGGTCCAGTATATATGGAACAGGGTGCCCCTGTCTTTTAGGCAGCACCAGCACCAATCAGAGGTGGAGGGATAGATTTTATTATGAAGTACATCTGGGGTCTGGTACCAGTGGTAGAGAATTGTATAGGAGTTTTCCTTGTAAAGGGTACATAGGGAGGATTTAGCTGCCTGTCTCCACAACTCCTGCGAAACTTCCAGTGGAAGTTCCTCAACTCCTTCTCCCATCGCACCATATACTTGTGCTTGCCCCTTGCGTGAAAGTGGTGTAAGTTGAGGATGCGGTAGAGGTCTGATATCCGTCCCCTGCGATTCCGTCCCTCAAGTATAATCAGTTCGAATGGGGAGAATTGGAGTCTCAGAGCTATGATTTGCGCAAAATGTCTGATTTGTAGGTAACTGTAGAATGTCTGTTGGGGGAGGTCATGTTTAGCCTGCAGCTCTGAGAAAGACAGCAGTTTTCTCGATCTGGGGTCTACAAGATGTCCCAGGTGGAATAAACCTCGGGATGCCCAGGGCCATGAGATCTGGTGGGTTAAGCTGTCCGGGAGTTTAGGGTTGCAAAGGAACAAGGTCATCAAGGATGCCTCTGAGTGGAGCCTGCGTTCCCGGGAGAGCTTCCTCCAGAGCTGGTTAAGCTGAGCCATCAGCCCTAATAGCCGGCTCGTATTGATCGGTATTTCCGAACCCCAGAGCAAACTGTTCGGGTGCACTGGAGCTAGCCATAGTTTCTCTCTCTCCGACCACTTGTTGTATTGCCCGTAGCTGCGCCGCTTGATAGTACCTAGCAAAGTCAGGGAACGCCAGGCCGCCGTCCGAGCACAAAGCAGTCATAACGGAGCCAGGAACCCGATGTTTTTTAAAATTCCACAGAAACTTCAGCAAGTCTTTCTAGAGCATACAGAGGTGCGCGTAGGGGATCTGAACGGGAAGCGTCTGGAATAGGGTAAAGGAGTTTGGGGAGAATTACCATTTTAATGGATGCGAGCCACCCTATGAGCGATATGTGGTGTGCCTTCCATTTGTGGATGAGTTCCCTGATCTCCCTGTAGAGGGGGGGTAAGTTGGCCTGGTACAGGGTGTGGAAGGATGGTTTAATAAGAACCCCCAAGTATTTGAGAGAGGAATTCTCCCATCTGTAGGGAAACACCGAGCGTAGGTGGGTCTCTTCCGCTGGCAGTATATTGATCGGGAGGGCCACTGACTTGGAGGCATTGATTTTATATCCTGAGATCGCCCCGTATCATCTCAGTTCCGCATTTAGGTTGGGCAGTGATGTCCTAGGCTGGGTCAAGGTAAGGATGACATCATCCACGAATAGCGATATTTTGAATTCCCTGCCCCGAACCAAAATTCCCCTGACATCCGGATTGCTTCTAATGGCCTCCGCCAGGGGCTCCACACAGAGTGCAAACAGCAGGGGAGAAAGCGGGCAGCCCTGGCGGGTGCCGTTGGCCATAGAGAAAATCGGAGACGTTGCATACGGGGGTTTTAACTTTTGAGGTGGGGGTGGTGTAAAGGTGTTGTATTGCATGTAGGAAAGGGCCTTTAAAGCCCATGTGGCATAGAGTTGCCGTCATAAAGGGCCAGCTCAGGTGATCAAACCACTTTTCTGCGTCTAGACTCAAGACCAGGGAGGGGAGATTAGTCTTATTAGCTACGTCGATAAGGTCAGTAATTTTCCTGGTGTTATCGCCCGCCTGTCTGAGAGGTACAAAGCCTACCTGGTCCTTATGGATCAAAGCAGGAAGAATCACATTGAGGCGGTTTGCTAGGATTTTTGTGAAAATTTTTAAATCTGAATTTAATAGAGCAATAGGCCTATAACTGACGCAAACAGTCGGGTCTTTGGTTTCGGGATGAGGGATATAAAAGAGGCCAGCAACTCAGTCGGGACCGGAGACCATTTGAGGAAGGAGTTAAACAGTTTGGTCATGTGGGGGCTCAGAATGGGTAGAAATGTCTTATAATACTCGTACAGGAACCCGTCTGGCCCTGGAGATTTATGGGCCGGGAGCACCATTACAGTCGCCAACAGTCCCTCCTCAGTAACTAGGGCGTTCAGGTCCTGAAGATACGTGTCCTTCAGTCGGGGCAGTGTTATGTTTTCTAGGTACCTGGTGATTTGGTCAGTCAATGCAGGGGCTGGTGGATTATGGGGTATGTCCGGCTTGTTGTAGAGATTAGTGTAAAAGTCCGCAAACGTGTCTGCGATGGCCCGTGGGTGAGACAAAAGGTCTCCCCCTACTGTTTTTAATTTGGGAGGGCGTAGAGGCTTGTGTTTGATCAGCCAGTTTCCGGGCCAACAGGGTCTGCGCTTTATTGCCCTTATCACAATAGAGCTGTTGCAGGCAGATAAGCGCTTTTACAACTGAACCTAGTGCAAGATCTCGCAGAGTTAGTCTCGCCTGTACAATTTTTTTAATCAATGACAGGGAGGGGGCTCCCCGAAGCCTGGCCTTAAGGGTCTTCAACCGTCCTTCAGCCATTAGCCTGGTGGCTTGTGCATCTCTCTTCAGTGCTGAGGAGAGGGCAAGGCAGTGACCCCGAATAACCGCCTTATGGGCAGCCCACAGGGTGGGGAGGGTAACGTCTGAGGTATCATTTTCAGTAAAATACAGTTGGAGCGAAGATTCTAGCTCTGCTCTGGCCGGGGGATGCTGCAATAGGTAGTTGTTCAGTCGCCAGCTGCAGGGTTTGCGAAGGGAGGCCCCAATGTCTAGTGTCATGGTTATCGGGGCGTGATCGGACCAGGAAATAGGTAGTATGTGTGCGGAGCGGACGGCCCTCAATGTGTTATTGTTCACGAAAAAGTGATCGATGCGCGAGTGAGTGAGATGGGGGGCTGAGTAAAAGGTATATTGACGGTCCTGCGGGTGCAGGGTTCGCCATACGTCAAATAGAGCCCGTCTTCTGGTGATCTGGTGGAACAACTTAGAGTCCCTCAAGATTCTGGTTTGGGGCGCTTGTGGATTCCCCACATGGCGGTCACGTGGAGCAGATGGAGTAAGATTGAAGTCCCCTCCTATCACCAGAAGCTCGGAAGGCATCCTAAAGAGGCGGGATAGCACGCCAGACAGAAAGCGGTGCTGTCGTGCGTTAGGGGCATAAAGGGCACATAGGGTGAGGGCCTCTGCCAGGTGCCGCGGAGTATGACATAGTGGCCCTTCTTTCTATTACGTATTTGATTTTCAGCTGCGGCCTTTGTTTTACAGTGCTTTCTGTTAGTTCGTTCTGACTAGCCGACCGTTTTGGAGCCATCAGGAGCCTCACCCCGGACTAGAGGGTTTATAACTACTGTCTGGCCAGAGCCAGAAGAGTGGTGGAGAACGCTTTTGGGATAATGGCCAGCCGGTTCCGCTTATTCCTTACGCCAATCAACATGGCGGACTATAAACCTAACAATATAATCCATGCATGCTGCATTCTAGACATCTCTTTAAAGTTGTGTAAATTCAATGAACTATGTGGCCTCAGTTGGGCCTGAGGCCGGACTTCAACATGAAACCTTGATGGCACTTGAAGCTGGGCATCCTGGCTTGCCCCCCCCCCCCCAAAGCGCTGGCGAAGTAAGACAAAAGTATGTTGAGTACTTTGCGGGTGGGGGGCCATTGATATGCCAGAAACTGTTTAAGAAACATTTTATCCTAAATTTTTTAACTTAAACTGGAAGAAGATTTCCTTTGATTTATTGCCTGGGTATCTTTTAGCTGTCCCCTAGGTTCTCCAATGGGCTTTTCTTTTTTGGACATTTTCTTCAATAGTGCAAATGTAATTTATTTGATACATGAGGTGACAATCTCTTCAGCAAACTATTTATTATGTTTTGGGTCTGCTACACACACCTTGTTTTTGTTGTCAATATAGTTAATGCATTACTGACAAAAATATTCGTAATTTTCATCACCATGAATGAATTTTGTGGAGTCATGAAAATGGCGTGATTTGAGGCAAATTATAAAGCACTGTAGGTGTTATTTACTAATGGAAATTCCACTTTGCACTGCAAAAGTGCACTTGAAACTGCACTTATAATGCAAAGTGGATTTGTCTTTAGTAACTAACCCCCGTTGTAACTGTAAAAACCAATTTACGACAAAAATTGCTATTGAACATTGAAAGAAGAAGCCACACATTGTTGAGTAGAAAACATTTTACTCAAAGCACATTCACATGTGCTTTAGAAAAGGGTTTTGAAACAAACCAACATCTTTGGCGTATAACTTTTTTTTTCATATTGTAAATAGCCTTTTTTCATTAAACAGGCATGTTACAAAGCATAACATGCACAAATCAGGAACTTACAAAGTGAAGGCAATATCAGTTATTAGTATGTCCAAACTGTGATGATATTGCCTTCATCAGATGGGGTGATGTCACCCCTGTAAAAGTCAAATTTTGAAGATGTACACAAATTGTAATCAAAACTGGGGATTTTCCTCCTGATCCCATGCCTAATGTCAACATGTGCTAGCTCCCATCATGGGGGATCAATGGATGTGTTTTGGGGGGTGCAAACCCTTCCTCTCACCTAATTGAGTTGAGAGGAAGGGGTTGCACCCACAAAACGCGAACATTGATATCCCCTGTTGGAAGATAGCACACATTGACACACTGTGTGCATCTTCAAAATTTGGCTTTAAAATACTTAAAAAATTTGTTTTCAAAGCAAAAATACAAAGTAAAAAGTGTGTTTTATATTCTGCCTAAAACATCAATGGTGTTTTTCATTTTTTTTTAACATCATTGATGTTTTCCTTTATATTTTCTAAATCACGATTGCACCCCATTCTCCTCCAGATGAGGATCTGGGCACTTTAGAAATTAGATTCTTCTTCCACAACATCCACATCACCTAAAAGAAAAAAAACACACCATGTATTAGAAATATGCAGGCATAGATCTCTTATCTGAAGCTGTGGTCTCAGACACTCACCTGTTGTGACAATTTCGCCCACTTCATAAACCTCTCCCTCCTCATCCACTGCTTGTGATTGTGTGTTTTCCCCTTCTTTAGGAGGTGGGGTCCTTGGTGTCCTCAGATGTCCCGAGTCTTTTCTTCCCTATGTGAATAAAAAATAGGTATACATAGCACACAGATATTGGAGGGCAGAAATAGGAATATGAAACATTGCTTGGAAGTGTCATACAATTGTCTGTTTTGCCAGGCAGAGTTTCGAGCTGAAGAACATTTTATTTCCTTTCTAAAGCTGGAATACTTACCTTTTTTGTTAAAGTATCACAAATGTAGAGACCACCAGTATCCACTGGAGCACCTGTGTGGGACACCCTATAAAGTTTGATTCTGGTGTCCCACACTAGTGCTCCTGCATCCAGATGTGTAAACAGCTGCTGAGTGTCCTCTCCTTACACTGAATCAAGTTTGCATTTCATTCTAGTTACAAACCCATCTAGACAACAAACGTATTTTAATACAAATAGGCCTGAACAAATGTAGTTAACCTGTATCTGCCAAAAACATCTTATAAGATCATAACATTTGAGGATTCGTACGACCGATTACTGTGCCCATGAACATGAAAGTTGCCCTTTTAACCACTTGCAGACCGGACCATTTTGCTGGTCAAAGACCAGATCACTTTTTGCAATTCGGCACTGCATCGCTTTAACTGACAATTGCGCGGTCGTGCGACGTGGCTCGCAAACAAAATTGACGTCCTTTTTTTCCCACAAATAGAGCTTTCTTTTGGTGGTATTTGATCACCTCTGTGGTTTTTATTTTTTGCGCTATAAACAAAAATAGAGCGACAATTTTGAAAAAAACGCATTATTTTTTACTTTTTGTTATAATAAATATCCCCCAAAAATATTTAAAAAAAACATTTTTTTCCCTCAGTTTAGGCCGATACGTAGTCTTCTACATATTTTTGGTAAAAAAAAATCGCAATAAGCGATTATTGATTGGTTTGCGCAAAAGTTATAGCGTTTACAAGTAATGGCGTTTTTTACTAGTAATGGCGGCGATCAGCGATTTTTATTGTGACTGCGACATTGTGGGGGACCCATCGGACATTTTTGACACATTTTTGGGACCATTGTCATTTATACAGTAATCACTGCTATATAAATGCAGTGATTCCTGTGTAAATGACACTGGCAGTGAAGGGGTTAACCAGTGGGTGGCAGTGTAGGGGTTAAGTGTTCCTAGGGGTGTGTTACTAACTGTGGGGGGGTTGGGCTTTCATTTAGTGAACACTGATCTCTGCTCCAATCACATGGAGCAGAGATCAGCGTCACTAGTTGCTAGGCAGAATGGAGAAATGTTGTTTACACAGCATTTCCTCCATTCGGCCGCTCCGTGAGACGATCGCGGGGATGCCCGCAGCGATCGAGTCCGCAGGTCCCGCGACCGGACTCACGGGGGTCCCGATGGCAGGGCGGCATTGAATATTGGACGTACCTGTACGCCAATATGCCTGCCCGTGCCATTCTGTCGACGTACATCGTCGTGCGCTGGTCGGGAAGTGGTTAAACTATACAACAGTAAAGCAAAGCATGTGGAAGAATGCAAGTAATAATAATAATAACACAGGACAAATACTTACTTTTAAGAAGCTGTTTCCTGATCTTTCTGTACTGATCGTGCTCCCTCAGTTTGAGGTCTGACCATCGAGTCCTCAATTGATCCTTGAATCGTCATACCCCAAAATTCCTGTGCAGACTCTTCACAACTTTAGGCATGATCTTGGCCTTTATCACATTTGGGTTTGGGTACAGTCCATACTTCCCATCATAGTCGGCCCTCTTGAAGATGTCCAATGTCTCCTCCATCTCTATAAAGGCCATAATTGAGGCCTTCAATCTCTGGGCTTTCGTCTTTGCTGCTCTTCTCTGCATGCAGCTGTTGTCTCTCCTCCATGTGCACTCCCACTACACCGAAAGACAAGGGGCGGGGAATAGACTAGAAAGAACATCAGGGGTGGGTGGAGTTTTACACATGCGCAGTGTATATAAAGCGGAACACGCATGCATCGCACATACGATCTGTGAGCGGAGGACAGAGTAACGGAAGCAACAATCGTTATAACGAAGGTACAATTTTAACTTGGTGCATCAGTGGCCTATACTGCTTAGAGATTGAGGCCTATTTGAATAAAGATTAGGCGAGTTTTGCCTGACATTAGGGTTTGTCTTGTGTTGTCTCTTGCAGAGAAAACGGATCCCTTCAATGATAGGGAATTTTTAGGAATATTCATTGATATGTTCAGGGAGCTGCCCTGTCTGTTGCAGGTGAACCACCCATTTTATAATAATTCAACAAAGATAAAGGCAGCGCTGGAGAAACTGCTTGAATTTGTGAAGCCAGTGATCCCTATGGCAGACATCAAGTATTTAACTTCCAAAATTGGTGGCATGAGGAGTACTTATAATAGGGAGCGCAAGAAGGTCCAGGATTCCCTGAGATCAGGAGCAGCAGATGACATTTATGTACCCAGGCTGTGGTACTATGACAGACTGCATTTTCTGTCAGACCAGAGGTAACCCTCAGCTGAAGCCTCCGACGACCAACCTGGGCCTTCCAGGCAGCAAAATGTGGGGGAGCCCATCTTGAGTCAGGTATAGCATTCTTAACAATATTTCTAGTTTCCAAATTAATGATGTTAAATATATTTTAGTTTTGATCACTAATTTCTGATTTCACAAAGTGTTTTACATATCAGTAGACAGTAGTGGCCACAACTGATTGGGGCAAGACTGAAAAATACTGGGGTCAGAATGATAGTCTTTTTCTATTTATTAATATTCAATTTGCAACAGTCATGATCTGAAAATTGTGTGTGTGATTGATGAACCAAAAAATAAAACGATGTCCCCTTTTCATACACAGGAAAGTCTCAGCCAGGAGGAGGCCGTGGAAAGTGGCAGCCAGGAGGTGGCTGGGCCCAGTAGCCTGCCTGAAATCCCAGGTCCCTCCCCTCGGCCTTCCACAAAAAAAAGTGCCAGGAAGATGAGTAACCTGGAGGAGGCAGCACTTGGCCTATTTCTGAAGGCTACTGCGGCCCTCAGAAACCCCCCCCCCCCCCCAGTCTTCAAGAGGACTATGGAGGAGGGCCAATGCCTCTTATGTGAGTAAGTGATCTTGCAAGCCCTAAATAAGGGGTTGAGGGGCGAACTCACAAGCCAAAGCCATGTTTGTGAGTTAAACCATGGTTCTCCTCCACCTCCTGCCACAACTCCAACACCAGAGCCACAGCCTGGAAGGAAGCATGTAAGGAAGACCAGAGAGTGATGGCCTGGATTCAGTCTGGTCTGACAAAAGATGCAGGCTGTTGTATGACCACAGCCTGGGGACAGATATGTCATCTGCTGCTGTTCCTGATCTCTTGTAGTCCTGGACTGGATTGTGCTCACCACCAATTTTGGCTGGCAAATAGTTGATGTTTGCCCATTTCAGCAGTTTCTCCAGCGTTGCCTTCCTCTTTATTTTGTTATGACCCAGAATAAATGGCTATTTATTTTTCACAAATGCTTTCCTATGTGTTTTAGTTCAAAAAGGACAGTTTGTGAGTAGGCAGGTGTATTTCCTAAATACAATACAATACAAATTAACAAGGGACACCAACACCAACCAACCTCCTTGAGTTAAAAAAAAATACAAGATAATAATGGTGTTGTGGTAACTTGACACACAAAACAAGTAATAATATTATGGAGAGCACTAGAAAAAAATGAAGATCTTGATGAAAAAGAAAATAAGTAATAAACATTATTATGGAGATCTGACAAAAAAAAATTTAATATTATTCATGAGATCACGAGAAATAATAAAGAAATCAGTTTGTGAGAACTCTGTGTGACTATGAACAGCAAAACACCTTCATTCTTCTAGCATTCTAAAAAAGAAGAAAATGAGCTGCATTAAACTATTTAAAAAATTTCAGCATGGCGAATGTGCTATCTCCATTCCGAACCTGTAGTTTTACCAGACTGAGCGCTTCTGTCTCGTAATTTATTCTGAGCATGCGTAGCACTTTGTACACACAATTAGAATTTACACGAATGGATTTTGTTGTCCGATGGAGCATAACAGGTCTTGATACTCCCCAAGAATATAACTGGACAATGAAAAGAGAAGCAGGGCAGTGATGAGTCTGCTCTTCCCTCCTTTCAACATGTTCCTTGTTTGGCTCCCTGTTTCCTTCTGCCTCCTGCAGTCAGAGCTCTGCTGTACAAGGGCTTGTAATATGCTAACAAGTCAGATTTAGGTACATGCATTTAAAAACTTCAATTAATTGATGTATTAATGAATGCAGAGCTGCATTCATGTGTATCTTGTATATCTGCCTGGAGAAGAATAGAAATCCAAGATTGTCTGGACCTTTACCGTAAAAAAAAAAAAAAAAATATGACAGGTTCTCTTTAAATGATAAAGACAGTCAAAAAGGCTCGTCGTTATGTATGGGCCTATATGCTTTATGTATAAAATGTGTCTCAAAGGGAATTTGCCAATTGTATCACCAGACACTAAGGTGGTTATTTACTGAAACTGCATGGTGCAAAATCTGGTGCAGCTCTTCATAGAAACCATCTTCCAGGTTTTATGGGCAAAGCGTAATTGAGCAAGCTGATGTTACAAGCTGATTGGCTACCGTGCACAGCTGCACCAGATTCTGAGTGCTGCAGTTTTAGTAAATCTACCCCTAAGGGTTTAAAATAAGAAATATCTATTAGAGCTGGAAGTTATTCTCATACCAACAGAAAGGGAACATGTACGCTCACCTAAGGACACAGTAAAGCACATTAGAAACGTAATGTAAATTTATGAAATTAATGTATTTCATCTTTGTTTTTTGGGACCACCCTATCTCCATTTAATTCAGAGTCCTGGAAAACATTCACAGGCTTTATTGTTATGCAGGTATCTTAGTAGATCTTAGTAGTGACTGCTTTTCACCTAACACGTACCAGTAACGAATGTACTTGGTTAAAACCCAATTCCAGCTCATGTAAAAAATAAATCTATAGATAGATTCATTAGCTCTCTTCCCTGGCAACCACTTCAGTGGGCACTAGCCAATTTTAAGCTACAATATATGACCAAGAGTTAATGGACACCTGACCATCACAACTACTTTTGTAACCAAAAATATGTAGACCCCCACCAAATGGTGGAGTTCAGGTGTTTCAAGTGAAGAGTAATGTTACAGCATACAGAGACATTTTAGGCAAGTGTGAAGTTCAAATCTTTGGTAACAGTTTGGTGAAGGCCCCTTTCTGATCCAATATGACTGTGTCTCTGTACAAAGCCAGCTCCATAAAGACAAGGTTTGATGTGGAGGAGCTCCAGTGGCCTGTACAGAGCCCTGACCTCAACTCTACTGAACACCTTTGGAATGAACTGGAACATTTGCTTGTGAACCAGGTCTTCTCATCCAACATCAGTTGGACCTCAAACACCTGACCTCAACATTGGCACAAATTCCCAGACAAACTCCACAATTTTGTGGAAAGCCTTCAAAGAAGCGTGGAAGCTATTATAGCCACTAAGGAAGAAATTCAGGTGGAAGGGGGTTGGGGTACATTGGGAATATTTTGTCCTTAAAGCCTTACATGAAAAGACACATGGGCAGATATGATGGATCGAGAGACCATTTGGTCCCTCAGCCACCCCCATGCTCTTTTCCGCAAATCCCAATTTGCTTGTACAGTACATTGCCATTCCATCACACAGTATGGTCCCCTATCCTGGTTCTCTTTTTTTTCTTCCATCCCTTTCCTCCCATATCCACCATTTTTTCCTAACGCCCACTGACACATCTGTAGAAAGAAAGAAAAAAGCAAGGCCACCAATGCCTCTCCGCTATCCAGCAACACGTGAGGCTGGCGTGGCGATCCAGCCTTTGGTCTCCTTCCTTGTAGCGATAAAATAATCTCCAGCTTCCATCTCTAATCTAGAATCAAACAGGGCTTAATTGCCCCGACTAAATTTTTAAAGTGCTTTTAAATGGTGGATTGATTGAGGGGACGTAGGAGCACAAAAAGCGAGCAAGCCTGACGTCCGTTCTCATCTGCGGGACGGGGAAAAAACCCATTTGCTATTCTGTTTAAGGCGCGTCAGATTGTCTTCTTCCAGAACCAGCTTGGTGGGGGGGCTGCCTTTGCCATCGCTTCAGAGCGCGGGGCATCAAAGGCTTAAATTAATGGCGAACAAAATAGCGCGCCGTTCGACTATCCCATACGGGGCGAGTCCGTCGAGGGTTATCATTAAGTTAAAGAAATAAAGGAAACACAGGAGAAGGGAGAGAGAGAGAGAGAGAAAAAATTCCTCTAGCCACGGGAGGATGGGATAGACGTCCCTCATCAGAGGACGAACGGCATGATTGGGGTAGCTCATCATTACCGCGCCGCGTCGAGAAATTGTAGCCTGGGTTTAGAAAATAAGGAAAAACCGGGGGATGAAGATACTGTGCTGTGTGTCTGTCTTTATTTTATTTTTTTTATTTTTTCCCCTGCACTCCTTTTCTTTAAACCTGTCAGATCATTTCGGCATTTCGAAGCCGAAGAAAACAGCTTGCCTGCTGCTGTATTTGAAGTTGTAATGGTGTCAAGAAGTCAGCCCTGATTGACAGGCATCCGTCCCAGAGGGCCTCATTAAATCATAAAATCTTGACAAGGAAATAATTGAGCATCACTAGTAACTTGGCTCTTGTTTAGTGCTTTTTATTTTCTTTCAATATTAGTCCCCACCATTATGTTCATTAACAAATTGCATTAAACAACTGTTAAAAGCTAATGATTTGTTTATTGCTGTCTTTTTTTTTTTTTCTCTCTCTCTCCCGCTCTCTCTCGTTTTTTTTTTTTTTTTCTCTACTATTATTTAAACATTATCTGCGTCATGCGGTACCTCAGCAGCCGCCGATATGCCTGCCTTTTCTGTGGATGTGAGCAGTGAAGGAATACGGAATAGATTATTCATTAGCCGGCTCTTTGCCACTGATTTGGTTTCATGTTGCGTCTTCCGCGGAGAAAGATGAAAACTTGTCAAAAAATAGATAATATCTTATTCCAAGGGGCAACAATAGCGGGTGGTGCTGGGATGCTTTAATATTTAATTAAATCTGATGTTAACCCCTTTAAACGACTTAACGCGGATCCAAGAGGCGGCAAGGAAGGAAAGAGAGAAAAAAAAAAAGAATAATTGGCATAATTTTTTTTCCCCCATTAAAGGAAGATAGAATAGCTGTGAGTTCACAAGAATTTAACCCTTTGGTTGGTCTTTGTTCCTATGGAGAAAAAAAAAAAAAAAAAGTGCCTATTTTAGATTCTTAGGGATTGGGGACCTTAGGTCACATGGCCCTTCTTAATAAAATATAAACCAGCTCGCATGTCTATCTTTTGCAGCTCTTTAGGATTATTTCATACCCAACGTGGCGCTTGATTTTTTTTTTTACATTTTTTTTTTCCTCGTTAATTTTCTATTAATGAATATTGTTGAAGCAACAACTTGTTTTATAAACCTTATATATATATCTAAGCTCCGATGTTATACTCATGGCTTCCACTATTTGCTGATTTTAGCACCAAGGTAAAAAGAACAATGGGTCCTTTTTGTCAACAATAGCGGATGAAGCTTACACTGCTCCTCAGAGGCGGGGATTTTTTAACATCATAAACTGAGGGCATGTCTCCTGAAGAGAGATTTCTTACAGTATATCTAAACCCAAGAACAAAAAATGTATTGCAGCTTAGATATGGTGGCCACATTTGTTTTCTTCTTTTTCAGGCTTTTTTTCTCCTTTATTTGATTCTGCCAGAAACACACTTTGTATCCTAGGGTGACAGCATATGCTTAAGCTGGCCATAAATGATTTGTTATTTCTCATTCATCTATATGGCCCTATATGACAAGCAACTGGTGGACAAAGAGGCAGAAACAGACATAGCATTTATGTGCCGCTGCACAATGACCCATTTAAACTGGACGTAGGTTGGATGAGCCCTGGGTTCCCCTTTTGCTGTCGCAAAGACCAGGGCTGTGCTAATTTTTAGGGTAAGTGTGAATCAGGAGGCATTCTTCATCAGACCACAGCCATGTACCCAGTTTGCTTTTCATGAAAAATAACAAACATGTTATACTGACCTGCTCTGTGTAATGGTCTTGCAGAGAGCAGCTTATATCCTCCTCTTCTTTGCTCCCAACCCCTCCTTCCTGTCGAGTGCCACCACACCATGTAGCTTGCTATGGGGGCATCCAAGTTGAACCTCAGTTCCGTGTGTCCTTTCAGATGTGGAGCCACTGTCTAGACCTCGCCCCCTTTCTCTCCTTATTGGCTCACTGACTTTGACAGCAGCGCGAGTCAATGGCGTCGCTGCTGTGTCTCAGCTAATAAGGAGGGGAGTCCCAGACAACCGAGTCTCTTGTGCACATTGCTGGATCAAGATGGGGCTCGGGTAAGTATTGGGGGGGGGGGCTGAGGGTGACTGCTGTACACAGGTTTTTTTATGTTAATGGATAGAATGCATTAGAATAAAAAACCTTCTGCCTTTACAACCACTTTAAGAGAGTTCAGTGTACCTTAAAAGTTTCTTTTTACCTGCTTCTCTTTAAGGCCTTATCATTACATCTATGCTATGGCTACAATTATGTGGACTCCCCACCAAATGATTGATCTCCGATGTTTCAAGTGAATGATACTGTTAATACTACAGCATACAAAGGCATTTTAGACATTTGGTGAAGGCCTTTTTCTGATCCACCACAACTGTTTACCTGTGCACAAAGCCAACTCCATAAGAACATGATTTGGGGAACTTGAGTATCCTGCACAGAGCCCTGACCTCAACCCTACTGAACACCTTGGGGATAAATTGGAATATTGACTATGCGCCAGGTTTTCTCATCCAACATCAGCAGTGTTGCCAACATACCAGATTTAAATTTTTTCTCACACAACACCCAACATTTACTGGCACAGCTACTTTTTTACTGGTAAAAGTTTCCAAAAGTTACAAACTTACAAGTGCAAACTTCAGTATTTAGGCTACAACCAAGTACAATATGCAATTAGCAATGTGATTTAACAGATTGCTGACCGCCTCACACCGATGTACGTTGGCAGAAGGGCTCATACAGGCAGAATCACATAAGAGGCGGGCGCGTGCGCCCACGGCAAGCTCCGTGAGTTGGACCACAGGTCCCGCGGATTCGATCGCCGTGGGGATACCTGCGATCGCCTTACGGGGACGAAGAATGGGGAGATGCTAATGTAAACAAGCATCTCCCTGTTCTGCCTAGTGACAGTGTCACTGATCTCTGCTCCCTGTCATCGGAGCAGAGATCAGTGACACGTCACACACAGCCACGCCCCCCCACAGTTAGAAACATGCCCTAGGACACACTTAACCCCTACACTGCCACATAGGGGTTAACCCCTTCACTGACAGTGTCATCTACACAGGAATCAGTGCATTTGTATAGCACTGATTGTTGTATAAATGACACTTGTCCCAAAAATGTCCGAAGTGTTCGCCATAATGTCGCAGTCACGATAAAAATTGCTGATTGCCGACATTTAAAAAAAAAATTCTTAATAACTTGCCATAAAACTATCCCCTATTTTGTAAACCATATAACTTTTGCGCAAACCAATCAATTTATAGCTTATTGCGATTTATTTTTTACCAAAAATATGTAGAAGAATACGTATCGGCCTAAACTGTGGAAATTTTTTTTTTTAAAATATATTTTTGGGGGATATTTATTAATGCAAAATGTAAAAAAATTATGTTTTTTTTTCAAAATTTTTGCTCTTTTTTTGTTTATAGTGCAAAAAATAAAAACCGCAGAGGTGATCAAATACCACCAAAAGAAAGCTCTATTTGTAGGAAAAAAAAGGATGTTAATTTTGTTTGGGAGCCACTTCGCACGACCGCGCAATTGCCAGTTAAAACGACGCAGTGCCGAATCGCAAAAAGTGCTCTGGTCAGGAAGGGAGTAAATCCTTCCGGGGCTGAAGTGGTTAAGGTAGATATTCAGGCAAAAACATATTTCATGTTTTAATTTTCGATATAGTAAATAAGTTGCTCAGGGACAGGACTCATGGGCGGCACACACAAATGATGACTCTCACAGTGACACTGACAGCAGTGTGGAGCAGCACAGATGATGATGACACTTTACCAACACAACACGCCCCCTCTTGAGTCACAGTGACAGTCTCTATCCACGTCAAGTGGTCCCTTCTGTCCACTCCAAACAGCACTGACAGTCCCACTCCCACCTCACCTTGCTCCCAGCCTCAGGCCCACACACGAGGCTTTGGCCGCTCGTTTGGTTGCCTTGCACCATGACATTACACGACCTACTCAGGCACCACCTCCGCCAGACCTGCCGAACACACTGAAGTAGGCACTCGGATGGTCTCTGCCGGCTCTGGACCAGAGCTGCGAATGCACAGTTCTGAGCCGAGTTTTACAGCTATATTTTTTACTGGCAACCTTTTCCTGTAACTGGCATTTACTAACAGTAGAAAAGTACCAGTTTTTACTGGCTGCCAGTAAAAATACTGGTGGTTGGCAACACTGAACATCAGTAACTGACCTGTGGGCATAGATTTCCACAGACACACTCCAAAATGTTATTTAAAAACCTTCCCAGAGGCCATGGTTTAAAAGTGGAATGCTTAACAAGTCCACATAGGTTTGATGCCATGGGGTACACAGAATTTTGGCAATGTAGTAGTAGTTAGTCACACCCAACTGGACTTGTTCTATAATGCTGACAATGTTTCCTAGAATATCCATGCCACTTCTTCAGTTCTAATGAGTGTCAGGAAGATCCCCCAACATTTATAACCACACCAGTAGCACCAACACCTCCTGGAATGTGTGTAGATGTTGATTGTCCAAGATCAGGATGGACAATCAACATCTACAAGAACCCTTCTTGTTCTTGGACAAGAGGTTTTCTAATGAGTGTCAGGAAGATACGCCAACATTTATATCCACACAGGTAGCACAGACACCTTCATCCAATCACCATGGAATACATCAAAGCAGATGATAGACAATGTGGAACCACCCTGTTGTAGTTACATTATCTCATCCCTGGTACCTGGAAGCCTACAAAGGTGCCATTTCAACCTCTCTACCTCAGTGATTTGACAACAATCCACACTTTCAGCCAGGTGAATTGAAGTATTAACATCTATGTAGATTTCCTGAGAACAAGCATGGGATTATGTATGCAGAAGGTGCTTCCACAATTTTCACTCCCATCCTGTTCCTGAATAACATCTGCAGTGACACATTCCATGATGACTGGATAAGGCACCTCTGTGGACATAAATGTCTCTTCCTGAAACACATTAGACCAGCCTTTCCCAACCCCTTTTGCCCCAGAGGAACCCTTGAAGTATTTTTAAGGTTTTGTGGAACCCCTGCTAAAATAGGAACAATTGGGTAGAATGCAACTTACAGTGGTAATTTGACTTCCACCCTCACCACCAATGGTGTAATGTCACTGGCTCTGTAAAGTGGTGCTGGCCCAGGAATTATGCAGGCACAATCCAGTGGGAGGTTATTTAGCCAAAGTTCAAGGAACTCCTACAAGCCTCTGAAATCCTGGTTGAGAATAGCTAGATTAGAGCATTATAAGTAGCTTGGATATCTATCATTCAATAAGTGTATGCACTTGATCAGGAGCTGAATTGAGGGCCCTAAAATTGTTCTGCACTACGGCAGATGGTGCTTCTTGATGCACAGGTCTTGGGAAGTAGTCCAGTCATTCGGCCATAAGAAGATGATCTGGCTATATCATTGTTATGCCATATTTTATGCTCTCTCTCTGTTTAAGGAAGAGGTTAACTGAGGAAAATTCTCTCGACAAGCAGCTTTTTGTTTACCAGGATTCGCAGGAGAGGGCGTCCTGGGTGTATGTCATTTTGTAACTACATACCTGGATATTCTTGTTCCAGATAACATAGCCTGTAGCTTTACTAGTCCTACTACTTTCAATACAAATCACTCCTATGCAGTGACAGCTACATATTAATCTTCGCACCACCACAAAACTTCCATTTCCCATCCAAAGATTTAACAAAGCCTTCTAAACTTGCAGAAGTCTTAGGAATTGAAAATTAAAATTAATATTGTAGGATTCTTAAGTTAGGGTGAGACAAGGCACTTCCAGTTGGGGTTCCACCAACAAAATAAAATCTTAGAGGAAGGGAAAAATGCTTAAAAAGTATGGTCCAGTTTGCTCCACAAAAAGGAAAAACAAAAGTCTTCTCTGATCCCCTAAGACAATCCCTAAATCTTAAAAAATTAAAAATCTAAAATTCTATATATATATATATATATACACACACAGTCGTGCTCAAACATTTGCATACCTTGGCAGAAATTGTGGTATTAATATTGAAAATATGATTGATCATCACAAAAAAGTGTATTTTATATAAGGATAGCAATCACATGAAGCCATTTATTATCGCATCATTTTTTGGATACCTTTTAAATCATAACAGAAATCACCTAAATGACCCTGATAAAAAGTTTACATACCCTGGAATGTTTGGCCTTGATACAGATGCAGAAGATGTCAAACACAGGTTAAAATGGCAATTAAAGTTTAATTTCCCACATTTGTGGCTTTTTAAATCAAAATTATTGTCTGTGTATAAATAATCAATGAGTTTGTTAGCTCTCACATGGTTGCACTGAGCAGGCTAGACACTGAGCCACGAGGAGGTAGAAAAGAACAGTCAAAAGACCTGCATAACAAGGTAATGAAACTTTACAAAGATGGAAAGGGATATAAAAAGATATCCAAAGCCTTGGATATGCCAGTCAGTACTGTTTAATCACTTATTAAGAAGGGGAAAATTAGGGGCTCTTTTGATACCATGCCAAGGTCAGGTAGGCCAAGAAAGATGGCAGCCACAACTGGCAGAAAAATTACTCAGGATACAAAGAAAAACCCACAGGTAAACTTCAGGAGAAATACAGACTCGTCTCCAAAAAGACAGTGTGGTCGTTTTTAAGGAGAACAATTCAAAGATACTTGAACAAAAAAGAGGTGCATGGTTGAGCTGCCAGAGGGAAGCCAATGCCACAAAAAAGCCAATGAGGCATGTCAAGGTGTTGTTGGGAAAATTGTAACCAGGCTTTTTTTTGTGGAACTTGTACAGTAAAGGCTGTTATACGTTGGCTCTTTGTAGTGGAAAATCGTTGTTATGGCAGCAGCTAGCTTCAATAACCCCGGTATCCGCATCTTCACTGGGCGGTCCGATTTAAGATAAAAGTGATCACTTTTAATCGGGGGCGGGAGAGGGACCCCCTCCCGCTGTGCTCCGGTGCTCTCCGCCACTTACTGGAGCCGCCAGAAGCGGCGGGAGTAATCGGATCCTGTCCCCTGCTTGGCATAAAGCTGAGTGAGGGGAAGGTGGCCACCACCCGACTCCATACCATTGCAGGGCGGAAGTGTCAAAATGTCACTTCCACCCATAGCTCTTAAAGGGACTTTTTTTTTTCAAACAACAATTTTTTTTTATTGCATTTTAGTGTAAATATGAGATGTGAGGTCTTTTTGACCCCAGATCTCATATTTAAGAGGTCCTCTCATGCTTTGTTTCTATTACAAGGGATGTTTACATTCCTTTTTATAGAAATAATAGTGACTTTTTTTTTTAACCACTTAAGGACCGCCGCATGTAATTATACGTTGGCAGAATGGCACGGACGGGCACAATCACATGAATGCTGTCTGATCGGACACCCTCCCGCTGGCTGTGGCGGTCCGTTTCGCTTCAGGAGCGATCCGGGATGAGGGGATGGCCATTGGTTTCTGAACGCTGCATTAGTGTCACTGGTGCTGCTAGGTAGCTAGTTATTTTTTAGGTTCACCGCCAGGTTTTTATAGTGTTAGGTACCCCCATATAATACCTAATAAAGATTTTAACCCCCTGATTGGCCCTAGAGTTAACCCTTTCACCAGCGATCACCGTATAAGTGTCACTGGTGACGCTGGATAGCCAGTTAGTTAGTTATTTAGGTTCCCCGTCAGGTTTTAATATAGCATCAGGGACCCCCATATACTACCTACCTTTCACCAGTGATCACCGTATGTGTTAGGGGTGACTCTGGTTAGTTAGTTTGCTTTTTGTAGCATCAGGGCACCCACCATTTATTACCCAATAAAGGTTTAACCCCATGATCACCTGGCGGGTGATATCAATTAGGTTTTAGGGTCAGATAGGGTCTGCGTCGTCCCAGGCAGTGCTAGGTTAGTGCCAGTACCGCTAACACCCACGCGCAAAGCATACAACTCCCTTAGTGGTATAGTATCTGAACAGATCAATATCTGATCTGATCAGATCTATACTAGCGTCCCCAGCAGTTTAGGGTTCCAAAAAAATGCATTGTTAGCGGGATCAGCCCAGATACCTGCTAGCACCTGCGTTTTGCCCCTCTGCCCAGCCAACCCAAGTGCAGTATCGATCGATCACTGTCACTTACAAAACACTAAACACATAACTGCAGCGTTCGCAGAGTCAGGCCTGATCCCTGCGATCGCTAACAGTTTTTTTTGGTAGCGTTTTATATTTAAATCCTGAACGCAGTGCTTGCTTTTCGGCATCCCGTACGTGGCTAGGCTCCCAAAAAGTCCCCCACATGTGGTATGCCCGTACTCAGGAGAAGCAGCATAATGTATTTTGGGGTATAATATCACTTATGCCCATAGCATGTGTGAGCAATATATCATTTAGTGACAACTTTGTGCAAAAAAAAAAAGTTTGTAATATTCCCGCAACTTCTGGCAAAATATAAAATATTCCATGGACTCAACATGCCTCTCAGTAAATAGCTTGGGGTGTCTACTTTCCAAAATGGGGTCATTTGGGGGGGGGGGGGGTTTGTGCTATTTTGGCATTTTATGGCCTCCGAAACTGTGATAGGTAGTGAGGAGTGAAATTAAAATTTGCACTCTTAGAAATCCTGAAGGCAGTGATTGGTTTTCGGGGTGCCGTACGTGGCTAGACTCCCAAAAAGTCCCACACATGTGGTATCCCCGTACTCAGGAGAAGCAGCAGAATATATTTTGGGGTGCAATTCCACATATAACTATGGCATGTGTGAGCAATATATCATTTAGTGACAACTTTTTGTAAACTTTTTTTTTGTCATTATTCAATCACTTGGGACAAAAAAAAAATGTTCAATGGGTTCAACATGCCCCTCAGCAATTTCCTTGGGGTGTCTACTTTCCAAAATAGGGGTCATTTGGGGGGGGGATTGTACTGCCCTGCCATTTTAGCACCTCAAGAAATGAGATAGGCAGTCATAAATTAAAAGCTGTGTAAATTCTAGAAGATGTACTCTAGTTTGTAGACGCTATAACTTTTGCGCAAACCAATAAATATACACTTATTGACATTTTTGTTTACTAAAGACATGTGGCTGAATACATTTTGGCCTAAATGTATGACTAAAATTGAGTTTATTCGATTTTTCTTATAACAAAAAGTAGAAAATATATATTTTTTTCAAAATTTTCAGTCTTTTTCCTTTAAAAATAAAAATCACAGAAGCAATCAAATACCATCAAAAGAAAGCTCTATTTGTGGGAAGAAAAGGACGCAAATTTCGTCTGGGTACAACATTGCACGACCGCGCAATTACCAGTTAAAGCAGTGCAGTGCGAAATTGTAAAAAGACCTCTGGTCCTTAGGCTGACAATTGGTCCGGGGCTTAAGTGGTTAAAGAACAGTGTAAAAATAAAAAAGTAAAATAAATAATAAAAAAAATAGAATCAATTTTTAACGCGCTCCATCCTGCCGAGCTAGCATGCAGAAGCGAACGCATACATGATTAGCGCCTGCATATGAAAACAAACCACACATGTGAGGTATCACCACGATTGTTGGAGTGAGAGAAATAAATATAGCCCTACACCTCCTTTGTAACTCAAAACATGCAACCTGTAGATTTTTTTAAATGTCGCCTATGGAGATTTTAAAGGGTAAAAGTTTGTCACCATTCCATGAATGACATGTTGGGTATCAATTTACTGGGCATAACATCATCTTTCACAATATAAAAAAAAATGGGTTAACTTTTTAACTTTACTGTTGTCTTATTTTTCATTCAAAAAAGTGTGCTTGTAAGACCTGCGCAAATATGGTGTGACAGAAAGTATTGCCATGACCGCCATTTTATTCTCTAGGGTCTTAGAAAAAAATATATAATGTTTGGGGGTTCTAAGTAGTTTTCTAGCAAAAACAAATGATTTTAACTTGTAAACAACAAGGTTGAAAAATTGGCCTGATCCTTAAGTGATTGAACAATACCGACTGGCATATTCAAGGCTTTGGATATCTTTTTATATCCTTTTCCATCTTTGTAAAGTTTCATTAACTTGTTACGCACGTTTTTTGAGTGTTCTTTTCTACCTCCTCATGGCTCAGTGTCTAGCCTGCTTAGTGCATCCATGTGAGAGCTAACAAACTCAGACACAGACATAAATGTTGGAAATTAATCTTTAATTGCCATTTTAACGTGTGTGTGCCACTTTCTGTGTCTGTACCAAGGCCAATCATTCCAGGGTATGAAAACTTTTTATCAGGACCCTTTGGGTGATTTTGGTTATCATTATGATTTAAAAAGGATATGTGATAATAAATGGCTTCATGTCATCGCTATCCTTAAATACAAGGCAGTTTTTTGGCATGATCAGTCACATTTTCAATATTAATGCCAAAATTTCACAATTTCTGCCAGGGTATGCAAACCTTTGAGCATGACTGTGTACGTACGTACACACACGCACAATTTTTTTTTTTTTTTTTTTCAGGTATTTACCAAAACATAATTCAAGCTATAGTTATGTAATGGATAAGGGCTGAAAGTGCACACTGTCCAGTTTAACTTGAGGGTATGTACATCCAAACTGAAGGAATGGTTTAGGAATTACAGCTCTTAAGATTAGCCATCACCTCTTTCAAGGGACCAAAGCTAATTGGACAATTGAATCAAAAGCTGTTTCATGGCCAGATATTTTTGAAGGAAAAGAAGTGGCATATTCTGCAATGGCTGAGTCAATCACCTGATCTCAACCCAATTGAGAATGCATTTCACTTGCTGAAGGCAAAACTAAAGGTAGAAAGACCCAGAAACAAAGAACAGTTAGTGCCTGGGAAAAGGTTTCCAACAAAATTCTCAACAAAATATTAAAAAGGAACATTTTATTTATGATTATATTCATTTGTCCAATTTCATTTGAGCCCCTGAAAAAGGAGGGACTGTGTATAAAAATGGGTGCAATTCCTAAAATTAGCACTTGATATTTATGTTCAACCACTTGAATTAAAGCTAAAAGTCTGCACTTCAAATTTATCTCGATTTTTTCATTTTAATTTTTTTCTGGTGGCATACAGAGCCAAAAGTATGAAAATTGTGCAAATATATATAGACCTAACTGTATATATACACAACGGGTATAATAAGTATTGAACACATGACCATTTTTCTAGGTACATATATTTCTAAAGGTGTGATTGACATTCATTTTTTTTTTTTCAACCCAAGAAATCCATACATACAAAGAAACAAACCAAAAAAGTTCATAAATTAAGTTATGTGTAACACAGGGGAAAAGTACACATGAAGAAAGGGAGGTTCGAAAAGGCAGACCTTGTTTGTGCACTGGTGAGCGGTCATGTTGGAACAAGAAAGGGCCATCCCCAAACTGTTCCCACAAAGTTGGGACCACGAAATTTTCCAAAATGTCTTGGTATACTGATGCTTTAATTGTTCCCTTCACTGGAAATAAAGGGCCAAGCCCAACCCCTGAAAAACAACCCCCACACCATAATCCCACCCTCCGCCAAATTATTTCAACCAGTGCACAAAGCAAGGAACTTGACTAGCCTGCACAGAGTCCTGACCTCAACCCGAACACACCTTTGGGATGAATTATAGCGGAGACGGTGAGTCAGGCCTTCTTGTCCAACATCAGTGCCTGACCTCACAAATGTGCTTCTGGAAGAATGGTCAAACATTCCCATAGACACACTCCTAAACCTTGTGGACAGCCTTCCCAGAAGAGTTGAAGCTTTTATAGCTGCAAAGGGTGGGCTAACTCAATATCGTACCCTACAGACTAAGATTGCATTAAGACTTTAAAGTTCATGTGCGTGTAAATGAAAAAAAATGTAAGGGGAAAGGTATGGTAAAGGACTGACCTATACACATCAAAAGAAACCATAAATAGCCAGGGGGGTGAAAAAGTTACACAGAATTTATCAAAGATACAGGGGGGTCGCACTATCCCCAGATACAGGCCAATAGGAGGAGAGGTGACCAAAAGAGACTTCTGGTATTTAAATTGAAGCTGCTGCACATTGCCCTAGAGAGCTAAAAATATAGGTCCCAATCAGGTCAAACGGGGTTCCAGATATATCGTATAGTATATATTCAATAATGGAAAGATCATGCATCAGAAGCAGCTTACCTGAGTCACCAATGTTATGGGCATCCCCCCTGGCTGACAACCACCATTCTACTCAGCGGGAGCAGGCCCGCTTAAGTAGTCCCCAACCCAGGGATCGCACTCCATACCGACCGCTGTCAGTGTATTACGTCACCAGGTTTTTTTTCCCCTTTCTCCCTCTTTCCCCCCTTTTTCCCTTTATATACATATTTTTACGATCTAGCTTTACATATTTTTTATAGTTGCTATGCAGCATTAACACATCCACCTGCATTTGTCCGCCATGGGGGAGTACTGGCTGTGCCGCTGTCTCGGTTTGTGTCCAGTGTGCTGGTAAGTGCCAGACTTTTCTCCCCCTCTCTTCCCCTGTTCTTCAGTTTCATGTGTTATACTTCATATATATGTACATATACAACTTGTGCTCTGGATATTATTTGTATTTTGTTATTCTATTTCAGTCTGTTCCTCCGTAAGAAATGGAATAAACCCATGAAACATGTAGAGGGTCCACTAAACTTGGTCTCCTAATTGGAGTACACTAAGTACTAGTGATAAAATGGTATAGACACCCTAAATTTCCAACACAACCTTAGCTTATGTTTTGCTGTTTTGTACGTATCTGTATACCCAGTTTTTATATTTTTTGTCTAAATGAAATATTTTTAATTATACTCTATGTATACTATGTCCAAGGTACTGAGATAGTCCATTTCTCCTCCTTTCTGAAGACTCTTAGCCCTTGTACACACGGTCGGACATTCCGACAACAAAATCCGTCGGATTTTGTCCGACGGATTTTGTCCGAAACTGGTGTTGCATACACACGGTCGGACAAAGTTGTCGGAAAATCCGATCGTTCGTAACGTGATGACGTTGTTTCGTTACGACGGGACTACGTTCACGCTAGTAGCCAATAGCTTTGGTCTCGTAATTTAATCTGAGCATGCGTGGCACTTTGTCCGATCGGAATTCTCTACACATGATCGGAGTATGTCCTATCGGACCAGTTTGTCGGAAAATATTTCCAACATGTTGTCAGAAAATATTATATCCATGTCTCAAACTTTGTTGGTCGGACATTCCGACGGAAAAAGTCAGATGAAGCCCACACACAGTCGGATTATCCAACAACACGGTCCGATCGGACATTTTCCGTCGGAATGTCCGACCGTGTGTACAAGGGCTTAGGGGAACAACCTCCATCCCAAATTTTTGGTGATATAGTGTGTGTGTGTGTGTGTGTGTGTGTGTAGAGTGCATTTAAAAACACATTGAGTCTGTTTTTATTTTATTTTTTAGCTTTGGATAGAGTAGAGAGGGATTAGAACCTCTGGAAGGGTTACATTGCTATCTGTGTCCCCGTTAGGGAGATTCACTCTCTTTTTTGTCCTATCTACCATTATCTCCAAAAGTGAAATTGTGGGTTGTCACTAGAAAAGAAATATAGAGGAAATTTTTCAATGGGGACACTAGCTCTGGTGACAACCAAGGATTCCCTCATTTGGAAGGATTTCCATTTTCACTTCCAGTTTTGGCTATGAGACATGAAGTGAAGGACACCAATAGGAAAAAAAAAACACCCCTCCTCCCCCTTTTACTCTATCCAAAATGAAAAAAAGTTTTGCCTATAGTCCTAAAGTGTACAACTTTCCACCTTGTATACTATATGGACCATTTATGCATTCATATATGTGATCATATCCCCCTTTAATTGCTTTTTCTCATGGGAGATTACATTCAGTTCTGTTAATCTTTCCTTATAACTGAGCTCCTCCATAATGCATATTCATTTCTTTTTACTTCTGTTCATTGCAGATTTCTCTTTGCTTTTTTCATTCTGGCCAGAGACACAGTAATACAAATTTATATTCTATGTAGAATGTCATTTATATCTATAAGGATAAATAATTTCAGCCCTTCCCAGCTGTATATATTAGGTGAGGTTGAAAAAAGACACAAGTCCATCAAGTCCAACGTATGTGTGTGATTATATGTCAGTATTACATTGTATATCCCTGTATGTTGTGGTTGTTCAGGTGCTTATCTAATAGTTTTTTAAAACTATTGATGCTCCCTGTTGAGACCACCGCCTGTGGAAGGGAATGCCACATCCTTGCCACTCTTACAGTAAAAAACCCTCTACGCAGTTTAAGGTTAAACCTCTTTTCTAATTTTAATGCGTGGTCACGTGACTTATTAAGCTCCCTTCCGCAGAAAAGTTTTATCCCTATTGTGGGGTCACCAGTATGGTATTTATAAATTGAAATCATATCCCCTCTCAAGCGTCTCTTCTCCAGAGAGAATAAGGTCAGTGCTCATAAACTTTCTTCATAACCAAGGTTATTAGCTTTGTTGCCCTTCACTGTACTTGCTCCATTTCCAGTACATCCTTCCTGAGGACTGGTGCCCAGAACTGGACAGAATACTCCAGGTGAGGCCAGATCAGAGTCTTGTAGAGTGGGAGAATTATTGTTTCATCTCTGGAGTTAATCCCCTTTTTAATGCATGCCAATATTCTGTTTGCTTTGTTAGCAGCAGCTTGGCATTGCATGCCATTGCTGAGCCTATCATCTACTTGGACCCCCAGGTCCTTTTCCATCTTTGATTCTCCCAGAGGTTCTCCCCCCAGTGTATAGATTGAATTCATATTTTTGTCACCCAAATGCATTATTTTACATTTTTCTACATTAAACCTAATTTTTCATGTAGTTGCCCACCCCATTAATTTGTTCAGATCTTCTTGCAAGGGTTCCACATCCTGCGGAGAAGTTATTGCCCTGCTTAGCTTAGTATCGTCTGCAAATACAGAGATTAAACTGTTTACCCTATCCACCAGGTCGTTTATGAACAAAAATTAGGAACAATGCACTGGCAATTACTTGGCTGAGTTCCCCAAGGACCCTCGGGTGCAAGCCATCTGGTCCCGGTGACTTATTGATGTTACGTTTTCCAAGTCTATTTCTAATTCTGTCCTCTGTTAGCCATGAGAGGGCTTCCTGAGATGTCATGAGGATAAACACTGCAGTTTTGGTTACTGAAGCCCCCCAATTCCCTTGTGAAGCCTGAAGAGAAGAATAAAATCAATACCTTCGCCATCTCTCCATCCTTCTTAACTAGATTCCCTTCATCATTCTTTATGTGGCCAATAAGGTCTGTCCTCCCTCTTTTACTGTTTACATGCTTAAAGAATTTCTTGGGATTTTTTTTGTTCTTCTCTGCTATGTGTCTTTCATGTTCTATCTTAGCCACCCTAATTGCACCCTTACATTTCTTGTTGCATTCTTTGCAAAGTCTGAATACTGATGATGATCCCTCAGCCTTGTATTTTTTAAAGGCCTGCTCCTTTGCTTTTATATGCATTTTTACATTGGAGGTAAGCCATCCAGGACTATTGTTCTCTCTTTTAAAATTATTTCTCAATGGGATGCACTGGCTAATGCCCTTATTTAATATGCTCTTAAAGCAAACCCATCTCTCTTCCATGTTCTTTGTTCCTAAGATTTTATCCCAATTTATATCTTCTAGCAAGGTTTGTAGTTTAGGGAAGTTGGCTCTTTTGAAATTCAGTGTCTTTGTATTACCCCTAGGTTTCCTATTTGTGTGATTTATACTGAAGCTAATGTAATAGGGAGTCTGATATCATGCCCTGGTCTGGTTTTGGTAACGTAGGGACAATTCTGAACCAAAATTCCCCACACTAGTTAAATGCCCATAATCCAATTTTATATTTAATTCTTAAAAAACCTTAAGGCCATATTTGGTAATTTGGTTTCTTGCCCGATGTTTGCAAAGAAGTGGGCATTTGTAACACCATAAAACATGCCATCAATAAGGTTTTTGAAGGATTCCTTAAGCAATAAATATCTAATTTACATCTCCTCATTCAGGCCTATTCTGAGAACTTTGCTGTATCTTGCAATGACTCCTTTTGCTGAGCCACCCGGGATGCTGAACAGTTCCCTGGACAATTCCATGAGTGATCCTGCCCTCAATCTTATTTCTCTTGAACTTTGAACCCTTTGCTTCTCCCATGAACTTCCTGATTTAAGTCATGTCTCTGCACTTCCTGGTTGCCAAATTATTGTGCTCTCTCCAGCCAATATCTCACTTATGTTACTCCTGCTGCCATCTGTATCTCTACTACTCATTACCAACATTGGCTTGTTCCTTGACTGCGCTTCTGCTTGTTCCTAACCTTCAACTGCCTGTTAATGACCTTTGGCTTGTTTACTGACTACACTTCTGCTTGATCCCTAACTGCTATATATGCTACTGGACCCCAACTTGCTCACCTCTTGGTGGGGCAAGCCTGAGGACCACAACCTGGTACTAACATGCAGTGAAACCCAGGAGCTCATGTGAAGATCGGTTAGAAATCAGACCAGGCACCTTGGGTGAGCCCACATCATTCGCCAGGGTGACCTACTTATATACATATCCTGCTGGTGGGAGCCTCTCTACCGCTACAGCTTGTAATGTTTTGAATCATAAAAGACTGGTAAAGAGGAAATTAAAGTATGTGTATTCAGAATCAAACCAGTGTGTGTGTCTGGTCCTTTTTGAATAACCACCCCGATCGATTGAAGAGAGTTTTTCCAGTGAAAGTCCAGCCAGCGCAAGGAAGACAAACAGGGGCGCTCCTTACACAGCTACTGGTCTCCGAGCCTGACTCCAGACTGACAACTCATCGGCCACAGCTACAGTTCATAGTCCGTGCAGAATACCGTGTCACCCCACTATAAGCTCACATGGTGTGTCCCAGACAAGGAACTGTCCTATTGTGCTCACTCATACTGCTGCTCTTCTTTGGCAATTATGCAATTATGACCGAGAACACCACTTATGCGCTGCCCAATGTCTACACATGGTTCCAGGGCAGGCTTCCAATTCCCCTGTCCACCACCATCCCCTAGCCCGACCAGGATTGCACACAGTTGGGTACACCAAGATCTCAATTCACCAAGTGGGTACTTTGTGAGATGCGCTGTCTAGTCTGGCTTAACGGTGTGCTTTCTCACCTCACAACAGCAGGGCTTCTGAGGTTCAAACACAAGAAGCAGATATAGGCTTTGTGTATTTTTTTTTGAACAGTTCAATTCAAAAGTCCATTAAATAAATATCCTCTTGTTCAAAAAAATTAGCAGTTTTAGTTCAAATGGTGGCAAAGCTCTTCCAGTCAGTCAGCAAAAAGACTAGACCCTCAACTAAGCGTCACCCAAATATCTGTATGATCCTGCCAGGAGGAAATTAATTTATCCCCCATCCTGGAAGGATTTTAAAGGAGCAACATTGTTAAAGGTGCAAGCTAGAAGTCCCTGTCTACAACCTCAGTATATAAATATTTTAAAGGATATATATATATATATATATATATATATATATATATAATCATGGCCCTATGACTGAGAGAGATGTGGATCACATAAACACGTGACAAGACTTACAACATAAATAGATTTGAAGTGTGCCTTGGTGGTATGGTCGGTATGCCAAGAAAAGGGGGCATACCCAAGGTAAGTAATGGGTAGTTTATGAAGAAGGATGTGCTGAGAAGTGCCCTGAAAAAGGGAAGGGTATCGCCCACTGAACCGAAAAAGGGCATGGGCGAGTGGGCTGCTTAAATATCCTCCAGGCTCCTCCCATACATTCAGGCCACCATACTGGCCTACTTATTTATGGTTGTGGCCCTATGACCGAGTGAGATGTGGATCACATAAACACGCGACAAGACTTACAACATAAATAGACCTGAAGTGTGCCTTGGTGGTCTGCTCGGTATGCCAAGAAAAGGGGACAAAAGACCCAGATAGTGGAATAACTCTTTATTGATTCTTGTGGTTATTGAGCCAGCTTGGTGAAGGCTTGTACCATTTCATCCTGAGGATTTGGGATGTATGTGGCAAAAAAAGCGAACTTCCATGGGCCTAGTCTCTTGATTACATGGTCTGGTACTCCATGCTGGGAGGCAGCTGAGGCTGCTCCAATCCGGCAGGAAATGTTGAGACAACTGACTGGGGTTGAAGCCCAAGTTGCTTAGGAGGATCCTGACATGCTTTATAAACTGGCTGCCACTCAGGGGGCTGGTTAGAAAGGGTAGCAACAAGCTCCATCAGATTGGCTGGGCAGATGGGACAGTAGTCAGTCGAGTACCCTCACTGGGCACCCGGCGCTGGTAGTCTAAAACAGGTTTAAGTCAACCCTAGGGCCGGTTTGTTGCATTTCGCAGACTGTGAGATGAAGGTTGTAATGGTTCAAAAGCGAGTCAGGTCGCGTCGGAGCAGTGTCTGACTGCCAAAGCCGCTGACGTAAAATTCACTGAAACTGTAGACGGCCTGGTAGATGGCCACTTAGATGACTAGGCTGGACAAAGCCCCAAATGGAAAATGAGTAAGGATTTCAGACATGTCTCTGAAGAGGGCACTCGTGATAAGTAGGCGTTTGCCACTGACTACGGGTTGGTGCTTCAGTATTCCCCATAGGAGAGACTTGACTGCATAGGCCGAGAATACTGACTGTTTACTGGGGTCCTGTAAGGACAGGAAATGCTGAATGCCGGCTAGGTATAGCCTGATAGTTTTGTGAGAAAGAGCCAGTTGCATTGTGGCAATACGATGTAAAGGCTAGGACGTGTCTAACATCGCCTATAGCTGCTCCGGGGCAAGAGGCCAAGAACTTGCGGTAAGTGTTCCACTGGTTTGAAAAAACTAAAAGCTGTGGTATATATATATATATATATATATATATATATATATATATATATATATATATATATATATATATTCCTTGAGGAATAATCCTCATTGCGAAGTTCAGCATCCCTAGTAAGGATTGTGACTGCCTTATGGTGCACCCTTGTGACTGGGTGAAGTTGTGGATAACTGTTCTGGGGCACAGGCTACTTTGTTGGGAGGCATGCTATCCTCCCAACAAACGCTAGCCTGTGCCCCAGAACAGTTATCCACAACTTCACCTGTTAGCGGTGGGCCTGGTGTGACTTTACCTGAAATGAACTGGCTCACCTCTGTCATGTGACTGACCCTGGTGAAGATGTGAACTGTATGTTCTTCCCCTCCTATTTTTTTTTTCACCTGTGGAGATAAAGTACAACCTGGTGCCGGATGGAAACCTGAACTAACATCAGGGAGAAAGACAGAGAAAAGATGAGTGGCCTGCGTGCCGCTGCGTGTTTGTGTGGCTGATTGTTTGCCACTAAGGTGTGTTTGCAAGTTCGTTTGTATGTGGGTTTGCACGTAGATGCATGCCGCAAAGTGTTTTATACTACTGGAGACGATATTGCGTCGTTGCAGGGGTCTCGACGAGTATGAAAGTTTGTTTTTTGAGACGACATTGGTTGCAAGTGTCTCAGTTGGGTTTGCTGAGATGATATTGCATGGTCACAAGGTTCTCGATGAGTATGAGGTTGTGTAAAATGATATTGCATGCTTGCAAGGGTCTCAGTGAGTGTCAGGCTGCTGATATGATATTGCGTGATTGCAAGGGTCTCGCTGAGTATAACGTTTTTTTTTGTTTTCCTTTTTTAGATGATATTGCGTGGTTGCAAGGGTCTCAAATGAATGTCAGGCTGCGGAGACAATTTTTCTGCAAGGGTCTGAACGAGTGTCAGGTTGCTGAGACGAGATTGCATGGTTGCAAAGGTCTAGAGGAGTGTGAGGTTGCTGAGATGATATTGCGTTTGCAAGAGTCTCAACAAGAGTGTCAGGCTGCTAAGACAATTTGTCCGGCTGCAAGGGTCTCAATGAATGTCAGGTTGCTGGGGCGAGACTGCATGGTTACGAAGGTCTTGATGAGTGGGAGGTTGCTCGAGACAGTATTGCGTGGTTGCAAGGGTCTCAACAAGGGTGTCAGCTGCTGAGTCTATTTTTTTTATTTTATTTATTTATTTATGACAAGTGAGAGGTTGGTGAGATGATGTTGTATTTTGCAACGGTCTTAACAAAGGTGTCAGGCTGCTGAGACGATTTACATGGTTGAAAGGGTCTCAACAGGTGTCCAGTTGCTAGGCCGAGATTGCATGGTGGCAAAGGTTTTTATTTTATTTTTTTGATGAGTGAGAGGTTTGCTGAGACGATGTTGCATTTTTGCAAGGGTCTCAACAAGGGTGTCAGGCTGCTGAAATGATTTACATGGTTGCGAGGGTCTCAACAGGTGTCAGTTTGCTGGGTGGAAATTATGTTGTGGTAAAGGGATTTCTTTTATTTTAATGAGTGAGAGGTTGCTGAGACGATATTGCATTTTGCAAGGGTCTCGACAAGAGTGACAAGCTGCTGAGACAATTTTGCATGGCTGCAAGGGTCTCAACGAATGATAATTGGGTTACTTAGAAAAGGACAGAAACACCTGGTTTGTTTGGCGGCTTACCCTACCCTTAAGTGAGCAGTATAAGGAATAAGGACAACGTCCTTTTTGAATCGTAGGTTTCCGTAGGGGGAACTAACCAATGATATGGGAGACAACAAATGGTAACGAAATGATAGGACCTAAAGAATATGGTAGCGAGTCTTACTTGCGACAGTGTGCCAACTCAATATAATAGGTACATATTTGCTCTCTCTATAAATGTATACAGTGCCTTGAAAAAGTACTCATACCCCTTGAAATTTATCACATTCTGTCAAGTTACAACAAAAAACGTAAATGTGTTTTATTGGGATTTTATGTCATAGACCAACACAAAGTGGGACATAATTATGGAGTAGAAGGAAAATGATAAAAAAAAAAGATAAATTTACTCTGATACCCCTAACTAAAATCGAGTGGAACCAATTACCTTCAGAAGTCACCTAATTAGTAAATAGAGTCCAACCGTCTGTAATTTAATCTCAGTATAAATACAGCTGTTCTGCAAAGCCCTCAGAGATTTATTAGACCCCTTTCACACTGAATCGCTCCGGACGTCAGAGATAAAGTGGCGTTATTTGGCCGCTAGCAGGGGTTAAAACCGCCTCGCTCACTCATCAATAACGCTGAAAAGGGGTTAAATCCACCCACAAAACGCCACTGCAGTGGCACATTGCAGGCGGTATAGCAGTGCTACCCCATTGTTTTCAATCGGCAGGGGCGCTTTAGGAGCGGTAAGTTTACCGCTCCAAAGAAGCTGCTGCCAGGACTCTTTCTGACGCCCTGCCAGCGCACCGCTCCAGTGTGAAAGTCCTCGGTGAATGGAGCCACTGTTTCAGGGCGCTTTGAAGGTGCTATTTTTAACGCTATAGCACCTGCAAAGCACCTCAGTGTGAAAGGAGTCTAATGTCCTGTACACACAAGCGGAATTTCTGTCCGAAAAATCTTGGATGCTTTTTCTGACAGAATTCCGCTCAAGCTTGGCTTGCATACACACGGTCACACAAAAGTTCTCTGACATTTCGACTGTCAAGATCGCGGTGACGTACAACACTACGAAGAGCCGAGAAAATAAGGTTTAATGCTTCTAAGCATGCGTCAAATTGTTTCCGAGCATGCGTAGGAATTTTGCGCGTCGGATTTGCTACAGATGATTGGAATTTCCAATCGGAACTTTTTCTGACCGAAAAATAGAGAACATGCTCTCAATCTTTTTCTGACGGGAATTCCGCCAGCAAAAGTCCCATCAGAGCATACACATAGTTTCATAGTTAGTAAGGTTGAATATAGACACCAATCCATCCAGTTCAACCTGAGTGAGTGTCAACAATTGCCCCTGTACATTACACACTCACATCGGTCCCTACCCTCAAAGAGCCCACAATCCAAGGTCCCCATTCATATACTAGGGCCAATTTTGGACAGAAGCCAATTAACCTACCTGCATGTCTTTGGATTGTGGGAGGAAACCGGAGTACCCGGAGGAAACCCACACAGGCACAGGGAGAACATGCAAACTCCAGGCAGGTAGTGTCGTGGTTGGGATTTGAACCAGCGACCCTTCTTACTGCTAGGTGAGAGTGCTAACCACTACACCACTGTGCCGCCTTCAATGGTCTCAATTTCTGACCAAAAGCTCTCATCTGACTTTTGCTGGCGGAATTTCCAGTCCTGTGTACGGGCCATAAGAGAACCTAATTAATATATATATATATATATATATATATATATATATATATATATATATATATAAGATATATACTATATATATCTATCTGTGTGTGTGTGTGTGTGTGTATATATATAATGTTAATTAAAAAAAATATGACTTTTATGATATAATATGTAATCCTAATATGCTGAAAATGTATTTACTAAGATACTGATATTATATTATAATTAAAGATATTAAACTCTTTTCTTGGACCCTCATTTTCATTTAACAGTCCGGCTTGTGTGCGAAATATTGAATTTCTGCACCACACCTTTTTCTCTGCAAGGCAGAAAAGATCTGAAACAAGAAAAAAAAAAAACACACAGTACCCATAATGCATTTGAAAACTTTACCTGCTCCCAAATGATGTCACCATATCACAGCTTTTTAAAAAATTGTCTTTCCCAGCCGCCATCGTTTTTATGAATTATTTTACTCTCCAAATAACCTTTTGAAATCTTCAACTATTTGGTTACCTTTCAGCCATATCTGAACAATCGTAATGTGGTTTCTTTTTCTAATATTCCATCTTTGCCATATTAAATGATTTTTTTTTTCAGCTCTTTTATTTTTATGGAACGGTTAAATGCTTCTGGAATTGCGAGAGCCGCTAGATTTAATCAGCTGGTAGGACATTAATGTTAAACAAAAGGAGGATCTGTTAATTAATCTCCTTGCTGTGTGTAACAGCGAGATAAATACCTACCTTCTGAAAATAATAATGTCAAGATGACAAGACTCGATAAGTGACATTATTTAGGTCGCATGGATGGTGATAGGAAATGGACAACATCTGGGGTTTTATTGTGTGTGTATATACTGTAAATAATATATATATATATATATATATATATATATATATATATATATATATACACGGTTATTAACATGCCTAACCCTTTTCTCCAGTTCAGAACATACAAAAGTGGCAACAAACAGAATGCATATGCATATTTAGTTTTGAGATATATATGCATATCTGGCTGGTAGGAGAGGCAGGCAGGGGGCTGTGTCTTTTCTGGAAGCTATGTAAAGCCCCCTGCCTGCCCCTCTAGCCAGCCATGATCTGCTGCCATTGCACAGAAAATCACAGAGACCTATTGATGACATCACCGGGTATAAAATAAAGTACGGGATGAAAATGGAAAGATTTTATTTAACCACTTGACAACGGGGCACTTAAACCCCCTTCCTAACGAGACCAATTTTCAGCTTTCGGTGCTCTCACAATTTGAATGACAATTACTCAGTCATGCAACACTGTACCCATATGAAATGTTTGTCCCTTTTTTCACACAAATAGAGCTTTCTTTTGGTGCTATTTAATCACTGCTGGGATTTTTATTTTTTGTGCTATAAATCAAAAAATACTAAATAATAAATATATTTCTTTGTTTCTGTTAAAATTTAGCAAATTAGTAATTTTTCTTCATAAATTTTGGCCAAAATTTATATTGCTACATATATTTGGTAAAAATAAACAAAATTGGTATATATTATTTGGTCGTTGAGAAAGATATAGTCCACAAGTAGGGATGAGCCGAACACCCCCCGGTTCGGTTCGCACCAGAACTTGCGAACGGCCCTCACGTTCGTTACGAACGTTAGAACCCCATTGAAGTCTATGGGACTCGAACGTTCGAAATGGAAAGTGCTAATTTTAACGGCTAATATGCAAGATACTGTCCTAAAAAGGATTTGGGGACCTGACTCCTGCCTCAGGGGACATGGGTCAATGCAAAAAAAAGTTTTAAAAACGGCCGTTTTGGCGGGAGCACTGATTTTAATGACGATTAAAGTGAAAAAAAATGAAAAAAAGTGAAAAGAAATATTACTTTAAATATGGTGCCTGGGGGGTGTCTGTAGTATGCCTGTGAAGTGCCACGTGTTTCCCGTGTTTAGAACAGTCCCTGCACAAAATGACATTTAACGGAAATAACACCATTTAAAACTGCTTGCGGTTTTAATGTTATATCTGGTTCCTGCAATATGGTTGAAAATCATTCAGAAAAATGGCATGGGTAGCCCTCCCTGCCCATTACCAGCCTATTTGGGTCTTGTACGCATATTAAGGGGAACCCTGTACCCATATTAAAAAAAGGAAATGCGTGTGGCCCCCAGGCCCTATATACTCAGAACAGAAGTATACAGGCGGTGCAAACAAGACAGGGACTGTGTAGGTTTGTTGTGTTAAGTTGAATCTGTTTGTCATTTTCAACCGGTACATTTTTAAAGTGTAGCTCCAGTCAAAAAAACTATTTTTAAGCTTTTTGGAAAACATAGGGAAGGGTTATCACCCCTGTATAATTTGTTTTGTCGTCCGTCTTTTTTCATCTCACTTGCTGCTGTCTCCTTGCGTTTGCAAGTAGGAGATGTTTGTAAGTTGGATGTTTGAAAGTAGGGGCCTGCCCTATATTATAGCTGTATGTACTGGGTACAGAGCACGCAGACAGCACGCACTATCTCCTAACACTACTGACTGCAAGCTCTATTATTAACCACTTGACCACTGGGCACTTAAACACCCTTAATAACCAGACCAATTTTCAGCTTTTGGTGCTCTCACATTTTGAATGACAATTACTCAGTCATGCAACACTGGACCTATATGAAATGTTTGTCCTTTTTTTCACACAAATAGAGCTTTCTTTTGGTGGTATTTAATCACCTCTCAGTTTTTTTTATTTTTTGTGCTATAAAAGAAAAAAGACCGGAAATTCTGCGAAAAAATGAATTTTTCTTTGTTTCTGTTATAAAATTTAGCAGATTAGTAATTTTTTCTTCATAAATTTTTTTTTACTGGTTACATGTTTTGAGTTGCAGAGGAGGTCTAGGACTAGAATTATTGCTATCGCTCTAACGTTCTCGGCGATACCTCACATGTGTGGTTTGAACACCGTTTTCATATGTGGGCGGGGCTTACGCATGCGTTCGCTTCTGCATGTGAGCACATGGGGACATGGGCGCTTGAATTTTTTATTTTTATTTTTATTGTTCATTTTACTTTATTTATTTTAGTTTGACATTTTTTTCCCCAAAAATATATTTTTGATCACTTTTATTCCTAATACAAGGAATGTAAACATCCCTTGTAATAGGAATATGGGGTGACAGGTCCTCTTTACAGTGAAATCTGGGGGTCAATATGACCCCACATCTCACCTCTAGGCTGGGAAGCCTGAAATAAAAAATAAAAAAAAAGATTCTGGCTTTGATCGTACTGGCGAGTTGGTAGAAGCATCGGAGGGCGGTGAGGGGTGGGGGGCGTCTATGGCTGGGTATTTCAGGGTATCACCGAGTATGGCTGGGTATCTCCGAGTATGGCTGGGTATGGCAATTTATGGCAGGGTATTGCAGAGTATTGGCGGGGTATTGGCGGGGTACTACAGAGTAATAGCAGGGTACTGCAGAGTATTGGGGAGCACTACAGAGTAATGGCAGGGTACTGCAGAGTAAAGGCAGGGTACTGCAGAGTAAAGGCAGGGTACTGCAGAGTAATGGCAGGGTACTGCAGAGTATGCACTGGTATTGCAGAGTATTGGCGGGGTACTACAGAGTAATAGCAGGGTACTGCAGAGTATTGGGGAGTACTACAGAGTAATGGCAGGGTACTGCAGAGTAAAGGCAGGGTACTGCAGAGTAATGGCAGGGTACTGCAGAGTAATGGCAGGGTACTGCAGAGTAATGGCAGGGTACTGCACTGCAGAGTAATGGCGGGGTACTGCAGAGTAATGGCAGGGTACTGCACTGCAGAGAAATGGTGGGGTACTGCAGAGTAATGGCGGGTACTGCAGAGTATTGGGGGGTACTGCAGAGTAATGGCAGGGTACTGCAGAGTAATGGGGGTTACTGCAGAGTAATGGGGGTTACTGCAGAGTAAAGGCAGGGTACTGCAGAGTAATGGGGGGTACTGCAGAGTAATGGCAGGGTACTGCAGAGTATGCACTGGTATTGCAGAGTATTGGCAGGGAATTGAGGGGTTAAATTCGGTGAGCAGCGATGTGGGCACTGCAGATGCAGCCCACATCGCTGCTGACACCGATCTCTTTCCCCTCCGCTGTACCGATCGGTACAGAGAGGGGGGGGAGGAACCGGCGTCATAACATGACGCCGGTTTGTTTACAAGTGATCACTCCGTCATTTGACGGAGCGATCACGTGGTAAACGGTCGCGACGTGCGGCCGTTTACCGTGATCCGTGATGCGCCGGGTCCTCACGGATGCTCTCGAGTGCGCGCCCCAGGGGGGCGCGCGAGAGCAGAATTCTGGGAGGCCGTTAATTAACGGCCTCTCAGAGTTAAACAACCGCCCTGAAGCCATTAATCGGGCAATGGGCGGTTGTTAAGTGGTTAAAGATAGATCACTAGCTAGCTATATAGGTGAGGTGAATATAGTGTAGTGGTGTATACTGCGGTCAGGGCACAGACAGTAACCACTACACAACAGCAAGATAGGAAATCAGCCAAAAACGATTGGTGTGTAACTGTGTTGAAGGTACACAGAACACCCACTGCTTCAGATGCCAACACACTACACGAGGCCGCCTCAAAGGCGGCCTTATATAGTGTGGGGCGTGCACTACACAGCCTGAGCTATGATTGGCCACAGGCAGGATGCCTGTGGCCAATCATGGCTCTGCTCGCTGCTGGCGCTGCGATTGGCCAAGCATGCGGGGTCACAGTGCATGCTTGGCCAATCATGAGCCAGCAATGCACTGCGCCATCGCAGTGCATTGTGGTCCGCGCTCGCCATACGAATTTTGACGCGAACGGACCAAGAGTTCGGATTTCGCCGAACGCCCGAACAGCCAATGTTCGAGTCGAACGTACGTTCGACTCGAACACGAAGCTCATCCCTATCCACAAGCTATGGTGCCAAGTTATGAAAATTTATCACACCTGAAGTACTGACGGCTATCTCATTTCTTGAGACCCTAAGGCCTTTTTCACATGGCCGATCCATTCAGGTCCGCCTGTCAGTTTTTCAGGTGGACCTGAATGGATGCTCAATAGAGGCCTATGGAGCATTGGATGTCAGCGGTGACACGTCTGCTGACATCCGACCCGCTCCGATCCGAAATAGTGTGACGGAGGAAAAACCTACTTTTCCATCCGTGATCGGATTGGGTGACAATGGACACTGCGGTGCATCGTAATCCGATCTCCTATAGGGGAGAGTGGTGCTCTGATGGGTCCGTCCCTGCGCAGTGTGCAGAGCCAGACCTGTCATCTTCCTGCTCAGCGGGGATCGACGGAGCGTTCCCCACTGAGCAATCTTCCTGCTCAGCGGGAATCGACGGAGTGTTCCCCGCTGAGCAAGCCCCACGAAGTGGATCATCACTGATCCGCCCCATGTGAAAGGACAAATACCACCCAAATTACCCCTTCTTGGAAAGTAGACATTCCAAGGTATTTAGAAAAGGCACGGTGAGGTTTTTGAAGTTGTAATTTTTGTCCCACAATTCTTTGCAAAATCACGTTTTTTTTTTATTTTTATTTTTTTACAAAATTGCCATATTATCAGGTTATTTCTCACAAACATATGCATACCACAAATTACACCCCAAAATACATTCTGCCACTCCTCCTGAGTACGGCAATACCACATGTGTGAGACTTTTACACAGCATAGCCACATACAGAGGCCCGACATGCAGGGAGCACCAGCAGGCGTTCTAGGGGCATAAATTTCAAGTCTAATTTGACTAATCTAATTACACTTTGAGGCACTGTAGTAGCATGGATGAGAACTCATGTGGCATGGATGAGCTGTTTATGTGGATGGCTGGGTATGGATGGGATGGCGGAGTATGGCTGGGTGGGTATACCTGAGTGTGAGAGGGATGGCTGAGTATAGCTGGGGATGGATGGACGGATGAGTATTGCAGAGTATGGATGGATGGATGAGTATTGCAGAGTATGGATGGACGAATGAGTATTGCAGAGTATGGGCAGAGTATTGGCAGAGTATGGACGTGGCTGGAATGGGCACTGAGCAGCACTGTGGGCACTACACATCCAGCCCACAGTGCTGCTGCGAACAATCTCTCCCCTCACACTGTGCGAGAGAGAGAGGAACCAGACATGACACTGGTTTGTTGTTATTGCTCCATCATATGACAGAGCTATCACGTGATAAACGGCCGCTATCAGTGGACATTTACCAGATCCGTGATGCGCCGGGGCTTCTGGACCTGGCGGTCATGGATATTTCCATATGCGTGCCAGAGCAAGTTTCTGGGAGGACACCCATGGGCTCCCTCCCAGAATAAGCCGACCATGCTGTAGTCGTCTTTCGGTCGGCATGTGGTTAACAAAAATGTACAGTGCATCCGGAAAGTATTCACAGTGCTTCACCTTTTCCACATTTTGTTATGTTACAGCCTTATTCCAAAATGAATTTAATTTGTTATTTTCCTCAAAATTCTACAAACAATCCCCCATAATGACAACGTGAAAGAAGTTTGTTTGAAATCTTTGCAATTGTATTAAAAAATAAAAAAACAAAAAACAAAATCCCACATAAGTTTTTACAGCCTTTGCTCAATACTTTGTTAAAGCAACTTTGGCACCAATTACAGCCTCAAGTCTTTTTGAGTATGATGCTACAAGCTTGGCGCACCTATTTTTGGGCAGTTTCTCCCATTCTTCTGTGCAGAACCTCTCAAGCTCCATCAGGTTGGATGGGGTGCGTCGGTGCGCAGCCATTTTCAAATTCATCCAGAGATGTTCAATCGGGTTCAAATCTGGGCTCTGACTGGGCTACTTAAGGACATTCATAGAGTTGTACCATATCCACTCCTTTGTTATCTTGGCTGTGTGCTTAAGGTCCTTGTCCTGTTGGAAGATGAACCTTCACCCCAGGCTGAAGTCCAGGGAGCTCTGGAGCAGGTTTTCATCAAGGATATCTCTGTATATTGCGGCATTCATCTTTCCCTTGATCATGACTAGTCTCCCAGTTCTTTCTTCTGAAGAACATCCCCGCAGCATGATGCTGCCACCACCATGCTTCACTGTAGGGATGGTATTAGCCAGGTGATGAGCGTTACCTGGTTTCCTCCAGACATGTTGCTTGCCATTCAGGCCAACAAGTTCAATCTTTGTTTCATCAGACCGGAAACTTTTGTTTCTCATAGTCTGAGAGTCCTTCAGGTGCCTATTGGCAAACTCCAGGTGGGCTGTCATGTGCCGTTTACTAAGTAGTGGCTTCTGTCTGGCCACTCTACCATACAGGCCAGAATGGTGGAGTGCTGCAGAGATGGTTGTTCTTCTGGAAGGTGCTTCTCCCTCCACAGAGAAATGCTGGAGCTCTGTCAGAGTGACCATGGGGTTCTTGGTCACCTCCCTGACTAAAGCCCTTCTCCCCCCGATTGCTCAATTTGGCTAGGAAGAGTCCTGGTGGTTCCAAACTTCTTCCATTTACAGATGATGGAGGCCCATGTGCTCATTGGGACCTTAAAAGCTGCAGACATTTTTCTGAACCCGTCCCCAGATCTGTGCCTTAATATATCCTGTCTCTGAGGTCTACAGACAATTTGTTGGATTTCATGGTTTGGTTCGGTTAACTGTGGGACCTTATATAGATAGGTGTGAGCCTTTCCAAATTATGTCCAATCACCTGAATTTAGCACAGGTGGGCTCTATTTAAGTTGTAGAAACATCTCAAGGATGATCAGTGGAAACAGGATGCACCTGAGCTCAATTTTGAGCGTCATTGCAAAGGCTGTGAACACTTATTTACAGTACATATAATTTTTTAGTTTTTTAATTTTTAATAAATTTGCAAAGATTTCAAACAAACGTCTTTCATGTTGTCATTATGGGGTATTATTTGTAGCATTTTGGGGAAAATATTGAATTTCATCAATTTTGGAATAAGGCTGTAACATAACAAAATGTGGAGAAAGTGAAGTGCTGTGAATATTTCCGGATGCACTGTATTAACATGTTGATGGGGGGGAGGTGAGAGGAATTAGGGAAGGCAAATATAAGCAGATTAAAAACTTGGCTTTAAGAACCAGTAAATATAAGGAATTGCTGTACAATAGCTAGAGAAGCTAAATGCCATCTTTTAATCTATTTTAGCCATCATTTAAAGACAAGGTTGGCCATGGGCAGGCATATGTGTCTCCAAAAGTATGAAGGCACTGGATCTTCAAGTGTACCTCTTAACAACTTTACAAGCCTGCATGAATATATTCATCCTGACATGTCACAATATACAACCAGATCATCTTACAGAATAGCTCCACCTTTTATCATTAAAAAACAGTTCCAATTAGTTTGCCTAGGCTGAGATGATGTCATCAGTCTGCTGCAGGCAGGGGGAAGCATTTTCTTATTCCTTTGGGGAACCAGTTGTCCAGTGTTGAGAAATGAAGACCTTATGAAGACCCCTTATATGCAGGGATGGGGGCTACCAATATTCTTTTTCTGTATGAAGTCATCCAACTGTCATCCCTGCCCCAGTGACATGGGTTCCAAAAGGCAGGAAGTCATTTAAAAACTCTTCAATGAGGTCATAGGAAAAAACATATTTTTTTAGAAAAGCAAAGAAGACTTAAAACCTCCATTAGGTGTTATTGCTTTGTAACTTCCCATCTGTCAGGCATCACAAGTATCCCTGATCTGCACTGAATTATATATAATTCACCCCCCATCAACCTGTTGACAAGCCTTCCATTTAAAATGATACCATCCTTAACCGGTTGTGGACACTGGACATGCTAGGCATGCCCGACATGCCCAAACCCCCACCCTAGCAAAGTAAACAGGGCATACATAGTATGTCCTGTCCTTCTGCCCCACTGCCACAACCGCTTTGTGATTGCTGGTTATTCTCAACTGTTACGCCACGTACACACGATCAGACTTTCCGACAACAAAATCGTGGAATTTTGTTCAAAGGGTGTTGGCTCAAACTTGTCTTGCATACACATGGACACACAAATGTTGGCCAACAATTACGAACGTAGTGACGTACTAAAAGTACTAAGTGGTTTTTCAGCTCTTTAGCGCCACACTTTGGGCTCCTTCTGCTAATTTTGAAAGTTGATTCTCGCTTTTCTTTTCACATTTTTCATTTAGCGCTTTTCAGTTAGTTTCTGTGCGGTCGTTTGTCAACCAGATATGTTGTGGAATCGGAGGAGATAACATGTTATTTATTATTGGCCTTTTTTTGGTTGAATAACGATTTGATTCAGTATATTTTTGGATGTATAGCATGCAATTTTTGGTTAAATTCTATTGGCAGATAGCATGTCTATTTTATTTTTTTAATGCACAATAAAAAAATTGTGGAGAATAATACTTCGCTATTTTTTTTACTTCAAATGACAGTTTGGGAGTAGGCAGTTAGATTTTAAAAAATACAATGTAAAATTAACAAGGGACACCAATATAGTTGTATCTTTGTTCTTAAAAACGACGAGATAATGGTGTTGTGGTAAATAAAATAAAAACATAATAATATTATTCTTGATATCACTGGAAAAAAAAGCCTTTGAAAATGTGTTTGCAATAACTCCATCAGAATCACCAGCAAAGCAGCTTCATTATTATCCCATTAAAGAAGAAGAGAATGTGCGCTGCATTTCGAGATTTTATAATTTGCCACGTCACAAATGTTAATTCCCAATTACAAACTCTAGTTTACAAGACCGACCGCTTCTGCTTCCGAGCATGCATATTTGTACTTTGGACTTTTGTCCGATGGACTTGTGTACACACGGAAACTCCGACAACACACATTTGTTGGTGGAAAATTTGAGAACCTGCTATCCAACATGGAGCACACACACAGTCAGACTTACCGCCAACAAGCTCACATCCAACATTTCCCGTTGGAAAATCCGATTGTGCGTACACGCTACTAGGCTTCATGCACACTGGACATTATAAAAACATCAGTAGTTTTAGCTGTAGAATGCTGCATTAAAAACACAAGTTTTTTTGCATTAGAATTTTGTAAGATTTGTGTTTTTTTAGCTTTTTCTATACGCCCACAAAAGCTTTTGGCTCAAAACACTTTTTTCTCCAGTCATCTTCCAGGACGGCACACCTGAGAGATGACTGGTCCACCTGACAGGAAACACAATCAACAACAAGTTTAAAAGTTCCCACCCCTCCCTCAGACCCTCAGTTCTTGATTGTGTTTCCCACAGGATGGCAGCGAAACCAAGTTTCTCCTTTTTTATTTTTGTTGAGGGGTCTGGGACCTCGTTTTTTCCTTGAGAGGATTATCTTTCCCTGGGGCTTAGCAGACAGGGTCTGCGATAGCCTCTTGTATCCCCCAGAGACACCTGGGGGAAATAGTCCTCACTCAAGGTCTCTTTAGAGAGCCTTGTTCTCAGCCTCGTGGGACAGGGGAGTTGTTCTAGAAGTGCTGCTCCCCATTTGTACTGGTGCCTACCTTGAACTTGGTTCGTTGGTGGAGTGAGGTGCATCCTTCCAGGAGTGCTGAACGCGGATGGCGTGCGTTCCAGCACTACGGCGCATGTCCGGAAGTTCGGAGGCGTCACTTCCGGGCATCGAGTTTCCAGGTGGAGACCTTGTTGGTACTGTGATGTCTGGACGCACCGGCGTGCGTTCCAGCATCACGGCGCAGGACCGGAAGAGGGCCGTACGTCATTTCCGGGCGACGGACCTCTCAAAGATGTCGCCGATCGGCGGTATATTTAAACAGCAGAGGCAGGGGCGTAACTATAGGGGGTGCAGCAGTCGCGACCGCAACCGGGCCCTGTGATGCAGGGGGCCCATGTAGCCCCCTCTACATATGGCCGGCAGCAGCATAGGCAGCTAGGGGTACCAGTGCACCATGCACACGGGTGGCTGGAGGTGGAGTGTGACTTGCAGAGCTCCATGCTCAACTATCGTACTGCCTGCTCTTTAGTTGTGCATTCCCCGCATGACCTGTGTCCTCGGCCGGCTCCCCAGCCAGAGTCCCACTCTGCACTGCATACTTCTCCCGGGTAAACAAACTTTAAGCACACAGATGCAGTGCAGCCCTATGAGAGCCAGCTCGCCGGAGGACACTGCAGGCTTGTCTGCCAGCCCCCCTCCTCCCCCGTCATACACAGATGATGAAAGGTCTTTCTGGGAGATATGCTGATCGCCCGTCTAGCACACTGGATGGAGCCCAGGCCAACATGGATGAATGCGTGGCCTACAGCTTGGTCATGGTGAGTGAGAGGACCCCATCCCCCACACACCATTACATACCCCCTCCATCTCCCCTTGGGGACAGGGACCCCTTCTTACGTGGGGACAGGGACCCCCACCTCCCCTGGGGACAGGGGCCCCTTCTCACCTGGGGGCAGTAACTTCATCTGCCCTGGAGAAAAGGACCTCATCTCTTCTGGGGACGGGGGCCCCATCCTGCCTAGGGACAGTCCCCCAATGGGGCACCTAAAAATAAAAAAATAATATAATAAAAAAAAACTACTGATACCAGTGGTGGAACTACAGGGCTCACAAAGGTCATACCTGTGACCACACCCTGGAGTTCCACCGCCGGACTCGGAGGGAAGGGCCCTGGCTGGGGTTCAGGGGGGCCCTGCATGGTTTCTTGCATCAGGGCCCTGAAGGTTCTAGTTACGCCACTGAGCAGAGGGTGTGGTGGAAAGCACCCAGGCTACTTTCTGGTGAAGCGCTTTGTACTTGCAGCATCTCCAAGGCAAACAGGGGAACGCTCAAGACTACACCTTGATCCAGCGATCCTGCAGGGCAGCTAAATCGCCATGGAACTGGAAGGTCCGTCTGAGCAGACAGCCATTGAGGTCGCCACAGGGGGTGAGTGATCCAGCTGTGTTTTAGGGGCAGGGTACTCTGAGGCAGACCCCCCTTGGCCCTTTTAGGACATGAGTAGCTAACTGTCTATTTTGTTACTATTTCCAGGGACTGAAGGCTCTGCCCAGGGGTCAGCCTGTAGGTCTAAAGGAAAGGCTACTTCAAAGTCCAGGCGTTGTGGTTATTGCAATTCTAAGTTAGCACAAGACCACAGCAAGCCTTTCTGCGATAGATGTATCTTTAAGCTCGCAGGCAAGGAGACCGCCCAGGTCATGAAGGAATGTAGGGCTTTACAGTCAGAAATGTTAGCCACCCTTCAATCTTTTCAAACTACTCTAGTGAAGAGTCTGGATGAGGGTCCTTCTGTGAGAGAGACTCCTCATTCACAAGAGAATTTTTCCACATCTTATGCGGAGAGTTCCCAGGGCCAGGTCTCCCTGTTGTCTGAGGTGGAGGAAGGTCAGGTCCCAGAATTTAGTTCTGGGGAGGAGGATTCAGACCAGGATAGCCAGGGGAGGCTAAACTTGGGGGGATTTATGTTCTCGAGTGAGGACATGGAAGGCCTATTAAAGGCCATTTACACCTCGGAAGATATCCAGGTCCCCTCTGCTCAGGTTTCAGCACAGGACAGAGTGTATAGGGGCCTAGGAAGGTTGCAGGCCAGAACCTTTCCCATCCACCAATCTCTGAAGGATATAGTCCTCAGAGAATGGAAGGAACCTGAACGTAAGCTCCTCAAACTGAAAGCTTGGAAGAGAAGGTGTCCCTTTAAGGATGAGGAGGAGGAGACATTTTTTAAAACTCCTCGTTTGGATGCAGCCCTAGCGCAGGTGTCTAAGAGGTCCGATTTATCCTTCGAAGATTCTGGAAATATCCAGGATCAGATGGATAGAAAGTCTGAGACATTACTCAAAAGGGCCTGGGAGGCGAATGCGGCGGCAATGGCGCCGGCTCTAACTTCCGCCTGTGTAGCCAGGAATGCAGACACCTGGCTTGGCAAATTAATGGATCACGTCTCCCGGGGTAGGGAGACTAAAGAAATTGTAGACTCGCTGGAGGTAATCAGTCAAACGGTAGCATATGTGGCAGATGCAGCGGTGGAGACTGTTAGGACCACAGCTAAGGCAGCAGCACTTTTACACTCTGCCAGGAGGGCCCTATGGGTAAAAATCTGGGATGGAGATTTCACTTCCAAGTCTCGCTTATGCGGCATTCCCTTTGAGGGTTCCCTGCTGTTTGGGTCAGGCCTAGATCAGGTTTTGTCCCGATCTACTGAAAAGGGAAAGAAGTTCCCGGTGAGGCCCAAGAGGGAAAGGGGTAAGAAATTTTTTCGAGGCCCCTACGAAAAGATTCATCATAAAGGGAAAGTTGAACAGAGGAAGAAGTGGAACCTTGGAAAAGGAAAAGAAAAAAGTGCAATTCTTTTCTCCAGTTCCGGCGCCTCTCAGAAAGTAGGCAAATGACGCCACCGTAAAGGTAGGCGCAAGACTCAGCGACTTCCTTCCCCAGTGGGAAAGAATTACGCAGAGTCCATATATTTTAAATCTCTTAGAAGTGGGGTACAGACTGGAATTTCAAAGTCTTCCCCCACAGAAATTTCTGATTACCTTTCCTCCCAGGGACCCAGCCAAGGCAGAGGGGTTACTGAGAAATTTAAAGGAGCTGGCAGAGCAAGAGGTTATTGCTCCAGTACCAGCCAGTCAGTTAGCCCAGGGTTTTTACTCACACATATTTGTGGTTCCAAAACCCTCGGGCAAGTTTCGGTTAATAATAAATTTGAGAGGACTCAACCGTTACTTACTTCACAAGAGGTTCAGGATGGAGAGTATTTACTCAGTAAGAAAACATCTTCAGGCAGGAGTTTTTATGGTCACTCTGGACCTAAAAGACGCATATCTACACGTACCCATTGCTCCCGAACACCAGAAGTACCTACGCTTCGCAGTTTGCATACAGCAGAAGGTACAACACTGGCAGTTCAGAGCTCTTCCCTTTGGGCTGGCGGCAAGCCCAAGGGTATTCACAAAGGTGATGGCTGAAGTCGTAGCATACCTACACCTGCAGGGAATAGGGTTAATACCCTACCTGGACGACTTGCTGATCTACAGTGTGGATCAGAGGCAAGCAGTGTTAGACAGAGACATCGTGTTAGAGACTCTGGAGACTTTGGGCTGGATGGTCAGTCGGGAGAAGTCCTCACTGACACCATCTCAGTCCAAACTATACCTAGGCTACCTGTTAGAATCACAGGCACAGAAGGTATTCTTACCAACAGAGAAGTTAGTGAAGGTCCAGAATGCGGTTGTCACAAGTCTCGAAAGAGGAGAAGCAACTCTGAGATATATAATGAGACTGCTGGGTCTCATGACGGCCTGCATACCGGCAGTAACCTGGGCACAACTCTATTCTCGGCAGCTTCAGACTTTCCTACTTGCCTCATGGGGAGGAAAAAGAGAAACATTGGAGAGGAGAGTATCCCTCACAGAGGAGGTCTCTCTCTCTCTGCGGTGGTGGCTCGACCCACACAATTTGTTGAAAGGTCGCCACTGGTCCCAGGTAAACCCATTGGTCTTGACCACGGACGCCAGCGCTTGGGGTTGGGGGGCTCATCTGGGAGACCGATATACCCAGGGGTCCTGGAACCGCAGCCAAGCCAGGGAATCTTCCAATTTCAGGGAGCTTCTGGCAGTAGGCAAAGCCCTAGACTGTTTCCAAGAGCAGCTGCAGGACAGAGAGGTTCAGGTCCTCTCAGACAACCTGGTCACGGTTGCATACCTAAACCACCAAGGGGGGACAAGGTCAGGCAAACTAAGGCAGTTAGCACAGCAAATCCTTTGGGAAGCAGAAAGGAAGGTCCTTTCACTGTCAGCGATTCATATAAAAGGCTCACTCAATCTGCAGGCAGATTTCCTAAGCAGACAGCCCATCCTTCAGGGGGAATGGAGATTGAGCAAAGAAATCTTCTTCCTGGTGTGCAGACATTTTGGCAAGCCAGAAATAGATTTGTTCGCTTCCCGGAGGAATGCGAAGGTCCTCAGGTTTTTCTCCCTTTACAAGGATCAAGAAGCAGAAGGGATAGACGCTCTTGTACAGGTGTGGGATTTCAGGCTGGCTTATGCCTTTCCCCCACTGGTACTCCTTCCCAGAGTCCTACAGAAGTTAACCTACTCAAGGACAGACCTGGTGCTGATAGCACCCTGGTGGCCCAAGAGGGTTTGGTTCCCCATCATTCAGAGTCTCTCGGTAGCTCCCCCGCTGCATCTGCCGGTGCAACGAGACCTGCTCAGTCAGGGTCCAGTCTTTCACCCCGACCCGGGACGTCTCTCTCTGACAGCATGGCTATTGAGAGGGAAATACTCCGTGACAGGGGCTGTTCGGAGAGAGTGATAGACACTCTTCTCCTCAGTAGGAAAGGCGTCACCAGAAAAATGTATGCAAAAGTCTGGAAAGTTTTCTCCCATTGGCTGCAGTCTAGGGAGGGGGCTCTCCAGATGATACCTACCATCCTAGACTTTCTTCAAGAGGGGGTGGACCAGGGTTTGGCAGTCAGCACCCTCAAAGTCCAGGTGGCAGCCCAGTCCGTGTTTTTTGATAGGAAGCTAGGACAGGAGCCACTGATAAAAAGATTTTTGTTGGCCAGGGAAAGGGTAGTTCCAGTCAGGACGGTCAGTTGCCCTCCATGGGACCTGTCCCTGGTATTAGATGCCCTAACAAGGGGGCCTTTTGAGCCGGTGGCTCAAATTTCTGTTAAACTTTTATCATTTAAGTTGGCCTTCCTTCTGGCTATCACTACGGCCAGAAGGGTGGGTGATATACAGGCCCTTTCGATTAAAGAGCCGTTTTTGCGTATCCTAGAGGATAGGGTAATCCTCACTCAGGATCCTCTTTATTTGCCAAAGGTGGCTTCACTATTTCACAGGACACAGGAGATTATTCTCCCGTCCTTTTGCCAGAATCCCAAGAATAAGGAAGAGGAAAGATTCCATTTCTTAGATGTCAGGCGCTGTCTCCTAGTCTATTTGGAAAGAGTAAAAGACTTTAGGAGATCCAGTCACTTATTGATCACCTTCTCAGGGAAGAGAAAGGGTCTACAAGCTTCTAAGGCAACGATAGCTAGATGGGTCAGACAAACCATATCTATTGCTTATAGGCAGGCAGGTAAACCAGTGCCAACCCGCCTTAAGGGGCATTCAACCAGATCCCTGGCGACCTCCTGGGCAGAAAGGGCAGGCGCCTCAATCGACCAGATCTGCAGAGCAGCAACATGGACGAGCCATAGAACATTTCTGAGGCACTACAGAGTGGAGCTGTTGTCCCCTCAGGATTTGGCATTTGGCATGCAGGTCCTACAAGCGGTTGTCCCGCCCTAAAGGTAGGCCTGAACTTCTTGCTTATCGTCTCAGGTGTGCCGTCCTGGAAGATGACTGGAGAAAATGACCAGTTACACTTACCGGTAACGGCTTTTCTAGGAAATCATCCAGGACGGCAGGCCTACTTCCCTACCCTTGTTTTATTGGTGTGGTATGTTTATTCCTCACAGAATGTTCCCTCTGACACCGGTGTGGGCTTTTCTTTACCATAACTGAGGGTCTGAGGGAGGGGTGGGAACTTTTAAACTTGTTGTTGATTGTGTTTCCTGTCAGGTGGACCAGTCATCTCTCAGGTGTGCCGTCCTGGAAGATTTCCCAGAAAAGCCGCTACCGGTAAGTGTAACTGGTCATTTTTTAGCGTTTATCAGAGTTAGAACATTTGTACAGCTGAAAAACATTTCTCTTCAAACCCACTAGTTTTGGGCTTTTTTTTCCAGCCAGACAATGCCCCTGGCAAAAAACTGCTGATAAAAGCCTATGTGTGCATGGGCACATAAGATAACATGCTGGGGAGTTTACTGGCTGCAGAAAAAAACACCTGAAACCAAAAACAGCAGCTGTAAAAACGTCCAGTGTGTGAGGCCTAATGGCAGCTGGGAGCTGCTGTGTATATACAAAAAAACAGACCTTCAGAAAAATTTAAAATTTAAAAAAAAAACAAAAAAAAATGTTAGATGGGCAGCTTAACGATTGCAACATACAGGGATGTACCATGTACTATAGACAAACACACACACGCTCAGGTTGAACTGGATGGACTGATGTCTTTTTTCAAACTCACCAACTATGTAACACATTGTTTATAAACATTGTTTAGACGAGATATACAAATCAACATTGGTATTTACTTTATTCATCTGCAGATCACAGGTGTGAGCTTTCATTTTCATACGTCGGTTAATACAACCTGACCAGTAAAAAAAATGTTTAAATACACTGTGTTCCTATTTTTTTTTTTACATTTTGTCTTTGTATTGTAAAGAATAAAACATACATTTTTCAAGACAAGATCACCAAATGAAAGCCTTGTTTGTCTTGAAAACAGCAATACTGCGTATTGCGACAGTTCGAGGCCCCACCACTGAGGAAATGTTAGCCCTTGTACACACGGTCAGACATTCTGACAACCAAATCCGTTGGATTTTGTCCGACGGATTTTGTCCGAAACTGTTGCATACACACGGTCGGACAAAGTTGTCATAAAATCCGATTGTACATAACATGATGACGTTATTTCGTTACGACGGGACTACGTTCAGGCTAGTAGCCAATAGCTTTGGTCTAGGAATTTGATCTGAGCATGCGTGGCACTTTGTCCGTCGGAGTAGGTTGCACATGATCGGAGTATGTCCGATCGGAGCATTTTGTCAGAAAATTTTACGGACAAGTTGGAAAACTTGGTCCGACGGAAACAGTCCGATGGAGACCACACACGGTCGGATTATCCGACAAAACGGTCCGATAGGACACATTCCGTCGGAATCTCCGACCGTGTGTACAAGGGCTAAGAGAATATGATACAAGATTCACATTAGGCTTAATGAGAAGTTCCAGACTATCTATTTCTGAGCAGAGAAAGCCGAGTGTTCTCTGAATTCTGTAGTCCCGGCTTTGGGTCTTGAGCTTAAAGGTTCCAACGTGTCTTGGGTGGAACAGAACCTTCAATCCTGTTTTTGGATTTTACTGGATGCCGGCGGACTGTGTGAGTACACAGGTGTGCAGGGTCATTACAAACTCCAGCCTGAGGATAGCTCAGGGCTCTATGTTTGGAGCTAACTCCCATAGAAGGTCTCACCCAGGGATGAGAAGTGCCCAGGAGGTCTTGTTCCAGGAGTCAGGTCGGCTCCTATCGGGGGGTGTCAGTAGAAGCCTTTTCCAGAGGCCAGGAGTGGGCCTTCCAGCAGGGCATTGCAACTAAAGGCTGAGTGAGCCAAGTGCACCAGGGGAGCTGGTCAACACAGTCAGAGGGACTGGTAAGAAGAGCAGCAGTGTTGCTGACAAGGCTTATAATAAGGCTTACCTGTAGGTAAAAAAAATATCTCCTAAACCTGTATGGTTTAGGAGATATTCCCCTCGTAATGAGCCACTGACTGCTGCCGTGCATGCGCACAGGTGAGTTTTGGAAGACGCCGGACCTTGCCGGAAAGAAATCTCTCGCGTGCATGCGCGGGAGTGATGATAACGTGGCTCTGGCCACTCACAGTGCCAGAGCCACGATACCCGGAAGACACGCCAAGGGAACATGTCAGCTCCCTCGGCATGGATCGTCTGAGATATCAGGGTCTCGTTCTAAGTTAACTATTTCATAATGAGCTTTTTCCCTTACAGGTCTGAAGAAAAAAATATATTTCGGCCAATAGAAGAAATGTAAAAATTGCTCTGGTCCACAGGGGTTGTTCAGGTGTGAACTAGTTAAAGTGGTTGTAAAGGCTGAAGGTTTTTTTTATCTTTTATTCTATGCATGAAGGTATAAAACTATCTGTGTGCAGCTCTGCTCACAGCCCCCCAAATACTCACCTGAGATCCCCCTAGATCCAGCTATGTGCATAAGAGCCTCGGTTGTCCCAGGACTCCCCCTCCTCATTGGCTGAGACAGAAGCAGGAACCATTGGCTCCCACTGCTGTCAATCACAGCCGGTAACGCAATGAGGAGAGAGTGAGGGTGGGGCCAAGCCGCGGCTCTATGTGTCTTATGGACACATAAAGCAGGGATTGGGAACTAGCATGCACCAGTGCCCCCATATCAAGTAGCTTGCTACTGGGGGGCACTGTTCAACGGGGAGGAACCAAGAGCACTGGCAAGTGACCTGAGAAGAAGTGGATCAGAGCTGCTCTGTGCAAAATCACAGCACAGAGCAGGTAAGTATATTATGTTTTTTTTTTTTTTTTTAAAAGCTGAACCTTTAATATCACAGTAACAGCTCCAAGCAAGTCGTACACTGCAGATATCTGTGAAGCAGTGTGTCCAGGACAGGTCAATGCACCTCTTAAGGTATCTGGCACCAAGCCATCAGTATCAGATCACTGCCTCTGCCGACTTGGCTCCACAAACCTGCCAGGTCTGACCACCACTTGCTGTGGTTTCTTTCCAGAACGAGTATGATTGGCTCATTAACTCTAAGGGCTTGTGTGCAGTAGAAGTGCACATAAACAATTTCAATGCATGGATGTGCATTTTGGCAACTGTTGCAAATTGCAACATAAATTGACAGCTCTTCCTGACAACCCTGGCCGTTGGTGGTCGGGGTCTGCGGGCCCTACCCATTCACCTGTGAAAAAAATTTAAATAAAACACAACACAAAAGGGTTAAAAAATAATTTATTGCACAGCTCCGGGGGTCTTCTTCCGTCTTGGGGGGGGGTCTTCTCGCCGGACTCCTCCTCTATCTTCTGCTAGCTCTTTTACTAGCGGAGGAGCCCGGCTTTCTTCTTCGTCGCCGCCCTCTTCTTCCAACTTCGGGGGTCTTGTCCCCCTCTTCGGTTCTTCTTGCTGGGCCTCCGTGCCTTTTTCTAGCTCTTTTACAAGAGGTGACCCGGTCTTCTATCGCCAGAGACAGCGACGAGTCAACATCTCAAGAAGAGAAGAACAGAAGGCCGGTGAAGACAGCGGCGACAGCGGCGATAGAAGACCGGCCACCGCTTGTAAAAGAGCTAGAAAAGGGACGGAGGCACGACAAGAAAAACCGAAGAGGGGGACAAGACCCCATAAGTTGGAAGAAGAGGGCGGCGAAGAAGAAGAAGAAAGCCGGGCTCCTCCGCTAGTAAAAGAGCTAGCAGAAGATAGCGAAGGAGTCTGGCGAGAAGACCCCCCAAGACGGAAGAAGACCCGTGGATCTGTGCAATAAATTATTTTTAACCCATGTGTGTTATGTTTTATTTACATTTTTTTTTTTACAGGTGAATGGGTAGGGGTACATTGTACCCCATACTCATTCACATAGGGAGGGGGGCCGGGATCCGGGGGCCCCCTTATTAAAGGGGGCTCCTGGATTCCGATAAGCCCCCCGTCCGCAGACCCTGACAACCAACGGCCATGGTTGTCGGGTAGAGGCCCTTGTCCTCATCAACATGGGGACAAGGTGCTTTGGGGTGGGCGGCCCCCCTTTCCCAAAGCACCCCCCATGTTGAGGGCACGTGGCCTGGTACGGTTTTGGAGGGGGGGCGCTCGCTCGTCCCCACCCCCTTTCCTGACCGGCCGGGTAGTGTGCTTGGATAAGGGTCTGATATGGACCTAGGGAGGGACCCCCACGCAGTTTTTTCGGCGTAGGGCTTCCCCTTTAAGTCCATACCAGGTGACGGGGCCAGCAACGTGTCAATCGTGGCGACATTGACTTCCTTTGCTAGTCCTGGCTACCTGGAGCCGCGTTCAAAATGAACAAACTTTCCTCCGTGTGTGGGCAAGTCCGTTCATTTCAAAAGTACGGCGGATAGTCTGGCGGACTAGGTCCGCCACAAAAGTCCCGTGTGTGGGCAGGTCCGCTCGTCGGTTTGTCTGCCAGACTAAGTCCGTCGGATAGTCTGATCGAGTGTACGTGGCATAAGTCACCAAGCCTTTTCCCTCCTGACACACAAGTGGGGCATTCCCGATATCGGCTTGGCAGCAACCCCAATGAACAACAAGTGCACCAAGTTCCTGGCGAGGGTCGCCTATCCAACAGCATTAGGGGTCGACTGTCTCCATCACTAGTGGAAGTTCCACCTAGGTTACATATTTCTACCAGTCCCCTTAATAGCCAGGTTCCTGGCCAGACTGAGGAATTCAACATCCACAGTGATTGCGGTAATACCATTTTGGCCACGGAGGCCATGGTTCACGACCATCCTGCAACTAAGTACAGAGGATCCATTACTCCTTCTGGTAACTCCGGATCTACTCTCTCAGGGCCAGTTCCTACATCCAGCACCAAAAAAGCTTCACCTAATGGCCTGGAGGCTAAAAGGGAGAGGCTACTAGACCAAAGTTGCTCTCTATGGGTGGTGGCTACCTTGCAAAAGGCAAAGAAGAACTTGACGAACGGCACTTACAGCAGGGTTTGGGAAAGATTCACTATGTTAGCACAAGAAAAGTCCTGGGACCCCCTTTCTCCCACAGTGTCACAAATCCTTGAATTTTTACAACTAGGTCTGGAGAGAGGATTAAGTTCATGCACCTTAAAGGTTAAAATATCTGCCTTATCATGACGGGAACCAGATGGAACCAGATGGGCCTTCAATCCTCTCATAATTCAATTTCAAAAAGCATGTTTGAAAATAAGACCGTCCAGGAAGCTGACTTTTCTGACATGGGACCTAGAACAGTAGTTCTAAAAGCCTTATCAAGAGACCTCTTTTTTCCTTTGGAGTCAATATCCATATGGAACCTAACCCTTAAATTAACCTTTTTAGTGACAATAACTTCCCCAAAAAGAGTATCCGAGCTGCAAGCACTTTCAATAAAAGACCCCCATCTACGGTTCTATCCTGATAGAGTTGTTCTAACACCATCTGAACAATTCATACCTACAGTAGCATCCACCTTCCACTTCAATCCAGAGATCGTTTTACCAGAATTCCTTAATAGCCAAGGGAATCTACATCCACTGGATATTAAATCAGTTATCTCATCATATCTGGAGGTTACTAACCCATTCAGGAGAACAGAAAACTTGCTAATTATACCTCATGGCCCCAAGCCTCTTCCAGGACAATAGCCTCTTGGCTAATAAAGACCATTAAAAGGGCGTATGCAATCCAGCTTCTTCCAATTCCTAGTGACCTAAAGGCTCATTTGACCAGGGCAGTGGCGACACCTTGGGCAGCGTATTGTAAAGTGTCTCCGGAAACAATTTGCAAAGCAGCAGCTTGATCCTCTAGAATGACGTTCATGTCTCATTACAGAATAGACCAGGCTTGGCTGACGATGGTTGAATTTGGGAGATCGATCATTAAAGCTAATTCTTCCATATCCTGTGAATAAAATAAATCTTCTTGCAAAGCACCCACCCATGTAGCGAGTTATTTCCCAGTGGGTGTGCTGCCATGATGCGTCAGGAAAGCGGAAAATTGTATACTCACCTTTCTGTAATTTTCCTTTCCTGACGCATCCCATGGCAGCACACAGATACCCACCAGTCTTAGGTGATAGTTACTGAGAATGCAGCGGGGGGCTCCTCTTCAAAACTTATAGCTAACCAGTCCTATCAGGTTGTGGGGGTGGAGTCACAACCCAGTGTGTGTGCTGCCATGGGATACGTCCGGAAAGGAAAATTACAGAAAGGTGAGTATACAATTTTCTGTTTTCTTGCAACTATGGGTTGCAGGACAGAAATTTGCACGATTCCCCCATCAACATAAACAGTGTTGACACGGGAATTAGCAATTGTCTTCTCCCGCCTGGGGAAGCCATCACCGCCATGAGAAGACAGTGATTATCGTTAGCAACTATAGCAGCTGCTAGCAATAATCGCAAGAGAATCTGGAAGGCTAGTTGTACCCAAGTTAATCGATCAACTTGATATATTCAGCCTGCCCATTAAGGGTTCAAATCTCAGCCGGTTCCTTCTGAACCAGCCGAGATTTGAACTGTGCATGGCTGGCCTAAGGTTTCTCAATCAGAGTTCCTCTAGATGTTTCTAGGGGTTCCCTGAGCAACGAGCACTTTTTTTCTCAGATAAGTAACCACTGATAGCATTGATCATTTTTAGTTATCTGTTGGAGGGCATTCTTCTTTCTGACCTCTAATGTATGTGCCGCTCTAAGCTCTGACCACCAGTGTAATGAGCATTCTTCTCAATGACCACTCTGCTAATGTCTGGTGAGATGCAGATATAGTATTGATTAGCAGGGGGTTCCCTGAGAACTGAAAGCTATTTTAAAGGTTCCATGAAATACGGCACTGCGTATATATTTAAATTTCTTCAAGTCATTGGATTTAAAATAAAGTGCACATTTCAAAGATGTTAAGCATCTAGCATTTTCAGATAGAGATCAGCAATGCAACTCTCCCCTGCTGGTTCTCAGAGAAATTATTTAAAAAAATATGTTTTGTCTTAAAATATTTAGGATACCACAGACCTCGCAAAATAGGATTCTACACTGTAAGGCCTACTGTACATTTGGGTTGCATTGGCTAAATAAACAAGCTCCAGTAAAATCTCTGTTCTCTGGCTGGACAGTGCATGTTAACGCACAAAATGCTGTGCATGCAGAACATGCTGGCGTGAAAGGGCCCTTAAAAAAAGTGGCAATTCTATAGCTTTTAGTGACATCTGGGGTTAAGATAGAGGCTCCTATTCAGCCTCCCAGTGCTGGTTCCAGCAAGTGGAAGTAGAGCTTTGTGGACTTTAGTGAAATTTAATAGAAAAGTTTACATATATATGGTGAAACAAAGATAAAATAACACTAAAACTAAACAGAGAATGTAAAAGATTTTTTTCCGCTGGTGAGGTTGCTTTAACTGAGTAGGCGCATATCGGAGGACACTCCTTTGATCTGCACATAAAAAGTCTAGTCTAAATATTGTAACAATAATACGTTTACAATCAAAATAACTAGTAAATTATATTTACAGGCTACTTTCATAGAGGAACCACTGCCAGACCTTCTGAACTACAGAACAGAAACTGACTGTTAAAGTGGTGTTCCACCCACAAAAAAAAGGCTTAAAATTCTTAAAAAAAATAAAATAAAAAACATTTGGATTTTTTTTTTTTAACTCACCTCTAAATACCTGTTGCTAGGGGGTCCCTTGTAGTCTGCCTACTTCAGTGCCTGGGCTCCTGACATCACTTCCCCTTGGTGCAGGAAGGGCTCACCTCTGCCCCCTCCCTCCTGTCAGTCATCTGGGACATGTGACAGGTCCCAGATGACTGCGCGGCCAATCACAGCGTGTGGTCCCCACAGTTGCAATGCCGGCGCCGCCGAGAGGGGGGGGCGATGAGTGAGGCTTTGTTCCCCCACGTTGCTGGACCCTGGGACAGGTAAGTGTCCGATTATTAAAAGTCGAAAGCTGCAGTATTTGTAGCTGCTGACTTTTTTTTTTTGTAGGTCAGGCACTGATGTTGGTTGAGAAGGCCTGGCTCGCGGTCTCCGCTCTAATTCATTCCAAAGGTATTTTATCGGGTTGAGGTACAGGCCAGTCAAGTTCCTCAACCCCAAACTCGCTCATCCATGTCTTTATGGACCTTGCTTTGTGCACTGGTCCAAATCATTTGGTGGAGGGGGAAATATGGTGTGGGGTTGTTTTTCAGGGGTTGGGCTTGGCCCTTTAGTTCCAGTGAAGGGAACTCTTAAGGCATCAGCATACCAAGACATTTTGGACAATTTAATGCTCCCAACTTTGTGGGAACAGTTTGGGGATGGCCCCTTCCTGTTCCAACATGACTGTACACCAGTGCACAAAGCAAGGTCCATAAAGACATGGATGAGTGAGATTGAGGTGGAGGAACTTGCACAGAGTCCTGACTTCAAGCTGATAGAACACCTTTGGGATAAATTAGTGCAGAGACTGCGAGTCAGCCCTTCTCGTCCACATCAGTGGCTGACCTCACAAATGTGCTTTTGGAAGAATGGTCAAACATTCCCATAGACAAACTCCTAAACCTTGTGGACAGCCTTCACAGAAGAGTTATAGCTGCAAAGGGTGGACTAAGAGTGGGATGCCATTAAAGCTCATGTGTGTGTAAAGGCAGGCGTCCCAATACTTTTAGTAATATAGTGTGTATATTTTGCCAGTTCCAGAAGGTAGGGGAAAGACCAGGGTGTACGAAGTATGCCCGATTTACTTGAATAACTTTTCTTGGATATACCTTGTATGTCCAAACTCCATGAGCATGCATGGATCTCTTAAACCCCATACACACTATCAGATTATCTGCTGAGTATTTCCTTCAGATTTACCAAAACCATGTAGTAGAAGGGCCTGCCTGATTGCATACACATTGAAACTCCTAAGGTTTGTCCTCATATTATATGGTTTTGGTAAATCTGAAGGAAAAACTCAGCAGATAATCTGAGAACCTGGAGAGCCTTCTGAATTGTCCCACCACTATTCAGAAGTTATGAATTAACCAGTTTTGTAATAAGGGAAATTGGCAAATTGCAAATGTCTTAATTCTCTAAAATATATAGAATTTTTTTTTTTTTTTTTTACATCAGACAAATTAACATGGAAATATTTTGGCAAATGAAAATGTGCTCATCATCACTACTGCTAAGTATTTCACCAAGCATCACACAGCCCACCTACAGAATCCAAATGGTTTCCAATGTGAGATTTGTTGCTCAAGTGCTGTCCAGCCTCGGAATCCCATCGAAAAAGCGGCAGGTTTCCAAGGGCGGCTGAAGGAAAACTGTGCAACTCCAAGCTGTGGTAGCCTTAGAGAGTCTCATCAGCTTCAGCAAAACATCCGATCGGCAGGGGGTTCTAAGCGGGACATCATACTGAACATCAGCGGGGGGCAAGTACAGAGGTGTCCCACTTTCTCTCTGAAAGTGGAAAATCTTTTTAATCTGCTAGTCAAATCACAACCGCTAATATATAGACTCATCCTGAGAAGTATAAAAATAGTGAATGCAATGAAATATATAAGAACATAATCAGTAATTAAACAGTCTATCTGTGCATTCTAGGAATTAAATGGATGAAATATACCGATCAGCCATGACTTTATGACTACTGGCAGGCTAAATGCATAACATTGACAATCTTACATAGTTACATAGTAGGTGAGGTTGAAAAAAGACACAAGTTCAACCTATGTGTGTGGTTACATATCAGTAGGGATGAGCCGAACACCCCCCGGTTCGGTTTGCACCAGAACGTTCGAACGGACCCCAAATTCGTACGAACGTTAGAACCCCATTGAAGTCTATCGGACTCGAACGTTCGAAATTAAAAGTGCTAATTTTAACGGCTAATTTGCAAGATACTGTCCTAAAAAGGGTTTGGGAACCTGGCTCCTGCCCCAGGGGACATGGGTCAATGCAAATTTTTTTTTTAAAAATGGCCATTTTGGCAGGAGCACTGATTTTAATGACGATTAACCACTTCAGTTCCGGACCAATAAACACCTTAAGGACCAGAGGTCTTTTTGCAATTTCGCACTGCGCTGCTTTAACTGGTAATTGCGCGGTCATGCAATATTGCACCCAAACGAAATTTGCGTCCTTTTCTTCCCACAAATAGAGCTTTCTTTTGATGGTATTTGATTGCCTCTGCGATTTTTTTTTTTTGCGATATAAATGAAAAAAGAGCGAAAATTTTGAAAAAAAAAGATATTTTCTTCTTTTTGTTATAAGAAAAATCGAATAAACTAAATTTTAGTCATACATTGAGGGCAAAATTTATTCAGCCACATGTCTTTAGTAAAAAAAATGTCAATAAGCGTATATTTTTTGGTTTGCGCAAAAGTTATAGCGTCTACAAACTAGAGTACATTTTCTGGAATTTACACAGCTTTTAATTTATGACTGCCGATCTCATTTCTTGAGGTGCTAAAATGGCAGGGCAGTACAAATCCCCCCCAAATGACCCCATTTTGGAAAGTAGACACCCCAAGGAAATTGCTGATGGGTATGTTGAGCCCATTGAATATTTATTTTTTTTGTCCTAAGGGATTGAATAATGACAAAAAAAAAAAAAAAAAATTTTTTTTACAAAAAGTTGTCACTAAATGATATATTGCTCACACATGCCATGGTTATATGTGAAATGACACCCCAAAATACATTCTGCTGCTTCTCCCGAGTACGGGGATACCACATGTGTGGGACTTTTTGGGAGTCTAGTCGCGCACGGCACCCCGAAAACCAATCACCACCTTCAGGATTTCTAAGGGTGCAAATTTTTGATTTAACTCCTCACTACCTATCACAGTTTCGAAGGCCATAAAATGCCAAAATAGCACAAAACCCCCCCAAATGACCCCATTTTGGAAAGTAGACACCCCAAGCTATTTACTGAGAGGCATGTTGAGTCCATGGAATATTTTATATTTTGCCAAAAGTTGCGGGAATATTACAAACTTTTTTTTTTTTGCACAAAGTTGTCACTAAATGATATATTGCTCACACATGCTATGGGCAGAAGTCAAATTACACCCCAAAATAAATTCTGCTGCTTCTCCCGAGTACGGGGATACCACATGTGGGGGACTTTTTGGGAGCCTAGTTAACTAGCTACCTAGCGACACTAGCGACACTGATGCAGCGTTCAGAAAAATTATCGCTTAGTGACACTGGCAAAAGGGGGTGAAAGGGTTAACTAGCGGAAATCAGGGGGTTAAAACCATTATTGGGTAGTATATCGGGGTACCTAGCGCTATAAAAACCTGGCGGTGAACCTAAAAAAATAACTAGCTACCTAGCGACTGTAGCGACACTAATGCAGCGATCAGAAAAACGATCGCTTAGTGACACTGGCAAAAGGGGGTGAAAGGGTTAACTAGCGGCAATCAGGGGGTTAAAAACATTATTGGGTAGTATATCGGGGTACCTAGCGATATAAAAACCTGGCGGTGAACCTAAAAAAATAACTAGCTACCTAGCGACACATGCAGCGATCAGAAAAATGATCGCTTAGTGACACTGGCAAAAGGGGGTGAAAGGGTTAACTAGCGGCAATCAGGGGGTTAAAAACATTATTGGGTAGTATATCGGGGTACCTAGCGCTATAAAAACCTGGCGGTGAACCTAAAAAAATAACTAGCTACCTAGCGACTGTAGCGACACTAATGCAGCGATCAGAAAAACGATCGCTTAGTGACACTGGCAAAAGGGGGTGAAAGGGTTAACTAGCGGCAATCAGGGGGTTAAAAACATTATTGGGTAGTATATCGGGGTACCTAGCGATATAAAAACCTGGCGGTGAACCTAAAAAAATAACTAGCTACCTAGCGACACTAGCGACACATGCAGCGATCAGAAAAATGATCGCTTAGTGACACTGGCAAAAGGGGGTGAAAGGGTTAACTCTAGGGGCAATCAGGGGGTTAAATCTTTATTGGGGGGTGATAGGGGGCTACCCTGGACCTAACACTAACTGTCCTGACAGTTTTTACTGTCACAACTGACACTGAATGCATTGATCAGTAAAGAAATGATCAATGCAATCAGTGACACTGTGACTGGGGGGGGAGGGGGGGCGGGGGGGGGATCGGGGGGGGTTTGTGTGCCTGTGTGTACCTACATGTCAGTGTAGTGTTCGTGCAGACTTACTTTTACTCTTCTCCTCGTAGTCCGGTCAAAAAGACCGCCCGAGGAGAATGACATCACTTCCTCCTTCCTGTGTAAACAATACACAGGGGAGGAAGCTTCTCATTGGCCAGGAGCGATCCAGAGGGGGTGGCCGAAAACGAACGGCCATCCCCTCATCACGGAGCGCTCCTGCACCGAATCGGACCGCCGTAACCAGCGGGAGGGGGTCCGATGGGACCCCCCACCCGCTGGAAGGCAATCACGTAGATGTACGTGATTCTGCCTGCCTGTGCCATTGTGCTGACGTACAATGGCAATACGGCGGTCCTGAAGTGGTTAAAGTGAAAAAAAAAAGGTGAAATATTCCTTTAAATATCATGCCTGGGGGGTGTCTGTAGTATGCCTGTGAAGTGCCACGTGTTTCCCGTGTTTAGAACAGTCCCTGCACAAAATTACATTTAACGGAAATAACGTCATTTAAAACTGCTTGCGGTTTTAATGTTATATCTGGTTCCTGCAATATGGTTGAAAATCATTGAGAAAAATGGCATGGGTAGCCCTCCCTGCCCATTACAAGCCCCTTTGGGTCTTGTACGCATATTAAGGGGAACCCCCTATCCATATTAAAAAAAGGAAATACGTGTGGCCCCCCAGGCCCTATATACTCAGAACAGCAGTATACAGGCGGTGCAAACAAGACAGGGACTGTGTAGGTTTGTTGTGTTAAGTTGAATCTGTTTGTAATTTTCAACTGGTACAAGTGTAGCTCCAGTCAAAAAACTATTTTTAAGCTTTTTGGAAAACATAGGGAAGGGTTATCACCCCTGTATAATTTGTTTTGCCGTCCATCTTTTTCAGAGCACGCAGACAGCACGCACAATCTCCTACCGCTGACTGCAAGCTCTATTTAAAACGAGCAAGATAGTTAGCTATATAGGTGGATATAGCGGTGTATACTGTGTTCAGAGCACGCAGACAGCACGCACAATCTCCTAACACTGACTGAAAGCTCTATTTAAAACGAGCAAGATAGTTAGCTATATAGGTGGATATAGCGGTGTATACTGGGTTCAGAGCACGCAGACAGCATGCACAATCTCCTAACACTGACTGCAAGCTCTATTATAAAAGATAGATATATCGCTAGCTATATAGGTGAATATAGCGGTGTATACTGTGGTCAGGGCACGCAGACAACAACCACTACAGAAGAGCAAGAACGAAAAACCGGCCAATAACGATCGGTGTATACTGTGTTGAAGGTACACAGAACACCCACTAACTGCTACAGACGCCAACACACTACATAAGGCTGCCGCGCTGGCGGCCTTATATAGTGTGGGGAGTGTACTACACAGCCTGAGCTATGATTGGCCACAGGCATCCTGCCTGTGGCCAATCATGGCTCTCCTCGCTGCCGGCGCTGTGATTGGCCAAGCATGCGGGGTCACAGTGCATGCTTGGCCAATCATGAGCCAGCAATGCACTGCGCCATCGCAGTACATTGTGGGCCGTGAGCGCCACACGAATTTGGCGCGAACGGCCCATAACGTTCGGAATTCGCCGAACGGGCGAACAGCCGATGTTTGAGTCAAACGTATGTTCGACTCAAACACGAAGCTCATCCCTACATATCAGTATTGCATTGTATATCCCTTGCAGTCGTTCAGGTGCTTATCTAATCGTTTTTTTCTAAACTATTAATGCCCCCCACTGAGACCACTGCCTGTGAAAGGAAATTCCACATCTTTGCCGTTCTCACAGTAAAGAACCCTCTACGTAGTTTAAGGTTAAACTTATTTTCTCCTAATTTTAATAGGTGGCCATGTGTCTTATTAAACTTCCTTCCGCAAAAAAGTTTTATCCCTATTGTGGGGTCACCAGTAGTGATGGACGAACTTCCGACGGGACGTTTCGCGAACGCGAAACGCGAACGGACACAAACGTTCGCGAAAACGACCGTTCGCCGCGGGCTCCATTGACTTCAATGGGAGGCGAATTTCGCAAACCTTTAGGTCGAATTTGCGGCCACGGGGTAATTATTAGGGGGTAGCACGTAGTCCCACCACCTGGACAATAGCATAATACATGTATGAGGTGAATTTGGGATCGATAACTACAAGCATTTTTTTTTTATTTGGGAAATTGTTCTGACAATTCAGGACTATGGAGCTAATGAAGGCAATGGAGGAGAGGGAAGGTCAGGGACCAGGGTAGGCAAACAAGAGGGTGCAGGAGATACAGAGCACTGACAGCAGCACCGTAATACAGAGCACTGACATCAGCACCGTGACATACAGCGCTGACAGCAGCTCCGTGACATACAGCGCTGACAGCAGCTCCGTGACATACAGCGCTGACAGCAGCTCCGTGACATACAGCGCTGACAGCAGCTCCGTGACATACAGCGCTGACAGCAGCTCCGTGACATACAGCGCTGACAGCAGCACCGTGACATACAGCGCTGACAGCAGCTCCGTGACATACAGCGCTGACAGCAGCTCCGTGACATACAGCGCTGACAGCAGCTCCGTGACATACAGCACTGACAGCAGCTCCGTGACATACAGCGCTGACAGCAGCTCCGTGACATACAGCGCTGACAGCAGCACCGTGACATACAGCGCTGACAGCAGCTCCGTGACATACAGCGCTGACAGCAGCTCCGTGACATAGAGCGCTGACAGCAGCTCCGTGACATACAGCGCTGACAGCAGCTCCGTGACATACAGCGCTGACAGCAGCTCCGTGACATACAGCGCTGACAGCAGCTCCGTGACATACAGCGCTGACAGCAGCTCCGTGACATACAGCGCTGACAGCAGCTCCGTGACATACAGCGCTGACAGCAGCACCGTAAGCAGCCCCAGGAGGAAGTCAGCACAGCACAGGGATGGTGTGATCCCCTCATAATAAGAACCCCCAGGAGGAAGTCAGCACAGCACAGGGATGGTGGGAGCCCCTCATAATAAGAACACCCAGGAGGAAGTCAGCACAGCACAGGGATGGTGGGAACCCCTCATAATAAGCAGCCCCAGTAGAAATATGACACCGCTCAACCTCTTCAAAGAGGAGGGTAGGGGCATATAGTACGGTGTGCTTTTTTGGGTCAGGGAAGTGAGCCAAATGAATTAAGAAGGTCTGTGTGCTTGATTCCAAAAATTGTTTATAGACATATACATGGTCTACTGATCACATGTGTTGAATTCCTCCGAGATCCATGCCTCATTCATTTTTAGAAATGTGAGGTAGTTAACACTGTCGTGAGCTAGGCGAGTACGCTTATCGGTCACAATCCCCCCTGCTGCGCTGAACGTCCTTTCGGACAGGACACTGGATGAGGGGCAAGCCAACAGTTCGATTGCAAATTGGGCAAGCTCTGGCCAGAGGTCAAGCCTGCCCACCCAGTAGTCTAGGGGTTCATCACTCCTCAGAGCGTCCACATCGGCCGTTAACCCAATGTAGTCGGACACCTGACGGTCTAGGCGTTCCCTGATGCTGGATCCGGATGACACCTGTCGATGGGTCGGCTGAAAGAATGACCTCATATCCGAAGTCACCAACACATCTTCAAACCGGCCTCTTCTTGCAGGCGCTGTTGGATTGGTACCCGCAAATCCTTCTCTGGGAGTGGGAATTGCTCCTCTGCCAGCGCACGCAAAAGCAGAATGCAGCATTTCTCGAAGCAAGGCCTGGAAGTGCTGCATTCTGACAGCCCTCTGCGACGGCGGTAACATTTCCGCCATTTTGTGTTTGTACCGGGGATCTAAGTACGTTGCCACCCAGTACTGGTCCTTGACCCTCATGCTTTTTATACGGGGGTCCCTATTAAAACACTGGAGCATGAAGGCCCCCATTTGCACTCAAGCGGAAGGTATGTGGTGGTGGTGGTGTTGTTGGTGGTAGTGTCTTTGGGGGTGCACATAGCAGAGAGTGAAGAAGAGGGTGCAGATCGAGAGGATGAGGAGGGTGCAGAAGAATAAGGCTGAGTGAGCCACTCAACCAAGTCTGGTGCGTCCTTTAAAGTAATTGAACGCACCTTCTGCAACTTCCCACTTTGGCTCAAGGCTGTTGCTCCTGCCCTACCCCTACCACCCCTGCGGAAGGGCCTGCCTCTTCCTCTGCCTGTCATTTTTTAAATCACCCTGTGACAAAACTCTTAGTCCCTATACCGCTGAAGGACTGCTGCAGTATAGGGCAGCGGTCAGCAGTAGTGCACGTCAACCCTATGTATTGTGGACCGATAGCGGTCCTTACAGAACAGCAGACTGTACTGCACTCAGGCCTATGTACCGTAGCACCCTATACCAAGTTACCAGTCCTTATAAAAACTTTTGTGGACCAAGCAGGTTGTGTGTTAGTGATTAGCAGACTGTACGTCAGTCCCTATACCAATGAAGGACTGCTGCAGTATAGGGCAGCGGTCAGCAGTAGTGCACGGCAACCCTATGTATTGTGGACCGATAGCGGTCCTTACAGAACAGCAGACTGTACTGCACTCAGGCCTATGTACCGTAGCACCCTATACCAAGTTACCAGTCCTTATAAAAACTTTTGTGGACCAAGCAGGTTGTGTATTAGTGTTTAGCAGACTGTGCGTCAGTCCCTATACCGCTGAAGGACTGCTGCAGTATAGGGCAGCGGTCAGCAGTAGTGCACGGCAACCCTATGTATTGTGGACCGATAGCAGTCCTTACAGAACAGCAGACTGTACTGCACTCAGGCCTATGTACCGTAGCACCCTATACCAAGTTACCAGTCCTTATAAAAACTTTTGTGGACCAAGCAGGTTGTGTGTTAGTGTTTAGCAGACTGTGCGTCAGTCCCTATACCGCTGAAGGACTGCTGCAGTATAGGGCAGCGGTCAGCAGTAGTGCACGTCAACCCTATGTATTGTGGACCGATAGCGGTCCTTACAGAACAGCAGACTGTAACGCACTCAGGCCTATGTACCGTAGCACCCTATACCAAGTTACCAGTCCTTATAAGAACTTTTGTGGACCAAGCAGGTTGTGTATTAGTGTTTAGCAGACTGTGCGTCAGTCCCTATACCGCTGAAGGACTGCTGCAGTATAGGGCAGCGGTCAGCAGTAGTGCACGGCAACCCTATGTATTGTGGACCGATAGCGGTCCTTACAGAACAGCAGACTGTACCGCACCCAAGCCTATGTACCGTAGCACCCTAGACAGACCAAGTTACCAGTCCTGATAAAGAGCTTTGTGGAACAAGTGAGTTGTGAATGATTAGCAGACTGCAGCAGAAGGGCAGCAGTCAAGTATAATATTCTTTCTATATTTGGAAGAAAGAATATTATACGTGTACAAGCCTATTACCGTACCACTGATACCAGTCCTGAAAAGAACCTTTGTGGAACTAATAGTAACAGCAAGTCTTTAAAATTATCCTCACTGCCTGACACACTGCTTCCTGCCTGTCCCTATACAAATTGGCAAAAAAGAGTAGGCTGGAACGATTAGCTGGAATAGCTCTTTTGTGGACCTGATAGTAACAGCTAATGATGATGATGATGATGATGATGAAGAAAGACTAATCTGGCTGAGCTGTCCCTAAAATAGCAGCATACAGCGCTCTGTCCCTTTATCTAAACTGACAAAAGAAACTCAGGCTGCTGACCTAACACCTATACCAGTCCTGAAAAGAACTTTTGTGTACCAAATAGCTAGCGTTTTCTCTGTCCCTACTCCACACAGGATCCTTTCCCTACAGTGACAGAAGAAAGAATGTAAAATGGCCACCGGATCGGGTGTATTTATAGGTTAGGGGGAATGTCCAAGTGTCCATGAGCTGTCATGTCTCAATTGGTTGTCCTGTAACACATGATAAACGTGTCACGAAAGGTTAAAGTTCTTGTATACATTAAACACGTAAGTCCGCCGGGGCGAACGACGGAAAAAGGCGTTCGAACCCGCGGACGGCGAAAGTCGGAAATTCGCCGCGAAACGACCGCCGGGCGAAACGTTCGTCCATCACTAGTCACCAGTATGGTATTTGTATATTGAAATCATATCCCCTCTCAAGCGTCTCTTCTCCAGAGAGAATAAGTTCAGTGCTCGCAACCTTTCTTCATAACTAATGTCCTCCAGACCCTTTATTAGCTTTGTTGCCCTTCTTTGTACTCGCACCATTTCCAGTACATCCTTCCTGAGGACTGGTGCCCAGAACTGGACAGCATAGTGCAGGTGAGGCCAGACCAGAGTCTTGTAGAGCGGGAAAATTATCGTTATCGTTTTATCTCTGGAGTCGATTTCCTTTTTAATGCATGCCAATATTCTGTTTGCTTTGTTAGGTTCAGCAATGGCATGCAATGCCAATCTGCTGCTATTATTTACTTGAACCCCCAGGTCATTTTCCATCCTAGATTCCCCCAGAGGTTCACCCCCTAGTGAGTAGATTGCATTCATATTTTTGCCACCCAAATGCATTATTTTACATTTTTACACATTAAACCAAATTTGCCATATAGTTGCCCACCCCATTAATTTGTTCAGATCTTTTTGCAAGGTTTCCACATCCTGTGGAGAAGTTATTGCCCTGCGTAGTTTAGTATCGTCTGCAAATACCGAGATTGAACTGTTTACTCCATCCACCAGGTCGTTTATGAACAAATTAAACAGGATTGGTCCCAGCTCAGAACCCTGGGGGACCCCATTTCCCACCCCTGACCATGCCGAGTACTCCCCATTTATCACCACCCTCTGAACTCTCCTTTGTAGCCAGTTTTCAATCCATGTATTCACCCTATGGTCCATGCCAACGGACCTTATTTTGTACAGTAAACATTTATGGGGAACTGTGTCAAATGCTTTTGCAAAATTCAGGTACACCACGTCTGCAGGCCTTCCTTTATCTAGATGGCTGCTCACCTCCTCATAGAAGGTTAAAAGATTGGTTTGGCAAGAATGTTTCTTCGTGAATCTATGCTGATTAATGCTAATGATACTGTTTTCATTACAGCGCCTAGAGGCGATTCAGTTCGCATTGTGCGCTATACAAGTATTTCATTCATTCATTCATTCACTAAAATCTTGTATATAGTCCCTTATTCCCTCCAAAAGCTTGCATACTTTTGATGTTAGGCTAACTGGTTTGTAATTCCCAGGGATCTATTTTGGCCCTTTTTTAAATATTGGTGCTACATTGGAGAAAAGCCAATCAGCCGGGACCATTCCAGTCAGTAAACTTTCAGTAAAAATTAGGAACAATGGTCTTGTTACAATGGTCTTGTTACACTGGCAATTGAAAGTGAGTGGGATATAATAGGCAGCAAGTAAACATGTTGACCCTGAAGTTTATGTGTTGAAAGCAGAAAAAATTTACATCACAGTTTGTTTTGTATGGGGCTGTGTAGCCACAGATTAGTCAGGGTGCCTGTACTGACCCGTGTCCAAAGCCAAAAAGGCCTACAATGGGCAAGTGAACATCAAAATGGGATCACAGAGCAATGAAAGAAGGTGGTCTGGTCTGAATGGGAAGAAGGCAAGCTGGCGGAGTTAGTATGATGCTTCGGGCAATGTTCTGTTTGGGAACCTTGGGTCCTGCCATTCAGGTGGATGTTATTTTGATGTGTACCACCTACCTTAACATTGCTGATGACCAAGTACACCCCTTCATTGAAACAGTATTCCCTGGGGGGCAGTGGCCTCTTTCAGTAGGATAATGCACCCTGCCATACTGCAAAAATGGTTCAAGAATGGTTTGAGGAACACAACAATGAGATCAGCCTGAGCTTCCACAATGATCAACCCAACTACAAACTCAGAAGACCTACTCTACCTACTTGAAACTCTGTGAGCAAGCCTTAGGGGTGACGCGCATTTGCGGAGTGTGAACTAAAATTGGAGACAATTGGTCTTGCTATTAGAAAGAGGGATATTCTCTGAAGTTGACCCCTGGAATCGTACGGAGTGCTGCCTGAAGCTGAGGGAGCTGAGCCAGTATACCTATAAGGGAGTCGATCTATGAGCATATTACCCCTGTAAGGGTGTGAATATCCAGTGAGTAGGGACCCTTGTGGGGGAGCACTTGAGTCACCTGAAGATATGAGCACGAAAGTCACTTTATGAACTTTTGCTGAATTTTTTGCACATTAAGAACTACGTTTGTGGACACAAAATCTTTTTCTCTTTTTTATCCTGCACATAGACTGGTCACACGCACACACACACACACACACACACGCAAATATATATATATATATATATATATATATATATATATATATACAGGGTATATATATATATATATTTTTTTTTTGTTTTTGTTTTTTCGCCTTGGCCCTTTACTGGTCTTTTACGTTTTCAGTTTTTTAGCTTGTTTTTGGTCTCTTTGAGCATACAGTGGTGTGAAAAAGTGTTTGCCCCCTTCCTCATTTCCTGTTCCTTTGCATGTTTGTCACACTTAAGTGTTTCGGAACATCAAACCAATTTAAACAATAGTCAAGGACAACACAAGTAAACACAAAATGCAATTTGTAAATGAAGGTGTTTATTATTAAAGGTGAAAAAAATCCAAACCATCATGGCCCTGTGTGAAGAAGTGATTGCCCCCTAAACCTAATAACTGGTTGGGCCACCCTTAGCAGCAACAACTGCAACCAAGCGTTTGCGATAACGTGCAATGAGGCTTTTACAGCGTCCTGGAGGAATTTTGGCCCACTCATCTTTGCAGAATTGTCCTAATTCAGTTACATTAGAGGGTTTTCGAGCATGAACGGCCTTTTTAAGGTCATACCACAACATCTCAATAGGATTCAGGTCAGGAATTTGGCTAGGCCACTCCAAAGTCTTCATTTTGTTTTTCTTCAGCCATTCTGTGGTGGACTTGCTGGTGTGTTTAGGATCATTGTCCTGCTGCAGAACCCAAGTTCGTTTCAGCTTGAGTACACGAACAGATGGTCGGACATTCTCCTTCAGGATCTCTTGGTAGACAGCAGAATTCATAGTTCCTTTTATCACGGCAAGTCTTCCAGGTCCTGAAGCAGCAAAACAGCCCCAGACCATCACACTACCACCACCATATTTTACGGTTGGTATAATGTTCTTTTTATGAAATGCAGTGTTCCTTCTACGCCAGATATACTTGGACACACACCTTCCAAAGAGTTCCACTTTTGTCTCATCGGTCCACAGAATGTTGTCCCAAAAGTCTTGGGGATCATCAAGATGTGTTGTGGAGAAATTGAGACGAGCTTTGATGTTCTTTTTGCTCAGCAGTGGTTTTCTCCTTGGAACTCTGCCATGCAGGCCATTTTTGCCCAGTCTTTTCCTGATGGTGGAGGCATGAACGCTGACCTTAACTGAGGCAAGTGAGGCCTGCAGTTCCTTGGACGTTGTTGTGGGGTCTTTTTGACCTCTTGGATGAGTCGTCGCTGCGCTCTTGGGGTAATTTTGGGCGGCCGGCCACTCCTGGGAAGGTTCACCACTGTTCCATGTCTTCGCCATTTGTGAATAATGGCTCTCACTGTGGTTCGCTGGATTCCCAAAGCTTTGGAAATGGCTTTATAACCCTTTCCAGACTGATAGATCTCAATTACTTTCTTTCTCAATTGTTCCTGAATTTCTTTGGGTCTCGGCATGATGTGTAGCTTTTAAGGATCTTCTGGTGGACCTTACTGTGTCAAGCAGCTCCTATTTAAGTGATGCCTTGATTGTGAACAGGTGTGGCAATAATCAGGCCTGGGTGTGGCTAGAGAAATTGAACTTAGGTGTGGACAACCACAGTTATAGTATGTTTTAACAAGGGGGGCAATCACTTTTTCACACAGGGCCATGATGGTTTGGATTTTTTTTCACCTTTAATAATAAACACCTTCATTTACAAATTGCATTTTGTGTTTACTTGTGTTGTCCTTGACTATTGTTTAAATTGGTTTGATGTTCCAAAACACTTAAGTGTGACAAACGTGCAAAGGAACAGGAAATGAGGAAGGGGGCAAACACTTTTTCACACCACTGTATTTGATGTGTTAAAGATAGGCTGTATATGTGTACATGAATGCTAGCTACTGTAGTATCTGAATATATTGCACTGCATAGCACTTATATTGTACACATAAGCATCATTTATTTTTTTTAGATTGAGCACTTCTGGCACTTTATAATTATAAATAAGCAATTATTTATAATTGGTACTACACTATATATCAATGGAGACACAGAATGTAATGTCACATAGCATAGTATGTGTGTTTTCTGTGAATTAGGTTGGCAAATCTGATACTCTTAAAATTCACAGAAAACTCACATGCATTTTTCTGCGAATTAGTTCACATATTTGAAAATTTTATCATTTTATAAGTACAAAAAAACCTCTTTCCCTTAGGGAAAGCACATATAATTCCTGAAAAAGGTTTTTGGTTCTTTTCACTGCTTGTTGAATATTTTTATAAGTATACAGCCCCATGTGGCTTTACCGGAAATAGTATATAATATTATAATATTATACTATAATATAATAATAGTAAGATAACAAAAATTCACCGCTCCAGGTCAAATCACTGGCAGGCTCCCAACTCTCCAGATAGGTGGGGATTCCAGGTGCAGGCTGATTGCACAAACCAAGTATACAAGAAACGAACACAACTCTGGACAGCCGCACTCCGGATCCGGAGTGCGACTGTCTAGTCTAGAGTTGTGTTTGTTTCTTGTATAATAGTAAGATATAGGCCCATACTATTAGGTAGTGCCATTGACCCCATTTTAGTATAACAATTACTCTGTGTATTACGCTCTCCTGAATCCAGAATTCTTTGCCCATAAAATTCCCTGGGGCACCCCCGTTTGCAATTTTCTCAGACTGAACCCAGTGAACTCATGCCCTCTTGGCTGCATCCAGCCCCAGTGTCCCTGTGGGACCTCACCTGCTGCATGAGACTGTATTGGTATACCAGCACTCAATCCGAGGTAGCTGCCTGCTCCAGTGAGCCAGAGGGCTGCAACCTGGGAGCCATAAGCAGCAAAACCCATCATTCCTAAGAGGGTGGTCTGATGAAAACCAGGTGACTTCTGAGACCCTGCACCTCAATTCTTCTAAGTGCTCTCAACTTGAGAACTCAGAACATGTGGGCATATTGAGTTATCATCCTTCAGTAGCAATCCTCCTCTAATGCCACTGCCTAGCCCCAGCTGCTACTATCAAATTCTGGTTAGACAGTCTGCCCCTTGAGGGAATGGACTATTGTCCAATTGTACATCCAGAACCACTGGCTTATAGCACAGGCACAAACTACATATAGAGCCATATACCCAACTGTCCATCCAGAGATGCTGGTTTATAGCACAGGCAAAGCCTAAATATAGAGCCATATACCCAACTCTCCATCCAGGGATGCGGGTTTATAGCACAGGCAAAGCCTACATATAGAGCCATATACCCAACTATCCATTTAGACATGCTAGTTTATAGCCAGCTTAATTATAAAGTCATTTATCCAACTGTCTATCCAGAACCACTGATTTATAGCATAGAAACACCCTACATATAGAAACCTTTATCCAACTGTACATCCAGAACCTCTGGTTTCAAGACCAGGCACAGCCTACATATAGAGCCACGTACCCAACTATCCACCCAGAGATGTTAGTTTATAGCCCAGATAAGCTTAATTATAAAGTAATTTATACAACTGTCTATCCAGAACCACTGGTTTATTATAGCATAGATACATCCTAAATATAGAGCCATGTACCCAACTGTCCATCCAGAAATGCTGGATTATAGCCCAGATAAGCCCAAATATAAAGTAATTCAGGCAACTGTCCACCCAGAACTGCTGGTTAATAGCATAGATACCTTCATATAACACTATTTATCTAACTGTACATAAACTGTATATAAAACACTGGTTTATAGCCAAGATACAGTCTACATAAAGATTCATTCATCCAACTGTACATTGAGAACCTCTAGTTTATAGCCTCGATACCACATGGAGCCATTCCACATGTACCCAACTGTCTATCCAGAGCCACTGGTTTTTAGCACAGATGCAGCCTAAATATAGAGCTATTTAATTTACACAAAAGGGTTTAAGCTTGATAGCTCTCATCAGTGCACAACATTAAAACTACAGCTTCTAAAAAGTAAGGCTTAGGGAGCAAAAAGTCTATAAAACCATTCAACTAAACCACCAAACCAAATACACGTGATTTAATGTCATCACAAAACCAAAAAAAGGGGCTTTTTGTCCTATTTTAGAATCATGAGTGGTCACAATCTGGATGACTATGAAGTAAATTTCCTGATGTGGGTGGAACCTGTATAGAAAAGTCTAGCTTAGTAGTTCTTTATGGAGCATCCAAGAGGCGCTAATCAAGTTGTCTGTAAGGCCGGACTCTCCCCTTCCTCAAAGCCTGCTGATCTGGCACATAATTTCACAATTTGTATTGACTTTCAAGGAGCTATTTAAAGATCGACGTTGCCGTCTCACATGTGGGGCTCCTAACGCTTCACATCAAAGCTCGACAAGGTTGTACCTCCTGTCGAAAAGACATAGAACAATGAATTTCTCTCCGCCGAGCCCATACCACTTACATTTCAAAAAACCGTCAGCACACCGAACGTGAAACTTTTGTTCAAATTTCAAGGATTTTGATAGCCCAAGTGAATAGACGCGGCTTATTGATTTTCTTGTACAATGACTCCGGGATAACCTATTTTCTCATTTATTTTTAACGACCGCTCATGAGACTTTACAGCTCTCTGAAAAATCAAAATCCCTGTTTGACCCTGAAAATTGTAATTCTGCTCCAGATCACCATTCCTGAATATTAGTCGTCACTAAACTGGTTAAATAAAATATGTCCACATCACCGGCTCCCACAGGTTATCCCTGCAATTCTAATGACGCTGCTTGTCGGGCTCTTCCAAGCGAGGGAGGAAAATCTTCCTCGGTGCCCATTATACCAAACGTGCCAGAACAGCTTGTTAACTAGGTGGAGGCTTCTGCAGAAAGCTTCCATCAAGGTGTCGTTTATTGCAATTACTATGAAGTGTTTCTATCTAAGGTTGGGAACAACCGATGCAATCCATACATACAAAGAAATTAAAACATATACTTTCAGAAATTAAGTTATGTGTAATTAAAAGAAATGACACAAAGGAAAAGTATTGAACATGCTAACTGAAATGTATTTAATACTTCATAATATAATTAATATTAATTAATTAATATAGGGCCAAAATCCTTTGTTGGTAATGCCAGCTTCAAGATGCCTCCTGTAGGGAGAAACTAGTCACATGCATTGCTCAGGTGTGATTTTGGCCTATTCTTCCACACAGTCTTCAAATCTTGAAGGTTCGGTGGGCCTCTTCTATGAACTCTGATCTTTAGTTCTTTCCATAGATTTTCTATTGGATTCAAGTCAGATGATTGGCTGGGTCATTCTAGCAGCTTTATTTTCTTTCTTTGAAACCAATTGAGTTTCCTTGGCTTTGTGTTTGGGATCATTGTCTTGCTGAAATGTCCACCCTCGTTTCATCTTCATCATCCTGGTAGATGGCAGACAATTCTTGGTACATTTTTACATTCATTCTTCCTTCAAAGATATGAAGTTTCCAGTACCGTATGCTGAAAAACAGCCCCACACCATGATGTTCCCACCTCCAAACTTCACTGTTGGTATGTTGGGGTTTTTGGAGTGATGTGCAGTGCCATTTGACCTCCAAACATGGTGTGCATCCAAAGAGTTCCATTTTGGTCTCATCTGACCAGACTATATTTTTCCAGTATTTCACAATCTTGTCTAAATGTTGTGCAGCAAACTTTAAATGAGCTTCAATATGCTTTTTCTTCAGCAATGGAGTCTTGCGTGGTGAGCATGCATACAGACCATGAAGGTTGAGTGCATTACTTATTGTTTACTTTGAAACAATTGTAACTACTAATTCCAGGTCTCTCTGAAGCTCTCAACAAGTGGTCCTTGGCTCTTGGACAACTCTTCTGATAATTCTTTTCATTCCTCTGTCAGAAATCTTGTGAGGAGCACCTGGTCATGGCCGGTTTATGGTGAAATGATGTTCTTTCCACTTCCGGATTATGGCCCCAGCAGTGCTCACTGGACCATTCTGAAATTTAGAAATCCTTCTGTAACCAATGTCATCAGTAGGTTTTGCAACAATAGGTTTGCAAAGGTCTTGAGAGAGCACTTTGCTTTCCCCCGTCATGGGATGTTTCTTTTGTGGCACCTTTATAATGAGACACCTTTTTATAGACCATCAGTTGAGACTGAACCAGCTGATATTAATTTGCACTGACAAGGGACAGGATTGCTTTCTAATTACTGATAGATTTCAGATGATGTTTTGGCTTTCCGTGCCTTTTTGCACCTCCCTTTCCTCATATGTTCAGTACCTTTTCCCCTGTGTCATTCAATTTTATTACACATAACTTAATTTCTGAACTTATTTGTTTTGGTGTCTTTGTATGTATGGATTGCATGGGTTGTTACCGATATGTGGGGAAATTTCATGTCAGTAGTACCTTTAGAAATATATTTATAAATGTTATATTTATAAATGTTTATTTTACCCGCTGTATAAATCAGCAAGGGGTGTAACACACATTTGTAGAGAGACCTCTACTTCCAAATAGAGATCAAGAATGCTCTTCTGCAGTATGTTGGCATAGAAAGACTTTGTTACTCAGGCTGTGACTGCTTTTATAAGAAAAAGAAATGGAAGACTTTGTGTATCTTTTATTGTGATGCCTATGGAATGTATTTAGCAGATTTATACAGAAAGTTTAAAATCTCACTAAAGGCAAAATTTTTTACTTTTGGATAGAGTGGAGAGAGGTTAGAACACCTGTCAGGTTCTTATTGCTGTCTGTGCCCCCGTTAGGGAGATTAACCCTCTCTTTTTTTCCTGGTGATCATTATTATTTATTTCCCATACACACGATTGGAAATTCTTCCAGCAAAAGTCAGATGTGAGCTCTTGGTTGGAAATTCTGACTGTGTGTATGCTCCATCGGACTTTTGCTGGCGGAATTCTTGCCAGCAAAAGACTAAGAGCAGGTTCTCAATTTTTCAGTCAGAAAAAGTTCAGATTGAAAATTCCGATCGTTTGTACCAATTCCTTTCCGCAAATTCCGCAACCTTTCTGGCAGTGCCTCGTCCTCTGACACACTAAGGGCTAAATGAGGAGGATTTAGAAATAAATCAGCGCAATGGAGTGAAAGGGCTGCAAGCATAAAGTATTTAGATATACAGATCCTACAAAAACTGTTATAAACCCAATGTTTGCCACACCACCCTGCCTAAAATAAAAGGAAACTTCCAAATCAAATATTATTATCACAAACAGATGTAACATGAAAAAATTAGAAATTGTGCAATAAAGAAAAAAGTGAGTAATATAAAAAAAATCTCTGTGTGTAAAGTCCATTCATATGGTACCAACAACATTTAATCCTCCACCATCAAATCTCAATTGAGTATAAATCTGCCAGAATATGGAGCAGCACCACTACCCATCAGAGTGATCAGTCACCAGACTCACTCCTACAATTTGTGTAGTCCATATCCAGCATCATCCCATAAGTGTGGTCTCAAACGTCAGCTCCAATATGGCGCCAGTATCTGGGAACCCTCTATACTCAAACCGCGATCCCACACCAAGCTCTAACAAAAAAAAAAAAAGAAAAAACAACAACAAAGAAACTCCAAAATATAGCAAGGCAGAGTGCTTAGCAGTGTCAATTTACTAATGCCGCATACACACGATCGGAAATTCCGCCAGCAAAAGTCCGATGAGAGCTTTTGGACGGAAAAAGCAATCGTGTATATGCTCCATCAGACTTTTGCTGGCAGAATTTTGGCCAGCAAAAGACTGAGAGCAGGTTCTCAAAAAAGTTCAGATCAGAAATTGTAATTAGTTTGTACCAATTCCAAAACGCAAAATTCCTACGCATACTCAGAAACAACTCGACGCATGCTCGGGAGCATTGAACTTAATTTTCTCGGCTTGTCGTAGTGTTGTATGTCACTACGTTCTTGAAGGTCGAAAGTTCCGAGAAATTTTGTGTGACTGTGTGTATGCCAGCCAAGCTTGAGCAGAATTCCGTTGGATAAACTATCCAAGTATTTTCTGATGGAAAATCAGCTCATGTGTATGGGGCATAAGGATGCATTCACACCTGAGCATTTTCAGCTCATAAAATGCCTGAAAAATTCCCAACAAGCAAAATCCCATTCATTTCAATGACACCTGTTCACATCTGAGCATTTTGGCAGCTGAAGCAAAATGCCTGAAAAACGCCCTGAGACCGAAAAAGAACATGAGCTTCTTTGGGGCCTATTACAGGTGTTTTTCTGCCTTTTACATTGGTGACCTTAACAGAATCACGGCAAAATCACAGTAAAAAAAACGGTAAAATGCAGTAAAAATGCGGCAAAATCACGGTAAAAACACACAACTTTGAAATGCTGTCTAAATGTGAATGCAGCCTAAAGGAAGATAGACTGTGCACTCTGCATGTGTAGTTGCTCCAGAGCTTATTGAATGAGGGAGAGTGCTACTGACTTACACCATCCAATCATGTGCAAGCAAAAAAATGTTTGTTTGTTGCTGTTTTCTTGATTGGGTATTCTCTGCAAAGTGAATCTTCACCTCAATCGCTATGTTATGGAGCATGTGTGTGCCTGTGTGTATGTGTGTGTGTGTCTGTATATATATATATATATATATATATATATATATATATATATATATATATATACTGTATATATAAATAATGTAGCCCATGTATTACACATATGAACAACATAACCCCAGCGTACAACTTACACAATTAATCCTAAGCGGCACCAATCCATAACCATAAAACCACCTCTAAATGTCAATAAATAGCTCATACCAACCCTTAGCAACAATGCAAAGAAGTCCACCGAGGAGCCTACCGAGGACAAGCCCCACCCCCGTAGACAATCTATCCAAGCTACCCAGCAGAATGCCACCCCTGCATGCAGAAGATGGTCATTCTTTAGCAGGGTCAGGGCTTTTTTTTCCGTAGAATGAGAAGAAAAGGTAAGAGTTATGAACAATAATATGAACAAGGTTAATTTTATTTCAATATTTTTCATATTGTTGGGACTTAGGGAATTTTTTATGGAAGTCCCCCCACCCACCAGCCACCTTTCTATGTTTTTTTATATTTCTAATTGTTGAACAGCAGTTGATATAGCACATCCCTAATTAGTTTTTAATACCAGTGGTGGCCAATGACTTATAGTATACCACCTCTCAGAGGTCACCCTGAAGTATCTACTGCAATCCTGCATTGCTGGTGAGTGTTTGATTCCCACTAATAGGAGTCCATTCAATTGGTGCCTCTTTTAAAAGCCTCATTTTCATTTGTTCTTAGTAAAAATGTCTCCTATTGCGTGGGCAGTTAGTGAACAATGCCCTTTAAAAGAAATACCTTTAAAAGATAAGTTTATTTTTAAAATACTTGTCTGTTAATAAATCACCCCAGCCACTTGAGTGCAGTCCCCATGTTGAATACCGTCCTGCAGAATATGGCTTACCCATAGGAATAATTATGTAGAATATAGTCACTTCGATACTTACACTTGTTCAATTAACTTTACTCATACTTGGAAAAACTCAATAAAAATTATTGAAATAAATGTAGGAGGTATACTGATCTTCTGTTTGTTTTTTATTTTAGGAACCAACAAGAAACAGTCCACTGTCCACAGTTTCTGTTCCGACTGTAAAAAAGCTTCAAATTTCATAAGCATATCAGAGATGGAGTGTTTGCAAAGGTAAGTGATCGGATTTACAGTGTCTCTGATTTATAGCTATATAACAGACAGGGAGGAGTGATGACTCACTTTAACCACTTGAGCTCTGGGAGATTTCACCCCCTTCAAGACCAGGCCATTGTTTGCAGTTCAGCACTGCACTACTTTAACTGATTGCCGCCCGTGGCCATCGTATGACAGGCAGGCAACGCGGCTTTCATTCTGGGCAGGTGTCATATGACGTCCGTCCATCTGAACAAGGCATGCACGAGATCGTGTGCGCACAGCCCTGTACCTTCGGTGGCGGCGTGTCACGGAGACACGAGGGGGGTGAACAGCCATTGGGCATGGTTGTTTACCACTTGATTCCACCCCGCTGTGCAGGGCACATGTGCGCTCATGTCGGTGGCGGCGTGTTTCCGGGAACATTGCTCGTCATGACGCTGGTAAACAGCCATTGGCCAGCGGCAGTTTACCACATGATCGGCTGTGATCCTTTCACAGCCGATCACTAAATGTAAACACAGTGTGGTAACTAACTGTTACCAGCTTTTCTTTCCTCACACACCGTTTCCAGTGTGAGGAGAGAAGAGTCAGGAGCAGTGAGTTACCGATCTGTGTGTGTATTGTATGCACCAAGCACAACACTTGTCCCATTGCCCCCCCCCCCCCCCCCATTGTCATCTGTCATCCAACAGTCCCCTCATACAGTGCACCTGTCACATAAGAGACTGCCATCAGTGGCTGTCACCTGTCATCCCTCACCCATCAGTGACCAGCACGCGTCACCCATCAGTGACCGTCAGTGGTGCACCCGTCACCCATCAGTGACTGTGTCCTGTCACTTGTCACCCATCACCCGTCACACATCAGTGACCATCAGCTATCACCCATCACCCACCAGTGACCGTCACCTATCAGTGACCATCAGCCATCACAAATCACCCATCAGTGACCGTAGCCTGTCATCCATCACCCATCAGTGGTGCACCCGTCACTATCAATGAACGTTACCTGCCACCCATCGTACAGCCAATCAGTGACTATCACCTGCCACCTGTCACACAGCCGTCAGCATCATGTCCAAAAGATTTTATACTAGTGACTGATGAGAGCATCAGGGAGTTCTCATCAGATTCATCAGTTCTCATCAGATTCCAATGCTGATTCCGAATCAAATTCAGCATTTGAACCGATTCAGAATAGTGAATTGGCAAATAATTCGGAGGAAGAATGGGTCCCCCCTAAAAGGGCATGGCATTCTGGAAACCAGGCAGGTGCCAGAAATCAGGATTATATTCTCAGGCCCAGTACCAGTGCTGCTGCCGGCAATAGGCCCCAGGAACAAATGCCCAGTGCCAGTGCTGCCACATCATGCATGAGTACCAGCACAGGAAATTCAAATCCCCCTACTACTGGAGTGTCACATTCCCCAAGAGCCAGGGCCTTTACATACATGCCAGATGGTCTTGCTAACCCAACATGGCTGCCTTCCGACTCGGGATCACCAATTATTCCCCCTTTCACAGCAGAGCCAGGTGTGCAGGCCAACACCCAAAATTTCACAGTGATTGATTGTTTTTATCTGTTTTTGCCTGACACTTTGCTGTAATTCATTGTGGACCAAACAAATTTATATGCCCAGCAGTATATTGCCAACCCCCAATCATCATATGCCAGTCCGTTTGAGTGGAGAGATCTGAATTTGGAGGCGTTCAAATTGTTTACGGGCCTTACCATAAACATGGGGATTACAAAAAAAATGAAGGACATGCCTATTGGTCCACCAGCCCCATCCACCACATGCCCATTTATTCAGCCGTAATGTCCAGGTCCCGATACAAGATAATAATGCGCTTTCTTCATTTTAGTGACAACACCCAGTGCCCTCCCGGCACTCATCCAAATTACGACAAGTTATATAGAATTTGCCCACTGATAAATTTATTTTTCCAATAATTTGCAGAACTCTATGTCCCCGATCAGAATATGTGTGTCGATGAGTCCCTGGGACCCTTTTCAGGCCGGCTAGGAATAAAGCAATACATTCCTAGCAAAAGGGTCAGATACGAATTAAAATTTTACAAGCTCTGTGAGAGAGTAACGTGATATCTGTATGTGTTCTGCATATATGAAGGAAGAGATTCTCAGCTCCAGCCCCCTGAGTGCCCAGCATACATGGGCACAACTGGAAAGATTGTATGGGACCTGGCACACCCACTTCTGAACAAAGGATATCACATATACCTTGACAACTTCTACACCAGCCTGCCCCTTTTCAAACACTTATACGTGGCAAAAACCCTGGCCTGCAGAACCTCCAGAAAGAATAGGAAGGGCTTCCTACAATCTCTAGCGAACAAAAAGCTGCGAAGGGGGTAAAGAGCAACATTGAGATGCAACGAAGTGCTGGCCTTGAGGTGGAAACATAAAAAGAACATGCATATGATGTCCACCTTCCACGACGACACTACAATTGAGGCTCAAAGAAGACAAGGTCCCATTGAAAAGCCAACATGTGCCCAAGTTTATAATCTCTACATGGGGGCAGGGCGGATTTCAATGATCAAATGATTCAGCCCTATTTGTCAATAAGGAGGTCCCGATTCTGGTACAAGAATGTAGCAATTTATCTCATCCATTTGGCCATTTATAATTCCTACGTAGTCTACACCAAGTCCACGTAAAGCACCGCCGCCATCCTAAAATTCATAGAAGAAGGTGTCACGTCCCTCATGTATCAACAAAGACCCCCCCAGAAGACCTTTCACTCTGATGCTGTTAGCCGACTTCATGAGCGCCACTTCCCTTTCAACATTCCATCATCTGAAGCAGGCCGAAGATGGCAAAAAAAATGTTGTGTGTGCAGCAAAAGAGGATTTCGAAAAGATACCAACCAACCTGGCCTTTGCTTCAGTGAATGCTTCCAACTTTATCATACATCCCTAAAATATTAGCCCATATTTTTAACCATTTCCTCATTTTCATGTGCTGACCATTTTCCATGCTTTCCCAAATAACCATGCCACTGCCTTCCACGTGAACTGACCCTGGCCTGTTTTTTGACTATGCCTCTGCCTATCATTTGGACTGCTTCCATGTGAACTGACCCTGGACTGTTTTATGGACTATGCTTTTGCCTACCACTTGGACTGATCTATTGCCCTGCTACTGTAGTACACAGGGGTCTCACATATGTGAGAGACTGCAGAATTGTTTTTCTGGATGGAGAAAACGATTTTTTTTTCACCGGGTTTCTGAATTTCCGGATTAGGGTCCGGAGTCCGGAGGCTTCATAGAGATTTGGATGGGTTGAAGCCTCTACTCCTGTGCCCCTGGGCACAGGTCTTACCTGATTGCGGCCTGCTGCTGACTTACTGCCATCATGCCTCTGCCTGCTGCATGAACGGACCACACCGCTACCTGGACTATGCAAAAAATTAGCTGTAGCAAGAGGCAGTATGTTTATGAAGGGCTGGAGAGTGCTATAATAATGAGTGTCTGTGGGTAACAGTGTGCCAGGACTAATATTATGGCTGTGCTGGCTGTTTCTGCCTGGACAATTTCTATGGACTGTGCTGTGCTGACAATATCCTTGTGCTGACTATGACAATATTCCTGCCTGCTGCCTGGATAATTGCTATTGCTGTCGCCAAGCACATCCCTGCCTGCTGCCTGGACCAGTGCTCTCCTCTGTGGATACTACTAAAAGCACAGGTAATGCTTTTTTTTTTTCTTTTTTTTTTTTTTACTTTTCGCAATAGAATTTATTTTGGATTTTAATTCTTGGTATGTACATGCTATGTGTTAGAAACACGAAGGGCCTTCGAAAATGAGCGGTTGCCAGGAAATTATATATGTCATGTATGCTCCTAGAACGCCTGATGGTACTACTTCAATGTTGGGACTTTGTATGTGGCCAGGCTGTGTAAAAGTCTCACACATGTGGTATCGCCATACTCAGGAGGAGTAGCAAAATGGATTTTGGGGAGTCATCTTTGCTATCTACATGCTATGTGTTGGAAATATATGATAACTATATAAGGACAACTTTGTGTAAAAAAAAATGCGTTTTCATTTTTTTTCCCACATTTTCCAAAAATTTCTGGAAAAAACGAACTGTTCAAAAGACTCATTATGCCTCATAAATTATACGTTGGGGTGTTTGCTTTCCAAAATTGGGTCATTTTGGGGGCAATTCTATTGTCCTGGTGCTCCAGGGCCTTCAAAAATGTGATAGGTGGTTGAGAAATGAGATGTGTCATTTTTGCTCGTAGAACGTCTGAAGGTGCTACTTCAATGTTGGGCCCTTGTATGTGGCCAGGCTGTGTAAAAGTCTCACACATGTGGTATTGCAATACTTGGGAAGAGTAGCAGAATGTATTTTGGGGTGTAATTTGTTGTATGCATATATATGCTCTGTGAGAGAAATAACCTGTTAATATGACAATTTTGTTAAAAAAAATTCTTAATTTTGCAAAGAATTGTAGGATCAAAATACAACTTAAAATAATTCCCCATGCTACTTACATAATACCTTGGAATGTCTACTTTCTAAAAAGGGGTCATTTGGGGGGTATTTGTACTTTCCTGACTTGTTAGTGTTTCAAGAAATGAGATAGGCCTTCAGTACATCAGGTGTGATTAGATGTGATCAATTTTCATTGATTGGCACCATAGGTTGTAGACTCTATGGACCCTTTCACACTGACGGACCATTCAGGTCCACCTGTCAGTTTTGACGGCGGACCTGAACGGGCGCTCCGTGCTAGTCTATGGAGCGACGGATGCCAGTGGTGACATGTCCGCTGACATCCGACCCGGTCCGATCCGCCAAAAGCAGACGGATGGCCCTACGTCCGGATCTGTCGCTATCGGATCGGATCGGGTAAGATCTGATGAAAACGGACATGCTGTCTGTTTTCCCCCGATCTCTCTATAGAATCATGCGGCGCTCGACAAGCCCCTCCCCGCTCAGTGAGCAGAGAGGGACCTGTCATCCCCCGGCTCGGCGGAGATCAACGGAGAGATCTCCCGCTGAGCAGGCGGACAGAGACGGACTCCGTGCAAGCGGATCCGCCTCGTCTGAATGAGGCCTATAACTTTCACAAAGACCAAATAATTTACACTAATTTGGGTTATTTTTACCAAAGATATGTAGCAGTATAAATTTTGGCCAAAATGTATGAAGAAAAATTACAAATTTGCTAAATTTTATGACAGAAACAAACAAAAAGGCATTTTTTTCACAAAATGTACGGTCTTTTATTTATAGCAAAAAAATTTAAAAACCCACTAGTGATTAAATACTGTCAAAAAAAGTATATTTGTAAGTGCACTGTATTGATGTGGTTAACTGGAGAGTGTGCGGTTATTCAATGCTATACCCAAACGAAAATTTATATAATTTTTTTCCACACAAACAGAGCTTTCTTTTGGTGGTATTTAATCAGTACTGGGATGCGCATGGGAGCTGCTGGTCACGGCAAGGCTACTGAAAAAAACAGCACCAGCGTCTCGTTTCTTCAGTGTGCATGCGCCAATGACTTCGGCAGCAGCGCATATAAGGAATATCACCTAAGCGGCGCATGTTTAGGAGATATTCATGGCACCTACAGGTAAGCCTTGTTATGGGCTTTCCTGTAGGTAAAAGTGGTGTAACAGAGTTTATAACCACTTTAAGGCTGTATTCACACAGTTGCGGAGCTTTAACACCTATTATGATTGTGCCAAAACTTGGTGCAAACTGTCGCTCAAGTTTTTATTTTTCTGGGCATATCCTTATCTGATCTTGATACTATTTGCTTATGCATATTACTGTGATACTGGTTCAGCATTAGTTGTGGCTGTCTTTTGCCCCACTAATTTGAGTCTTTGCAGTGAAGCAAAGTCCTTGTCCTCTTTTGGCTTGGGTCTTGATGGACTTGGGAGACACATGCCCCCATGACCTAAGAGTGTTTTGGTCGAGCTATTCCCTTCATACGTATGCTCAATGTAAATTATTTACCATGTAAGTAAATCAGTTCATGTTTATCATCACGTCATGTTAGTGTACTGCATAGTTTGTTATTTAGCTGAAACATTATGGATTATCGCTACTTTTTACTAATGTATAATTTACTTGTATACTCTTTCTTGTAGAAAATCTATACCCATCTGAATTAATAATAAAAACCTCTTAAGAAGGAACTCTAGTCCGTAATATGTAAGGTGTTACATACACTGTGTTGATCGTCACCAGTCCTTCCTGCACCAGGATAGTGACTAATCCATACGATTATCATTCAGGGTATTAGATATGGCTTTTACGTTTCACATGCATTGTTCTTATATGTATATTATTGTCAAGTTGTAATAAAAATGTATACTTTTTTACTTCTTTGTTTGGTCTGTCTATTAATGACCCTAAGGAGTCTCTCACCGTAACTCTGGTACCAGGTGTCTTTGCTACTTCCTCATTATTTGGGTCAGACAGACCAAACTTTTTCACTCACAGTCCCATTCCTCTCCCCATTTTTTGGCTATAATGGGGCCATATTCCTTCCACTGACACCAGTGATGGGGCACCTTCCTCCCACTGACACCAATGATGGGGCACCATTCCCCCCACTGAGGGGGAATTATTCCTCCCACTGATACCAATGATGGGACACTATTCCTTCCACTGATACTAATTATGGGGCCCTATTCCTCCCATTGGCCCCCATGAGGGGGCACTATTTTGTTCCACTGACACCAATCAGGGCTCTATTTTTCCCACTGACACCAATATTGGGGTCCTATTCCTTCCTCTGACACCAATGATGGGGCACTATTTGTCCCACGGATACTAAAAATGAGGCACCTTCCTCCCACTGACACCAATGATGAGGTCTAATTCCTCCCACTGACACAAATGATGGGGTCCTATTCCTCCCACTGACACCAATGATAGTGCCTAATTCCTCCCACTGACACCAATGATGATTCCCTATTCCTCCCACTAACACCAATGATGGGGGCACTATTCCTCCCACTGACACCAATGATGGGGCACTATTCATCCCACTGACACCAATGATGGGGCATCTTCCTCCCACTGACACCAATGATGGGGCCTAATCCCTCCAACTAACAAAAATGATGGGGGCACTATTCCCCCCACCGATACCAATGACGGGACACAATTCCTTCCAATGATACCAATGATGGGACCCTATTCCTCTTACTGATAACAATGATGGGGCCCTATTCCCTTTTCTACTGGCCACAGGCACTATATAAATATTCTTACTCCCAATGACCACCAAGCCTGAGGCATTGTTTTCTCCCACTGATGCGGGGACTTTTTCAATTACTGCTGGCCACAGTCTGCTCCCCTAAAGTGTGAAGTCTAGAAATCTGGCCCCTGTTTAGAAAGTTTGGAGACCCTTGTTCTAGGTGATAGCCGCCTGCTTACCCTTTTTTCTTCCTAACAGTGACCTACATTCACAAAGCGTCCTCTTGGATCATACCGGACATATGAAGATCATCGATTTTGGTTTGGCAAAGATGACAGGAGTTTCTTTCTGCCCGGACACTAAGATTGATGAGGTAAGACACACACTGTCCAATAATTGGCGGTGCTGTCGTGTTTTTCTGGTCAAGAGCTTCTTAACCACTTCTACTCTGGAGCATTTTTTTCATTTTTTGCACGCATGGTAAAAATTAAAAGTTTAGCTATGCTGCTTAGATGTGAGATGATTCAGACCTCAAAATGACGCTGTGCCCATGAAATTGAAAAGAATTACGCTTCCAAAAATTATCGGAGACACATTAAATGTCTTCACAGCATCTCAGTAAATGAGGTACTAGAATTAGACATGTGTGCACTGGAAATGTTTTTTTTGTTTCATCTCAATTGCATATGTTCATTGAAAAATTTTGTTTAGTCAAATTCATTATGTTGAACCGATTCGTTTTTGGCATTCGTATATTCATTGGCTGGGGTGGATTCGGAAAAAAAATGCAATTTTTTTGGAAGATTGCTATATATTTGATATACTATTGAATAGGACTGATTCAAATCCAGAGGATACTTATATCCTATATATACAAATATTTTCGAATGCTAGTCCAATCCACCAAGAGAAAGGGCATGAGCTAATTGGACAATATTGACTGGCATCATGTGCTTCTGAATGAATGAATAGAATGTAATTCGGATTCATTCATTATTCAAATTGAATTTGTTCCCCCATGGACCTGAACAACTATCACATCATGTGATGTCATCCAAATTAAACAAATGCATTTGTAATTTCATTATAATTTTTTTTTTTCGGATTCGTTGACATTCATTCACCTGACAAATGAATCTTAATGAAACGCATGTCTACCTAAAATTATCCTTCTCCACCATGAACAGCGAAACCAAATTTGTGTTGTGCAACTGATATTTACCGCCATGTGTGCACCCTAACCTTGCGTTTGTGTTACTTTTTTTATTTATTTTATATTTACATCTTTAATACTTTTTATGTTTTTTTTTTTTATTTACCTTTATTGCTATCACAAGGGGCTAATAAGCTCTTTTCGTGATAGATTTGGGCAGGGGACAGGTACTCCCAATGAGACATCAGGGGTCTTGCAGGAGGTGCTGAAGAGCCCAGGAACCATTGTGGTGGAAGCTTTGGTGGGGGGTGGGATCACCCACAAGTTACTTAAAAGTAAAAGTGCAGGTCTATAGCCACCTAAATCACTCATATAAACCAGGCACATCCAAAGGGCTGATTAATTGAATAATGGATTAAAAAGTGGTGAAGATGGCTGGTAAAAACAGAAACAGTTGTGGGATTGTTTAATGCCTTCAGACTTTGGATGTACCAGATACATCCAAAGGGCTGAATAGTTGAATAATGTAATAAAAGGAGGTGAAAAATGAAACTTTGCTTAGACCCACAGAATGGTTTCAGACCTGCTGTTATGATGTATACTGCATATATTAATTGCTATAGGAGTTGAAGGAATAATTTGTATTATTACATTTTATTGTGCTCTGGGTTATTATTATATATTTTTTTTGTTTCCCCAGGTCCTTGAGCAACCATGGTGTCATTATCTCGGCGACTACGTAAGCTTCCGCAATATAATCCTTCACATGGAAATTGTCCAAAGCCTCTACCATGACTGTGACACTGGTTGCCAACTCCTCGACTTACTAAAGGAGGTAAGAAAATGCCCTACTCTTGGCAGAGATACAAAAGGTTTACTTATTCAATTTATGCTACAAATGTGGCGATATTAAATTGTTTCGTTATTGCTTTTGTGATGATCTTTTTAATATATATATATTTTTAAATCCACAGTGCATGTTTCTACAAGCAGATCTCCGGCAACACCCATTTTTCGAAGGGATGAACTGGAATGAATTGGAAGCTGGGAAGGTCCACCATACATCATGGAACCTGTAAGTATTTGACTTTGAAATGGGATCACGTCTGTGCTATGTCTGCTGTTTTGCATTCTCTATTCCGCCCCCTACAGGCGGGTATAAGGAGCTGCATTGCCTTTTTTTGTGAAAGTGCCGTGACCTATTGCTAACCAATAGATTGTACTTTTAGGATGGAAAAACAATCCATAGTGGACCAATTTGTAAGTAATGCATCTGTAAAGCATGAAACCTATCAACATTTCATAGAGAGCTTCCTACTTCTAACTGCCAAGTTCCTGCAGAGAATATAGAATCAGTGCAGCATATAAAGATCATTTATAAACATGCCTGCACAGCGATAATGATATAATAATTATTCATATTGATGCATAGGTCCAATCATGACTGGTCCTTTCATATATATTCACTCAGCACATTGCACATAACAGAAGTTGCCCAATAATAATAATATTCCATATAGCAATAAGTAGGCATTATCTGAAATCTTTATCTCCTGTCTATAAAATATGTATTCCCACCACAGAGCCCAAAGGTGAACCAGTCAAAGAAGAACACATTGGCTTTTTCAAAAAGAAAAAATGACCTTGAAATATCAGATGTCTCTAGATTGGACTTTGTCAGTGACCGATGGAAAGAGATGCTGCAATATAAGGAAGTACTGAATCAGGATCAGCCCAGGTCCATTCCGGATCCTAAAGTCAGACATCATTGCTATACCCATGAGCTGTATACATGGGAGTTGGGATGCATGTGACATCATTGAACTACAGCTATTGATATTTGGAAGCGGGCCAGATGTACATACAGACCACCAGGTGGTATTTTTTACGAGGAGGGGATATGTGCTAGGAGGTGGATTAGTGCTACGAACAGTATGGGGGGATATTGTCTAGGAGGGGGTATTGGGGGGGAGATATGTGCCAGCCAGGGGTACATGGGGGTGCATGGCAGGTCAACCCCCTCATAGCCCCCCCCTTTGCTAGGAGGGGTGATTAGTGCTGGGAGGGAGTATGGGGAGGATATTTGCTAGGAGAGGGTATTGAGGGGGTATGTGCTAGGCGGGGGTACATTGGGGGGACCACGGCAGGTCAACCCCTGCATAGCCCCTCCCCTTTGCTAGGAGGGGGAATTAGGGGGATTAGTGGTAGGAGGGGGTAATGTTAGAGATATTTTATAGGTGGGGGTACATGGGGGGACCATAGTAAACCCCTGCATAGCCCTTCTCCCTTTGCTAGGAGGGAGAATTAGGGGGATTAATGGTGTGGGGGCGTACGGGAGAGAGAGATATTTTCTAGGAGGGGGTATGGGGGGGAATATGCCCACGGCCAGACTCGCCTACCGGAATACCAGGAAATTTCCCGGTAGGCCGCCTGCCATGGGGGCGCTTGAAGCTGTGGCTGACTGCAGCGCTCCCCTCCCTCGCTCTCTTTCTCATACGTGTCACACACAGTGGGCATCTCGGTGTGTGTCACAGAGCTGCCTGGGTCTGTGTTCGGCTGTGCTGTAGAAAGGTCCTGTCCCCCTAGACCAGCTTGTGTGATATTAGATAGAACACTAATTGAATCAGTGTTTTGCCTATCGAGCCGGTCTAGGGGGGCTGGACCTTGCTACAGCACAGTCGAACACAGACCCAGCCAGCCCCTGTTTGTTCCGTGACACAAACCTTGGGAGATACCCGCTGTGTGTGATCGAGACAATGCCATGGTGAGTGCCATGCACAGTGGGACTGCATTCATATCCACAGTGAGGCTGCATTCATATCCACAGTGGGGCTGCATTTATATCCACAGTGAAGCTGCATTCATATCCACAGTGGGGCTGCATTCATATCCACAGTGGGGCTGCATTCATACCCACAGTGGGTCATAGGCACAGTAAAACTGCATTTGATGGACAGTAAGGCTGCATTGATGGGCACAATGAGGCTACATCCATGGGCACATTGAGGCTGCATTCTTATCCACAGTGAGGCTGCATTCATATCCACAGTGGGGCTGCATTCATATCCACAGTGGGGCTGCATTCATATCCACAGTGGGGCTGCATTTATATCCACAGTGGAGCTGCATTTATATCAACAGTGAAGCTGCATTCATATCCACAGTGGGGCTGCATTCATATCCACAGTGTGTCATGGGCACAGTAAAGCTGCATTTGATGGACAGTGAGGCTGCATTGATGGGCACAATAAGGCTACATTCATGGGCACAGTGAGGCTGCTTTCATGGGCACAGTGAGGCTGCATTCATATCCACAGTGAGGCTGCCTTCATATCCACAGTGAGGCTGCCTTCATATCCACAGTGGGGCTGCATTCATATCCACAGTGAGGCTGCATTCATATCCACATTGAGGCTGCATTCATATCCACAGTGGGGCTGCATTCATATCCACAGTGTGTCTTGGGCACAGTAAAGCTGCATTTGATGGACAGTGAGGCTGCATTGATGGGCACAATGAGGCTAAATTCATGGGCACAGTGAGGCTGCATTCATGGGAACAGTGAGGCTGCATTCATGGGAACAGTGGGGCTGCATTGATATCCACAGTGGGGCTGCATTCATATCCACAGTGGGGCTGCATTTATATCCACAGTGAGTCTGTATTCATATCCACAGTGGGGCTGCATTTATATCCATAGTGTGTCATGGGCACAGTAAAGCAGCATTTGATGGACAGTGAGGCTGCATTGATGGGCACAGTGTGGCTGCCTTATAAACAACAATGAGGCTGCCTTCATATCCACAGTGAGGCTGCATTCATTTCCACAGTAAGGGTGCATTCATATCCACAGTGTGTCTTGGGCACAGTAAAGCTGCATTTGATGGACAGTGAGACTGCATTGATGGGCACAATGAGGCTACATTCATGGGCACAGTGAGGCTGCATTCATATCCACAGTGTGTCACGGGCACAGTAAAGCTGCATTTGATGGACAGTGAGGCTGCATTGATGGGCACAATGAGGCTACATTCATGGGCACAGTGAGGCTACATTCATGGGCACAGTGAGGCTGCATTCATGGGCACAGGGAGGCTGCATCGTTGGGCACAATGAGACTGCATTCACGGTTACAATGATGTTGCACTCATGGGCACAGTGAGGTTGCCTTGATGGGCACAGGGAGGCTGCATTGATGGGCACAATGAGGCTGCATTCACGGGCACAGTGATGTTGCATTCATGGGCACAGTGAGGTTGAATTGATGGGTGCAGTGAGGCTGTATTCACGGGCACAGTGAAGCTGCATTGATGGGCACAGTGAGGCTGCATTGAGGGGCGTGTTCTATGCCTACATACGTTTGTTAGTAGGTGCCCCTCATTCCCATCTCAATGTTGGGAGGTATGCCTTAGTGTATTCTTTCTGTGGAAGGTGGTCTCCTCTGGTCAACAGAATCGTCCCCTCCCCCACGAGAGTTCCTGGGGTCCCCCTTGATGATTGACCACTTTTAGCACTATTAACTGGAATTTGCTTTTATAGATATATATATGTAGTCCTATGTGCTTTCATATCTGTCTTCTCTATATATAATACATGCTTTAAAATGCATGGTTTTCCCCTTTTATGAACAAGAAAATAATGACGTTGTGCTGTTGGTATAAAAATGTTATGGGGCTGGTATGAATTTTTTTCCAGGGCTTGTTTTTATTCCCAGTACAGCCCTGTGCTAGGTGGGGGTACATGGGGGGACCGTGGTCAACCCCTGCATAGCCCCTCCCTCTTTGCTAGGAGGGGGAATTAGTAGTAGGAGGGAATATGGGAGGGATATTTTCTAGGAGGGGGTATTGGGGGAGGGAGATATGTGCTAGGTAGGGGTACATGGGGGGACCATAGCAGGTCAACCACCACATAGCACCTCCCCCTTTGCTAGGAGGGGGTATGGGGAGGATATATGCTAGGAGGGGGTATTGTGGAGAGTTATGTGCTAAGGGGTGGTACATGGGGGGACCATGGCAGGCCAACCCCTGCATAGCCCCTCCCCCTTTTCTAGGAGGGGATATTAGGGGTGATAATTTTTACTAGGAAAGGAGTAGGGGGCTAAGAGGGAATTTGGCAGGGAGGATTTGTACTAGGATGGGATTTTTTTGTTGATGATATGATTGATGATGGATTTGCACCATGGGACGTTTTTTGGTTGGTCAACAAGATTTGGTCCTGTAAGTTGGCAGATGGCTTTCATTGTGATTGATATGGATCTACATCGCTGGATTATATGATTGATGATGGATTTACACCATGGGACTTTTTTGGTTGGTCAGCAAGGTTTGGTCCCTTGAGTCGGCGGACAACTTTCATTGTGATTGACATGATCTACATCGCTAGACGATGTGATTGATGATGGATTTACACCATGGGACTTTCTTTTTATGAAAAGCTAAATTCGCATTTCAGGAAAAAACAATAAATATATACATTTATTATTTTTTCCCACAGGAGCCTGCAAAGCATTCCACCCGTGATCAAAGGATTGGGGATGCAGAGTCAAGTTCCTGCAGACATGTCCTCCAGCTTTCTGCCTGTACTTCTGTATGGGCTTTCATTTAGAAAGCTGGGGGAATGGACTAAGAGTGCCACACATAGCCACACTGATTTTAAATGCGACAGCGGCTGCGGGTGGAGAGGAACCCCTGCCCGCTGTCATGGGGTGGGGGCATAGGAGTGCACATCCTATTGCATAAGGGTTTGCAACCCAAAGCTCAAACATATACACACATATACACACACATACACACACACACACACACACACACACACACACACACACACACACACACACACACACACACTCTTAAGCAGCCCATAGATTATACAATTTTCTTTTCTTCCACCACAGGTATAAGAAAAGAAAATAACTAAATTCCTCCATCATCACAGTTAGTTTTGATGGGGAAATCCCTTCCTCTGCACTATTGTATTCTGACAGCGGGAGGTTTCCCCACCATCAGAATACAATGATCACTGCTGGAGAGACCTTTGGTGGAAAAGAGCCTCCAAACCTGTCTACAGGGACTGAGGTCCTGAATGGTTTAACCTGCCTGCAGGAGAGGCCTGAAAGGGAGCAGGAATTATTCTTCTAGGTATACACAGTGCTTGTGCACACAGCTTTTGAAGCTACTCAGCAGGTAGGTTGTTCCAATCATGTTGAAGAACTAACCACAGATCTTTTGTGGATGTACAATAGGCTGCCTCAGGTCCTTCTGTCTCTTCATATAATGTAATATGACAGCTGAATAGGAGCCCTGCTGTCCTGGGAGGACGTCATATGATATCCTCCCAGGATTGCACCTTGTGTCCACCCCACAGGCTGCGCTCCAGCACTATCTGTCACTTTCTGTGTCCATCGGACACAGCCGATGACAGATCACTGTACCGGCACACTGCCAGTACCATGTGATCACTGTGGCCAATCACAGCAAATTACATGAAAATTGTACACAATGAATGGCTTTGATAAATACCTTTCATTGTGTACTATTTTGATAAGCTCTGTGATTGGTCACAGTAATCACATGGTACAGACAAGGCCAATCACAGCCCATCTGTGCCCTGTGCTTAGCTGTGGCCAATTACAACTAATCACAATAGTAAACACTGAATGAATAGTTTTTTTTTCTGAAAAAATGGTTGCTTATAACTGCAAAATGTACAGTTATAAGTAATCAGTGTGTTTAAAAAAATCCTGATCACCTCCCCAGAGTAGTACAGTGTTACTATAGTAACACTGTATTGCTCTGTTCTACCAAAAGGGGGCAGGGTCCACCCTGGATGCCGCCCACTGCAAGAGTGTCATCTTAACGTGCCCAGTCCTCCACTTCCTCCTCCCCTCCATCCTCCTCTCCTCGCCGCAAGCTCCATGTGTCATGGAGCTGAATTGCAGGTGCCGCAGTAACAATGTCCCGCCTTCCGTGATAGATGGCACAATGATACAATGGTGGGACATTGAATCAGTTTGACATGATCACAGGAGGTGGGACATTGTTACTGCGGCACAGGCAATTCACACGGAGATCGCCGTTCTGATCTGGCCACAGGCAGGCTGAATATGATGGGCACTGGTGAGTCTGAAGACATGACACAAGCGATGATTAGAGACTGAGGAAATGATACAAGAGATGATTAGAGACTGAGGACATGATACAAGAGATGGTCAAAGACTGAGGACATGATACAACAGGTGGTCAGAGACTGAGGACATGATACAAGAGATGGTTAGAGACTACGGACATGTTACAAGAGATGGTTAGAGACTGCGGACATGATACAAGAGATGGTCAGAGACTGAGGACATAATAAATACAAGAGATGGTTAGAGATGGAGGACATGATACAAGAGATGGTTAGAGACTGAGAACATGATACAACAGGTGGTCAGAGACTGTAGACATGATACAAGAGATGGTTAGAGACTGCAGACATGGTACAAGAGATAAAAGAAATAAAAAATTACTGCGCTCCTAATCTAAAAAAGAAATATGCCACCACACAACTAAAGCTGCAGCTACCAGGATGTGATACACATCCAAAAAATCAATATGTATAAAAATATATGTGGCTAAACACTCCCACCCACTCAGTGTGACCCACTGATGTTGTCACTGCTTACAGACCAACTCGTTATTATATGAAAACGAAAAATTAATTAAATAATTTCCCAATTAATTAAGTGAAACTTAAAAAATTTGCAAATTCATAAATCTCAATAAATATTAAAAAAAATCATAAACAATCATGAATAAATACCTATAAGTAAATAAATGATTATTACATAAAGAATATATATAATAAATAAATGAATACAGTGAATATTGATAAATAAATTATTAAAGTGCCAGTGACGGATTGATTAAATAAGGTAAATAAAGTAAATAAATAAAAAACAATGTGCATAAAAAATGTGAAGCCGTAAACCCACAACCTAAAGTGAAACAGTCCAACAGAGTCCTTGCAGTGAGAGGAATATCCCTTTAAGATGATGCTAATCAATTGTGCAATCCTCCTTCACCAAACCAAAAGTGCTGATCACCAGTAAGAATGTACGCTTACCAGAAAGGGGCGTGTAAACGCTCACTAAATAAATGAATGGATCACCCGAACCACACAGATTCTGACCAGAGCTAATTGCAGAGCTTATCGCGGAAAATTCACAGGAGATTTTCATATAGCCAGGTAGAAATTCAGATGGTGACTTATAGTCTGTTTGCACCGGTTTGCTCACTCCACATTCTAGGTCAAACATTTACTGTACAGCGAAGGACCTTAGAGGACTCTATTGCAAATTCCCATCTTCTTATCCTGGATATACAATGGAGGAAGTTTCATTAAACTGTTTTTTTTTATATGTATGGTACAAGAGATGGTTAGAGACTGAGGACATGATACAAGAGATGGTTAGAGACTGGGGACATGATACAAGAGATGGTTAGAGACTGAGAACATGATACAACAGGTGGTCAGAGACTACAGAAATGGTACAAGAGAGTGGACATGGTACAAGAGATGGTTAGAGACTGCGGACATGATACAAGAGATGGTTAGAGACTAAGGACATAATACAAGAGATATTAAGAGACTGTTGACTGCATTTTTCTTGAGCTTTTCTTGCAGTAAAGGTGCCAATAATGGCCAACAATAAATTCATATTATTTTAAATTGATGATATTAATTAAAAAGTGGAATATAATACAACTGTATATAAAAAGATAAATATTTTTTAAATACTGTAATTTTCGGTTTTCGGGTAAGTGCATTTTCGGGTTTGGTTTCAGCACCAAAATTTCCATTCGGTGCACCCCTAACTTATTTGGTTTATGTTCACCAAAAAAATGTAGCAGAATACATTTTGTTATAAATTTATGAAGAAAGGTTAAGTGTAGTTCAGTGTAATCATCCACTCATCTCTGCAGTAGAGATACATTTATCATCAATGACCCTCCAACATGTGGGAAGAGCTGCACACACATGGACAGGGTGGTTTGTCTCCAGGATGAGTTTAGGCCATTTAGGAATTGGAGGGCTTGTACTGATTATTCTGTCAAGGTTTGTATATTTCCTACTCAGAGCTGTCCTATATTTTTTCTTGCCATGTTGCTATAGATCGGGGGTCTGCTACTGGTCAATCACGATCTACCTTTCAATTCTGGCCATGCAATTACTATAGATCATAATACTGCTGTGCTACCAGATTATGACCCTGCCACCTCCTAGACCTCAAACAGGAGGGTGTTAGGTTCCTACTCAGTGATACTTACTCCTGGCCCCTGCACTCTGTGTTACTTACACCTGAATGCTGCATTACTTACTCCTAATCCCTGCAATAATCACAGCTCTTGTCTGTTGCATTTTGAGAGATCCTAAAACCAGAGGCTGGAAAGTTTACAGAAATAGTTCTGAAAAGCTAAAAAAAAAGTTCAAATACAGTTTTTTGGCAAAGATTTCTTCATCCAAATCAATCGATGTCAATGGAGGAATCTGTTAGTTTTCTTTTTTTGTTTAGCCCATGGGCTGAATGCAAAAAAAAGAACATTACATGTATGTACAACATTAGAAGTGGGTGGATTCAGGGCGGAATATTCTAATGGTGGTTATAACCCACACTTTTTCTGGCAAAGATTTTTTCATCCACAGCAATCCATACGAATGGAGGAATCTGTTAGGATCTGTTAAGAACATTACATATATGCCCAGAAAAGACCAGCTGATCAGATGCTTTAAGAGCAGAGGAGAGATCTAGAGTCTAATAGACCCCAGATTTCTCAGAAAATAGTACCTGCCACTGCCCATTGCTATCAAAGATGATATTTACATTCCCTGCAATAACAATAAAAGTGATAATAAAAAATTATAAGGACAGTGTAAAAAATAAAAATAAAGCCCCCAAATCCCACTATGCTTGCGTGCAAAGGCGAAGGCACTCCCATGTTGATATGTAAACAGCGATTGCACCATGCATGTGAGGTATCACCAGAAAACATTAGATGTAGTAATTCTAGCACTAGACCTCCTCTGTAAATCTAAAGTGGTAACCTGTAAAAGCTTTTAATTATTGGCCTATGGATATTAAACATTTATGTAGTTTGACGCAGTTGCACGCACAATATTTAAGTGTTTGTAACCCAAAAAAAAATATCTTGTTCCCTTATAGCAGGTTAAACAGCACAGTACTTGTGCTGTCTAACCTGCCACACCGAAAGCTGTAAATAACCTAGCTGATCCTGTCAGTTTCTGCCCTCCGCCTTGTAAACTGACCACGGTTTATCATGGCTGCTGAGCCCTGACACAATGGTCAGTTTACGTGCCTCCATCATCTGCAGCTCTCCTCTGTGCCCCTCTATCCTCTCCCCTCTTCCTGCCTGTCAGCTCGGCAGTCTGTGTCTCTGTCTCTGCCCCTCCTGTTGCGCTTAGTAAAATACTAACATTTTTTAAAAATCGCTGCCAGCCCCTCTCGTTGAGGCTTCAATCCTGCACTGTGTAATTGTTTGTTAGATTTAAAGCCTCTAAATACCTTTTTGTGATGTATCTTCAGGTCAGTCACATGACTCCAGGCCTCTCTGATACTCCAATCCAGGTCTACAGTTGGAGGAGCCAAGTGGCCAGCTCGGTGGTCACGTGACACCCAGCTGACATCAGAGGGAGAGCTCAGCTCCTCCCGCTGTAACCTTGGATCAGAGTATTAGAGCGGCTGGGAGTCAAGTGACCAGCCTGAAGATACTTCATAAAAAAGGTTAGATTTTAACAAACAATTACACAGTGCAGGATGACAGCTTAAACTAGAGGGGCTGGCATAAAATCATAATCTAGAGTTACAAACCTTTTAAAGTGTGTCATGTTTGGTATCTATTTACCCAGCATAACGTCAACTTTTATATTGTACCAAACAATTGGGCAATATACAGTTGGAGAAATAATTATTTGATCCCCTGCAGATTTTGTAAGTTTGCCCTATTACACAGAAATGAAGGGTCTATAATTTTTTATCGTAGGTGTATTTTAAATGATAGAGACAGACTATCAACCATAAATACAGAAAAAAAACACATAAAATGCTATAAATTAAGTTGCAATTCAGTGAGTAAAATAAATATTTGATCCCCAAGCAAAATATGACATAGTACATGGTGGAGAAGCGCTTTTTGGCAAACACAGATGTAAGATGTATCTTGTAGTTGGTGACCAGGTTCGCACACATCTCAGGAGGGATTTTGGCCCACTCTTCTTTACAGATCTTCTCTAAATCCTTAAGGTTTCTCGACTGTCTCTTGGCAAATCAGTGTTCTGGTTGAGGGAAGAAGGTTCTCATCCAAGATTTTACAATACATGGCCCTGTCCATTGGCCCCTCAATGAGGCACAGTCGGCCTGTACCTTTAGCAGAGAAACAGCCCCAAAGCATCATGTTTCCACCTCCATGCGTGACTGTAGGGATGGTATTCTTAAGGTCATAGTCTGCATTTTTCTTCCTCCAAACACAGTGAGTCAAGTTAAAGTGGGATTCCGCTCTTTTTTTATTTTTTTCTTACCTGTCTCACTGGTGGGTGAGTGCTAGCTTCGATTGGCATCCACGTCCGGCGTTTATTTGACCCCCGGCGCGACGAATCTTTTCTTCAGGATGACTTATAAAAACCTACTCTGGCATTTTCCATTTTAACTGTGGGCGTCTGAAGCCCACAGGCATTTACTTCCTGGTATATGATGACGTCTGGCTCCCAGCATGCTCCGCTCCATCTTGCACATGCTCAGTGAGAGCAGTGACAAGGAAAGAAAAACTCCAGGAAGTTCCCGCCCCGTTGTCAAGGCAACGAAAACCACACAGCACAGAGAACAAAGAATGAATGAAAACGAACCCACAGAAGCAATCACTTGTTTGCTTGCTACCTCGTGTGTAATGGCAGATACAGCTGCCTGCCCACTTTAAAAATGGCAAATTCGTACACGCCCTCGTCACGTGACCGGCGTCCGAACGAAATCTCGCGAGATTTCGCAATTTCAATGTCCCCCATGGATTCTTGGGAAATTTCCCAGGGACCATTGCGAGGACGATAGCCACCCCTACTCCCACGGGAGGAGAACCCGGAAGTCAGCTGAAACATCAGAAATAAAAGGTAAGTAAATAATATATTTTTTTTTCAGGGTTCGTTTAGGTAAGTATGCTAACTGTTGATTTTAATAACATGAACTTTCATTTTTAGGTACCAAACCACTTTAATGCCAAAGAGCTCAATTTTGGTCTCATCTGACCACAGCACTTTTTCCTAATCCTTCTTTGAATGATTTAGATGCTCATTGGCATTACTGTACATGTGTCTTCTTGAGGAGGGGAACCATGTTTGGAGGAAGAAAAATAATAGTTATTGGTTTTTGGCACCGATACGCGGCTAGTCTCCCAAAAAGTCTCACACATGTGGTATCCCCTTAGGAGAAGTAGCAAAATATGTTTTGGGGTGTAATTCCACATATACCCATGGAATGTGTGAGAAATATCTAATTAAAGTGACAACATTGTGTAAAAATTTTCCCAAAACTTGTGGCATAAAATGAACTCCTCCATGCACGCAACATGCCTCTCAGAAAATAGCTTGCAATATCTACTTTCCAAAAAGGGTCATGGGGGGTGTCCTCACACATGTGGTATCCCCATAATTGGGAGAAGTAGCTAAATGTGTTTAGGAAGTGTGAGAAATATCTCATTATACTGACAACTTTGTGTACAAAAAAATGTCACATTTCAAAAACTTGTGGGGAAAAAAAAAATCTTCCGTGCACTCAATATGTCTCTCAGCAAATACCTTGGGATGTCTACTTTCCAAAAAGGGGTAATTTTGGGGGGGAGTTTGTACTACGCTGGAATTTAAGAACCTGATATGTCAGAAAGTAAAAAAGCTGCGTAAATTCCAGTATATATATCATAATTTGTAGACGCTATAACTTTCACACAAACCAATCAATATACACTTATGCCCCATACACGCAGTCGGACATTTCGACCACAAAATCCGTTGGATTTCTTTCAATGGATTTTAGCCAAAACTTGTGTTGCATACACATGGTCTAACAAAGTTGGTGGAAAATCCGATCGTTCAGAATGAGGTAACGTCAAAAACGTACATCGGGACGCTAAATGCGCCAGTAGCCAATAGCTTTCGTCTCTTTACTCTGAGCATGCGTGGCACGTTGTCCGTCGGAATTGTCTACACACGATCGGAATTTATGCGATCAGATTTTTTTGTCTGAAAATTTTAGATCCTGCTCTCAAACTTTGTGCGTCAGAAAATCCGACAGAAAAAGTCCGATAGAGCCCCCACACGATCGGATTTTCTGACAACAAGATCCGATCTGACTTTTTCAATCGGAATTTCCAACCGTGTGTACAGGGCATTAGGCTACTTTCACACTGAAGGCGGTTTTCATGCATTTTAGCGCTAAAAATAGCACCTGTAAAGCATCTGAAAACTGCCTCTCATGCCTCCCCAGTGTGAAAGCCTGAGGGCTGTTACACTGGAGGGGTGCGCTTGTGGGACGGGAAAAAAATTCCTGCATGCAGCATCTTTGGAGTGGTTTGGGAGCGCTGTATACAGCGCTCCCAAAACGCCTTGCCCATTGAAATTAATGGGCAGCACTTCCGAAGCAGCTTTAACCCCTTCTTCGGCCGCTAGCGGAGGTTAAAAGTGCCCCAGCGTGGACTGATAGAGAACTACAAGTCTCAGCATGGACTGATAGAAAACTACAAGTCCTAGCATGATCTGATAGAAAACAACGAGTGCCAGTATACCTTAATCAAGAACTACAAGTCATTCTTTATTAGGGCATGATGGCGCTTGTAATACTTTATTAAAGTATACTGCCACTTGTCGTTTTCTATCAGGTCATGCTGGGTCCCGCTGTGCTCTTTTGGGCTATGCTGACCTGTGAACCCCCCTTCTTCCACCAGCAGGGTGCACTCACCTCATATGATTATCCTGATGAGGGAGGTATGTCCCAGGCAGTCCACCAGGGTGAAATTTAGACAGCATTTTTGGTGTCATAGGTGTAGGGAGGAGGGCATGGTGCAGGAGAAGAAGCCCGGGTCCAGGGTCATGCCGCTCTCCTGGCTCTGTTGGTTCTTGTTGAAGACAGCAGTGGAGGAGGTGATGTTCGGCGGTAATGTGGCCCAGCACCCTGACATTTGGGTTCAGAGTATCCCCCTCTGCAGAAGCAATGCGTTCCAGCATGGTAATTGAAAACTTCCTGATTGTATACTACTTCTCCTTCCCTCCTGGAAACAAATGGTGTGCAATGTTTCACATAGTGTGCAGGAGAATAACTTCATACAATTAGTTCAACACAGGCTCTGTCTAGGGGATGTTCTTAGCAAGAGTGAGCGAGTCCCCATCCCCTGAGCCCACCCAGTTGTGTGACCTTGGCGAATTAATATTTGCTAATGTCTTCCTGTTTCTCCTCCCGGCCAATCAGGAAGCAGATCCAGAATCCCGATTGCCTGTGATTCCTAAGACCTGATTGGCCAGGAGTCCTAACTCCTGATTGGCCAGGAGTCCTAACTCCTGATTGGAGAAGAAGTGACCGCTGAGAATCAGGAGCAGACACGGGGGAGTGGGAAGCCACCACCTGGATGGGGTAAATACAGGGGCTGCTTGGGGGCATGATGGGGGCGACGGGCGAGCGATCAAGTGACGGGGTAACACAAATTGATCGAGTAAGCGATGGGGGGTGAAGAATATTGAAAATTGAGCACCAGCCGCCACTGGCAGCAGCAAAGATGCCATACCAACTATCGGGATAGTGACGCTGTCACAGGTACCCGAAGATAACAGTGTGAGGTTTCACATTGGGGCACTGTACATCCCCTAGGCAGAGCCTGTGTTGAATTAATTGTTTGAAATTATTCTACTGCACACTATGTGGAACATTGCACACCATTTGTTTCCAGGAGGGAAGCAGAAGTAGTATACAACCAGGAAACTCTGATGAAGAGGGAGCTTATTCTGCCCCCTGAAACACGTTGGTTGTTTTTTTTAAAACAAAATTTATAAATTAATTTGGACTCTTTCATACTTTATATACTGCTTCCATTGGCATAGCTCCCAACTGTCCCTGATTTCATGCAATGTCCCTCTGTCCCTCTTTCCCCCTCATTTGTCCCTCATTTTGGTCTGATCTATATAGTTGTATATAAAATGCACTATTTACCTTTCAAAAAGTGTTTCCCAGTGCTAAACCTTTGATCCAAATCCTAAATTGCTGCATTTGTAAATTTGAAGAGCCAATATAAATTAACAGTAGTGGTAAAAAAAGAGCCCTTGTGGGTTTAACTAATCTTTTTTTGGGGGGTAATTCTCCCTTAAGGGGTTGTGGTGGGGGTGTGCCCTATGACTACATACGTTTGCTAGTAGGTGTCCCTCATTCCCATCTCAAAATGTTGGAAGGTATGCATTGGTGCATGTTTTTTTCTGGTAACCTGTTGGGGTACCCAATGGAGGGTAGCCTTGTCTGTTGTGAGCAGCCTAACCTGGGACAGTAAGCTCTTGGAATACTACATTGTATGAAGTCACATCCAAGTCTCTTGGGTCCTTTTTTCCTTCATTGTAGAATTCACCAATTTGTCATTCTTAGGTGGCTCTTATGACTAGAAGGTCATTCTTATGACTATAAAGACCCCCTTCCTAAACTAATACTTCAATCTCCCTTGCTTTGTACAGCCTGTGGGATAAAACATTCATCTACAAAATCCTTACACTGATTTCTACTTCCCTTCCCCTGGATTTGTATTTGCGATGTTGATTCTCCTTTAAACATCTTCATGATATACCCATGAAGTTTTCCTCTCTGGTAGTTCTGCTCTGTTTAAGTCAGAATTATGCATGGATTTCCTCAATGACCCACATTTAAAACCCTTAATGCATAATCAATCAGTGCAAACTTCTTGTAGTCTTACAAAACTCTTCTTAATACATCGCTTCTTGTCTGGATCTTGTTCTCCGGTATGATTCCAGAAGGCCTTGAATTCCCTTTAGGCGATGAAGACAAGGTGCTGAGGGAGCATGGGGTGACACTGCTTAACAAGAGAATAATTTTCCAGCAACATACAGAGTTTAAAATAATCATGGAGCAGAAAAGTGCTTCCAGATTTACAATCAATGTGTGACATATTGTATTCCGACTAATGGTGGAGTCTTCCATGTGCCACGTAAAGCATAATGGTCCATTTATAGATGAGAGGTCCTCCTGTCATCAGTTCAAATCACAAAAAAACCTACACATCAGTCTCTACACCAGATGAGCTTACACTCTAATGACACACTACAGTTACACATTATTAACCACTTTCAGACCGGACCATTTTGCTGGTAAATGACCAGAGGTCTTTTTACACTTTGGCACTGCGCTGCTTTAACTGGTAATTGCGCGGTCATGCAATGTTGTACCCAAACAAAATTTGCGTCCTTTTCTTCCCACAAATAGAGCTTTCTTTTGATGGTATTTGATTGCCTCTGCGATTTTTATTTTTTGCGATATAAACGTAAAAAGACCGCAAATTTTGAAAAAAAATGATATTTTCTACTTTTTGTTATTAGAAAAATCCAATAAACTCAATTTTAGTCATACATTTAGGCCAAAATGTATTCAGCCACATGTCTTTGGTAAAAAAAAAGTCAATAATTGTATATTTATTGGTTTGCGCAAAAGTTGTCACATCTACAAACTAAGGTACGTTTTCTGGAATTTACGCAGCTTTTAGTTTACGACTGCCTATCTCATTTCTTGAGGTGCTAAAATGGCAGGGCAGTACAAAACCCCCCCAAATGACCCCATTTTGGAAAGTAGACCCCCTAAGGAAATTGATAAGAGGCATGTTGAGCCCATTGAATATTTTATTTTTTTGCCTCAAGCGATTGAATAATGACAAAAAAAAAAATTTTTTTTTTTTTTTTACACAAAGTTGTCACTAAATGATATATTGCTCACACATGCTATGGGCGTATGTGAAATGACACCCCAAAATAAATTCTGCTGCTTCTCCTGAGTATGGGGATACCACATATGTGGGACTTTTTGGGAGCCTAGCCGCGTACGGGGCCCCGAAAACCAAGCACCGCCTTCAGGCTTTCTAAGGGCGTAAATTTTTGAGTTCACTTCTCACTACCTATTACAGTTTTGAAGGCCATAAAATGCCAAGATGGCACAAAACCCCCACAAATGACCCCATTTTAGAAAGTAGACACCCCAAGCTATTTGCTGAGAGGCATGTTGAGTTCATGGAATATTTTATATTTTGCCACAAGTTGCGGGAAAATTACAAACTTTTTTTTTTTTTTTTTTTTTTTTAACAAAGTTGTCACTAAATGATATATTGCTCATGCATGCCATGGGCATATGTAAAATGACACCCCAAAATAAATTCTGCTGCTTCTCCTGAGTACGGGGATACCACATATGTGGGACTTTTTGGGAGCCTAGCCGCGTACGGGGCCCCGAAAACCAAGCACCGCCTTCAGGCTTTCTAAGGGCGTAATTTTTTGATTTCACTCCTCACTACCTATTACAGTTTTGAAGGCCATAAAATGCCAAGATGGCACAAAACCCCCACAAATGACCCCATTTTAGAAAGTAGACACCCCAAGCTATTTGCTGAGAGGCATGTTGAGTCCATGGAATATTTTATATTTTGCCACAAGTTGCGGGAAAATTACAAACTTTTTTTTTTTTTTTTTTCACAAAGTTGTCACTAAATGATATATTGCTCACGCATGCCATGGGCATATGTGAAATGACACCCCAAAATAAATTCTGCTGCTTCTCCTGAGTATGGGGATACCACATATGTGGGACTTTTTGGGAGCCTAGCCGCGTACGGGGCCCCGAAAACCAAGCACCGCCTTCAGGCTTTCTAAGGGCGTTACAGTTTTGAAGGCCATAAAATGCCAAGATGGCACAAACCCCCCCCAAATGACCCCATTTTGGAAAGTAGACACCCCTAAATTTAGGGGTACACTAGTGAGACTAGGTAATAAATGGCGGGTGCCCTGAAACTATAAAAAAATAACTAACCAACCAGCGTCACCTGTAACAGTTATATGGTGATCACTGGTGAAAGGGTTAACTAGGGGGCAATTAGGGGGCTTTATGCGGTAGTATATGGGGGTCCCTGGCGCTATAAAAAGCTGCAGCGAACCTAAATACCTACCTGCCTAACTAGCGTCACCTGTGACACTAATACAGCGATCAGAAAAACGATCGCTTATTAGGCTGGGTTCACACTGGAGCGATGCGGGAACGCCACGAATGCGCGGCGGGTTCCCGCATCGCATGCCTCCCGGCGGCAGTTCACACTGCCCTATGCGAACTGCTGGGAGTGTCAGTGAAATGTTACTGACACCCCCAGATCAGTTCGCATATCGCAGTGCGATCTGCAAACTCGGATCGCATGGTGTGAACACCCATGCGATCCGATTCTGCTGCGGGCCAAAAAAAGGGTCCCGTGCGAATTTGCGGCGGGTGCGGCGGGTGCGGTGAATGGCTGAACTCGAATCGCACAGAGATCGGATGTGATTTGCACTGCAGTGCGGTGCGAATCACATCCGTTCTCATAAACCGCTGCAATGTGAACCCAGCCTTAGTGACACTGGCGACGGGGGGTGATCACGGGGTTAAACCTTTATTGGGGGGGTTAGGGGGGTACCTTAGAACTAAAGGGGGCTAACCCTAACTGCCCTAACAGTTATTAGTCACAAATGACACCCGCCGGGTGATCAGGGGGTTAAACCTTTATTAGGTAATAAATGGCGGGTGCCCTGAAACTATAAAAAAATAACTAACCAACCAGCGTCACCTGTAACAGTTATATGGTGATCACTGGTGAAAGGGTTAACTAGGGGGCAATCAGGGGGCTTTATGCGGTAGTATATGGGGGTCCCTGGCGCTATAAAAAGCTGCGGCGAACCTAAATACCTACCTGCCTAACTAGCGTCACCTGTGACACTAATACGGCGATCAGAAAAATGATCGCTTATTAGGCTGGGTTCACACTGGAGCGATGCGGAAACGCCGCGAATCCGCGGCGGGTTCCCGCATCGCATGCCTCCCGGCGGCAGTTCACACTGCCCTATGCGAACTGCTGGGAGTGTCAGTGAAATGTTACTGACACCCCCAGATCAGTTCGCATATCGCAGTGCGATCTGCAAACTCGGATCGCATGGTGTGAACACCCATGCGATCCGATTCTGCTGCGGGCCAAAAAAAGGGTCCCGTGCGAATTTGCGGCGGGTGCGGCGGGTATGGCGGGTGCGGCGGGTGCGGCGAATGGCTGAACTCGAATCGCACAGAGATCGGATGTGATTTGCACTGCAGTGCGGTGCGAATCACATTCGTTCTCATAAACCGCTGCAATGTGAACCCAGCCTTAGTGACACTGGCGACGGGGGGTGATCACGGGGTTAAACCTTTATTGGGGGGGTTAGGGGGGTACATTAGAACTAAAGGGGGCTAACTCTAACTGCCCTAACAGTTATTACAGTCACAAATGACACCAATGCAAAAAAAAAAAAAAATGACATTGGTGTCACTGTGACTGGGGGGCAGGGGTAATTGGGGGGGTGATCGGGGGGTAAAGGGGGGGTGTGAGTGTGCCTGGCATGTTCTACTGTGTGTGTGAGTGTTGGTGCAACTTACTGATCCGCTCTCCTCCGTGTCGGAACGAAAAATACCGACACGGAGGAGAGAATACATCACTTCCTCTCCTGTGTTTACATTACAGGAGAGGAAGTGATGTCACCGGGGATTTCTATTCGTCGGGAGCGATCGCGAGGGGGTGGCCATGAATGAATGGCCGTCCCCTCGTCCGGGATCGCTCCCGAACGAATACCGACCGCCGCAGGCACCGGGCGGGGGCCCGATCGGGCCCCCGACCCGCGGGAGGCAAGGGACGTACATGTATGTCCTTATGCCTGCCCGTGCCATTGTACCGACGTACATCGGCGTGCGGCGGTCGGCAACTGGTTAACATCATACATTTACAGTGCCTTGAAAAAGTATTCATACCCCTTGACATTTTCCACATATTGTCATGCTACAACCAAAACGTAAATGTATTTTATTGGGATTTTATGTGATAGACCAACACAAAGTGGCACATAATTGTGAAGTGGAAGGAAAATGATAAATGGGTTTCAACATTTTTTACAAATAAATATGTGAAAAGTGTGGCGTGCATTTGTATTTAGACCCCTTTACTCTGATACGCCTAACTAAAATCTAGTGGAACCAATTGCCTTGAGAAGTCACCTAATTAGTAAATAGAGTCCACCTTTGTATAATTTAATCTCAGTATAAATGCAGCTTTTTTGTGAAGCCCTAGTAGGTTTGTTAGAGAACCTTAGTGATTAAACAGCATCATGAAGGCCAAGGAACACATCAGACAGGACAGGGATAAAGTTGTGGAGAAGTTTAAAGTAGGGATAGGTTATAAAAACATATCCCAAGCTTTGAACATCTCACAGGCACTGTTCAATCCTTCACCAGAAAATGGAAAGAGTGTGGCACAACTGCAAACCCACTAAGACATGGCCGTCCACCTAAACCGACAGGTCGAGCAAGGAGAGAATTAATCAGAGAAGTAGCCAAGAGGCCCATGGTAACTCTGGAGGAGCTGCAGAGATCCACAGCTCAAGTGGGAGAATCTGTCCACAGGACAACTATTAGTCGTGCACTCCACAAATCTGACCTTTATGGAATAGTGGCAAGAAGAAAGACATTGTTGAAAGAAAGCCATAAGAAGTCCCATTTTGCAGTTTGCAAGAAACCATGTGGAGGACACAGCAGATATGTGAAAGAACGTGCTCTGGTCAGATGAGACCAAAATTGAACTTTTTGGCCTAAAGCAAAACGCTATGTGTGGCGGAAAACTAACACTGCACATCACCCTGAACACACCATCCCCACTGTGAAACATGATGATGGCAACAGCATGTTATGGGGATGCTTTTCTTCAGTAGGAACGGGGTAGCTGGTCAGAGTTGATGGGAAGTTGGATGAAGCCAAATGCAAATCCAAATCTTAGAAGAAATCTGTTATGCTGTGTACACAGGACTTGACTTTTTGACAGCAAAGGTCCGATGGAACCAATCCGCTGGACAATTCAATCGTGTGTGGGCTTCATCTGACCTTTGCTGTCTAAAAATCGGATGGACTTTAGAAATAGAACATGTTTCAAATCTTTCTGCCGAAACTCCGCTGGAACCAGTTCCGATCGAGAAATCCATTTGTCTGTATGCTAGTCCGGACGAAAACCGACGCTAGGGCGGCTGTTGGCTACTGGCTATGAACTTCCTTATTCTAGTCCGGTCGTACGTCATCACTTTCAAATCTGTCTGACTTTGGTGTGATTGTGTGTGGCCAAGTCCATTCGTTTGCAAAGTCCGTCGGAAATCCGCCGAAAGTCTGTCGGACCTAGTCTCCCGGAAAGTCTGGTCATGTGTACGCGCCATTAGAGTCTGTAAAAGACTTGAGACTGTGGTGGTGGTTCACATTCCAGCAGGACAATGACCCTAAACATACAGCCAGAGCGACAATGGAATGGGTTAGATTGAAGCATATTCATGTGTTAGAATTGAAAATTGCTGTTCACAGACGCTCTCCATCCAATCTGAGGGAGCTTGAGCTATTTTGCAAAGAAGAATGGGCAAAATGTCACTCTAGATGTGCAAAGCTACTAGAGACATCCCCAAAAAGACTTACAGCTATAATTGCAGCGAAAGTTGGTTCTACAAAGTATTGACTCAGGGGGGCTGAATACAAATGCACGCCACACTTTTCACATATTTATTTGTAAAAAAGTTTGAAAACCATTTATCATTTTCCTTCCACTTCACTAGTATGTGCCACTTTGTGTTGGTCTATCACATAAAATCCCCCAAAAAACACATTTACATATTTGGTTGGAACATGACAAAATGTGGAAAATTTCAAGGGGTATGAATACCCTTTTTAAGGCACTGTATATAGCTCAGACATATTCCATGGTGTTGTACAGAGATCATTGAGCCAGTTACATCATTTTCTGCACCAGAGGAGCTTACACGGTAATGTTCCACCACAGTCACACATTATTATTATAATAGATTTATATAGCTCCAACATATTCTGTAGTGCTGTAAAGAGAAAACTGAGAAATGCACAACAGTCTTTGCTCCTGAGGAGCTTACACTCTAATGTCCCCACCACTGTAGCATACTACTACTGTATATATAGCCCTGACTTATTCCACAGTGCTGTACAGTAAGAATTGAGCCAGTCACATCAGTCTCTGCCCCAGAGGAGATTCTCCGTCAGGTGGTGCTGTTTTGCAAGGTGCTGCTGGCTCACTCTGCTTTACTCTCAGTTGGAGGAACCATCAAGCCTGGGCATGTCCTACAGGCTTCTCCCCCAACCACCATGCAGTAGGTGGGGGGAGACAAAGATGGAGGCTCTCCAGTGGCAGTGAGGCCTACTCCATGTGCTCAAGCTGCAATGGATCTTGAGCCTGTCCCTAAACAAGAGGAATCCTTACCAGTCTTCCATGATAGAGTGGTGAACAGACTTTGCCACATTTCTAAGGAGGAACAGAAACTTGCTGTAATGAAAGAAGATCTCAGGAAAAAGAAATCCCTGCACAGTAAGTCTGGAAACAGTAAGAGGGAAGTCTCCAAGCTGAAGTCTCTGGAGGAGGCACTGGAAAATCAGAAGTTGGTCACCTCTCTGAAGGAGAGCAGTGGTGTGTTCAGAGAAAAGTGAGGATTCGTGGGTCTGGTTGAGGAGGTTTCGTGAAACGTTGTGTTGTCTAAAAAAGATTGTGGATGATAGAGGAATCTGGGCGGGAGGGTGCTCGGTGTCATTGAGGTTGAGTGTGTGTGGGAATGTGGTCCACCATTTGCCCTCCTCTGCCTTTATTGGTAGAGATAGGATTACTGTCTTCTACCCTGGTCAACCTAAGCTGTGCCATAAATGTGGAGTCAAGGGACATTTCTCCTCTAAATGTCCAGAACAGAAGTGCTCTTTGTGCCAGAAACTGGGGCATCTGGAAAGGGACCGTAACATCATTAAATGTAACCTATGTGATAAGGTTGGTCACCCTTACAGCCGGTGCCCTAAGGCTTTGCACAATAAGCCAGAGCAGAGTCTTTGACAGGTATCCTTTCCCACTTCCAGGAGCCTCAGCCACGGCTATTGACATCACAGCTAGGGCTCCCTCCTCCTCCCTCCTCCTTCCACTGTCAACAGGCCAGTAGGAGAGAGGAGCGGGCCTCGCGCATCCGCTGTAGGGTTCCCGGTGTGAAGCTACACTGCCGGGTACACTTACCCACAATGGCGGTGGCAGCACTTGACAGCTGATGGAAACATCAGCTGCAGTGCTAACATCGCTGGACTCCAAGACAGGTGAGTGTCCTATTATTAAAAGCCAGCGGCTGCAGTATGTGTAGCTGCTGGTTTTAATTTTTTTTTTTTTGGATGGACCACCACTTTAAGTGTCTAAAGAGGGAGGAAGAAAGAAGAAGAGAAAAAGAAAAGGAAGAACGAGAAAAAGGAGGCAGGGAAGAAGAAAAAATAAAGGGGGGGGGGTGAGGTAAGGGAACTTCTGTTGGGTTGACAGAAAAGAAACCAAGCTTCCAGAACTGAATACCTTTAGATAGTTAAGAAAATGCTAAATATACATCAGAAAAATTAAACATGTCCCAATACAGCCAGCGCGTATTGTGTTCCTCTGTCTTATCCCTGAGGACCACAGTGAGGTGTTCCATCCGTTCAATCTGGCAAACCACTGTGTTATAAGGGGTGCTCATAAACCCATATTTTATTCACAACAGAAAATAGAAAACATATCAAATGTTTAATCTGAGAAAATGTACCACTGTAAGAAAAATAAAAAAAAGGTCATTTTGAAATTTATGACATCAACATGAAAAGTTGGGACAGTGCCATGTTTACCATGGTGACATCAACTCTTCTTTTAATAACACTCTGTACTGTACATGTCTGGGAACTGAGGAGACCAGTTACTGGAGTTTTGGGAGAGGAATATTGTCTAGTGATGGACGAACTTCCGACAGAACGTTTCACGAACGCGGCCAAAAGTTTGTGAACCGCAAAGTTCGTGGGGGACCTTATTGACTTTAATGAAAGGCGAATCTTAAAAACATCCAGGTCATATTTTCAGCCACAAAAAACTTACTAGCTGTGCGCACATAGTCCCACAACATGGACACTGACATACCAGAAGTATTAAGTGAATCTGGGATTGACAACATCAAGCATTCTTTTTTTATCTGTGAAATGTTGACAATTCAGGACTCAGGAGCGCATGAAGGCCATGGAGGAGAGGCAAGGTCAGGGCAGGCTATGAAGGGGGTGCAGGAGATGATCAGTGCCACAGTCAGGGCAGCGCAGTCCTGTGCCAATGTCCCAGTCTGCCAACCTGTGCTTGAGCCCCTCCCTCTGCCCGGCCCTTACCCCCACCTATGCAGGTCTCCACTGCGGTGGTCCGGAGGTGCCAGTCCAGTGCTGATCCTCAGCCATGGTGCTGGCACTGCCTGCTGATTGACTTCTCCGCTGCTATCTCCCTCACTGTGAGAAACCAGCACCGTGATAGAGAGCACTGACACCAGCACCGAGATAGAGAGCACTGACACCAGCACCGAGATAGAGAGCACTGACACCTGCACCGAGATAGAGATCACTGACACCTGCACCGAGATAGAGATCACTGACACCAGCACTGTGATAGAGAGCACTGACACCAGCACCGAGATAGAGAGCACTGTCTTTGGGGGTGCACACAGTAGAGAGTGAAGAGAGTGCAGATCGAGAGGATGAGGAGGGTGCAGAAGAGTAAGGCTGAGTGAGCCACTCAACCAAGTCTGGTGCATCCTTTGACGTAATCGCACGCGCCTTCTCAATTTGCCACTTTGGCCCAAGTCTGTTGCTCCTGCTCTACCCCTACCACCCCTGCGGAAGGGCCCTTTTTTATTATTGCGTTTGTCACTCTTTGTAGTATTGCTGCAGAACCGCTCAGCAATGCTGCACAGTGGAAATGCACTATACTATGCTTTCTCTATGTGCAAGTATTTTATACGTGTATTACACCCCTATATGCTGCACACCAAATAGTACACCTATACCAGTCCTTAAAAGGACCTTTGTGGACCTAGTAGCTAGTGATTTGTGTTACTACAGTCTGTCCCTGCTTCACACAGCAACCTCTCCCTACACTGACAAAAGACAGAATTGTCCATGTGCTGAAATGTCTCAATTGGCTATCCTGTACCCCATGATGGATGTGTCATCATGGGTCAAAGTTCTTTCACAATGTAAACGCATATGTCCACTGCGCAAACAGCGCCAGAAGTCCGCCGGTTTGGCCAATTGCGAACACGCAAAATTCGCTGCGAACTGTCCGCCAGGCGAACCGCAAGGCCATCCCTAATATTGTCCCATTCTTGTCTGGTATAGGATTCTAACTGCTCAGCAGTTATTAGTCTTCTTTGTCCTTTTAAGATGAGCCAAATATTTTCAGATGGTGAAACGTCTGGACTGAAGGCAGGCCAGTTAATCACCAGGACTCTTTTACTACAAAGCCAAGCTGTTGTCCTAAGTGCAGTATGCAGTATTCGCATTGTCCTGCTGAAATATGGAAGGCCTTCCCTGAAAAATACATCATCTGGACGTGAGCATATGCTGCTCTAAATCTTGGATATATTTTTTTGCTTTGATGGTGCCTTTCCAGATGGGCAAGCTGCCCTTTTCGTATGCATTAAAGAGGAAGTAAACTCTCCCACTCTGATGCTTCTTTCCATTTAGTCCATTATAATAAGTAATTATCAAACTATAGCCACTGTAATCTAGCCCAAATCACATATTACTTACTGTTTAAAGAAACTTTAAAAAACTTGTTTCCAGGGGTTAGGCAGCACCATCTTAAGTATTGTTTTCTGACTCCACAATGGAGTGTTTTTCCGCCCTTACATTCAGCACTTCCTGTACTGTTAACCAAGCCTCCTTCTCAATCCAACATTTCTATGGCAACCCTGCTTCCCTGTTCATAGCTAACTTGTTTTGTTTCATAGTATTTACTTGTGCTGATTATCTAGTGCTTGCCTGTTTCAGTCTTATTAGCTTCAGCTGATAAGACTGCAGTAATGCTGTCTGATGCCCTGGTTTACACTGCATGTCATGTCACATGGGGAGTAGGAGGAAGCTCTCAGTCTCCTGGGATTTCAGTGGTGTGCCGTAGGAAGTCCTGATAATAGATAGACAAGTACACAGAGTGTGCCGTAAATCAGGGGGAGATCTGGGCATGCTCAGTGACGTCATTCTAAAGAACAAAAAGGATTACAATACTAAGCAAGTAAGGAGATATCTACAAGCAGTGTTCATTATTGTTTTTTATGCTGATTTACATGGGACAAAGTTGTGAGGGAGAGTTTACAACCATTTTAACCATGTGGGCCCCCCCATACCATCAGCGATGCAGTTTTTTTTTTCTTTATTCCAAAGGATGCAGAACTCATTGTTGCTAAAAAGAACTTCAAATTTAGATTTGTCTGACCAGAGAACAGTTTTACACTTTGCAGCAGAAATTTTTCACTGAGCTTTGGCCCTGAGAAGACGGTGGCATTTCTGGATTATGTTCAGCTATGGCTTATTTGCATGATACAATATTACCTGCATTGTGATAGCACAGTGAACTGTGTTTACAGACAGTAATTTTTGTAATTCCTGAGCCAACAATGTCCATCACAGAATCATGCCTGTTTTTTATGCAGTGCCATCTGAGGGCCTGAAGATCGCAGGCATTTAGTATTGCATCTTGGCCTTGTCCCTTGTGCACAGAGATTTATCCAGATTCTTGGAATCTTTTGAAAATATTATGTACTGTAGATGATGATATATATAAAGTCTTTGCAGTTTTAGGTTGAAGATCATTATTCTGAAATTGTTCTAGAATTTTTAGACACAGCTTTTCACAGATTGGTGAACCTCTGTCCAGCCTTACTTCTGAGACACTCTGACTCTCAGAGGCCCCATTCAAACTTAAGTGATGCTGCTTGTTATGTGTTTTTGCCCAAAGCATGCGTTTGGGATGCCTTTAAGAAATAAGGGCACCGCAAGCACATTGTTACATATAGTTACAAAGAATTGTGACCGCAAGCACATTGTGAATGCAAGCACATTGTGACCGCTAGCACATTTACTGTTTTAGCACATTTTTCACACATTTCTGCAAAGCCCTAGTGTGAGCGGGACCTGAGGCCCCTTTCCCATGAGTGGACCAATCAAGTCCGCCTGTCATTTTTTAAGGCAGACCCGATCAGACACACTGCTGTTCTCTATGTAGTGGAGGATGTAAACGGACATGTGTCTGCTTGCACCCGCTGACATCTGCTAAAAATGGACAGATGGGGATCCGTTCCCCTTCCGTCTATCAGATAGAATGGCAGTTGGGTGTAAACAGTCAGGTGGGAGTAAACGGTCAGGTGAGAGTAAACGGCTCCTGTGAGAAAGGAGCCTAATGCTGCGTACACACGATCGGAATTCTCGTCGGAAAAGCCTTGGATGGTTTTTCCGATGGAATTCCGCTCAAGTTTGTGTTGCCTGCACACGGTCACACCAAATTCCGACTGCCAAGAACGTGGTGACGTACAGCACTACGACAAGCTGAGAAAATTAAGTTCAATGCTTCCGAGCATTCATCTAATTGTTTCCGAGCATGCATAGGAATTTTGCGCGTCAGAATTGCTACAGACGATCGGAATTTACGATCAAAACTTTTTCCATCGGAAAAATTGAGAACCTGCTCTCAATCTTTTGCTGGCCGAAATTCCGCCAGCAAAAGTCCGATGGAGCCTACACACGGTCACATTTTCTGATGTAAAGCTCTCATCGGTCTTTTGCTGGCCTAATTTCCGATCATGTGTATGCAGCATAAGATTCTGTTTTGATGCCTACTTATGTTACTGACATGTTGCCAATTAACCTAAATAGAAGCAGAATCTTCTTCCAGCTCTTCCTTGCTTGTTAGTATCACTCACTTTGCCAACTTTTTGTTGACTTGTCCCAATGGGTGTCTGGGTGTGTGGCTTTCTTTCTGTTCTTTCACATCCCCTAGATTTTTATATAAGATTGTATTTTTTTTAAAGAGGCTGAATGCATGGATTAAATGTGTAATGATTTCTTAGCCTGATGCTATGTTTAGGTGGAGGTTATGGCTTTGTTTAGGTTGGTATATTTAGTTTTCCTTTATGTTTTTGCTATGCTGATGTAAGCTATTTTTTACTTATATATTTTTATTTATTTTGTATATACAGTATCTATCAAAAGTGAGTCTCTTTTTTGTGACAACACTGAAGAAATTACACTTTGCTACAATATAAAGTAGTGAGTGTACAGCTTGTATAACAGTGTAAATTTGCTGTCCCCTCAAAATAACTCAACACACAGCCATTAATGTCTAAACCATTGGAAAAAAAATTGAGTACACCCCTAAGTGAAAATGTCCAAATTGGGCCAATTAACCATTTTCCCTCACTACTGGTCACTGGAAGTTCAACATGGCACCTCATGGCAAAGAACTTTCAGGGGATCCGAAAAAAAGAATTGCTGCTCTACATAAAGATGGTCTAGGCAATAAGAAGATTGCCAAGACCCTGAAACTGAGCTGCAGCATGGGGGCCAAGAGCATACAGTGGTTTAAAATGAAAGGTTCCATTTAGAACAGGCCTCGCCATGGTCGACCAAAGAAATTTAGTGCACATGCTCAGCATCATATCCAGAGGTTGTATTTGGGAAATAGACATATGAGTGCTGCCAGCATTGCTGCAGAGGTTGAAGGGGTGGGGGGTTAACTTGTCAGTGCTCAGACCATATGCCGCACGCTGCATCAAATTGGTCTGCATAGCTGTCATCCTAGAAGGAAGCCTCTTCAGTTTGCTGAAGACAAGAAGACTAAGGATATGGATTGTCCTGTGTTCTGATGAGACCAAGATAAACTTGTTTGGTTCAGATGGTGTCAAGCGTGTGTGTCAGCAACCAGGTTAGGAGTACAAAGACAAGTGTCCTGAAGCATCACTCTGCAGAGAACCGTGGTTGCCCAAGAGTGGAGTGTGGTGGGGTGGAGGAGGCAATGGACCATTTTTTGCTTCAGTTCCCCTTCAATGTAGAAGACTATAAGTGGGTGGGTGGGGCTCTGGGTATCCCTTTCCTTTCCCACTTGAGTTATGGGACGGCCCCTGACAGTGGAGAACATACGGGTGGGCCCCTGACAGTGGAGAAAATGCTGGCCCCTGGACAGCGGAGAACGTGCTGGCCTCCGGACAGCGGAGAACGTGCGGGCAGGCCCCCGGACAGTGGAGAAAGTGCGGATGGGCCCCTGACAGTGGAGAACATTCAGGCAGGACCCCGGACAGTGGAGAATGTGCAGGCAGGCCAATGATAGCAGAGAATGTGTGGGCGGGCCCCCGGACAGCAGAGAACGTGCAGGCAGGCCAATGACAGTGGAGAACGTGCAGGCGGGCCCCTGGACAGCGGAGAACGTGTGGGCGGGCCCCCAGACAGAGGAGAACGTGTGGGCGGGGCCCCAGACAAGGGAGAAAATGCGGGCGGGCCCCCAGACAGCGGAGAACGTGTGGACGGGCCCCCAGACAACGGAGAACATGCGGACGGGCCCCCGGACAGTGGAGAACGTGTGGGCGGGCCCCTGGACAGCAGAGAATGTGCATGCGGGCCACTGACAGTGAAGAACATGCGGGCGACAGCGACGGAACTCCAGGGCCCAGTCGCAAGTGTGACTGCTGCGACCCTGGTAGTTCCATCACTGCTTTGCAGCAGCTGGGGGCAAAGAAGGGAAGCCAGCAACACTGCGGGGCCGGGTCCAACACTAGGAGGAATCTGCACCACATATAGTGATTAGAGTGTGCCCAGGAACGCTTGGCACACCCTCTACTCACGCCTATGCTCTGACATATTACTTGGTGCTGTACAGAGAACACTGAGCCAATCACGGCAGTCTTGGTCCCAGGTGAGTTTACATTCTAAGGTCCCACCACAGGCACCCCATTATTATTATTATACATTTATATAGCTCTGACATATTCCACAGTGCTGTACTGAGAACACTGGACTATTCACCAGAAGAGCTTACACTCTAATGCCCCCACCACAGTCACACACTATTATTAATATTATACATATTTATAAGTCTGAAATATACCCCAGTGCTGTACAGAGAACACAGAGCCATTCACATAAGTCTCCGCACCAGAAAAGCTTACATTCTAATTTCACACTACAGTCACGCCTATTGTTATACATATATATAGCTCTGACATGCACCAGAGGAGCTTGCACTTTAAACTCTTCACCACATTCAAATACATTATTATTATTATTATTATTATTATTATGCTGGAATATATTGATTTATTTAATCCTGACAAATTTCACAGCACTTCAGAAAGAATTATTAATGTAATCATAGTGCTGATGGAATGCTCCAACGTTCCCACCACGTGTGGAAATAATAATCAGCGCTGTTTTCCTCTGTGTTCATTCCACATGATTTAACAGCAGGGTCAGATCACTGGTCACGATGTTCTCTCTCACACGCCAGCAATAAATCATTATTGCCACTCAGCGATCTATTTGTATAACTGCAGAGTGCCTTATGCTTAGGGACCATAGTAATTGCCTTCAATGCTGCAGACAACACCAACAAATAGGCCCCTGTTGTATAATTCAGCCATTTCCTCGTTCACATAGTTTTGCCAATTTGTTGAAAAAAATCTCCCCATTCCGGAATTCTTCTTCTTATTCCTAAATGATTTTTTGGATGTCTTTAGCCTACATACGGCCTCGGACAGAAGTATTTATTCCGCCATCATTCTCCCTTAACCTTTGTTTTTCTCAAGAGCCCGGAACCTCTAGACGGATCCTCGTTCGATGCTTTTGTGCGAGCCCAGCCGAAGGGCCCCGGCTAATTACTGCCAAAACAAAGAGAGTGCCAGCTCCATTGTAAGATGCTGCCTGTCACGGCGCGAGGTACCCAGAGACCCCGGAATAGATGGATGTAAACGGAGCTGGCATTACACAGAGATGAGAGACAAGGCACATCAAATAAAAAAACACACATCAAATCCGCATACAACTTTCTAAAAGGTTTCAATAATTTTCAAATTGCACATGATTGCTTCGCTGCGAGCCCAGGGCTTTGATCTGCAGAAAAAAATTGGAGCTTCCTCAAGTTTTAAAAGCATTGTTAGAACAAGCGCAGGAGATTGATCTGACTCCCCCCTCTTGTCGAGGTGATGAGCCCCCCGTCCCTCTCGGCAAATCCAGCCATTCTTCGCAGCAACCTCCGCGCAATCACCCCTTGACGGGCTGGTTTTTAAGGGAGGAAAATATCAAAAATGACTAATTATCTTGTACTTGTGCATTACCCTAGTGTGAGACAATGGATACAAAGAAAAGGAAAAGACATTTCAGAAGCTGTGCAGATAGGTGGTGGAGGGCCAGCACACCCAAATCTGATATTTCAATTATAAGTGGAGAGCAGTGCGTCTTTTGAGTGAGAATCCCTGCCGCGGTTCCTCCAATTCAGCCATCTTGAGATTTTTCTGCTCCTCTTGTTACATTTTCCATAATATAAAATGTGGAGGTCTCCCTAAGAAATGAAAAAAAAAGCCATAATCACCAATATTAATACAACAGGTGTGTATCGTCCCGTGCTCCCTAACCTAATGAGTCCTTCACTTCTAACTTGTGTCTGATGGCTGCCACCAAATAATTGTATTCCCACAACTACAAATAAAAGAAAATCAAAAATATTGATAGGAGCAGCCAACATTTTTGATTTTAATCACCAATATTAGCCAGAAACATTTTATTGATAGACGGAATGGCCCATATGGGAGAAATCCTCCAAAAACATTTACTAAAATCAACGATTATTGACAAATATTAAAGCAATTCTTCAAAATAACATATAACAAGTTTGCATGAATAAATACTAATAATAATACTAATGGAAAATTAAAACAACAATAATAATACTAATAATAATAAATTTGAACATTATTATTAATTCATTCTGTGATAGGCAGGCATTGGTGACAACCTGTGGCTCCATCAATGGTGGAATGAGGTTGTGAAATGGACAAGATTGATTACATGGAATGTAAAATCGCATGGGACAAGAACAAATCCGACTCATACAAACTTATGTGGATGGTGTGGTCTTATTTCAGATACTCTTGTGACTTTTGATTCCTTTATCTCTTGAAGTCCCTATAACTTCCCGGGCACCTTCCCTGGTCCCCTTTCCTTACCCCCCACTATTTTTTTTCTTTCTCTTCCTTTCTCTCTTATTTTTCTCTCACCCTCTTCCCTTTTTTTTACTTCCTTTTTTCTACTACTTCAGCCATTTTTTGAATACTTCATTTGCTAGCATTATCGTGTTACCTGCTAACACAGATGTGATACCCCTAGTTCAGGGGTCGGCTACCTACGGCCCACAGGCCGCCGCTAAATGTCCATCCATGTCAGTGCATGTAATGAATTCACATACACCCAGCCCATGGACATTTTAATCACCCCGCACCCATGCTGTACCCAAATGACAGTTACAGCGCGGGCCTTAATTGATGGGGGGGGTGTCCATGTACGTCCTCACGGAAACACGCTCCCCACGAGCCCCCGTGGGCGTGCATCGGGGGAAAATCTGTGATGCCTATGTCCCAATAACAGATCGGGTAAATGGCCAATCACAGCCACTTACCACGTGATCGCATCGTCCAATGAGAGATGATCTCAAATGTAAACATATAAGATCATTTTGTATAAAAGACAATTAGCGCCACCCACCTAAAGTGTTATGAGCTATACATAAACTATAAGGCCCCTTTCACATGGGACGGATCCGTGATGATCCTCCCTGTGAACATTCGCTTGCTCAGCGGGGATAGCTCCGTTCACACTGTGCAGGGACCGCCCTGTCAGATCTCCACTCTCCCCTATGGGAGGATCGGATGAATACAGACCGTCTGTCTGTGTTCATCCAATCCGCTCTGCAGACAGATAGAAAAATAGGATTTTCCTCCGTCTGCAGAATCGGATCATAGCGGGGACGGATGATATCGGGTGTCAGCGGATGTTCATCTGCTGACACCCGCTATCCCATAGAGATGCATGTATGTCTGTATTTCATCCGAAAACAGATGGCTGAAATACGGACATACGGTCTGCATGTGTGAAAGGGGCCTAAAGTTTACTAATAAGTACTACACAGCTGCTGTACACTTCCAGTGAATTCACCTCACCATACAACATATAAAATAAAATGAAAAATATAAGTGCATTCTATCATGTGAAAATATCCAGTGATATCAAATTATATTCAAATAAATAAATCTATATAATAATATGTACAAAGTTCATATGCTGAAACTTTTCTGTGTTGAATTATTGTGATTTCCCAATTCCTATATCATCCACCACTGTGCAAATTGTGTCTTCAGCAGATTATGTGCGCACCTTCACCAGCCATTATACCTGCTCACCTCATACATGAGTCAGAAAGACTCAAAACAATTCCTGTCTTTCTTTCAGCTGTGGTCTCATCTCTTCCACATCCCATCATCTCTCATCTCTCTGACAGGTCTCCTTCTTCACACAAAGACTGTGTATGAGGTGGGAGAGCGATATCGGAGCAGGGTGAGTGTTTTGTCCTTGCCAAAACAGTGCCCATCATTGCCCACGGTGTCATCAGGGCCCACAGTGTCATCAGTGCCCACAGTGCCCACAATGTCATCAGTGCCCACAATGCCATCAGTTCCCACAGTGCCAACAGTGTCCACAGTGCCATCAGTGTCACAGTGCCATCAGTGCCCATAGTGTTCACAGTGTCATCAGTGCCCACAGGGTCATTAGTGCCCACAGTTACACATTTTGTTGATTATTATTATTATCATACAGTGGGATAGGGATCAGGGCACTGCTATAAAGTGAAAACCATCTTAATGTGCAGCAAAGGCAGTTTTGACTTTATAACGCCAGCATCAGTGGCCGGGTGTCACAAGGAAAGGGCCCGGAGGCATGCTGGAGCTGCATGAGAGCAATGGGGAGGGTGAGTTTAAGTTGAACAAACTAATCGCTGCAGGGAAGGGGTGGGTGGGAGACCCTGCAGCGATGCCAGAGCCTCGAGGGAGTGAACCTGCATGCTCCCTCAGGGTTAATCGACTTTGTATTAGTGAAGCACCTTAAAGCGGTGTTTCAGCTATAAAAATTTTTTTTTAAAAGTCAGCAGCTAAAAAAAAAGTAGCTGCTGACTTTAATAAGGAGACTTACCTCTCCGGGGCGCCCGCGATTTTTAATAATATTAATGCTCTTTTTTTTCAGGGTGGCCCTCCACTTTAAAGTGAGGTAAACCTGTACTCTTATTATTACTATGTTAGGATTATTATTATCTTCATTTATTACCAGGTGAATGTGGCCCTCCATGCATTCACATACATTGAATCTGACTCTTAAGTGGAAAAAGGTTGCTGACCCCTGCTCTAGTTAAATTTGAAGTTTCTGTTCGGTATACCAAATGATGCATGCCTATTTTCTTTTTTATTACATCTGTGCTTCTGTAACCACTTCCCTACCGGGCCATAGTAATATGATGCCGGCAGGAACATCTCCTCCCTCCGGGTAGATGTCATATGACGGCCTTAGGCGGTGATCGGGGATCAGGCATGTACCTAGGGACACAGCCCCTCCCCGATCAGGGTAAAGAGCCAATGAAATTGGCTCTTTACCAATGTGATCGGCTGTGTCCAATCACAGCCGGTCACAAATGTTAACAAACGGCTGTAGCGCAGTTTCTGGGTTCTCCTCCTCAGTATGTGAGGAGGAGACCTGGCAGAAAAAGTTTAGGAATGTGCCCGATTTTCCCCCCCAAATAAAGAGGACCTGTCACAGCCCATCAGTTCATAATAGTTCATAAAATAGTTAATTTTTTTCCTTTTGGAAAAAAATGAACTATTCAAAAGACTCATTATGTCTCCTAGATTATACATTGTGGTGTTTGCTTTCCATTTCATTTGGGTAATTCCATTGTCCTGGTGCTACAGGGCCTTCAAAAGTGTGATAGGTCGTTAGGAAATTAGCTGTGTAATTTATGCTACTAGAACACCTGATGGTGCTCCCTGCATTTTGGACTGCTCTGTCTCACACACGTGGTATCGCCATACTTAGGATGAGTAGCAGAATGTATTTTGGGGTGTAATTGGAAGTATATGCTGTGTGTGAGAAATAACTTGTTATTATGATAATTTTGTGTAAAAAAAAAAAAAAAAGAAATAATAATAATTTCTTAATTTCCCAAGAATTGTGGAAAAAAAGTACAACTTCAAAAAACTCACCATGACTCTTACTAAATGCCTCGGACTGTCTACTTTTCAAAAAGGGGTCATTTGAGGGGTATTTGTACTGTCCTGACATTACAGGGCCTCAAGACATGAGATAGGCCGTCAGTTCATCAGGTGTGATCAATTTTCAATGATTTGCACCATAGCTTTTGGACACTATAACTTTTACACAGACCATTTAATATACACTTATTTGGGTTATTTTTTTACCAAAGATATGTAGCAGGGTAACTGTTGGCCCAAATTTATGATCAAAAATGACTTATTTGCAAAAACTTTTCATAGAAACTAAAAAAAAGTTTTTTTCCCCCAAATTTTTGCTCTTTTTTTCACTTATGTCACAAACCCCCCCCCCCCCCCCCAAAAAACCCAGTGGTGATTAAATACCACCAAAAGAAAGCTTTATTTGTGTGAAAAAGATTATAACAATTTTGTTTGGGTTCAGTGTTGCATGACTGAGTAATTGGCATTCAAAATGTGAACGAGCTGAAAGCTGAAAATTGGTATGGGCAGGAAGGGTGTATAAGTGTCCAGTATTAAAGTGGTTAATATAATTCACTGGCTTTTGACCTAAAGGCTTGGATATTACATTTGCTATATATGTCCTGTACAGATTTTTCTGTATAGGTGAACTCACCCTATAATAAGGCTTACCTGTAGGTAAAAAAAAATATCTCCTAAACCTGTATGGTTTAGGAGATATTCCCCTGGCATTGAGCCGTTGACTGCAGCGGCGCATGCGCACAGGGGTTTCTCGGCTGGAAGCCCGGCAGACGCTAGACCCTGCCAGAAAGAAATCTTCCGCACGCATGCGCAGGAGTGATGATATCGCAGCTCTGGCCACACACAGTGCGCAGCTGCGATATCCGGAAGATATGCCGAGGGAACATGTCAGCTCCCTTGGCGTGTATCGGGCGAGATGTCGGGGCCCCATTCTAAGGTAAGTATTTCATAATGAGCTAGTATGCGGTGCATACTAGCTCATTATGCCTTTTCCCTTACAGGTATGAAAAAAATTCAGCGGGTTTACTACCCTGTTTCCCCTAAAATAAGTCCTAGTGAGATTGTCGGTGATAGCTGCAATAAAAGCCCTACCCCCCAAATAAGCCCTAGTTAAAGTCCTTGTAGGTCTTCTTTTCAGGGTAGGGCTTATTTTTGAGGAAACAGAGTAGGGCTTATTTGGGTGGTAGGGCTTATATTGCAGCCAACACCGACAATCACGCTAGGTCTTATTTTAGGGGAAACAGGGTACCACTTTAAAGTGTTTATAAACCCTCACATATAGCCTCAGATGATACACAGAGATTAAACAAATCCTCCTTCATATGTTTTACATGTACATATTGGCCTTAAATTAATGAAAGAATTAGATTTTTACAATTTTTTTATTGGTAATGTTTTATAGCAGAATATAAAAAATATTGTTTTTTTTTTCAAAATTGTCTGCTTTTTTCTATATAATGCAAAAAATAAAAACCACAGAGGTGATCAAATACTACTAAAAGAAAGCTCTATTTGTGGGAAAAAAGGACATCAATTTTATTTGGGTACAGCGTTGCACGACCCGCATTTGTCAGTTAAAGTAACGCAGTGCCTTATTGCAAAAAATGGCCTGGTCAACTGAAGTGGTTAAACATTTCATTAGCATATTAATGAGGGGGAGTGGGGAACAATGTCAGGTAAACTATAAGTGCATTATACTTCACCATTAACGTACAATATAAATGTAATAACTTTATTAGCTCTTGATATAAAACACCTCACATGACTGACGTTGCTGCAGTACAAACATTACTGCAAAGTAAGAAAGCAGCAAACAGAAAATGCACTTCCTATTACGGGCAATTTCAACTGTCCAACCATCCACTGGGACATAGTAGCATGTGTTTCTAGCAATAGTTATATATTTTTATCCACATTGCAAGTCAATTATCTTCCACAAGTGGTGGCTGACCCAACTACAGGGGAAGGGCTGTTAGTCACTTCCAATTAAAGAGATACCATTTCTAATCTGTAGATCCAGCAACATTTGGACTACAATATGATAACATGTTGGATAGTGTTTAATAAAATATTGGACAAAGGAACATTCTGGGAAGGAATTTAAAGACTCTATGGAGCACTTGGAGTGGAAAAGCGTAGCGGTGAAAGAATTCACTTAAGCCAAAATCCTAAATAAAAAATATAAAAAAATTACAGTGAGGGAAAAAGTATTTGATCCCCTGCTGATTTTGTACGTTTGCCCACTGACAAAGAAATGATCAGTATATAATTTTAATGGTTTATTTTAACAGAGAGACAGAGACAGAATAACAACAAAAATATCCAGAAAAAAAATCATTTAAAAAAAGTTATAAATTAATCAGCAAGATTTCTGGCTCCCACGTATCTTCTATACAGGTAACAAGCTGAGATTAGGAGCACTCCCTTGAAGGGAGTGCTCCTAATCTCAGCTTGTTATCTGATTAGAAGACACCTGTCCACAAAATCAGTCGATCAATAAGATTCCAATCTCTCCACTATGGTCAAGACTAAAGAGCTGTCCAAGGATGTCAGGGACAAGATTGTAGACCTACACAAGGCTGGAATGGGCTAGAAGACCATCACCAAGCAGCTGAGCAGAGGGTGACAGCAGTGACTCAAGAAGAAGCACATTAAGGTCCTGGAGTGGCCTAGCCAGTCTCCAGACCTTAATCCTATAGAAAATATTTGGAGGGAGCTGAAGTCTCGATTTACCAAATGTCAGCCTCGAAACCTTGATGATTTGAGGAGGATTTGCAAAGAGGAGTGGGACAAAATCCCTCCTGAGATGTGTGCAAATCTGGTGGCCAACTACAAGAAACGTCTGACCTTTTTAACTTTTTTTAAATGCCTTTTTCTGGATATTTTTGTTGTTATTCTGTCTCTCATAGTTAAATTAAACCTACCATTAAAATTATAGACATAATTTCTTTGTCGGTGGGCAAACTTACAAAATCAGCAGGGGATCAAATACTTTTTCCCCTCACTGTACTTTGTTTTTAAAAAGAGTTTAACCTAAAAACTGCAGCTCTAAGTGAATATTTTCTCTAGGAATAAAATACATCAGCTATGGCTGAATAGAAGAGTTTTAGATGTGAAAATGAAGAAAGCCATTGTAAATTCTATAAGTTGGGGGCCTGAAATTATACTAATGAAATAAGTGGGATAACAAGGTTTAGACAATAAGGATGAACACTTAGTCTTGTTGAATAGGAAGGTGTGCTGTGAAGTAAAGTCATTGAAACCAAGAGGGAAATGTAAAAACTTAAGGAAGATTTCCAGGTATAGATATTTTTACTGGTCCAACTTGAAACAATGTAACTATGTATGAGCCACGCCTTCATTCTTTTTTTTCACTCTACACCAGCCTTTCTCAACCTTTTCAACACAGAGCAACCCTTGAAATAGTTCTCCGTTCTCAAGGAACCCCTGCTAAAAATTAGAAGTCTACAGCTCATGATACATTAGTGTGATGGTCGGTGGGAAGAATGGTCCTTACACTTGTGGTCATAGGGAAGATTAACCTCCTTGCAGTTTGCTAAAAAGATCAATGGTGTGAGTGGGAACTTATCTGAGAGACAGAAATTTACCATTGCTGAAGGAACCCCTAGCAACCTCTGGGGGAACCATAGGCTTCCACGGAACCCTGGTTTAGAATCACTGTTCTAGAAGCTGCAAATCACAATAGTAGCTATTGCTACTCCAGTGATCTCCACAAGTTTCCAGGTCCCATGCCGAGCAGTCGTCTTGCTGCATTGTGAACACAAGAGATCACCCACCCGCCTCAGGTGCCATTCAGAAAATGCTGAGAATATTTTTGGACCAATGGACAGTATCTATGCATATAATAAATCTAAAATTACATTCAAACAGATGTGGTGTGACTGATTTTAATATGTGTATACAAATTTGTGCGTAAAAAACCAAAACTTTCTTATAGAATGTACTGTGCTACTGCAGCGATTTCCAGCTTCTAGAGTGACCCCACGGATATATTATATCAAATTTGATATAAACACCGTATGTGGTGCTATGACCTGATGATGTCATTGTGACCAAACGCGTGGGTTGGGGCTTGTTAGCGCCATTTCCACTTTCACACTTTTCTGGTCAATGGAATGTAGATGGATGTAGTATGTCGGAAGTAGCATTAAATGTGTAAGTAGTATTTTGTATGCTTTTATAATTCAAAAATAAAATGGTCATATGCTAACGAAGGCTACCTGTTTTTTTATCTCCCCTTAAATGTGCGCATGTTTTTATCTCCCCTTACCATCCACTCAAAAAGGGAGAAGCAGGGACAGCAAAAGGAAGGCTGTTTAATGAAAAGCGCTTGTGTCATCATAATCTAATGAGTGCGGTGACAAAGGAGGAGAGCACGGAGTGATTTCACCAAGATCACTAAATGTCATAAAATTTGGCATTGTGCTGGCACTTTAATTCACACAAAGCCGACTTTTACATTTATGGACTTCATTCTTTTCTTCACTCAATTTAATTTAACATATTGCATTTATGAGATATTAATAATACTAGAGTTGAAATTGAACTTATCTGTTTATAAGGCACGGTGCACTTTCATATAATTCATTGATTTATTTATTTGATTTATATCTGTTTTCAAGCACTGCAACTGTTTAATTTGGACTAATTATTTGTGGTAAGCACAGTACATTCTATACTCAAGTATTGGTTTATGCGCACAAATTGGTACACACATTTCAAAATCAGTAGCACTTCATCTGTTTGAATTACATTTGAGGTTATCACCATTTTAGTGGTAATCAATGTGCAGGCAGCTGCACACTAAGGAGCACCACATATGATAAGGTGGAGTTTATATCAAATTAGATATACTATACCGTATGTGTATAATCCCTAGAAGCTGGAAATCACTGTAGTAGGCCCTGCTTCAATGCAAACCATTTTATGAATGGATGAGGGGGACAGGTAGGGCAGTGATGTCACATTCTCTAACTTATCCCATCAGAGAATGCTTTGCATCCATTGAAAAAATGCAAAGCATTCTCTGAATCATGCCTGTGTCAAGCTGCAACTTCATTTATTCACAAAGCAGCAGGGCAGCCAGTCAGAAGAGGATCCGTAAGCTCATGGACATCATTGGAGTAGCAGTGAATACAGTACAGTGAATTCCAGCTTCTAGAGGGATCCCACAGGTAAGGTATATGCATAGTTAGACCCCTTTCACACTGAGCCACCCCGGGTGTCAGCGGTAAAGCAGCGCTATTTTTAGGTTTTAACCCCCCCCGCTAGCGGCCGAAAAGGAGTTAAATCTGACCACAAAACCCCGCTGCAGCGGCGCTTTGCCGGCAGTTTCACGCCATTGCTACACTGCTGCAAAGAAGCTGCTAGCAGGACTTTTTTGTGATGCCCTGCCATCGCAGCATTCCAGTGTGAAAGCACTCGGGCTTTCACACTAGGTTTGCAGCTGAGGCTTTTTTCAGGCACTTTACAGGCGCTATTTTTAGCACTGTAGCATCTGAAAAATGCCTCAGTGTGAATGGGGTCTTATATTGATCTAAGCTGGACCAATATAACTACTGTGGCAGGTTGAGCCGGTGCCACTGGTTAAAATGGTGGTCTGGGCCAGATTTTCTAGAAAACAGGCACACTTACAGGTGGGGTTAGTATGTGAAAGGAACTGTGAGGTGCACATCACACCATGCTGTCCAGGCAGGGCCAGACTGGCCTACCGGGATACCGGGAGATTTCCCGGTAGGCCGCCTGCCCTGGGGCCGCTTTGCGGCTGCACTGCTCCTCTCTCCTTCATATCACAGCGCTGGCTGGCTGAGTCTTGTCTTCAGCGGCCGCTCTGTAACATGGTCCCGCCCCTCTAGACCTGCTTGTGTGATAGGTGGAATATTGATTCAATCTACTATCACACAAGCACGTCTAGGGGGGACATGGCCGCCGAACACAAGACTCAGCCAGCGCTATGATACACAGTAATATATGCCGCCATGTGTGCCTGGATAGGAGGAAAAGCAGGACATATAGAGGAGATAAGCTCTCTATATTGCTCCATGCAGCCACTGCTTCTCCTCCTATCCAATCCAACTTCTTTTACTGCCCGCCCAGTTCTCCTAGTGCTCCCTGCCCCCCCCCCCCCGTGCTCTCCTCCCTCACCACACTCTCCAGCCCCCCCACAGTGCCGTCCACCCCCCCCCCCCACTGTGCACTCCAGCCCCCCACTGTGCTCTCCAGCCCCCCACAGTGCTCTCCAGCCCCCCACAGTGCCGTCCACCCCCTCACTGTGCTCTACAGCCCGCCACTGTGCTCTCCAGCCCGCCACTGTGCTCTACAGCCCCCCACAGTGCTCTCCAGCCCCCACAGTGCCGTCCACCCCCCCACAGTGCCGTCCAGCCCGCCACTGTGCTCTCCAGCCCCCCACAGTGGTCTCCAGCCCCCCACAGTGGTCTCCAGCCCCCGCAGTGCTCTCCACCCCCCCACAGTGCTCTCCAGCCCTCCATGCTCCCCACCCCTGTTCTTTCTGCCCTGGCACTCTCTGCCCCCGTGCTCTCCACCCCTGTTTTTTTTGGCTCGCCCCCAGCACTCTCTCCGCTCCCCACCCCTGTGCTCTCCACTCCCCCCTGCATTTTGCCCCCACCCATGTGCTCTCCAACCCTGCCAGTCCTCTCCGCCCCCCATAGTGCTCTCCAGTCCCCCATGCTTTCTGGCCCCCACTGGCGCTCTCAAGCTCCCCCCATTTTTCTCCACTCCTCCCTGCTCTTTGTACCCCCCCCCCCAGTGCTCTCCAGCCCTGTTTTTCTTCCCCCCAGTAGTCTCAAGCTCGCCCCAGTGCTCTCAAGCCCCCCCCCCTAGTGCTCTCAGCCTCCTGTGCTCTCCACCCCTGTTCTTTTTGGCCCCCACCATTGCTCTCAAGTTCCCCCCCAGCACTTCCCACCCATGTGATCTCCACTCCCCCCTGCTCTTTGCCCCCACCCATGTGCTCTCCAACCCCACCAGTACTCTCTCTGCTCCCCCTTCTCTCCAGCTCCCACCGAGTGCTCCACTTCCCCAGGACCAGAGGACAGGCTAACTGGGGCCGGAAAATGAGGACGGCTGAAGGTGCAGGTTGCCAGGGAGCACTCCATCTCACAGCTACAGATCCTCTGGAAGGAGCACCATCCCCATCCAAAACGAGAACAGACCCTGCCTGCTGCTGTCATGGATATCCTGCTGACATGCAAGGTACCGTACCGAGCATCAACAACACACCTTCACACAGACAGGGACTGCAGACTGGGACATGCGGCACAGGAGAGGCTGAAATGATGGGCACAGCGAGACTGCATTCACGGCACAGTGAGGCTGCATTGATGGACACAGTGAGGCTGCAATTGGGGGCACAGCGAGGCTGCAATGGTGGGCGCAGCGAGGCTGCAATGGTGGGCACAGCGAGGCTGCATTTGGGCACAGTGAGGCTGAAATGGTGGACACAGTGAGGCTGCATTTGATGGGCACAGTGAGGCTGCAATGATGTGCACAGTGAGGCTGCAATGGTGGGCACAGTGAGGCCACATTCATGGGTACAGTGAGACTTTATATGATGAGCACAGTGAGGCTGCATTGATGGGCACAGTGAGGCTGCATTTGATGGGAACTGGTGAGGCTGCATTGAGCTCTTGTATCATGTCTGCAGTCTCTGAGGGAGTCTGGAGAGGAGTCAGGATGGGGGGTCGTGGAAGAAGTCAGACTTGTGTGGACTGTGAAGAGGAGACTATAGGATAAAACCAGAGCCAACCAAGCTGGAGCTGACTGACGGAGCCCTGCACGGTGCACCTAAGAGGTCGTGAGTGACAGCACCACCAGGCCAGTCTGAAGGGGGGTCACTGATGTAAGGGGGGAGTGAATACGATAATGGCACTGATATAAAGTGTTTCCCCTTATATCAGTAACCCACCCCCCCTTACCTTAGTGTATTCTTTCTGCGGAAGGTGCCCCCCCCGTTCTGAGTTCCTGGGGTCCCCCTTGATGATTGACCATTTTAACTGGAATTTGCATATATATATATATATATATATATATATATATATATGTATACCGTATTTATCGGCGTATAACACGCACAGGTGTATAACACGCACATTCATTTTAAGAGGGAAGTTTCAGAAATAAACCTTACATTTTAAATAAGGCAGCTAAAATTGAAGTATTGGCGTATAACACGCACACGCTATTTGCACCAAATTTTCATGGTGAAAAGGTGAGTGTTATACTCCAATAAATACGTATATATATATATATATAATATATATATATATATATATATATATAATGTATATATTATCCCTATGTGATTTGTCTTATCTATATATAATACACTCTTCAAATGTGCTTTAAAATGTGTGGTTTTACCTTTTATGAACAAGAAAATAATGACGTTATGCTGTTGCACTGGTATAATAATGCTGTGGGGCTGGTATGAAATTTTTTCCAGGGCTGGATTTTATTCCCAGTCTGGCCCTGTGTCCAGGTCAGGACAGACTAAGGCCCGAGCCTGTGAGGATGTAGCAACTGGGAGCTGCAGGAGAATGATTTTGTGCACAAGCACTGTGTGACAGTCTGGACAGGGCCGGTTCTTAACTATTTTTGCGTGCGGCTGGAGTGTCGTTAGTCTTGCCTAGGGCTGCACAGGTCACAGGATCAGAGAGCAGACTCACCAGACTCAGCAGCTACAATCAGAGTCCCGCCTCCCCAGCTGTGCTCGCCTCCTCCGCTGACCTCATATCTGCCTCCTGTGTCTCCCGTCTGTGCCCGCCTCCTCTGCCGAGCCCATCCCCTGCCTCCACCACCTTGTGTTTCCCGGGCCAGGCTAACTGGGAAGTCAGTGGGCCGTGGCTGCGCCCCCTAGGCAGCAGTGTGCCCTAGGGGGCTGCCTAGTTTGCCTAGTGGGGGTGCCGGCCCTTGGTCTGGAGGACCAAGGCAGGAGGTATAAGCAGTGAAGCTAAAAGGAAGAGCCACAAGGCTGAATTCTATGTTTTGATGCATTGATGGTGAGAATCCCCTGCATGGGAAATTGTTCAAGTATGAACTTTTTGCTTTGTTTTAAAAAAGTGGGCAGAAAAAGCCCTGAAACTGACTTCTGGCTTGGCATAAACTCACTGTTTGGAACTACCAATGAGCTACAAAATCCCCAACTTGTCACACTACATAAAAATATCCATACCTAGAATTCTTATTTGACAATACTGCAGCCAACGCATTTCTTTAGGGATTTAGGTATATACCGTATTTATCGGCGTATAACACGTGCCGGCGTATAACATGCACCCCAAGTATAGGAGGGAATTTAAAAGAAAAAAGCTTTTAGGAGGCAAGTTTAAGGAAAAAACTTACATTTAAATGCCCATCATTGCAGCCTTATCAGTGTCATTTGCAGCCTTGACAGTCATTTGCAGTCTTGTCAGTGTTTAAAAATGCCACCGCCGAGATACAGAGCGGATATCCTGTGTATCTCGGCGGCGTTCGGTAGTTCTCGGCGGCTTTCGGGTATTTTCGGCCGCACTCGGCCGTTCTCTGCTATTTTCGCCCATTCTCTGCAATTTTCGGCCACACTCGGCCGTTCTCGTCGGCTTTCCGAAAGCCGTCGGGAATGGCCGAGTGCGGCCGAAAATAGCCGAGAATGGCCGAGTGTGGCTGAAAATACCCGGAAGCCACAGAGAATGGCAGAAAGGGTTAGAAACAGCGCGGGATCACAGTATAACACGCACCCCCAATTTCCCCCTGATTTTAGGGGGAAAAAAGTACATGTTATATGCCGATAAAGATAGAGCAACAATTATTTTTTTCCGATCCTCAGAGAGTTCTTTGCCATGAGGTGCCATATTGAACTTCCAGTGACCAGTATGAGAGAATGAGATCGATGACACCAAATTTAACATACCTGCTCCCCATTCACACCTGAGACTTTGTAACACTAATGAGTCACATGACACCAGGAAGGGAAAATAGCCAATTGGACCCAATTTGGACATTTTCACTTAGGGGTGTACTGACTTTTGTTGCCAGCGGCTTAGACATTATTGGCTGTGTTGAGTTATTTTGAGGTGACAGAAAATGTACACTGTTATACAAGCTGTACACTCACTACTTTACATTGTAGCAAAGTGTCATTTCTTCAGTGTTGTCACATGAAAAGATATAATAAAATATTTACAAAAATGTGAGGGTGTACTCACTTTTGTGAGATACTCTACATTTAAATTAATGATTTTAATAAAAAAATGAATATAATATAATTATCTATAAAAAATATATACCGTATTTATCAGCGTATAAGATGCACTTTTTCCCTTTAAAATCAGGGTAAAATAGTCGGTGCATGTTATACGCCGGTCCCCAGCCATTGTGAGCCTCTGGGTGGCCTTTAGCCTCCTTCAGCCCTTCTCAGTGGCTTTCGGCCGCCTTCGGCCGTTCTCAGCCGTTCTCGGCAGCTTTCGGCTGCCTTCGGCCGCTCTCGGCAGCTTTCGGCCATCTTCGGACGTTCTCGGCAGCTTTCGGCCGCCTTCGGCCGTTCACTGTGGTGGAGAGTGGGCAAAAGCGGCGAAGAGCTGCTGAGAACTACCGAGTGCCGCCGAGATACACAGGACATCCGGCTCTGTATCTCAGCGGCGTCATTTAAAAAAAAAAAGCTGCAAATAAAACTGACAAGGCTGCAAATGATGGACAAGGCTGCAATTGACACTGACAAGGGTGCAATGATGGACAAGGCTGCATGACAAGGCTGCATATGACACTGACAAGGGTGCAATGATGGACAAGGCTGCATGCCAAGGCTGCATATGACACTGACAAGGGTGCAATGATGGACAAGGCTGCATGACAAGGCTGCATATGACACTGACAAGGGTGCAATGATGGACAAGGCTGCGTGAAAAAGCCGCATATGACACTGACAAGGCTGCAAATGATGGGCAAGGCTGCAAATGACACTGACAAGGGTGCAATGATGGACACTGATAAGGCTGCATTGATGGGCATTTAAATGTAAGTTTTTTTTTCCTTAAACTTCCTTCCTAAAAGTTTTTTTCCTTAAAATTCCCTCTTAAACTTGGGGTGCGAGTTATACGCCGGTGCGTGTTATACACCAATAAATACGGTATATATATATTTTAAACACTGTCAATTTCAGTTTCGGTTTCAGCGATGTACATCCTGAAGTTTCGACAGCAGAATTTTGCATTTCGGTGCACCACTAGTGACAGCGATCACTTACTTTACTGTATCTAGGAAGGAGCAATATTATCCTAGGAAAGAACAACAGAACACCTCCTCCTCAGTTCCATAACTTAAAGAGGAGGTATTTTGTAGTTCACATAGGTGACCTGGGAAGAGCTGATGGTGCTTGAGATTCCACTTTGGAGTGGCACAGGACACAGGATAGCACTGGATTTCTGCCAGGGTCAACAGGTTTTGTCACCTATCAAACTAATAAAGCAAAACATTTTCAATGGAATATTTAACAACCAAAAGGGAGCAAATAAGAGAAGGTCATTGTTAGAGTTAATTACACTTTAACAAGCAATAAGCGGTGCCGTAAACGGTGCAAATTGCCTTTTATTGTCAAATTACCTTAAAAATCAATATAATTAAGTATGTGGTAAATACAGTTGATGAAGTAACAGTAAAGAAAAGACTGCATTCAGCCTGCTGTTGTGATTTGAGATTTATACGCTATTTTCTTAACAGTTCCACGGAACTGGTATACATACAATTTGGTAACATCATTTGAGGTTAAAAGGTTAAACTACAGTATTAATCTTTAAAGTGGAACTTCACTCTCCTAATCAGCACTGCTAGCATTAGTAAATAGATAGGAAAGTATATAATATTTACCGGTACTTGTTTTAAACTTTTTTGTTTTACATTTCTTCACTTCCTTGTTTCTTGCCTAGGCAAATCATGTTATACATCCCAGGAGTCTATAGGAGGGGAGGAGGGGTATTCCCAGCTAAGAACCCTGTCCTGCCTGCATGCTTGAGCTAAGGGCAAATGGATTTCAGGAAGTAAATACCACATGAATCATTTGACCTTACTCAAGAAATGCTAAGGGGGGTGTTTTTCAAAGTGGTTTTTCAACAACATAAAGCATGGGGACATGGATGGGTTTTCTCTGAATATTAAAAGCAAATGAAACAGTGTTTTTGGTTTGTGGTGCTCAGATGCAGTGTAGAACCGCTTTAATGGCATACCCGTGCATTGGCAAAACACCATTAGTGGTTGATTAACAAAAGGCAAATATACTGTGCACTTTGCAAAGTGCAATTGCACTCTGCAAGAGCAAAGTAGCAAGAATGGAGATATGGGATTTTAAAGGTAAGTATTAAAGACAATCAAATCAAATTTTAATGTAAAAAATAGATACAAATGATTTTATTGAAAAACACAGATAAAAAGTAGCAAATACGGTTACATCCAAAGTCATAGGTAGATACACCTAATGCCTATTACAGACAGTGAAGATACTGTATTCACATATATATAATCATACATCCAGAAAACTTCTACATGTTTCGCCGGGAAGGCTTCATCAGGAAAGTGGACAAGATCATTTAAATTTAAAACAAGAAAGAATTTATGTAGTATATTCAACCTTAGGTGTATAAAGAGAAAAATATACAAATTAGTATAACATATATCAAAAAAAATAATTAATTAATTAAATACATCAAACATGACCGCACTGAGTCACCAAAGGTTCCATGGCAAAATTATTTATAGGAAAAGCAACCAAAAAATGTCCGCACAGTATGTCTGCGGTAACATCACTTCTGGGTTCCAGTCATCAGTCCACGACGTGTGTACCTCTTCTTGATGTCCGCATGGCGCCAATATCGGCGTCAGGTCACACACCAGAATTTGGCGCCATTGGGGAGGGATATTTAAACCACCCAGAGAGTTAGTGTTGTGTGGGAGCTCAGGGATCACACTATTGGCGTTCTAAGGTAAAGGCTATATTTTAATTATAAAAAGGTAAAGTTATTTTATTCATGATATTTATTCATGGAACATTAGAGAGTCTTTTATATATTCCCTTTCTCTGTTTATCTCCAATTAGATTGAACATACATGGGGGTTCATGTGTTTGGTTACACATGAATTTTACAGTGACCCTGTCTTTTCCCTTATGCACCTGGGTTGTGCTTTGGGATTAACAGACTTGTTGGACAGAGACTTTACATATCATCGGTATACTCAGAGGTGAGGACAGTTTTTGTGCTTAGATCTTTAAAACCGTGTTATACAGTATTAATAGTTTAGCAGGACATATATGACTTTCCGTTTCTGATAATCAACAGATATGCCACATATCGTGTACGAGCTTCCAATTTATGTAGTGAATATTGAATAGATGAATGTGGTGAGTTTTGGATCTTTCTTTAGCATTTGCTTTAGATCCACCCTCCCCCGTTCCCTTTTGTTTTTTTTTTTAAAGTTTTTTTAATATGCAAATGATAGTTTAATGATTTAAAATATTGTCATATATATTATAGGTATTGGCTCACACATACGTGTTTGATAACAATTAAAACCAACGAATATCATATCCCTCCCTACGGGTGACCCGATTTGGTTGGGACCAATCCCGAATTGCACACTTACATAAGGGGACAACCCCTGAGTGGTCTCCGACGGTGCCTACTCCAGGACCCATATGTGAGGTAGGGAGTGTTGCAGTTTGTCGATGATCTTTCCTCAGTGGGATGTGTTTAAGGTTTTTGTGTGTGGGGGGGGGGGGTTGGGGTGTATATTTTGGCTGATTTTGTGGGTTTTGGGTGGGTGGGTGGGTGTTGTGGTGTTTTTTTTTTCTTGTTTTTTTTTTGGGGGGGGGAGGGGTGGTTGCTTTTACTATAAATATTTTTACCATGGAACCTTTGGTGAACCAGTGCGGTCATGTTTGATGTATTTAATTAATTAATTTTGGTGTTATTTTTTTGATATATGTTATACTAATTTGTATATTGTTCTCGTTATACACCTAAGGTTGAATACACTACATAAATTCTTTCTTGTTTTAAATTTAAATGATCTTTCCTGATGAAGCCTTCCCGGCGAAACATGTTTGCTGGACGTATGATCATATATATGTGAATACAGTATCATCACTGTCTGTAATAGGCATTAGGTGTATCTACCTATGACTTTGGATGTAACCGTGTTCGCTACTTTTTATCTGTGTTTTTCAATAATATTATTTGTATCTATTTTTTACATAAAAATTTGAGTTGATTGTCTTTAATACGTACAGTTAAAATCCCATATCTCCATTCTTGCTACTTTTCAATTTAAAAGGGATGTTGGTACCATTATTTATGTAATTCATTTGGAACTTGATCTCCAACTATATTTCCGACTCTGCAAGTCAGTTACCCCGGAGCTTTGTAAACGAGCAGAAGCCTTGTTGACTTTCATCATTAAATTATGTGCAAGCAAATATGCTATTTTTTAATAAAATTTTCATTCCAAAGTGAGGCTTTGCCTCCTTTACTAAGCTCAGTCTGGAGCAACTACACTTGTAGAGTGCACAGTCTATTTGCCTCTAGTACATCAACACCATAGTGTCTGCAAATTGCTTATTTACCCTCCCCAGACATATACAGTACCTTGAAAAAGTATTCATACCCCTTGAAATTTTCCACATTTTGTCATGTTACAACCAAGTAAATGTATTTTATTGGGATTTTTTGTGATAGATCAACACAAAGTGGCACATAATTATGAAGTGGAAGGAAAATAATACATGTTTTTCAACATTTTTTTTACAAATAATTATGTGAAAAAAATGGCATCACTGCAATTACAGTTGCAAGTCTTTTTGGGGTTGTCTCTACCAGCTTTGCACATCTAGAGAGTGACATTTTTCTTCTTTTCATTTCATTCATTTTCATTCTTCTTTGCTAATGCCTCAAGCTCTATCAGATTGGATGGAGAGCGTCTGTGAACAGCATTTTACAAGTCTTGCCACAGATTCTCAATTGGATTTAGGTCTGGACTTTGACTGGGCCGTTCTAACACACGAATATGCTTTGATCTAAACCATTGTAGCTCTGGCTGTATGTTTAGGGTCATTGTCCAGCTGGAAGGTGAACCCCCACCACAATCTCAAGTCTTTTAGAGTTTTTTTCTAAGATTGCCCTGTATTTGGCTGCATCCATCTTCAACTGACCAGCTTCTCTGCCCCTGCTGAAGAAAAGCATCCCCACAACATGACGCTGCCACCACCACATTTCATGGTGGGGATGGTACGTTCAGGGTGATGTGCAGTGCTAGTTTTCTGCCACACTTGCTTTTAGGCCAAAAAGTTCAGTTTTGATCTCATCTGACCAGAGCAACTTATTCCACTTATTCCACGTGTTTGCTGTGTCCCTCGCATGGCTTCTCGCAAACTGCAAACGAGACTTCTTGTGACTTTCTTTCTACAATGGCTTTATTCTTGGCACTCTTCCATAAAGGCCAGATTTGTGGAATGTATGACTATTAATTGTCCTGTGGACAGATTCCCCCACCTGAGCTGTGGATCTCTGTGTCAGTTTAGGTGGACGGCCATGTCTTGGTAGGTTTACAGTTGTGCCATTCTCTTTCCATTTTCGGATGGTGGATTGAACAACGCTCCGTGAGATGTTCAAAGCTTGGGGTATTTGTTTATAACCTAATCCTGCTTTAAATTTTTCCACAATTTTATCCCTGACCTGTCTGATATGTTAATTGGCCTTCATAAATCTGTTTGTTCTTTAAGGTTCTCTAACAAACCTCCGAGGGCTTAACAGAACAGCTGTATTTATACTGAGATTAAATTACACACATGTGGACTCTATTTACTAATTAAGTGACTTCTGAAGGCAGTTGGTTCCCCTAGATTTTAATTAGGGGTATCAGAGTAAAGGGGGTTGAATACAAATGCCCCCCACACTTTTCAGATATTTATTTGCAAAAAAAATTGAAAGCCATTTATCATTTTCCTTCCACTCCACAATTATGTGTCACTTTGTGTTGGTCTATTACATGAAATCCCAATAAAATACATTTACGTTTTTGGTTGTAACATGACAAAATGTGAAAAATTGCAAGGGGTATGAATACTTTTTCAAGGCACTGTATACTTACAAAGCCATGTTTCATACCCCCCCCCCCGAAGACTTTGTAGGGTTGCCACCTCATCCCTTTAAAACTGAACACATATTAATTAAACAGGTTCTGTGGCTGATTAAGGTGGTAATTAAACTCACGTGCCTTATCTGCATTATATTAGCCTTGGAACCTGTGTAATTCATATGTGTTCAGGTTTAAAGGGATGAGGTGTCAACCCTTACTTCCTGCCTGTCTAAGCATGTGTTGTAGCTTAGGCTGATGGACAATGTCTTGGCGCTCCTCATGTGACAATATCTAGGACTTGTGATTGGTATACCTGGGAAATTGCCAGATCTTGCCCAGCAATGCTGGCTTTTCAGTGTTTATGGCTCATTTCCGGCTTGTTAAATATATTTCACATACTGACAATGTACAGGTCAGAAGGGTTGGTGATGGTTGTTTTGGCACCACCCACATGACAGTGTTCAGGACTGGTGATTGCATAGCTCCTAACTGTCCCTGATTTTGAGGGACTGTCCCTGATTTGGAACAAGGGCCCTCAATTTGGTCTATATAGTTTTATATAAAATGCACTTTTTATCTTTCAAAAAGTGTTTCCCAGTGCTAAACCTTTCATTCAATTTCTAAATGGCTGCATTAGTAATTTTCAAAAGCCAATATAAAGGAATAGTAGTGGTAAAAAGGGCACTTATGGGTTTAACCAATATTTTTTTTACAATTCTCCTTTAAGGGGGGCGTGGCAGGGGGTGCCCTATGTCTACAAACTTTTGCTGATAGGTGTCCCTCGATCCCATCTCAAAAAGTTTGTATGTGATTGGCATACCTAGACTGGTGATTGGCATACCTGGAACTTGCCAGATCATGCCCAGAAATACCAGGTTTTCACAAGGTTTACAGGCTCATCTCTGGCCTTGCACAAATATTTCACATCCTGAATAAATACCAGGCAACACTCCAGACAGCTAACTTTTCAAGTTTCATATATTTATAAAAGGAATAAAACAGTAAATTGTGGTACATACTCAAGATCTCCCCACAGTTCCTCTATAGAGTTCTAGACAAAGCAAACTCTCAGTTACAAGCATCATTTATTTAAATTCATTAGAACAGGGAGGAGATGCAGGTTAAATTAACAAACATAAATACACATGTAGGAATAGCATAAAAAAAACTTTGGTTGGCATGCAGACTCTAGGGTTCAGGTGGTGGTGGTAATCACAACATCCACAGTAAAAAACCCTTTGCCAAGTGAAAGGGTGTGGTGGATTTCACTTGTGGTGGGGTTTTTACTCTCAAACTCTGTAATTCCCACTTCCACATGATCTTAAGTGTCTGCTTGCCAACTAAAGGTTTTTTCTGGTATCTATCCATGTGTATAGATGTTTGTTAATTGCTGTACTATTATTTATAACTCCTCCATGTTCTAATGAAAATGTATATGATGCTTGAAAATGTATATGATGCTGGGTAAATCTTGTGTATGTACAGTGCCTTGCGAAAGTATTCGGCCCCCTTGAACTTTTCAACCTTTTGCCACATTTCAGGCTTCAAACATAAAGATATAAGATTTTAATTTTTTGTGAAGAATCACCAACAAGTGGGACACAATTGTGAAGTGGAACGAAATCTATTGGATATTTTAAACTTTTTTAGCAAATAAAAAACTGAAAAGTGGTGCGTGCAAAATTATTCGGCCCCTTTACTTTCAGTGCAGCAAACTCACTCCAGAAGTTCAGCGAGGATCTCTGAATGATCCAATGTTGTCCTAAATGACTGATGGTGATAAATAGAATCCACCTCTGTGTAATCAAGTCTCTGTATAAATGCACCTGCTCTGTGATAGTCTCAGGGTTCTGTTGAAAGCGCAGAGAGCATCATGAAGACCAAGGAACACACCAGGCAGGTCTGTAATACTGTTGTGGAGAAGTTTAAAGCCGGATTTGGATACAAAAAGATTTCCCAAGCTTTAAACATCCCAAGGAGCACTGTGCAAGCGATCATTTTGAAATGGAAGGAGTATCAGACCACTGCAAATCTACCAAGACCTGGCCGTCCCTCTAAACTTTCAGCTCAGACAAGGAGAAGACTGATCAGAGATGCAGCCAAGAGGCCCGTGATCACTCTGGATGAACAGCTGAGAACTACAGCTGAGGTGGGAGAGTCTGTCCATAGGACAACAATCAGTCGTACACTGCACAAATCTGGCCTTTATGGAAGAGTGGCAAGAAGAAAGCCATTTCTCAAAGATATCCATAAAAAGTCTCATCTAAAGTTTGCCACAAGCCACCTGGGAGACACACCAAACATGTGGAAGAAGGTGCTCTGGTCAGATGAAACCAAAATCCAACTTTTTGCCCACAATGCAAAACGATATGTTTGGCGTAAAAGCAACACAGCTCATCACCCTCAACACACCATCCCCACTGTCAAACATGGTGGCGGCAGCATCATGGTTTGGGCCTGCTTTTCTTCAGCAGGGACAGGGAAGATGGTTAAAATTGAGGGGAAGATGGATGCAGCCAAATACAGGACCATTCTGGATGAAAACCTGTTGGAGTCTGCAAAAGACCTGAAACTGGGACGGAGATTTATCTTCCAACAAGACAATGATCCCAAACATACAGCAAAATCTACAAAGGAATGGTTCACAAATAAACGTATCCAGGTGTTAGAATGGCCAAGTCAAAGTCCAGACCTGAATCCAATCGAGAATCTGTGGAAAGAGCTGAAAACTGCTGTTCACAAACGCTCTCCATCCAACCTCACTGAGCTCGAGCTGTTTTGCAAGGAAGAATGGGCAAGAATTTCAGTCTCTCGATGTGCAAAACTGATAGAGACATACCCCAAGCGACTTGCAGCTGTAATCGCAGCAAAAGGTGGCTCTACAAAGTATTAACGCAAGGGGGGCGAATAATTTTGCACGCCCCACTTTTCATTTTTTTATTAGTTAAAAAAGTTTCAAAAATCCAATAGCTTTTGTTCCACTTGTTGGTGATTCTTCACAAAAAATAAAAATGTTATATCTTTATGTTTGAAGCCTGAAATGTGGCAAAAGGTTGAAAAGTTCAAGGGGGCCGAATACTTTCGCAAGGCACTGTATGACAATTTACGGTTTTATGTGATGCTTCCTTTCATAAATACACAGTGTTACCCCACCTAAGGGCCATTGGTTTGTGTCCCGGGTTCTCTTTCCCACCAGTGCAATGGCAGCCAAACACACAACAGCATTGCTTTGTAAATTGGATAGGATGAGGAGACACGTGAAACTGCAGAATGCTGAACAGTAATAACAGGACACCTTCCGCTCAGTGGCTACTTCTTAGAACAGTTCCCTCAATCAGTTACCCAGGGAAATGGACGGCATTGAGGCACCATAGACAATGCCCTAGGCCAGGCCTAAGTCTAATCAAAAATGCACCAAGGGGCTACCAGCAGCACTGTTACCCAGGTTCTGCTCTCAGGTCTGTACTCTACTCACAAATCCTTAAAGTGGAACTTTTCCAATAACAACTTGATACAAAATAATGTTCTTTAGCAAGGAACATACAGTATCTCACAAAAGTAAGTACACCCCTCAAATTTTTGTAAATGTTTTATTTTATCTTTTCATGTGACAACACTGAAGAAATTACACTTTGCTACAATGTAAAGTAGTGAGTGTACAACTTGTATAACAGTGTCAATTTGCTGTCCCCTCAAAATAACTCAACACACAGCCATCAAGAGTTACATTCCTTGGATGCCAGGATTGCTATCTGTCACATTTGCTTGTGTCCGCAACCACAGCAAATTCCAGGTAAAAGTGTTAGAAGTGGAGCAATCATTAAAGGGAACACCTGGGACTCTGGGAATGTGGGGGGACTCTGATGATCAGAGACAACCTTACGCAGAAAGGATACACTAAGGTATTCTGGGGGGGGGGGGGGGTATATAAGGGGGGAATCTTTATATCAGTGCCCCCTTACATTATTGTATTCACTCCCCCTTACATAAATGAACCCCCCCCCCTCAGACTGGCCTGGCGGTGCTGTCACTGACCCTCTCAGGTGCACCAGGGCTTAGTCAGTTGGCTCCAGCTTGGTGGCTCTGGTTTCCTATAGTCTCCTCTCTGCAGTCCACACAAGTCTGACTTCTCCCATGACACCCTAGTTACAAACCCATCTAGACAGCAATGTAATAAGCTTCTTTTAATACACATAGGCATGAACAAATGTAGTTAACCAGTATTTGCAAAAAACATTGTATTAGTGGGCGAACAAACAATGTTTACTATGAATCATTACTGTGCCCACGAACCTGAAACTTGCCATTTTAAACTATTCAACAGTAAAAAAAAGCACATGGAGCAGCACAAACTTAATAATAATAATAGGTATACACGTCAAAATACTTACTTTTTTGCAGCACTCTCTTGATTCTTTTGTACTGATCCTGCTCCCTCAATTTGAGGTCTGACCATCGTTTCCTCAGTTGATCCTTGGATCACCATACCCCAAAATTCTTCTGCAGACTTTTCACAACTTTAGCCATGATCTTGGCCTTTCTCACATTTGGGTTTTGGTAAGGTCCATGTTTCCGGTCATAGTCGGCCCTCTTCAGGATGTCCACCATCTCTACAAAGGACATATTAGAGGTCTTAAATCTCCTCCTGGATCGGGACGTTTGTGGCTCCGGTCTTTCATCATCATCCTCGTTGCTGCTCTCCTCTGCATGCACTTGCACTTTCTTCGCCATGTGATCTCCCACTGTGCCGAAAGAGAAGGGGAATAGACTAGAAAGAAGGTCAGGGGCGGGCAGAGTTTCACTCAGTGTATATAAAGCGTAACACGCGTGCGTAGTGCGTACGATCTGTGAGCGGAGGACGGCGTAGCATAAGCGCTGATCGTGATAACGAAGGTACAATTTTAACTTTGGGCATCAGTGGTCTATACTACTTCTAGATTGAGGCCTATATTGGGACAAGATTAGGAGAGTTTAGCCTGACATTAGGGTTTGTCTTGTGTTGTGTCTTGCAGAGAAAATAGATTGATTCAATGATCACGACTTCCTCCCCCAAATCATTGATATGTACAGAGAGCTGCCCTGTTTGTGGCAGGTGAACACCCCTTTTATACTAATAAAAGAAAGAGGCAGGCAGCGCTGGATCAATTGCTGAAATTGGTGAAGCCGCAGATTGCCATGGCAAACATCAACTATTTGAAGACCAAAATTGGTGGCCTGAGGAGCACATATAATAGGTGAGCACAAGAAGGTCCAAGATTCCATGAGATTAGGAGCAGCAGCAGATTACGTTTATGTCCCCAGGCTGTGGTACTATGACAGACTTTGGTTTTTGTCAGACCAGACTGAAATCAGGCCATCACTCTCAACCCTTCCTTCCACACTTCCTTCCACTCTTCCTTCCACCTCAGATGAGGCTTCAGAAGTGCCTGAGCTTGAGTCAGGTATAGCATTGTTTAACATATTTCTCAAAATTGTGTTTGATGAAAAATAAACAAAAAATATGTCCCATTTTCATACACAGGAAAGCCTCAGCCAGGAGGAGCCTGTGGAAAGTGGCAGCCAGGAGGTGGTGGGGAAAGTGACAGCCAGGAGGTGGTGGGGGAAAGTGACAGCCAGGAGGTGCCCAGACCCAGTAGCCTGACCGAATTCCAGGTTCCTCCCCTTCGCCTTCCAACAAAAAGTACCAGGAAGGGGAGGAACGTGCAGGAGTCAGCACGTTCTTTGATTCAGGAGGCTACTGCGGCCCTCAGAACCATCTTCAAGAGGCCTATGCCTGCATGGTACCCAGCAAAATGTAGGAAATGGAGGTGGGTCAACACCTCTTTTGTGAGGAAGTGATCTATCTTATCCTAAATAGGGGTTTGAGGGGCGCAATCACAAGCAAAACCCACCTGTGTGAGTTGGACCATCCTCCTCCTCCTCCTCCTCCTCCGCCTCCTGCCACAACTCCAGCATAGAGCCACAGCCCAGAAGCAAGCGTGGAAGGAAGCATGGAAGGAACACAAGAGAGTGATGCCCTGGGTTCAGTCTGGTCTGACAAAAGACGCCGGCTGTTGTAAGACCACAGCCTCAGGACATACATGTCATCTGCTGCTGCGGAGTCCAGGACTGTATTGTGCTCCCTTTTAAATGGACTCCTCAGGCTACCAATTTTGCCTGTCAAATAATTGATGTGTGCCCTGGGGTACAAAGGCTTCCCCAATTTCACCAGTTTATCCAGCGTTGCCTTCCTCTTTATTTTGTTATGACCCCTAATAAATGTCTATTTTATTTTCAAAAATTCTTGGCTATGTGTTTTAGTTCAAAAAGGACAGTTTGTCGGTGAGTAGGCAGATACATTTCAAAAAAACAATGTGAAATTAACAAGGGACACCAACACCAACCAATATCTTTGAGGTTAAAAAATACAAGATAATAATGGTGTTGTGGTAACACGACACACAAAACAAGAAAAAATATCATGGAGATCACTATAAAAAAAAAATCAAGAGATCTTAATAAAACAATTTAAAAAAGTCGATCACTCTAAAAACAAAACAAAAAAAAAAAAAAACATTATTCTGGAGATCTGTCAAAAAAAAAGAAGATTATTCAGGAGATCACGAGAAATAATAAAGAAATCAGTTTGTCAGAACTCTGTGTGAATATCAGCAGCAAAACAACTTCATTATTCTAGCATTATAAAGAAGAAGGGAATGCGCTGCATTAAAAGCTTAAAAACTTTGCAGCGTGAGGAATGTGCTATCTCCATTACGAACGTTAGTTTTAACAGACCGTACACACGTTCGGAATTTACGACAATGGACAGCTCTCACATTTTTTTGGTCGGAAATTCCAACAAAAAATGTCCAATAGAGCCTACACACAGTTGGAATTTCCAACAACAAGCTCACATCGAACATTTGTTGTCAGAAATTCTTATCGTCTGTACACGGCATAAGAGTGTGTGTCTGTGTGTGTGTGTGTATATTTATATATATTGGGACACCTGCCTTTGGTCAAACATTTCCATAGACACACTCCTAAACCTTGTGGACAGCCTTCCCAGAAGAGCTGAAGCTTTTATAACTGCAAATGGTGGGCCAACTCATTACGGACTAAGACTGGGATGCCATTAAAGTTGATATATATATATATATATATATATATATATATATATATATATAAACACACATACACACGCACAGATTGTGGGGAATGACATCTTGGCACTCCCCATGTGATCGGTTTCAGGATTGGTGATTGGGATACCTAGGAACTTGCTAAATCTACATGTGGTTTACTGGCTCATCACTCACATGTCACAAATATTTCACATTCAAACACTATACAAGTCAGAGAGTGTCAGAAACCATGAAATCAGAGCGAGACAGAAGTACAGTTAAATCACGCATAGAACAAACCTAGTTAAAAGATAGCCAAAGTTCAAGAACCGTAATGGATAGTCAGACAAGCCAAACTTCAGGGAGTCGGAGATGAGCGTAGTAAAACAGCAAGCAGGATCTGGAGCCAGAATGTATGTCAGTCAAGCAAGTCTTTTAACAGGAATGCAGGAGATAGTCTCTGTGATGTTGACTAAGGCGAAGGCAGAGATCAACTGGGCTGGGCGGCTTAAGTAGGCAGGACTGACGAGAAGGATTTCATCAACAGCTGAGTAACTGTGGAGAGATAGGAGCTGGCAATTATCCGACAGCTGAGCGGTCAGCTCTGAACAGGAAGGGCTGAGCCCAGCCCTGACAAAAAGGGGCAGTGAGGATTGTGATGGCAGGGATTCTCCCTTTAGGACAGCTGATCAATGTCACTACGAGTTTCTGGACCTTTGTATTCTTTTTTCATTGTGCAATAAATAGTTTCCCTGATATAAGCAGCTTGGTCCGCCCGTGACTTCTTTTTGAGGGGGTCCTTCTTCCCCCTGTATTGTTATTTGGACCTGGATCTGAACCTGCTACCTCTGTTGTGTCTGGGAGCATCTGTCTTGCTGAGCTGCCTGAGATGTTAGACAGTTCCCTAGACAATTCTTTGGACAATCTTGCCTTGAACCTTGTTTCTGGTCAACCTTGAACTCTGTTCCTCCCATGCACTTCCTATTTAAGCCATGCCTCTGCACTTGTTTACCAAATTATGGTTCTCTCTCCAACCAATATCATGCTCTTGTCACTCCTACTTACTGACTATGCTTTTGCTTGATCCCTACCTGCTATATGTGTTACTGAACACCCTACTGGATCACCCTAAGTGATCTTGAGGACTGCAACCTGATACTAAAATGCAGAAAAGCCCATCTCCACCATCGGGCCTTTGGTAGAATACCGGTTAGTACTTAGACCCCAAACCTTGGTTGAGCCTGCCTCATCAGCGAGGGTGACCTGCTTGTATACTTAGCCTGCTGGTTGGTGGGAACCTCTCTACTGTTATAGCTACTGGTTTCTGAGCCTGAATCCTAACTGTGACACAGAGACACATTCTAGCATTCACCATGCTGTCCAAGAGCCAGAGAGAGGCAACCACAAGTGAGTGCAGCTGAAAACAAAGAGGGATGGAACAGTGCTGCATTTTCACCTTCATTGGCCCCTATTGAACCATACCACTTTCTTCCTATTCCAGCCACCACCCTCCCATCCACCAGAAATGTCCAGCTGGGCATTTAAAAAAGATTCCAGGAAAGGTGACTGGTGGCTTAGGACTGGGCGGAGCATTGCCACATAGTGGAAGTCAAATGCTCCCCTATACCTATAACCCCTGCTAATAGAGCAGGGGTTCTGCCAGTGTGGGTAGAGGCGGGAACGTGACTAGAGTGAGCTATGTGCATTATTTGTACTTGGGTAAAGGACTGGTTAAAAGACAAAAGGAACATACTGAGAATATTAGTCGTGGTGTACCACAGATCGGTGTTGGGACCAATTCTCTTCAATATACTCATTAATGATCTGGGGATGAAAGAGATTCTAATGTTACAATTTTTGCTGATGACACAAATTATGCAGAATTATTAAAGCTCAGCAGAATAGTGACATATTACAGAGAGAGCTTGATAAAAATGGCAACATAGTTAACTGGCAAATTAAATTTAATGCTGAAATATGTAACATTATGCATCTAGGTCGTATCAATAACATTTCTCCCTATATGCTGAATATAATACAATGGAGAGTTGGAGAAGTATAGAGGTAAAAGTACCACATGTGAATACAGGTTTATGTGATTATTGATTGAAGCTAAAGTTTGATTAGCTTATATTCAGCCTTCCCTGATTCAGTATGCAGGGGTGTAACTATAGGGGGTGCAGCAGTTGCGACCGCAACCGGGCCCTGTGATGCAGGGGGCCCATTCAGCCCCCTCTACATATGGCTGGCAGCAGCATAGGCAGCTAGGGGTACCAGTGCACCATGGAGGGTGACTACCAGAGCTCCATGCTCGACTATCGCACTGGCTGCTCTTTAGTTGTGCATTACCTGCATGACCTGTGTCCTCAGCCGGCTCCTCAGAGTACCCCTCTCCTGCTCCATGCATTGTTGCTCAGTCCGATGTCTGTTCTCCCCAGCCAGAGTCCCGCCCCCCCCCCCCCAGTCCGGCCCACACTGCACTGCATACTTCTCCCGGGTAAACAAACTTTAAGCACACAGATGCAGTGCAGCCCTATGAGAGTCGGCTCCCTGGAGGACACTGCAGGCTTGTCTGCCAGCCCCCCTCCTCCCCCGTCATACACAGATGATGAAAGGTTTTTCTGGGAGATATGCTGATCACCCGTCCAGCACACTGGATGGAGCCCAAGCCAACATGGATGAGTGCGCGGCCTACAGCTTGGTCATGGTGAGTGAGAGGACCCCATCCTCCACACACCATTACATACCCCCTCCATCTCCCCCTGGGCACAGGGACCCCTTCTCACGAGGGGACAGGGACCCCTTCTCACCTGGGGGCAGTAACTTCATCTGCCCTGGAGAAAAGGACCTCATCTCTTCTGGGGACGGGGACCCCATCCTGCCTAGGGACAGTTCCCCAATGGGGCACCTAAAAATAAAAAAATACTGATACCAGTGGTGGAACTACAGGGCTCACAAAGGTCATACCTGTGACCACGCCCTAGAGTTCCATCGCCGGACTCGGAGGGAAGGGCCCTGGCTGGGGTTCAGGGGGGCCCTTCATGGTTTCTTTCATCGGGGCCCTGAAGGTTCTAGTTACGCCACTGTCAGTATGCTAATGAGATTTATATATTTTTTTTTATCTCAAAGCTCTATTGAGAACACAACTAGAAAAATAAACCAAAAACCATAAACCAAAAACAATAAATCAATACAGAAATGTTTTTACAACTTTACCATAATCCAACATTACCCAAACACCGCACGTCAGCAATACAGTTTCCCCCCCAAGGAGGTGACAAAGGAACTAGAGAACAGGAGGTCTTGTGAGGATTGAAGAGAACAATTTGGTTGGTATTTTGAGAGTAGGCTAGTGATACAGCAGGGGGCAGAGTTGTAGATGGCATTGTAAGTTCTTTATATTTTGAATTTAATTGCAGCCAATGGAGTGATTGGCAGAGTCTTTTATTGAATTGATATAGGAAAACCAATAGACTTCACGTGTTCAGACACCCCCCCATTCAAATAGGGCTTGCTTGACCTAGGAAATGTCTGGACTCAGTGGAGCTCCACACTGCACAAACTGCTGGTGTTAGAATCCAATTTTTCAGTTCTGTGGGGGTTTTCATGTACAGGTCATGGTATATCTAGGAGTAGTCAGTCATTCACATTGAACTGGACTTATTCTGTAATGTTGACAATGTTTTATAGCTTCTCCAGGCCACTTCTTCAGTTATTATGAGTCTCAGGAAGACCCCCTGACATTTATATCCACACAGGTATCACTGACACCTTAATCACCATGGAATGTTTTATGGCAGATGTTGGTTACCCAAGACTAGGATGGGAGGTGTGAAAGTTGTGGAATCACACTTTTCTAGTTGCAGTATCGCATTCTTGGTGTCAGAAGGTCAGCATGGGTGTTAATCTTTTGATTTACATTGTTGAAGGTTTATATTGTCAAGTTAGAGATGTAAAAACATCATTATATGTTGAAGACAGGTGGGGTTGATTTACTAAAACTGGAGAGTGCAAAATCTGGTGCAGCTGTACATGGTAACCAATCCATTTCCAACTTCAACCTTTTCAATTAATTCTATGCACAGCTGCACCAGATTTTGCATTCTCTAGTGTTAGTAAATCAACCCCATGGTGTTAAAGGCCTCCATCCCTGTTCATGGATGGTTGTTCCAGTTTCATACCTCACCATGAACTGCTTGTCCTCTCTGTCCAAAATGTCTACCCCACTGTCCTTGAAATAATGTCCCTTTTCCTCAAGATGAAGTTCTGACCTGTAGGATTTGCCCTCCTATGTTGCGTTGACTCATTAATTGAGAGTTTGGTTTATCTCCCCAATGAACAGGTCTTTGTATTCCTCACTACACTAAACTACAAATGTCACATTACTTTCTCATGTGTTGCAGTGAATTTATATATTTTGAACCTCCGCACACAACCTCAAAGCTCCACTTGTGCAGCAGCTAGACATTGAAGCCCCCCTGGCCTGCTGCTAAATATATGCGTTACACTTGTAAGAAGAGGTTAATATGCTATTGGGACCAGTAGGCAGACTGGAGAGATTAATGGGGTGGGGTGAAGATCTCAGTTTGATTCACTTGTGTTTTTTATTTTAGTTATCTTTGTGGTATGTCTAGAGGAACAATATTAAAGAAGCAATGGTAAGTATTGCAAGTTTTCTCATACTTTTATGTCATAGTTTTCATTCTACGGGTCAGCTGTAATAGAGAAGAAATAAGGTAAAGATTCGCTCTTTGCTGCTCTGCTTTAGTGAAAATGAATATGAAAGTTTTGGGCAAGACTTAGAAGTTGGTAAAACTTGGCACACAAGCGATGACTTCTGTGTGAACAGTGAAGGCATCTCCTCAGCCTATGCAATGCCGGCCAGGCACACAAGTGACCTCCTCCCCAATTAGGGCCTCTACAACACCATCTGTCTGGAGCTCTAATTAGACGTTAATCATCTGAAGAATCTTCTTTCTGGGGCCCGTGCCACCTGGCACCTGCTGGCATACCGGGACGTGACAGAGAAAGGTTAGAGAAAACAAATATGGCTTGAATTGTCCCCAGAACTCAGACGATAATGTCAGGCCCACAGCTCTGTCTGCTGTATAGTACGACCATCAAATTCGCTCAGCACCCTGCAACTGCTCAATGTCTGTTGATGATTTCTAAGCCCTTGTACACGCGGTCGGAGATTCCGACAACCAAATCCGACAAGTAATTCCGACGGATTAATTCCGGAAGAGGTCCGGAAGTGATGTTGCATACACACGGTCGGACTAAGTTGTCGGAAAATCCGATTGTACATAACGTGATGACGTTATTTCATTACGACGGGACTACGTTCAGGCTAGTAGCCAATAGCTTTGGTCTAGGAATTTGATCTGAGCATGCGAGGCACTTTGTCCGTCGGAGTAGGCTACACATGATCGGCGTATGTCCGATAGGAGCATTTTGTCGGAAAATTTTACCGGCAAGTTGGAAAACTTGGTCCGTCGGATATTCCGACGGAAACAGTCCGATGCAGACCACACACAGTCGGAATATCCGACAAAGCGTTCCGATAGGAAACATTCCATCAGAATCTCCGACGGCAAGGGCTACAAGGGCTAAGGGGGTCTCTGATTAAAAGATACAAAATGGGTGCCATTTTTTTAAAGCCTCAGAAATTTTTCGTTAAAGTAGATGTAAACCCAATCTTTAAAATCTCATCAAAAGTTGAACATGTTAATGTGATTTTAAAAGTCATCTTCAATCTTTGCAAATCAATAGCTTTCCTTAAAATAATCCTTAATGATCCTGCCATTAAGATCCTTGATCAGGTTCTTCATGGCAGGACTATTGATGACCTTGGTTTCTGCCAAATCCGGAAGTCACTTCTTATTCCTGAGCCAATGAACTGTGACAGGGACATTCCCCCGACCCACAGGTGCACCTACACAAAGGAACAGGGATGCTTGTAACATCATTAACCTAATATACCCACATGAATAAATTAGGTCTATAACATTAACCATGTGGCCATATTAGGTTAATGATGCCATCAGCATGTCTGCCCCTTTGTGCATGTGCAACTGCGGAGCAGGGAATTCCCCACCCACTGTTTATTGGCCTAGCACTGACAGATGACTTCTGGGATTGGACCAAACCTGGATCTGAACCCAAGCTCAACCCTAGTGACAATGCTCTGTCGATGTCTCTGAATTGTGTTCCTGCATTTTTACCCTGTCACATGGGATTCTGATGGAGACTACAAGTGGGCATTTCAATGCATATTAAAGTGGTTGTAAACCTCAGACATAAAATGTGAGCAAAGCATATCCCTTTATACTGGGTACTTGCCTCAATTAAGAGCACTTAGTGTAATTTTTGTCTGCTCCTTTTATCCTCTGCTATCAGCTTGAATCACTTCTGACAAGTTTTCCTGACACCAAGAGCAAAATGGTGACAGGAGAGGGACCTCAAGCTGATTGACAGAATCAGCTCTGTTCCTGTGTGCTGTTTAATGGGGGTGTGTCCTCTCCCTTCAATCAGCTCTCAGAGCTATCCTCACTGAGCTCTGCAGAGTGTAACTTCAGCTCTCTGCCCCCCTTTTCTGAACTCTCAGACAAGCTTTATAAATTCTGCACTTTGAACTGGTGTAGATAAGAGAAGATGCAGATAAACAGGTACAACTTATGTAGGAGGATTTGTTTAATCTCTGTATATCGCCTGAGGATAGTCACTTCACTGAGTATATGTAAGGGTTTACAACACTTTAAGCAGGCATGGTCCACTATTGTCACCATAGGAGAAAGAGAATGAAAAAAACGCAATGTAGCTACTGGTCCAGTGCGTGCTGACAGAAAAGTTGCTCATACATTCAGCAATTTCATGGAACAATCGGAATTTTGGATTCTTTTTGAAAAAAATATATAAACCTTTTTTTTTCATTAGAATTTTCAATAAACTTTTATTAAACCACCACTAATTTCTTCCCCCTCTCCTCCCCTTGGTACAGTCTATTGGCTAAACAAAAAATGCCTGAAGCTGTAAAACGCTTATAATATGCTTCTGAAATTCTTTAAAAACACTTGTAAAAAAGCTGCAAAAACACTTTAAAAAATGCCTGAAAAACGCCAGTAAATCGCTATGCTCAGGTCTGATTGGAGCCCCCTCCCGACCTTGCTATTTCCCTATTAAGTAATCAGACAGAGGGACATTGCTCCAAATCAGGGACAGTCCCTCGAAATCAGGGACAGTTGGGAGCTATGTATTAGGTGTACCTGCTTTGCTGACCCTGGTGGAAAGCATCTGAAAGGTATACTTCTTGGGGACACTGCTGAAGATGGGCCATGGAATCTATCTGGGTTGCACCAGTTGAGTTAAACCAGAAACATAGTGGCAGCTGGGGCACTGGCATTCCTCCAAAATGGCAGATACATTTACCCTAACTTCATACTTACCAACATTTCAGTCCCGAACCCGGGAGTATTGTATAACCCCACCCACAGTCCACCCAATGACAAGATGGTCCTGCCTAGACCTCACCCACATCCTTCTTCAAAGCTGCCCAGTTATTTAGCTGTACCATGTAAGTAGGTAAATATCCGCGCTCAGTTAAACTTAAACAACTAACAGCAGCTGAACACCATAACCCAGATACTGGGCACAGAAATGAAAAAATAAAGTGCAGCGCTTGTTCAATAAATAATGATCAAATAATCACACAAAATTAAACGTGCAAAAATGGTGACAATCCAAAACCAAAATAAAGTGGCATTCAAACAAAATCAATATTAACATATAAATGTGCAATAAAAAATGAATAAAAATAAATTCATATGCGAGTCCATAAATCATAAATAAATGTCCATAGAAATATCAAAAAAATCCAACAGATAGTGTGACTTGATTGAATAAAAATAATAATAATATGCTTCACCACGTGGGCCCTTCACCTTTAATCACCACTAATAAGATGGGGGCTTACCAGATCATCAGCGACCCCCTGTTTAAGGGAGGTCAGTCAGCGCGTATAATGTCACAAATTCCGGCTCCAGACGGACAGATGTGAAGAAACGGGTGTCTCCTATCTGCAGACTCCGCAGCTCAGGTGATCAGTCACCGCAAACTTCCCAAACATTTGCCAGCGTGAAGGCTCATGAGAAATAAAAAGTACTCCGAATCGTGTGATATGTTTTAACGCCAACATTTTTTTCTTTTTCTTTTTTCTTTATTGCATAAAGTCAGATGCTGTAAAAAGAACTCCATTGAGTCTCCAATGTATAGATAGCGTTTAAAATACAAATAGCGTTGAACATGCACATGCGCAGGACGTGTGGGCATGGCTACCCGATGATCGTTTCGTCACAGGTCTGACGTCATCAGGGGTATTTAGCTGTACCACCCACTCCAGAGTGACCCACCCAAACCCCACTTATTATTATAAATGAAAAATCAATCAGCGCAAAAAACTTAACACATAACAGCAGCTGAACACTAAGGACCAAAATATAAAATCCCTATATTGAAATAAATAAAAACAGTCCAGCGCATAAACTAACAACAACATAAACAGAGACAACAAATAAAAAGTCCATAAGAGAGCACCAACAAGTGTCCATACAGGCAGGCAGGGTGAAACGTTCAAATAAGTGATATCCTCCACCAGTTGTAAATACTAGTAGCTCACCTCACTGAATGGACCCCTGAAAAACAGTTGGGTCAAACAAGCAGCCCCTTTATATGGGTGCATGTACTGGTCCGCTCGATGCATGTGTTACTGGAGATGTACTTGTTAACAACACAGGTCTCATGCATCCAGATAATAGACTCCAAAGTGATCCATCATGCGCGTACATGCAATGGTAATAATAGTACAAAAAGTGCTCTCTGTATATTAAAATAGGGGCATGTTTATTTCAAAAATATTGCACTTACAAGAGTATGCACTGTCCCTCAGTGCTAAGGATAAACAGCGTAATGACAATAGTCACGAGGATGAACGGAAGACACGGATGACGTCACATGGGTCACGTGGTTTCGTACGCGCTGCGTCCCAGGGGGGCGGGACTTCATCAGTGGTGAGTCAGATGAGAAAATACCTTGTTGATGTCAGAGGTCAGATGGGAATGCACAGACTGGTTTGAGATGATAGAAAGGCAACAGTAACTCAAATAACCACTCGTAACATCCAAGGTATGCAGAATACCATTTCTGAATACACAACACATTCAACCTTGAAGCAGATGGGCTACAGCAGCAGAAGACCACACCGGTTGCCATGCTTGTCAGCTAAGAACAGGAAACTGAGGCTACAATTCACACAGGCTCACCAAAATTGGACAATAGAAGACTGGAAAAACATTGCCTGGTCTGATGAGTCTTGATTTCAGCTGTGAGATTCAGATGGTAGGGCTAGAATTTGGCGTAAACATGAAAGCATGGATCCATCCTGCCTGTATCAAAGTTTCAGGCTGGTGGTGGGGGTGTGATGGTTTAGGGGATATCTACTTGGCACACTTTGGGTCCTTTAGTACCAATTGAGCATTGTTTAAACCCCACGGCCTACCTGAGTATTGTTGCTGACCATGTCCATCCCTTTATGAATAGATGGACCACAGGAGCCTATGGGGGGTGCCAACGCTCCCTCCATCATTGTCGTGTGTTCTCTCCCCAGCTTGAAAACAGGCTAGTATAGACATCTTTCTTACATCAGTTAGTCAGTATAGGTGTTAGGGGAGCATTTATAAGACTAGTTAGGTGGTAGCCTGGAATACTAAATTAGGCCCCAGTTACGCCTGAGCATATCAGAAACTAGTGCTTCTACCCACATTTGTGATACGTGCCAAAAATGTGCTAAAATTAGCAACATGCACTTGGGTATCATTAATATTAATGGCACCCCAAAAGTGCCAAGAATGGGTGTTTTGTTGCACAATATATCGCATACTCACATGCAATTCAAAACAGCGCCAAAGTAGCCTCCAAAAAATGGTATAGGAGCTACTTTGGCATGTTTTTAAACAGATTTAATTCATCCACCACATGTTGCCAAACATATGTGCAATTCCAGGTATGACAATTTTTGCATAGTTATATTGGTCCAGCTTGGATGTAGGTATGTAATATACTTGTGGGATCCGCATGGAAGATGAAAATCTCTGTAGTAGGCACTACTATTTTAGTGATCTCCTTTAACCTTCAGGTCCAATACCAAGTGGCTGCCCTGCTGCTTATTGCACACAGAACAGGGCCGGCCCTACCATGGGTCCCAGTGGGTCCATTGGACCCAGGCAGCACTTTGAGAGGGTCAGCAAACTGAACCATGGCCACCTCTCCTTCTCTTCTATTTACCCAGCAAATTGAGGACCAAGATTTTTTTCCAGCAGTTTTGTGTGTCATGATGACAACTGTCCCCTGGGCCCCTCCAACTGCCCCTGTACTGCACTAGCCTGTCCATATACTACCCTAGCCTGTCTATATACTACCCCAGCCTGCCTCTATACTACGCTAGCCTGCCCCTATACTGCCCTAGCCTGTCTATATACCACCCCAGCCTGCCCTTATACTGCACTAGTCTGTCCATATACTACCCTAGCCTGTCTATATACTACCCTAGCCTGCCCCTATACTGCCCTAACCTGCCCCTTTGAATTTAACATAATGGTATGTTGTATAAAACATTTTTTGGGGGGGGGGCAGCATTTCATTCTGGATCCAGGCAGCACAATGTCTTGGGCCAGCCCTGACACAGGAGGTCTCATGTTCAGCATAGACGCCATTTTGAGAACACCTTGCCTTTTCCTCTGACATTATGAAGCACTAGCCTGAACTTGGGGTTTCCCAAGTTTTGCTGCTATCTTGCTCAGTGCTGGGCAGAGCAGAGGAAGAAAAGGAGCCCATCATGGACACCATGCCGCCGGAAGGGTTGGAGCTGCAGTGGTTGGCCATTATGCACTGTATAGGACTGACCTGTCATACTGACAGCTCAGTCCTGCAGATTACATTGGGAGATCATAATTCTCTCTGTGTAATCAAGGGCACCCCGTTGGCACTGGCAGTGTGACAGCCACCCACTCTGTGAACAGAGCACATTGCCTGTCTGTCACAGAGCTCTGTTGATAACCCAGGGAGATTTAATGTAGCCACCACATCTGAACAAACATTAGTAGAAAAATGTAAGTATTGTTCGAAAGCACTTCAAAATTGCTTTTGTTTTTAACATTAGATTTTCAAATGAATGGAGTTTCCCAAATGAAAACCACATTCACTGTTAGAAATTTGTTCATTTAACAAAAAAAAAATACCATCCCGCTTCTTTGAATTTTCTTGTTACAGAGGCCAAAAATGAATGTTAATTTGACCCCATAAACAATTAGAAAAAAAAAAAAAATGTTCTCCAAATGAAAAATTGCAAACAAAATTCCTGTAGTGTATGGCTAGCTGTAGGATTGGTGAACTGCAATATATTATATATATATTTTTTATTTAGGGTTTAAATGCATTATAATTATTTTCATTAAAGGATAAGTTCACCTTTGGGAACATGTTACATGTTCCACCCATTTATAGAGTGGAACATGTAACATGTTTCCACTGCTGCGACCCGCCGCCTATAGTGACAGCAAACCGAGGATCTTCTCTCCGGTCATAATTTTAAAAAAACACGGCCGTAGAGGGGTTCTGTCCACCTGGCCGCCTCATTCATTCATTCAGAGTTCTGTGAATGTGAGAACCACAAGTACTGAAAGTCTTTGTGGCTGTTGGCTTGTCATTCTCAAAGAACTACCCGGGCGCTATAGAGTACGTTAGGTAGTTTATTGTTTCTTCCTGTGAGTGTGTAACTGCCTACCCGTATGAGGTCCGAGCAGACAGCTTACACTGACAGTCTGCAGGAGTACTGCATTACACCCATGATCCTCTGATCGTGGGTGCAATGCTTTGCAGGCTCCAAAAAATAAAAAATAAATGCACTTTTTTTTTACCTGCGACAATATGTGCATTTATTATTATTTTTTTTTAGAAAGGTGGATTGATTCTTTGATTCCTTAATTCACATAATTTATTTTACCATTTGTATATAAACATTTTACATTTTTTTTGTTGTTAAAGTGCAGCTCCACGCAAAAGGGGAAGCTCCACTTGGAAACAATAGAAGAATGGCGGCACATCCGGAAGTAAAATCAAAAGAATGCTCAGTGAGCACCTTTTTTGCATTGATGTTTGTCATGTTCGCTTGATTTTATGGACTTTCAATAAATTCTTTTGACTTTACTTCTGGATATGCCGCCATTCTTCTTTGTTTCCATTGTATTTCTCTGGCTGCGGACCAGACAGGCACCCGGATCTCTTCAGCAGATCATCAGATCCTCACAGGTGGCTTTGAGCGGTGTGTTCCTAGCTCTTTCTCTCATGGGAAGCTCCACTTGTCTGCCCCCCCCCCCCCGCTGTCTTATTTAGCACCTTTTTTGGGAGGGGGGGGGAGTGGATACCTGGTTTTGAGAGGTACCTGCTCCCACTTCCTGTTGAGTTCGCTGCAGCAAACTCAGCTGGAAGTTGGGCCCCCCCCTCCTCCTTCTCCTGCAGCCTGCCCAATCAGAGAGCACAGCAAGCTTCACGCATGCGCAGTTGGGAACCAGCTGTGAAGCCACAGGGGTTCACTGCTGGTTTCCCTTAGTGGAGATGGTGGTAGAAGCACCCAATAGCCAATTAAAAAATCAGCTTGGGTAAAGACACAGCTGGATTCCTGGACAGGTAAGTGTCCTAATATTATAAGTCAGCAGCTACAGTAATTTTTTTCTGGAGCTCCTCTTTATAATTTGTAATGCCAAATTAAAGCAGTCAGGAGGGAGCGCATTTTGGCATCCTTACCTTGGGCACCTGAGCACCTTGTCCCGGCACTGGTCGCACTGATAATGGATTTTCGGTCTGCACTGTCTGGAAGGGGTTACACTTTTCTTATCAATTCAAATAAACACTTGATGGGAGCCTCTGACAGGAACATGGGGATGGGGAGGTTTATTCGAGTGGTAATCTGTCAGGAATGGCACGGGCTTATGATTCACAATTTCTCCCCTCTGTTTCCCCAGACCGGAGTGTCTGCACGCACAATGCTCTCATCACCATAACCTCTCCCAGCCCCCCCCCCCCCCACACACCAATTCCATTACTTACTTTTAACGCAGCCATGGAAATAAAATATGCTCACTAATGAGACAAAGGCATTTTCCATTTTCTTCCTCTCTTGTTTTTCTCAAACTTTTCTGCATCAGTATAACAAAAAAAATTCTCAGCGAGAACCTTGCAGAGGCCAATTTACAGAAACCAGATCTGCACCCCGAGGCCACTTTTTTACACGGACCTGCAGCCTACCCAGTACTCATACACTATATTGTCAATAGTATTGGGACACCTGCCTTTACACACACATGAACTTTAATGACATCCCAGTCTTAGTCCATAGGGTTCAATATATAGTTGGCCCACTCTTTGCAGGTATAACAGCTTCAACTCTTCTGGGAAGGCTGTCCACAAGGTTTAGGAGTGTGTCTATGGGAATGTTTGACCATTTTTCCAGAAGCGCATTTGTGAGGTCAGGCATTGATGTGGATGAGAAGGCCTAGCTCACAGTCTCCGCTCTAATTCATCCCAAAAGTGTTCTATCGGGTTATCTAGTCATTAAAGTTGCTGACAGGTTCACTGAATTAGCATCACCAAATGTCCAATTATACCCAATTATATACGCATTCTCCACTCAAATTCATCCCAAAGGTGTTCTATTGGGTTGAGGTCAGGACTCTTTATGGACCTTGCTTTATGCACTGCTGTTCAGTCATGTTGGAACAGGAAGGGGCCATCCCTAAATTGTTCCCACAAAGTTGGGATCATGAAATTATCCAAAATGTCTTGGTATGCTGACGCCTTAAGAGTTCCCTTCACTGGAACTAAGGGGCCAAGCCCAACCCCTGAAAAACAACCCTGCACTATAATCCCCCCTCCACCAAATGATTTGGCATCCCAATACTATTGACAATATAGTGTATATGGTGTGCAAGAGTAGTAACAATATCTGAGTATAACTGGACATTTTGTGATGCTAATATAGTGAACCTTTCAGTAACTTTAATGAATAAATAAATTCCTCACACATCTCACAATACACCAACAAAATAACTTTTAGAAAAGTTCCATATTTTATCCTTGAGCTCCAGTCAGTGACTTTGCCTAGGCTGAGATGATGTTGAGATGATATCATAGGCATGCTGAAGCATTTCCTCAGTCTCCTCTCCCCCAGTGATCAGACTTCAACATTGTACCTTTGTAGCAAGTCACACAAAGGTTGGACTTGATGGACTTGTGTCTTTTTTCAACCTCGCCTACTATATGTAACAAGGTGAGAAGCTGTAGCAGGGGATGACCTGTGTCAGACATTTGTGGACACAGCCAAGAACTGCGCAGGTAGCTGGATTTGACTCTGGGCCAGCATCTGAGTCCAAGAAGTAGTTGTTGACCCTCGATGATCCCTAAACAAATATGGCACTGTGCTTCTGGAGATAAAAGCAGGTGAAGGCATTGCCAGGTAGAGTACTGTGATCTCTGTAAGAGGTGATAAATACATGAAAGTTAGTGAGCATGCTGCACTTATCATGAAGTAATATATCTGATGCTAGGTCCATGTTGAAAGAGAACTATATTTTTAGGACTGGCAGTGTGCTGAGGCAGCAGTAAACACTCACAGTCGGGTTGCAGAGAACAGAATCTGTGTTTATGTTAAAGTTCAGCAATTCACAAAAAGCCCGGCATGAAGGCATCCAACTGGGTACACTCACAGAATGCAACAGCGAGGTGTAGCAGAGCAGGCGGGATGTACCGACAGCATCTGTGTTGAGGGGCAGAATGCGGCCTGGCTTGTCTGTACCAACACGCAAAATGCCTGCCAAGCCTGGGAGCCTGGGCTTTAAATAGGCTCTGCCTGACCCAAGATGGCTGCTACACTCACATGGGGTGGCAGCTATCCAATCAGATAGCTTCCCTAGTTACCCAGGAAACCATAGAAGAACCAGGTTTCACTCGAATTCCCCTCCAACTGCAATGCCACTGCGGTCAAGCACCACCTACAGTGGAGAAAATAGACTGCACCTGCCTACACACATCACTGTAGTTCCATAGTTAACAAGGATGAAAAGTAGTAGACAAGACAGACTACTTAGGGAAAAAAATCCAACAAGACCTGTGAGATCAGTTCCTTGGAAAAAAATATTGCTCTATTAGATTATATTTTTGTCTGACACTAGGTCTAATTTAATAGATGCCTAAACTCCCCGCACCATTATACCATCAAAATTATCATCCTCCACTATTGACACCATACTGAATCCATTAATTATTGCTGTGTACACCAAATTCTGACCGTCCATCTCCATTTCACACAGATATTGAGAGTTACTATCTTCAGTCATTCAGTTTAGGTGACTCGGGAATCCCTATAGTCTCAATGAAGCTGGGTGTGGACTTGGACCTTCTACTGCTGTAGTCCATTCCTTCCAGGGTTCCCTTCTTTGTAGCACAACTAAAAAAAAGTTGTTATGGGGCATCTGTGGGCTTCCTGTGAGCTTGGACAAGTCCGCCCATTCTCCTCTGATCTCTCCCTAAAGTACTGCTGCTTAATGAGTGGTGTTTGTTTTTCCCTCTTATATTTGTCAACTCCAGTGACTATATACTGTATAGTGCTTGATAATTCCAGTATGTCAGCTGCAGATGCAACTACCATGTCAACCACCAATGATCATCCAATGTTCAGCATTGCTTTGAAGACCAGCTTGCAATCAGTGTTTCAATTCATTCCAAATTTATTCAATAGAGTTGAGATTGTGGCTCTTTATATGCGACTTGAGTTCCTCTACACCAAATGGGTCAAACCTTAGCCAGTCTCCACTCTTCTGAGACGGCTTTCTACAAGATTATGGAGTGTGTCTTGGAATTTACCATGTCCACCACCACTGTTTGTTTCATGTTCAGAGTTGCTTTGCAAAGCTGGCTTGCAATCGATTTTACAAATTCATTCCTAAATTATTCAGATTCATCTCTAAATTGAGGTCAGGGCTCTGTGCAGGCCACTTGATTTCCTCCACACCAAATGGGTAAAACAATGTATTTTTGGTGCTAGTTGTTCTAGGCTCCACTCTTCTGGGAAGGTTTTCAATACGATTATGGAGTTTTTCCTGGCTTGCAACTGGTGTTCCAATGTATCCCTAATTGTTGAGTAGGGTTGAGGTCAGAGCTCTGTGCAGGCCACTTGAATTCCGTCACACCAAACTCTTCAAACCAAGTCTTATTGGAGCTGGCTTTGCCAGCCTCCTCTCTCCTGCAAAGGCTTTCCACAAGATTATGGTGTGTGTCCTGGACTCACAAACAATCATGAACAGAGTTTCTTCGAAGATCTGGCTTGCAACTGGTGGTCCAATTTATCCCTAATGTGGTCAGTAAGGTTGGGGTCAGAACTTTGTTTAAGCCACTCAATTCTGTCACACCAAACTCTTCCAACTAAGTCTGTACAGGAGATTCGGATTCTGTTGCATTGCACTCTTCAAACCATGTATTATTTTCTCTAGGAAGCCTTTTTAGATGATTATTGAATGTATCTGTGGGAATCTATGTCCATTTGTGGGGTCAGTTTGAGGTTGAGTTGAGGTCAGGGCTCCATGTAGGCCACATTAGTTCCTCTACACCAAATGGGTCAAACCATGTCTTTATGGAGCTGGCTTTGACAGCCTCCACTTTTTCTGAGAAGGCTTTCCACAAGAATATGTCCTGGAACCACCAACAATCATGATCAAAGTTTCTTTGAAGACCTAGCTTGAAACTGGTGTTCCAATGTATACCTAATGTGTTCAGTCAGGTTGAGGTCAAAGCTCTGTGAAGGCCACTTGAGTTCCATCACACCAAACTCTTCAAACCAAGTCTTATTGGAGCTGGCTTTGCCAGTCTCCACTCTCCTGGGACGACTTTCAAAAAGAGTATGTCTTGTGTCCTGGAATTTACCATGTTTACCAACAACTATTCCATGATCAGAGATGTTTGAGGATCTGGCTTGCAACTGGTGTTCCAATTTATGTGTTTAGTAGGGTTGAGGACAGGGCTCTTTGCAGGCCACTTGAGTTCTGCTACATCAGACCTCTCAAACGGTGTCTTTTTTCACTGGGACGGCTATTGATGAGATTATTGAATGTATCTGTAGGAATCTGTGCACATTTCTGGGGTCAGGTTCAGATGTTGAACAAGTAGACCTGACTCTTGGTTGGTGTTCATGCTGGAGCAGCAAAGGGCCTTCCCCAGCTGTTTCTACAAGGTTGGAAGAGCACAATTGTCTAAAATATATTTGCTTGCCACTGTATTAGCATTATCCTTCACTGGGAACATGAACTCCATCATTTGTTGGGTTATCCACATACTTTTGGCCATACAATATAACAAATGTAATTTTTTCTCTGTAGATCACCAAAACCCCCTCCAACTGCAATTAAAATCTGCTAATTAATTGTCATCAGATTAGCACATAATAGTCAAGGCTGCCTCCGACACTAAAACGTGATGACGGTAACAATGCATCCCTTCGCTAAATGAGCCATGCGCTGCCTAATGACCTTACCGCCGTGTGCGTCGCCAGCAAACAGGTCAATGTCATCTCGTTCTCCTTCCAAACTTTTCTCTACTACCTTAATTTCAAGTTTTTTTTTTTTTGCACAGCTTCTATCGCAGACATAAATCACCTTTTTTATCTGGTCCCTAAAGATTAGCAGGTTAGCCTAATTACTGCCACAATCCTCGAGGGGCCCTGGTAGACTGCATTAAACACAAACAGACATAACTGTCCTTGATGTGGCTGCGTTTGCAGGAAGGGGGTTGGGGGGGGGGGGGGATGCCGGTTCTGAAACAAACTAACTGCATTATTAAATGTGTTGTGAACATCATTATCTAAGAGGGAAGAGGAATTTTTTTTTTCTGCTCTCATCTCTGCAGAGTGTAGTTAGGAAGAAGCTCCAGGTCCGAAGCGAGGGCTAGTTGGAGGATGTTCACCGGCACAACTGCTATTTAAATCCCCTTTTGCCCTGCACAGCCTCCAGCGCGCTCTCAGCCCGTTCACTCCATCCTTTCCCTTTTTCCTTTTGCGGCATCTCAGTTTGGCTCATAAACTCCTCTTCTTCCATTCTTCTGACTGCCGGGGTCGTAACCTTTTTTTTTTCCGCGGTTTTAAGGGCCATCGGAGACCTAGAGCTAAAACCGGTAGCAACATAGCCCAAACAAGTAATAGCCAGGCCAATTAAATATAATAATCCATATTGTTACAATGTTTAAACCATGGCGCTTTTCCTCAGTGGTCTATTTAAATCACAGCCAAGTCTTGACCTATTAAAATGAATCACTGGAATTAAAGGAACGTCTATTTAATAAACACAGCGAGCAGTTAGGCTCGATGAGGGCTGAAATATTTATTAGCGCCAGTTTAAAAAAAAAAAAAAAACGCTTTTGATTTCTTTTCAAAGACCTGAAACTGGATTAATGCATTTTTTTTTTCATCGGTATCTGGACCGGCGAGGAGATAGAACAATAACATTTTGAGTTTTTTTTTTTTGTTTCGGGATTTTTTTTTTTTTTATTCCTCGCCAGAAATCTTCAGGCTGAAACGGGCGATTTTTAAGAGGAAGTGACATTTTTTCTCTGTGTGCTGCAGACTCTCTGGTAGCGGAGAAGATCAAAGCGTCAGGCTGAGACAAGAGAGGCTCGAGAGGGTTCAAACCGGGGGAATATATAAGTGTACGTGAACTCCAAACCAGCAATACACAAACGTGGCGCTGCTGAGAATGCCTAATTCCGGATCACCTCTTTGCTTTTCTTACATGTGTTGCTTCTCATTAGGAACGATGGCAGCCGGAGGAAGGCGAGCCCCATTGTCTGAAACCTCATTATTAAAGGGGAGTTCTGTCCTCTATTGTTTTCAAAACACGTCTCGATGCTTTTGCTTTCAAAAAGCGCCATCGCCGGTCATGTCTGTTAGAGTTGAACTCCAGGATAAGCAAATAGTGTCTAAATATATTCGCCATGCATATTCTTGGTGTGCTTTGTGTTTTTCTTCCAGATCTGTGCAGTAATCCAGTGTGAGACTTTTCCTGTAATAAAGACCGCTCACTGCTGCTCTCTTTCCTTGTGCAGAGTGACTGGTCTGGTCTCCACCCACTTCTTTAGTTTTCTATAGTGGGTGTGGCATTCTGGGTCCCTCCCACAGCTCTACTCTCTGTACAAGCTATGCACAGCACAGAGATGATGTCACTGCTACTTTTTACAAATTAACATGTGGATTTACATAGGTATTTGGTGCACACAAAGAGGATTTTTTTTTTTTATCCTTTGTGGCTATTGAGGAATATACAGTATTTGGATAAAAGTTTTTTTCCCCGGAGTTCAGCTTTAACCACTTGCCCTCCAGAAGGTTGTATCCCATTCATGACCAGGGCAATTGTTTTGCTATTTGGCACTATGCTACTTTAACTGGTAACTGCACAGTTATGCAACACTGTATGCAAATAGAAATTATATCATTTTTTTCACACAAATAGAGCTTTATTTTGGTGGTAATTTCATCACCTCTTGGGTTTTTTTTTCAATTTTTTACTATATAAAGGAAAAAAGACCTGACATTTTTGAAAACAAAACAATATTTTCTACTTTCTGTTATAAAACATATCCAAAAAAAATTTAACTTCTTCATAAATTTAGGCCAAAATGTATTCTGCTACATGTCTTTGGTAAAAAAAAAAAAAAAGTCCCAATAAATGTATATGAATTGTTTTTTGTAAAAGTTATAACGTCTACAAACTATGGTATATATATTTGAAATCTAAGGTGTCATTCCCTAGCTGATACATCACTTCCGGTGATGTCACATCCCATCCTTGGATCGCATGTCGGCTTCTGGTCTCGGGGCGGCGACGCCCATCTTAACAAAAAGCGTTGTATGTACCTGATGCCAGTCTATAGGCACACATACAGGTGCATCTCAAAACATTTGAATATCATTAAAAAGTTTATTTATTTATTTATTTCAGTAATTCAATTCAAAAAGTGAAACTGATCTATTATATAGATTCATTACACACACAGTGATGTAAATGTAACACCAGGGGTGTATTACTCTGTGGACAGTGATCAGGGTGATTTTTTTTATTTTATATATGCTTTGAATGCCGTTAATGTTTTGAGCTGTCATGAATAGGTTATGTATGTAGTACTACCCTTGCTAGGGCCACTGGAGGTTGCTTGTCCCTGTTGATTGCCCTGACCTTGCAAGCTCCCCAACACCTCTGACTTTCTGGGTTATGACATATGTAAAGCAGACAAAAATGAAAAGACACCAATAATTAGCCATGTTTGCATTTTAACACTTTACTGGGATAGTAAAGTGGTTGCAAAGTCAGTCATTCCAGGTCCAGACAGCCCCTTTGTTATAGCAAGATGAACTACACAGTATGTGTGTTTTTTTTTAAATTTTGCAGCTTATTACCTTTTTTCAAATTGCCGATGTGCAACAGACGTGACCGCCCACGGCTCTAATTCCCGATCTAAGGACTACAGAGGGAGGGGCACAGGTCAGCCGGGAGGTCACGTGACTGCACATTGGCAATGGGAAAAAAGGTATTAAGGCTCGGAATTAAAAAAAAAAAAAAAAATACATTTTGATATTACAGAGGGGCTGGCAGGAATTGGAGTTGCTAACTTTATTGACTGACGAAATAATGTCAGGAGGTGGGGGGGGGGGGGGGGGGGCGATAGAAGAGGCGGCTCGCATACAGACCTCAGAGCTGGCAGTCAGGAAGGGAGAGGGAGAGCAGCAGGATGACAGAGGATGGTAAACTGACCACAGTATTATGGATCAGCAGCCATGATTACTGTGGTCAGCACACTAAGGGGGACACAGGAACAGGCAGGATTGACCAGGTATATTACAACATAGAGAGGAACAAATGACACTGCACAAGCACTACGTGATTTAACATGCTTTAAAGGAACAGGATCTTTTTTTTTAAATCCCTTCAGCTCTGAAACGCTTACCCCCCCTTCATGACCAGGCAATTTTTTGTGATATGTCACTGCGTTAATTTACCTGACAATTGCGTGGGGGTGCGACACTGTACCCAAAAAAAAATGTATGTCTTTTTTTTCTCCACAAATAGAGCTTTATTTTGGTGTTTTTTGATCACCTCTGCGGTTTTTATTTTTTGCAATATAAACAAAAAAAGACTGACAATTAAAAAAAACAAAAAAACCCAACAATATGTTTTACTTTCTGCTATAAAAAACTCCCGGGAAAAAAAATTTAAAAATCGAATTTCTTCATCAATTTAGGTCAATATGTAATCTGCTACATATTTTTGTTAAAAAAAATCCCAATACGTGTATACAGATTTACAGATTGATTTGTGCAAAAGTTACAGCGTCTACAAACTATATAATATATATATATATATATATATATATATATATATATATATATATATATATATATTTTTACTAGTAATGGCGGCAATCAGTGACTTATATGGACTGTGATGTTGCGGTGGATGAATCAGACACCTAACTGACACTTTTTGGGAACCATTGAAACTAATACAGTGATCAGTGCTAAAAAATATGCACTGTTACTATACTAATGACACTGGCAGGGAAGGGGTTAACATTTAGGGTGATCAAAGGGTTAAATGTGTTCCTGGAGACTAGACCTACTAACTGTGGGGGAGGTGCTTTGACTGGGGTAATGTAAAGATCTGTGTTCCTGCTTAGCTGGAACACAGGATCCGCACATTCCCCTCTCACAGAACGCAAGTCTTCCTTGTTTACATAGGCAGACAGCTGTTTTGCCTTACTCCTGAATGATCGCCGGAATGCTGATTGGCTCCTGTTGTGTCCAATCACAGCAAGAGTGGGTCGGCGGCGCACATGCGCATCCCAGACCCGGAATTGTCAGATCACCTACCAGGTAGGTTATCTGGCGCAGAGCGGCCACCCTGCAAAAGTATATCTACAGTGGGCAGTCGCTAAGTGGTTAAGTCAAACAACCAAAAGTGGACACTTTGCACTAAAATGAATTCACAGGAACACACAAGGAAATAATAACAGTAAATCAAATTGTTATTATAAATTGGTTGAAAGGGGGGATTTATGACCCCAGAACAAGAGGGGAAGAGGAGAATTTTAGTCAGTTCACTCTATAGCATTGGAAGAAGTGTCTCTGAATGAAAATTGTAACACAGCCAGCACTTGGCTACACATTCATAACAGCTGTGATTTACTATTGTGTGCTGTGATTGGCCCACAGTTATCACATAGTACAGGGTGCTGTGATTGGCCCAGGTACCATGTGATAGCTGTGGGCCAATCACAGCATCACAATACTAATTAAATAAATTCATAACAGCTTTGTTGACATTGTCATCATGTGAGCACATAGCGATTACATAATTCCCTGGCCGCTCAAAGCGGCAGGGTACCAGGAGCCGGTGTCCGGTGGACATAGTGGTTGTGGGAGTGGTGCACAGTGTGCCTCTAACCTGGAAGAGGCAGGGTAACATAAATGTACGTGATTCTGCCTGCCTGTGCAGCCCTGCTGTAGTGAATGTGCTGTGGCTGGGTGGAAATATTTTAAAAGAAGCACTTGTTAGGTTTCTCAGCATTACGAATGCATATGCAAACAAGCCTAGTTTACACCATTGCAGTGATGTGCCTTTAGAAAAAGTACAGAATGCTGCATTTTTTCGAACACAAGGATTCATTCACACCAGATGTGCCGAGGTACGTGTGTGAGCACATTCCCAAAGCATTCCAAGCAAAAAAATATAGGTTCCCTGTGAATGCAGTTCATATCAGCATGATGCGTTGCATTGCATTTGCCTGGTGCTGAAAAAAGTACACCATGCACTACTTTTTTCCAGAGCAACACAACGGAGGTGTTCAAATGCACACAAATGTGCATATATAAAACACACTGCAAGGCACATCAAGGCAAACAAGGCAAAAACAAACAATTGTATTGCATGTAAAATGCACACCAATGCAACATGCATGTGTTGTGGTGTGAATGAACCCTAAACATACTGGAACACATTTAAATGCACATGAATGCACTGCAAAGCACGTCAATGCAAATCGGTGAAAAAACCTAAATAGGGCCTAAAAAATGCCCTGCAAACATGACAAAAAAGCATTACAAATGCAAGTAAGCGCACATGCGGGACTGCACCCTGAACATGGGGATTGTACTGTAAATAAGCCCTTAGCATTTAGCATGCAGTTTCACATGCGTGCATTTTTGTCACGTTTGCATTCACGTGCGTTATATGTGTTCCAGTACGTTTATGTGCAAAATTAGCAGTATACTATATATTTTGGGGCCCATTCACACCAGCTCGCACAGTAGGGTTGCCACCTTTTCTTCAAGTCAAAACCGGACACTTTATGCAACGCACAACAATTTTTTTTTATACATATATTTTGCTAATAAATAATATTTCTAATCGTATGAAGTAATAATAACAGTCCCCCCTTTACACAGAGTTCCCCTTTTACATCAGAGTCCACAGAGTTCCCCTTTTACATCAGAGTCCACAGAGTTCCCCATTTACATCTAAACCCACAGAGTTCCCTTAGGCCGCGTACACACGGGCGGACTGTTCGCCCAACTTTGTCCGCTGAACAGTGTTTGGGCGGACAGTCCGCTCGTGTGTGGGCTTTCAGCGGACAGTTTCAGCGGACAGTTGGACGGACAAGGTTTTTCGGAATTTCCGAAAAACTGTCCGCTGAAACCTTGTTTCAGCGAACAGCCCGCTCGTGTGTAGGCTTGTTCGTCGAACAAAGTTGCGCGCATGCTCAGAAAGGATTTTCACGCCGAAAGCTATAATGCAGTGTATAGGACGTCGTATTTTTCGTCCCGTCGTACGTGCTGTTCACGTCATCGCGCACGGTTTCAGCAAACTGTTCGTTCGTCGTGTGTGGGCATGTCCGTCCATGCTAATTTTGAGCGGACTGTTTGCTGAAACTGTTGGACGGACAAAGTTGGGCGAACAGTCCGCGCGTGTGTACGCGGCCTTACACTGGAGAACTCCGGGGACGCTAACATAAGGGATCCTCTGGGAGCCCTGATTTAAGGGGGAACACTGAGAACTATGATGTATGGAGAGGACTCTGATGTAATAGGGAACACTGCGGCCTCTGGGGTAAAGGGGAGCTCTGATGTAGAGGGTGCTCTGAAAACCCTGATTTTCCTTAGTGCACTCACTCAGAGAGAGAGAACAGGGAGAGACCTCAGTCACAGACAGGGAAGGATGGTAGGGTTGTCCCGATACCACTTTTTTAAGACCGAGTACAAGTACCAATACTTTTTTTTCCAAGTACTCGCAGATACCGATTGCCGATACTTTTTTTGAATGTTATGTGACAGTTTTCAAAGCACACTATAGATTAGGTGGCACTGATATGCAGCACTGATAGATAGTGCTGACGGGTGGCTGGCACTGATAGATGGCATTGACAGGTGGCTGGCACTGATAGGCTGCACTTATGTGCATTGGGCACTGATAGGTGGCATTTATGGGCACTGATGGGCAGGCCAGGCACTGTCATGCCATGAGAAAAGGCTGCCTGCGACGCCCATCTTGGTACTCCTTGCACTCGGCCGCATTAAACGCAGCAGCCATCTTGTTACACCCAGCTCAAACTATATGGGCTGGGTGTAATAAGATGTCCGCTGCTGGCTTGCTGCAGCCAAGTGTAGGGTGTACCAAGATGGATGTCGGGATGTCCAACCACTGACGTCGACACAGAGTGTCACTTCCGTTGTTCCTAGCCGCTGACTTCCGGCTGCACCGGGGCGCTTTATTCATCTCTCCCAGGTATCGGATCTGCCATTGGGAGCATTTGCGCAAGTACAAGTACTTGCACAAATGCTCGGGATCGGTCCCGATACCAATAGTAGTATCGGGACAACCCTAATGGATGGTGAGCTCACTCAACCCTTGGCAGTCAGCACATCTCATCCAGGTGTATCTGATGCTGCTGGACTTCAAAAACAGCCCCCACTTTCCTTTTCCGAGGAACAGTGTCGGGGACTGGAGTGTGGGCAGACACAGAGGGGTAGAGGCAGGAGGAAGAGGTGCAGATTGAGCCCTCGCTCTTTTCCCGCCTGTGTGTGTTTGGGGGGATTGTTAGTGCTGGCTTCGGGCAGCATGAAAGAGAGTTTAACAGACACTCCCAGCTTAGACAACTGTAGCCAGCAACCCTGCTGGGAAGCCATAGTACAGTCTGAACAATGTGTTCGGGTTTCAGGCAGTCTGAAACCCGGATGCACGAGTCAAAACCCGAACTGTCCGGGTGAATCCTGGATAGGTGGCAACCCTACCGCACAGTAAAACACAGGGTTTTAAGGCTTGTTCACTTTTAAGGCTTGTTCAAACTAGCTGCTGGAGGGCAGTAATATCCTGTGGTTGAGCCATATCTTTATGGCCCCCTCCCGCCAATCCTGTACCCCCTGGCAGCAGCCAGTGGTGTACACATGTTGGTTTTCCTGGGTGTAGTGCCTGCTAAACTATTTACGTGAAGCACTTTGCAAGCGCCCTACAATACACAGAAAAGCTAATGTCAATGATCCCTTACTATGTGGGCAGCTGTCAGTTGAAGGTACGGGAAGGGGCAGTGTGATGGGTGTTTAAACGCATCACACTGTGTACTTTTTTTTCTTCTTTTTTTTTTTCTTCCAATTTTATTGAAATGTCAAAATAACATTTGGTTAATTTATATGAATTTCAATTTCTATGGATTTATTTCTCACCTTTGGTTCATTCCAATGGACAGTACACAGAGCCTCCAGGTGAGCTCCGGGCTCCAGATGTGCATGTGCAAGGCTGGCCATACACTATACAATATGTACAATCTTCTTTAGATTTACCAAAACTACGTAGTATGGAGACAAACCTAACAATCCATTCAATTAATATGAAACCCCGCAGCATCATGCACTGCATATGTGATGGTAGATCTAAGCCCCTGTACACACGGTCGGAGATTTCGACAACCAAATCCGTCTGATTTTGCCCGTCTGATTTTGTCCGTCGGATCTTGTCTGAAACTGTTGCATACACACGGTCGGACTAAGTTGTCGAAAAATCCGATCATTCAGAACGTGATGACGTAATTTTGTTACGATGGGACTACATTCAGGCTAGTAGCCAATAGCTTTGATGTAGGAATTTGATCTGAGCATGTGTGGCACTTGGTCCGATCAAAATTCTCTACACATGATCGGAGTATGTCCGATCGAACCAGTTGGTCGAGAAATATTTCCAACATGTTGGAAAATTGGGTGCGACGGATATTCCGACGGAATCAGTCCGATGCATACCACACACAGTCGGATTATCCGACAACACGGTCCGATAGAACACATTCCGACGGATTCTCCGACCGTGTGTACAAGGGCTAAAGGTAATCTACAATCAAACTGTATAATGTATGGTCAGCCTTAAATGCACCACACACTAGACATGTGCGGTTCCTTTAGTTCCAAATCCAAATTCAGACAAATGTTTCCATTATTTGGAAATTTGGAGGTATCTGAATTTCTGTATTACAATGGTAACTAATTTAAATGAATTAGAAATAAGGAAACAAGCTTGAAATTTCTTGTTGTTTGTGAGTACACATACACCATTCAAATAAAAGGATCTAGAAAAGTAATGTGCAAGGCTGGTGCACTCTCTTTTTTTTTACTTATCACCTCTGAAATGGCTGACAGCAGCTGCTTAGCCGCACTGTGAAAAGCAATCCACCATGGATTGTTTTTCAGAGGAAAGCCAAGACTGCCCTCACACTTTTGTGTCGCGGGAACCGCTCACGTTTTTTCTGCGTGTTTCTGCTTCCTGTACAAAGGACAGTCCAGTCTTTTGAATGGACTGCCCTATGTATGACAACGTGCCAAGGAAGCTCCAGAACCATTTGTTCAATACACATTTTGGCATGTGTGTTGCGTGTTTGTTGTATGCAATTAATAGCACCACAAGCGCGACACATGTTTGCAGTGCATTTGCAAAGGCAAAACGCACAATTTTGTTTTGTGTCATATTCAGGAAATTCGAAGTGTGACTGGAATCAGTGCAAATAGCGCACAGGCTGGTGTGTGTTGTAATTGTGCACGTCCATGCATGGTGTTGTTGCAGTATTCGCAATTAATTTTTTATTTTCTTTGTAGCTGTAGTTGTTATGCGCCGCAGCCCAGTGCTATGTGTTGGAATGCAATGAGCTCAAATGGACCTAGTTTTTTTCACCGCTGCATTGGTGACGTCATAGGAGGCAAATTGTTGGGGCTCTTTCAAATAGTGGCCGGGAGGATGGTAATGACAGCCGGCTAACCCATCGTTTCACTGCTTTGTAAAAGTGACAATGTTGCAGTCTGATCACCGGGGAGAAAATGCTTACTTCTGTCTGCAGGAAACCGATGATCATCTCTGCCTTGGCAAAGTCTTTGGAATGGAGATCAAGAAGGATTGTTTAATGGCAGAAAATTTAGCTTTTCAGAAAAAAAAAAAAAAAAAAATGATACTGTTGCTGTACTTTGCGACATGTCAGTGATTTTTTGTCTCGCAGGCTCGTGGCTCTGACCCCTTGTATTGTGTTTTGTCTCTTTCATCTGTATTTTTACTTTCTGACTCAACCCATAGAAACTTAAAAAATGCAGCAACAGGTACAATTGTTTTTCTTTTCCTTTTGATCATTAACAAGATGAAAAAGAAATGTGTATTTTGCTAAAAAAAAACTTTTTTTCTGTTTTCTTTTTTCTCTTTAATAATACAATACCGTTTATGTCTTTCTTTTTACAACACTTATTATCAGCCTGTGTATTTTGTACTTATAAACCCCAACGGCAGCACAACCTTTTACTTTTTTTGTAGTTTTGGACAGAGTGGAAAAGGGGGCAATCCCATATCAGATTCCAATTGCTGTCTGTGTCCCCACTGGGGAGAATTACCTTCTCTTCCTGTCGTGATGACACCCTGCAAGCCAGGATGTGATGGGAGGTCACTGAGACGTGAAGTGGGCTCTCTAGGGTGTAGAGAACAGCAAAAACCTCACACTCATACATCTACTCAAAAGTAACAAACCATTTGTATCTTTTCTTTCTTTCTTTTTCTTCCTTCCTACCGTCCTTTTCTTTTCTTTTTCATCCTTCTCTTTTCTTTCTTTTCCTTCCTTCTCTTTTTTTTCTTCTCTTCTCTTTTCTTTTATTTCCTTTCACTTTCTTTTCTTTCCTTTTCCTTCCTTCTCTTTGTTTGTTTCTTTCCCTTCCTTCTATTTTCTTTCTTTTTTTGTCGTTTCGTCCTTCGCTTTTCTCTCTTTCTTTCTTTCTTTCCCTTGCTTCTATATTTCTCTTTATTTCTCTTTCCCTTCCTTCTATTCTCTTTTTTTTTACCTTTCTTTCTTTTCTTTTTTTTATTTCTCCTTTTTTTCCCTTTTGCTTCTGTTCTGTTCTTTTTTGTTTTCTGTTCTTTCTTTTCCTTCCTTCTCTTTTCTTCCTTTCTTTTCCTTCCATCCTTCTCTTTTCTTTCCTTTCCTTCCTTCTCTTTTTTCGTTCTTTTCTTTTCTTTCCCTTAATTTTTTTTCCTTTTTCCTACCTTCTCTTTTCTTTTCTTTCACTTTCTTTTCCTTAATTTTTTTTCCTTTTTCCTTCCTTCTCTTTTCTTTGTTTCATTCTTTCCCTTCCTTCTATTTTCTCTCTTTCTTTCTCTTGCTTCTATTTTTCTTTCTTTCTTTCTCTTTCCCTTCCCCTTCCTTCTATTCTCCTTTTTTCCTTTCTTTCTTTTCTTCTTTACTTTTTTATTTTTCCTTTCTTTTACTTTTTGCTTCCTTTCTGTTCTTTTTAATTTTCTGTTCTTTCTTTTCCTTCCTTTTCTTTTTTCCCCCCTTTATTTTCCTTCATTCCTTCTCCTTTTTCTTTCTTTCTTTCTTTTTCCTTCCTCCTTTTATTTTCTTTCTTTCCCATGTAATAGCTGAAATGTGTTGACTGTATCTCCCCATATATCATACATAAAGGAGTTATTTGCAGATCTATATCGTTGTACCGGCTTTCCTAGTGGACTCTGAGTATGTGAGGCTTCAGAAACCTCCAACCTGAACCATGTTTCCAGAGATTTCCACTCTCTGCGGGAGGTAGTAGCACAGCTTCTGTCAGTTCTAAATGAATGTTGTCACCTAAGAACAGAAAGTGTGTTACTGATGAGATTACCAGGTGAAAGCAAAGGAAAAAAAAAAAAAACGCCTGGTAAAAAAAGAAAACAAATACAGCCACCACATCTAAGGCAATATATTACGTTTTTTGTTCTTGGGTTCAGGTACGTGTTTAGTCACAAGTCCTTAGCAGAATTGTGAACACCAATGCAGGGCCCTCTGATCCCTCCTGTATTGATTTGTATTGTAAGTGTACTGTCTGCCCTCATATTGTAAAGCGCTGCGCAAACTGTTGGCGCTATATAAATCCTGAATAATAATAATAATAATAATGTTGGTAGCATCTTTATCCACTATGACTGAATGTGATGATATCAGCACCCCAGTACATGGTTGCTGCTGTTTCAAAGTGACGCTGTCAAAAAAAAAAGTATGTAGGGCTGCCACTGCTGACCTCTGTGTCAAGAATAATAGTTCTCCTGACAGTCATGCTTATGTTTTGGCTTTGATGTTTTTTGAGCTTCTGACCCGAAAGTAATATATAAGTGAGGAGTTCCGACACTTTTCTGAAACGCATACTTGTTTCAGGTGTTTAACTTAAAGTTATTGAAGACAGACACAGCCTGGCCACTAGCATTTTCCAAACAGGGCCTGCAATGGCTACCCTTTCAGCAAATGCACCTGCTTAAAGAAGAGGCAATATATGTACCTTTCCCATGTACATTTCCAGTGGTTGGAACGCCCCTGCTTCTCTGTTCCCTAACTGCAGAGCATGTTTGATTGGTTGGAAGGGTTGAATACCTAATTCCCCCACTGCATGCAGTGGTTCCTCCTGCAGTATAAGCCCTTGTACACACGGTTGGACATTCCGACAACAAAATCCGTTGGATTTTGTCCAACGGATTTTGTCCGAAACTTGTGTTGCATACATACAGTCGGACAAAGTTGTCAGAAAATCCAATCGTATGTAGCGCAATGTCGTTATTTCGTTACGACGGGACTACATTCAGGCTAGTAGCCAATAGCTTTGGTCTAGGTATTTGATCTGAGCATGCGTGGCACTTTGTCCGATTGGAATTCTCTACACACAATCGGACAAAGTCCGATCAGATCATGTTGTCGGAAAGTTTTATAGCCAAGCTCTAAGAGTTTGTCGGTCGGATATTCCGACAGAAACAGTCCGATGGAGCCCACACACGGTCGGATTATCCGACAACACGGTCCGATCGGACATTTGCCATCGAAATGTCCGACCGTGTGTACAAGGACTTATATGTCCTGTAGTGATGTATAAGCTTGTGGGAGGAACCACACGCAGGTGCAGTTATCCTCCCAAGCTACAAAAAAATCCCCTGCGCATAAGTGAGAAACCTAGATGGAACAATAGCTCAGTTGCAGAAATGGATAACTTAGAGATAAATAAAAGAAAAGAGGGCACACTGGCCTAGTGTATTATCCCACAAATTTGGAAAAAATAGAATAAAATAGGTACTACTCAAAAACACAGGTAGTATAAGTGCTCATCAGACAGCTCAACTTGGTTACACTCAGATCTCTCGAGCATAGGGTGGAGCCCTCACCAGGGTCCCTGCTGGATAACACATGCCTCTGAAATGCGTAAGCCAGCAGGGACCCTGGTGAGGTCCCCCTATGCTCGAGAGATTGGAGAGTTTGGGAGAGTGCAACTAAGTTGAATTGTCTGATGGGCGCTTATACTACCTGTGTTTGTGAGTAGTACCTATTTTAAATAAAATTTGTGGGATAATGTACTAGGCCAGTGTGCCCTCTTTTCTTTTATCTATCCCTGCACTTATCCTCCCAGCAGTAGGTGATGCTGTACAGCTGGCTTCTGTGTGGAGGGGAATGTAGTTTGAGAGGAGCTTTGTTCCTCTGAAGCCATGCCTCTGTGTCATCAGGGGGAAAACGGTCCAATTGGACACCAATGTTTGTCATGCTAAAGCACTTTCAGGCTGCAGCATGGACACTGGTGGAGGGCAATCAACATTTAGTTATAGCGCTATTGAAAAATATTTACTAGCATTAAAAACAGTGGCGGCTGGGGCTCAACATTTTTTGGGGGGACGCAAACTGAAAAATTCTAAAAAACTTAAAAAAAAACATCAATTGCAACCTCACTGTGCCCATCAAATACAGCCACTGTGCCCATCAAATGTAGTCACTGTGCCCATCGTATGCAATCACTGTGCCCATCAAATGCAGCCACTGTGCCATCAAATGCAGCCCCTGTCATCATCATATGCAGCCACTGTGCCCAGCATATGCAGCCATTGTGCTCACCAAATACAACCACTGTGCCATCATGTGCAGCCACTGTACCCACCAAATACAGCCACTGTGCCCATCATATGCAGCCACTGTGCCCACCAAATACAGCCACAGTGGCCCAGCACAGTGGCTTCCAGTGTGCTGGGCAGGATGCAGAGTGTGCAGGAGGAAGTAGTCATCAGGAAGACCAACCGGCACTAGTAGGACGGCTCTAGGATGATGCGGGATGGTGCATGCGTTCAGAGCATACTTCCTCCTGCGCACTCCGCATCCTGCCCTGGACTCCAGAGACATTTTTGGTCACAATCACAGATGTGCCTTATAACCACCACTGTCTAGTGAGTGTAATACTTGTCAATAAACCTTGCCTAAAAAATCTCTGCACTGCTCTTTCTGTCCGATTGGACACCGCTGCCGTGGCTGACCTCTGTGGCCATCTTTAGTGAGGGCTGTGCTGATAAATAGCTCTGTTGCACTGCGGTTGGCGTTAAGAGTTAACCACTTTCAGACCGGACCATTTTGCTGGTAAATGACCAGAGGTCTTTTTACACTTTGGCACTGCGCTGCTTTAACTGGTAATTGCGCGGTCATGCAATGTTGTACCCAAACAAAATTTGCGTCCTTTTCTTCCCACAAATAGAGCTTTCTTTTGATGGTATTTGATTGCCTCTGCGATTTTTATTTTTTGCGATATAAACGTAAAAAGACCGCAAATTTTGAAAAAAAATGATATTTTCTACTTTTTGTTATTAGAAAAATCCAATAAACTCAATTTTAGTCATACATTTAGGCCAAAATGTATTCAGCCACATGTCTTTGGTAAAAAAAAAGTCAATAATTGTATATTTATTGGTTTGCGCAAAAGTTGTCACATCTACAAACTAAGGTACGTTTTCTGCAATTTACGCAGCTTTTAGTTTACGACTGCCTATCTCATTTCTTGAGGTGCTAAAATGGCAGGGCAGTACAAAACCCCCCCAAATGACCCCATTTTGGAAAGTAGACCCCCTAAGGAAATTGATAAGAGGCATGTTGAGCCCATTGAATATTTTATTTTTTTGCCTCAAGCGATTGAATAATGACAAAAAAAAAATTTTTTTTTTTTTTTTACACAAAGTTGTCACTAAATGATATATTGCTCACACATGCTATGGGCGTATGTGAAATAACACCCCAAAATAAATTCTGCTGCTTCTCCTGAGTACGGGGATACCACATATGTGGGACTTTTTGGGAGCCTAGCCGCGTACGGGGCCCCGAAAACCAAGCACCGCCTTCAGGCTTTCTAAGGGCGTACATTTTTGAGTTCACTTCTCACTACCTATTACAGTTTTGAAGGCCATAAAATGCCAAGATGGCACAAAACCCCCACAAATGACCCCATTTTAGAAAGTAGACACCCCAAGCTATTTGCTGAGAGGCATGTTGAGTTCATGGAATATTTTATATTTTGCCACAAGTTGCGGGAAAATTACAAACTTTTTTTTTTTTTTTTTTTTTTTCACAAAGTTGTCACTAAATGATATATTGCTCACACATGCCATGGGCATATGTGAAATGACACCCCAAAATAAATTCTGCTGCTTCTCCTGAGTACGGGGATACCACATATGTGGGACTTTTTGGGAGCCTAGCCGCGTACGGGGCCCCGAAAACCAAGCACCGCCTTCAGGCTTTCTAAGGGCGTAAATTTTTGAGTTCACTTCTCACTACCTATTACAGTTTTGAAGGCCATAAAATGCCAAGATGGCACAAAACCCCCACAAATGACCCCATTTTAGAAAGTAGACACCCCAAGCTATTTGCTGAGAGGCATGTTGAGTCCATGGAATATTTTATATTTTGCCACAAGTTGCGGGAAAATTACAAACTTTTTTTTTTTTTTTTTTTTTTTCACAAAGTTGTCACTAAATGATATATTGCTCACGCATGCCATGGGCATATGTGAAATGACACCCCAAAATAAATTCTGCTGCTTCTCCTGAGTACGGGGATACCACATATGTGGGACTTTTTGGGAGCCTAGCCGCGTACGGGGCCCCGAAAACCAAGCACCGCCTTCAGGCTTTCTAAGGGCGTTACAGTTTTGAAGGCCATAAAATGCCAAGATGGCACAAACCCCCCCCAAATGACCCCATTTTGGAAAGTAGACACCCCTAAATTTAGGGGTACACTAGTGAGACTAGGTAATAAATGGCGGGTGCCCTGAAACTATAAAAAAATAACTAACCAACCAGCGTCACCTGTAACAGTTATATGGTGATCACTGGTGAAAGGGTTAACTAGGGGGCAATCAGGGGGCTTTATGCGGTAGTATATGGGGGTCCCTGGCGCTATAAAAAGCTGCGGCGAACCTAAATACCTACCTGCCTAACTAGCGTCACCTGTGACACTAATACAGCGATCAGAAAAACGATCGCTTATTAGGCTGGGTTCACACTGGAGCGATGCGGGAACGCCACGAATGCGCGGCGGGTTCCCGCATCGCATGCCTCCCGGCGGCAGTTCACACTGCCCTATGCGAACTGCTGGGAGTGTCAGTGAAATGTTACTGACACCCCCAGATCAGTTCGCATATCGCAGTGCGATCTGCAAACTCGGATCGCATGGTGTGAACACCCATGCGATCCGATTCTGCTGCGGGCCAAAAAAAGGGTCCCGTGCGAATTTGCGGCGGGTGCGGCGGGTGTGGCGGGTGCGGCGGGTGCGGCGAATGGCTGAACTCGAATCGCACAGAGATCGGATGTGATTTGCACTGCAGTGCGGTGCGAATCACATCCGTTCTCATAAACCGCTGCAATGTGAACCCAGCCTTAGTGACACTGGCGACGGGGGGTGATCACGGGGTTAAACCTTTATTGGGGGGGTTAGGGGGGTACCTTAGAACTAAAGGGGGCTAACCCTAACTGCCCTAACAGTTATTAGTCACAAATGACACCCGCCGGGTGATCAGGGGGTTAAACCTTTATTAGGTAATAAATGGTGGGTGCCCTGAAACTATAAAAAATAACTAACCAACCAGCGTCACCTGTAACAGTTATATGGTGATCACTGGTGAAAGGGTTAACTAGGGGGCAATCAGGGGGCTTTATGCGGTAGTATATGGGGGTCCCTGGCGCTATAAAAAGCTGCGGCGAACCTAAATACCTACCTGCCTAACTAGCGTCACCTGTGACACTAATACGGCGATCAGAAAAATGATCGCTTATTAGGCTGGGTTCACACTGGAGCGATGCGGAAACGCCGCAAATCCGCGGCGGGTTCCCGCATCGCATGCCTCCCGGCGGCAGTTCACACTGCCCTATGCGAACTGCTGGGAGTGTCAGTGAAATGTTACTGACACCCCCAGATCAGTTCGCATATCGCAGTGCGATCTGCAAACTCGGATCGCATGGTGTGAACACCCATGCGATCCGATTCTGCTGCGGGCCAAAAAAAGGGTCCCGTGCGAATTTGCGGTGGGTGCGGCGGGTGTGGCGGGTGCGGCGGGTGCGGCGAATGGCTGAACTCGAATCGCACAGAGATCGGATGTGATTTGCACTGCAGTGCGGTGCGAATCACATTCGTTCTCATAAACCGCTGCAATGTGAACCCAGCCTTAGTGACACTGGCGACGGGGGGTGATCACGGGGTTAAACCTTTATTGGGGGGGTTAGGGGGGTACATTAGAACTAAAGGGGGCTAACTCTAACTGCCCTAACAGTTATTACAGTCACAAATGACACCAATGCAAAAAAAAAAAAAAAAAAAAAAAAATGACATTGGTGTCACTGTGACTGGGGGGCAGGGGTAATTGGGGGGGTGATCGGGGGGTAAAGGGGGGGTGTGAGTGTGCCTGGCATGTTCTACTGTGTGTGTAGAGTGTTGGTGCAACTCACCGATCCGCTCTCCTCCGTGTCGGAACGGAAAATACCGACACGGAGGAGAGAATACATCACTTCCTCTCCTGTGTTTACATTACAGGAGAGGAAGTGATGTCACGGGGGATTCCTATTCGTCGGGAGCGATCGCGAGGGGGTGGCCATGAACGAATGGCCGTCCCCTCGTCCGGGATCGCTCCCGCACGAATACCGACCGCCGCAGGCACCGGGCGGGGGCCCGATCGGGCCCCCGACCCGCGGGAGGCAAGGGACGTACATGTACGCCAATATGCCTGCCCGTGCCATGCTATCGACGTACATCGTCGTGCGGCGGTCGGCAACTGGTTAATATACAGTGGTGTGAAAAAGTGTTTGCCCCCTTCCTCATTTCCTGTTCCTTTGCATGTTTGTCACACTTAAGTGTTTCGGAACATCAAACCAATTTAAACAATAGTCAAGGACAACACAAGTAAACACAAAATGCAATTTGTAAATGAAGGTGTTTATTATTAAAGGTGAAAAAAAATCCAAACCATCAGGGCCCTGTGTGAAAAAGTGATTGCCCCCTAAACCTAATAACTGGTTGGGCCACCCTTAGCAGCAACAACTGCAACCAAGCGTTTGCGATAACGTGCAATGAGGCTTTTACAGCGTCCTGGAGGAATTTTGGCCCACTCATCTTTGCAGAATTGTCCTAATTCAGTTACATTAGAGGGTTTTCGAGCATGATCGGCCTTTTTAAGGTCATACCACAACATCTCAATAGGATTCAGGTCAGGACTTTGGCTAGGCCACTCCAAAGTCTTCATTTTGTTTTTCTTCAGCCATTCGGTGGTGGACTTGCTGGTGTGTTTAGGATCATTGTCCTGCTGCAGAACCCAAGTTCGTTTCAGCTTGAGTACACGAACAGATGGTCGGACATTCTCCTTCAGGATCTCTTGGTAGACAGCAGAATTCATAGTTCCTTTTATCACGGCAAGTCTTCCAGGTCCTGAAGCAGCAAAACAGCCCCAGACCATCACACTACCACCACCATATTTTACTGTTGGTATAATGTTCTTTTTCTGAAATGCAGTGTTCCTTCTATGCCAGATATACTTGGACACACACCTTCCAAAGAGTTCCACTTTTGTCTCATCGGTCCACAGAATGTTGTCCCAAAAGTCTTGGGGATCATCAAGATGTGTTGTGGAGAAATTGAGACAAGCTTTGATGTTCTTTTTGCTCAGCAGTGGTTTTCTCCTTGGAACTCTGCCATGCAGGCCATTTTTGCCCAGTCTTTTCCTGATGGTGGAGGCATGAACGCTGACCTTAACTGAGGCAAGTGAGGCCTGCAGTTCCTTGGACGTTGTTGTGGGGTCTTTTGTGACCTCTTGGATGAGTCGTCGCTGCGCTCTTGGGGTAATTTTGGGCAGCCGGCCACTCCTGGGAAGGTTCACCACTGTTCCATGTCTTCGCCATTTGTGGATAATGGCTCTCACTGTGGTTCGCTGGATTCCCAAAGCTTTGGAAATGGCTTTATAACCCTTTCCAGACTGATAGATCTCAATTACTTTCTTTCTCAATTGTTCCTGAATTTCTTTGGGTCTCGGCATGTTGTGTAGCTTTTAAGGATCTTCTGGTGGACCTTACTGTGTCAAGCAGCTCCTATTTAGGTGATGCCTTGATTGTGAACAGGTGTGGCAATAATCAGGCCTGGGTGTGGCTAGAGAAATTGAACTCAGGTGTGGACAACCACAGTTATAGTATGTTTTAACAAGGGGGGCAATTACTTTTTCACACAGGGCCATGATGGTTTGGATTTTTTTTCACCTTTAATCATAAACACCTTCATTTACAAATTGCATTTTGTGTTTACTTGTGTTGTCCTTGACTATTGTTTAAATTGGTTTGATGTTCCGAAACACTTAAGTGTGACAAACATGCAAAGGAACAGGAAATGAGGAAGGGGGCAAACACTTTTTCACACCACTGTACTTGTGTTGCCTGTATTATTGAGGCTCTGATGCCATAGTGTTTGGAGCTGTAGTGAGCACTTTGATGCTGTCTTCCACATGTAAGCTGTTACTTCTACCTTACCAAATAATAATTGTGCCACCTTCCTTGGTCTCTGTGTACCTCTACTCTATCTTTTTTTTTTTTTTAAATTAATGTTTATTGAAGAAGAGAAGCATGTACAATAGCATATCAATCAATACATAAACCAATACCGGGGGCAGTGTTATTACATCGTTAGTTACTATGGATCAGAGCAATCTACTGCCCACGAGGGTCTAGCCACCAGAGGTATAAATCACCGCTGCTGGAACGAACAACCTCCACCTCTACTCTATCTCAAGTACTAATCAACTGGCCCTGCCTGCAACTGGGCGTAGTTTGGCAGGATATCCCAAACATGTTGGCTTGCACGGACAGTGGTCTAGGGACCACTATGGCACCCTTAGGAGTGGCCTTAGCACTAATCCCAAAATTCAACGGATCCAATGTCTTGCTGACAGAGTGGGAAGAGGGACTGGATAGTGCAGGGAACCTTTACCAAGTGCCCACCAAGCTTATTGCAGAATTAGCTATTAACTCCCTGGAGGTTGATGCCTATCAAGCTATATCATGGTGCTGCTGGAGGTGGAGCATGATAGCTTGGAACAAATGATTGTGCAGCTGGAACTACTATTTGGGGAGAATATTACCCTGACTGAGCTGAGACACATATTCTTCGTTCACAGACAGCAGGAGAGTGGGAATCGTATGTACATTGCAGTAGCCCTACACAAATTATGGAAATGGCTGGAAAAAAAGGTTCTACAGGGGTGAGCTGATATAGGCACTCTGGATAAGTTGCTATGGTACCAATTCATAGGAGCTGTGAGTGCTGTCCCCATCTAATGGGCCCTCCAGTAATGGGTGAGGTTCCAACCTTCCTCACCTTCAATGACTTGGTGGTGGAAGTGGAGGCACGGGAACAGGAGGATGCAGAAGCCCCTATTGCAGTGACAAAGAGAGGTGAGCCAATGTGCTTTAGAGAGGAGGCTTTGGCTCCTTCCCCCTCATTAGCTCTACAGACAGCCATGCAGGAGCTGACAGAATATGGCCTCCTTGCGGCAAAAGATGACTACAGTCATGCAAGAGTTGGCCCAGTTTTTTGAAGGCAGCAACCCCTTAAGTTGCCAGAAACTGCGGCTATCTTGAGAATGAGAGCCCCCTCACTAACTGTTAAACTAGAGGTTCACAGGGGGAGGAACAATCTCCAGGAACTCCCCATAAATGTCTGGTGATGCAGGAATCAATGGTTGCCCCAAGCCCTGTGATCTTTGCCTTAGTGACTAAACAGCAGGCCCATTGTCTTATTAAACTGGGTCTAACGTTACCACCATGGAGTAAGACCCATCATGGCTGTCACTAAAAGCGGCCAACAACTTTTCAATTTTTATGGAAAGGGTCACCTAGGTGATGGTGCAGGTACTCGACCAGGTGGTGGAGCAAGTAGGGGTCGTGGTTACCCACTGCCTGGTTTTCTCTTGCATACCCATGGTCCTGCATACGAATGTCCTTAAAATCCTCTTAAAATTCTGACAGAATTGGAGAGACTCTTTGGCCATAGGCGAGGGTGTGCCTTTGGGGTGGTATGGTAATGTGTGATCTGGGTCAACAAGACCTACCGCAGGGAGAGTCAAAGCCAGACAGAGCAAATGGGCATCATACGCACGTCAACAAAACAAAGGTTGCTATTGCCCCCCAACAGAAAGTCATCTAAGCATTGCCCCTTGGGCCCCACAGGAATCTCCAAGGGGCTTCAGTGTTGGTTGAACCCCGTAGAGACATTGAGGTGCCAGGAGAATGGTTGACGGCCCAGAAACTTTCCAAAGACCATCAGGGTAGGGTGCTGGTTCAGCTAATTTACCTTGGAACCTCCCAAGTCCTGTTAACCAACTGGATGATCATAGCAGAAATCCATGTGGTACCCGAGCACCACCATCTGTGCTCTTCTCCAAACCCCTATGTCCTATTTGGGCATTAAACAATACAAACAATTGCTTGATCAGACTCACAGTCTCCGCTCTAATTCATCCCAAAGGCGTTCTATCGGGTTGAGGTCAGGACTCTGTGCAGGCCAGTCAAGTTTCTCCACCCCAAACATGCTCATCTATGTTTTTATGGACCTTGTTTGTGTACTGGTGTGCAGTCATGTTGGAATAGGAAGGGGCCATGCCCAAACTGTTCCCACAAAGTTGATAGCATGAAATTGTACAAATTTATTGGTATGCTGAGGCCTTAAGATTTCCCTTCACTGTAACTAAGGGGCCAAGCCCAACCCCTGAAAAACAACCCCACACCATAATCCAATGATTTGGACCAGTGCACAAAGCAAGGATGGGTGCGCGAGTTTGGCAGGGAGGAACTTGACTGGCTTGCACAGAGTGCTGACCTCAACCTGATAGAACACTTTTTGGATGAATTGCAGCAGAGACTGTGAGCCAGGCCTTCTTGTCCAATATCAGTGCCTGACCTCACAAATGCGCTTCTGGAAGAATGGTCAAACATTCCCTTATGCCGCGTACACACGACCAAAATTGTCCAGCGGAATTGGTCTGGCAAACAATCCGGCAAACAATCCGTCGGACTTTATAACGAACGGACTTGGCCACACACGGACACTCCGAAAGTCTGGGGATTTCTAACGCGATGAAGTACAGCACGTTCAACGGGACTTGAAAAAGGAAGTTCAATAGCCAGTAGCCAATAGCTTCCTTCTCATACTTGCTTCAGAGCATGCGTCATTCTTAGTCCGCCAAATTTTGAGTAAAAACTACTTTCTAAGTCTGCTGGACTTTACAATGAAAAAGTCCGCTGGAGCCCACACACGATCGAATTGTCCGGCGGACAATTTGATCGTGTGTACGTGGCATAAGACACATTCCTAATCCTTGTGGACAGCCTTCCCAGAAGAGTTGATGCTGGTATAGCTGCAAAGGGTGGGCCAACTAAATATTGGACCCTACGGACCCCATTAAAGTTCATGTAAAGGCAGGTGTTCCAATACTTTTGACAACATAGTGTATATTGCAATATATAGGTTTAAGGTTTATATGATATATAGGTTTAAGCTGGCCAGCTGCGTCAAAGTAATCCCTCAATGGCCAGTCCCCACTCTGCCCTGCAAAATGGAAATACTCCAGTGGAAATAATGCCAATATGGGGCAGATTCACACAAACGATATATACAGTTACAGTATACCCTGTGCCATGGTGAAAAACATACTGGAAAATAGATGTTGGGTTAACATACACTTAAATGAGGATAAATTCAAATACTGATTCTAAAGTCGTACAATGCTAACTTAGAGGGTTCCGCCCCTGGAATGAAATTCTTGATAGGCACCAAATGCGGTAGAAGTTATTTATGGGCCTTTGCTGACAAGCTGATCTCTACCTGAAACGGCTTCTAACTTCTCTCTGCACTCCATCGCCTGGGGGTAGAACTGAGTTGTGTTTGCAGGTGTGGGTGGAATCAATCATATTACGTTTAATTGTGCCTTTAGCAAAGATACTAATGCAGATTTCACCCATAAACCGACGAGGGGAGGCAACGGAAGACAAACAGATTAGTTGTTGAAAGACGGGGAGCGTTACACTTCTGGCACCACTGTTTACTGGATACTGGTATTCATATATACATTAGGCATAGATCAACACACTACAAACGCATCTCCAACAGGAAAAATTCGGCATAATACAATCATTTATTGATGTTTAATGAATATTGTAGGAAAGGAGAGATTTTTATATCAAGTGGATGAATAACAGAGGTAGAAGTGTGAGAGATCTGTTCACTTTGTATACATATACTATGTAGAATCCACAGATCAGCTGCATTGCCTGAATCATTATAACAGGAAACTGCAACGGCTTTGGGTTGATTGTTTTTGTTTGCAGGTTTATAAACGGATACTACATTAAAAACTTATAAAAACTTTATTTTAAATCATTTAAAGTTCAAATGAACCCAGTCACTTAGCCCCCATTCCCACTTTTTAGAGTTTCAGGTCTTTTCACGCTTGAGAGCTTTTGTTTTGGCCAAAGGAAAGCTACATACTAGGAGAAGGAGAGGCAGTAAATTGTGCAAAAAACCCCTAAAATTAAAGGAATCTTTCTGGTGCTGTCATTAAGGTGTGTATGGGCCATAACACGGGCCCCAAAGGATCTCATATACTTTGTTAAACCCAACTCATGCATGGGCGAACTCCCATGCATGAATTTCACTTATAGGTAAGCCTATAATAAGGCTTACCTATAGGTGCTGTAAATATTTCCTAAACATGCACCATTTAGCAGATATTTACTGTAGATGCAGCCGGTGAAGTCATCAGCTCATACGCTCTGAAGGAACGGCATACCCGCATGGGAGTGACATCATTGTGGCTCCAGCCACTCAAACAGCCAGAGTCCGCAAACCCAGAAGGAAGACTCTATGAAAATGGAATCGCTTTCAGCAATGACAGCACGCAGCTGGAAAGCTTCATTATAAGGTAACTGTCACATAATGTACTAGTATGTGATATATACTAGCACATTATGCGATTGTCTTGAAGGTTTAAAAAAAAAAGACAGCGGTTTTCCACTGCATTAACTGCTCGTTTTGTCCATTCAAAAGAAGAAAACTGTATACTCACCCACTCCTCCGCAACACAGGTAAACGTTGCTCCCCCATGATCCAAAGGCGAAATGTCCCTGACGTCCTCAGAGTAGGTCTATGGACATGATGCCATCAGAAACAGTCCACCGCACAAGACTGCTAGACCATGGAGGGGGCAGGAGGATCATAGTATTAGGTAAGTATATTTCTGTTCTCCAATCCCCTAGATGAAAACAAGCAGTTAAAGTGGTTGTAAAGCCTACACATTTTTTACCTTAATGCATTCCTTGCATTAAGGTAAAAAATGTTTAGGTGTCAGCATCCCCCCTCACCCCCCCCCCCTTTTACTTATGTAGCACGACTCCCTTGAGGACTGCTGAGAATTACCTACCAAGTGAACCTTCCAACCCACCTGACTCTCTGGGTTCAGACATCCTCATAACACTGTGCGACAAGAATCAAACAACTCAGTAGTATTCGGTTCTGAATATTTTACTTAAATCAAAAAGAGGAAAGTTATGTCACAGCAAGAGGTAATAAATCTGTTGAGCCCGGATAACAGAGCCAACTCGGCACAAAAATTCCTCCCAATGACACAAACAATGGTTCAGCAACGAAGAATAATATATACATGTATGTACACTATATTCAGATATGAAGTCACCTGCTAGCGGATGTTTAAGTTAACTACTTATGTTGCCACTCTGAGATAGATGTGATCTAGCCAGCCTATGCTATTCTAATGAAAGAGCAAGTCTACAGAAGGTAATATATAGGCTTTCCTATGAGTAATGACAATAGAGTTCCACGGTGCAGATCTGATGTTCTTCACTAGCTAGTTGGAGCTTGTTAACTGTAATCCGTTTGGTTGTAGGTAAAGCAATAGGTTCCTAGTGGTGAAGATCTAAGGTGTCTGAGCACAGTGTTCAAGCAATGTAGTAAAGTGTTCTTGGGGTAAAGATGTCTGTGCACAGTGTTCTGTAATGGTGGCAGTGAATAGATAAAAGGTCGAGCAATTTTCCCTCTCACCAACGACCAAATCGATCCGAGGTCTTCTGGACAGGAACACGTGTAGTAGCACTCGGGCAGTGGATCCGCTGTCTTGGTCTTCCAAAGTGACAGAGCTCAGCTTCTTGGGCCTTGGGGTGGATGTAAGGCTCCGCATGGTATGTTTTGACCTCTTGCTCCCTGTTACACAGAGAGGTCCATCTGGCGACAGGCCCAGGTGGAAGAGAGCACTGCGCAGGCTTCTCGCTGCTTTTTTGGTCACTCCCAGCAACCTTCATGTCACTGCAAGGATCCCTGGGATGTGTAGTCTTATGGTACATGGGTGCATAGCAATAGTCTGAAGGAGAACTATACTTCCCATAATTCACTTTGTTGGACACACAAGTATGAGGTCACTGGTTAAACGGATGACCAAAGTGACAAACGATGTCTACAAAAACTGAAAGGTACGGTGCTTTCTGTTAACAGTCCATATCGCTACACTTACCTGAGCCCAGCGCTGTGCACCTCTCCAGCTCTTCTCTCCCCTCACTTCCGGGTCTCGCTGGCTTTGCTGGGGCACTGGGAGTTACTGGCTTCCAGTGCTGTCAATCAAAGCCAGAGACGAGGGAGTAGGGAGTGGTGCCAAGTCCAGCTGTCTGTGTCAAGGGACGCGGGAGCAGAGCTCAGGTGCGAGCACACATGAGTGGCCCCATGGGAACCAACTTCCCATGGGGGCACTGGACGGAGGGGAGGGGCCAGGAGCGCTGGCAGGGGGATCCAAAAAGAGGAGGTTCAAGACCACTCTAGGCAATTCACAGAGCAGGTAAGTATAGACTTTTTTATTTTTTACCTTTGCAATCACTTTAACTTGTGCAGTGCTGGCACAGCCCCACTGAATAAGAAAACTTTTTTTTGTCCGCAGTTAGGCTTTAAACTTTTAGCAACACACTTCAGACAAACAATGCTCAGGTATGAATGGGCACCATTAAGCATAAGGGAAATCTTGATGTTGAGCGTTGAAGTGCCTTTGGCAACGTGTTTAGAATCACTCGGGTGTGAATAGGGTCTAAAATCTTATAGATGCTTTAAAAAAGCTTAATTAAACTTTAATGGCATCCCAGTCTTAGTCTGTAGGGTTCGATATTAAGTTGGTCCACCCTTTGCAGCTATAACAGCTTCAACTCTTCTGAGAAGGCTGTCCACAAGGTTTAGGAGTGTGTCTATGGGAATGTTTGACCATTCTTTCAGAAACGCGTTTATGAGGTGAGGCACTGATGTTGGACGAGAAAGAATGTTCATTCTTCCCAAACTGGCTCTCCAGGGGCGTAGCTATAGAGGGTGCAAGAGTCGCGATCGCAACTCGGTCCCAGGCTGCAGGGGAGCCCGTGCAGCTCCCCTGTCAGTTTTGTCTATACTTGTGTGAGCCAGACCCGGAGTCGGGAGCGGAGCTGGGAGGCAGAGCTGGCGGTCCTAGGTACGGAAGACTGCTTGCCTCTTCACTTTACACTCTGGATGCAGTTAGCACCAGGTTGTATAGGAGGGCCGGTGGCGTGGCATATACGAGAACCGATCTCCTCTTCTCTCCTGTCTCCTGCAGGTCTTTCAACGGCAGCAGCAGGATTGGTTCTCCTATATGCCAACCCGCTGGCCCTCCTATCCAGCCAAGAGGCAAGCAGTCATCCGTACCCAAGATCGCCAGCTCCGCCTCCCAAATCTGCCCCAGCGACCCTGACTCCCGCTTCCCGTCTCAAGGCTGTTTCAGCCACCGGAATGGTAGGAGAAAAGCTGCTTGCCCGAGGCCACTTCTGGTTAGCCACAAACTCTCTGTCACAGCAGAGAGTAAAAGAATGCACTGCCAAGCGAGTATAGTGTTGCAGGTGTGCTGCTGACTGTCACTCTGCTCCCTCCCATACTACTACCCTCCCATCATGCTGTCCCTCCACACTGCCCTCCCCTGCCTCCCCCCCCCATCAAAAACTGTAAAAAATAAAAAATTATAAAATAAAATGGTAAATAAAAAAAAAACGAATGACCCCATGCTCTGCCCTACTGACCACGTCCTCTTCCTTATTGACCCCGTCCACCACCCTACTGACCACATCCACTGCCCTACTGACCCTGTCAACCGCCCTACTGACCCCGTCCACCACCCCACTGACCCCGTCCACTGCCCTATTGACCCCGTCCACCGACCTACTGACCACGTCCACTGCCCTACTGACCACGCCCACTGCCCTACTGACCCCGTCCACTTCCCTACTGACCATGTCCACTGCCCTACTGACCACTTCCCTACTGACTCCGTCCACCGCCCTACTGACCCCTTCCACTGACCACATCCACTGCTCTACTGACCACATCCACTTTCCTATTGACCACATCCACTGCCCTACTGACCATGTCCACTGCCCTACCATGTCCACTGCCCTACTGACCCCGTCTACTGACCACGTTCAGTGCCCTACTGACCACATCCACTGCCCTACTGACCATGTCCACTACCCTACTGACCACGTCCACTGCCCTACTGACTGACAGCATTCCCAGTCCACACTGACACCACTGGCCAAACTAGGGTTGCAAAGGTCGCACTTGTGACTGGGCCCTGGCCTTCCGTCACCATGGTGAAGCCCAAGACTGAAGGACTGCACAACATGTGAAAGGGATCTGCTGTGGGCCGTAAAGGGTTGTAGGATCAGTTGGAAGGGCTTTGGGCTCGGAGAGAATGGCTCAGGTCGGAGGTCGGGGGGCCCTTCATGATTTCTTGCACCAGGGTCCTGAAGGTTCTAGCTACACCTCTGTGGCTCGCCCATGTGTTTATGGACCTTGCTTTGTGCACTGGTCCAAATCATTTGGTGGAGGGGAGATTATGGTGTGGGGTTATCTTTCAGGGGTTGGGTATGGGCTTGGCAAGTTCCATAAAGACATGGATGAGCGACGTTGGGGTGGAGGAACTTGACTGACCTGCACAGAGTCCTGACCTCAACCCAAATGCATTAGAGTGGAGACTGTAGCCTGGCTTTCTCGTCCAACATCAGTGCATGACCTTACAAATGCGCTTCTGGAAGAATGATTAAACATTCCCATAGGCACACTCCTAAACCTTGTGGACAACCTTCCCAGAAGAGTTGAAGCTGCTATAGTTTCAAAGGGTGGGCCTACTCAATATTGAACTCTATGGACTAGGACTGGGATGACATTAACTGCTTTCTGCCCGCCCACCGTCAAATGATGGCGGGGAGGTGCAGCTCTCGTTCTGGTACAATGTCATATGACGGCGTCCCAGAACGCCTGCTCTCACACGCCCACGGTGGCATGCAGTGAGGCGATTGCTGCCGCGCCGTGTTGCTAGGACACAACGCAACCCCAATCTCTGTAAAGAGCCGTGTCTGCAGCTCTTTAACCATATGATTGGCTGTGTCCATTCACAGCCAGTAACATGTGAACAAGGCGAAGGCGGTAATCGGCTCTCCTCGCCTCACAATAACAGAGTGTGAGGCGAGGAGAGACGATCAGCAGCATCTCTTCACAGGGGGACATCTAGGGATGTAATCAGGGCACTGATCATCAGTGCCCTGATTACAATATATAAATACAATGTCACAAAACAGTGCCCACCATTGCCCACCAATGCCAGCATATAGTGACCACCAGTGGCAGCAATCAGTGCCCAACACTGCCCCCAAGTGCCACCAATCAGCGCCCATTAGCAATGCCAATCAGTGCCACCTATCAGTGCTGCCCATTAATGCCCATCACTGCTGTCGATCAATGCCCATTAATGTCTCCATCAGTGCCACCCATCAATGCCCATCTGTACCGCCTATCCACGCCGCCTATCCGCGCCCAACAGTGCTGCCTATCAATGCCAACCAGTGCCGCCGATTAGTGGCCATCAGTGCCACATATCAGTGCCACCTATCAGTGCCCATAAGTGTGGCATATTTGTGCCACCTCATCCGTGCCCATAAGTGTCACCTCATCAATGCCCACCAGTTCAGCCTATCAGTGCCCATCAGTGCACACCAGTGAAGGCGTAAAATGACTTAGTTACAAAATGTACTGACAGAAAAAAAGTAAAAAATATTATTTTTTCTAAATATTTGGTCTTTTTTTTGTAAAAACAAAAAACAAAAACAAAACCCAGCAGTGATTAAATACCACCAAAAGAAAGCTCTATTTGTGTGAAGAAAATGATAAAAAAATGTTTTGGGTACAGTGTAGCATGACTGCGCAATTGTCATTCAAAGTGCGACAGCGCTGAAAGCTGAAAAATTGCTTGGGCAGGAAGGGGGTGTAAGTGCCCAGTAGACAAGTGGTTAAAGAACAGGTGCGTGTAAAGGCAGGCGTTTCAATACGTTTGACAACATAGTGTAGCATATAGACAGAAAGTGTCAGGAAAGAAGCTACAGGAGATCGGCAGCAGAAAAAAGGTAAAACCTGTATTTTACCAAAATAGCACTTTTTTTCTAATGAAATGCAGTGCATTAGCAAACTAATTATAATTCAGTTAGGATTTACATCTAATAAAATACAGGGCTCGTCCATGACAGGTCACTTTTTGTCTAATTAAAAACTCCAATAATTTTGCACAAGCTAGAAGAGGGAAGGGGGGTATGTTCTTCATTTAAGCTGTGTGTGGGTTTACACCTGAATTGCAAGGAAATGCAAGGAATTACATCACATAGGCTATTCACATTAAAGTATTAAATGACAAAGCAGAAACGGTGTAAGTAGCCTTAGGTACGTACCAGACAGGGTCTGTCTGGTTGAACACAAGAGATCCTCTGCAGTCTCTAAGGATGTGAAACACCTACAATGGTCTTAGTAGTCAAACACTGTGGTCCTTGGGTTTAGAAATGACATTATTTTTATTCAAGGCAGAAAGAAGGTCTGTAATTACTCAGAATAATCATGGGATTTCATAATCCCGCCGTATGGGCTATTGATTTCTCAGGAATGTGAAGTTCAATAATAGGTCCTTTGGAGGGAGGTCTCATGTTGTCAGTTTTTTTTCGACCCTATCCCCCAACGCTTTTCAAGAAGTATTGACCTGTGGAGAAACCGACAGGCTTACGCCGACCCACATCCCAGATCAAAGTGTCTCCATTTTCTGTTCTTCCCACCAGAAGTCTGAAGAGAGTGGGCCGGTTCTGAAGCTCCCCTTCACTGTCTCCGCGGCACATTTCAAACAGGCTCGTGCGTGAGGATGCAAATCTTAGTTTTCCTTAATAAAGCTCTTTACAGGAAGGATGTAGTGATCTGAAATTATTAAACGAAAAGTGTTCTTCTTTTTCATCTAGAGATGCAGGGGCGTTAGGAACAGGCAGAATCAAAGGCTCTGCCTCTTCCTAATTATCAATAGTGTTTTCTAATCTTATTAATATTGATATAATACAGCATACTGAAGATCTGTTAACGCATAATGTATGTGGAAGATAATTAACGAGATCCAAGTCAGATCAATCGCCTATTTGACAGCGAACGGTGTGTGGTTTATAAATTATACATATATTAGGTATGGCTAGGAATGATGCTAGTTCAAGTTTTTTTTTTTTTTTACAGTTTTACCAAGGGCTAAAACTCGATATATGTCTCTTTTAGTCATTTTTCATGTTTGGGGGAAACTACATATGTCTCCTAATTTGGTGATAAAGATTGGTTTCACTTTGCTTGGACCAGGCAAGAGTTGGAAATATAGAAGTATCTGTTGGTCATACTAGTTTTGCAATAATGTTTCTGTTTTGATCATATACTATATGGCCAAAAGTCTGAGAACACATGACCTTCATACCTTATGAACTTGTTGGGCATCCAGTTCCAAAACCAAGGCCATTCATATGGAGTTGGCCTCACTTTCCTACTTTTTAGCTATAATAACCTCCACTCTTCTTGGAAGGATTTCCAGAAGATTATGAATTGAGTCTTGGAATTTATCATGTTTACCACCAACAATCTTTTCATGATCAGAGTTGCTCTAAAGACCTAGCTCACAACTGATATTCCAATTTACAGTATCCCTAATGTATTTAGTAGGGTTGAGGTCAGGGCTCTGTACAGGCCACTCAAGTTCCGTCACACCAAACTCTGCATTAATGGAGCTCGATTGCCAGCCTCCATTCTTCTGAAAGGACTTTCCAAAGATTATGGAGTATGTCTATAGGAATGTGTGTCCAATTGTAAGGTCAGGTGCTGATGTTGGATGAGAAGACCTGGCACTCAATCGGAGTTCCAATTTATCCAAAAGGTGTTCAGTAGAATTGAGGTCAGGGCTTTGTGTAGGCCACTTGAGTTTCTCCACACCAAACTGGTCAAACCATGTCTTTATGGAGCTGGCTTTGCACACAGGGGCAAATGGTGTAGCAGTAAGTTAGTGCCCTTTAGTGGTTAACTTAAGGTATTAAAGATGGAAGCCCTTGGGATAACATGGATCTCTTTGTCAGGCTTTTTTAAACTGTATCTTACATACAGTATCTCACAAAAGTGAGTACACCAATCACATTTTTGTAAATATTTTAATGGGGAGCGGGTGTGGTGTTACCGCTCTCAGTCTCTCATACTGTTCACTGGAAGTTCAACATGGCACCTCATGGCAAAAAACTCTTGAATCTGAAAAAAAGAATTGTTGCTCTATATAAAATGGACTAGGCTATAAGAAGATTGCCAAGACCCTGAAACTGAGCTGTAGTATAGTTGCCAAGACCATACAGCGGTTTAACAGGATTTGTTCCACTCAGAACAGGCCTTGCCATGGTTGACCAAAGAAGTTGAGTGCACATGCTCAGCATCATATCCAGAGGTTGTCTTTGGGAAATAGACACAGAGTGCTGGCAGCATTGCTGCAGAGGTTGAAGGGATGGGGGGGGGTCAGCCTGTCAGAGCTCAGACCATACGCCACACACTGCATCAAATAGGTCTGCAAGGCTGTCTTCCCAGAAAGAAGCCTCTTCTAAAAATGACACACAAGAAAGCCGGAAAACAGTTTGCTGAAGACAAGCAGACTAGGGACAGGATTACTGGAACCATGCCCTGTGGTCTGATGAGACCAAGATAATCTTATTTGGTTCAGATGGTGTCAAGCGTGTGTGGCAGCAACCAGGTGAGGAGTACAAAGACAAGTGTGTCTTGCCTGCAGTCAAGCATGTTGGTGGGAGTGTCATGGCCTGGGGCTGCATGAGTGCTGCTGCCGCCGGAGAGCTACAGTTCATTGAGGGAACCATAAATGCCAACATATACTGTGACATACTGAAGCAGAGCATGATCCCCTCCCTTCGGAGACTGAGCTGCAGGACAGTATTCCAACATGATACCGACCCCAAACACACCTCCAAGACGACCACTGCCTTGCTAAAGAAGCTGAAAGAAAAGGCGAGGGACTGGCCTAGCATGTCTCCAGTAGGGATGAGCCGAACACCCCCCGGTTCGGTTCGCACCAGAACTTTCGAACGGACCCCAAATTCGTATGAACTTTAAAACCCCATTGAAGTCTATGGGACTCGAACGTTCGAAATTAAAAGTGCTAATTTTAACGGCTAATATGCAAGATGCTGTCCTAAAAAGGGTTTGGGGACCTGGCTCCTGCCCCATGGGTCAATGCCTAAAATGTTTTTAAAAATGGCCGTTTTGGCGGGAGCACTGATTTTATTGACAATTAAAGTGAAAAAAAAAAGTGAAATATTCCTTTAAATATCATGCCTGGGGGGTGTCTGTAGTATGCCTGTGAAGTGCCACGTGTTTCCCGTGTTTAGAACAGTCCCTGCACAAAATGACATTTAACGGAAATAACGTCATTTAAAACTGCTTGCGGTTTTAATGTTATATCTGGTTCCTGCAATATGGTTGAAAATCATTGAGAAAAATGGCATGGGTAGCCCTCCCTGCCCATTACCAGCCCCTTTGGGTCTTGTACGCATATTAAGGGGAACGACGTATCCATATTAAAAAAAGGAAATACGTGTTGCCCCCAGGCCCTATATACTCAGAACAGCAGTATACAGGCAGTGCAAGCAAGCCAGGGACTGTGTATATTTGTTGTGTTAAGTTGAATCTGTAATTTTCATCTGGTACATTTTTAAAGTGTAGCTCCAGTCAAAAAAACAATTTTTAAGCTTTTTGGAAAACATAGGGAAGGGTTATCACCCCTGTATAATTTGTTTTGCTGTCCGTCTTTTTCCATCTCACTTGCTGTTGTCTCCTTCCGTTTGCAAGTAGGAGATGTTTGTAAGTTGGATGTTTGAAAGTAGGGGCCTGCCCTATATGCTCTGCAGAAATGGCGGAACAAGGTGTTGGTTTTGCCACAACATTGTAAGCCCTCAAAGCGACTCTTGGTGGGCGTTGGAGCGCCCTGCTGTGAACGTTTATATCAAGAATTGTAATTACATGCCATTGTTGAACAGTGGTAGAAAAATTGACCTTTGGTGGTTGTGGTGCTGGTGCCACAACACTATAAGTCCTCACAGTTACTCTGGGTGGGCACAGGAACGGGCCCTCCTGTGAAATATTATATCAAGAATTGTAATTACATGTCCCTGTTAAACAGGGGCAGAAAAATTGGGCCTTAGGCACTGGTGCTGGTGCCACGACACTGCAACCTCTCCCATATACTCTAGTTTTAGTGCAGGAATTAGCCCTGCTGCAAAGCATTGCATCAAAAATTGTAATTAAACGCCCCTGTTAAACAGGGGTAGAAAAATTGGGCCTTAGGCACTGGTGCTGGTGCCACGACACTGCAACCTCTCCCATATACTCTAGTTGTAGTGCAGGAATTAGCCCTGCTGCAAAGCATTGCATCAAAAATTGTAATTAAACACCCCTGTTAAACAGGGGCAGAAAAATTGGGCCTTAGGCACTGGTGCTGGTGCCACGACACTGCAACCTCTCCCATATACTCTAGTTGTAGTGCAGGAATTAGCCCTGCTGCAAAGCATTGCATCAAAAATTGTAATTAAACGCCCCTGTTAAACAGGGGCAGAAAAATTGGGCTGATGGCATCACCCAGAACCAGAAATGTTCTTCCAACATATCAGCGGAGGAGGAAGAGAATAGACAATCAACATAACAAGACAGTCACTCAGCATCAGCATAGGCAGTCTTGAAGGGATGTGATATTTCAAAAAAAATTATTCGGTTACATCAGCTTCAGGTGCTTGGTAGCTGTGGGTGATCCAAGACTGATTCATCTTGATGAAGGTCAGTCGATCAACTGATTCGGTGGACAGGCGCACCCTGTGATCAGTAACAAAGCCACCAGCAGCACTGAAGGTGCGTTCCGAAAGAACGCTGGATGCAGGACAGGCCAGTAGCTCAATTGCATACTGTGCAAGCTCTGGCCAGTGATCCATCCTCAAGACCCAGTAAGCCAGAGGATATTCGGTGGGAAAGGTGTCCAAGTCTGACCTTGCCTCTAGGTATTCCTGCACCATGTAAATCAGACGCTGGCGATGGTTGCTGGAACCGATCATACCTTGGGGCTGCGGATTAAAAAATTGTCTGAAAGCATCGGTCAGACGGCCACCTTCTCCACCGCTCCTTCTGACCGATGCCTCAGCAACACGTTGTCCAAGACCAGGAGTTTGTAACCTCCCAGTCTCTGGGAACGCGTTGCACAGACCTTTCTGCAAGGCCTCCCAGAGATGTCTCATCCTCTGCTCCCTCTGCGATGGCAAGATAAGGTCGGCAACCCTACCCTTGTACCGTGGATCAAGGAGAGTGGCCAGCCAGTAATGGTCCCTCTCCTTGATCCGAAGAATATGAGGATCCTTCCGCAGGCGTTGCAGGATCAGGGAGGCCATGCAGCGTAGGTTAGCTGAGGTATTCGGTCCAGAGTCCTCTGGGTCACTAAGGACAACATGATCCGCAGCTACCTCCTACCAGCCACGTACAAGTCCACGGGTTTCTTGGGACTGTAAATCATCCCTACAAGACTGCTGCTGCTGCTGATGCTGAGTGCCAGCCTCCACCTCCATGCTGACACAATCATCCTCCTCCTCCTCCTCCTCCTCATCCTCTTCCTGTGTGATGGGTGGCACAGCAGGAACACTGTCTGGATAAAGGGGGCCTTCAGAGGCAAGGAAGTCCTCCTCTTCCTGCCTCTGTTCTGCCTCAAGTGCCCTGTCCATTATTCCACGCAGCGTATGCTCCAAGAGGTGGTCAAGAGGTACAGATGCATGCACTGTCACTGCTCACCAACCTTGTGGCCTCCTCAAACGGTTACAGGACAGTGCATGCATCCCTGATCATGCCCCACTGGCGTGGTGAGAAAAAACCGAGCTCCCCTGACCCTGTCCTGGTGCCGTAGTCGCACAGGTACTCATTGATGGCCCTCTGCTGCGTGTGCAGCCGCTGCAGCATGGCCAACGTTGAGTTCCACCTGGTGGGCATGTCACATATAAGGCGGTTCTTGGGCAGGTTCTACTCCTTTTGGAGCTCAGCCAGCCGAGCACAGGCATTAAATGATCGGCGGAAATGCACACAGACTTTCCTGGCCTGCTTCAGGACATCTTGTAAGCCCGGGTACCTGCCCAAGAACCGCTGCACCACCAGGTTAAGGACGTGAGCCACACAGGGCACATGGGTCAGTTGTCCCTGTCAGAGGGCGGAGAGGAGGTTGGTGCCATTGTCGCAAACCACCATTCCTGGCTTAAGCTGGCGTGGCGTCAACCACCTCTCGGCCTGCCCCTGCAGAGCTGACAAAACATCCGCCCCAGTGTGGCTCCTGTCCCCCAAACAAACCAGCGCAAGCACGGCATGGCATCGTTTTGCCTGCGTACTTGCGTCGCCCCTGGAACGCCTACGGAGCACCGCTGGTTCTGAGGACAGAGCACTGGAAGAGGCCATGGAGGAAGAAGAAGAGAATGGGGTGGAGGAGAGAGGTGTGTCACAACCAATAGTAGCATTTTGGAGGCGTGGTGGCGGAACAACCTCCAACACTACTGCACCTTGTCCTGCATCCTTCCCAGCTGCCAGAAGAGTGACCCAATGGGCCGTGAAAGACAGGTAACGTCCCTGTCCATGCCTGCTGGACCATGAGTCAGCGGTAATATGCACCTTACCGCTGACCGCCCTGTCCAGTGAGGACATTGCCTTCCACATGCCAGTAGAGAGCCGGAATCGCCTTCCATGAGAAAAAGTGGCGTTTGGGGACCTGCCACTGAGGAACTGCACATTGCCCAAACTCACGGAAGGGGGCCGAGTCTACCAACTGAAAAGGCAGCAGTTGAAGTGCTAGCAATTTAGCCAAGCTAGCATTCAACCGCTGGGCATGTGGATGGCTGGGAGTGAACTTCTTTCGCCGGTCCAGCAGCTGGGGCAGGGACATTTGCCTGCTATAATCGGACGTAGGTGTACTGCTAGCAGAGTGCCCGGAAGCACTTGGCTGTGACACACCTAATTCTACACCTTCATTCCTCTCAGAGCAGGTTTCAGAGAGGACTGAAGGTCTAGTGGGGTTGGAGATCCCAGCTGATGAGGAGCAAGGAGAGGTCCGCTTTGTTCTTTGGTGTGGGTCTTTGAGGTATGCTTGCCAACGAGCTGCATGGCAGGTCAACATATGTCTAGTCAAGCATGTGGTGCCCAAGCGGCTGATGTTTTGGCCACGCGAGATATGCTTGAGACATATGTTGCAAATAGCAGCGGTGCGATCTGATGCACTCGTCTCAAAAAAGGCCCACACCAAAGAACTTTTAGAATAACACGCAGAGGCAGCGCCCTGCACAGGCGGAGCTCTGCGGTGTGATTCAGTCGGTGTGCTGCCCCTAAGCTTGCCCCCGGAGGGCATCCAGCCTCGTTGGACATGTGCCCCCTCCTCCTCCTCCTCCTCCTCTCTCCTACCAGTCACCCACGTGGAGTCAGTGCCCTCATCATCCCCTCCCCCTTCATCGCTGGAGCAAACCTGGCAGTATGCTGCAGCTTGTGGAACATGACTGCCAGATTGCTGTCCTTCTTGAGCATCCCCTCTCTCTGCATTCACGCTACTGCCTTCCTCTAGCTGAGTATCATCATCAGAGCCTACAAAACACTGGGCATCCTCCTGGAGCATGTACCCAACACTGTGCTCAAATAGTTCAGGAGACTCCTCAGGAGGACGTGGTGGGTCTAGGGAAGGAGTCACTGATGATGACATTGAGAGGAGGGAAGACGATGCTCTGGCAGCTGCTTTGCTAGTACCCTGAGCCTGGGTGAGAGAGGATGAGGAGGATGAAGAGGGCTTGGTCATCCACTCTACTAAGTCGTTGGCATGTTGCGGCTCAACATGTCCAGCTGCCGAAAAGAAGGACAAGCGTGTCCCATGGCCATGTTCTGATGATGACGATGCATCGCGTCCACGACCAGCACTGTTGTCTCTAGACACAGAGCCTGCTTGCCCTCTTTTATCAGCTCGTGCCTGTCTGCCTCTCCTTGCTGGCCTTCCAGACATGGTAATGGCCTGAAGGGAGTTGGGAAAACCAGCAATTGGGTAGTGTATATTGTGCTGGAGGCACACACAACTTCCACTAACTCCTGCAGATGGCTCAAATAGAGAAGAGCTATGTAGGTGGATATAGCGGTGTATACTGGGTTCAGAGCACACAGACAGCACGCACAATCTCCTACCGCTGACTGCAAGCTCTATTTAAAACGAGCAAGATAGTTTGCTATATAGGTGGATATAGCGGTGTATACTGGGTTCAGAGCACGTAGACAGCACGCACAATCTCCTACCGCTGACTGCAAGCTCTATTTAAAACGAGCAAGATAGTTTGCTATATAGGTGGATATAGCGGTGTATACTGGGTTCAGAGCACGCAGACAGCACGCACAATCTCCTACCGCTGACTGCAAGCTCTATTTAAAACGAGCAAGATAGTTATCTATATAGGTGGATATAGCGGTGTATACTGGGTTCAGAGCACGCAGACAGCACGCACAATCTCCTACTGCTGAGTTGAAGTTACACAGAACACTCACTAACTGCTACTGCTAACTGCTACAGACGCCAACACACTACACAAGGCCGCCGCGCTGGCGGCCTTATATAGTGTGGGGCATGTACTACACAGCCTGAGCTATGATTGGCCACAGGCATCCTGCCTGTGGCCAATCATGGCTCTCCTCGCTGCTGGCGCTGTGATTGGCCAAGCATGTGGGGTCACAGTGCATGCTTGGCCAATCATGAGCCAGCAATGCACTGCGCCATTGCAGTGCATTGTTGGCCGTGAGCGCCACACGAATTTAGTGCGAACGGCCCATAACGTTCGGAATTGGCCGAACGGGCGAACAGCCGATGTTCGAGGCGAACATATGTTCACCTCGAACACGAAGCTCATCCCTAGTCTCCAGACCTAAACCCGATTGAGCATCTGTAGGGCTGGTAGGTGGAGTAGATCTGGACAAAGGAAGTCCACTCCTCTGGTAAATGCAGGAGGCAAATATAAATAGACATGTGCATTCGTTTTCGTCCGAATGCATTTTCGTCCGAATTTCAGCTATTTTCGTTTTTGTTTTGACAAACGATAGCGAAAGCACAAAATCCGAAAAACGAAAGATCCGACATAAATAAATGCTTTATTTTCGGTTTCATTGTTACAACAGTTCGATATAGAATAGGAGATTCGACATGACTCTGACAATAACAATCTGTCTATAGAACCTGTGGTCGAATGTGCCTAACCTTACCTCTATTAGTCCAAGATTATATAGAGAAAATATTCGACAGAGAAAAAAGATTTGGCAGAGAGAAAAGATTCTGCAAGTTACTGCCCTAAAAAGTGTTTGGGGACCCGGGTCCTGCCCCAGGGGACATGTATCAATGCAAAAAAAAGTTTTAAAAACGGCCGTTTTTTCGGGAGCAGTGATTTTAATAATGATTAAAGTGAAACAATAAAAGTGTAATATTCCTTTAAATTTCGTAGGGGGGGGGGGGGGTGTCTATAGTATGCCTGTGAAGGGGCTCATGTTTCTGGTGCTTAGAACTGTCCCTGCACAAAGTGTAATTTATGCAGGAAAAAAAGTCCTTTAAAATCACTCGCAGCTATTATGAATTGTCGGCTCCATAATACAGAGAAAAAAAAAAAAAAAATAAATTTAAAAAAAAGCGTGCCTCAAATTTAAGAAAAAATTTTACGTTGGGTTCCCCCTAAATATCCATAACCAGACCCTTCAGGTATAGACACCCCCCCCCCCCCCTACGAAATTTAAAGGAATATTACACTTTTATTGTTTCACTTTAATCATTATTAAAATCACTGCTCCCGAAAAAACGGACGTTTTTAAAACTTTTTTTTGCATTGATACATGTCCCCTGGGGCAGGACCCGGGTCCCCAAACACTTTTTAGGACAGTAACTTGCAAATTAGTCTTTAAAATTAGCACTTTAGATTTTGAACGTTGGAGTCCCATAGACTTTAACAGGGGTTCTAAAGTATGCTATATACTAGCTCCGTCGAATCTTCTTTTTTACATTCGACAGACACCATAAGCCTTCAAAGACAGATTCGACCGTAATGCATGTGGATTTTCGGACGAATGCAATTTTTGAACGAAAAACGAAATAAATAAAAACGAATTTCGGGAGTAACTAAATAAATTAAGTTTTCGGACGAAAACGAAATTCCGAAACTAAATATTTTACTCTGCACATGTCTAAATATAAATATATATATATAAAATCTCACGGAAGTGAGTACACTCCTCATATTTTTGTAAATAGTTTATTATATCGTTTCATGTGACAACACTGAAGAAATGACACTTTGCTACAATGTAAAGTAGTGAGTGTACAGCTTGTATAACAGTGTAAATTTGCTGTCCCCTCAAAATAACTCAACACACAGCCATGAATGTTTAAACTGCTGGCAACAAAAGTGAGTACACCCCTGAGTGAAAATGTCCAAATTGGGCCCAGTTAGCCATTTTCCCTCCCCAGTGTTATGTGACTCATTAGTGTTACAAGGTCTCAGGTTGAATAAGGGGCAGGTGTGTTAAATTTGGTGTTATCGCTCTCACTCTCTCATACTGGTCACTGTAAGTTCAGCATGACACCTCATGGCAAAGAACTCTCTGAGGATCTGAAAAAAAGAATTGTTGCTCTACATAAAGATGGCCTAGACTATAAGAAGATTGCCAAGACCCTAAAAATTAGCTGCAGCACAGTGCCCATACCCATACAGCAGTTTAACAGGAAAGGTTCCGCTCAGAACAGGCCTCGCCATGGTTAACTAAAGAAGTTGAATGCACATGCTCAGCGCCATATCCAGAGATTTTCTTTGGGAAATGGACGTATGAGTGCTGCCAGCATTGATGCAGAGGTTGAAGGTCAGCCTGTCAGTGCTCAGACCATATGCCTCACACTTCATCAAATTGGTCTGCATTGCTGTCATCCTAGAAGGAAGCCTCCTCTAAAGGTGATGCACAAGAAAACCTGCAAACAGTTTGCTGAAGAAAAGAAGACTAAGGACATGGATTACTGGAACCATATCCTGTGGTCTGATGAGACCAAGATAAACATATTTGATTCAGATGATGTCAAGCATGTGTGGTGGCAACCAGGTGAGGAGTACAAAGACAAGTGTGTCTTGCCTACAATCAAGCATGGTGGTGGGAGTGTTATGGTCTGGGGCTGCATGAGTTCTGCCAACACTGGGGAACTAAAGTTCACTAAGGGAACCATGAATGCCAACATGTACTGTGACATACTGAAGCAGAGAATGACCCCCTCCCATCAGAGATTGGCCTGCAGGGCAGTATTCCAACATGATAACAACCCCAAACACACCTCCAAGATGACCACTGCCCTGCTAAAGAAGCTGAGGGTAAAGGCGATGGACTGGCCAAGCATGTCTCCAGATCTAAACCCTATTGAGCATCTGTGGGGCATCCTCAAATGGTAGGTGGAGGAGCGCAAGGTCTCTAACATCCACCAGCTCTGTGATGTTGTCATGGAGGAGTGGAAGAGGACTTCAACACCAACTTGTCAAGCTCTGGTGAACTCCAAGCCCAAGAGGGTTAAGTGCTTGAAAATGGTGGCCACACAAAATATTGACACTTTGGGTTCAATTTGGACATTTTCACTTAGGGGTGTACTCACTTTTGTTGCCAACGGTTTAGACATTAATGACTGTGTTGAGTTATTTTGAGGGGACAGCCAATTTACGCACTACTTTACTTTACATTTTACTTTACTTTATTGTAGCAAAGTGTCATTTCTTCAGCGTTGTCACATGAAAAGATATAATAAAATATTTACAAAATACGAGGGGTGTACTCACTTTTGGGAGATACTGTATATATATATATATATATATATATATATATATATATATACACACATATATATATATGTATAAAAACAGTTGTAAATTTTGTCTCTTTGCTGCTATGCAACTAAATGCTTTAGCAAACTGTGCCAGCCTCCGACTGATGGGGCTTAAGACTTTAGAACCTCCACAGCTGCTAGGCAGCTTCTGGAAAATTAGAAATCATTATAACTCATAATTTTATAGCTGGCTACAAAGACAGGACTGCAGAGCCTGCTTTAAAGGATCTTGGCCGGGGTTCCGGATTTGCCAGTCGTGCTATGACTTTCCCATGGCACGAGTTCGAACCCCACCAGTGCCAACAGCAACAGCGGCAGTGCCACAATGACATCACTTTGAACAATGCTCGCTAATAGCAGCAGCCAAGGGCTTAGCAAACTGCAATCAAATCTCTTGAGAAATGGTTACCTGAGACAGCGTTGAACAGGCCAAACAGGGTAAATGTGATGGCCATTCACAAGACATTTTTATGGCTTCTACAAAGCAGGTTTCAAATAAAGTTATTTCCCCTTTGCAAGGAAATGGTTTGATTATTCATACACTCTGGACATTTTTTCCTGTGCAAATGCTTCCCCAGTCCGGTCTGGCACATTCTATTCTCTATGAGGTACACAGCAGCTCCACAGTCTCACAACTCAAGAAACAGGCCTAGTACATGCCCTTTTCTAGTTTAGTGCTGGTCAAACTTGGTGATGGTGCAGGGTAGGCCTTGGGATACTCCAATTTTATTTCAAAGACAACAAAGGAAACTCTGTGGCTATAACTGAACTCTTCAGGGTAAACCTCCTTTGTGGCTAGTGTTAGGTGAACATACAGCTCAGGAAGCTCCAATGCATAAGCAATCCTAAACCAGCAACGCTGGAACAGTCTCTTCAAGGGTTAAGGATAGTCACTAGGATTTCTCTCTCTCTCTCTCTCTCTCTCTCTCTCTCTCAGGCCTTTACTCACTGTGCCCTGTGTACTTAGGTGCCTTCTACCAGTACTGCCAGATCCTCAGTGGACTTCCTCCAAACTGCTTCCAACAACTACAGGTCCCTCAGCCCTACCTGAGCTGGAACCTCGTTGGCCTTCTGTGGATCTCAGCTAAGTGATCCAGAGGGCAACAGCCCTCCAGGCAGGGTCTTCACCATCAGGACAAGGACCCTGCTGTTCCAGGCCCCGGCCTATTTATACACACCTCAGTCCCCCACTATTCATTCTTCCTCTCAGGGGTTGACTGAGACTGTATAAATATGCAAGTCTAGGGTCTGCCTCTTCCAATCCACTAAATTCTAGAACTCAAAGCAAGGGGAAGCAGTTGAGCCTGAAAACAGAAGAACCCAGAACAGCAAAAAAAACAATCAAAGTTTGCTCTACTGGCTACAGAGCAGCCAAAAAAATAAATTTGCCTTAATCCTACTAGCAATGTAACTATAACTAGAGGGTACGACATTATAACAGATTAATGGCTAGGGTGCTAAGTCCAGACCAGTGAACAGAGCATTGCTAGAGATCTAAAGGATTTGGGGCACCCCTGCTCACCGAACCAAAAATGTAGTAAAGCTTGTAGCACACATGACAAAAAAACTGTCCTATTCTGTAATCTACCTGTTAGCAAGCCCTCTTTGTTGGACTAATGCATCTCTTTAAACTCCAGAGAACATATTGCAACCTTTCTCCCAGGGTTCCTCCAGAGGTTGCTAGGGGGTTCTTTGAGACTAGAGCAGTAGCAGATTTGTCTACACTGCCCACCAATGTAAGGGGGAACTACAATTAACACTGTTTGTGTTTCTTTCTTGGCCAATATTATTATGTTTTTATATTCATGATTATTAAGGGAACCCCATTCTTTATCCCTTCATTTAGAACTCTATACAACCTACTAATCATGCTAATTTACCATGAACTGTAGGTCTAATCATTTTAGTTAGAGTTCCCTGAGGCCTGAAAACTAATTTGGGGGTTCCTCCAGGGGAAAAGGGTTGAGAAAGGCTGCCAAGTGTGTGAAAAACCCAAGGAGTCAGTAGGGTCTAAGGTGATGCAACCATCAAACATTATTCGAAAGTCAAAGTGCATTAGATCACTGTCTTCCCTAATATACTGTATGGTAGACCTACAGCCTAACTTCTTGACTAGGTCTGCATACAGACACTTTTTGCTGCATGGCTACTTGTGCTGAAGTAGATGTCAACCTATTTACTAAAATCTTCTAGAATCTTTACCTTTGGCAAAGGTCCTGACCAGTTTGGTGTGGAGGAACTCAAGCAGGCTACAGAGAAGCCTCTATTCTACTGTATACCTTTGGGATGAATTGGAATACCGATTTTGAGCAAAGTTTTCTCATCCAACATCAGCACCTGACCACACAAATGAACACAGATTAAATTCAAAAATCTTCAGGAAAGTCTTCCTAGAAGAATGGAGCATGTTACAGCTGCACATAGGGGCCAACTCCACATTAATGTCCTTGGTTTTGGAATGGTATGTCCCACAAGCTTATAAATGTGGAATGGTCAGGTGCCATACAGTTGGAAGCACACAACTGTCTAAAATATGTTTGTATGTTGTAATATTAACAGTATACTTGACTGGAAGTGAATGTAAACCGGAATTTTTTTTTTTTTTGCCACAATATAGAGTATGGGATTTCAGATCAGCTGTGCCCAGTCTTGCCACAAAGAGTTAATCCAGCTCTGAGCAATCCTCATATCTTTTTATATTGAAATAAAATGGACAAACTGTGAAATCTTTGTCCGTTCTTCCCCCTTGCTGTGATAGACAGGTGATTTACATATCTCGTGCACTAGCCTAAGACATGCATTATTTTTTAATTCCCACCCCCACTCCTTTCTTCAGCAGCTCTGCAAGGATGGGCTGTTCCACACCTCAGCATGATTTGGCATGCTGAAGTCATGTGGGAACTTTTCTGGTTTTTGACTGGATATTAGTGATCATAGCAGAAGTTCAGTGTAAGAAATACACAGGAGAAAATCATGACTCCACCCACTGAGCCCTGGAAAACAGACCCAACCACAAAATCTGAAGTTTTACGGGTCTCATAGCAGACAGAGGGGAGACATTTGACAGATAAATATATATGCAGGAGGCATGTATATCCTTCTAGATAACCAATGTTGCAGTAGTTTAGAAAGAACGAGAGTGGGTTTACATTCACTTTAAACACAACCATTTGGGGAGGTCCACAGACCATGCTGTATAATGCATCATTTAATAGTGTTTTTGTCTTCAGGTCACTGTACCCCTTAATTAAAACCTGCTAATTATTGTAATCATTTTTAAAGCCCATTTATAATTTGTTGCTGTAAGGCATTCATTGATGTGCATGTTACTGCATTCATTTTCAATGGCATCCAATGGACTAGGGCAATGTATTTTGGCTATAGCCAGAATGCATGCTACAGTGATGCAGTGCAATCCAAAAGGGTCAGTTTTTAGCATCATAGGATGCATCGCAAATTTGTTATTTTAAAATGGTAGTAAACGACTGTATTTACTTTTGCCCTACAGGTAAGCTTAAAATTAGTCTTACCTGTAGTTACGGTGAATATCTCCTAAACTTGTGCTGTTCTGCTCCTGTCGGTGAAGTCACTGCACATGCCCAGTGCACTCTGCTTTCATGGCACACTGAGCGCTATGCCTCAGTGGTGATACCCGTGTGCATGTGCAGGAGTAACTGAATGGACTGGCCATTCAAATGGCTGGAGAATGTGAACCTGGAAGGAAAATTGGGCAAAGATAGAAGCGCTGGCAGGTGTGACAGCGAGTGCCCAATTTTCATATACAAGTCACGTCTCAGTTCGAGATCCCTGCTCTGTGTCATCTGGCTAGCAGATCCTCCTGATTTCTCCCTGATGCATTGCTGGACACTTTTGAAACTGCACGTGTGGGCAATGATATGTTGCACGCATGGGCAATGATATGCTGCACATATGGGCAATGATATGCTGCACTGATGGCCAATTATATGCTACATGTATGGGCAATGATATGCTGCATGTATGGGCAATGATATGCTGCACTGATGGTCACTGATATGCTGCATGTATGGGCAATGATATGCTACATTGATGGCCAATGATGTGCTGCACGTATGGGCAATGATATGCTGCATGTATGGGCAATGATATGCTGCACTGATGGCCAATTATATGCTGCATTAATGGCCAATGAAATGCTGCACTGATGGCCAATGATATACTGCATGCATCAACAATGATATGCTACATTGATGGGCAATGATAGGCTGCATTGATGGACACTGATATGCTGCACTGATGGCCAATGATATGCTGCATGTATGGGCAATGATATGCTGCACTGATGGGCAATGATGTGCTGCATGTACGGACAATGATATGCTGCACTGATGGGCAATGATACACTGCACTGTCTGGTAATGATACGCTGCGCTGATGGGCAATGGTATGCTGCACTGATGGGCAATGATGTACTGCACTTATGGGCATTGATACGCTGCACTGATGGGCAATGATACAATGCACTGGTGGACAATTATACACTGCACTGATGGGCAATGGTATGCTGCACCAATGGGCAATAATACACTGTATTGATGGGCACTGATACGCTGCACTGATGGGCAATAATACGCTGCACTGATGGGCACTGATAGGCTGCACTGATGGGCAATGAAGCCTGCACTGATGGGCAATGATAGGCTGCACTGATGGGCAATGATAAGCTGCACTGATGGGCAATGATATGCTGCACTTATGGCCACTGATCAGGCTGCACTGATGGGCACTGATGAGGCTGCGCTGATGGGACTGTACTGATGGGCACTGATCGGCTACACTGAAGGGCATTGATATGCTTTATGTTAATATTGTTAAAGATTATTTTAATGTTTATTTTTGGAACTTAATTCTGCATAAAACATTTAACAGTGCAATTTCATGAGATAATTTATGAGGGCATGTTTAGGGCAGACTTAGGGGCAGTGCAGGGTAGGAGTTAAAAACAGATTAGAAATAGTTAATCAGGCAATGGCAGCTGGAGCCTTCTATTAAGCTTTTGCATCGGATTACTTTGCATGCCTGCGCTTTATATTGTGATTAAGCACCTCCCCTTCATAACATTGTTGAAATGGGGCGGGGCATGGGTGACCTTAAAATGATGCACCCCTGAAAAAAGTTCTGCGGACACCCATGCTAACCCATTATGGCATAACAATTCAGGAGGCCCAATAAAAAAAAGTTGGTAGAGTTTACTACAGCTTTAATGGACTACACTTTACTGCACAGCAAAATTTAATAGGCCCTAACACAAAATCAGCTCTGCAGACTCCACCTGCGCTTTAGGTAAACAACACTAATTAACACCCACCCTGAACTTCCTCCCTCTAAACCTCCTCCCGCCCGCCCTATAGCCGAATGACGGCCGTAGAGCGGGCGCTTTCGTCCGGGAGGCCGTCCCTGGACATCCTGATGTTTACTTCTGCAATGCGCGCCGCAGCGGGCGCGCATCGGGGAAGTTCTGTGTTTGTCGTGTCCCCCGGAGACAGGAAAACACAGATTGCTGTAAACGGCCAATCACAGCGGCCGTTTACGGCGCGATCGGCGTGTCCAATGTGAAATGATCTCATATGTAAACATATGAGATCATCTCGCAGCGCCGCTCTCCCTCCTCACACAGACAGCGTGTGAGGAGAGAGAGATGAACGGCTGCAGCGGCCGTAAGTGTGAAAAAAATAAAAAAAGTGCCATCCGACCCAGTGCTATCCTGCCCCAGTGCCATCCACCCCAGTGCCATCCTGCCCCAGTGCCATCCGCCCCAGTGCCATCCACCCCAGTGCTACCAGCCCCCAGTGCCACCTGTTAGTGCTATCTGTCCCCAGTGCCACCTATTGTCACTGCCATTTGTCCCCAGTGCCATCTGTCATCAGTGCCACATATAAGTGCCATCTGTCATCAGTGCTACATAGTGCCATCTGTCATCAGTGCCACATATTAGTGCCATCTGTCATCAGTGCCACGTATCAGTGCAATTTTTTTATCAGTGCCACCTGTCAGTGTCATGTGCCATCTGTTGTCAGTGTCACGTGTCCTCAATGCCACTTATCAGTGTCACGCGTCATCGGTGCCACATATTAGTGCCATCTGTCATCGGTGCCACGTATTAGTGCCATCTGTCATCAGTGCCACGTATTAGTGCCATCTGTCATCAGTGCCACGTGTCATCAGTGCCACGTATAAGTGCCATCTGTCATCAGTGCCACATATTAGTGCCATCTGTCATCAGTGCCACATATTAGTGCCATCTGTCATCAGTGCCACGTATAAGTGTCATCATTGCCACGTATCAGTGCCATCTGTCATCAGTGCCACATGTCATTGTCCTGGTGCTCCAGGGCCTTCAAAAGTGTAATAGGTAGTCAACAAGTTAGATGTGTAATTTATGCTCCTAGAACACGTGATGGTGCTCCCTGCATGTTGGGCCTCTCTATGTGGCCAGGCTGTGAAAAAGTCCCACACATGTGGTATTGTAATACTCAGGAGGAGTAGCATAATTTTTTGGGGGGGTGTCATTTGTGAGATGCCATGTGAGAGAAATTACAATTACAATTTTGTGGAAAAAAATAAAAAAAATAAAAAATCTTAATTTTGCAAAGAATTGTGGGAAAAAAATGACAACATCAAAAAGCTCACCATGCCTCTTACTAAATACCTTGGAATGTCTACTTTCCAAAAAGGGGTCATTTGGGGGGTATTTGTACTTTCCTGACTTGTTCGGGTCACAAGAAATGAGATAGGCCACCAGTACATCAGATGTGATCAATTTTGTGCGATTCGCACCACAGCTTGTAGACTCTCTAACTTTCACAAAGACCAAATAATATCCACTAATTTGGGTTATTTTTACCAAAGATATGTAGCCATATAAATTGTGGCCAAAATTTATGAAGAAAAATTAATAATTTGCATAATTTTGTCACAGAAACAAAGAAATATGCGTTTTTTTTCAAAATTTTCAGTCTTTTTTCATTTATAGCGCAAAAAATAAAAACCCCAGAGGTGATCAAATACCACCAAAAGAAAGCTCTATTTGTGGGAAAAAAAGGACAAAAAATTAATTTGGGTACAGTGTCGCATGACTGAGTAATTGTCATTCAAAGTGTGAGAGCACCGAAAGCTGAAAATAGGTCTGGGCAGGAAGGGTGTTTAAGTGCCCAGTAAGCAAGTGGTTAAAGAGAACCATTTCATGATCCTGGGCAGCTGAAAATCAGCATATGATAAAAGCAGGTATAACTAAAGGTTACCTTCAGTCTAAACTATATGCCAAAATGATCAGTAGGTCTAGAGATACAGGCCACTGAATTTATATACAATATATTACAGGGCCCTGGGTAGTTCAGCCTAGACCCAAAACCGAGAGGAAAATATTTAGGGAATTTTGGGTGTACATAGTGTAGTGGTACCCCCATAAGGGCTGCTAATAGACTGTACTCCACTGATTACCTTGACTCTGCAAATCCTCCCTTACCTCGGACACCCTGGGTTCCATGTCACCAGCTGTGGTACTAAATAGAGACTCACACAATATTAAAGAAACAGTTCAAATATGTTTACTATAGAATTAAAACACAAGATACATATGTATATCAACTTTGTCAATAATGGAAACACTCCTGTATACACCGCCCTTTATGTCAAGCTTATCTAGTAGACACAATATATTGGTGTAAAGTTCCCTTAAAGCGGGGTTCCACCGCCGTTTTTTTTTCCCACAATAATGTTTTAAATTAAGTTTTCTAAATATTTCACATACTTCTATGTGCTGTCCGATTCTCTTCCAAGTCTTTTTCTTTCTTCAAAACTGCCTAGGAAAACGTCTCCAGGCGTTTTCCATTTTGCCTGTGGGCATGTGAAGCCCACAGGCATTGTCTTCCGGGGCACAGTCCTCTAAACTCCCATCATGCACCGCCCCTATGAGCTGCGATCTCGCGCATGCGCAGATCAATCCGCTCGAGCGAACACAACAACTCAGCCTGGGCGCCGCACAGACTCCTGGGAAAAAAAAACGATCCCAGGAGCCCCTGCGGCAGACAGGAAGAAGTGACCTGCCGATGAAGCCCCGCCCATTTCCGCAGCGGCTCTGCCCCTTTCCGGAATCTCCAGAGGCAGAAAATTTGAAATAAGAAGAAAACAGAAGAAGACAGCAGAAAGTTAAGGGGGTTACCTAGCGATTAGGGAAAGGGGGATCACATAGACCTAGTACTGTTAATTAGGGTGGACCTCCGATTTAAAGCGTGAGTAAACCCGCTGAAATTTTTTTTTCAGACCTGTAAGGGAAAAGGCATATTGAGGTAGTATGCACCGCGATATCGTCACTCCCTCGCATGCGCTTGGGAGATTTCTTTCCGGCAGGTCCAGCGTCTGCCGGGCTTCCAGCTGGAATCCCCTGTGCGCATGCGCCGCTGCAGTCAGCGACTAATTGGGAGGGGAATATCTCCTAAACCATATTTTTTTTACCTACAGGTAAGCCTTATTATAGGCTTACCTGTAGGTAAAAGTAAAAAAAAAAAGACTATACAACCGCTTTAATTGTGAACGAATACAAATATTAACTCAATACAGGGACCTATGTGAACAGGTTAACAGGAGAGTAGACACCTGCCACAATATTTTAGGTGTCAGATCTCTCCCTACTGCCTCCTCAAATCACAGGCCAGCAATCCTGCACAATATTGAAAACAGTATAAACAATATTATATTCAATAGGATGGCTCCCTTTAGCGGTTCAATACAATTTGAGGTGAGGAGAGAAAATGATAAAAAAGTGAAAAAGGGTATTCCTTTAAATCCAGATGTCTTCAGCTAGCCTCTTTTAAATTGTAAACAAAGTAATCCAAAAAGACAAGGTGTAGAAAAGTTAGCAAAGCTGTGATTTATCCTGGTAGTAGTATAACTTCCTTCTTTTTATAATCCTAAAGATAATAGAGAGTTTAACTTCCATGGGACTACAAAATATATATTTTTTTTAAATTGTCGCTCTTTTTTGTTTGTTTTTGTTAGAGAAAGCTCTAATTGTGGGGAAAAAAAGGACGTTTGTTTGGGGACAGCATTGTACGACCGCGCATTTGTCAGTTAAAGCGACGCAGTGCCATATCACAAAAAAATATTGTCATTGAGCAGGCAATTCCTAGGAAATCGGTCACAGACAGTGAAACTAGGAAAATTCCTCTCCGAAACTTGGGCAGTCACCTGCGGAGTCCCTCAAGGCTCTCCTTTGTCACCCGTTCTCTTCAACATTTACATTCGCCCACTCCTTCAAATCATCAGATGCTCAGATCTCTGCTTCCACTCTTACGCTGACGACACGCAACTTTATTTCCGGATCAATGGAAAAAAAGATCACCAACAACAACTTGAAAACTGCCTCAAATCAATAGAGGACTGGATGACCACCAACTCCCTCCAGCTGAACGAATCAAAGACAGAGCTTCTTATCTTACACCCAAATCATAAGCCCGCAACCAAAACCTCCTGGTCTCCACCAACCGTCTTTGGCCAGACTATCTCCCCAAAGACCAAAGCGAAGAGTCTCGGGGTTATTTTAGACGCACAAATGTCAATGGATGCGCAAATAGGATCTGTAGTCAGTCGATCTCACCATCTGCTGCGCATGCTTCGCAGACTCATCCCTTTTATCCCAAAGAATGACAAAGCAGTGGTAGTTGGAACAATCATTAATTCACGACTGGACTACGCAAACTCGCTTTACATAGGATTACCACAATATCAACTTGCGCGATTACAACTGATCCAAACCACGGCGGCAAGGCTGATAACAGGAAAAAAAACCTGGGAATCCATCTCTCCTTCACTGAGGAGCTTACATTGGCTAACCGTAAAAAATTGGATCACGTTCAAGACCCTGTGCCTCACCCACAAATGCGTGCATAGAGAAGCTCCGCAATACCTAATGGAGAAAATAAATCATTACACACCAAACCGCAGTCTTCGATCAGCCAACAAAAACCTCCTCCTCGTGCCCAAAGCCCGGTATAAATCCAAGGGTGATCGGAGATTCGCTGTCCAAGGGCCTCGGCTATGGAATGCTCTACCAATCAACATCCGCCTGGAAGAAAATCACTTGGCTTTTAGGAAAAAACTCAAGACCTTCCTCTTTTAGCAGATGATCAAAGCTCGCCACAGCGCCTAGAGGCGATTCAGTTCGCATTGTGCGCTATACAAGTATTTCATTCATTCATTCAATTCTTCCAGGGCTGAAGTGGTTAAAGTCAGCAGCTACTGTAGCTGCTGAATTTTAATATAAGGACACTTACCTGTCCAGGGATCCTGCAATGTCAGCACCCTGAGCCGATTTCTCCATTGGCTTCGGGTGCAGGTGCTGGCATGTCAGCTTCACAGCCGGCTTCTTACTGCACATGTGCAAGTCGCACTGTGCTTTCTGAATGGTGCCGCTGTCTTCTGGGACCTGTGTGTGGCCCAGAAGGCAGCGGGTGGATGGGGAAGGAGGAGGGGCTGGAAATGCTTGTAGATCGCTCATCAGCGATCTTACTCGGATGTGGGAGTGGGTACCTGTCAAAATCAGGTACACGCTACCCCCTCCCCCAAAATAATGCCAAGTGGATTGGAGGGGAAGGGTGCGAATAAGTCGGAGCTTCTCCTTTTGGGTGGAGCCCCACTTTAAGTACAGGATTAAAGGAGGCATTGGATCGCTGGTTAAAAACCAAGAATAATGTTAAAGGACAACCCCAAAACAAAAACAAAAATTCTCTAAAGCAGTCACACAATAGATTTACTAAAGGTAAATAGACTGTGCACTTTGCAAAGTGCAGTGGGTTGCACTCTGCAAGTGCAGTTGCTCCAGAGCTTAGTAAATGAATTAAAGTTTCAGTTTGCAAAGACTACCCAATCACATGCAAGGAAAATAAAAAAACAGCATTTTTTCTTGCACATGTTTGGATTATGGGAGTCAGCAGAATTTCTGCTTATTTACTTACTAATTACTAATTTTAATTATTAACCCCACGAGCAACTGCACTTTGCAAAGTGCACAGTCTATTTGCCTTTAGTAAATAAACCCCATTCTTTAGTAAATCAACTCTATTGCGTGACTGCTTCAGAGAAGTGTGGTTTTTGTTTAGGGGTTGTCCTTTAACATTATTCTTGGTTTTTAACCAGAGATCCAATTTATGGGTAGAATGTACTCTGCAGAGACCATTCCTGCTATATGTGCAGCCTTACACATGCACCAGTCTCCTTGGCCTGATGTATATGTTTTTTCCTCTTCCTGAATACGCAGGAAGTGTTATTATTTGAGGCAGTCAATTCCTCCTCCGCAGGGTGATCTCTCTATTGTTTTGAACAGATACAATAGGCATAAATGAGCATGTTTAACCTGTCAACCACTGACACCTGACCCCTGCCTCCGATGAAGTGCAATAAACAGCCGCCGCTTTGCAAAACCGCAGCAGCGTGCATGTATTTTTAAGTCACCATCTGGATTGAAAGTCCGTGTGTGGGGAAGGGGGGGGGGGGTTGCTTTAGCCTCCATTATCGTTGAGCATTAAGCATCACACATATACAGCAAAACACAGCGAGATAATGAAAAGACGGGTCAAGATCGCTCTACTCTCCCAGGGACGCAAGGTGGAGATGTGAACTCCAGGCTGAGCCTGATGAATGGTAATATGTTTGAGATTCGCAGGCCTTTTATGAAAACAAGACATAGCCAGGGCCATTTTCAGCTCGTAAACTGTAATAAGTACAATGGGGGAGTCCGTGGTCCTCGCTGGCTGCACCATGTGCCGCAGCAATCATAGAATGCGGGGCATTGACACTTTCGGGCCTGTTAAAGCAAATCTTTTATCCTTTTAATGTGCCTTAGAAATACACGTGAATAGTGGTGAGCTTCATGTTTATAACATTTCAGCATCTGTCAGGGGTTATTTGCACTTGTGTGCTGTGGCAGCATGCGTTGACATGCCCTGCCGCAGCACATGTCAATGCACCTGCTCTGTGTGTGGTGCCATTCATTGTGCACTGCAGTGTAAAAGGGTCGTGCACATATATTTTGTTGTGATGCGAATGGGTTGCCTTAACTTAATGCACATTAATGCATGCCATAACATGCATTAATGCATTGCATTGGAACACTTAAAAGGATAGTTCACCTTTACAAAAAAAACTACCCATGCAGGTAAGGGATGTTTGTAGATAAAAACAAACTATACTATCTGAATACAGATGAGTAATACCCTTGCTATAGGTGTAGGCCATACCTTATGAAGCCTGACTGGAATACTCCCAGAAAATGCTAAACAAGGCCTAGTCATCACTGCTCACCTCCATCATCACAGGAGTGAACTCTTTCTCTGATTCAAACTCCCTCACATGCTCTTTCTCTCCCCTGATGCAGTAGCTCTGAGCTCAGCATTTGAGAGTTCACTCCTGTGATGGTGGATGTGAGCAGTGATGACTAGGCCTCACTTAGCATGTTCTGGGAGTATTCCAGTCAGGCTGCATAAGGTATGTAAATTGCTTAGTCATTACTGAGCATGCGAGGGGGTTTAAATCAGAGAAAGAGCTCACTCCTATGATGGCGGAGGTGAGCAGTGATGACTAGGCCTCACTTAGCATTTTCTGGGAGTATTCCAGTCAGGCTTCATAAAGTATGTAAATGGCCTAGTCGTTACTGAGCATGCAAGGGGGTTTGAATCAGAGAAAGAACTCACTCCTATGATGGTGGAGGTGAACAGTAATGACTAGGCCTCACTTAGTAATGTCCTGGGAGTACTTAGCAACATCCTGGAAGTATTCCAGTTGGGCTTCATAATGGCCTACACCTATAGCAAAGGCTTTATTCAACTTTAATCAGAGATGCATAGTTGGCAACATTGGAAAAAAAAAATTTAGGACACTTTTTTGGTAGTAGGCAGAGTTGTGTTATAATTAGGGGGGGGGGGGCATGCGGTCATAGGCGTGGTATAGAAAAAGGATAAAATGCGTCTCGCTGCGGGAAAATATATATAAATATGGTTTACGTAAAATAGTGGGAGTGGCTTACATGGGGCGTGGCTTACATGGGGCATGGCTCAAAGGGGTGTGGTTAGCGTCTGAGATGAATGCGGGATGGAGAGGGAAAGGTTAAGGGAAAGGGGGGGTGGAGGGATGGAGGGACAGCAGCTCCCCAATCCTACACCACAATAGCAATGTGTTTTCCAGAGTTTGACAATCAGCGGATAAAGATACTCCAAATACCTGGTGCTAGCGCTTCAATCATCCCGGCGCCATGATTGTTATGGTGTTAGGATGATTGAAGCGCATTATTTATATTATTACATTGTAATATGAAATGAAATCATTCAACTCACCATAATGCAGAATCAGTGGGAGCCCTGAGTGCGTCACTAGCCACGCTGCCTGCCACCAGATGCCATCAAGTGCCCCATCAGAGCAGCCTTCCTCACATCTGGTGTCCATCAGAGCAGCCTTCCTCACATCTGTTGTCCATCAGAGCAGCCTTCCTAACATCTGGTGCCCCTCTGACATCCAGACTCTGACTGCGCCCCTCTGACATCCAGACTCTCACTGCGCCCCTCTGACATCCAGACTCACTGACGTCCCCTCTGACATCCACAGACTGGCCCCCTCTGACATCCACAGACTGGCCCCCTCTGACATCCACAGACTGGCCCCCTCTGACATCCACAGACTGGCCCCCTCTGACAGCCACAGACTGGCCCCCTCTGACATCCACAGACTGGCCCCCTCTGACATCCACAGACTGGCCCCCTCTGACATCCCATCCACAGACTGGCCCCCCCTGACATCCCATCCACAGACTGGCCCCCTCTGACATCCCATCCACAGACTGGCCCCCTCTGACATGACATCCCATCCACAGACTGGCCCCCTCTGACACCCCATCCACAGACTGGCCCCCTCTGACATCCACAGACTGGCCCCCTCTGACATCCACAGACTGGCCCCCTCTGACATCCACAGACTGGCCCCCTCTGACATCCACAGACTGGCCCCCTCTGACATCCACAGACTGGCCCCCTCTGACAGCCACAGACTGGCCCCCTCTGACATCCACAGACTGGCCCCCTCTGACATCCCATCCACAGACTGGCCCCCCCCTGACATCCCATCCACAGACTGGCCCCCTCTGACATCCCATCCACAGACTGGCCCCCTCTGACATGACATCCCATCCACAGACTGGCCCCCTCTGACACCCCATCCACAGACTGGCCCCCTCTGACATCCCATCCACAGACTAGCCCCCTCTGACATGACATCCCATCCACAGACTGCCCCCCTCTGACATGACATCCCATCCACAGACTGCCCCCCCCCCCTGACATGACATCCCATCCACAGACTGGCCCCCTCTTACATCCTATCCACAGACTGCCCCCCTCTGACATGACATCCCATCCACAGACTGGCCCCTCTGACATGACATCCCATCCACAGACTGCCCCCCCCCCCTCTGACATGACATCCCATCCACAGACTGCCCCCTCTGCTATCCCATCCACAGACTGCCCCCTCTGCCATCCCATCCACAGACTGCCCCCTCTGCCATCACATCCACAGACTGGCCCCCTACATACTGTCCTTCACGTTGCCGCGCGGAGACTAACTTTGAACTGTGGCGCCGCCCACTGCACATTACACACACACTGGCAGCGGGGGTGAGCGGCGCCACAGGTTCTCTATTGAAGACCAGCTTCTGGTCTTCTTAAAAATGGCGGCAAAACCTCTAGCAGCCGGGAAATTCAATTTCCCGGGGCAAACCGAATTTCCCGGGACATTTCCCGGGACAAAATTAATTTGGGACAAATGTCCTAATCCCGGGAATGTCCCGGGATATTCGGGACAGTTGGCAACTATGGAGATGCACAGTTTGTTTTTATCTACAGATGCCCCTTATCTGCAAAGGGAGTTTTGTGGTAAAGGTGAACTATCCCTTTAAGTGCGAATAGGCCCTTAAAGTTATTGTAAACGCTAAAAAAAAAAAAATCTATCAAAATAACAAACATGTTATACGTACCTGCTCTGTGTAATGGTTTTGCACAGAGCAGGCCCGATCCTCCTCTTCTCCCGCTGCCACGCCTGGCTCCTCTCTCCTGTCAAGTGGTTTACTATGGGGGCACTTGTGTATGGGGGCCCTTGTGCATGATCATTCCCGAGCTTATGCCACTTGCTCCCACCTCACTGACTGTGATTGACCAATGGCTCTCGCTGCTCTGTCTGAGACAATGAGGAAGGAGAGAGCCAAGAGAGTTGCTGCTCCCGTGCACATCGCTGGATCAGGATTGGTCTCAGCTAAGTATAAGGAAGGGGGCCTGGGGGGGAGCTGAATGAAAAGTTGTTTTACCCTAATGCAGAGAATGCATTAACGTAAAAAAAATTCTCCTCTAGAACCTCTTTAATGTTTTCAGTAAAATCTTTATTGCATTACTTGTAATTAGAAATGTACACAGGGCATCCATACTTTCTCATAACACGCACAGGCTCTGCTTCTTGCTTAGTAGTCAAGATGTGCAAAATTGAGGTGTGATTAACTACTTCAATATAGGGCACTTTCACCCCCTTCCTGTCCAAACCATTTTTTAGTGCTGTTGCACTTTGAATGACAATTGTGCGGTCATGCAACACTATGCCCATATGAATTTTTAATAATTTTCTTTTCGTAAACAGACCTTTCTTTTGGTGGTATTTAATTACTGCCAGGTTTTTTATTTTTTACAAAAAAAAAGAAAAAAGACCGAAAATTTTGAAAAAAAAAAAGTTTTCTTCGTTTCTGTCAGTAAATTTTGTAAATAAGTAGTTTTTCTCCTTCACTGATGTACGTTGATGAGGCTGCACTGATAAGTTGGCACTAATGGGTGGAACTTATGAGTACTGATTAGGAGGCACTAATATGTGGCACTGATGAGCACTAATAGACGGCACTGATAGATGGCACTGGTGGGCGCTGATACATGGCAATGATGGCCACTGATAGGTGGCACTGATAGGCAGCACTGGTGGGCACTGATAAGCGGCACAGATAAGCGGCACTGATGGGGATTGATGGGCGGCACTGATGGACATTAATGGGCAGCACTAATGAGCAGGCACTGATGGGCACTTAAAGGCCGCACTGACTGGCATCACTAATGAGCACTGAATGGTGTCACTGATGGGCACTGATTGGTGTCACTGATGGGCACTGCTAGGGCTTTACTGTAAACAAGACACTGATGATTACCCCCCCAAGGAGATGCCACACTGATCGGTTCTCCTCAGCACACACTCTGTCAGCTGTCAGCGTGAGGCGAGAAGAGCCGATAAATGGCACTTCCGCATTTACATGTGACCGGCTGTGATTGGATACAACCGATCACATGGTTAAAGAGCCATGTCATCGGCTCTTTACAAAGATCAGGCCGCACCATGTCCTAGGAACACAGCACGGCCGCCGCTCTACTCACCCCCTCGGGCGCGTGAGAGCAGCCGTTCTGGGGCGACGTCGTATGACGTCCCAGAACGAGAGCCGAAACCGCTCCTCCATCGTTTGATGGGGGCGGTTGGCAAGTGGCTAATGGCAAAACTCTTTTTTTTTTTCATTTTGGATAAAGTTAGGGAGGGTTATAGCTCCTGTCGGTTTTTGACACAATCTTCTGGAAGGAGAATACAACCTCTAAGAGGGGAATAATATCCCACAATCCTCTCAGTGGGAAAAATGACCCCACAATTTACTGAAAGGAGATTACAACCTCATGATCCTCTGAGATGGTAATAAGACCCCAGAATCCTCTGGGAGGGGAATGTGACCCCACTATTTTCTGGGAAGGAAAAATGATCCCACAATCCCTTTTATTGGGAATAAGCAACAACAAACCCCCCCAGAGGTGAATAATACCCCAGAATCCTCTGGGAGTAGAATACAGCCTCTGAGAGGGGCTCTGAGAGATGAATAAGGTCCCACAATCCTTTGGGAGGGGAATCTGACTCTCACAATTCTCTGAGAAGGGAAAATGCCCCACGATCCTCTGGGAGTAGAATACAGCATAATAATCCTCTGAGAAGGGAATAGGAACCCACAATCCTCTGAGAGGGGAATAAGACCCCACAATCCTCTGAGAGGGGAATAATACTCCAAAATCCTCTGAGAGGGGAATAAGACCCCACAATCCTCTGAGAGGGGAATAAGACCCCACAATCCTCTGAGAGGGGAATAAGACCCCACAATCCTCTGAGAGGGGAATAAGACCCCACAATCCTCTGAGAGGGGAATAAGACCCCACAATCCTCTGAGAGGGGAATAAGACCTCACAATACTCTGAGAGGGGAATATGATGCCATAATGCTCTGGGAGGGGAATACTACCCCAGAATTCTCAGGGAGGGTGATATGACCCCACAATCCCTTGGGGGAGAACAATATGACCTCACAATGGCCTGGGAGAAGAATATGTCTTCACTCCTCAGCAACTATATATTATTGTTGTATCATTTTGAGTCTCATAAAAATCTCAGTCTTGGGTGGACTAATCTTTACAGTCTTACAGATATAATACTTTTGTTCAGACAAGTTCCTGTAACCTTTACTCTTACATTTATAGCTATTATTAATGATACTTTTCTGTCATCTTGGGGAGGGATTCTATTAATCAGAATTTGAGGTAATGTTTTTAACTAGAAATGGTCAGTTTTTCCATGTGTTGCTATTTGCCCTGTGACACACTACTTTAATGTTCTACATGTCTCCTTTGATGACACAGATACACACCTCCAGGGCATCTATTTTGTCTATAAAAATAACCCTGTGTGTCATTTAACATCCCACGTCTTGCATTCCTGCATCTCTATTGTGACAAGGCACTAACTTCTGGCGTGTGGACAAAATGGCAGCCGAGCCTTTGTTCTTTAGCAGCTGAAGGATATTCAGCCACAATGGTCCCTGGTCAGCTTTGCACATTTTATGGGTTTTAGGAGGCATTTTGCAGCTTCTTGCTGTACCTGTTTCAGTTCTGTGGATATTGAATTAGACTCACCCAGTGCACCTACAGAAACCCTGTCATTAATTTAAAAATATTGCAGGTAAAGGCACATAAAAACAAGTGTGCCTTTAAACTTGCTTTCAAATTATGTCTAATAATAATAATAATAATGTCCAACTTTTCCAACTTGCCGGAAATATTTTCCGACAAAATGCTTCGATCGGACATACTCCGTTCATGTGTAGCCTACCCCGACGGACAAAGTGCCACGCATGCTCAGATCAAATTCTTAGACAAAAGCTATTGGCTACTAGCCTGAACGTAGTCCCGTCCTAATGAAATAACATCATCACGTTACGTACGATCGGATTTTCCGACAACTTTGTGCGACCGTTTGTATGCAACACAAGTTTGAGACAAAACCCGTCGGACAAAATCCGACGGATTTTGTTGTCGGAATGTCCGACCGTGTGTACAAGGGCAAAGAAGCAGCATGAGGAAAGCCTCAAAGGTGTGAATGAAGATTGGTGACCAGAAAAGAAGTATGTGAGCAGAATGAAGGTTCCAGATGGCAGTACATGTGGAAAGAAGAGGAGCTAAGTAGGTGTAAGACCAAGGAGGAATTTATATTGTATGTATATGTATATTAGAACTGGGGTAGTGTATTTTAGAATATCAAACTTGACTTGCCTTCTGAATGAACAAGTTTAAAAAGCAACTTTGTGGACTATTTTATCATCCATCATTGTTTTTGTTACTGTAAACCAGCTCAGTGGGTACTGGATATATGTAACCACCAACAAAAAAGCTTCCCAAATTTACTGGTAAAGGCATATAGATATGTATAGTGACTGTAGACCAGGGGTGTCGAAGATGGCTTTGAGCAGCCCAAGATGGCTATGAATGTGACCCAACACAAAATTGTAAACTTACTTAAAAATGTTGATATTTTTAGAATTGCCTTGTAAAAAATGCATTTACACTTAACAAACATGGGAATTTTTTTTTCTCTTTACTGGACTTTATCTTCCCAAAGAAAAATCTCCCACTTTTCACAATAATTATTCATGCCATCAGTTTTTGGCAGCACCTGTATTTGTGAGCAACTATTTTCAAGGATGAAGCACATAATTAGAACCAAAATATCTGATGAGCACCTTGAAAATTTACTGCAGTTGTAATTTTGTTGACGAAAATATTTTCATCATAGTTTTCTTAAGCTGCATGTTTTCAGTGAATTAAACTAAACTAAAATAAAATTCTGTTTCAATTCAGATGACTAAAATACAACTAAAACTAAAATGGCATTTTAGTCAAAAGACTATGGCTAAAACAAAATTGAAATTTGACATCAAAATGAACACTGGTCAAAAAGCAATATTCTTGTGTAGTAACAAAACTTGGTTTTATTTATAAAGATGTTACTTGATACTTGTTTTCATTAATAACAGAGATCTGTTGAAAAGTTTTTATATTCAGGTAATATGTGCAATGGAATTACAGCCAATAGAGTTTACAGTTTATTTTTTTTTATTTTAACATACAGTTTTTGTTTTTTTGATATCTTAAAGTTGCACTTCTGCATTATTTCTGTTTGTTTATGATACTGGAGACTTTAGTCAACTAAAACAGGACTCAAGCTAAAACAATTTAGATGACTAACATACGACTAAAACTAAAATGGCATTTTAGTCAAAAGACTAAAACTAAATCGAAATTCGACATTAAAATTAACACTAATTCATTGAGTGTTGCTACTACATCCATTGAATCAGATAGCTTTCATTTATCAAAAACAGTGTCAAATATTGCACTAGTTTTATGTCCTCTTTTACTTTTAAAATAAAAAATATTACAAAGAAAAAAATTTTTTTTTTTACTCACACCACTGCTGTAGACAGACCAGATATTACATCAATGGCAGCTACCCCTAGCCACTCATCCTTAGGGGTAGATAGCTGATTGGCTGTCTTGGGTATTTTTCAGCCAATCTCTGTCACTTCATTAAAGGGGTTGTAAAGGTAATTTTTTTATTTTCTACATAGGTTCCTTTAAGCTAGTGCATTGTTGGTTCACTTATCTTTTCCTTCGATTTCCCTTCTAAATGATTTTTTTCTTTGTTTTCTTTGTCTAAATTTCTCACTTCCTGTTTCACCCCAGTAAGCTGTTCAGTAAGCTGTTCTGGCTGACTAACCACCAGCTCGGATGATGGTGAGAAGTTTACTGAGGAGAAACAGGAAGTGAGATATTCAGACAAAGCAAAAAAACATTTAGAAGGGAAATCAAAGGAAAAGGTAAGTGAACCAACAATGCCCTAGCTTAAAGGAACCTATGTAGAAAATAAAAAATTTACCTTTACAACCCCTTTAAGTCACATCCCACCTTGACTTTTTTTTGACTACTTTCATTTACTGAATGACCCCACAGGAATGGATGATATGATCTTGTATGCCGTCATTTGATAGATACAATTATTTGGCATTAGGATTGTGGCAGCAAAGTTCTGGAGCCACGCTACTTATAAAGGGTAAACTTAGGTTTAGTTTTCATCACAGGCTTGTACTGAACAATAAAGTTCATTTTAGCCTTTTGAAGTAGTGTGTGGCTGCAGAGCTTTAGCAAAGTATGTGTCGGAGGAACAGACCCTGGAGGAGTAAGCACCTGCTAGCTGGAGTTGAGGATAGCAAAGGTCTTTGGAACTTCATCTTTTGTGTGTAAAAGGACTATGACAGATGTCTGACAGCCATTTAATATCTATTGTTACCTTAATGCCTATCGATGCCTTAAGATAAACTATGAAGCTCTGAAATTCTATGACTTATGATGCCTCCGTATGAATACAAGACAGTAATAACAGTCATAATACTGTAACCTAGTGTTTCTCAACCCTTTTCAGTAAAGGCACCCTTTACAATCTCGAGGCACCGCATTCTAAAATTTAAATAACCGAATGAATAGTTTTGCATAATGCAGCAACACCCGTGTGCGTAGGACACCCAACATTAGCGGTAATTTACTTTCTAAAGCAAACACCTTTGCACACTGGTTCTGACTAGTATTCCAATGTTTCTCTTCTCCCTCAGTTTCCCTCTCTCACTCAGCTAATGTGACCCCAGTGCTGATGGAGAGGAGCAGTGTAGGGGCAAACAAGGGTGCTGTTCAGGTGCCCACTGTCCTCCTTATCAACTGATGTTGTCATTGGTTTTTAGGACACTGGTGGCTAGAAGGATGTAATGGTGCACAATGAAAACCTGTGGCTTTATATAACAGACAGGTTTGATCCACCTGCTGGGTTGTATTCATTTTTTTGGCAGTTTCTAGGCATTTTGCCCAGGCACCTTGGTTCAAAAAGGCTGCTGCAACCTAACAGTGCCCGAAGCCTAAATTTTGGTCAGCAGAAAGAGTCTACTAAATATAGTTGGGCACCCAAAGGGCTACCACCAATGTGGTGCAGACATAAGGCAGAAGAAGGCAGATACTGTAAATTGAGCTGGGTTGGGTCTAGTACTTTGTAACTCTTTTGTGGTCCGACAGTCTCTCGTAACTAGGCAGCTGTCTCTTGTAACTTGGAAGTAGCCTTTAAAGTGTGTCTTAAGGGAAAACATTTCAGTCTTTGGTAGAGTGGGGAAGAGCTAGGTCCTCTATCAAGCTTTTATTGCTTTCTGTGTCTTCATTGAAAAGATACCTCCTCTATTTGTTTTAATGACTAATGTGTTCTGGCGGGGCTGGGGGTGGGGGGAGTTAGTATGGTGGCTCTTCCCAAGCTCATTCAGCCCACTAGGTTGAAAAAAAAAAAAACGAATAGTGGGCCAGGCTATAGACTCTTTTGTCATTTGGTTTGGTGCTTCATTTGTATTGCTAGGCTTTAAATAACTTAGGCCGCGTACACACGCGGGGACTGTTCGCCCAACTTTGTCCGCTGAACAGTGTTTCGGCGGACAGTCCGCCCGTGTGTGGGCTTTCAGCGGACAGTTTCAGTGAACAGTCTGCTGAACAAAGTTTTTCGGAAATTCCGAAAAACTGTCCGCTGAAACTTGGTTTCAGCGAACAGTCCCCTCGTGTGTAGGCTTGTTCGTCAAACTAAGTTCCGCGCATGCTCAGAAAGGATTTACACGCCGAAATTTGTAATGCAGTGTATAGGACGTCGTATTTTCCGTCCCGTCGTACGTGCCGTTCACGTCATCGCGCACGGTTTCAGCAAACTGTTTGTTCGTCGTGTGTGGGCAAGTCCGTCCATGCTAATTTTGAGCGGACTGTTCGCTGAAACTGTTTGACGGACAAAGTTGAGCGAACAGTCCCCGCGTGTGTACGTGGCCTTACAGATACCCACCATCTATATACAATAGTTGTTTTCCAGGTAATATTTGCACATAGCTCAAATAAGTACATATTTATTTCTTCATTAAGATAAGACAAAACTAGCTGCCAAGAGCCAAGATAGGCGGGAGAACTCCTGACTTTCAAAAACATCATGACGAGTGATGACGCACTGCTTGAGGAATAAGAGATTGCACTCTCAGGCCGCGTACACACGCGGGGACTGTTCGCTCAACTTTGTCCGTCAAACAGTTTCAGCGAACAGTCCGCTCAAAATTAGCATGGACAGACTTGCCCACACACGACGAACGAACAGTTTGCTGAAACCGTGCGCGATGACGTGAACGGCACGTACGACGGGACGGAAAATACGACGTCCTATACACTGCATTACAACTTTCGGCGTGTAAATCCTTTCTGAGCATGCGCGGAACTTAGTTTGACGAACAAGCCTACACACGAGGGGACTGTTCGCTGAAACCAAGTTTCAGCGGACAGTTTTTTGGAATTTCCGAAAAACTTTGTTCAGCAGACTGTTTGCTGAAACTGTCCGCTGAAAGCCCACACACGGGCGGACTGTCCGCCGAAACACTGTTCAGCGGACAAAGTTGGGCGAACAGTCCCCGCGTGTGTACGCGGCCTCAGATGAGAGTTGGGCAACACAGTGGGTGTAGCAGACTGTCATGTTATCTCACAAGGGTGGTTAGGGTCACCAATATTTTATATGACCTACTTTACTTTCTTATGAACATTTTATTTATTATTTAAAAAATTATTCTTTAGAGGAAATGGTTTTATTTTGCTAATTTATTTGGCAGCCACACCAGTTACTGAAGCAGGTGTTCTGTTCTTTTACGACGTACAGGATAGATTGGTTGGAGGAGATCTCATAGGAACCGCATCCCAAAATGATAGGACAGGACACTTGAAATGCTATGTATAAGAGCTTGGATTTTTTAGGTGGCAATAACTTGAATCAAGAAAATGCGTTAAAATTCGATCAATTTATTCATATGTTCATGCTTAACAAAAAACGAGGAAAAAAAAATAAGGATATATTAAAAACATGGAAACAATTGATGTTTGACATTCTTTGAATACAGTTTCTTGTCATGGTGTACCAATCCTGACATGTTTTGCCATTTCGCAGGCTTCCTCAGGAGATATGCGATACCACACCTGGATAAATAGATTGAATACATAGGTAAGTATATACACAGAAATTGCAATATGATATATGTACATCAGAATGAACACTAAGTAAATGATAAGATATAAAGACATCCATGTTACTATGGAAGGTTTGCAATATCAACTGGGTTCATCAAATAAAGGTACCAAAATAAACAAAATTAACATTAATCAAAAACATCATGAAGAACGATGATGTGCTGCTCAAGGAATAAGAGATTGGACTCTCAGATGAGAGTTGGGCAACAGATTGAGGTGTAGCAGACTGTCATGCTATTTCACGTAGGTGTTTGAGATCACCAATTTTTATATAACCTACTTTTATTTTTTCCAAACATTTTAATTCTTTATAGGAAACACTTTTATTTTGCTTTTTTATTTGGCAGCCACACCAGTTACTGAAGCAGGTGTTCTTTTCTTTTACAATGCTTTATTTTGTAAAATAATTTTTAATTAGAAATAAAATAGGTGAGGTTCAAAATAGTCAAGTTTGAGGTAAGGCGATGAAATAACAAGCATTAAAAAAAATGTTTACATGGTATAGGTTACATAGAGTGGAGAAGCTGTTCAATTTAAAGATCTTGAAAAAATGAAAATGTACAGTATATCCAGAATATGATCTCAACAAATAAACCCAAGGTCTAAAGACAATGCAATGTAATGACATATTTCCCACGGGTGATAGAATATAATAACATTTAATTAAAAGATGAACTTAACCACAGTATCATAGTTAATCCTCAGAATTTTCCCAGCTCTTTACGTTCAGAACATGTTACTTTCAGTCTCTTTAAGTGCTGATTTAAGGGGATTTTTGAGCCTCCAAAGAACATTGGGTGTTATTTCTAAAGGCAAATCCACTTTGCACTACAAGTGCAAACTACAAGTACAAAGTGCACTTGAAATTGCACTGAAAGTGCACTTGGAAGTGCAGTCGCTGTAGATCCGAGGGGGACATGCAAGGAAAATAAAAACAGCATTTTAGCTTGCACATGATTGGATAATAAAATCAGTAGAGCTTCCCCTCATTTCAGATCTACCCCTCAGATTTACATCGACTGCACTTCCAAGTGCACTTTCAGTGCAATTTCAAGTGAAGTTTGCACTTGTAGTGCAAAGTGGATTTGCCTTTTGTAAATATCCCCCATTGTTTTTTTTTATAAAGTGCTGACTCTTAATATAACCACCTACTGAACTTATGCTTTTCTCTCTGCAGGATTAACATAGGGGCTATTGGAGCTGCAGCTCCAGGCCCCTTACGTTAAGATAGGGCCATTTAAAAAAAAATTACAAATCAGGAAAAAAAATTTAAAAAATAAAACTAAAACAATTGACTTTGAGTGTCTTGCTCGGTGACCAGGGGTCACATAGAGCCCATATTGGGGCTCCTATTACCTATGGTCCTGGAGATACAGGGCTACTTGCGCAGCCTTTCAGAAGCTACATGCAGAGCAGCCAGTCTAAATACAAGCTGGCACACTCTGTTTGCAGCAGACTGAGAGGATGAGCTCACAGTGCCTCCCCTCACTTCTTGTCAGAGGCACTGAGCTCAATGGGCAGCTTGGAGCGTGCAGAGTTTGACAGGCAGTGCCGTCTGTCAATCTTGCTTGCAGTAGCAGCATAGTCCAACAATGTAAAACTGCCATTCCTCAATGAAAAAACAAACAAACAAGGAGGCGGCAGTAGCACCTCATGAACACCTGTCAGCTGCTGCTATACCACTCATTGAAAAGTAATACACCATAGATCACTTTTCAGAGGGCAGTAAGCATTGCTGCAAATGTGAAAGAAAATTGAAACACATCATCCATTTCACACTCCCCACCAATCAGGTCACTCCCCAGACACTTCCCATGTTAACCACCTCCCTCCAACTTATATCACAGGTGACCATTTCCCAGCAGATGACAGAACCCACTCCAAAAGATATCACTCCCAGTTACTCCCCCCACCCGCTGATTGATATCCCTCCATGACCACCTCACACCCCTCTGCTGACTATCCCCAGCCTGTCCCCACACACCCTCTCACCTGCTGACTTGTGGATGGGGGAATCACTCCCGCAGTGTTATTGTGTTCTGCCAGTGGGGAGCCTTCCCAACTCACACAATACAATGATCAGTGTTGCTAACTATAGCTGGCAGCACTGACTGTTATGGGAAAAACCTGACAGGCTGGTTGTACTCAAGTCGATTAATAGATTGACTTGTGTACAACCAGCTTACCCATACATAGATTGACTATGGCTGGTCTCTGCTTAATTGGCTTAATTGCAATCCAGGTATGGCCCGCTTAATCACTACGCAGTCCCTAAACATCCTTCCACAAACCTTTACATTTTTCCTTCCCAGATTCCTACATCCTCCTCACCTGTACATAGTGCCCGCTGTCATACCCTTCACACTCCTCACCTGTACATTGTGCCCACTGTCATACCCTCCACACTTCTCTCCTATACATAGTGCCCACTGTAATACCATCCACACTCCTCTCCTGTACATACTGCCTATTGTCACACCCTCCACACTCCTCTTCTGTGCATATTGCTCACGGTCATACCCTCCACACTCCTCTCCTGTACATACCACCCTCATAATACCTTTTACACTCCTTTCCTGTACATTGTGCCCCTATCATACCCTCCACACTCCTCTCCTGTACATGCCACCCTCATAATACTTTCCACACTCCTCTCCTGTACATACTGCCCCCATCATACCCTCCACACTCCTCTCTTGTACATACTGCCCACTGGCATACCCTCCACACTCATCTCCTGTACATAGTGCCCACTGTTATACCCTCCACTTTCCTCTCCCTCACGGGCACATACTTCCCACTTTTATACCATCCATACTCCTCCCTTATGCCTCTTACACACAAAAACAGTTCTTTAAAAGGATATTGAATATCCTCAATGTTACCAGCTCTAGAATGGGCACACTTTTGTTCCATCTTCACCTTGTCTTCCTTCCGGGTTCTGTGCCTTCGGCCACTTGCCTTGGCTGGGCTGTGATGCTGTCACTTCCACACATGCTCATTCGCATCCTCTCTCTCTAATCCCCCTCTATCTCTCACCCTCCCTTACCCCTCACCCCTCTCTCATCCCCTTTCTCTCTCTCTCATCCTCCTTCTCTCTATTTAATTCAATTTGTTATAACAAAAATTTGTTTGCATTTTTAATAATTTTTTTTAATAAAAATCCCCACCATAATCCTCAGCACAGGCCCATGATGTTCTTAATCCAGCCCTCAAGGTTTTTATTGTTTTCTGTGCCCCACAGTCACACAAAAGTTTGCTGAACTTTCAATCATCAAGAACGTGGTGATGTAAAACACTACGATGAGCCGAGAAAATGAAGTTCAATGCTTCCGAGCAGTCGTCGAATTGTTTCCGAGCATGCATATGAATTTTGCGCATTGGAATTGGTACAGACGATCGGAATTTCCGATACTCTCAATCTTTTGCTGGCGAGAATTCGGCCAGCAAAAGTCCGATGGAGCATACCCACGGTCGCATTTTCCGTCAAAAAACTCTCAGCGGTCTTTTGTTGACCGAATTTCTGATCGTGTGTACGGGGCTTTACTCTTATGCATCTACAATTACCTTTCTAACCTAGATCTTGTTTTCTTCTTATGTCTCTTCTTTTTCCCATCTTGACTATTTTTTAACCTGTTGCTCATTACAACCACAATCTCTTGTAATATATCATCTGGGTTATGGTCATATGCTAAGTAAGCAATCGACAGGGCAGCAGGCAGAACTGGATGAAAGCTTACATCCCACCATATTACCATTCCCCTATGCAGGCAGGGTCGATGCTAGCACTAGGCAAACTAGGCAGCCGCCTAGGGCGCACTGCTGCCTAGGGGTGCCCGGCTACTGTTTTTCCTCTACATCTGCATGTTCTGCAGGCTGCAGCATGTAACTAACTCAGTCCCAGGCAGCTGCTCCGTCCGACCGGTGGTTTAATTAGAAGTGCATCACAGCACTGGGGCCCCAGCTCTAGAGGAAGCAGAGCCAATGCTTCCTGTATAGTGCTGCCTCCTGTCACATGGACAGGGCAAGGGGGTGGAGTCAGGGGTGGAGCCAATGGGGGCAGCAAAATGAGGTTTCACCTAGGGTGTCAAAAATCTTTGCACCAGCCCTGTATGCAGGCAGCTCACTCTTGAGTACTAATGGAAACCTCTGCTTGTTAAATCCAACCACTACTAGGAAAACTTATGCACTTACTTACACAACTGAGCTGTACAGAGTGTAAAGGGCTTTATGGTTGCATGTCTTCATATCTTGGTGATATACCAGCCTTTTTAACACAGAGGAACCCTTCAAAATAACTCCAGTCTCAGGAAACCCCTACTAAAAAATGCTATATTTACAACTCATGATACATTAGTGTGATGGTCAGTGGGATGCAGGGCTGGACTGGGACAGAAATTTGGCCCTGGACTTCATCCAGACCGGCCCACTTACCTTTTGAGTGTCCCATCAGCAGCCCCCTTACATCAGATTCCCATCAGCAGCCCCCTTACACCAGATTCCCATCAGCAGCCCCCTTACATCAGATTCCCATCAGCAGCCCCCTTACATCAGATTCTCATCAGCAGCCCCCTTACATCAGATTCTCATCAGCAGCCCCCTTACATCAGATTCCCATCAGCAGCCCCCTTACATCAGATTCCCATCAGCAGCCCCTTACATCAGATTCCCATCAGCAGCCCCCTTACATCAGATTCCCATCAGCAGCCCCCTTACATTAGATTCTCATCAGCAGCTCCCTTACATCAGATTCTCATCAGCAGCCCCCTTACATCAGATTCTCATCAGCAGCCCCCTTACATCAGATTCCCATCAGCAGCCCCCTTACATCAGATTCCCATCACCAGCCCCTCACATCAGATTCTCATCAGCAGCGCCCTTACATCAGATTCCCATCAGCAGCCCCCTTACAGATTCCCATCAGCAGCCCCCTTACATCAGATTCTCATCAGCAGCCCCCTTACATTAGATTCTCATCAGCAGCCCCCTTACATCAGATTCCCATCAGCAGCCCCCTTACATCAGATTCCCATCACCAGCCCCTCACATCAGATTCTCATCAGCAGCGCCCTTACATCAGAGTCCCATCACCAGCCCCCTTACATCAGAGTCCTATCACCAGCCCCTTTACATCAGAGTCCCATCAGTAGCCCCCTTACATCAGATTCCCATCACCAGCCCCTTACATCAGATTCTCATCAGCAGCCCCCTTACATCAGAGTCCCATCACCAGCCCCTTTACATCAGAGTCCCATCAGCACTCCCTTACATCAGAGTCCCATCACCAGCCCCTTTACATCAGAGTCCCATCAGCACCCCCTTACATCAGAGTCCCATCACCAGCCCCTTTACATCAGAGTCCTATCATCAGCCCCTTTACATCAGAGTCCCATCACCAGCCCCTTTACATCAGAGTCCCATCACCAGCCCCCTTACATCAGAGTCCCATCAGCACCCCCTTACATCAGAGTCCCATCACCAGCCCCTTTACATCAGAGTCCTATCACCAGCCCCTTTACATCAGAGTCCTATCACCAGCCCCTTTACATCAGAGTCCCATCACCAGCCCCTTTACATCAGAGTCCAATCAGCACCCCCTTACATCAGAGTCCCATTACCAGCCCCTTACATCAGATTCTCATCAGCAGCCCCCTTACATCAGAGTCCCATCACCAGCTCTTTACATCAGAGTCCTATCACAAGTCCCTTACATCAGAGTCCCACCACCAGCCCCTTACATCAGCTTCCCTTCAGCAGCCCCCTTACATCAGATTCCCATCACCAGCTCCTTAAATCAGATTCCCATCACCAGCTCCTTACATCAGCGTCCTATCACCAGCCCCCTTACATCAGAGTGTCCCCCTCCCACATGTACTCACAGTTCTGAAGGCAGCCTCTCTTCTTCCTCTCTCCAGTCATGTGATAAAAAGTGATAGGGGAGAGATGAAGGAAAGTCTGCTGACCGTGTCTATCTCCCCCTGCAGGCTGGAGGGAGCAGAAAGCCTAATGCTCTCTCCAGCATTTTACAGAAACTGCTCCTCCTGACAGGAGTGAAATTGAAATCACTCACTGTCAGAGAGGAGCGGCTCCAGGATTGCACCTAACTCGCCCACTGAGCCATCGGCCCACCGGGAATCTCCCGGTAGTCCCGATGGCCAGTACATGCCTGGTGGGATGCTCTTTACACCTATGGTGATTGGGAAGAAATACAAATTTGTGCCATAACTGAGAAATCGATAATTTCCATAGCATTTCAACGGTATTTATCCCCATCAGAGTGCCCCTTTACATCATGTCTCCCCATCAGAGTGCCCTCTAACATCATGTGTTCCCATCAGAGTGTCCCCATAGATTAGGTAACCCCATCAGAGTGCCCCTTTACATCAGGTGTACCCATCAGACTGCCCCTATACATCAGATGACCCCATCAGAGTGACCCTATAGATCAGGTGTCCACATCACAGAACCCCTTACATCAGATGTCCCTATCAGAGTGCCCCCATGGAGAATGTGTCTCTATCAGAGTGCCCCCTTGAGCAGGTGTCCCCATCAGAATGCCCCCATACAGCAAGTGTCCCCATCAGAGTGTGCCCATAGAGCAGGTGTCCCCATCAGAGTGTCCCCATACAGCAGGTGTCTCCATCAGAGTGCCCCCATAGAGCAGGTGTCCCCATCAGAGTGTCCCCATAGAGCAGGTGTCCGCTTCAGAGTGCCCCTATAGAGCAAATGTCCACGTCAGAGTGACCCCATAGATCATGCCTCTTTACATTAGGTGTCCTGATCAGAGTGCCCCTTTACATCAGGTGTACCCATCAGACTGCCCCTATACATCAGATGACCCCATCAGAGTGACCCTATAGATCAGGTGTCCACATCACAGTACCCCTTACATCAGATGTCCCTATCAGAGTGCCCCCTTGAGCAGGTGTCCCCATCAGAATGCCCCCATACAGCAGGTGTCTCCATCAGAATGCCCCCATACACCAGGTGTCCCCATCAGAGTGCCCCCTTGAGCAGGTGTCCCCATCAGAATGCCCCCATACAGCAGGTGTCTCCATCAGAATGCCCCCATACACCAGGTGTCCCCATCAGAGTGCCCCCATAGAGCAGGTGTCCGCATCAGAGTGCCCCTATAGAGCAAATATCCACATCAGAGTGACCCCATAGATCAGATGTCCCCATTGGAGTGCCCCCATAGAGCAGGTGTCCCCATCAGAGTGCCCCCATAGAGCAGGTGTACCTATTGGTGTGCTTCCAAAAAGCAGGTGTCCCCATTAGAGTGTCCCCATTGGAGTGCCCCATACATCAGGTGTTCCCATTGAAGTGCTCCCATAGAGCAAGTGTCCCCATCAGATTGTCCCCATTGGAGTGCCCCATACATCAGGTGTTCGCATTGAAGTGCTCCCATAGAGCAAGTGTCCCCATCAGAGTGTCTCCATTGGAGTGCCCCCATAGATCAGGTGCCCCAATTAAAGTGACTTCATCAAAGAGCAGGTGTCCCAATCAGAGTGTCCCTATAGAGCAATGTCCCCATCAGTGGCCCCACAGAGCAGGTGCTTTATTTATTATTAATTATTGTTTTATATTCCCATTGCACACGTTCCTGGATAAGCACTAAGGTTTCGTTGCTGCAGCAACAACCAGCTGGATACTGGTTCAAGTCACAATGTAGATATTTGCCAGCACACCAAGGATCTGCACATGGTGGTGTCCAAACGGTTCAGTTTATTGCATGATCACAACACAAAAAGGTGCAACGTTTCGGAGTCATGCAGGACCCCTTTGTCAGGCATAGAGTAAGTGTCACAATAGAGCAAGTGTACCCATCAGAGTGTCCCTATTAGAGAGCAGGTGTCTCCATTAAAGTTGAGAACCATTACAGTGCACCCGTAGATTGGTAGTTAAATGTCCCTGATGGATGAGTCCTTATAGCCAGGTTGGCAGAGGGAAGGAGCGTGAGCTTCAAGAAGAAGCATGCTGCAGGGTGCAGGAACTGGGAGGAGGAACTTGATAAAGAGGGCGTGATGTCATTGATTGCTAGGACGCCAGCAGTCCAAGCAATCAATGACAGTAGTGCAGAAAAGGCCGATAGTATAAACAGCCAGGGATCATGGCACAACACATTGAAACAGGAATAGAATGTGGCCAGTAGACTCATATCTGAGAAGGCACGGACCTTTCAGGCTGGATGAACTGAAATTCTCATACACAGTGCTGAGTTATGGAAGGAGGGTAGCCGACTCCCCCACCTGTCCAAATGGCTGGGGATTTTACCGCCCTCCCATCCTGGCGAAGTAAGGTGGCTGCCTAAGCTATCTTATGGTGGCACCAGCCCTGTGTGGAACCCTAGTTGAGAAACCTTGCAATATATTCTGTTTAATTTATCTCAATTACTATGACTTCTTAAACTCTAATGCAGGCTTTCTCAACCAGGGTTCAGTGGAACCCTTAGAGCCCATTCACACAGGGGCAACACGACTTGTAGGCGACTTGAGTCAGGCAACTTGGACACGACTTGAGTTAAGATCACAGCGCGACTTGGGACGACTTCAAAACGACTTGTGATGACTTCAAGCCCGACTTGGGACGACTTACAAGTCGCCCCAGGCCAGGCGACTTTTGCCGAGGCCAAGCAGAGAATGAGCTCAAGGGGGAACTCCACGGCAAATTTCTGAAAAAAAATTGGCGTGGGTTCCCCCTCCGAGAGCATACCAGGCCCTTAGGTCTGGTATGGATTCCAAGGGGAACCCCCTACGCCGAAAAAGCGGCGTGGGGGTCCCCCCCAGATCCACACCAGACCCTTATCCGAGCACGCTACCCGGCCGGCCAGGAAAGGGGGTGGGGACGAGCGGGCGGCCCCCCCCCTCCTGAGCCGTACCAGGCCGCGTGCCCTCAACATGGGGGGGGTGCCTTGGGGGAGGGGGGGCGTGCGGCCCCCCCACCCCAAAGCACCTTGTCCCCATGTTGATGAGGACAAGGGCCTCTTCCCGACAACCCTGGCCGTTGGTTGTCGGGGTCTGCGGGCGGGGGGCTTATCGGAATCCGGGAGCCCCCTTTAATAAGGGGGCCCCCGGATACCGGCCCCCCACCCTATGTGAATGAGTATGGGGTACAATGTACCCCTACCCATTCACCTGTGGAAAAAAAGTACAAAAAAAAAACACAACACAGGGAAAAAATATTTTATTGCACAGCTCCGGGGGTCTTCCGTCTTCGGGGGTCTTCTCGCCGGACTCCTCCGCTATCTTCTTGTAGCTCTTTTACTAGCGGAGGAGTCCGGCTTTCTTCCTCCCCGCCGCCGGCCTCTTCTCCCGACTTCGGGGGTCTTGTCCCCCTCTTCGGTTCTTCTGCCGGGCCACTGCGCCTTCTTATAGCTCTTTTGCAGGCGGTGGCCCGGTCTTCTGCTGCTGCCGCTGCCGCCGCCGCCGCCCGTTCTTCTTCTTCTTCTTCTTCTTCTTCTCCAGGAGATGTTGACACGACGCTCTCTCCGGCCACAATGCCAGGGACGCGCTCCGCTGCCACTTATATAGGGACAATGGGGCGGTGTCACATGGGTTGATGTCACATGGGTTGGTCACATGGGTTGATGTCACATGGTAAGGGGGCGGGGTCACCATGTGACATCAACCCATGTGACCAACCCATGTGACATCAACCCATGTGACACCGCCCCATTGTCCCTATATAAGTGGCAGCGGAGCGCGTCCCTGGCATTGTGGCCGGAGAGAGCGTCGTGTCAACATCTCCTGGAGAAGAAGAAGAAGAAGAAGAAGAAGAACGGGCGGCGGCGGCGGCAGCGGCAGCGGCAGCAGCAGAAGACTGGGCCACCGCCTGCAAAAGAGCTATAAAAAGGCGCGGTGGCCCGGCAGAAGAACCGAAGAGGGGGAAAAGACCCCCGAAGTCGGGAGAAGAGGCCGGCGGCGGGGAGGAAGAAAGCCGGACTCCTCCGCTAGTAAAAGAGCTACAAGAAGATAGCGGAGGAGTCCGGCGAGAAGACCCCCGAAGACGGAAGACCCCCGGAGCTGTGCAATAAAATATTTTTTCCCTGTGTTGTGTTTTTTTTTTGTACTTTTTTTCCACAGGTGAATGGGTAGGGGTACATTGTACCCCATACTCATTCACATAGGGTGGGGGGCCGGTATCCGGGGGCCCCCTTATTAAAGGGGGCTCCCGGATTCCGATAAGCCCCCCGCCCGCAGACCCCGACAACCAACGGCCAGGGTTGTCGGGAAGAGGCCCTTGTCCTCATCGACATGGGGACAAGGTGCTTTGGGGTGGGGGGCCGCACGCCCCCCCTCCCCCAAGGCACCCCCCCCCATGTTGAGGGCACGCGGCCTGGTACGGCTCAGGAGGGGGGGGGGCCGCCCGCTCGTCCCCACCCCCTTTCCTGGCCGGCCGGGTAGCGTGCTCGGATAAGGGTCTGGTGTGGATCTGGGGGGGACCCCCACGCCGTTTTTTCGGCGTAGGGGGTTCCCCTTGGAATCCATACCAGACCTAAGGGCCTGGTATGCTCTCGGAGGGGGAACCCACGTCAAATTTTTTTTCAGAAATTTGGCGTGGAGTTCCCCCTTCAGAGCTAATAATTCTGTCAGAGTCGCCTCCGTATAGACGGAGATCCGACTTGGAGGCGATCTCCATTGAAATCAATGGGTACCGGTCGCCTACAAGTCGGATAGAAGTAGTACAGGAACCTTTTCTGAAGTCGGAGCGACTTCAGTAGTGTGCATTAAGACGGCTCTCATTCACTTACATTGCTTTTTAAATGTTGTCCGACCTGAGGCGACTTGGGGCGACCTGAAGTCGGATCAGGAGTTGCCCCTGTGTGAATGGGCTCTTAGGTTCCCTCAGAGGTTGCTAGAGATTCCTTGAGCAGTGAGCAACTTCTGCCTCTCAGATTACCACTATGAACGATGAGTGATCTTTTTATCTAATTGTAAGGCGGTAAATCTTCCCAATGACCACAAATGTAAGGAGCATTTTTCCCACTGACCATCACACCAATGTACTGTGAACGCATATGGTATAGTAATCATTAGTAGAGTTCCCTGAGCCTGGAACTTACAACATATTTCAAGGGTACCTCCATGTTATATAGGACACGAAAGGCTGCTCTAATTATAAACTTAGACATTATAAACCCTTCAATAAAAACTACCGTATATACTCGAGTATAAGCCGAGATTTTCAGCCTCTTTTTTGAGGCTGAAAGTGCCCCCCTCGGCTTATACTCGAGTCATCGCTGTCTGTCTGCCCGATCAGCGTGTCGAGCAGACAGACAGCGGCCATTCTAGGATTCAAAGGCCGCGCCTCCGTCTCCGCCTTCGCCTGTGATAGGCGGAACACTGAATTTCCCAGCAGTCTGTGTTCCGCCTATCACGGACGTCCTCTCATCCTCGTCCGTAGTATGAGGATGAGCGGACGTCCATGATAGGCGGACCACTGACTGCTGGGAAATTGAGTGTTCCGCCTATCACGGACATCCGATAGGCGGAACACTCAATTTCCCAGCAGTCAGTGGGAAATTGAGTGTTCCGCCTATCACCGACGGAGGCGCGGCTTTTGAATCCTAGAATGGCCACCGACGAAGAGCTGCGGGACGGGCCGGGACGCAGGCCGGGACGGGACGCAGGCCGGGACGGGACGCAGGCCGGGACGGGACGCAGGCCGGGACGGACACAGGCTGGACGGACACAGGCTGGACGGACACAGGCAGGCTGGACACAGGTAGGCTGCACGGACACACACACACACACACACACACACACACACACACACACACACACACGGATGCATGCACACACAGGGATGGATGGACACACACGGATGCATGGACACACACACACACACACACACACACACACGGATGCATGCACACACACAGGGATGGATGGACACACACACACACGGATGCATGGACACACACACACACACACGGATGCATGGACACACACACACACACACGGATGCATGGACACACACACACACGGATGCATGGACACACACAGGGATGGACGACACACAGGGATGGACAGGCATGTCTCACCCTCGGCTTATACACGAGTCAATAATTTTTTCCAGTTTTTTGGGGGTAAATTGGGGACCTCGGCTTATATTCGGGTCGGCCTATACTCGAGTATATACGGTATATTGAAACAGAAAAGAAAACTTGCTGGGACTTTAATCCTTCTCTACTCTTTACAAAACTAGAAAACATATTAGATGTATTTTGAACACCTTCTCACCTGGCCTATAGCATGATGATGGCAGGGCGGTGGCCTTACCACCCTGACTGGACATCATATGACATCCTTCACATTACGCCACTTGTGCGTGCCCCTGGGGACACAGCGCATCACCGATCAGGTTAAAGAGCAGATTTTATGGGCTCTTTACCATGTGATCAGCTGTGTCCAATCACAGGTGATCGCATGTAAACCAATGGCGGTTATCGGCATTTCAAATCCTCAACGCTGTTAGACTGAAGAAAGGAAAACCGATAACCGGCTTTCTAGTCACAGGGGACATATCAGCGTCGCCTTATTAGTGCAGCCTCATCAATGCCCATCAGTGCAGCATCATCAGTGCCCATCAGTGCAGCTTATCACTGCCCATCAGTGCCGCCTCATTAGTGCTAATCAGTGCCCGTAAGTGCAGCTTCATCAGTGCCCATCAGTTCAGCCTCTTTAGTGCCAATCAGTGCCCATCAGTCCAGCCTATCAGTGCACATAAGCGCAACATCATCAGTTCCTAACAGCGAAGAAGAAAAAATATTTTATTTGCTAAATTTTATAACAGAAACGAAGAAAACTTTTTTTTTTTTTCCAAAATTTTCTGACTTTTTTTGTTTGTTTAGCAAAAAATTAAAAACCCAGTGATAATTAAATAGCACCAAGAGAAAGCTCTATGTGGCTCAAAAAAAATTCATATGGATACAGTGTTGCATGGCCGCTGTATTGTCATTTCAATTACGACTGTGCTGAAAGCTGAAAATTGGCCTGGGCAGGAAGGAGGTGAAAGTGCCCAATACTAAAATGGTTAAAACCTTTTTATGGGTTCAAAAATATATATTCTAAACCTATGTAGAGTATATATATATCTTTAAATATAGATATACCGGTATATAAAAATTGGAGATGCAATCTCAGTTTAAGTTGAATTCCTTTACTTCAATCTTCATGAATATAAAAGTTACAAGCGACTGCACAGTTTTAGACAGTCGCTTGTAACTTTTATATGCATGAAGATTAAATTCAAAGTCTTAAAATGAGATTGCATCTCCAATATTTTGATACATATCTGGTCTAGAAAAGGAGTGCCACTTTAGATGTAATCCTGTGTAAGGAAATCAATTATACAGCAGCGGTGTCCCACCATGGCATTGTGTGTGTATATATATATATATATATATATATATATTATATACTGTATATATTATATAAAAAAAATCTATATGTATGAGATTAACTTTTATATTGATATTGACATTATATTAGAAATTGAATGAATAATATAACTAATATTATAAAAAATATTATTATTATTGTGTGTAAATCAGATTGTATTTGCCTTTTTCCCCACTTATCTCACCCAACGGTTATATCTTAATGAAACGCAGTACTGTATATTTTGTTTTGTAATCAAAATTAGCCACCTCTGAGGTCTCATCCTCGTTGCTAATTATCAAGTACGCTCTTTAACGACAATGCTGCGCTCTTACAAGCGGCGGGCGAACTCGACCCCTGCTTTCACAATGTCGCCAATAGATGTGACATAAAACCTCACCTAAATATCATCGATTCTCCTCTGCTGAATAAGAGCGGGCACCTTGGCTCTCCGGTCTTCTCCAGCCGTTGTATAATTACACTCCATAACGATTAGATTTGTTACACGCACCCCTGACAGTCGGCTTTAGTTTAGTTCTAGCATATTTAATTGATCAAATCAGAAGTGTACGCGGTGTGAACCATTAAACCGCCAAGGACAGGTTTTGTTTAACAATACATATTATTATCTCCCATTCTCTTCAATGCCTTTTGTAGTCTCTCACTTACCACTTCCCATTTGAAAATTTTAAAATGCCATGATAAACAGGGCTGTACAATGAGTTATATAGTCATCAAACTCAATTCCAAGAGCAGAGCTTTATGAAAAAATATACTGTAGGTTTTTTTTTTTTCCCTCCTCCTGTCTTGCTATTGCTTATGCATTACCCCCCAGGCCTTGTCAGCACAGCGATCTGCTATGTGTCACCCTGTCTAAATCCTCCTCATCATCAGATGTCATACAGCTACTCCAAAACAGTTTGGAACAAGAATTGCCTGGTTCCTCAAGTTGCTGTTGATAAAGAAAAAGGATATTCAGCATTATTTGTATCAAATGCCTGTGAGGAGCAGGTCCTGTGCGGTGTTATTATCTGTCTGGAGAAGCTTTGGACTGTAGGCAGTTTGTGAACGTCTCTAACATGAAGTTCTGCTACAGAGAATTACCGCTAAAATCGAGGTGTATTTTATTCGGCCGCTCTAAGGTCACCGGCTGTTTTTTCGGCATCCGACCCACAAACGGGAAAAACACAGGATAGGCGAAAAAAAATTAATCTTCTGATTCTGTCTACAACTTGTAGGGAATTGTCTAATTAAGGCCCTATTCACATTCCTGTTCCCGCTTGCCCATCAAACACAGCCCTGTGCCCATCAAATGCAGCCACTGTGCCATTAAACACAGCCACTGCGCCCATCAAACACAGCCGCTGCGCCCATCAAACACAGCCACTGCGCCCATCAAACACAGCCACTGCGCCCATCAAACACAGCCACTGCGCCCATCAAACACAGCCACTGCGCCCATCAAACACAGCCACTGCGCCCATCAAACACAGCCACTGTGCCCATCAAAAGCAGCCACTGTGCCCATCAAAGGCAGCCACTGTGCCCATCAAATGCAGCTACTGTGCCATCAAACACAGCCATTGTATCCATCAAAGGTAGCCACTGCACCCATCAAATGCAGCCAATGCACGCATCAAATGCAGCCACTGCACCCATCAAACACAGCTACTGTGCCATCAAACGCTGCCACCATGCCTCATCAAATGCTGCTACTGAGCCCCATCAAATGCTGCCACTGTGCCCATCAAATAGTGCCACATCAAATGCTATCACTGTGCCCATCAAATAGTGCCATATCAAATGTTGTCACTGTGCCCATCAAATAGTGCCACTGTGACCCCCCTGCCCACTTGCCGTCTGCCTGGCACTTACCCTGTCACGGTGGCGGGTCAGGTAGCAGGTGACGGTGGCGAGCGGTGGGACCTTGCAGTGAGTCAAATACTTCTCCTGTGTCCTCTGTGCGTTTCCTCCCCTCCTGATAGGTGTCCAATGATAGTGCCTGTCATTTCAGCCAATCAGGTGACACGCAGCTGAGAGGCAGTTCAGTGTTAGAAAAGGGCAGTAATATTCGCTTTCCTAACACACATGGGTGAACTGCGAGTGCAATGCTTTGCACTAATCAGGTGCTTCAAAAACACCCCCCCCCCCCCCCCCCCCTCCAGCTGCTGGAATTTAGGTGCCCAGTGCCTGGCAGAAGGAAGGAGAAGAGGAGAAGATGGCAGCTCGGCAGTGGGGACAGTACTCAGCAGGTGCCTGGGCCTCCCTTTTGAATTGACAGGGCCCAGGCCCTGTAAGTAAAGGAGGGCTATAACCCCTGTAAGGTTTATTTTTGCCATCTTTGTTCCATTTGGGGGATTCACTTTACTTCCTGTCCTTTACCCAAAACAGGAAATGAGAGGAAATCTCTGCTAATTAACCACTTGACGACCGCCCACAGTACATTTACATCATTTATTTGACATTAAATACCATTGTTATGGCAGCAGCTAGCTGTCATAATCCCAGTATTATTTTATACTGTGGACGATTCTGCGCCTGGTAAAAGTGGTCCCTGTGGCGGATTCACCATGGAATCACTTTTAGAGGCGGCGGGAGAGGTGCAACTCCCCTCCCCTGCTGCTTCCCGGTCATCTCCGAGCTTACTGGACCTGTTGATAAGCCTGGAGCCAAGCCGATCCGTCAGATGCCTGGGCAGGAAGCCAAGTGAGGGCAAGATAGTCTCCAACTTGGCTCTATGGCCTTGGAGAACCGGAGCGATGTCTGACATCACTTCCGGCTCCTGGGCTTAAAGTAATTTTTTTCCACCTTATAGACAAAATAAAATGTTTTATTTATTCTTTGCTATGTTTTATTTATTCTTTGCTTTTAAAGGTAAATGAGAGATCTGGGGTCTTTTTGACCTCAGATCTCTCAATAAAAAGGACCTGTCATGCTTATGTCTGTTACAAGGTATGTTTTACATTCCTTGTAATAGGAATATAAGAGTTAAAAAAAAATAAAGGGACTGTGTAAAAATAAAAAATAAAAAGTAAAATGAATAAAAAAAATAAAAAAAAGTAAAGCTCCCTATCCCTCCATGATTGTGCACAGAAGCGAAAGCATACATAAGTCACGCCTACATATGTAAGCAGTGTTCAAACCACACATGTGAGGTATTGCCGCAATCATTAGAGCGAGAGCAATACAGGGATGTTTGCATTCCACGCTGACCACAGCAGCTTCCTCTTCCGGGACTGTGTCTCTGCCCAGGACTCCAGCAACGCTTCTCACTCACGCGATCAATGGCAGCCCTCCTCTCCGAGTCCGTGCTTGCACTTAGGGCTACAGTGACTCCTTCCATATATGACAGAGGGTCCAGCTTGGATTCTTTGCCTGCATTGTGCAACTCATTATCCCAATTACCGACTCTCAACTTTGGATTCTTCCATCCAGGACATAGTGATCCACCAGTGCCCTATCTAGCCATGCTCAATGGCATATACACTGTTTTAACCTTATTTGTGAATAAATCGTTAACTAGTATATCAGATAAAAGAAAATGAAAGTGGATTGTGGGACTTTAAATGAGGCATGGATATGTGTTTGAAATGGTCTAGGATACCTAAAATATTATTCATTGTCACTGTCCCTGCGGGGAAAATCTGTATACCCAAAAAAGTTGCTAATCAATCCAATAAATTAAATACAGATACTGAATAGTAGGTATATATAATGTATCATAATATATAATACATGGGTCATGCAACAAAAAGCATAATTAATTGTAGTAATAATCAAATTGACATATTTAATGTATATAATGGATAGACATAATTGGTACAAGCAATCACAATTAAAAAAATTGAATGGACATACAGAGCAGGTGAACATGGTTATCCTAATAAATATAACTATAAATGAACAAAATAAATTCATGATTGTAGCAAACTTGACTTGGCATCCCTGAGTATGGACTCATTCAATCACTCAATCATCAGGAGTGGGATGCATCAAAAATCGCTAAATAAAGAGATGAAATTTTCAAAAAGAGAGCAGGTGTTAAATGTGAATGCATTACCTTTGGCCACGTTCAGATAAGTAACCCAACAGACCCAAAAAGGGAATAGGATGTTGGCACTAAATGAACCGCCTCCCCCGGGGTTGAGGCGGGGACACATCCCCTTCACCCTAAGCCATAGCTCTCCAAGGAACGTGGAGGAATGGAGAAGGGGCAGTGGGAAACAGCGGCCAACGGGAGAAGCGAACAGCCACACCGCAATGCCAGAGTATGAGGTATACACATATGGGCCACAGATCAGAATCTAACAGAGTGAATAAATAAAATAAATATAGTGAAATAAAATAAAAATGGATGATAAAAGCTATGATGAATAATGATGTTTTAAAACGGAAATAAAAATAAAATAAAATAAATAACACTCAGACCTTTGTGTATATATAGGCTATTTGACCTTTTTTTTTTTTCTTCTTTATCACTTACCACTTAGTTCATTTCATTATGCATGCACTCACCTATTTGTAATATGTTTTTCATCACCTAGTCACTTTTTGATAGGTGTTTAAGCCTAGGTGGACAGTTGTTTTTTGCAACCCCCCTTACTTCACACACATTTTATAACACATTTTATTTATTTATAATTTTTTCCATTTAAAACGTCATTATTCATCATAGCTTTTATCATCCATTTTTATTTTATTTCACTATATTTATTTTATTTATTCACTCTTTTAGATTCTGATCTGTGGCCCATATGTGTATACCTCATACTCTGGCATTGCGGTGTGGCTGTTCGCTTCTCCCGTTGGCCACTGTTTCCCACTGCCCATTCTCCATTCCTCCATGTTCCTTGGAGAGCTATGGCTTAGGGTGAAGGGGATGTATCCCCGCCTCAACCCCGGGGGAGACGGTTCATTTAGTGCCAACATCCTATTCCCTTTTTGGGTCTGTTGAGTTACTTATCTGAACGTGGCCAAAGGTAATGCATTCACATTTAACACCTGCTCTCTTTTTGAAAGCAATGATTTTTAATTTGAGACTGTGACCGACCAATTTACTTATTTATTTAATCTCTTTATTTAGCGATTTTTGATGCATCCCACTCCTGATGATTGAGTGATTGAATGAGTCCATACTCAGGGATGCCAAGTCAAGTTTGCTACAATCATGAATTTCTTTTATTCATTTATAGTAATATTTATTAGGATAACCATGTTCACCTGCTCTGTATGTCCATTCAATTTTTTTAATTGTGATTGCTTGTACCAATTATGTCTATCCATTATATACATTAAATATGTCAATTTGATTACTACAATTAATTATGCTTTTTGTTGCATGACCCATGTATTATATATTATGATACATTATATATACCTACTATTCAGTATCTGTATTTAATTTATTGGATTGATTAGCAACTTTTTTGGGTATACAGATTTTCCCCGTAGGGATAGTGACAATGAATAATATTTTAGGTATCCTAGACCATTTCAAACACATATCCATGCCTCATTTAAAGTCCCACAATCCACTTTCATTTTCTTTTATCAATACAGGGATGGAGGCATGCTTATGTTGCATTAGGGTCCAAACAGGTCACGTGCTTTTTTTTTTTTAGTATATCAGATGCACTTTGTGGGTCATTGCCATTACTGGTAAACATCGATCACCCCAGCACCTGAGTGCTATCAATTAATTAATTAATTAATGTTAACAACATTAATGGTAAACATCGATCACCCCAGCACCTGAGCGCTGTCAGCCCTTGTTGTTAACCTCAACCTGATTGGACACCTTTGGGATGAATTAGAGCAGCGACAGCAAGCCAGGCCTTCTCAACCACATCAGTGCCTGGCCTCACAAATGTGCTTTTGGAAGAATGGTCAAACATTCCCATAGGCACACTCCTAAACCTTGTGGACAGCCTTCCCAGAAGAGTTGAAGCTGTTATAGCTGCAAAGGGTGGGCCAGCTCAATATTGAACCCTACGGACTAAGACTGGGATGCCATTAACGTTCATATTCGTAATATAGTGAATCTATGGCTTGACGGCCAGTGCCTAAGAGTGTCAATCTATAGACAGCACATGTGGTTAAAGAAGGCAGTGAGGAACTAAAATTTCCAGCAGTTCAGGCAGACATGAAAGAATTTTTGGAGTCTGGTTCATCAAGCTGTGGTGTCACCTATCACCTGCTGAAAGCAGCATATCGAATATCATCATCAATGACTAACCACTGCAAGCTATACCATGACTTGGATAAATTAGAACCTTCATAGACATCATCACATCTAATTCTTTGATTAAACAAAAAACTGAACTTTTTTGGCAAGCTTTTTTGTTGGGTGGAAAAGTCAGATTGTGTTATAGTGTCACCATTAAATTGATTAATATAAAATGTTAGTAGGGTGGCAATACAGACACCCAGAGGTGGCTGTGGATCGTTTTTTATTGCCTTCTACAGTTCTCAGGAACACTCAAGGTATCCCAATATGCAAATACAGACTTTATCTCAAAAGTCAGAAGGTAGCAATTGTTTAAACATAACTCCCAACATTCTGAGATGGGAATGAGGGACATCTACTAGCAAACGTATGTAGGCATATGACACGCCCCCTGTCACACCCACTTAAAGGAGAATTAATCAAAAACAAAAAGGTTAATTAAATGCACAAGTGCTTTTTTAACACTATTATTCCTTTATATTGGCTTTTTAAAATGTACAAAGGCAGCACTTTAGAATTTGGATGAAAGGTTTAGCACTGGGAAACACTTTTTGAAAGATAAAAAGTGCATTTTATATACATCTATATAGATCAGACCAAAATATGGGACAAATGAGGAGGAATGAGGGACAGAGGGACATTGCTCCAAATCAGGGATAGTCCCTCGAAATCAGGGACAGTTGGGAGCTATGGTTTAAAGCTGAACTCCAGGCACAAAAATGTTTACTGAAATATATTGTATTCATCAATAACAACAAAAGTAAAAATCCAGTTTCTGTGCAATAAATGCCGTTACAAACCCTGATATTATCTTGAAAAAGTAGTCAGAACATCAACATTGTGCTGTACATAGCAGAAGGGAAGATATCCCTCATTTTGAGATTTTCTCTGTACATCCAGAGTGATTTGTCAAACTGTCCATCCAGAGCCTTTGGTTTATAGCTCAGATGCAACCTAAATACAGAGCCATTTATCCAACTGTCCATCCAGAACCACTAGTTTATATTCTACATACAACCTGTATATAGAGCCATTTATCCAACTTTCCATCCAGAACCACTGGTTTATAGTTTACACCAGCCTTTTTCAACCAGGGGGTCGTGGGTTCTTCACCTGGCAAAATGTCAAAAAAAATAGTTCCCAATTGTCAACCAAAAATTGGGGGGGAAATGTAAAAGGTCATAGATAAAGAAACTCCTTTCTCCAGCAGAGGCAAGGCGGTGCCTATTAGGAGGCAACATGAATTTCATGTGTTGTATTATGACAGTCTTTTTCAACCAAGGTTTGACAACACCCTGAGGTGCCATCTGGGTTCTTTAAAGGTGCTTAAAACTGCCCCAAAATTGTCACCAAACTAGTGGGTGGATAGCATCTGCCTTTTACACAAAGCCACAGGTTTTTGTTGTGCAGAATTACAACCTTTAGCACCATGTAGGCCAGCTGCCAGCATCCTAACAACTAATAATGAGGAGGTTGGGCGCCTGACAGCACCCTTGTTGGCCCCTTTCCTGCTGCACTTTGTTAGCACAGGGATTGTATTAGAAGAGTGAGGGGGAGAAACGGAGGGAGAAGGTAAAGTTTGGAATAGTAGTCAGTACCAATCTGCAAAGGTGGAGGAAAATAATTACCTCTAACATTGGGTGTCCTACGGGTGTGGATACTGCTGCAATATGCAAAACTATTAGTTTAGTGTTTTATCATTCAGAATGGGGTGCCTTAACCACTTGCCGACTGGCACACACCAATGTACGTCGGCAGAATGGCACAGACAGGCAAATGGGCGTACAGGTACGTCCCTTTAAATTCGCTGCCGTGCCATCACGCGTGCACGCTGGTCGGAACCTCCATGAGTCCCATGGACTTGATCGCCACTGGGATACCCGCGATCGCCTCACGGGAAGGAAGAATGGGGAGATGCTAATGTAAACAAGCATCTCCCCGTTCTGCCTAGTGTCAGTGTCACTGATCTCTGCTCCGTGTGACCTGTCATACACAGCCCAGCCCCACCCACAGTTAGAAACACGCCCCTAGGACACACTTAACCCCTACACTGCCAGCATAATTTACACAGGAATCAGTGCATTTGTATAGCACTGATTGCTGTATAAATGACAATGGCTCCAAAAAATGTGTCAAAAATTTCCGATGTGTCCGCCATAGGGCTGAAACAACTAACCGATTAATCGACAACTAATCGATTATGAAATTAATCGATTATTGTTTTCATAATCGATTAATCGGCCAGTAACATAATGAGGTTAAAAAAAAAACTAAAATGAGCCCTTTATAGTACAAAAAGAGCAAATAATCGCTACTGTAAATATTACTCACTGTTCTACAGTAAAAAAAAAATGAACCCCTTACAGTAGTGATTATCTGCTTTTTTCTACTATAAAGGGCTAATTTTAGTTTTTTAACCCCATTATGTTAGTAAACGTCTTAGACCTGGTTCACATCTACGTGTTTTATGGTACTTTTTGCAGAAATGCACTACAGTTCATTTACATAGTCCCTGACCCTTTCAGATATGAACGTGTCCCATAGGAAACTTTTAACGCAAAATGGTGCTTTATTAGTTCAATATACTTCAATGGAGAAGCTGCAGTAAAGCATGTAATGTGTTTTTGCAGCAATTTGTGTTTTTTAATCTGCCCAAAAAAAAGGCAAAAATGCAAATTGCAGCAAAATCACGTGCGCAAAAATCAAAACGTACAGCAAAAAACATTGCAGAAACAGATCAAAAGTAAACTGCATAGGTGTGCACCGTGCCTTATGCTGGTCACACGGATCAATTTTCAGATGAGAATATTCCGACAAAAAATCTTTGTACATTGAATGAATGAAAGAATTTTGTTTGAAATTTTCACTTGTTTTTAACATTCTGTTTTTAAAATTAATGTAATTTCTGAACGAAAACCACATCCGCTGTCTGAATATTCCTTTGACTAAGAAGTTTTCTATTATTTCCAAATTTTCCCGTCACTGTGGTTGAAAATGAACATCAATTTGACACACTTTTTTTTTAAAGGTTATTAATCGATTAATCGAGATAAAATAATCTGCCAACTAATCGATTATGAAAATAATCGTTAGTTGCAGCCCTAGTCTGCCATAATATTGCAGTCACGATAAAAATCGCTGATCGCCACCATTACTAGTAAAAAAAAAAATTATTAATAAAAATGCCATAAAACTATCCCCTATATTGTAAACGATATAACTTTTGCGCAAACCAATCAATAATCGCTTGTTGTGATTTTTTTTTACCAAAAATATGTAGAAGAATATGTATCGGCCTAAACTGAGGGAAAAAATGTTTATTTATATATTTTTGGAGGATATTTATTATAGCAAAATGTAAAAAATGATGCGTTTTCTTCAAAATTGTCGCTGTTTTTTTGTTTATAGCGCAAAATTTTAATTGTCAGTTAAAGCGACGCAGTGCCGAATTGCAAAAAGTGCTCTGGTCTTTGGCGTGCAAAATGGTCCGGGGCTTAAGTGAGTCATTTTTCCATCCAGAACCACTGATTTCCAGACACAATCTAAATATAGAGCCATTTATCCAACTGTACATCCAGGCCAGGGCCACTGGTTAATAATCCAGATAAACCTATATACAATGCCATTTATACAATGGTACATCTTGTGTAATGTGAGTTGAAACAGCCACTAGTAGTCATCATTAAAAGCCTATTTGACAAAGTGACATCTCAGGAACAATATTGGGTTATAGAAACAAAGCGCTGTCCTCCCATTAAAGGAAGTGCTTGAATAAAGAGGAGATGTCCCTCGCTTTGGAGAAGGTTCTCTGTACATCCAGAGCGGTTGGTTTATAGCCCAGATAAGCCTAAATATAGGGACATTTGTTGCTCTCAAAGGAACTGCTGATGTCTGGGTCCCCTGATTCCAGATGACCAAGGACCTTTCTCACACTCTCTGACACACCAAGAGCTCCTTTTTACAAGCTTTGCTTTCTGAAGAGCAGTTCATGTTCAGACTGCTCTTCCTACCTAAATATAGAGACATTTATCCAACTGCACATCTAGACCCTCTGGTTTATAGCCAAGATATATCCTAATTATAGAGCCATTTACCCATATGTCTGTCCAGAGCCACTAGTTTATAGCCCAGATAAAACCTAAATATAGAGACATTTGCCCAACTGTCCATCCAGAGCTTCTGGTTTATAGCCCAGATATATCCTACACATGGAGCCATTTACCCAACTGTCCATCCAGAGCCCAGAGACCCCTTTCACACTAAGGCTCTTTTCAGGCAATTTCATGCAAAAAAAAAAGTGCCTGAAAAACTCACGAAAACCTATTTCCATTAAAATCAATGAATGCCTTCACCAGTGGCGTAACTAGAACCTTCAGGGCCCCGATGCAAGAAACCATGAAGGGCCCCCCTGAACCCCAGCCTGGGCCCTTCCCTCCGAGTCCAGGGGTGGAACTCCAGGGCGTGGTCACAAGTATGACCTTTGTGAGCCCTGTAGTTCCACCACTGGTATCAGTAGTTTTTTTTTTAATTTTTAGGTGCCCCATTGGGGGACTGTCCCTAGGCAGGATGGGGTCCCCGTCCCCAGAAGAGATGAGGTCCTTTTCTCCAGGGCAGATGAAGTTACTGCCCCCAGGTGAGAAGGTGTCCTTGTCCCCAGGTGGGGGTCCCTGTCCCCACGTGAGAAGGGGTCCCTGTCCCCACGTGACAAGGGGTCCCTGTCCCCACGTGACAAGGGGTCCCTGACCCCACGTGACAAGGGGTCCCTGTCCCCAGGGGGAGATGGAGGGGGTATGTAATGGTGTGTGGGGGATGGGGTCCTCTCACTCACCATGACCAAGCTGTAGGCCACACACTCATCCATGTTGGACTGTGCTGGACGGGTGATCAGCATATCTCCCAGAAAAACCTTTCATCATCTGTGTATGACGGGGGAGGAGGGGGGGGCTGGCAGACAAGCCTGCAGTGTCCTCTGGGGAGCTCTCGTAGGGCTGAACTGCATCTGTGTGCTTAAAGTTTGTTTACTCAGGAGAAGTATGCAGTGCAGTGTGGTCCGGACTCGGGGGGGGGGACTCTGGGTGGGGAGAACAGACATCGGACTGAGCGGCAATGTATGGAGCAGGAGAGGGGTACTCTGAGGAGCCGGCTGAGGACACAGGTCATGCGGGGAATGCACAACTAAAGAGCAGCCAGTGCGATAGTCGAGCATGGAGCTCTGCTAGTCACCCTCCACCTCCAGCCACCCGTGTGCATGGTGCACTGGTACCCCTAGCTGCCTATGCTGCTGCCGGCCATATGTAGAGGGGGCTGCATGGGCCCCCTGCATCACAGGGCCCGGTTGCGGTCGTGACTGCTGCACCCCCCTGGGGCAGTGCACTGGCAGGGAAGTGAAAAAATGCCCCTCTCCATTGAAGTGAATGGAAAACTCTTCAAAAGCGCTTCAAAAACTCTTCAAAAGCGCATGAAATCTTTTCAAAAATGGCTAGTGTTTTACTGGCAGTTTAGAAACGACCCAGTGTGAAAGGGGCCTTAACCCCCCTGTCGGTATTCCTGAGTCTGGCTCGGGGTGGAATTTTTATGCCAAAAGCGGTAACCCCGAGCCAGACTCGGGACCGTATCACTGGATCCAGGAGGACGCTTACTTACCTTCTCTCCTGGATCCAGCGATGTCCCTGCACTGTACGAGCGGCTCGTCTTCCGCTCGATTCATCACATCGCCGATCTCCGTGCCCTGCGAGCGTTGCGACGCACGGGGACAGAGATCGGCGCCAAATTCAAAAAGTGAAACACACACATTACATACAGTATAATGTCATCTTACAGATTACATTGCTGTATGTAATTATTTCACATCCCCTTTGTCCGTAGTGGTCTGCCCAGTGTCCTGTATGCAGTTTTATATAATAAAAACTGTTCTTTATGCCTGGAAACTGGAGATTGTCCATGGCAACCAAAACTGTCCCTTTACATCAAAAATGATTTTAGACCAGCTAGAAAACAGTAATAATAAATAAACTGTCCATTAAAACCACTAGTTTATGGTCCAGATACAGTCAAAACATATACAGTAGCTAATTAATCAACTGTATCTCCTCCATATTGTGAAAGTGGCACTTGCAATCACAATCAGAGCAAAGACCTTGATGGCTGGATCACCAGGGATTATGTTCATGAAAGTGAATTTTTTTTTAATATTGAAATTAGTTTTGAAATGTCAATAACTTTTAAAAATCTTCCCTAACAACTCTTTTTAGCCTGTTCATGGCCCCCTCCCTTCTTTTTTTTATCCTGCTCATTCCTCTTTTCCCCTATAGGGTCCCCTCATTGTAGTCCCTGGAGTTCACTCTGGCATATTGTTGAGTGATTCCATTTTGAAATTGTTTATTTTTGCCTTTTAAAGAAAAAAAAAATGGATGCCACAGGTACAGGCAGGTTTCTAGTTTATTTGGTAGAAAACACGGCTGTTAATCCTGGGAATGACTTGTAACCTCAGGACAGCAGCAATCCAGCAGGTGAGGAGTACTGGAACCATACTATATGAAATCCTCTGTGCAGCTGTATTACCTGTATATTAAATAAAGCTCCTGTTCCCCTGATGACACTGTTTGAAAGCGAAACACAATGGGCTTAAACTGTGACATTACTATGCCCACCAGGTAGATGCCGGCGAGGCACTACTATTTCTTGTTACTGTACAAGCTGTATCTGCTTTTACCTCAGTAAGTATATTTATTTATTTTTATAATAAATTATTTGGCGGTTGTATACTATGTGCAGCCTCTGTTCCCCTCTATGAGTATAGATGCTGTTTGGTCCAATCTTGGAACCTGAGGCTGGCAGAGTCCTTTTACCATTAATGGATGCCAGGATGGTCTTTGATGTTCATCTCTGTTATGGGGATCCAGTTCTTTCGGTAGGAGGCCATTGGTGTCTATGGTGGAGGGCCCAAAGTGTTTGGTAGGCTTTTCAAGATACCTACACTGGAGCGGTGCATGGCTGGATGTATTTATTATCTCATATTGTCTACCACGACTAACACAAGATTCAGATCTTTGTATGTCCAAAATGTACATGAAAATGCGGACTTCCTCAACATGCTGCCATTTAATTGTTAATGGTACCCCCATGCATCTGCAAATGTGCCGGGTGTAGTGTAGTATGTTTTTAGAGAAGAGTCTGGAATTTCTTTTCCACTTTTCTCATGCGTAGGGCAGACCACTGAAATAAATAGGCTGCCCTGCACAAGATGCATATGAGCGCACAAAAAAACATGCCCACACTTGGTCCCACCTGTAGGCTAATAATACAATATACCAGTCCGAGGTAAAAAAAATTACAGATGATGGATGGCAAAATCTTACTTCCAAGGACAAATTTATTTAAAGAAAGTCATTTTTTATTATAATATATTTGATATTTTATTATTTATTTTTTTATAATTTTATATCATATTGTTTTATATTTTTTTTGTATAGAGGGGGGCCCCTTCTGTCAGGTGGCCCAAGGCAGTTGTCCCTTGTGCCTCCCTATAAATCTGGTCTGAAAAAATACTTCTCAGCAATACCTGAGACGTTTCTTTGTCATCCTCAGAATGTATTTGAAGTGATGTCCTTAAAGTGAGAGTAAACTCCCTTTGTTGATTGTTACCTCTAAATAAGACTAATATAAGGCTTAACAATAGGTGAAGTAAATATCTCCTAAACGTGCACCATTTTGGAGATATTTACAGTGACGTAAACGGCGCATGCGCTCTTTTGGAATGCGATACCTTTGCCGTTCCTTCAGAGCCCTTTGCCGTGAACAGCAACTCCTGCACACATACCCATTCAAAGTAGAGCTTTCTTTTGGTGGTATTTGATCACCGCTGTTTTTATTTATTTATTTTTATTATTTTTTTGTTATGTTTTTATTTTTTGCTAAACAAACAAAAATAGACTGAAAATTGTGAAAAATAAACAATAAAACTTTTTTTTTATAGTTTGTTATAAAGTTTTGCAAACAGATAATTTTTCTCCTTCACTGATATCTGCTGATGAGGCTGCACTAATAGGCACTAGAGATGGCCTTGCAGTTCACCCGGCGGACGGTTCGTGGCGAACTTTGCTCGTTCGCGATTCACCAAACCGGTGGACTTCTGTCGCTGTTCGCGGCAGACATATTCGTTTACATTGTGAAGAACTTTGACCCATGACACATCCATCATGGGGTACAGGACAGCCAATTGAGACATTTCAGCACATGGACATACCCCCTACCTTTTAAATAGACCTGATCTGGTGGCCATTTTACATTCCGTCTTTTGTCAGTGTAGGGAAAGGACGCTGTGTGGAGCAGGGACAGTCAGTCTGTAATCACTAGCTATTACTATTAGGTCCACAAAAGTCCTTTTAAGGACTGGTATAGGTGTGCAGTATATAGGGTTGTAATACACTTATAATATACTTTCTTTCAAATATAGAAAGCATGTTATAGTGCACTGCAGTGCTGACCGATTCTGCAGCTGTCTTTTCTCAGTGTAGGGACAGTTTGGTGTTTGGAGCAGGGACAGTCTGTCTGTAATCACTATATAATTAGCTATTACTATTAGGTCCACAAAGGTCCTTTTAAGGACTGGTATAGGTGTACAGTATATAGGGTTGTAATACACTTATAATACACTCTCTATCACGGTGCTGGTGTGAGTGCTCTCTATCACGGTGCTGGTGTGAGTGCTCTCTATCACAGTGCTGGTGTCAGTGCTCTCTATCACGGTGCTGGTGTCAGTGCTCTCTATCACAGTGCTGGTTTCAGTGCTCTCTATCACAGTGCTGGTGTGGTGTCAGTGCTCTCTATCTCGGTGCTGGTGTCAGTGCTCTCTATCACGGTGCTGGTGTCTGTGCTCTCTATCACGGTGCTGGTGTCTGTGCTCTCTATCACGGTGCTGGTGTCAGTGCTCTCTATCACGGTGCTGGTGTCAGTGCTCTCTATCTCATTGCTGGTGTCAGTACTCAGTCTCTATCACGGTGCTGGGGTCAGTGCTCAGTCTCTATCGCGGTGCTGGTTTTAGACAGTGAGGGAGATAGCAGCGGAGAAGCCAATCAGCAGGCAGTGCCAGCACCATGGCTGAGGATCAACATTGGACTGGCACCTCCGGACCACCGCAGTGGAGCCCTGCATAGGTGGGGGTAAGGGCCGGGCAGATGGAGGGTCTCAAGCACAGGTTGGCACACTGGGACACTGGCACAGGACTGCGCTGCCCTGACTGTGGCACTGTTCATCTCCTGCATCCCCTTCATAGCCTGCCCTGACCTTGCCTCTCCTCCATGGCCTTCATGCGCTCCTGAATTGTCAAAATTTCACAGATAAAAAAAAGAATGCTTGCCGTTGTCGATCCCAGATTCACTTAATACTTCTGGTATGCTAGTGTCCATGTTGTGGGACTATGTGTGCACAGCTAGTAAGTATTTTGTGGCTGAAAATATGACCTGGAGGTTTTTAAGGTTCGCCTGCCATTAAAGTGAATGGGGTCTGCCACGAACTTGAGGTTCGCAAACATTTGGGCACGCTCGCGGATCGTGTTTGCGAAACGTCCTGTCGGAAGATCGTCCATCACTAATAGGCACTGATGAGGTGGCACTGACAGGCACTGATAGGTGGAACTGATGAGGCTGCACAGATGGCACTGATAGGGAGCACCAATAGCTGGAAAGATGAACAAACGACTGAAGGTCAGCTTTAAGTTATGTTTCACATAATGTGGTAGTATGCGATGCATATTATAACATTGCTTTGCGAAAGGATTTTTCCTTTTAACGAGTTTACCACCTCTTTAAAAAAAAAAGAAAGAAAAAGAAAATATTTTAGAGATTGGAATTACTTTAAAATAATCCTGGTGATCCAGCCATGGAGGTCCTTGGTTCAGGCACTTGCTGTTATAGGGTGACAACTATTTCCCAATAGTACCTCCTATTACACAACTTTACCAGCTTTACTGCAAAGAACTCCTGCCTATACTACACCTTCACCGCTCTTACTGTAAAGAATATTTTCCCATAGTAAGATCGTCTTCCCTCCCCATGCAGCTGAAACTTTATTATTATAACTGAATTTAGTTTACAGCATATACATAATAATGTTGGTGACTTTGGCTCCCTTGTATAGCTCCAGAATCCCCCTTGTATCTGGACAGCAGGCAGCATGCTCTGTAGTCTGCCTTTTTTTTGTAAATATATAAAACAAAAATGAAATGTATAGAAAAAAAAGGAAAAGTCACACAACACCTTCCAGAACAGGACAGACTGGAAAATGCAAGACAGCTTCAATTTCTTATTGAAACTCCCCTGACTGCCTTAGGACAGCTATGATGATGAGTTAGAAATAAAGATCTGTCCACCAATGATAAATGATGTCCAATGCAAACAAAAGCCGCTCTCCCATTCTTTCTTGGCCTTTTTTTTCTTTTTTCTTTTTTTTCCTACGCTCTCAAGATTTGTCAGTGTAAATATTTAACCGACTGGAATGAAGTAGCTGGATTTTTAACACCTGGCTTGAATTACACAGCTACCCCGTCCATCATCCATCCTCTTCATCTAAACCACAAGCGTTGTGTTAATAAACAGCTGCGCACAGATCGGCTCGCTGGTAGGAGAAAGGGGCTCTTTTTTGCGCGCTCTATGGCGTTACAGCTTGTAGGGATTATGGAGTGCCATGGGGGTCATTCACTAATGTAGGAAAGGGGGGGTGGGGGGCTTTGTCATGGCTGGACCTTTATGAGAATACGTTCACAGCGCATAGAAAAATGCTTACGCATTTTTAAACGCAGAGCAAACCAATACAGTATCTCACAGAAGTGAGTACACCCCTTACATTTTTGTAAATATTTTATTATATCTTTTCATGTGACAACACTGAAGAAATTACTCTTTGCTACACTATAGTGAGTATAGTGTATACTATAATAGTATAGTAACTAGTGAGTGTACAGCTTGTATAACAGTGTAAATTTGCCGTTCCCTCAAAATAACTCAACACACAGCCAATAATGTCTAAACCGCTGGCAACAAAAGTGAGTACACCCCTAAGTGAAAATGTCCAAATTGGGCCCAAAGTTTCAATATTTTGTGTGGCCACCATTATTTCTGAGTGGAACCTGTCCTGGTAAACCGCTGTATGGTCTTGGCCACTGTGCTGCAGCTCAGTTTCAGGGTCTTGGCAATTTTCTTATAGCCTAGGCCATCTTTATGTGGAGCAACAATTCTTTTTTTTCCGGTACTCAGAGAGTTCTTTGCATGAGGTGCCATGCTGAACTTCAAGTGACTAATATGAGAGAGTGAGAACGATAACACCAAATTTAACACACCCGCTCCCCATTCACACCTGAGACCTTGTAACACTAACGAGTCACAGGACATCTGGGAGGAAAAATGGCTAATTGGGCCCAATTTGGACATTTTCACTTAGGGGTGTACTCACTTTTGTTGCCAGTGGTTTAGACATTAATGGCTGTGTGTTGAGTTATTTTGAGGGGGCAGTAAATTTACACTGTTATACAAGCTGTACACTCACTACTTTATATTGTAGCAAAGTATAATTTCTTCAATGTTGTCACATGAAAATATATTATAAAATATTAACTAAAATGTGAGGGGTGTACTCACTTTTGTGAGATACTGTATTCAAGAAAATAAATGTATTTCACTGATTATAATTTTTTTACTTTTCAACTGATATCCTTGCGGTGCTTTTTACAAGGTGTTTAAGAAAATAACTTTATGCTGCATTTTGTTGGACATAAACACATTGTAATGCATGCAAATGCACAGAAACCCACTGCAAATGCATGTAACTTCAACTCATAAAAAACTAAAAACTACAGCATAATAAAAAAAAACAAGCATAATAATATTATTCTTGATATCACTAGAAAAAAAAAAGCCTTTGAAAATGTGTTTGCAATAACTCCATCAGTATCACCAGCAAAACAGCTTCATTTTTATCCCATTAAAGAAGAAGAGAATGTGCGCTGCATTTGGAGATTTCATAATTTGACACATCACGAATGTTAATTCTCCATTACAAACTCTAGTTTACAAGACTGACCGCTTCCGGCTCCTCCTTGCTTCCGAGCATGCGTGTTTGTACTGTGGACTTTTGTCCGATGTACTTGTGTACACACACTCAGAAAATCCGACAACAGACATCTGTCTGCAAAAATTTTTAAAGCCTGCCATCCAACATTTGTCCGCAGAAAATCTGACAATTGTCTGATGGAGCGTACAAATGGTCGGTTTTTCTGTCAACAGCATGACGTCACACATTTCCTGTTGGAAAATCTGATCGTGTGTACGCGGCTTCAGCCTCTCCAACACTCCAACACACCCCATACATGGGCAGAATTTTTCACGGCTGAGCAGAAAACGATCTTATAGTAATAATCTATTCATTTACGGCACTATTAAAGCTGCCAAAATTCATTAGCACTCCAATCCACTTGAGGAAAAAATATGTAAATTTTTCTTAAAATGTCTTAAATAATCGAAAATTTATAGGAAGCCCTGGTGATCTGGAACAGCGTCTCGCTGTGTAATTCCAATAATATTTTTTTGTTAATAGTTACACATTTTCTCCCATCCTTTTTGTGCAAAAAAAAAAAAAACAGTGCTATGTATCTGTTCCTTCATGGCAGCTTTGCTTCCTAAGGAAGGTTGGTTAGACTCCAAGGCTGTATTTTATGGTGTTTATTATTGTAATTGTTATTGTGATGAGTTCATGATGGGTAGCAAGAATACAGAAAAACTCCTCTTATTGGACGATAACACATATAGCATTTAAAGTGGACTGTTCAGTTACAGTGGGTATAGAAAATAATCCCCCCCTTTTAAAATAATCACATTTTGTTGCTTTGCAGCCCAAAATGAAGACGACACAATTTTTGTTTTATCCAGCTATATTTACTCAGTGCAAATTATAACATCCAAGTAAAAGATATAAAACCAACATGTCAGAAAAAAAATAAAAAAATTCAAAAACAGAATCACTGAGTTGGCAAAAGGATCACCCCCTCCTTAAAATGACTTGTAGACTCAATCAGGTGTAGCCACGCACCTTCTCAGTGGCACACAAAGTCATTTGACTTTGAACTGGGAACATCTGTAGTCATTTTGACTAGCTCAGCATGGAAAGAGCTTTTCAGTCCCTGATAGTGCAACTAAAGCAAATAATCAACCATGGGTTGCAAGGCACTGTCTCCGGGATCTCCGTGATGAAGTTGTGGACAGGCACAAGTCAGGAGATGGATACAAAAAAAAATTCAAAGGCTTTATCAATGCCTAGAAGTACAGTGAAATCTATTATTGAGAAGTGGAAGGTATTTGGTACAACACAGACCCTCCATGGATCAGGACGTCGCTTCAAACTGTATGAAAGAGCCAGGAGGAAAGGATACAGCAACTCTGAAGCAGGAGGAATTTATGACAGAGTGGTCATTGTGTGCATGAGACAACAATATCACAAAATCTCCACAAATGTAGGAGGATTGCAAGAAAAAAGCCACTCCTCAAGAAAGGCCACATGAAGTGGCCACTGAGCTTTGCCAAAACACACCTTGCAAATTCTGGGGCCACGTGGAAAATGTGAAAATATGATTTGTCAGATGAGACTAAAATTTAATTATTCTGGCCTCAACACCAAACGATATGTCTGGTGGAAATCCAATACAACTCACCATCCAAATAACATCACTCCTACAGTAAGGCATGGGGGTGGTAATATCCTGTTTTGGGGGTGTTTCTCTGCAGCAGGGACTGGAGCACATGTCAGGATAGAAGGAAAAATGGATGGGACAAAATACCATTAAATTCCTAAGAAAAATCTGCTTCCCTCTGCCAGAAAGTTGTCAATGGGAAGAAGGTTTACCCTCCAAGATGACAATGACCCAAGCATGCAGCAAAAATGACCACACAGTGTGGTTGAAGGAGAAAAAGGTGACTGTCCTTGCATGGCCTAGTCAGAGTCCAGACTTAAACCACATTGAAAATCTGTGGAATGACTTGAAGACTGCAGTCCACAAACCATCAAACCAACCATCACCATCAAATTTAACTGAACTTGAGCAGTTCTGCAAAGAAGAGTGGGCAAATAATGTAAAGTCTATATGTGCAAAGTTAGTACAGACACATCCCAACAGAATAAAGTTTTTAAATAAAGAAAAATGTGTTTCATCAAAAAACTGATATGGGGGGGGGGGGGGGGGGGGTGATCCTTTTTCAAACTCAGCAATTCTGTTTTTGATTTTCTTTTCTTTTTTCTACTACTAGATAAAAATTTCAGGCTGCAAAACAACAACATGTGATTATTTTAAATGGGTTGATTTGTTTCTATACCTACTGTACTTTACAAGTCTCCATGATTACATTCCTGACATGTCACAATATGGAGCAACTGTATCAGTGGCGGCTGATGGGTTTTTCTTTTGTTGGAGGGGCAGCAAACAAGCACTCCCCCCTCCGGGAGGCTAGCGGTGCAGCACTGACAGCACCCCTGCTCCCCCCTGGGTGGCCCACGGCGCAGCACTGACACCACCCCCCACCAAGGCGGCTGGCGGTCAGGTACCTACATGATTCAAGGCTGGCAGGCTGTGGTGTCCTCTTCTCCTCTCTTGGGGGGCCGGCAGTGGTGTCCACTCCTCCCATGGCTTCCTCCACCGTGTGTTTCCTCTTTGTTCCTCCTAAGACCCCTTTCACGCCCATAGCGCCGGCAGTAAAACACAGCTATTTTTCACTGCATTTTACCGCTGGATTTGCGGCGCATTTCGGTCGCTAGCGGGGCACTTTTACCCCCGCTAGCAGCCAAGAAAGGGTTAAAACCGCCGGCAATACAACGCAATAGCGGCGTTTTGCCGGCAGTATTACAGCGCTGCCTCATTGATTTCAATGGGGAGCAGCGGTGGTGGAGCAGTAAACACACAGCTCCTTCACCACTCCAAAGAAGCTGCTGGCAGGACTTTTCCCTGACATCCTGCCAGCGCATCACTGTAGTGTGAAAGCCCTTGGGTTTTCACACTACATACAATGGTGCAGCTTTTTTTGGCCGGATTGCAGGCGCTATTTCTAACGCTATAGCGCCTGCAAAACGCCCTGGTGTGAAAGGGATCTAAGCTATGAGTAAGCGCTAAATTCAGTGTGAAACACGTCAGCATTCCTTGTTCTACATTCCCTTTGCTGTTGTGATTCGCATGATGTGAAGGTTTTTTAGTGGAAACAATAAAGGCACAATCTATTTTACCTGATCCGGAGTGCGGCTATCCAGAGTTCTTTTGTTTTTTTCAAGAACTGCACATGCACTAGGATTTATATGATTTTGTCATCCTTGAGCCAGCATCTCAGCCCAGGAAATAGATGACCCTGGATGATGCCTGAACAGAGATGGTTCTGTCTTTCTGGAGAGAAAAGAAAATTAAGGCATTGTCAGGGGAAGTGCTGTGATCTCTGTTAGTGTTAATATATACTTGAAAGTGTGAGGGAATCCCTGGTTTTCCCCAGAACTAGTGTCCCCATTGGAAGATTTCTCCTCCATTCCTGTTCTGGTGACAACCCGAAATGTGGGATTTTCTTTCACTGACACTCTCACTGTTAATGGTAAACAGGAGAAATAGAGAGAGTGAATCTCCCTGGGGACAGCAATATAAATCTGATAAGAGTTCTAATCCCTCTATATTCAAAATTTCAAAAAGTTTCAAGCTATCAGAGCATTCTTTGCTTTCATTCATAAAATGCATTCTCTGAATGGCCCCAGTGGTAGTTGGCGGACCTCCTGTGTTCAGTAAGCAGGAGAGCAAGAGGAGATCAATGGAGGAGTGGTGTCTTCCGTGTGTTCCAGGTTCCAGGGGCCGGGTATGGTATAACAACCCTCCCAGTTAGGTTGTTATTGGCTCCACTATAGTGAATGGAGCGGTTGCTTTCAGTTAGGTAAATTTAGTTTGGCTCCACTGTAGTGAGTGGAATGGTTTTTGATTATTTAGGTCTGCTGAGGGTTCCTGAGCTGAGCGTTTTGATTGCTTCCCCCTGCCTCTGGAAGAAGCTACCAAAGCATAGGGAGGAGATACCATGGCCAATCCCTGGGAGGGGGCATCTAGAAAAATTCTCAGCGAGTAAACCTTGCAGAGTCCAATTTACAGAGACCAGATCTGCACCCCGAGGCCACTTTTTTACACGGACCTGCAGCCTACCCAGTACTCATACACTATATTGTCAATAGTATTGGGACACCTGTCTTTACACACATGAACTTTAATGGCATCCCAGTCTTAGTCCGTAGGGTTCAATATTGAGTTGACCCACCCTTTGCATCTATAGCAGCTTTAACTCTTCTGGGAAGGCTGTCCACAAGGTTTAGGAGTGTGTCTATGGGAATGTTTGACCATTCTTCCAGAAGCGCATTTGTGAGGTCGGGCACTGATGTTGGATGTGAAGGCCTGGCTCGCATTTACAGAGAAAATGGCCTGGTGTTGCTAGTGACAAACCTCCATCATCAAATTAAATACAACAAGGAAGAATAGCTACAGTGGGACTTAAAAGGAGGTGAGCAAAAAAAGGTCAATAAGAGTATGGGTGGCACAGTTGTGTAGTGGTTGGCACTCTTAGCTGGCAGTAAAAAGGGTCGCTGGTTTGAATCCCAACCACGACACTACCTGCCTGGAGTTTGCATGCTCTCCTTGTGCCTGCGTGGGTTTCCTCCCACACTCCAAAGACATACAGGTAGGTTAATTGGCTTCTGTCCAAAATTGGCCCTAGTATATGAATGGGGACCTTGGATTGTGGGCTCCTTGAGGGTAGGGACCGATGTGAGTGTGCAAGTACAGGGATAGGGGTAGACACTCACTCAGGTTGAACTGGATGGACTGGTGTCTTTATTCAACCTTACTATATATGAAACTATGAAGTATACAAAGTAAACATAGTTTATAAATGTATAACATTCATCGTATATGAGATGGATAAATAAAGGTGCCAAATTACTTGGCAGTGACAGCTTCAGCATACCAAGCGGCCACATACATATATATTGGAATTGTTGATATACAGTAATACACCGGAATCATAAATATAGATGCGTTTCGTGAGTCACTGCTCGCGTCTTCAGGAGTAGATGTAAATGCAGTGCATCTAGAGAATAAAAATATCAATGAGAAATATATAGCAAAGATAAATATCATTAACTAAATATGGGGGACCTTACACAAAGAGATCCCATACAAAGGCCTGGCTCGCAGTCCCTGCTCAAATTTATCCCAAAGGTGTTCTATCGAGTTCAGGTCAGGACTCTGTGCAGGCCAGTCAAGTTCCACCACCCCAAAATCGCTCATCTATGTCTTTATGTTCATGTGCGTGTAAAGGCAATACTTTTAGTAATATAGTGTATTTTTTTATATGGGGAAAGTAATCCATAGAAAAAAATTTAGGTGAAATTCTACATTAAAAAGGAATTGAAGACTAATGACTGTTGAAGCACACATGAAATGCAAGCAAAATAGCGAAGGTCATTTAGACAAGTCAGTTCTCCGACCACCTACATCCGCTTGGGTTTTGTTGTGTGAATCCACTTATACTTGTGAAACGCCAGTCCCTGTTTCCTCCGGTTGCACGATATGACCAAAAAGAACCAAGCCAACGTTTAAAACGCACATGTTTTGCCGCTATGCACATTCAATCGCACCACAACCTAGATAAAAATATAGATCTAAATATAAATAAAAATACCAAAAAAAAAAGACGTGGATGTCCCCACCAAAATCCATACCAGGTGCTTCAGATCTGGTATGGATATTAAGGGGAACCCCGCACCAAACGTTTCTAAAAAATGATGCGGTGTCCCCCAGGCACTATATACTCTGAACAGCAGTACATATGCAGAAAAACTGCTTGCTTGTTTGTCACCCACATATTGTAAGGATTGCTTGTTTGTTGCCTGTTTGTTACCCAGGTATTGTACAAGTTGCATGTATGTTGCTTGTTTGCTACTTGAGGGTTGTAACAATTCCTTGTTTGTTGTCCACATACTGTAACAATAATCAATCTGGTGAAAGGTCTGAGGGATGAAACATATCAAGAGCGACTTCAGGAACCTAACCCAAAAGGGGAAGTTCTGTTTGTTTGCACCCCCCTCCACTGCCACATTTGGCACTTTATGGGGAGGGGGGGGGCGGGTATCTGATTTTGACAGGTACCCGCTCCCACTTCCGGTTAATTCACCATAGTGACATTCGGCTCCTTCCTCCTTCCCCCCCGCTGCCTTCTGGGGAACATCGCAGGTCCCAGAAGACTGCAGGGCCATTTACAAAGCACAGCGTGACACACGCATGCACAGTAGGAAACTGGGTGTGAAGCCAGAAAGCTTCATTGCCAGTTTCCCTTAGCTAAGATGTCAGCACCTACACCCAAAGCTGATTGAAGAATCGGCTCGGATGAGAACACGCCAGAAAACCTGGACAGGTAAGTGTCCTTATATTAAAAGTCAGCATCTACAGTATTTGTTGGGGGGGAGACTGGAGCTCCTGTTTAAAATGTACAGTCTGGAGGAAAGAAGGGAAAAGGGAGACATGATTGAAACCTTCAAATACATCCATAAGCTTCAAAAGGATAGTATTTTCAATATGAAACCAAGATCAAGAACATGGGGGGATGACCTCAAACTAACTAGAGGAAAGTTCAAAACTAATCTTAGAAAGTATTATTTTACTGAAAGGGTAGTTGATGTTTGGAACAGACTTCCAGCAGAGATAGTGAGTCGGTCAACATTATGTGGTTTCAAACATGCATGGGACAAACAAAGATCTATACCAAAAAAGTTAACAAAGAAAAAAACCAAAAAGAATAAAACAAACAAACAAAAAAATTATAATATACAAAATATGTATTAAATAAAAATAAATTGCATACGCATACAGTCATGGCAAATGCAGCAATTGGCAAGAAAAGGCTGCTTTTGGCCCGCTTTATACTTCTGCAAAAATAGTAAGCCCAACGCAACGCAAAGCAAGTCAAACAAAGGATCTGAACTGCCATGTGTGCTGCTTAACCACTTCTGGAATGCCCACTGCCGTTTTACGTGCTGACTTTGAAGTTGGATATCGTTGTTATGGCAGCAGCTAACTGCCATAACCTCAGTATCCCCTTCTTCAGCGGGCAGTCTGCTACAAGATAAAAGTGGTCTCTGCAGTGGATTCACCGTAAAATCCCTTTTGTAAGCGGCGGGAGAGGGGGCATCCCCTTCCGCCACTTACCGGTGCCCTCGGCTGCTTACCGGAGCCATCGGCAGCGGCGGAGGCGATCACATCTGTCCCCTTGCTGGGTATGGAGACAAGTGAGGGGAAGATGGCCCCCGCCCGTCTACATACCATTGCAGGGTGGAAGCAGCGTCAAAACATCACTTCCACCCATAGGTAAAGGGTCATTTTTTTATTGCATTTTAGTGTAAATATGAGATATGAGGTCCTTTTGACCCCCCAGATCTCATATTTAGGAGGTCCTGTCATGCTTTTTTCTATTACAAGGGATGTTTACATTCCTTGTAATAGGAATAAAAGTGATAAAAAAAAATTTAAAACAGTGTAAAAATGTAAAAAAAAAAAAAAAAAGGTTAAATAAATAAGGAAAAAAATGTTTTTTTTAAACGTGCCCCGTCCAGGTGAGCTTGCGTGCAGAAACGAACGTATACGTGACTAGTGCCCGCATATGAAAATGATGTTCAGACTACACATGTGAGATATCGCTGCGGTCGGTAGATTGAGAGCAATAATTATAGCCCTAGACCTCCTCTGTATTTTTTAAACGTCGCCTATGGAGATTTTTTAAGGGTAAAAGTTTGTCGGCATTCCATGAGTGGGCGCAATTTTGAAGCATGACATGTTGGGTATCAATTTACTCGGCATAACATTATCTTGCACAATATAAAAAAAAAAAAATGGGCTAACTTTACTGTTGTCTTATTTTTAATTAAAAAAAGTGTATTTTTTCCCAAAAAAAGTGCGCTTGTAAGACCGCTGCGTAAATACGGTGTGACAAAGTATTGCAACGACCGCAATTTTATTCTCTAGAGTGTTAGAAAAAAAAGTATAATGTTTGGGGGTTCTAAGTAATTTTCTTGCAAAAAAAAAAAAAAAAATGTTTTTAACTTGTAAACAAAAAATCTCAGAAAGAGGCTTGGTCTTTAACCGGTTCCCAACCAGCGCATGCCGATGTACGTCGGCAGAATGGCACGGGCAGGCAAATGGGCGTACCTGTACGTCCCTTTAAATTTGCCGCCCTGCCATCGCGTACTGGTCGGGACCCCCGTGAGTCCGGTCGCGGGTCCCGCGGACTCGATCGCCGCGGGAATACCCGCTATCATCTCACGGGGCTGCTGAACAAGGAAATGCTGTTGTAAACAGGATCTCCCCGTTCTGCCTAGCAACTAGTGCCGCTGATCTCTGCTTCATGTGACTGGAGCAGAGATCAGTGTTCACTAAATTAAAGCCCAGCCCCCAACAGTTAGTAACACACCCCTAGGAACAATTAACCCCTACACTGCAACCCACTGGTTAACCCCTTCACTGCCAGTGTCATTTACACAGGAATCACTGTATTTATATAGCAGTGATTGCTGTATAAATGACAATGGTCCCAAAAATGTGTCAAAAATGTCCGATGTGTCCGCCATAATGTCGCAGTCACAATAAAGATCGCTGCCATAACTAGTAAAAAAAAAATTATTAATAAAAATGCCATAAAACTATCCCCTATTTTGTAAACGCTATAACTTTTGCGCTTATTGCGTTTTTTTTTTAACCAAACATATGTAGAAGAATACGTATCGGCCTAAACTGAGGGAAAAAAATGTTTTTTTATATATTTTTGGGGGATATTTATTATAACAAAAAGTAAAAAATAATGCATTTTGTTTTCAAAATTGTCGCTTTATTTTTGTTTATAGCGCAAAAAATAAAAACCACAGGAGTGATCAAATACCACCAAAAGAAAGCTCTATTTGTGGGAAAAAAAGGACATCAATTTTGTTTGGGAGCCATGTCGCATGACCGCGCAATTGTCAGTTAAAGCGACGCAGTGCCGAATCGCAAAAAGTGGTCTGGTCTTTGACCAGTAAAATGGTCCGGGGCTGTAGTGGTTAAGTAACATCATTATTAATACATATCACAAGCAGGAAAATGCGTCCATCAACCTACACCCTAAATTACATAACAAAGACAGTATACTTTCTTTAAGGACATAAAAATTCCTGGACAGCTCAATTTTGTATGGACATATGAACATAACATGCATTGTGATTGGCAGAGACCAATTATCCTGATGGTATTATGCTATGTATTTGTTAAGTGTGACACACACTGCCATGTTGGCATTGCACCGTAGAGAGCCTGTAGCTCCCGGCTATTTGGCAGGCTAACGCCAAGTCCATGTTCAGCCCTAGGTTGAGATATGATATAAACTTTGTAACTGGCTGATGCAGATGTAGGAAAAAAAATGATAGATTTTTTTTTTTTGGGGAAATTTAAAGTCTAAACTTGCCAGATTTTTTTCCACATGGTTCTCATTCTTTCAAAATTTGTTGGCATCCCAGTTAGATACAAAAAGATACAAGATATCATTAGCATTTCTCTTATAGTGTCCGTTAATTATTGAAGTAAAATTGCAGTCCCTTATTTTTGGTATTTCCTATGATCACAAATACAGTAGCGCATCTTAGGAAAATACCAGACATGGAGCTTTGGACTGCACTGAACCTTTATATTTTATTATTCTACAGGATTTATATAGCATCAAAACTTTAAGCAGCACTTTACAAAACAAAGGGAGACAGCAGTTACAATACAGCTCAACACAAGTGGGACAGGAGGGCCCAGCTCGTGAATTTAAACTGAGGGACCATTTATACAGATGGCAATCACTGAGTATGAATGAGTTTTTAATGATCACCTGAAGGTGGACAGAGTAGGAAATAGCAGAACGGATTGAGGTAGGGTGTTCCAGAAGAAGGACCTGGAGAAGTCCTGGAGACAAGCATGGGAGAAAATGAAAGGAATCTAGAGAGCCGGAGGTATAGAGGATATTTTCAGACAAGTTTGGTGATATGGCTTGGGGAAGAGTTGTGGATGGTTTTGTAGGTTGTAGTTAGCCAGATGGGTTGGGGTAGGGAGTTCCAGAGGAAGGGAGAGACTATAAAGAAGTCCTAGAGACAAACATGGGAGGGGGTGGCAAGGGAGCTAAAGAGGAGTTGGCATAAAATTCTAACTTATTTATTAACCAAGTTACTTGTCTTCACAGGAGGACATAATAAGGGAGATACAGAACAGGAGGACTTAGGAAGAGGTGTGATATTTTCAGACAAGGTTGGGATGTAGCTTGGGGCAGAGTTGAGGATGCCTTTGCATGTCATAGTTAGCCTGATTAGGTTGGGTAGAGCATTCCAGAGGAAAGGAGAGGCTCTGGAGAAGTCCTAGGGACAAGCAGGGAAGAAGATAATGAGGGAGCTATAAAACAGAAAGATTTGGGAAGGGAGAAGAAGTCAATCTGGCTGATATTTTCAGAGGAGGTGGGTGGTGTAGCTTGGGGCAGAGCTGAGGATGCCTTTGTATTTTGTAGTTAGCCAGATAGGTTGGGGCAGGGAGTTCCAGAGAAACAACGAGGGAGCTAGCGAGCAGAAGGTTTTGGGAGGAGAGAAGAAGACAACATGGGTGATATATTCAGATGAGGTTGGTGATGCAGCTCTGGGCAGAGTTGTGGATGGTTTTGTATGTTGTAGTTAGTATTCTGAATTGTATTCGTTGGCATAAAATTCAAACTTATTTATTAACCAAGCTACTTGTCTTCACCAAGTTGTGTACCGGCATCCAAAGCACACTTCATACGATATATTTTCTGAAGATTCTCAGAACTTCTCCCAGCCGTTCTGGCCTCTACCGATAATGGTGTACCAAGACACATTTAACTTTTTTTTAAATATTTTTGCAGATGTCGAACACATTGTCTGCCACGGGAAATACAGCTTCGGGTCCGTTGTAAAAAAAGAGTTCCAAGGGGAAATTAAAATTAAAACTTTGCTTTTTTTCATTTTATTTTACACGTACCTGTGCGTCTCTCTTGCCTTGACTGACTGCACCTTTAAAGGCCGTGTCAATACAAAAAAAGCGGCAGAGCGTTCCATTGATATCGAGCCAAACTGCATTGAGATTGCATTGCCACCTACTTACAAGCCTTCAAGAAAATCATCCTCCACTTCTATCCGGCATCTCTCTCTTCGTAGCCTGGGGCCATAAGAAGACGTGAAATTTTACCCGCAGCCATTATCCTAGCCCATTGGAGATCAGGTTAGGACTGTCTGTCTCCCATCACTTATATTCTGAGTGAAGCTGATTCCTCTTAACTCCTTATGTCTCCCAAATTCAGCCAGGCTTGAAGAGAAAAAGCCCCGTCATTATCGGCTCTGTCTTCAGAACAGAACAGGGATGAAACTGAGCAACTATTAATAATATCCCTATGATTTATTTATAAAGCGCCTGGATATTCAATGCTTATACACCTATTTATTCGTACCCTGCCTTCCATTCCACTTAATTCAACGACACACGCTAAAAAAATAAGGGAAAAAATATGTCAGGATTGAATGTGCTTCCTGCAGCCCTGCTGGGTAAATATAGCAATTAAACAATGTCTATGTACTAAGGAAGGCATTCTATTCCTAGGAATGTGGAGAAGTGTCGCCTGGTTTTAATTGCTGACACTCAAAGGAGTTTATCCCTTTTATTTGATTGATATTACGTTGATGCTTTTCCATGAAATAGGGGTACCATTACCTGGCTTTGAATAGCTCACAGTCTAATGAAGTAGTTTACTCTCTAGTGAAGGCACTTACAGTCTAGAGAAGGAGCTTACACTCTAGAGAAAGAGCTTACAGTCTAGAGAAGGAGCTTACAGTCTAGAGAAGGAGCTTACACTCTAGACAAGGCACTTACAGTGTAGAGAAAGAGCTTACATGCCAGAGAAGGAGCTTATACTCTGGAGAAAGAGATTACACTCTAGAAAAGGCACTTACAGTCTAGAGAAAGAGCTTACACTCCAGAGAAGGAGCTTACAGTTTGGAGAAAGAGCTTACACTGTAGATAAAGAGCTTTCAGTTTAGGAAGGAGTTTACTATTTAGCAAAGGAGCTTAGAGTCTAGCAACTGAGCTTACAGTCTAGAGAAAGAGCTTACAGTGTAGAAAAGGATCTTTTTTTTTCACAATAGGTTTTATTGATGAAAATAGGTAATAACAAAGGTAGAAAAGGATCTTACAGTCTAGTGGGGAGTTTACAATTTAGCAAAGAAGCTTACAGTCTAGCAAAGGAGCTTACAGTCTAAAGAAAGAGTTCATAGTCTAGTGAAGTAGCTTACACTCTAGAGAAGGAGTGTACAATCTAGTTTACAGTAGCGAATGAGCTTTACGGTCTAGCAAAGGAGCTTGCAGTTATTGATTGAATATGGCATTGAACGTGCGAACCAGCGCACGTAGACGCACGCACGCAAACGCTGCAACACAATAATAAATATGTAAAGTGCAACTGGTGCTAGGGTAATACAATTGGTTAATTTCATCTCATTAGATGTGTCTCGTTAAGCAATTAGTAGGTATTCTCAGTTAATTAACCCTTTTGATGCTAATTTCATTCCTATTACTATATCTTTGAAATGTATTTTTTCCTATTTTTACCCCAAAAATTTTTTTTCAATACATTACAAAGAACAGAGAGGTGTCTCTAAACCCAAAAATGTATATTTTCAGATCTTGATCTTTAAAGGTGACCATACACTGCAATCAATTAGATCTTAAATAAATTATATTTAGTACAATAGCCTGTTTGATTTCCTCGATTATGAATTAAGTGTTCAAGTGCGTCTTCCTGTTACCCATTTTGCCGAAAAACATTGAGTTGTACAGAGATTGGCCAATTAGATTGCATAGTGCATGACCATCTTAAGTGGCAAATTTGGAATGTAGATGTGCCATGACCCACTTGTATTTTCCTAAAGATATTTCTTGGACATTATACAAGGTACATGAGAAACCACCTGTATTCAAGACATCCTAGAGCAGTGATGGCGAACCTTGGCACCCCAGATGTTTTGGAACTACATTTCCCATGATGCTCTCCTACACTGCAGAAGGCACAAGCATCATGGGAAATGTAGTTTCAAAACATCTGGGGTGCCAAGGCTTGCCATTGTTAGGTGTGACTACTGCAAGTCACCTATTCATCAAGTTATGTTACCGTTTCCCAATTGTTATTAGAGTTCTTATCTAAGCAAGGAGACACGGAAAGAAGTTCTCAGTATATCTGCTCAGAAGGTCGCACCCAACTCTCTGAGGTTCTTTATTAACACAGCTCTTTTATACACTCAAAAGACAGGCGTTAGAAATGTTGAAACAAAACAACAATTTCCATAAAAGGCAATTTCTAAGTGTCTTCTGCTTTTAGAGTTGATGTGGCAGATGACCCTTAAGACATGGTTTCCTCTTTTGTGTACGTGACTGCACCCATCCGGGCTTAAGGATGATGTGTCTTTAAGATACTGAGAATAAAACAGACGAGATAAGCATTTAGTGAAACATACTGTCAACCATCTTGGTTTCTTATACCTTGATCCTCACAATTTCCCCCTTTGACATCACCCTTCCCTCTTACCCTGGGTCCACCTGAACAAGTTCTAGTCGGCCTATGTCCAAAGTACTCTCCCTGACCGCGAGTTGTCAGAGGGGTATACACCCATCCCCCTGGATAGTACCAACATCTAAAATTCAGGAAGAGTGGCTTTTCTGAAAGATGGGTGATGTCAAGGAACCAAATCCACCTATCTTATCCAACTTACAAAAGTTCCATCTTTTCTACAGCATTTACCTTGGCTTTCTTGCAAAAGCACATGAGCAGTTTAAAGCACGCATAAAGAAGAAATACAAATAAAAGCACCACTATAATTGTCATCGCTGCCTTCTTAAGCCAAGAGAATAACCCTGAGAAGCTAAAAGTTCCACCAAACGGATCCCAGTCACGGCCAATATTACGGGCCTTCTCCTGTAGATCCTTTACTTCCGTGCGGTGTCGTGCAATGATGTCATAATAGTCGGGTATCTCGATGCTGGTGTTATGTATCCAAGTACAACATTCATAGTCTTCTGTAGCCTCACAGAGTCCTGTTAATGCTGCACTCATACTTTCAATCGCTAACTCATGTAATTCTATTTGTTTTGTGATGGCTCTGGTCTCTAGATTTAACTTAGTAATGTCATCAGAGTTTTTCTCCAAAATATCATTAATTATTCCAGTATAGTTATTTAGTCGCTTCATTAAGTCTATACCCCATCCTGTCCAGGACGGGAACCAAGCCCATGCCATGTCCTGCTCTAAGAATATTTCTCTCTTGCTACGATGTCTGAGGGGATATCTGGGGTGCATACTAGCTTCTAGTAGGTGATCACCTCGTTCATCACCCACTACTCCCATTACTGGTACCAAACTTGCGAGGTAGCACCATCCCTGAGCCCTTCTAGGTATCCAGGTATAACACTTATCCCCACAACAGATGTATATATTGTTTCCTAGAGCTACTGATCTTGAACTGATATTATTTCTATAACGAGAGGTGTATCCATAGAGGGATAAGTTGGATACTAACCACCTAACATTATTATCCACAATGTTAGTGAGGAAGTCAGATAATGTCTGGTGTGTGCTGGAATTACTGGGGTAGAAGCTTCCATTTAATACGACAATGGACAAATTAAACTTGCTGTCTTGGCATTCTCTATTTCCTCCCGTTGTGTTCCCTAAGTTGAAACACCAGGCAGGGGGAAAGGCGAGACCATTTGATTTAAACATTACTGTCTTGCTGGTATTTGTTCCAGTTATGTTAATGCTACTGTTAGCAAGATCAGTATAATTTATAGGAACTGCCATCAGTGGTATTTTTGCTGTACTGGGGTGTAATTTACTGCAAATCCAACATTTCTCATATCCTGACTTCCGAGCATAAGCATATTTAAACTTCAGTAATAACATTTTTTTAGAAAATCCTTCGTCCTTGTGAATTTCATTCTGTGAGGTAACCAAACTATTGGTCAGGATTACTGAAACAAAAAGAATAAAAAGATACATGTTGTCATTTGCCAACTGGCTCCTTTTTACAGTGTGAAGCATGGATCCAGGCTGCTTTACCCTCCAACTTGACCGATGTGGGAGTGGTCAGCAGTACTTGATATGGTCCTTCAAACCGTGGCTCTAAAGCTTTTCTGGTATGTTTCTTTACATATACCCAATCTCCGGGGCTCAGCGAATGAGTACCTGCTATTGAGTTAGGGTCTGGAAGAGAAGAATACACACTTTTGTGGATCTTAGTTAGATGCTGTTGTAATTGTATCACATATGCAGTCAAACTATCACATTGCAATTGCATACTCTGTGGAAAGTATAAACCTAGTCTGGGTGCATTCCCAAAAAGTATTTCATATGGGGATAACCCTGTTTTTCCCGTTGGAGTATACCTTATGGAGAACAAAGCTAAGGGTAGGCATTCAGGCCATGGTTTATTTAACTCCTGCATAGCTTTTTGTATTTTTAACTTTATTGTCCCATTTACTCTTTCTACTGATCCTGAACTCTGTGGGTGGTAAGGGGTGTGGAAACTTTGTTGAATCCCTAACATAGCCATTACATTCTGCATGATTTCTCCTGTAAAGTGTGTTCCCCTATCTGATTCTATGGTTTCAGGAAGACCAAACCTAGGTATTAACTCAGTGATCAGTTTCTTGGCTGTGGCTTTTGCTGTAGCTGATTTCACTGGATAACTTTCGGGCCAGCCTGAAAATAAGTCGATGCACACGAGACAAAATTCAAATGGGCCGCTCTTAGGCATTTGGATATAGTCAATTTGCAGTCTCTGAAAGGGATACTGGGCCCGGACCTGATGTTTACGTGGGGTTTTCACTCTCTGTCCTGGGTTATTTAACAGACAGATTTGGCATGCAGCACAGTAGTTCCTTGCAGTACTACTGAATCCAGGGGCTAGCCATCCTTGGCTTACAATCCTATACATAGAATTGGAGCTGACATGAGTGGGCAAGTGGACAGCCGCTGCCATTGCGGGGTATAGAGAGGCGGGTAGACATATTTTGTCTCCCTCTCTCCATACATTGTCAAGGCCTGGTGCAGCTCCCTCCTTAACCCAACGGTCCTTCTCAGTAGTCCCTGCTTGTTCCTGTAGTTCGATCAGCTGCTGCCATGTGGTTTCGGGCATACTCACCTGTACTGTGGCTAAGGTCTCAGGGCTTACTTCCCCTAGAGCTGCCTTCTTTGCAGCTAAATCTGCAAATGCGTTTCCTTTTGCCTCAGTTGTTTTTGCGCTCGTGTGTGCCGCTATCTTCATAATGGCTACTCTTCTAACTTTTTGAAGATTGTTCAGGACTCTTTTGATTCCTTCACCATGTTTAACAGGTGTGCCTGCTGCTGTAAGGTAACCTCTAGCTTTCCATATGTGGCCATAATCATGTGCCACACCGTAGGCGTATGCAGAATCAGTGTAAACGTTCCCTTCTTGTCCCTCTAAGTGTTCTAAGGCTTTTTCTAAAGCTGTTAGTTCCGCTTCTTGTGCAGACATGTGTGCTGGTAGTGACTTTGCCTCAATTACCTGTGTGTCCGTTACCACAGCATAACCTGTGTGATATTTACCTTTGTCATCGGCAAATCTACTACCATCTATGTACAGTGTGTGTTCTGCATTTGCAATGGGTGTGTCTGTGACATGTGGGAACCCCGTGGTCTCTTGTTCCATAAGTTGAAAACAATCGTGTTCATCAGATGTTATGTCATGAAATGAAAGTGTGTCAGAATCCTGAGTTTCTTGTGCTGTGCCTTCACCATTACTCCCCCCTGTCAAATCTGTCTGTAAGGGTAAAAGTTGTGCTAAGTTAAAGGAAGTGCATCGCTGGAAGGTAACATTGGGAGGTAGGAGCAAGGTGCATTGCAGACGCAGCTGCCTCGCCATTGATATGTGTTTTGGCTGAACTTGTGACAAGATGGCGTGTATGTCATGTGTGGTATGTACCACTACAGGATTGTCTAAGACAATTTCTGAGGATTTGTCAATGATAATTGACACTGCTGCGACTGCTCGTACACAGGACGGTGATCCTCTAGAGACAGGATCGAGAGCCGCTGAGAAGTAGGCAACGGGTCTTTGTTTTAAATGTGACTGTGTCAAAACACCTGTGGCGTGTCCAGTGATCTCAGCAATGTATAGATGGAATGTCTTGGTGTAATCTGGTATACCGATAGCCGGTGCAGAAATCAATAACTTTTTTAGAGTGACAAACGACTCATAAGCTACTTCCGTAAGCATATATGGCACGATTTTCAAACAATCGTATAATGGCTGCATCAAAGAGCTAGCGTGTGGTATCCATTGTCTACAATATGACACAATACCTAGAAACATACGAAGTTGCTTAAAGTTACGTGGGACATTAATTTGTCTTATGGCCTGGACTCGTTCTTCAGTGAGGTGTCGAGTACCCTGGGATATACAGTGGCCCAAAAAGACAACCTTTTTCTGGCATACCTGTAACTTAGTTCTATTCACTTTGCACCCTTTTTCAGCCAGGAATTGTAACAATGATAGAGTGGCTTTTAAACAAGTATCGTTATCCGGACAACATAACAATAGGTCATCTACATATTGCAACAATACACAAGTGTCAGGTGGTTGCCATTCCCCCAACACTGTCTGTAGGGCTTGCGAGTATAGAGTCGGCGAATGCGCCATCCCTTGCGGTAGGCGTGTCCAGGTCAACTGGCGGTTTTTGAGACGGAACGCAAACCACGGTTGACATTCCTCCGCCAGGGGTACAGAAAAGAAAGCATTAGCCAAGTCTATAACAGTAAATGAGGAGCTATCTGATGGTACTTCTGAAAGTAAAGTATGCGGGTTTGGTACTAGTGGCGTTATTGGGGCCAATATTTTGTTTACCGCCCTTAGGTCTTGTACCATTCTATACTTTACTGGGCCATCCCCCAATGTCTTTTTCTTGACTGGATACAATGGGGTATTGGCTGGTGACTGTATTTCTTTTAATGCTCCACTTTTGAGTAGAGCCTCCACTTGTAGTTCTATAGCTGCTTCCTGGGGCGCACTGAGTGGGTACTGTTTCTGCTGGGGGAGAACTGCTCCTGGAATCAGCTGTAGAGTAACCGGGGGTATGGGCAGAAGCCCAACGTCTGCTGGATGTGTTTCCCATAGCCCTTCCGGAAGGCTAGACAGAATTTGATCTATTTCCGGCGAGGGTGTATTGGACGGTTCTGGCTCTTCTTCCAAACATTGTATTTTATTACAGATTTCTATACCCTCTGGGTCATCTCCTATTGCTAGGGTGACCATACCATCTGGATGATAAGTAATGTTTGCTCCTATTTTCTGAAGAATATCTGCTCCTAATAAATTAGTAGGGGCTCCTCTGGAAATCAAAAAGCGTGACAAAAACATGTGATTCCCTATTTTTACTTTTAAAGGTTTAGTCAGTGGGGCATCGGACAAAAGACCGTCATAACCACTTATGGGTATGGTGTCACGGGATGTCATGTGTGGAGGGACTACTGAATCAGATAATAAGCTGCGTGATGCTCCCGTGTCAACTAAACAAGGAATATGTTTACCTTCCACCTTCATCAACATGTGGAGCATTTTATTCTCTGATTCAGCTAGGACTGGGGCAAGTCATGCGGTCGGATCGTCCCTATCGTTGGTACGCCTCTGTCTGTTGTCCCTCGTGTCTCTGTCCGTGTTTCCTTCCTGTTCGTCTTTTATTCTTTTCCTACAGTTTCTTTTTATATGTCCCACCTTGTTGCAGTAATAACAGGTAAGAGGTTTACGGGAGGAATTCCCTCCTTCATTGACCCGGGCAACAGTGTTAACTCCCGGTGTCCTTCTGGGTTTAGTTTCTGCTAAATCAGCCTCTATGCCTTGTGCTTTCTGCAACAATGTTCCTCTGTCCCGTATGGCTCTCCATTCGGGAGTACATGCCTTCAGTTTGTCACCTATTTGGGGTACTAGTCCTTCCATAAACTGTCGATTGAAAGCCTTAATGGTGACGGGTAAGGCTAAATCTAGACCTTTGTCAGCCATCATGCTTTCCATGTTGAGGTAAAATTCTGTAACAGTCTGACCTGGGGCCTGTTTTATGGGCGCTGTCGAACCCCTTTCCTGCTGTTTCCCTTGGCAAAATTCTTGTAACTGATTAATAAACAGGGGTCTAGAGTCTATATGACGGGGGTGGATTCCTGGTGGATTTGCCGCTGGATCCCCTTGTGGTCTATGTGGAGCAATTTCATTCATAAATTGATTAAACATCGTCAGTGTCATTTTATGTCTACACAAATCTTCCCCATCTTGCCAAGCTGCTTCATGTGTGTCTAGTAATTGTGTCACGAATCTACAGAATGCGGCAGGTTTTGCTACGGGATCAGGAGCATTCTGTATTAATGCCATAAGAGTGTCAGCCGACCAAGGTGTCCATGTCCTCAGAACGACTTGTTGAGTCACTGTAGGTGGCTGTCCTGCTTGACCCGCATTTGGATTATTTACTTGTATTACCCTAGTCCGACTGTGGACTGGAGCTACGGGCTCTGGTCTTTGAGCTCCGCAATGTACACATTCCTGTGCCCAGTCTGTATTCTGGGTACCGCATACTCGGCATACCCATCCTCTTCCTCTTAAGGAAGGATAAAGTTTTGGTCTTTCGTTACCCGGTGTGGTAGTGGTATAAGGAGGTGGAGTACCTTCCGTTTTTACTCCATCCTCGGGAGCAGAAGGGAGACTCTTGCGTCGGACCTTCATGTCCCATCCACCCTGTTCATGACAATACTTCCATCCCTCCTCTTTAGCCCTGTTGGAAACCTTAATTAAACATTGTATTTGTGATACCCATCTGTTCTGCAGGACCTCTCCCTGTCTGTCTCTCTTTATATTCTCCCAACCTTCTACACTTAGCCCATTTTCTCCATCCATTCCAAATTTCTTGAGAACCCTATTCGTGCCCTGTGCCTTGTCCTTCCCATACAACATTGTAATTATGTCTTTAACAGCATAACATTTCTGAGATTCCTCCTGGGGTTTACCATGTGTCTGGCCCATTTTGATAGTCCTGCCTAGGTGGCGTTTGGATCACTTACTAAGTGTCTCGTTGCCTTCTCCTCCTAGGGTGCCAAAATACTAAAACTTTGTCTGGGGTACTTATTCTGAAACCGAACTACTTTTACACCCCAACCAGATAATAAATGCGACTACTAATACAACAGAAACAATAATCACAATCATCACTTGTAGGTGGCCAAACACATATGACTAGATCTCCGGGACTTTGTGGAGACCTTATTCCCTTCCCTTTAACATGGAATTTCTCAGCAATCGTTTCTTATTCCTGCTTTATTGAGGCAGTCAGGACTTATACTTTCAACTCGTTTTTAGGCTCATGAATCAAAAAGCGTATATCAAACTTAAGTGTCGGACCCCCAAAGTACTCTTACGAGTTAAGGACGCATTCCGTTACTCATTGGGATGATATATGTTTCAATTCACACCATACAAACAGGGCTTATCTCAGTCACAACAGACAGATGACAAGGAGACAGACAAGAAACAACGGTAACATAAGTCAAATATTAAATTCAAGACTCGCTTACTACAGAGGTTGGTATTACCTGAAGAACAATACAGACAGATCGGGTGGGCACAAATCTAAGAAGCACAGAGTTTATAAGAAAATAAAGCTTTTCTTACCTGCGCAGGTTTTGTCTGTGGTTCCTGATGTGCCCGACCTCTTCATTCCGTTCTTATGTTCGTTCGCCTCTTGTAGTTTCTTTAGCAAAGTCCCTGTTCGGGCGCCAAAATGTTAGGTGTGACTACTGCAAGTCACCTATTCATCAAGTTATGTTACCGTTTCCCAATTGTTATTAGAGTTCTTATCTAAGCAAGGAGACACGGAAAGAAGTTCTCAGTATATCTGCTCAGAAGGTCGCACCCAACTCTCTGAGGTTCTTTATTAACACAGCTCTTTTATACACTCAAAAGACAGGCGTTAGAAATGTTGAAACAAAACAACAATTTCCATAAAAGGCAATTTCTAAGTGTCTTCTGCTTTTAGAGTTGATGTGGCAGATGACCCTTAAGACATGGTTTCCTCTTTTGTGTACGTGACTGCACCCATCCGGGCTTAAGGATGATGTGTCTTTAAGATACTGAGAATAAAACAGACGAGATAAGCATTTAGTGAAACATACTGTCAACCATCTTGGTTTCTTATACCTTGATCCTCACACCATCACTGTCCTAGAGTGATCAGGAATCTTCAACTACGGCTCTCCAGCTGTTGCTGAACTACACATCCCATGAGGCATTTTAAAACTGACATTCACAGACATGACTAGGCATGATTGGGAATTGTAGTTCCTGAACAACTGGAGGGCCGTAGTTTGAAGACTATTATTATATATCGAGAATTGGGAGTGTGGCAGCTACCCAAATTCTCTCCGCTGGTTGACACTAGAGCCTACATCTATAGATACATATTTGGGAAGCACAGTGGTGTAGTGGGTAGCACTTTCACCTAGCAGCAAGAAGGATCGCTGGTTTGAATCCCACCTGTAACACCATCTGCCTGGAGTTTGCATGTTCTCACTGTGCCTGCATGGGTTTCCTCCCACACTCTAAAAACATGCTGGTAGGTAAATCAGACCTGTCTAAATTGGCCCTAATATGTATGAATGTGTTAGGGACCCACACAAACACCACCCCATGTTTAAAAAAAATTACTTTCTTAATTTGCAAATAAGGATCATCTCTTCCTCAGAGACCAGTGAGCAGAGCATGGTGGTGGGAATAAATTAGCAGCAGTAGAAGCAACTTCCTGTAGGGGCGTGATGTAATTCCTGTGTGCTGGCCACTGCTTCTGGGAACCAGATATGCACCACGGGTGCACACACACACACACACACAGCAATTGCGCTTCTTACATACACAGTGGTCGCACACCTAGATGCAGGAACCCACTTTTTAGGGAAATTAATAGTAAAGCAGATGCAGATTTCCAGGACTGGACTAACAAATGTTTCTAGTGAAAAGCAACTGGTGTTTTCTATTAAACAAGGTCTAATTGAGATGCATCACAGTTGAACTTGGGAATGTGTCTTTGCAAAGTTAAACTAAATGAAATACTCTTATTTTTTTTCTTGATAATAGAGTGCAGAGGGAGTAGAAGTCTTGCCAGTTTTTGGGGGTTTCTGCACCCCTTATAGGATGAAGATACCTCACAAATTTTGCCACTTTCCTTCAAAATGTATTCACTTCCTGTCACATAGCCAAACAGGAAGTGAGGGTAAAACTCTACCAATGTCTTTCCTTGGGGGACACAGAGGTCAATCTAAATAGCTTCCCATTAGGTGAATTCCACTCTAGCATTTTGCTCTGTACACCCCAAATTATTAGTTATATTGGACTTTGGGGTTTATTTACTAAAGGCAAATCCACTTCGCACTACAAGTGCACTTGCTGGAGATCCGAGGGGAACATGCAAGGAAAAACAAACCGCATCTTTGCTTCTACATGATTAGATGATAAAATCAACAGTGCTTTCCCTCAGATTTACAGCGAGTAAACGTGTAGTGCAGAGCGGATTTGCCTTTAATAAACCCCAAAATTCCTAATCATTTGGGGTGTACACAAAATGCAATTTGCCTAATGGGGACATTAGACTGACCCGTGTCCCCAAGGAAAGATATTGGTAGGGTTTTACCCTCACTTCCTGTTTGGCTATGTGACAGGAAGTGAAGCCAATTTTAAGAAAAGAGACACAAAGCCCAACCTAAAAAGATAATCAGGGGTTCTAACATTCACTTGGTTTGCCTCAAATGCCCACAATTAGAATAGGATTGTCTGGAGCTAGATTTTAGTGCAGTGCTCTAAATCTGTGCTTCTTAACCTTGTCCTCAAGTACCCCCAACAGGCAACGTTTGCAGGTTTTCCCTTCATCTTGCACAGGTGCTTTAAATCAGTCAATGGCTTGGTATTTTGGACAGCTATTTTAACTAAGATAAATTCCGAAACATATGCTGTCGGGGGAATTGAGGACTGAGGTTAAGAACCACTGCGCCAAAATGTAATAATTACCTGTCTAAATTTCCTTTCCTGGTGCCTATCCATGGCAGCATACATGGCATGGCATATCTATGCATAAGCTGCCAGGAAGGCTCCAGGAAAGTAGCTTTTAGACAAATCACACTTTTGTTTTACCATGCCAGTCAACCTAGTTAAGCTGCAGCTGGGCAATCTGTTGCATGAAAATTAACAAAACACAAAAACATAAATATTTGCTACAAATTTTAGTGCTCAACAAAACAGGACTTGGACACTAACAGAATATGGTTTTGAGGTCTGACCATTTTGAAAAGGAAAGTAACAGGAGTGCACCCACAGACATCTATTAAGGATTTAAAGTCACAACATCTTGAGGAAGATTTTGCAAAATAATGCAGACCAGACAATTAAATCAAAGTGAAACAACCTACATACAACACACATTGACAACATCAAAAATATTTCTATGGAAAATATCCCCCCAAAAACAAAAATACAATAACCCAAAGTAAAAAAAAAAACTTGCTCTAAAACACATCTGTTTTGTAAAGACATAAGAAACAAAATACATGTGTTCCAAAATCGATACAGACACCCAACTGTACTCTCTTGCTGGCCCCACACACAATCTTGCCTCTTTGCTGGGCAAGGTAAAGAATGCTATCTGCAAGCTTTATATAACATAGGTTTGCGTGCTAATGAGGCAATTGAAAACACAATCCATGAAACACACAAAATGCAATTTCACCCAATGTAGAGACAGAACTTCAAAGTGGATACACCTGTTAAGGATGTCCTTAAATTACTAACCCAAAAAAAACACACTCTCTGTGCATTAAGCTGGCCATACATCATACAATTTTCTTATTCAATTTCCTTTAGATTTATCTTCAACTGTGTAGTACACGGGCCTGCCCGATTGCACACAAACTGAAAGTTTTCAGATTTGACCTCATATTATATGGTTTTGGTAAATCTAAAGGAAATCTATAGAAGAAAATTGTATCATGTATGGCCAGCCTTAGAGGGAGAACGTTAAATGAACTTTGCGGAGGAGCTAGAGGAGAGAGAGTCTTTTTACATAATTTTAACAAGGTGCATGTCACATGTTGGCAACGTAACATGTTAACATGACCTGTCTACAAATATCCATAAAAAAAATACATAAAGGTGAACCAGCGTAAAAATAAAAATATCAAGTTTAGAGGTGCTCCCGTTCAACCCACACAATTGCATTTACGTTGCTTGACATTTACTAAGATTTTGGCCTGCCCAGTGTACAAACGTATTTGAAGGAGCGCAAGAACTACTTGAGCATGCGCATGCGCACTGCTTACATTGATCTTGCGCAGTTCTAAACGTACTTGTAGGAACAGCAGGCTTTCTCTGAAAAAGTTACTTTCTTATTCTATTTTGGGGATATTTGTTACTTGGGCAGTTGTTAATAAACTTCCTCACTTTACCCTACATCCCCCTATAATATTGGCACCTCTATCTTCTGTTAATATTGAATTGAAGATGCCGTGCGCCATGTTCATAGTGGTGCACAGATTGCAGTCTCTTGTGCACCGAGATCGCTATAGTAAATGGGGGGTTTGTGCTCTGTTCCTGGCGCATCGTTTCGTAAATAGGAAAATGTGGGTTTGCGCCTCGCCGTGCACCTCTACTGATGGCGCGCGGCTTTCGTAAATCAGCCCCTATATCTGATAACTTCCGCTGACTAGTGCTAGCAGATAGCTGTCAGGCTATGCAAAGGCAGAACTATACAGTTTGGTAGTTTTTCTGGTAGTGCTTTAAATTCCTGTTTTGGTGGCCATACACACTTTAAAATATCACTAAAGATAATTTTTTTATTTTTTAAAAATAACAAACATGCTCCCTTGCATGATGTGGAGTGCTTGCGGGCGCGCTCCCGTGATACACCCGGTGGCTATAGCTGCTTGCTGTATCATTCGGGCCCGGCATGCCGCGTCATTGGCTGCGCTGCTTTCAATCCATCCACTGTAACCAATCAGCGCCCAGGCTGATCGGCGAAGAGGATTTCGGGGACGAGCGCGGGACTGTCGAGGGGTCAGGTAAGTATAACGGGGGGGCTGGGGGGGGCCAGTATTGTCAGATGTTTTTTCACCTTCATGCATAGAATGCATGAAGGTGAAAAACTTTTACCTTTACAACCCCTTTAATAACTGATCAATTTATTTTCCGATATCTCAGATATATTTGATCACCCATTTAATTGATATGACACATGGGGTAGTGGCTTTTTAGTTGATAGTTGGAAGATATGATCATAATTGATAATTTCTCCAGCTTCACCATGCAATCTCATAACTTGAATAAAGGGTAACTCCATTTTTGTGGGGGAAAAAAATAGCAAATAAAGAAAAAATAATATAGCGTATTCAATTGCAACACAAGTCATATTGTAATTGAATGTTATTAAACATTACCTTTCATTTTCAATCTGCAGCAGCTGTCATTTTCTGAGAATGCAATATGACAAGCTGGAGTTTCCAAGAAGTCTACCTAAGATACAATTCAGATTTCAGGCATCCCCTGCAACAAAAATGTCCTTTTTGGTGAGATACTCCCTGTAGGAACACGCCTAAAGGGATGCAGGCCCAGCAGATTTTCTCATTAGTGACCTGCAGGTGCACAGCTGATAGATAATTACGAAGGCCCACTCAGACCAGAGGCACAGAAAAATATACAGGGATTACTTTTGAAAAACAAAAGGCAGGAATATGCAAGAAAGTTTGTTAAAATCCTTGCAATGTACATAGATCACCCAGAGGGGAATGTTTTTTCAAAAAAAAAAGTTTTTTCTAAAAAAAAAAGAGTTATGCTTTAAAGTGCTTGTAAACCCACGGGGAGGAAAAAGAAAAACCCTGCAAGACAAAGGCATAATGAGCTAGTATGCGTAGCATACTAGCTCATTATGATATACTTACCTTAGATCGAAGCCCCCGCAGCGGTCCCGGCACAGGTCTCCCAGAGTTACGCCGGCGACATGTCTCCCAGGGTTACTTATGGGTATCGTGGGCTCCGGCGCTGTGAGTGGCCGGAGCCGCAATGATGTCATTCCCGCACATGTGCATGGGAGCTGCCGGTAACAACACTTTAGCTGAAGCTTCAGTGTGCATGCGCCAATGACGTAGACACATGCTGATACAGGAGATATCCACCGTAGCTACAGGTAAGCCTTATTATAGGCTTACCTTTAGTAAATAGTGGTTGTAAAGGGTTTACAACTACTTTAATGGAAATATGATCAAATTAATGAATGAAGATCCTCAAAGAGTTATATGAATGTATACAGTGGGTATAGAAAAGATTTGCCCTCCTTTAAAATAATCATATTTTGTTGCTTTGCAGCCTCAAATGAAGACAGACACAAATTTAGTCTCAACTCACCATCTTAAATGCACCTGGAAGATTCTGAGGCCACATGGAAAAATGTGGTCAGATCAGGGCCGTCTTTAAGGCAGGGCAAAAGGGGCAGCTGTCCTGGGCCCTGTCATTGTTGTGGGGCCCAAAGCAGCTGCCTCATACTTGCCAACTATCCCAGTTTACATTTCCTTGTTCCTTGAAGTTTTAGTCCTGTGCTGCTGCCCAGCTCTGCCCTATTGTTGTGTACAGATGACTCACCTGCAGACCTGTGATTACCTGTAAATACTGGCATTCATATGTAAATAGCAGTGACATGCATATGTAAATAGCTGAGGCCAACTGCATTGATATGTAAATAAAGGCAGCATTCATTGGTATATCATGCCCCCCCTGCAGTGAGGAGAAGATGTACTGTAACCTATAGCAACCAGTGAGCAGTATTACTGTACAGCAATCTCTAGCAGCCAATCAACAAGCAGAAATGTGCTGTAACCTCTAGCAACTAATCAGTGAGCCTTAAGGAGTGATGTAACCTCTAGCAACCAGTCAGTAAGCAGTAATGATATGCTGTAACCTCTGGCAACCAATCGCAGCCTGATCTGATACAGTAAACTGATTTTAACTCTAGCTGCTATTTATTGTATGTCTCAGAGAAGGTGGAGAGCGAAATTGCATGGGGGGAGGGGGGCCCTAAGAACATTTTTGCCCAGGGCCCAATCAATATTAAAGACGGCCCTGGGTCAGATGAAATTAAAATTAAATGATTTGGCTCTTAACACCAAATTATATGTCTGGCGTAAATCCAATACAGCTCACCATCCAAATAACACCATTCCTACAGTAAAGCGTGGAGGTGGTAATATCCTGTTATGGGGGTGTTTCTTTGCAGCAGGAACTGGAGCACTTGTCAGGATTGAAGGAAAAATGGAGGGGGCAAAATTCCATCAAATTCTTGCCAGAAAGTTGTCAACGGGAAGAAGGTTTACCTTCCAACATGACAATGACCAAGCACACAGCAAAAATGACCACACAGTGGTTGAAGGAGAAAAGGGTGAATGTCCTTGCATGGCCTAGTCAGAGCCCAGACTTAAACCTCATTGAAAATCTGTGGAATGACTTAAAGACTGCAGACCACAAACGATTCACAAAGAAGAGTGGGCAAATATTGCAAAGTCTAGATCTGCAAAGTTAGTAGAGACTTATCCCAACAGAACAAAAGTGGTCCAACAAAATACTGACATAAGGGGGAGTGATCCTTTTTCAAACTCAGTGATTCTGTTTTGTCTGACATGTTGGTGTTATACCTTTTACTTAGATGTTATAAGTAAATACAGCTGGATAAACAAAAACTGTGTCTGTCTTCATTTCAGGCTGAAAAGCAACAACATGTGATTCTTTTCTATACCCACTGTATGTCAGAGCTAAAGTGCCTTGAAAAAGTATTCATACCCCTTGAAATTTTCCACATTTTGTCATGTTACAACCAAAAATGTAAATTTATTTTTTACATTTTTGGTTGTAACATGACAACATGGGGATTTTATGTGATAGACCAACACAAAGTGGCACATAATTGTGAAGTGGAAGGAAAATGATAAATGGATTTCTGATTTTTTTACAAATAAATATATGAAAAGTAGTGATGGACGAACTTCCGACGGGACATTTCACGAACGAGGCCGACAGTTCGTGAACCGTAACGTTCGGGGAGGGCCACATTGACTTCAATGGGAGGCGAACTTTACAAACCTACAGGTCAAATTTGCAGCCACAAAATAATTACTAGCTGTGCACACATAGTCCCACCACATGGCCAATGACATAACACATGTATGAGGTGAATCTGGGATCGACAACTACAAGCATTGTTTTTTTATATGTGAAATTGTGACAATTCAGGACTGTGGAGCGCATGAAGGCAATGGAGGAGAGGGAAGGTCAGGGTAGGCAAAGAAGAGGGTGCAGGAGATGATCACCAGCAGCGTGACATACAGCAATGACACCTGCACCGTGATAGAGTGATCTGACACCAGCACCGTGATAGAGAGCACTGACATCAGCAGCGTGACATACAGCAATGACACCTGCACCGTGAAAGAGTGATCTGACACCAGCACCGTGATAGAGAGCACTGACATCAGCAGCGTGACATACAGCAATGACACCTGCACCGTAATAGAGTGATCTGACACCAGCACCGTGAAAGAGAGCACTGACATCAGCAGCGTGACATACAGCAATGACACCTGCACCGTGATAGAGTGATCTGACACCAGCACTGACATCAGCAGCATGACATAAAGCACTGACACCAGCACCGTGATATACAGCACTGACACCAGCACCGTGATATGCAGCACTGACACCTGCGCCGTAAGTAGCCCCAGGAGTAAGTCAGCATAGCACAGGGATGGTGGGAGCCCCTCATAATGAGCATAGCACAGGGATGGTGGGAGCCCCTCATAATGAGCATAGCACAGGGATGGTGGGAGCCCCTCATAATATGCACAGCAGAGGTACAGCCCCAGAAGTAAGTCAGCATAGCACAGGGATGGTGGGAGCCCCTCATAATAAGCAGCCCCAGGAGGAAGTCAGCACAGCACAGGGGTGGTGGGAGCCCCTCATAATGAGCATTGCACAGGGATGGTGGGAGCCCCTCATAATATGCACAGCAGAGGTACAGCCCCAGGAGGAAGTCAGCACAACACAGGGATGGTGGGAGTCTGGGTCTATCACACCAGTTACAATACTTTTTTTTTTGGATTGCGTTTGTCACTCTTTGTAGTATCGCTGCAGAACCGCTCAGCAGTCACAATGCTGCACAGCGTAAACGCACTATACTATGCTTTCTATATGTGCAAGTATTTTATACGTGTATTACACAACTATATACTGCACACCAAATAGTACACCCTTACTAGTCCTTATAAGGACCTTTGTGGAACTAGTAGGTTGTGATTAGCAGACTGTACCTCACTCAACCCTATATACTGTACTACGCTATACCTTACCAGTCCTTAGAAGGACCTTTGTGGAACTAGTAGGTTGTGATTAGCAGACTGTACCTCAGTCCCTATACTGATAAAGGACTGCTGCAGAATAGGGCAGCAGTCAGCAGTAGTGCACCTCAACCCTATATATTGTGGACCTATACCAGTCCTTAAGGATTAGCAGACTGTACCTCACTCAACCCTATATACTCTAGTACGCTATACCTTACCAGTCCTTAGAAGGACCTTTGTGGAACTAGTAGGTTGTGATTAGCAGACTGTACCTCACTCAACCCTATATACTGTACTACGCTATACCTTACCAGTCCTTAGAAGGACCTTTGTGGAACTAGTAGGTTGTGATTAGCAGACTGTACCTCACTCAACCCTATATACTCTAGTACGCTATACCTTACCAGTCCTTAGAAGGACCTTTGTGGAACTAGTAGGTTGTGATTAGCAGACTGTACCTCAGTCCCTATACTGATAAAGGACTGCTGCAGAATAGGGCAGCAGTCAGCAGTAGTGCACCTCAACCCTATATATTGTGGACCTATACCAGTTCTTAAGGATTAGCAGACTGTACCGCACTCAACCCTATATACTGTAGTACGCTATACCTTACCAGTCCTTAGAAGGACCTTTGTGGAACTAGTAGGTTGTGATTAGCAGACTGTACCTCAGTCCCTATACTGATAAAGGACTGCTGCAGAATAGGGCAGCAGTCAGCAGTAGTGCACCTCAACCCTATATATTGTGGACCTATACCAGTCCTTAAGGATTAGCAGACTGTACCTCACTCAACCCTATATACTCTAGTACGCTATACCTTACCAGTCCTTATAAGGACCTTTGTGGAACTAGTAGGTTGTGATTAGCAGACTGTACCTCACTCAACCCTATATACTGTAGTACACTATACCTTACCAGTCCTTAGAAGGACCTTTGTGGAACTAGTAGGTTGTGATTAGCAGACTGTACCTCAGTCCCTATTCTGATAAAGGACTGCTGCAGAATAGGGCAGCAGTCAGCAGTAGTGCACCTCAACCCTATATATTGTGGACCTATACCAGTCCTTAAGGATTAGCAGACTGTACCTCACTCAACCCTGTATACTCTAGTACGCTATACCTTACCAGTCCTTAGAAGGACCTTTGTGGAACTAGTAGGTTGTGATTAGCAGACTGTACCTCAGTCCCTATACTGATAAAGGACTGCTGCAGAATAGGGCAGCAGTCAGCAGTAGTGCACCTCAACCCTATATATTGTGGACCTATACCAGTCCTTAAGGATTAGCAGACTGTACCTCACTCAACCCTATATACTCTAGAACGCTATACCTTACCAGTCCTTAGAAGGACCTTTGTGGAACTAGTAGGTTGTGATTAGCAGACTATACCTCACTCAACCCTATATACCAGTGATGGCGAACCTTGGCACCCCAGATGTTTTGGAACTACATTTCCCATGATGCTCATGCACTCTGCAGTGTAGTCGAGCATCCTGGGAAATGTAGTTCCAAAACATCTGGGGTGCCAAGGTTCGCCATCACTGCTATATACTGTAGTACACTATACCTTACCAGTACTTAGAAGGACCTTTGTGGAACTAGTAGGTTGTGATTAGCAGACTGTACCTCAGTCCCTATACTGATAAAGGACTGCTGCAGAATAGGGCAGCAGTCAGCAGTAGTTCACCTCAACCCTATATATTGTGGACCTATACCAGTTCTTAAGGATTAGCAGACTGTACCTCACTCAACCCTATATACTCTAGTATGCTATACCTTACCAGTCCTTAGAAGGACCTTTGTGGAACTAGTAGGTTGTGATTAGCAGACTGTACCTCAGTCCCTATACTCATAAAGGACTACTGCAGCAGAAGGGCAGCAGTCAAGTATATTATTCTTTCTATATTTGGAAGAAAGAATATTATACGTGTACAGCCCTATTACCATACCAGTCCTGAAAAGGACCTTTGTGGACCTAATAGTAACAGCTACTGATTAAACTGACTTTACCTCACTGCCACACACAGCTTCCTGTCTGTCCCTATTTAAACTGACAAAACACAGGCTGCTGCAACAATAACTTGAATAGCACTCAAAACTATATCCTGTACTACTACACCATACCAGTCCTGAAAAGGACTTTTGTGGACCTAATAGTAACAGCTAATGATTAAACTGACTGTCCCTCTCTGCAACACACAGCGTCCTATCTGTCCCTCTCTCAGCACTGACAAAAGACAATCTGCTGCAACAATGACTTGAATAGCAGTGCCTCAAACCTATATCCTGAACTACACCTATACCATACCAGTCCTTAAAAGAACTTTTGTGGACCTAATAGCTAGAGATTTGGGTCACTGCAGTCTCTCCCTGCTCCACACAGCAACCTCTCCCTATAGTGACAGTAGAAAGAATGTAAAATGGCCGCCGGATCGGGTCTATTTATAAGTTAGGGGGAATGTCCAAGTGTCCATGTGCTGTAATGTCTCAATTGGCTGTACTGTACCCCATGATGGATGTGTCATCATAGGTCAAAGTTCTTTTACACAGTAAACACGGAAGTCCGCCGGGCGAACAGCGGCAATAGTCCGCCGATCGGGCGGCCCGCGAACCGACCGCTGGGCGAACAGTTCGGCCATCCCTAATGAAAAGTATGGTGTGCATTTGTATTCAGCCCCCCGGAGTCAATACTTTGTAGAACCGCCTTTCACTGCAATTACAACTGCAAGTCTTTTTGGGGATGTCTCTACTAGCTTTGCACATCTAGAGAGGGAAATGTTTGCTCATTCTTCTTTCCAAAATAGCTCAAGCTCTGTCAGATTGGATGGAGAGCATCTGTGAACAGCAATTTTCAAGTTTTGCCACAGATTCTCAATTGGATTTAGGTCTGTACTTTGACTGGACCATTCTAACACATAAATATGCTTTGATCTAAACCATTCTATTGTAACTCTGGCTGTATGTTTAGGGTTGTTGTCCTGCTAGAAGGTGAACCTCCGCCCTAGTCTCAGGTCTTTTGTAGACTCTAACAGATTTTCTTCTAAGATTGCCCTGTATTTGGCTCCATCCATCTTCCCATCAACTCTGACCAGCTTCCCTGTCCCTGCTAAAGAAAAGCATCCCCACAACATGATGCTGCCACCACCATGTTTCACAGTGAGGACTGTGTGTTCAGGGTGATGTGCAGTGTTGGTTTTCTGCCACATTAAGGCTCCATGTACACTGGAGCTCATAAACTACAGTTTATTGGAGTTTGGGCGTTTTTTTAAAAAGCCCATAAACCCCACTCTATGTTAGCTTATGTGTCCATGCACACATGGACGTTTTTTAGCTTTAATGAGCAGTGGAGTTTATGGGCTTTTTTCTGAATGGCAAAAATTTGCGTTCAAAGTGCCGTTTTTCACCACCAAAAAACGCCAATAAACGTAAACCTCATAAACGCTATAAACGCTCATAAACACGCATTAATTAGTGTTCGGCATTCTATTTTTTCAATGCATTGTGGGAGTTTGGAATGCCCTCTGGATTTTTGGAGTGTCCTTTGTGTATTTCTATTGAAAACGCCCATAAACGGTAACACTAATAAACGCTCATAAACGCTAGTACAAAACGCTGTTAAAATCACGTTTTTCAACCAGCGTTTTCTGCCAGCAATCTGGCATCCAGAGTGTGCATGGAGCCTTAGCGTTTTGCTTTTAGGCCAAAAACTTCAATTTTGGTCTCATCTGACCAGAACACCTTCTTCCACGTTTGCTGTGCCCCCCACATGACTTATTATGGCTTTCTTTCAACAAAGATCAGATTTGTGGAGTGCCCGACTAATAGTTGTCCTGTGGACAGATTCTCCCACCTGAGCTGTGGATCTCTGCAGCTCCTCCATGATGCTGTTTGTTCACTAAGGGCCAGTTCACACAATTGCGATGCGAGAATCCTGCGAATCAACTGCGGGTTCCCGCATCGCACCCGACACGCACAGCAGTTCACACTGCCATATGCTATGGCTAACATTGCACCCGCACAGACATCGCATGCAATGTGAACAGCAGTGTACGATGTCTGTCATAACAATAGTGTGAACTGGCCCCTTTCACATTGGAGGGGTTTTTCAGGCGCTTTAGCACTAAAAATAGCACTTGTAAAGCGCCTGAAAAAAGCCTCAGCTGCAATCCCAGTGTGAAAGCTTTCACACTGGAGCGCTGCGCTGGCAGGGCATCACAAAAAGTCCTGCAAGCAGCTTCTTTGCAGCGCTGTAGGAGCAGTGAATACACCGCTCCTAAAGCACCCCTCCCCATTGAAATCAATGGGCAGCGCTGTCAAACCTGCAGTGGCATTTTACGGGCGTTTTTAACCCTTTTTCGGTTAAAACCGCCCCACTAGTGGCCGAATAGCGCCCCTACAACAACGACAAGGCGCCAAAGCCCCCGGCACTGGAATTGTGCAAGTGTCCTAAGGTTCTCTCATAAACCTGGCTTCACAGAACAGCTGTATTTATACAGAGATTAAATTACACACAGGTGGACTCCATTTACTAATTAGGTGAATTCTGAAGGCAATTGATTCCAATAGATTTTAGTTAGGGGTATCAGAGTAAAGGGGGCTGAATACAAATGCACACCACACTTTTCACATATTTATATGTAAAAAATTTGGAAAACCATTTATCATTTTCCTTCCACTTCACAATTATGTGCCACTTTGTGTTGGTCTATCACATAAAATCCCAATAAAATACATTTACATTTTTGGTTGTAACATGACAAGATGTGGAAAATTCCAAGGGGTATGAATATTTTTTCAAGGCACTGTATATAATTGTATAATTATAGTGTGACTGTGGTGGGATTTTAGATTGTAAGCTCCTCTGGTGCAGAGACTGATATGACTGGCTCAGTGTTTTCTGTACAACACTATGGAATATGTCAGAGCTATATAACAATAATGTAATAGAATCATAATAGTTTGTGACTGTGGTGGAACATTAGAGTGTAAGCTCCTGTTGTGCAGAGACTTCCATGAATGGTTAACTGTTCTCTGTACAACACTGCAGTATATGCCAGAGCTACAGTATATAAATGTATAAGAATAAAAATGTGTAAGTTCCTTTGGTGCAAAGACTTATATGTTCTCTGTACAGCACTGCAGCATATGTCAGAGCTATATAACTGAATAATAACAGTGTGACTGTAATGGGACATTAGAGTGTAAGTTCCTTTGGTACACAGACTCATGAATGTTTTAGGGCTCTCTGTACAACACTGCAGCATATGTCAGAGCTATATAACTATATAATAATAGTGTGACTGTGATGAGACATTAGAGTGTAAGTTCCTTTGGTACACAGACTCATAAGAATATCGTAGTGCTCTCTGTACAACACCGCAGCATATGTTAGAGCTATGTAGATGTACAATAATAGTGTGTGACTGTGGTAGGACATTAGAGGGTAAGCTCCTCTTGTGCAGAGTCTTCATGAATGGTTAAATGTTCTCTGTACAACACTGTGGTATATGTCAGAGCTACAGTATATAAATGTATTATTATTATACAGGATTTATATAGTGCCAACAGTTTACGTAGCGCTTTACAACTTGAAGGTAGACAGTACAAATACAATACACTTTAATACAGTAGGAATCAGAGGACCCTGCTCCTTAGAACTTACAATCTAATGTATAAAAATAATAATACGTGAGTTCCTTTGGTACAAAGACTTATATAAATGTCTTAGCATTCTCTGTACAACACTGCAGCATATATCAGAGCTATATAAATGTATAATAATAGTGTGACTGTGATGGGACATTAGAGTGTAAGCTCTTTTGGGAGCTCCTTTAAGCCTCCATGATTTTCTTGTCTCCCGTCACATGGGGAAAATGCCCCTCTTGCCCTGTGTTATTACTGCTTTGTCTGTGGATGAATCCTTATCCTAAGTAAGCGCTCTCTTCTCATTTTATCTGTGACTTTTGCTGCCACTTAAAATGTAATTTCTCTCTATGCGTCCGCACTTCACAACGCGACCATGGTGGCGCCCCGGTGCTGCCCGGGCACCGATGACAGGTGGCACTTCTCAGGCTCAGCGTCTTCTCCGCTGCAGCAATCTCTGTGCCATGGCTGAAGAGAACCCGTCTATAGACTTGGCTCCAGGCGATGAGACGTCAGAGATGCGCTGAGCTAGTTCCTAGGGAGCAAATTAGACTAAAATCATCTTGTGGAGAGACAGGCAGTGAGGAATTAGAAGACACCCGGATCGGGAAGGCTGCGGCATAAATGTTTCATATCGCTGGGCCTCCCTCTTACTAAAAAGATGTCTTCTTGAAAGAGGCGGCTGACAGCATCAAACTCCTCTTTACCGACCGAGAAACTTTTATTTTATTTTATTTTTAGAACGGCGTGTAAAATCTTCATTATGCAAAACTGTGAGATTGGGGGGGGGGGGGGGGGGGAGGGGGCAGCGTACAGAAAATCAATTCGACTATGACAGTATACAGAGCATATGGCTGGGAATATAAAAAATAATATGTACGGATTTAGGGCCGGTTCACACTACAAAAGGTGCCTTCGCACACGCTTTGTGCGTTCCTGCATGGCACATTTTTGACAGTCAAATAGGCTGTCGAATGAGCCATAAAAAGTAGGCAGGTGTGACTTTTAAATTGGCGCTGTACTAAACCCGCATGGTGCTGCGGCTCCGTGCGTTATAGTGGTTGCGAATGTACCTGCTTTCACAAGATGTATGGGAGTGCCATTAAGAATTAATGATAACCGTGCATGTTTGCAGCTGGTAGCTCATTCCTGTGCGGTGTGGGAAAATGTTCACTTCCACATGCTTGCTATGAACAAACCCAAAAGGACATACAGTGGAGATAATAATTATTTGATACCCTGCAGATTTTGTACGTTTGCCCACTTATAAAGAATTGAAGGGTCAATCATTTTTATCATAGGTGTATTTAAATGATAGAGACTAGGGTTGCACTGATACTAGTATCGGTATCGGTGCCGTGCAAATGCACCGATACCTGAAACCGATACTTCCAGGCTCGGCTCTTTGAGTGGTCAGTGGGTCTCCCCTGTTGACAGCTGAAGTGTTAAAGAAGTGCGGTAATTGGAGCTGTCAAAAAAAAAAAGCAGTGGGCAATTTTTATTAACAACATTGCTCAGGCTGAAACACTAAAATAAAAAGAAACATTGTTTCTTTTTGAATCTTTCTGTTTCTTCATCTGCAGATCAAAGGGATGAACAAGTGTTCCTCTATTTATCCCCTTATTAAAATTTACTTTAATCAGCCTCAATTAACTCCCTATTCTCCTCCATTGGCCCCTCAATGAGGCAAAGTCAGCTTGTACCTTTAGCAGAGAAACAGCCCCAAAACATAATGTTTCCACCTCCATGTTTGACTGTGGTGGTGGACTGATGGGGTTCTGAGGGTCATAGTCAGCATTGTTCTTCGTGCAAACACAGAGAGCTAATGCCAAACAACACTTTCTCCCAATCCTTCTCTGAATCATTTAGATGTTCATTGGCAAACTTCATATGGGCCTGTGCATGTGCCTTCTTGAGGAGGGGGACCTTGCAGGTGCTGCAGGATTTCAATCCATGGCGGTGTATTGTGTTATCAATGGTTTGTTTGGTGACTGTGGTCCCAACTGTCTTGAGATCATTCACAAACTCCTCCCGTGTAGTTCTGGGCTGATCCCTCGCTTTTCTCATGATCATCCTTACCCCATAAGGTGAAATCTTGCACAGAGCTCCAGACTGAGGGCAATTGATAATTATTTTGTATTTCATTTGGAATAATCGCTCCAACAGTTGTCTCTCACCAAGCTTCTTGCTGATGCTGATGGTCTTGTAGCCTATTCCAGCCTTGTGCAGGTCTACAATCTTGTCCCTGACGTCCTTTGACATTTCTTTGGTCTTGCCCATGATCGAGAGGTTTGAATGGAAGAAAGATTTTGTGGACAGGTGTCTTTTATACACATCAAGTTGTCATTAGGAGGACCTTCTTAAATTGCCAGAACTAATCTGTGTACCACATGAGGACTTACTGTAGGCTAGTGGTCATCAACCTTGTCCTCAGGGCCCACTAATAGGCCAGGTTTTATTTATTACCTTGGGGAGATGCAGACTAGAACACTGCAATCACTGAGCAGCAAATTATATCACCTGTGATATATTTCAGTTATCTTGCAAACCTGGCCTGTTAGTGGGCCCTGAGGACAGGGTTGATGACCACTGCTGTAGGCAGTCTATGAGAGCCAGAATTATTGTTGGTTGGTTGGTAGTGGATCAAATACTTATTTTACTCACTGAACTGTAACTCAATTTGTATCATGTGATTTTTATGGATTTTTGGTTGATATTCTGTCTCTATCATTTAAAATACACCTATGATAAAAACTCTAGACCCTTCATTTACTTGTAAGTGGGCAAACACAAAATCTGCAGGGGATCAAATAATTATTTCCCCCACTGTATACACCTCAACTTTGGTTCGCTCATATTTTCACCCTTTTGGTCTGTAAAAGCAATACTAAACCCAAAAGCAAACTTTCTTTTATTATATGGCAGCTTACCAATTCTTTGAAGTGATGGCTGCATTTGTTTTATTTTTTTTAGGCTTTATTTCTTCTATTTTCATCTGGGGATCCAGACAGTAAGTACCGTATGCTGTTTTTCAAAAGAACAAGCTCTCCCACAGAATGTATTAGTGTACAGGAATGAGACAAACAGTTTGCTGGAACCGATTGCAGCCACCACATCTAATGATTAGTAAGCTGCAATATATTAGACTTGTGCACAATGGAAAATTTTGTTTCGTTTCGGTTCATTGTCATTCGTAAAATACATCATTTCGTTCTGTTATATTCGTTATGTTACATTAATAAGTTTTCGGATAATTCGTTATTATTCGTAGAGTTTCAAATTCATTCGTTCGTATTCGTTAAAATTCGCTATTTATGTATGTATAGACATTCGTGATAATGATTCGTAATTTGGAAAGTGGTTTGTTTATTGAATCTTTTAACACACACAATGACAACGTCTCTTCTCCTCGGCTCAAATACAATACAACACCCTTCTAACTCAGTTCTCAGGAATGCACTTTGCCAGTAATCCAACCTCCGGCACAAAATTAATTAGCTGATTGGACTATATGATTTACTTTGAGCTGACCTTTTGTTTCATTAGATCTTTAAAGAATTACCGAATCATGTCGAATTCATTCGTTATATTTCTTTCGTATTCGTCGTTATTTGTTATTTTTTTATTCGGACATTCGGATGCATCCGAATGTCCGAAAGATGCAAAATTCGGCCGAATTTTGATTCGTTGCGAAACGAATTGCACAAGCCTACAATATATTACATTTCAAGTTTTGGGTTTAATACGCAAGTGAAGTGTTTTGTTTAGGAATGCACTGATACCATGCAACGAGTACAAGTACTGATAACTTTTTTTTTTAATGCACACCGATACCAATTACTAATATCTACCGCAACTGTTTTGCTTACACTTCCGCTTTCAGCAATGGTGCAAAGCATTGAAAAGTTATTTACAAATGAAATAAATTATTATTTTTTTAATTTCCATTTTTTCTTTTTCCATGTGAAACGTGTAAATATATGTTAAAGGTGTAAAACTATAACGAACAAAGCAAACAAAAAATAATAATTTTTAAAAAAGTTATTAATTATTAATAGTTTATAAAATAATAAAATAAGGGATTAAATAGAGAAACATTTAATAATAATAAAAAAAAATATTTGACAGGTTGCTTTAACCACTTGCCACCCGCCCTATAGGCAAATGACGGTGGCAAAGTGGTTTCTTAATCCTGATCGGACGTGATATGACGTGATCAGGATTTTGAGCCGCTGCGCACTCCCGGGGGCGTGCATCGTGGTGATCGTTGTTGTGGGGTGTCAGTCTGACACCCTGCAACTACGATCTTGGTAAAGAGTCTCCAACGGAGACTCTTTACCACGTGATCAGCCGTGTCCAATCACGGATGATCACAGTGTAAATAGGAAAAGCCGGTGACGAGTAGAGTAGAGCCGATCAGCTGCTCCTCTGACAGGGGGGGGTCTGTGCTGATCGATTATCAGCACAGCCCCCCCGAGGATGCCCACACTGGACCACCGGGGATGCCACCAGACCACCAGGGACGCCCAGGACAAGGTAATCCTCCCTAGACCACCAGGGATGCCAGTCAGTGCCCACAATGGGTGCCAATCAGTGCCCATAATGGAGGCCAATCAGTGCCCACAATGGGCATCACTGATTGGCATGCATTATTGTTTGGCACTGATTTGGCATCCATTAGTACAGTACAACATAATACAATGCCGCCTATCAGTGCCCACCTGTGCCGCCTATCAGTGCCCATCCGTGCCACCTATCAGTGTCCATCCATGCCCATCTGTGCCGCCTATCCATGCCCATATGTGCCGTCCATCCATGCCCATCTGTGCCGCCCATCCATGCCCATCTGTGCCGCCCATCCATGCCAATCCGTGCCACCTATCAGTGCCCATCCGTGTCACCTATCAGTGTCCATCAATGCCACCTCATCTGTGCCACTTCATTGGTGCCCATCAGTGCCGCCTTATCAGTGCCCATCAGTGAAGGAGAAAGCATACTTATTTACAAAGTTTTGAAACTGAAACAAAAAAAATTGTTTAGCAAAAAATAAAAACCGTAGAGGTGATCAAATACCACCAAAAGAAAGCTCTATTTGTGGAAAAAAAATGATAAAAATTTCATTTGGGTACAGTGTAGCATGACCACGCAATTGTCATTCAAAGTGCGACAGCGCTGAAAGCTCAAAATTGGTCTGGGCAGGAAGGTGTTTAAGTGCCTGGTATTGAAGTGGTTAAACTAACTTCATCTGCAGATGGAAGTTCATCTTTTTTGATCTGTAGATGAATAAACAGAAAGATATAAAAAGAAACAATATTTCTTTATCCCACTCTGTTTCAGCAGCTGAGCAATGTTGTTGATAAAGCTGCTTTTTATTTTTTTCAATTGATGGGACTTTTTTTACACTTCAGCTGTCAACAGGGCAACCCCACTGACAGCTGAATGAGTCATCGGTTGTTGAGGACACGGCGGCGCCGCTCCTTAACAACGATAATTGCCAGCTTTTTTTTTTACATTTAAACTGTCAGTGGGGGAATCCAGCTGACAGCCGAAAGAACATGAAAGTATCGGTTTCAGGTATCGGAGCATTTGCAGGAGTACCAATACCGTGGTTCTACCACCCGCTAGTCACAATAAAGCCAAACAGGGCCATGCACATGGCATTTTCAACTAGGGTGCAGAGTTTCGCAAGTGGCACTGCTTGTCAAAGTCTCCCATTGAGTTCAATGGTGCTGCGACTTACCTGCTGTACTGCGGCATTACAGGGTTAAATCCAATGGGAAGAAGGTGAAGTAATGCCTGTTAATGCCCTCTGAAAAGCAGTCTGGACACTGGTCATTCTTCAAAGGGCACCACAAATGTGAAATAGTCCTTAATGGTGCAAAAAGATAACCCTTGATCCTTCCGGAAATCCTGTGAGCTGTTAATTCCCTGTGCTGCGCACTTATCACAGGTTCATCTAGTTCACCCACAAAAATAAACTCATTGAAAACCTCCATTGGAGGACCCCATACTGATAGTTGATCCAGAGGAAAGGCAAGCCATCGCAATGTCACATGACTGAGAGCCCCTTCCACTGACCTTGAGTACCATGACACATTTAAAGTGCTGGCATCTACTGGCATAAATGGTTTAAGCTAAAGTGACAGTTAGCAAAGATATAATAATTATGATAATGATAATAATAATAATAATTGTAATATAAACACATAATAATAATAATAATATTATTATATTTATTATTAATATCATGTGTTTATATTATAATTATTTATCATTATTATTATTATTATTAATAATAATAATAATAATAATAATTAATAAATATTATTATTATTTATATGATAATACTACTAGTAATAATTTGTATTATTATTATTAATTAAATAATAATAATAGCAATACTAAATTCTTATATAAACACATGATATTATTATTATTAATAATTATTATTATTTTTATTAATAATAATAATAATTATTATTATTATTATTATTATTATTATTATTATGTACTTATGTGATAATTGTAAATTATTGATATTATTATTATTATTTTTTTATCATTATTAATTGTATCATATAATTGTTTAATTATTGCATATTATTTTGAATAATAATAATAAATAATTATAATATAAACACATGATATTGATATTATTATTATGTATATTTTTATATGATTATTATAATTATCAATATTTTGTATTTCCTTATATGATAATCATATACTAATTGCATATTGTTTATTATTTTCAATAATAATAATAATTATTATTATATAAAATACATATTAGCTATAAGTAATTATAGTATAACATTATTATTCATAATAATAATAATAATAATAATATTTTTTTTTTAAATATTTCACTGCATATGACTTCTCATTTAAATAGCTAGCACAAAAAGGTTCCACTTTACAGCTAGGAGGGTCCTGTCTGTGCTGACATGGGTATCACATGGCATTGTTGTTATGGAGAGTCATGTGATGATCATGTACAATATGGTGAAAACATCACATGATAACATATTAAATAAAATTATTTAACAATTCTCTATAATTAAACTTTTTTCTCCCTTTTTCTTTTTTGTGTATTTTGCTATATTTTTCATAACAAACAAAAATGCACTAAATAAATAAATAATGAAACAAATGTAAAGAAACCATACAAAGTAAAGAATGTATGTATTTTTGTTTTTTTATAAATTTGGTATGCAATTAGGTGGGGACATGTAAAAATGGGTGGATTTTATTGTTTGTTTGTATTTGTGTGCTGTTTTTGCATTTTTTTTGTTGCAACCTTTTCACTTTTTTTTTATTTCTCTCTCTGTATAGAACCAAAAACACCCAAAATAAGAGAAATAAGAAAACACGCACAACCCCCTTCCCAAGCCCTTTATAGCCCACTGCACCCATAAAAACCATTTCAACTTCCTCATTGACTCCAAGGCATTTCACCAAAAAGGAAAATTTGCTCAAATGTTGGAAATTTTACAAAATTTGGGAGAAATAGGAAACGAACAATTATGGCAAGTCTTACAGACTGAGGCCTAAAGTATTGGGGTTATTTATAAGAGTCAGTTACAACAAAGACAGAAAAATAAAAGCATGAGGGGGCTTCCAATGCTTTGCCTATTTTATCCAAAACTATAAAAAAAAGAGTTTTGGCTATAGGTACGCTACAACAATGTATTACAATGTTGTACAGTCATAACTGTTATGTTGGAACAGATCTGAGAAGCCGGTCCTGGAATTCATTTCTAATTAAAAGTGTAACTAAAGCTTTTTTTTTTTTTTTTTTTTAGAATAGAATAGAGAAAGGGTAGACCCTCTGTCAGGATTTGATATTTGTCACCACTAGGAAAATTCACCTTCCCTATTTGTCCTGGTGATCATCGTCTCTGGTACAGAAAATGAGCAGAAATCCTGAATTTTGAGTTGTCACCAAAGGGGGATACTTCCAATGGGGACACTTATCCTGGTGACAACTGAGTAAGAGGGGGGTTGCCCCATGTTGGAGAGATCTCCTGTTGTGTCTATAGGACAGGAAGTGAAGGGAAATCTCCCCAATGGGACTCTTCCCTACTCTATCCAAAATAACAAAAACATGTTTTGACTATACCTATAGTGTAGCCTCCCTGGCAGTATTCCTGAGTCTGGCTCGGGGTGAGATTTAATTACCATAAGCGGTATTCCCGAGCCAGACTCAGGATCGCATCGCTGGATCCATGTAAGGGCTACTTACTTTGTCCCCTGGATCCAGTGATGTCTCCCCACTGTGATCAGTGAGCCGCCGTGTCTCACTCGATCTGTGACAGTGCCGAGCTCCGTTCTCTGCGAGTGTTGTGACGCACGGGGATGGAGTTTGGCGCCAAATTCAAAAAGTAAAAAACACAGTATAGATACAGTATACTGTAATCTTACAGATTACAGTATTGTATCAAATAATTACACATCCTGTTTGTCCCTAGTGATTTCTCCAGTGTCCTGCATGCAGTTTTATATTATATATACACTGTTCTTTATGCCAGGAAACTGGAGATTGTCCATAGCAACCAAAAAATGTCAGTTTACATCAAAAGTGGTTATAGACCAGCTAGAAAACTGTTTAAAAATAAATTAGAATCACTCGCAGAATTGAGCGATTGTAATTTGTGGGGAAATTCATCATCAACCACTAAAAGTAATGACAGCAACAATTCTGCAACTCAGCATATTTCAGTGTTTTTGATTTGATTACATTATTTAATAATTTTTAATATTATTATATTATTATTTGTTATTATTTATAGTTATTTATTTTATTATATATTATAATTAATGATTTCATATTTCTAATTTTATCATACCCGGGATGTCTATTAGACTCTTGTTTAGACGGATTTAAGTGAATTATTTCTAAGAATTACAGGCCTACAATATAAAATGCCAAATTTCCATGCAACATAATGGTACCTCTTTCAGCACCTAAAATCTGAAATAATCATACCGCCAGGGAGGTTAAAGTGACCCAGTCATCTACCCAAATATTTTCTAAGAGCAGGTCCCTGTAAAAGAAGTAGTGTTAACCTTACCACTCCAAATGCTCATGTCTCCAGTCCTTGTTCCATTAATGCCGCGTACACACGGTCGAACTGTTTGACGTACTTAGTCCGTTGAAACACATTTCAGCGGACAATCCGCTCGTGTGTGGGCTTCAGCGGACTTTTTCAGCGTGCAGTCCGGAGTACTAAGATTTTCGGTTTTTCCAAAAATCTGTCCATCATACTTTGGTTTCAGCGGACAATACGGTGGTCAGTATGCTAGTTCGACGGACTAAGAATGGCGCATGCTCAGAAAGTAATTACACGGCGCAAGGGTGCTTTGCTGTGTCTTGGACTTCCTATTTCTAGTCCTGTCGTACGTGCTGTACACGTCATCGCGCAAGCTTTCGACGGACTGTTTGTGTATCCGTGTGTGGTCAAGTCCGTTCAGTGGAAAGTACGCCGGATTGTCCGTCGGATTGTATGACGGACTAAGTACGCCATACAATCCGCTCGTGTGTACGCGGCATAAAGCGCCCCAGCCTCCATCGGAATCTTCAGAATAGCACACACCTGGGAGGTTCAGATAACGGTATGCCCCGCTGTGTGCTATCTCCCTCAGCAGCTCAGACAGGCCACACCTGATGAGGCAGAGGTAGCTGGGTAAGTCATCTGCAGCCAGGTATGAGGTCCTCCACTGTCAGAACCGGTGTGTGCGTACAGCTAGACAGCCTGGAATATGCAAACTGCAACCTGCATAGGTGTGAACCAAGCCTAAAACTGCACAATGCACAATCTGGTGCAGTTCTACATAGAAACCAAGCTGCTGTCAGGTTTTATTGCCAAAGTTTAATTGAGCAAGCTGAAGTCAGAAGCTGATTGGCTGCCATGCACAGCTGCTCCGGACTTTGCACTCTCCAGTTTTAGTAAATCAACCAAATAGAGACTATGGGGGTATATTTACGAAAGGCAAATCCACTTTGCACTGCAAGTGCACTTGGAAGTGCAGTCGCTCTAAATCTAAGGGGTGTATCTGAAATGAGGGGAAGCTCTGCTGATTTTATCATCCAATCATGTGCAAGCTAAAATGCTGTTTTTTATTTTCCTTGCATGTCCCCCTGGGATCTACAGCGACTGCATTTCCAAGTGCACTTTCAGTGCAAAGTGGATTTTCCTTTAGTAAATAGTGTTGCAGCCACATGTTATTTTTTTAATGAATTAAATTATTTATTTATTTATTGATATAGCACTTTTTTCCCTGGGGACTCAAAGCTTCTTTATCCGCTTGCTCGGAGAGACAGATGGTGGGTGCAATGGCACCTGTGCGCATCTGCAGCTGGCAGCGCATTCCTCCTCACACCACTGGATTGCAGCATCAGGGTCCATCTTAGCTATTTCTACCTTGTTGTTTTGGTAACTTGTAGATCAGAGACATCCCGGACGAGCCCCCACATGTAGTGCTTGCCCCTGCAGGAGCAGCTGACAGTGGCAGGATTCCAACCGTGGACCCAGGTGCTGCAAGGAACCATAAGCAGCTTTCATAATCAGTTTTGTATTATTCTATATACAGAAAGGATCGCCCTGGAGCTTTATATGAAGTGAGCACAGTTAGCCAATATTATATCACTGTCCCTCCATCCCTATTATATATATGTTATAATAGGGATGGAGGTGTGTCACTGGTGACACCAGACTTTTCTCATTCTTTGTATTATTATGCAGTGTATGCATGCTCTTTGCCATCCTCAACCTGTTATACAGCATTGAGTCTAACTTTACATCTTACCAGTACTTCCCGGGCTTATCATTCAGCCAATTACCAATCTTGTTATAGTTCCATCCTCTGAACCCTATATCAGTGCTGTGCCCTATAGAGATGTAGAGGGTCGGAGGAAGGGACCAAGAGGCACAGGTATCCAATACTCCCAGAGTATTAAATGTGGAATGCTGATGAAGGGAGGTTTGAGACACAGGGCCCTGGAGAGGACAGTATTGTATGTCTTCTTCTGCTAGACAAAACTTTGAGGCCTTTAAAGCAGTGCTCCGAGACAAATATTGACTAAATCCATTCATCATGTGTAGTCTTGGTGTGCTTTGTGTATTTCTTCCAGATCTCTGCAGTATTCCAGTGTGAGACTTTCCCTGTAATAAAGACCGCTCACTGCTGCTCTCTCTCCTGGTGCAGGGTGACTGGTCTTGTCTCCGCCCCTCCTGTCATTTTTTTCAGGCTGTAGTGGGTGGGTCCTGTTGGGCCCCTCCTGCAGTTCAGCCAAGTACAGCACAGTGATGGTTATCACAGCTAGTTTTCCAATGTAATGTCTGGGTTGCATAGCTGTGCACAGCCTATTACATTAGGGCAGTGATGGCGAACCTTGGCACCCACATGTTTTGGAACTACATTTCCCATGATGTTTATGCACTCTGCGGTGTAGTTGAGCATCATGGGAAATGTAGTTCCAAAACATCTGGGATGCCAAGGTTCGCCATCACTGCATTGGGGTGCGCATCCCAAAGCTCAAACACATGCCTTTCTCTGCAGCTTCAGCTGCACAGGACAGTCAATGAATAGGAAGTGCTCTATGCTAAGCGGCTTCTTGTTCATTCACAAATGGAAACATAGTAAACACAGTTTACTATGCTTTCATTATGAATGAACACAGTGAGTGTACCTCTTCCCCCGCTCTCCACCCTGAAACATCTCCCACAGCAGCTAGGGGGAGAGGAGGGAAGCCAGCAGCACTGCGGACACGGGGGCCAGCACAGGTGGATGCTCAGGCAGTATTGGGAATTGGCCCCGTATGTAGTGATTAGGGCAGGGTTGCCCAACCAGTGGCCTGGGGGCCACATGTAGCTCGCAGCAGCCCTTTGATATGGCCCGCCACCTTCTTCCCTGGGATGGTGGGTTGGCAAGCCCAGATCGTGGTTTGCCAACCTGCCACTCCTCAGTGTTGTGAATGAAGATGGTGATAGAAGAAGAATCAAGCGGCTGCAAGCAGGGCCGCATAAGCTGATGCTACCTGTATAGCGCCAGCTGCTGTCACAAGTGGAGTGATACCAAATGCACTCTGTTTTTACCAGTGGGTTTGGTGTGCTTTCAGACAGTGCAGGATATAATAGAAGTATATGGCAAAGTGCAGCTAACCTGCTGGAAAGCTACAGGTGCACTACGCTGCACCCGCGGTGTGGGTAAACCACAGCGCATCAGTTCGAAAGCAGCCTTTCTCATGATCAGTTCGACCCAACTGGACCCTCTATAGACTTCTATAGAGCAGCAGATGTAAACAGGCCTGCTTACACCTGCCTACTTCTAATCCACTAAAAAAAACAAAAACAAAAAAAAAACAGAAGAGTATCTGTCCCCTTGCGCATGGGCAGATCGAAGGGCCCATATTGTGGCCCACAATCAATTACCAAGTCACTTAACTGGCTCTCGCTCTCCAAAAGGTCGGGCACCACTGGATTAGGGTGTGCCCAGGCATACCTGGCACACCCCCTGTGCACTCCTATGCTGGTTTTGCAAATTAACACAAAGCAAGTTTACATCCTTTTGAGGCTATTGAGGAACATAGTGGTGTACCCGGAGTTCAGCTTTAATATTTTTGGCAAAAAAAGTAGGAATCTCTGCGACAGGTGCACTTCTGTTATTTCCAATCTGCAGGAAAGCAACACGCTGATGAGAAGAGACGTCTTGTCAGGGCGAGGGATTATGAAAGTATGAGAGTATTTTTTAGCAGGGGGGGAAATAAAAGCGGGAAGGTGCTGAAATTGGCATCGGTAACATTAACATCCAGATTAGAGACCAGCGAGAGGCGTCACGTGGCATCATTAGGGTAGAATTGTGCGCCGAGTCTATTCCTGGCCGTGCCCTTTAGCATTTTGCATATACAGACGTGCTCTTGTGTTCTGTCATATTTGTTAGGACAGCAAGATGGATAGATTGGTTCTAATTTACAAGGAGGCAGAGCATGTGTGAACCACATTACCTGGGGCAGGAATAATGGAAATGAGATGTGTGTATATCCAGGTCTGCTATCTGCAGGCTGCGCAACCAGGCGCTAAAGCTGGCCACGAACGCTACAACCCCATTGTACGCTCCCAAAGTTTTCAGTGTTAAAGTAAACCATAACTGAATGGCATTTACTTTGTTGAAGCACTACATACAATAAACCAGGGGTAGGTGACCTCAAACTACCTGTACACCTCTAATAAATCTCTAATTGCCGTACTACTGTGTCATATATTGCCTCCTCACCACCTGTCAAACACACTCAGATCACTTTTCAGAGGAGTAGCAGTGCCTGCTGCACTTTTGAACGAGCCCTTAGTTGCATTCAGCAGGGGCACACTTAGGGCACATTCACAAAGTTGAGGGGGGGTGGTAAAACGCTGCAGTTGATTTGCGGATTTACTGCCCCCAAACCCTACCCCCTTTAGCTGCTGAGGCAGCTGCCAAAGGTGTACACATGCCACAGCAGAAATTAAACCCTCTTTTGCGTTTTGTGTGTGCTGCCACCTGCCAATCACGACCCATTCAAGTAAATAATGCCACTCTGCAAGTGCCCAGCAACTGCATGTTCCTGTGGGATCCAAGGGTTAAAGCAGGTGGTAAGAAAGCAACACAATGCTGCCTGCTTTAACCCCTTGTTTACTGCACTGCACAAGGTTGCAGGGCATTTTCAGAGTGGCCTCCTTAACTTGAATTGGTCATGCTTGGCATCAACCATGACAGGGTGTATAACTCTTGCTACAGGTGCGACATTTGTACACCCCTGGCCACTGCAGCTAAAGGGGGTGCGGTTAAGGCAGGGGTGGTAAAAACACATCTCATCTATGGGATTTTACCACCCCCCAAAACCATAGCTCCCAACTGTCCCTGATTTTGAGGGACTGTCCCCGATTTGGAGATTTTGGAGCAATGTCCCTCTGTCCGTCTTTCCTCCTCATTTGTCCCTCACTTTGGTCTGATCTATATAGTTGTATATAAAATGCACTTTTTATCTTTCAAAAAGTGTTTCCCAGTGCTAAACCTTTCATCCAATTTCTAAATTGCTCCATTTGTAAATATTAAAAGCCAATATAAAGCAATAGTATTGGTAAAAAAAAAAACACTTGTTAATTAACCTTTAACCACTTCCTGACCGGCGTACGCCGATGTACATCGGCAGAATGGCACAGGCAGGCAAATGGGCGTACCTGTACGTCCCTTTAAATTTGCCACCCTGCCATCGCAAGCGCGCCGCTGGGACCCCCCGTGAGTCTGGTCACGGGTCCCGTGGACTCGATTGCCGCGGACATACCTGCGATTGTCTCACGGGGTGGCTGAACTAGGAGATGCCGTTGTAAACAGCATCTCCCAGTTCTGCCTAGCAACAAGTGACTCTGATCTCTGCTCCCTGTTATTGGAGCAGAGATTAGTGTTCACTAAAAGAAAGCCCAGCCCCCAACAGTTAGTAACACGCCCCTAGGAACACTTAACCCCTACACTGCCACCCACTGGTTAACCTCTTCATTGCCAGTGTCATTTATACAGGAATCACTACATTTATATAGCACTGATTGCTGTATAAATGACAATGGTCCCCAAAATGTCCGATGTGTCCGCCATAATGTCGCAGTCACAATAAAAATCGCTGATTGCCGCCATTACTAGTAAAAAAAAAATTATTAATAAAAATGCCATAAAACTATCCCCTATTTTGTAAACGCTATAACTTTTGTGCAAACCAATCAATAATCGCTTATTGCGATTTTTTTTTTTTTTACCAAAAATATGTAGAAGAATACATACTGCCTAAACTGAGGGAAAAAAATGTTTTTTTATATATTTTTGGGGGATATTTATTATAACAAAAAGTAAAAAATAATGCGTTTTTTTCAAAATTGTCGTTCTATTTGTTTATAGCGCAAAAAATAAAAATCGCAGGGGTGATCAAATACCACCAAAAGAAAGCTCTATTTGTGGGAAAAAAAGGACATCAATTTTGTTTGGGAGCACGACCACGCAATTGTCAGTTAAAGTGACGCAGTGCCGAATCGCAAAAAGTGGTCTGGTCTTAAGCCAGCAAAATGGTCCGGGGCTGAAGTGGTTAATTAGCCTTTTTTTTGGTTAATTCTCCTTTAAAGGGGGTGTGGCAGGGGGCGTGTCCTATGCCTTCATACATTTCCTAGTAGGTGTCCCTTATTCCCATCTCAAAATGTTGGTAGGTATGCCCCAAACTACAAATGTAAATGAACCCTTACTGTTCTGAGCCCGTCCATCTGGACCGTTCTGGTTTAGCTGCTCTTTGCCTTAGACTTCTATTATATACTGCAGGTGTTTCTGAACTTTCTCAAAGCCCACCAAAACTCCTGCATTCAGAAAGTGCACCAAACCCGCAGGATTTAATTGAAGTCTATGGTTATGCGCAGCAAACCCACAGGAAAGCTGAAGGTACACTGCACTGTACCCACAGTGTGGGTAAATAGGAATTATTTTAACCCCTTTATGAGTGTCCAACAGTGCCAGGACAAGGTCATCCAGCACCCAGGTCAAAGAATCCAGACCATGCCCCCCTACCCCGCTTATGATGTACAAACTTGGGGCAGAAGAATAACTAGAACCTTCAGGGCCCAGTGCAAGAAACCATGAAGGGCCCCCTGATCCCTGGCTGGGGCCCTTTCCTCTGGGCCCAGGGCCCTTCCTACTGATCCTGGGGCCCTTTACTCCTGTTGCAGGGCCCTTTATTACTATACCGCTGCGGGACCATTTCACATGTTCTGCATTTGGCCTCCACACGGTGGCAGAATGGCAGGGCCTGGTCACAATTTCAACCTTTGCGACCCTGGTAGTTCCACCACTGGTGTCAGTATTTTTTTATTTTTATCTTGAAGACAACGGGACCTAAATAGGAGGGGCAGTAGGGTAGCATATGGTGGGCCCTCCATTTTTCTTCTGCAGGAGGGAGAGGGTGGAAGCGGGATTTCAGTGGCTGCAGGAGGAAAATGCTTGTCAAAATTACTGCCACTGTCACTACTCCTGTCAGCCTTGCAACAGAAGGAAGGTGCCCTCAGCAAACCATTGCACCCAGGGCAGCCGTCCCTCCCAGTCACCCCTTGTCCCGGCCCTGGTCCAACACATAATTGCCATAGAAAAAGGGTGGGTCTACACACAGAACATATGGGTCGATGGATGACCAGTGTTTCTATGCTGACAGCATGCTCAGTGGACGCTCCCGGCACAGAAACTGAGTTGAGAAAGACAGCTCTTGGGCCCCACTATTGATTGCTAGCTGGTGGGACCAGCCCCTAATCATGTGACTACTGTAACAGCTAATCACATTGGTCATGTGATCAGCCAAACTTCTCTCCCCCACCGATGTTAAGCACTTTTTAAAAGGACACCAGGGTGGGTGGGAAGGGGTTAATGAAGACTGCAGATTTAGAATGAATGAAACGTACTTTTAGGGCTTGCAGCCCCTTTGAAAAGCAATCTGTGGTGAATTGCTTTTCAGGGGACAGCTGACAGGCAACTGGGAAATGTCATTTTAACTCTGAAAAGCCTGCACCACTTTGCTGCAACTGCATGCATTGTGCCATGTGTACAACCCCCTCTGGATGCTAAACATTAGATTGTAAGGTCCTCTTGTGTAGAGACTGAAGTGAGTTGCTCAGTGTTCTCTGTCCAACACCACCATATATGTCAGCGCTATATAAATGTATGATAATAATGGTGTGTGACTGCGTTGGGATATTAGAGTGTAAGCTCCTCTGGCGAGGAGACTGATGAGATTGTCACAGTGTTCTCTGTACAGCACTATGGAATATGTCAGAGCTATATAAATATATAATAATAGTGTGTAGCTGTGGTGGGACATTATAATATAAGCTCCTCTGGCAAGGACACTTATTAGAATGGCTCAGTGTTCTCTGTACGGCACTATGGAGTATCTCAGAGCTATATAAATGTATAATAATAATTGTGTGTGACTGTGGTTGGACATTGGAGTGTAAACTCCTCTGGCAAGGAGACTGATTTGAATGGCTCGTTGTTCTCTGTACAGCACTAAGGAATATGTCAGAGCTATATAAATGTATAATATTAATAATAGTGTGTGACTGTGGTGCAAGGGCCAGGATTCAACCTAAAAGAATCTGATGGAGAATGATGGCTACAGCGGGATCTGAATTTCTGGGAGGCCATCATATATCGGCCTCCCCTTTCCACGCTCTCCGCGCACCCTACAGTCACCGAGACTCGGGGGATCACAGATCCGAGTAAGGGGCTGGTCCTGGCCCCTTACCACGTGATCAGCTGTCAGCCAATGACAGCTGATCATGTGTGTAAACAAAAGCTCGGTAATAGGTTTTTTTTCTCCTCACGCTGACAGCGTGAAGAGAAAAAAAAGTCAATCACCAGCTTATGTGCAAGGGACATCGGTCCCGCAGAGGAAGGAGGTACATCTGCCTCATATGTGCCAATCAGTACCCCCTGTCAGTGCCACCTGCCATTACCACCTGCCAGGGCCCACCAGTGCCACCTATCAATGCCCACAAATGCCACCTATTAATGCCCACCAGTGGTGCCAATCAGTGCCTCATCGGTGCCACCTAGCAGTGCTGCCTATCAGTGTAACCTACCAGTGCCGATCAGTGCCCATTATTGTCATCCATCAGTGCCCATCACTGCCAGCTATCAGTGCCCATCACTGCCAGCTATCAGTGCCACCTATTAGTGCCACTTTTCAGTGCCCACCAGTGCCGCCTATCAATGCCCTTCAGTGCCACCCATCAGTGCCCACCAGTGCCGCCTTATTGGTGCCCATCAGTGCAGCCCATCGGTGCCCATTAGTGCAGCCTCATCAGCGTACAACAATGAAGGAGAAAAATTACCTGTTTGCAAAATTTTATAATATAATATAAAAAATATATAATTTAAAAAAAAATGTGGTCTTTTTACATTTTTTTAACAAAAAATAAAAACTGCAGAAGTGATCAAATACCACCAAAATAAAGCTCTATTTGCGGGAAAAATATATAAAACTTTAATTTGGGTACAGTTTTGTATGACCGCGCAATTGTCATTCAAAGTGCATCAGTGCTGAAAGCTGAAAATTGGTCTGGACGGGGGTTAAAGTGTACCTGTCACATACACAACGCCCGACCGGTTAATTATCTGTGGGGTCCCGTTGCGATTTGATGCCCTCAGGTCAATTGATGGGCCACATTTTTGGTGAAATTTTGGTCGTCTGTATGGAAAGACCCCTTGGCCGGATGTACAAGTAACAAATAGGCCTCCAGCCCCCATGCAGGAATGTAATGATGTCCCATCACAGATGTAGGCACTGTTTGTATGAGTGTAGCAGGGGGCAACGTCACCGCATATCTTGGCAGCTGGCTTTCCCCTAAGCCTTAAAATAGGCAACTTCCCCGCTATCACATAACATTGGCGGCTGCGGCATTGTTCAAATGCCTCATTTAGGAGAAGAGGGAGAGGGGGGACACATGTGAGGAGACAAGATAGACAGACAGATAACATGCTCCCCCCTTCTACTACAACATACAAGGACAATGTGTCATAATAAGAGCCTGTCAGCGGCCATTGTCACGCTAATGCCGAGGTCCCGGGACTTGTTTACCCGTCAATCATCCCCCATGTGATAATCTGCTCCCTACAGCATCATAACAGCCCATAAATACCTTCCAACACGGGCCAGGGGCATCGCTGACAATACACCAGGGGCTCTCCGGGTGAACGCCGCACGCTGCCCAACATGCACAGAGTGGAAATGTTTACTTAGTCACTTATTCCCAGGATTTGAATGTCTCCAACATATTCTGGAGTGCTGTAAAGAGAACACTGAGCCATTCAAATCTCCTCTGTACCAGAGGAGCTTACACTCTAATGTCCCATCATAGTCACACACTATTATTATACATTTATATAGCTCTGACATTAGTCACTTATTTCCAGTTTTTGATATCTCCAACATATTCTGGAGTGCTGTACAGAGAACACAACTATTCATGGCAGTCTCTGTACCAGAAGAGCTTACATTCTTGCATGTCCCACCACAGTCATAAAATATTTTTATTATACATTTATATTGCTCTGACATTAGTTACTTATTTACAGGATCTGAATGTCTCCAACATATTCCATAGTGCTGTACAGAGAACACTGAGCTAATCACATCAGTTTCTGTACCAGAGAAGCTTACACTCTAATGTCCCACCACAGTCATACTCTATACTTATACATTTATATGCACTTTATTGTCAAAAGTATTGGGGCGCCTGCCTTTACACCCACATGAACTTTAATGGCATCCCAGTCTTAGTCTATTGAGTCGGCCCACCATTTGCAGCTATAACAGCTTCAATTCTTCTGGGAAGGCGGTCCACAAGGTTTAGGAGTGTGTCTATGGGAATGTTTGACCATTCTTCCAGAAGCGCATTTGTAAGGTCAGGCACTGATTTTGGACAAGAAGGCCTGGCTCACAGTCTCCCGTCTAAATCATCCCAAAGGATCAACTGGTCCAAATCATTTGGTGGAGGGGTATTATGGTGTTGGGGTTGTTTTTCAGAGGTTGGGCTTGGCCCCTTAGTTCCAGTGAAGAGAACTATTAAGGCCTCAGCATACCAAGACTTTTTGGACAGTTTCATGCTCCCAACTTTGTGGCAACAGTTTGGGTGTGGCCCCTTCCTGTTCCAACATGACTGCATACATGTCTATAAAGACATAGATGAGTGAGTTTGGGGTGGAGAAACTTGACTGGCCTGCACAGAGTCCTGACCTCAACATGATCGAACACCTTTGGGATGAATTAGAGCGGAGACTGCCAGTCAGGCCTTCTTGTCCAACATCAGTGCCTGACCTCACAAATGCACTTCTGGAAAAATGGTCAAACATTCTAATAGTTGTCCTGTGGACAGATTCTCCCATCTGAGCTGTGGATCTCTGCAGCTCCTCTAGAGTTACCATGGACCTCTTGGTGCTTCTCTGATGAATGCTCTCCTTGCCCGGCCTTTCAGTTTAGGTGGACGGCCATGTCTTGGTAGGTTTGTAGTTGTGCCATACTCTTTCCATTTTCGGATGATGGATTGAACAGTGCTGCATGAGATGTTCAAAGCTTGGAATATTTTTTTATAACCTAACCCTGCTTTAAACTTCTCCACAACTTTATCCCTGACCCGTCTGGTGTGTTCCTTGGTCTTCAACGTTGTTTGTTCACTAAGGTTCTCTAACAAACCTCTGGGGGCTTCACAGAACAGCTGTACTTATACTGAGATTAAATTACACACAGGTGGAATCTATTTACTAATTAGGTGACTTCTGAAGGCAATTTGTTCCCCTAGATTTGTTAGGGGTATCAGAGTAAAGGGGGTTGAATACAAATGCACGCCACACTTTTCACTTATTTATTTGTAAACAAAATTTAAAACCATTTATAATTTTCCTTCCACTTCACAATTATGTGCCACTTTGTGTTGGCCTATCACATAAAATCCCGATAAAATACATTTACGTTATTGGCTGTAACATGACGAAATGTTAAGGGGTATGAATACTTTTTCAAGGCACTGTAAATGAAAGTTTTTATGCTGAGAGTTCTGCTTTAAAATTCACACTTTCAGGTTATGTGATGTTTCAATTGAACAAAAAAAATAAAAATCACTTTTCCTGTAACTTGTCTTCTTTCTCTCTGTATTTTTGGCCTTTATTTCTGTTTACTTTCTCTCCTGGGAAGGAAATGTTCACCAGCAGCACATATACCGAGGCAAAGTATTTCCTAGAACTTCCCCTGAGCCTTCCACCTCTGTGACCCCGCGTTTCCGTATTACTTTGTCTTTGACGGAGCGGTGCATGCTGGGAAGGCCCATCCTGCCAGGAGAGAGGACGGAACAAGTCCCGAGCCTCGAAATGTATTTGTTTACAAACGATTGGTTAACTGCTTGTGTGCGGGGCAGCTGGGAAGAATCAATCGCTGGGAAGAATGACTGCTGAATTTAAAGACCAGTTGGTTTGGACCATACACTTGGTGGCTTATGCCTGTTGAGCCCCCTGCAAGCAAGCTACATTTGCTTCACCATCCAAATTAGCCCTCATTTACATAGTCATACTTAAAGTGGAACTACGCTGAGCACCACAAACCAAAAACACTATTTAGTTCAATTTTAATATTCAAAATCCCCCATCCATCCAAGTCTCCATGCGTTTTTTTGCTGAGAAATCACCCTAAAATACACACCCCTAGAATTTCTGCCCATTGCATTTACTTCCTGGAGTCCATCTGCCCTTAGCTCAGGCATGCAGGCAAGGAGGGCATGCTTAGATGACAAAATCTCTCCTCCCCTTCTGAAGAGTCCTGGCATGTATAACATAATATGCCTAGGCAAAAAAACAGGAAGTAGCGGTAGAAATGATAAAAAAAAGTTAAAAACAAATATATTTAACCTCTTCCCATTCCGCACATAGTCAAATGACGGCCACAAGGTGTCTCTCTCATCTTGGGCGGCTAAGGGGCGCCCGCCGCGTCACTCACTTGGGAGCTGTCACACTTCGTTGTGGGCATGAGTGCATGGGGGTGCATGTCGCCAAATGCACACATTGTCTGGGGACCTGCACAAATGTCAAATTTGGAAGCAGCCGCTGCATCCAAATTGTCACGAATGGAAGTGTCTGCATGAGGATGCACGGAACGCCTGCGCATCCTGTGTGGGCAAACAGCCTTCAGAGGAGTGTACGGTTAGGCCCTGTTTCACACTTTGCGATTCTCACGTGATTCTACATATCGCACATGTTTTTGCACCAAAGAAGCTCAAGAACCAAATTTTGGCTTGTGAACCGGGAAACCTTTTGCTGCAATTCTTACGCATTTTGTCACTCAACAATTACAGCAAAATCGCACTTTTTTTGGGGTGCCATCAAAGTAGAACTGCCACATCAGCTCCGGAAGGTTTAGCCCCCCTTTCATGACCAGGCCATTTTTTGTGATACGAAACTGCGTTACTTTAAAGTGGTTGTAAACCCTTACAAACCACTTTAACGTACAGGTAAGCCTAGATCAAGATTTTCCTGTAGGTCCAAGAAATATCTCCTAAACCTGTACGGTTTAGGAGATATTTACAAAAAGACAGCGGCACGCAGGTGCACTGGGCAGGCCGCAGATCGCGGCGATATGCCGCTCGTGTCCGCTCCCGTGAGCATGCGTGGGAGTGACGTCATCGCCGTCACAGCGCCGGAGCAGCGAGACCCGGAAGTCGCTCCGGGATACATGGCAGCGGCGAAGAGGAAGACAGAGGACCGCTTCGGGGGCTTCGTTCTCAGTAAGGCCGCGTACACACGCGGGGACTGTTCGCTCAACTTTGTCCGTCAAACAGTTTCAGCGGACAGTCCGCTCAAAATTAGCATGGACGGACTTGCCCACACACGACGAACGAACAGTCCGCTGAAACCGTGCGCGATGATGTGAACGGCACATACGACGGGACTAGAAAGCGACGTCCTATACACTGCAATGCAACCTTCGGCGTGTAAATTCTTTCTGAGCATGCGCGAGACTTAGTTTGACGAACAAGCCTACACACGGGCGGACTGTCCGCTCAAACCAAGTTTCAGCGGACAGTTTTTCGGAATTTCCGAAAAACTTTGTTCGTCAGACTGTCCGCTGAAACTGTCCGCTGAATGCCCACACACGAGCGGACTGTCCGCCGAAACACTGTTCAGCGGACAAGGTTGAGCGAACAGTCCCCGCGTGTGTACGCGGCCTAAGTTATTCATAATGAGCTAGTATGCTATGTATGAGTATGAGCTAGTATGAGCTAGTATGCTATGCCTTTGCCTTCCAGGGTGTGTTTTTATTTATTTTTTTGCCTTTACTTCCTCTTTAACTGACAATTGTGCGGTGTACCCAAATAAAATGTATGTCCTTTTTTTCACACAAATACCATAGATCTTTCTTTTGGTGGTATTTGATCACCTCTGTGGTGTTTATTTTTTGTGCTATAAACAAAAAAACACAGACAATATTGAAAAAAACAAAAAACAATATTTTCTACTTTCTGCCATAAAACATATCAATTAAAAACATTTAAAAAATCAAATTTACCCCTTTTTTTTCTTTTCTTTTTCTCTCTCTCTCTCTCTCTTTCCCTACTTTGCTTTTTTTCCTAGTTCTTCTTTTGAGCTGTTAGACCCGAGAGTCACACTCATCTCCCTTTCTATTAAAAATAATTTGGTGATAAATATCTAAAATTATATGCGATACAGTTATCTCCTCGCCCCCGAAGCCCGCTACCCAGTTTACGATTATATGTTTATATTACCAGTTGTACCCAAATGTATGTATACGTGGTCTGACCCTTCGAGGTGGACTGCAATACAAACAATGTCGTTGTGACCTCTGTACCACCGGATGCTGTTTTCAAATAAGGAATAAAAAAATCAAAAAATCTAATTGAATAAATTTAGGTCAATATGTATTATGCTACATATTTTTGGAAAAAATATCCCAGTAAGTGTATAAAGGCATACCCCACTTTTAAGTACACAATTGGGTTTATTTACTAAAGCTGGAAAGTGCAAAATCTGGCTCACTTCTGCATAGAAACCAATCAGCTTCCAGGTTTTATTACCAAACCTTAATTGAACAAGCTGAGGTTAGAAGCTGATTGGTTTCTATGCAGAAGTGAGCCTGATTTTGCACTTTCCAGCTTTAGTAAATAAACCCCATTGTGCACTTAAAAGTGGGGTATGCCTATATAGATTGGTTTGCACAAAAGTTATAGCGTCTGCAAACTATTGGTATAATTTTATTTATTTTTTACTAGTAATGGCAGCGATCAGCAACTTTTAGTGTGACTGCAATATTGCGGTGGATAAATCAGACACCTAACTGACACTTTTGACACTTTTTGGGAACCAGTGACACTAATACAGTGATCAGTGTTAAAAAAAACATGCACTGTCACTGTACTAATGACACTGGCAGGGAAGGGGTGATCAAAGGGTTAAATGTGTGCCTAGGGAGTGCTTGCTAACTGGGGGAAGGTAAAGATCCGTGTTCCTGCTTAGCAGAGACACAGGATCAGTACATTTCCCTCTCACAGAACAGCGATATGCCTTTTTTACATAGGCAGACCGCTGGTTCTGCTTATCTCCCAAATGATCGGCGGGTCTCGGCAGACATCGCATCTGCCGGACCCACTGATTGGCTCTTGCTGTGTCCAATCATGGTGGGAGCGGGTCGGCGGTGGTGTGCACGCGCACCCTAGAAGTGTCAGGTCACGTACTAGGTATGTGATCTGGCACAGAGCGGCCGTTCTGCCGCAGTAAATGTACGGGGGAGGTCCGTTATGTCCTCCTCCTCTCTTCTTGGCACTTTGTATGTCCATTTACCTGAACCAGTGAACAGACACGCACCGGACCCTAGGCACAAACCCACACCCCTGCACATGCAAACCCAGTCTAAAGCTGCAAGGAGCCTCGGCTGGCTGTCCACAGTTAACATGCCGGCACTGGGGACCCAGTGAAGAACTGGTTCAGGTGAGGACGGCGCTGAACCCCTGACAAGTGAGTGTCCTTTAATTCAAACTTTCTAGTTACAGTGTTTATATCTGCTGGCTTTTAATTTTTTTTTTTTTTTTTTAAATAGCGAAGAATTGCTTTAAGAATGAATGGCGTCCAAACACACACCTTGTCCCGATTTGAGCATGATTTGGGATCACGCCATTTCTGCCCGTCATTCAAAATAGGTGTGAACGGGGCCTTAATGTATATTTCAGTTCTAACAGGATAACTATTATTTTTCTCTGTACACTGTAAAGCATTTACAATTTCTTCTGTTTTCCCATCTCAGTGCTGCTGATCTCCTGCAGCCTTTTTTATCCAGCTCCTGACTTCCTGCTGGCGATAACCGTGGACCTCGTCTGTGCAATGTGTGTGTCCACTAGTAATAGCATGTGATAGGGTGACAACACAAGAGCACGACTGGGAGACAGAGCAGAGTGTTGTCATCTGATAACAGGAAGTGCCTAAACGAAGAATTCATGGCAGGATCACCAGGGATTATTTTAATGAAAGCTGCGGATATTAACAGAGTGAAAGCAAAGTTTAAAGTGGCAGAATTGATATTAACCGCTTAAAAACCGAGTCTCTTTCTGAGATTTGTTGTTTACAAGTTAAAAACAGTTTCTTGTGCTAGACAATTACTTAGAGCCCCCAAACATTATACATTTTTTTCTAACACCCTAGAGAGTAAAATGGCGGTCGTTGCAATACTTTCTGTCACACCGTATTTGCTCAGCGGTCTTACAAGCAAACTTTTTTTGGAAAAAATACACTTTTTTGAATAAAAAAAAAAGACAACAGTAACGTTAGCCCAATTTTTTTTATATTGTAAAAATAATGTTACACCAAGTAAATTGATACCCAACATGTCACGCTTCAAAATTGCGCCCGCTCGTGGAATGGCGACAAACTTTTACCCTTAAAAATATCCATAGACGACATTTAAAAAATTCTACAAGTTGCATGTTTTAAGTTACAGAGGAAGTCTAGGGCTTGAATTATTTCTCTCACTCTACCGATCGCGGCGATAACTCACATGTGTGGTTTGAACACAGTTTTTATATGCAGGCGCTAGTCATGTATGCGTTAGCTTCTGCCCCGTGAGCTCATCGGGACGGGGCGCATTTTACATTTTTTTTCTTATTTAATTTACCTTTTATTTTTTATTTTTACAGTGTTCCTTTAAAAAAAAAAAAAAAAAAAGTAGTGTCACTTTTATTCCTATTGCAAGGAATGTAAACATCCCTTGTAATAGAAAAAAAGCATGACAGAACCTCCTAAATATGAGATCTGGGGTCAAAAAGAGCTCAGATCTCATATTTGCACTAAAATGTAGAAATGTGCAATTAGTTTCGTACGAATCACAAATTCAAACGAATTTCTGGAAATTCGTACAAATCCGAAATACAAATTTTTATGCTTCCGAATTTCATACGAAATACGAAATTTCGTTAACGAATTTCGGATCCAAATGAACAGAAACATGACTGGTGTTTTGTTCACCAATCAGAGGAAGTCAGCATAGCACAGGGATGGTGGGAACCCCTCATAATGGACACACAGCAGGTGTACAGCCCCGGGAAGTGGGAACTCAACACAGGGACGTAATGATAAATTCATCATAACGAACATTCGGAATTGTTAACAAACATAAAAGTTAAAAACCCAGGAAGTCAGCACAGGTATGGCGGGAACCCCCCATAATGATAAATTCATCATAACGAACTTTCGTTATTTTAACGAAAAGTTTCCGAATCTAATGAAAATTCATATTTCGTACGAATCCGATTTAAATTTCATACGCGAATTACAAAATATGACTTTTTTTCATACGGAACAAAATGGAACGAAACTAAACAAAAATTTTGACGTCGCCCATGTCTTCTAAAATGCAATAAAAAAAATATATAATAATTTTGTCATTTGAAAACAAAAAAAAGATTTGCCTTTAAGAGCTATGGATAGAAGTGATGTTTTGGCATCACTTCCACCCTGCAATGGTATGGAGACGGGTGGGGGCCATCTTCCTCTCATCTCCATACCTAGGAAGGAGAAGGATCCAATCGCCTCCGCCTCTACCGATGGCTCCGGCGAAAGGCGGAGGGCACCGGAGAGCGGCGGGGAGGCCCTCTCTCACTGCCGATAAAAGTGATCTTGCTGCGAACCTGCCAAAGAGACCACTATTATCGGTAAACCGGACCGCCGGCCGAAGAAGAGGATACCGGGGTTATGGCAGCTAGCAAAGATATCCCTCTTGAAAGATAGGACATATATCGGAGTGCGGCGGTCCGGAAGTGGTTAACATAGTAAAAGATTTTTTTGTGTTTGGGAATACATCTACTTTAAGTGACTGTTGGCTGCGCGGTGGAACACCGGGGGTTCTTTGTGTCCTTTTTGATTTTGGCCACCTTGCTAGAAAATTTTCCAATGCCAGACAGATGGCAGCCAACATTGGATCTGCCGTCAGGCACTTATTGGCCACTTTGAGGTTCTATCAAAGAGGAAAGAAATATAAAAAGTGTTGTAAAGTCAAACTCTAGAGCTACATATGTTCTGGATGGAAGTTCTCAGCTTTTTGGTTAAGAGCTCCTAATTTTTCCCGTGTTATCAACCTTCCCTATCACTAACCCCCATACACTTCCAACGCATGCATCGATACATTCCTGACATATCACAATATACAGCAACAGTATCACTCTACTATTCATTAAAAAGCCTTCCTTGTGCTCCAGTCCCAGTGACTTTGCCAAAGATGAGATGATGAGCTTGATTTACTAAAACTGGAGAGTGCAAAATCTGGTGCAGCTCTACACAGAAACCAATCAGCTTCCAGGTTTTTTGTCAAAGCTTAATTGAACAAGCTAAAGTTAGAAGCTGATTGGCTACCATGCACAACTGCACTAGACTTTGCATTCTCCAGTTCAGCCCCTGTTCACTTGTCAGGTCAAATTGCACCCTATTGGCTCAAATTGCAATAGCACTGTTCAAATCAATGCAACGTCGACTTTAGATTGTCGTATCGATTTGAAAAAGTAGTTCCTGAACTACTTTGGTGATTTTGGCTGCGACTTGCATAGACATCTGCACATGAAACCGCACAGTTGTCTTCCAAGTCACACTGACATACGGCTTTACGGCAAGAGAATCCGCCAGGATGGTTGTACCCAAGTTGATTTATTGATTAACTTGGTACATTCAGCCTGCCTTTTATCAGTTCGAATCTAACAGTTTGAGATTCTTAAGCCCCATACACACTATCAGATTATCTGCTGATTTTTTCCTTCAGGTTTACCAAAACCATATAATATGAGGTCAAACCTTAGCCGTTTCAATGTGTATGCAATCAGGCAGGCCCTTACACTACATGGTTTTGGTAAATCTGAAGGTAAAAATCAGCAGATAATCTGATAGTGAGTATGGGGCTTAAGAATCTCAAACTGTTAGATTCGAACTGATAAAGGGCAGGCTGAATGTACCAAGTTAATCAATAAATCAATTCTCTTGCGATTATCGCTAGTGGCCGCCCCCACCAGGAAAAGACAATTGCTCTCCAGGAGGGACTCCCCTGTCAGCACTGTCTGCGTTGATGGGGAATCGTGCAAAATTCTTTCCTGCAATGAAAGAAATTTGCACCATGTATGGCCGGCCTTAGCAATTCTACCCCAATGTCATCAGTCAGCTGCAGGCAGGAAGAAGCATTACCTCAGTCTCCTCTCCCCCAGTGATCAGACTGTACATTGTAACCATGTAGCAAGGCACACATTGAGAGACTGCAGCAGGAACATCTCTGAGGAAGGAGATGGTGAATATGGGTGATGAAACAGCAGCTGGATGTGATATGTGCAATATGCTGATAATAACTGAAACAATGTGTATGAAATTTGTTTAACAAGTAAGTCTAAAATATATACAGTGTAAGATAGAAATGCAATCTAGTTTCAAACTAGGGAGTAGCAGGAAAACATCAAGTTATGCAATGGATCTTCAGTTCCCCACCATAGAAAGTTCACGCAGTGTAGTCATTTTTTCTTTAGCCCCTTTTTACCTAGTCCAGGTGTACTTTTAACCACTTTATGTCCGGACACTTTCACCCCCTTCCAGTCCAAGACAATTTTCAGATTGTCTACAATCTATGATATATATATATATATATATATATATATATATATATTTATATATTATAGATTGTAGACACTCTGTAACTTTCACACAGACTAAATAATATACACTGATTTGGGATATATATATATATATATATATATATATATATATATATATATATATATATATATATACACACAGCATCTCACAAAAGTACACCACATTTTTTAAAATATTTAATTATACCTTTTCAGTCAAGCATGGTGGTGGGAGTGTCATGGTCTGGGGCCGCATGAGTACTACTGGCACTGGGGAGCTACAGCTCATTGAGGGAACCATGAATGCCAACATGTACTGTGACATACTGAAGCAGAGCACGATTCTCTCACTTTGGAGACTGGGCCGCAGGGCAGAATTCAACATGATAACGACCCCAAACACACCTCCAAGACAACCACTGCCTTGCTAAATAAGCTGAGGGTAAGGGCCGGTTCACACTGCGACGCGAGGCGAGGCGACACGGCTCGCCTCGCCTCGCTCCCGCAAGTCGCCCCCATTCTGTACTATGGAACCGTTCTGAGAGGAGCGACTTGAGTCGCTCCGACTCAGAAAAAAGGTTCCTGTACTACTTTGGGGCGACTTCGGGGGCGACTTGCATTGACTTCTATACAGAAGTCCTCTGCAAGTCGCCGCTGAGGTCCGTGCAGGTCGCGGCGAGGCAAGTCGGAGACGCCTCGCCGCGCATCGCTGTGTGAACCGGCCCTAAAGCTTATGGACTGGCCAAGCATGTCTCCAGACTTATACCCTACTGAGCATCTGTGGGGCATCCTCAAATGGAAGGTTGTAGAGCGCAAGGTCTCTAACATCCACCAGCTCTGTGATGTCATGGACCTGTGAAGCTCTGGTGAACTCCATGCCCAAGAGGGTTAAGGCAGTGCTAATGGCGGCCACACAAAATATTGACTTTGGGCTCAATTTGGACATTCTGACTTAGGGGTGTACTCACTTTTGTTGTCAGCGGTTTACACATTAATGGCTGTGTGTTGAATTATTTTGAGGGGACAGCAAATTTACCCTGTTATACAAGCTGTACACTCACTACATTACATTGTAACAACGTGTCATTTCTTCAGCGTTGTCACATGAAAAGATATAATAAAGTATTTACAAAAATGTGAAATGTGTACTCACTTTTGTCAGATACTGTGTGTGTATATATATATATATATATATATATATATATATATATATATATTTAACATACTGTCACCAGAGCGACACTGCAATACTATGAGGGTTGATCAGGATTTATTGTAATTTTTTACACTCTGATTGCTTGATACAGACACTGTTTAATTCATTAAACCTCGCGTGTTACTATGATTGGTCACAGATATCACATGGTACAGGACTGCTGTGATTGGCTTTGTTACCATGTGATGACTGTGGCCAGTTACAGAGCTCACACAGTAGGAAACATGACAGCATTGTTTTCTACTGTTCAAGTGCTCACTGTGATTGGTCACAGCCATCACATGGTGCTGATGGAGCCAGTCTATATTATTTCATGGAGAAATTGCTGGGTGGACGTGTTTCGGGGATCTCACTCTTCATCAGCTCAATAACAGGATGAACCTCTAAGATCTTGCACTGGGTCCTCCTCATAGAACTTTTCTGCAGGTGGTCCAGGAAGGAGCAGGTAGTAATCTACAATGCTCTCTGCCCGCACAGGTGTCCTCTCATCCAGAGGGAGGCATCTTAACAGAACTAATCAGAACAGACATGATGTAGATTGTAGAAGGTTCAAGTTCAGGGTTGTGATCCTTAACTTTAATACTTACTGGGAACAAGCCTGTAGCCAATACTTGGTCAATGAGCAAGAGGATCCAGGGTCAGGATTTAAAGGGGTTGTAGAGGTAAATGTTTTTTCACCTAAATGCATTCTATGCATTCAGGTGAAAAAACATCTCACAGTGCCGGCACCCCCAGCCCCCCCCCCCCCCGTTTTACTTACCTCACCCCTCGAAATTCCCACGCTCGCCCCGCTGTCCTCTTCTACGCTCAGCCTGGCCGCTGATTGGCTGGAGTGGATGGATTGAAGGCAGCGCAGCCATTGGCTCACGCTGCTGTCAATCACATCCAATGATGCGGCGCACCAGGGGGTGGGACCATGTGATACAGCCAGCAGCTATAGCCGCTGGCTGTATCACGGGTGCTTCTCACCATGCAAGGGAGCTCGCATGAACCTGAGAAGTACCTGTGGGAAGAAGCAGACACAGTTGCCGAGGGACCCCAGAAGAGCAGGTTCGGGGCCACTCTGTGCAAAACGAGCTGCACAGTGGAGGTAAGTATTTACTTTACAATCCCTTTAATGTCAGCTGAACACGTGCTCAATTGTGAGTGCAATACGTTTGTTTTTACTTGGATAATAAAGAAAGTCACATTATGTGGTGCACTGTGCTTTTTACCTTTGTAACCCTGGATGATACCTGAACAAAGATGGTGCGGTCTTCTTAAGAAAAAAGCAGATGAAGGCATTAAAAGAGAGAGAACTGTGACTTCTGTAACATACTGCTTGCATCAGGGTGCAGGGTTCTTCAGAGAAGTACTGAGGCAGGGCACTATGTACATCACCCTGATGGCCCCTCCTTCCAGTCATGATCTGCCTGCATTGCATAGAGAACAACAGAGGCCTGGTGGGTCTAAAATAAGGTAACTAATGAAAGCAGAAAAACTTTATTTATTAATTGCCATGTTGATGAGAGTGAAAACAGGAACCAGTGAAAGACACAAAACAAGAGGAATAAACTTCAGCTCCAACGCTGGGCTTTGTCAGTTCTCGCTGTCAGATACAGCCGTGCTCATCCCAAATGTCAGCATGGAGATCATTCATCTCTGGAGGAGGAGCCGCTGACAGCACTTTGTATTTGTCTTTAATATGGGATTTCAAGCAGAGCTGTGCGTCTGGGTCAGCTTGGGAATTCTCTTCTATTTACAAATATGGTTTATTTATTATATTTATGTATTATATGTACTCATTTTAACCACTTTCAGACCGGACCAATTTGCTGGTCAAAGACCAGACCACTTTTTGCAATTCGGCACTGCGTTGCTTTAACTGACAATTGCGCGGTCGTGCGACGTGGCTCCCAAACAAAATTGATGTCCTTTTTTTCCCACAAATAGAGCTTTCTTTTGGTGGTATTTGATCACCCCTGCAGGTTTTATTTTTTGCGCTATAAACAAAAATAGAGCGACAATTTTGAAAAAAACACATTATTTTTTACTTTTTGTTATAATAAATATCCCCCAAAAATATATAAAAAAACATTTTTTTCCCTCAGTTTAGGCCGATACGTATTCTTCTACATATTTTTGGTAAAAAAAATCACAATAAGCGATTATTGATTGGTTTGCGCAAAAGTTATAGCGTTTACAAAATAGGGATAGTTTTATAGCATTTTTATTAATAATTTTTTATTATTTTTTTTTTTTACTAGTAATGGCGGCGATCGGCGATTTTTATTGTGACTGCGACATTGTGGGGGACCCATCGGACATTTTTGACACATTTTTGGGACCATTGTCATTTATACAGTAATCACTGCTATATAAATGCAGTGATTCCTATGTAAATGACACTGGCAGTGAAGGGGTTAACCAGTGGGTGGCAGTGTAGGGGTTAAGTGTTCCTAGGGGCGTGTTACTAACTGTGGGGGGGTTGGGCTTTCATTTAGTGAACACTGATCTCCGCTCCAATCACATGGAGCAGAGATCAGCGTCACTACTTGCTAGGCAGAATGGAGAAATGTTGTTTACAACGGCACTTCTCCATTCGGCCTCTCCGTGAGACGATCGCGGGGATGCCCGCGGCGATCGAGTCCGCGGGTCCCGCGACCGGACTCACGGGGGTCCCGACCAGCGCGGGAGCGCGCCGCCGCCGGCGCGCTCCCGATGGCAGGGCGGCAAGTTTAAAGGGAAGTGCATGTACGCCCATTTGCCTGCCCGTGCCATTCTGTCGACGTACATCGTCGTGCGCTGGTCGGCAAGTGGTTAATAAAATAATAATAATTATATATATATATATATATATATATATATATATATATATACACATATATACATATATATAATATTTCTAATAACTAAGGGGCCAAAATGTTTTGGTATGCTGATGCCCTAATAGTTCCCTTCACTGGAACTAAGGTGCCAGCCCAACCCCTGAAAAACAACCCCACACCATAATCCCCCCTTCACCAAATAATTTGTACCAGCGCACAAAGCAAGGTCCATAAAGACATGGATGAGTGAGTTTGGGGTGGGGGAACTTGACTGGCCTGCACAGTGTCCTGACCTCAACCCAATAGAACACCTTTGGGATGAATTAGAGTGGAGACTGAGAGTCAGGCCTTCTCGTTTAACATCAGTGCCTGACCTCGCAAATGCGCTTCTGGAAGAATGACCAAACACTCCCATAGACACACTCCTAAACCTTGTGGACAGTTTTCCCAGAAGAGTTGAAGCTGTTATAGCTGCAAAGGGTGGGCCAACTCAATATTGAAATATTAAATAATAGTAATATTTTATTTAGTAATAGTAATATTAGCAATATCTTGGTTTGGGAGTAACTTTATTTGAGAGCATTTTTCAAAACAAGCAACATTTTTAAATAAATTTTGACTTGATATACAAGCGATGTCTTGATATACAAGTAGCGTCATATTACAACTGAGTATAAAAGAGAAGAGAGGTGCCTCTAAGGCCGCGTACACACGCAGGGACTGTTCGCTCAACTTTGTCCGTGAAACAGTTTCAGCGGACAGTCCGCTCAAAATTAGCATGGACGGACTTGCCCACACACGACGAACGAACAGTCCGCTGAAACCGTGCGCGATGACGTGAACGGCACGTACGACGGGACGAAAAATACGACGTCCTATACACTGCAATGCAAACTTCGGCGTGTAAATCCTTTCTGAGCATGCGCGGAACTTAGTTTGATGAACAAGCCTACACACGAGGGGACTGTTCGCTGAAACAAAGTTTCAGCGGACAGTTTTTCGGAATTTCCGAAAAACTTTGTTCAGCAGACTGTCCGCTGAAACTGTCCGCTGAAAGCCCACACACGAGCGGACTGTCCGCCGAAACACTGTTCAGCGGACAAAGTTGAGCGAACAGTCCCCACGTGTGTACGCGCCCTTAGTGTAGCAATATGGTTACATTTAATGAAGGTACAACATTTAGCAACTTACATGGTTGATGATTAAAAGAGGCACATCTAAGTATGCAGGGATCTGGGGTAAAGCTGTCCACATCCTCCACACTGCCAGCGACTTCATCCCTTCCACACTGCGCTCCACAAGTGCTTCAAGCCTCGCTTTCAAATCACCCTACTGCAGGGTAGTCTTCCCTGTCATGATTGCAGACTGACAGTGGTGAGGCTGGCGGTGCAGAGGATGGTCTATGTGGACAGCTTTACCCCGGATGCCTGAATACTTAGATGTGCCTCTTCTATTCATCAACCATGTAAGTTACTAAATGTTGTACCTTCATTAAATGTAACCATATTGCTACACTTAGAGGTGCCGCTCTTCTCTTTTATACTATGTAGCACCTGCTGGATTTTGCTTCTAATCCCCTTGTGGAGGATTCCATATGTGGATGGACATTTTATGGTTACACAACCAATCACATTACTATAATCTTTTTATATGGGCTATAAACTGAAGGACTTATAAATAAATGGTTGTGGAACGAATCATCTGAGTTTCTATTATTTCTTATGGGGAAATTTGCTTTCATATACAAGAGCTTTGGATTACATGGTTCCAGAACGAATTATGCTCACAATCCAAGGTTTTACTGTATGGGTTATTATTAATATTACTAATACTACTATTAATAATAAAAAACAAGACATGGCATGTCCTTAGGAAATTGAACTTTAAATTGACTGATGGTAATTGAGGAAAAGTAAAAGTGGGAAAAGGTTAAAGCTGCGGATTATCTAAAGTCCAAACCTTTTTTTTAGGTATGGATGGAGTGTGGAAGGGTTAGAAGCTCTGTTATGTTTTTATTGCTCTTTGACTCCTTTGCCCCTGATGTTTACCTCCATATGTGAGCCATTCCAACTGACCCATCGTTCCTAGTCCACTGCTTGTGAGGTCCTCACATTCCAACTGGGCTGTATGCCCACTAATACTGCCATGTTGGCATCAGCAAAATGGAAAATGGTATCAAATACTGTCATTTTCCTTTCCTGATGCCAATTCTTGGCAGTATAAGAGCCCTCCCTTTTTTTTATCTTGTTACTTTTATGGAGAAAGGGTGAGGTTGCTCTAACTTTCCTTTTATAGATTTAAACAGGTCCTGTGGGTGGATATAGGGGCACAGCTATATCACATATTTTCTGTCATGGATTGGCATCAGGAAAGACATGTTACAGTATTTGATACAATTTTCATTTTTTTCTGTATGGGTGTTCCAGGACAGGAAGTAAGGGAAAGTTTTCTCCATGGGTGGGGGGGGGGGAGGGGGTGTCACAAAAATAACAAACATGTCATACTTACCTGCTCTGTGAAATGGTTTTGTACAGAGCAGCCCAGATCCACCTTTTCTCGGATCCCTCACTAGCGTTCCTGGCCCCTCCCTCCTACCGAGTGCCCCCATAGTAAGCAACTTGCTATGGGGGGCACCCGTGTCGAATCACTGCTCTATTTGTCCATTCAGACACAGAGCCATGGCTCGGCCCCACCCCCTCTTTCTCCTTATTGGCTCACTAACTTTGATTGACAGCTGCAGGAGCCAATGGCACTGTCTCAGCCAGTGAAAAGGGAGAGTCCCTGACAGCCGTGACTCTGTGCAACATCGCTGGATCGAGATGGGACGAGGGGGGCTGAGGGGGGCTTCTGCACAGAGACGTTTTTTTTTTTTTATCGGAATGTATAGAATGCAAAAAACCTTCTGACTTTACAACCACTTTAAGTACACTAAGAAATTGAAGCCAAATTCCAGCGCACACTTTATAATCAGTTACAGTAAACTTTTTTTTTTCCTTTTGAGATAAAGGCTTTACACGAATAAATAAAAGCTGATCATTGTAAGCACCCCTGCCAGTGGCAAATGGTTTGTCTCATCCATGTAAACTAATACAATCTACTGGAAAGCTTGTGCTTTTGAAAAACAACAGACTTGCTGGCTGGATTGTAAGATGAAAATAGAAGACAGCCTAAAAAAGAAAACGAATGCAGGCATCACATCTAAGAAGGGATAAGCTGCAATATAATGAATGATTGCTTTTGGGATTATTACTGCTTTTAAAGAAAATGTGCCTTTAGTCATACTTCAAACAATAGTTAGCTGCAATTGAATGTGTAAAAAAAATCACTGGGCCGCATTAACGGAACTTTCTTTCAACCCATAAAAAAAATGGCCGACCTGACGTAACACCCCCCCCCCCCCCCCTCGCCAGCGCTGCACGAGCCGGGAGGCAAATTTTCCGGGTGTCCCCAAACAGCGGTTTGTGGAAAATAATCCCCGATTCTGCTGGCAGTCGTGCCAGACATTGTTCGGCGACTTATTTATTTATGAAGTCTGAAGGTTAGTGCGCCTACCTGCTGAGATTAATTAGCCTCGTTCTTTGTGTCCTGCGAAAGTCTGTCTGATTAAACGCACACATCTATTTTACTCCTTTTCAAGCTCCCTTTCACACCATTTCTGCTCGGCTGATTAATATTGAAGCTGTACATTTTCATTTGCACAGATTTTGTTTTAAATTTATATTTGTCTACATCCCCGGCCTTTAGTATGCAAATCAGCGTGATAAGTTTTGTTTTTTTTCACCAAACTATTCAGCCAGCCGGCGAGCGGAGATTTCACCCCGCTGTCACCCCCACTGCTAGGGAATGCGGCTCCAAGATGTTTATGCGCGACTTTAAATATTTTAGGAGAACGCCGTAATTATTTATTGTAATTTTTGTTTTGTGGGTTAAATGGAATGTTAACCCTTCCTGTGCTGACCTCGCCCCAACGCCAGGCCTAAGGGCCTCTGGAGAGGCTGTTGCCCCCCAGGGGAGGTTGGGGCGTTCAAGGGCACTTTGTCAATGGTTAATATTGATCTATCTGCTTGGAAATAGATAAAGAGTATGTTAATTAGCAAAGCAAATATCAGGATACGTCTCTTAACATGCGCGATCCATTCAAGGCACATTATTGGGAGGCGGCAATGCTAATAGTAAATTCTTTTTGATGTCGCAGAGTCTGGTTTATCGTTATTTCATTTTTTCTGCTGCAGATTATTTTTGACAAATGATACATCTGCGTGATATTTTGTATAAATAAGAATTTGATGATTGTATTAAACAAATAGAAGCCCCTTAGGCCGCGTACACACGGGCGGACTGTCTGACGGACTTGGTCCGCTGAAACGTGTTTCAGCGGACAGTCCGCTCGTGTGTGGGCTTCAGCGGACTTTTTCAGCGGACAGTCTGGCAGACTAAGTCTTTCGGAATTTCCGTAATATTGTCCGTCCAACTTTGGTTTCAGAGGACAGTCCGCTCGTGTGTAGGCAAGTTGGACGGACTAAGTATGGCGCATGCTCAGAAAGGATTTACACGGCCGAAGGTTGCATTGCAGTGTATTGGACGTCGTATTTCTAGTCCCGTCGTACGTGCTGTACACGTCATCGCGCAAGCTTTCAGCGGACTGTCTGTTCATCGTGTGTGGTCAAGTCCGTTCATTCAAAAGTAGGACGTACTGTCTGTCGGATTGTCTGACGGACTTAGTTGGCCAGACAGTCCGCCCGTGTGTACGCGGCCTTAGAGACCTCTCCCCTCACCATCCTCCCTCTCTTCTCCTCTCTATCTCTCTATTCTCTTCTCTCTGTCTCTGACTACCATCTATTAGTTCTCACTATCTCTCTACTACTCTCCCTTTGTTCTTCCTGTTCTCTTTATTTGACTCTTTCCCATTATTCTCTTTATCTCTCAGGTTTTCTTTTCTCTACTTGACTGGTCTCTCAACCCCCTTTATATTGTCTCTATAGTTCCCTTTTCTCTATCTATCTGTTCTTTTCCAGTTCTTTATTTCTCTATATACATCTTTATATTCTCTCTTTCTCTCGCTCTCGTTGCCTCTCCCTCTCTCATTCTCTCTCTCTTATCCCCCCTCTCTTTTTTTTCTCACTCTATCTCTCTCTCGTTCCCCCTCTCCCCCCCTGGTTCCCTCTCTCTCTCTTTCTCTCGTTCCCCACCTTTTCTCTCACTCTCTCTATCTCTCCTCTGTCTCTTTTGTTCCCCTTCTCCCTCCCTGGTTCCCTCCCTCTCGCACCCCCTTTCTTTCTTGGTTCCCCCCATCTCTCATTCCCTCTCTTTCCCTCTCTTTCTCTGATTCCCTCCCTCTCTCTCTCTCTCTCTCATTCCCTCCCTCTCTTTCTCATTCTCTCCCCCTCTCTCTCTTTTCCTCTCTCTTTCTCTCATTCCCTCTCTCTCTCTTTCTCTCATTCCCCCTCTCTCTCTTTCTTTCTCTCATTCCCCCCCTCTCTCTCTCTCTTTCCCTCTCTCTTTCTCTCATTCCCCCCTCTGTCTCTCATCCCGTCCCTCTCTCTCTTGTTCCCTCTCTCACTCTCTCTATCTCTCCTCTCTCTCTTTTGTTCCCCCCCTCTCTCATTCCCCCCTCTCCCTCCCTGGTTCCGTCTCTCTTTCTATCATTCCCCCCTCTGTCTATCATTCCGTCCCTCTCTCTCTCTTGTTCCCTCTCTCACTCTCTCTATCTCTCCTCTCTCTCTTTTGTTCCTCCTCTCTCTCATTCCCCCCTCTCCCTCCCTGGTTCCCTCTCTCTTTCTCTTGTTCCCTCCCTCTCTCTCTTGTTCCCTCTCTCTTGCACCCCCCTTTCTTTGTCCCTCTCTCTCTTTCTTTTATTCCCTCACTCTCTCATTCCCTCCCTCTCTCATTCCCCCTCTCTCTCTCTCTCATTCCCCCTTTCTCTCTCTCTCTTTCCCTCTCTCTCTCTCATTCCCCCCCCTCTCTCATTCTCCATCTCTCTCGCCCCCTCTCTCTCATTCCCTCTCTCTCTCTCTCTTTTGTTCCCTCCTCTCTCTCTCTTTCTCTCACCCCCTTCTCTCTCTCATTCCCCCTCTCTCTCTCTCTTATTCCCTCCCTCTCTCTTTCTCTCATTCCCTCTCTCTCTTTCCCTCTCTCTCTCTCTTTCCCCCTCCCTCTCATTCCCTCCCCCCCTCTCTCTCTCTCTCTCTCTCTCTCTCTCTCTCTTTCCCTCTCTCTCTCTTCCCCCTCCCTCTCTCTCTCTTCCCCCCCCCCTCTCTCTCTCTCTCTCTCTCTCTCTCTCTCTCTCTCTCTTTCCCTCTTTCCCTCTCTCTTTCCCCCTCCCTCTCATTCCCTCCCTCTCTCTCTTTCCCCCTCCCTCTCATTCCCTCCCTCTCTCTCTTTCCCCCTCCCTCTCATTCCCTCCCTCTCTCTCTCTCTCTCTCTCTTTCCCCCTCTCTCTCTTTCCCCCTCTCCTCTCTCTCTCTTCCCCCCCCCCATCTCTCTCTCTCTCTTTCCCTCTCTCTCTCTCTTCCCCCCTCCCTCTCATTCCCTCCCTCTCTCTCTTTCCCCCTCCCTCTCATTTCCTCCCTCTCTCTCTTTCCCCCCTCTCTCTCTCTCTCCCCCTCCCTCTCTCTCTCTCTTTCCCCTCCCTCTCTCTCTCTATTTCCCCCTCTCTCTCTCTCTCTCTCTCTCTCTCTCTTTCTCTCGCCTCCCCTCTCATTCCCTCCCTCTCTCTCATTCCCTCTTTCTCTTGTTCCTCCTCCTCCTTTTTTGTTCTCATTCTCTCTCTCAGTCTCTCGTTCCCCCTCCCTCTCTTTCCCCTTCTTTCTTGTTCACTCTCTCTTTCTTTCTCTCTCTCTCCTTTATTGGCAGGACCAAATAAATTTTAGCATTACCAAAGCAGTTGAGTTTGTATGAGAAGGAGATTGGTAATGGGCAATATAAATGGAAATAGGGGCGAATCCATGTAAAGGATTATTAAGTCCACCGTTTTTCATGGCCCTCTCAGTCTATGGCACTGGGGGAGATTTACTAAAGCTGGTGCACATAGAATCTGATGTGGTCATGCATGGTAGCCAATCAGCTTCCAGGTTTTAGTGTCAAAGCTTAGTTGACTAAGCTGAAGTTAGTAACTTATTGGTTACTATGCACAGATGCAGCATATTCTGTGTGCACCAGTTTTAGTAAATCTTCCACACACTGACACATATTGTGCAACCATTTTTACCATTGGCTCCTCTTCTCCCCGTAGAATTTGAAGTTTCCTCTTCTCTTTTATAAAACTGAAGTTTGGGATGAGAGCAGAAAGTCTCTGGAAGTGATTGTCCCTCACTGATCAGTATTTGAGGCACAGTAGCATGAAGTGGCCCTTATCCTCCGGGACCCCCTGGTCACATTGCTACCACAGTCTATTCTCCCTGGGCTTGTAGGTCAGTCTGTATATTCCTAATTGGATTTTCAGGGGCACTCAGGGTCTGTCTGTTTTTGGGGTCTTGTTAACACCTCCTACTCAATTATGCCTCATTACTATTTGTCCTCTCCTCTCCTCCTCAATGTTCTCTCTATCTTGTCTCTTCTGTCCCCCATTATCTTTCTTTCTGTTCTTTCTCTTTTTCCTCTCCCCCTTTCTCTCCTCTCCTCTCATCCCCTCTACTCTCTCTCTCTTTCTCTACTCTCCGCTCTCTCATCTCCTCTCATCCCCTCTACTCTCTCTCTTTCTCTACTCTCCGCTCTCTCATCTGCTCTCATCCCCTCTACTCTCTCTCTCTTTCTCTACTCTTTGCTTTCTCATCTCCTCTACTCTCTCTCTTTCTCTACTCTCCACTCTCTCATCTCCTCTCATCCCCTCTACTCTCTCTCTCTCTTTCTCTACTCTCCTCTCTCTCTTTCACTCCTCTCTCTCATCCCCTCTACTCTCTCTCTCCTCTCTCTCATCTCCTCTACTCTCTCTCTCCTCTCGCTCATCTCCTCTCATCCTCTGTACTCTCTCTCTCTTTCTTGTCTCTCCTCTCACCCACTCTCTCTTTTTATCTCCTCTCTCTCTCTTGTCTCTCTCCTCTCTCTTTCTTTCCCCTCCTCTATCTATCTCTCCTCTCTTCCCCTCTACTCTCTCTCTCTCATTACTCCTCTCTCTCTGTACCTCTCCTCCTACCCCCTTTCTCTCCTCTTATCTCCTCTCCTCCCCTCTCTTTCTCTCCTCTCTCTTCTCTCTCATTCTCTCCTCTCTAGTTCTTCTTCTCTTTTGCTCTCACTTCTCTCTCCTTAACTCCTCTCCTCTTCTGTCTCTCTTCTCTCGTCTCTCTTTTTTCTCTCTTTCATCTATTATGCAACTGTAAGCATAATGACCTTACATAAGAAGTTATGTAAGAAATAAATACCTAAAATATGTGAAATGTTGCACCTGTTTGCAAGACACAGAAAGGACACTGGAGGTGACGGGGGTCCCGAGGCCAAATAAAAAAAAAAACACATTATAAAGGATTCACAAAATAATCTCTCTCTCTCTTATAAAAATGCTACATTTCCTTATCCTACATCTGACCAAGTTTTGTTTTGTTTTTCGTATTTTATGGCTGCATTCACACCTGAGCGTTTTATGAACACACTGAACAAGAACATGCATTTTTTAGAGCGTTCATAAAAGCGTTCATAAAACGCTAGGTATAAATCTCGCTTCAGTGTTTTCTATGTTTTTTTTTAAGCATGGCAAAATGAGCATTAAGAACACAAAAACACAAAATGCACACCAAGGCACAGGAGGAAAAATACATAAAGCACTAATAAAATGCAACATTTTTAAGCACTACAGCAGGGGGTCTCCAAACTTTTTAATATAAGGGCCAAATTGTATATTTTAAAAATACATCAGCATCCCCCTTACCTCAGAATCCCCATCCAAGCCCCCCCCCCCTTATATCAGGCTCCCCATCAGAGTCCCCTCTTACATCAGGGTCCCCATCAGCACCCCCACGTATCTCAGGGTCCCCATCAGAGTCCCCCTTACATCAGGATCCCCATCAGAGTTCACTCTTACATTAGGGTCCCCATTACATCAGGATCTCTATCCAGGTCCACCACTTACATTAGGACCTCCATCAGTACCCCCATTTATATGAGAGTCCCTTCTTACATAAAGGTCCCCATCAGAGCCCCCTTACATCAGAATCCCAATCCGAGTCCCACCTTACATCAGGATCCCCATCAGCACCCCTATTTATATTAGGGTCCCCAGTAGAGTCTACTCTTTGATCAGGGTCCCCATTAGTGCCCTTTACTGCTATCTGGGGCTCTATTAGAGAGAATTCCCCTCACTTCCTGTCATGGTGACAATGTTTTACCAGACAGGAAGTGAGGAAAAAATCTACAACGTGGCAGAGACTGAAATCAAAATGTAAAAGGTAGGAGGGGGTTGGATATTCGTTTTTAATGATCATTCAAAAGCTTTTGAATATTTTGGGCTCAGTAACTCTGGAAATGCTGCTCCCATCAGAAACAGGATCTCTGACTAACTGGGTGACTGGGAGTAAACGTTCACAAGTAAAAAGTTCTAGGAAGAGCACCAACACTATAGTAAAAAAAATCCAAAAGAGTATGTCATTCATTCATAAGAAGATGATGTTAAGCAGCCGACATGTTTATGGGGCTCTGACACTTCCCTTCATCAGGGTTAAAATTCTGTAAAGGCTCGTGAGGAAGGACTCTGTATGGTGCACTAAATCAGTAGCTAGATTAAACAGTAAAATGTTCTTGTACCCAAAATCCAAAACCAGGACTTTTTTTGGCCAGAGATAGACATACATTTTAAACAATCATAATCAATTTAAAAAAAAACTTTTGAGACAACTGAATAGATATACCAATCTTTAAAGAAAACCTGTCTGAAAGTTTTTTCCAAAAACCAAAATTTTTTTTTAAATACTGTATGTAGCAGGCAATGGTTCAAAACCCTTTGTTTTTTTATTGCTGTATTCACCTTGCCTATTTGTCCCGGTGACCATTGTGATAGGAAATTCAAAATTTTACAATTGCTACCATAAACATCTTCCAGCAATAAACATTTGAAACTTCATCCATGGAGTTCTTGCTAGGAATAAGAGAAATTGGGAATGTGTGTTTCACCAAAATTTGGGTAAAATTGGGAACATTTAGGTCAAGTTTTGCCATTCAAATAAGTGTATTGTGGCAATGGTAAAGGTGAAATTAAAAAAAAGTTCTGTTTTTTTTTATTGCATAACAAGTTCTCAGTGGCTTCTAAAGGGTTATAGACGTTTCTGTAAATGAACCTAGACCATTTCATGTGCTAAATTTTTTTATTGTAATTGTAATTTTAATCCAGTTACTCTAGCTGGAACCCTGATCCTAACATTTGTAAATCGAACCTTAATACTTTCTATAGAAACATTTCTGTTCCAGGGATACAACAGCAAGTTAGAGGATATCTCTCCAAAGTTGGGGAAATCCACTCTTAAGCCCGATCCAAACTTCTCAGAAGAGTGTGAGGAGCCGCTGTATCATGCGACATTAGTACAGGGATCTCCCTGCTGACCTATTGTGCTCTGACAGGGGGACTTCCCCAGGATGCCCCCCATCAGAACACATCGGCCAATGGCTGCCAGCGCTGATCGGATGCCAGACAGATGCTGGTTTACTGACATGCCTACATTCGACACAAGAACAAAAGGGTGTACCGCTCCAGGTGGTGTACTGAAGAAAATGCCCTCCTCAAAGTGGAAGCCAAGCACAGGCTCAGCACGAGCAATATTGAAGAAATGGATTCTGGACAGCCGCACTCCGATAAAAGCCTTTATTGTAATGAATATTCAATGTTCATGTGACAACAGAAGCAGGACAAACACTAACGCGTTTCAGCTATAGCTATGACTAATCAACAATGATGTTGTGAAACGCGTTTGTCCTGCTTCTGTTGTCACATGAACATTGTCTATTCACTACAATAAGGGCTTTTATTGGAGTGCAGGTGTCCAGAATCCATTTCTGCAATAATGCCTGTTCCACACACAGGCCGAACATCAACCTGTTTGTGTTGAGCTGGCCAATACTGGCTGATATTTGACCCATGTGTATCAGGCTTTAGACAACTGTCACTAAATTTTGGATTTCCCATAGTCCCTGGTCACAATGGTAATCAGAACAATTAGACTGGCGGGACCTTCCCAGCAGGGACACTGACAGCACTTACAAATAAACTGCCTCTCCTCCTCAGCCTTTTGCTTCTGTATGCAACCCTGTTGCAGATTTTCCCTTACTTCCTGTCTAGGGAAACTCAAAAATTAACACTAACTTTCCCAATAATACCCCTAACATTTACCTTCTCTGAAACCCTAACACTTCCTGTAACCTAAACACTAACACTTCCTGTAACCCTAACACTAATCCTCTATGCAACCCCAACACTAACCTTTCCTGTAATCCTACCTGTGACCCTAACACTAACCACCTGTAATCCTTAAACCGATTCTCTCCTGCAATCCAAACACTAACCCTTATGTAACCCTAACACTTTTATTCCCTGTAACCCTAAAACTTACTGTCCCTAAAACCCTAACACTAACCCTCTTTGCAATCTTAACACTAACTCTCCCTGTATCCCCAACTGGGAATCACTGTACCCTAACCCTCCATGTACCCCAGCACTAACCCTCCCTATAATCTTCATTCTAACCCTTCCTGTAAGTCTAATGCCGCGTACGCACGATCGGAAATTCCACCAGCAAAAGTCAGATGAAAGCTTTTGGTTAGAAAATGCGACCGTGTGTATGCTTCATCTGACTTTTGCTGGCGGAATTCCAGTCAGCAAAAGATTGAGAGCAGGTTCTCAAATTTTTTAGTCGGAAAAAGTTCAGATCGGAAATTCCTACGCATGCTCGGAAACAATTTGACGCATGCTCGGAAGCATTGAACTTCATTTTCTTGGCTCATCGTAGTGTTGTACGTCACCGCGTTCTTGACGGTCGAAACCCTTTCTATGGCCAAACCTGTGTCACTCTCCCATGTCACCCCTTGTTACCATAGGTAATGCCTTTGTGCCTGACTCCTCTACACCAAACACCAAAAGCTGGCTGGAATCTCCTGTTTTGGAGAGAGAATCAGTCTACACACACTATTGTGAATCAATTTTTTTATTTTTTTTGTTACAATCTGCAATAATGAAATAATGAAATCCCAGGAATATATCACTCCTTAAGGAGGAACTCTAGATGTATTTTTAATTGCATAGTTGCATTGATTCAGCTTGGCACAATATAAATATCTCATACCTTATGGAAGATGACAATTTCTGCAGTGGTTGGTGCTACTACAGTGAGCACCACAATCTTCCGGGTCCCAGAAGCTGTCCCACTGCACACTGACCATAGGGGGTTGCTCACTCAGCAATGGCAGGTGGGATCTTAGTTATATAGTTACACTGGTCCAATTTAAGTATACATATGCCATACCAGAAGGCTCACTGGGGGAAGCTGACAATCACTGTAGTAGTTTTTTCTCCTTTCCTTTGCTACTATAGTAAGCAGCGGCAGTCTTCCAGGTCCAGAACTGAAAAGCTGCCCACTGGCCACAGGGGGCTGCTCACACAGCACTGCCAGGTAGGGTTGCACCAATACTGGTATCCAGTTGTGTATTTAGGTTTTGTGCTGCCCTAGGCCTGACTAAACTCATGTACCCCCTAATTCAAATATGACCCACCCCTTCCTGTCAAGGCCACGCCCCTTGCTGTTCAAGACCTGCCCTGAAAATTTTTCGAGTTGGTACACTAGTTCTGAAAAAAATAAACAGACAGGGGCTATAACCCTCCCTTACTCTATCCAAAATGAAAAAAAAAAAGTTGCCTATAGTTCTACTTTAAGCACAAATTTCTGATCATTTTATGAAGAGGACTAAGAAGATATAACCATGCCAATGGTGCAGCAGAAACTACATAGCACAGTGAGGAAGATTTGTAGTCCAGGATGAGAGGACAGTCAAAATTAGAAGCGGTGCCTGCATACTGGAAGCAGTGCGGCCGCTTGACTAATTTGCCTCTCAGCCCAGTCCGCCCCATAAGACTGGCGCTACACTTATGCTCTGTACACACGGTCGGACTTTCCGACAACAAAATCCGATCGTTTAAATTCTGATCGTGTGTAGACAAATCAGATGCACAAAGTGTCACGCATGCTCAGAATAAATTATGAGATGAAAGCTATTGGCTACTGGCCCGTTTATAGTCCTGACATACATCTTGTACATCACCTCTTTCTGAACGATCGGATTTTCCGACAACTTTGTCTGACCGTGTGTATGCAAGACAAGTCTGGGTCAAAATCCATCGGAAAAAATGTCCGACCATGTGTACAGGGCATAACAGTGTAGCGCAAGCCAGGGGGGACTCTTTCTGTACTGCCCCCCTGCAAAGTTCTGGCCTAAGCCAGGATACAGCATTGCTAGTATCAGTGCCGATACTAAGCATTTGTACTCGTACCGATACCTTTGTGGTACGATTTGAGCCCATACAAAATGAATGGGCTCAAATCGCACTGCAAAGTATCGCGTGGGATTTGAACAGGAATGAGGTGCGATTCATGTTCCAATCACATGTGGTTTACCGCACTGCTCCTGTGTGAACCCAGGCTTGTCACAGTGACTTCAGCCTGTGTTCACATAGGAGCGGTGCAGGAAACCACATGCCATTTAGACAGGAATTGCACCGCATACCTGTTCAAATTGCATGTGATTATTTGCAATGCGATTTGAGCCAATACATTTTTTATTGGCTCAAATTGCAGCACAAATTATCGTACTCAGCATCGCTGCGTACTTGACCAAAAGTATAGGCATTCATACTCGCCAGTAAAAGAACGGTATTGGTATTACCCTACTACCAGGTATATTCTTAATTGCATACTGGTCCAACTTGGCACAATGTAGGCAATCGTATTTCATTCCTGAGGGTTCACTGGGGAAGTTGACAATCACCGTAGTTGGTGCTACTGCAGTAATAGCAGCAATTTTCCGGGTCATCTGCTGAACTGCTGCCACATGTAGGGTTGCCACCTTTTCTTCAAGTCAAACCCGAACACTTTTGCGGCGCACGGCAATTTTTTTTATAGTATAAACTATATATATATTTTGCTATTAAATAACATTTCTAATCATATGAAGTTAAGAACAAGAGCCCCCCTTTACATCAGAGTCCACAGAGTTCCCCTTTTACATCTGAACTCGCAGAGTTCCCTTTCACTGTAAGAGGGGACTCTGCAGACTCTGATGTAAGGGAGAACTCTAACATAAGGGATGCTCTAGGAACCCTGATTTAAGGAGGGACCCTGAGACCTCTGATGTACGGAGAAGACTCTGATGTAAAGGGGAAACACTGTGGCCTCTGGTGTAAAGGGGAAATCTGATGTAAGGGGTGCTCTGAGAACCCTGATTTGCCTTAGTGTACTTACTCAGAGGCAGGAGAGAGAAGGGGGAGACTTCAGTCACAGACAGGGATGGATGGTGAGCTCACTCACCACCTCTCATCCAGATGTATCTGAGGCTGCTGGACTTCAAATTTCCAGCCCCGACTTACTTTCCTATTCTGGGGCTCAGCACCAGGGATTGGAGTGTGGGCAGACACTCCTGTGTGTGTGTTTGGGGGGGATTGTTAGTGCTGGCTTTGTGCAGTGTTAAAGAGTATAACAGACACTCTCAGCTTAGACAACTGCATGCAGCAACCCTGCTGGGAGGCCATAGTCCAGTTTAAATAATGTGTCCGGGTTTCAGGCAGTCTGAAACCCGAACGCATGATTCCAAACCCGAACTGTCCGGGTGAATCCTGGACAGGTGGCAACCCTAGCCACATGGCACATTGACTACAGAGGGTAGTTTGCTTGGCACTCCAGCTATTCAAAGAACTCTATTTTTATTTCATTAATACAAGGTGTGCACAAATTCTTACATTGTATCAAGATGGACCAATGTAAGTATTCAATTAGGATCATAGGCAGAGTTTAGCTTTATAGAGGAACTGCAGTCTACTCACATAATTTGTAATAAAAAACATTTTTGCCATTCGGAAGCTTCCTCCAACCACTTTGCATATTATTTTATATATACTGTGATTCTGTACTTGCCAAATATGCTGCAGAAATCTCCCTCTACTAAGTCTGGTTGCATCCATTTTAACTGTGGGCAGCTGAAGCTGCTGCCTGTTCACTTCCTGAATTTACACAGACACACAGAGGCACACCTCCAGCTCTGCAGCTCTCATTGGCCCTCTTATGACTCACCCCCCCACCTCCCTTCTCGGCAAACTCTCATGTAGAGCCGGTTCACACAGGGGCGACTCAGATCCGACTTCAAGTCGCCCCAAGTCACCTCAGGTAGCACAACATGTAGAAATCAATGTAAGTGAATGAGAGCTGTCTTAATGCACACTACTGAAGTCGCTCCGACTTCAGAAAAGGTTCCTGTACTACTTCAATCCGACTTGTGGGCGACTGGTACCCATTGATTTCAATGGAGGTCGCCTCCAAGTCGGATCTCCGTCTATACAGAGGCGACTCTCAGAGAATTATCAGCTCTCAAAAGGAGTTCCCCCCTGAGAGCTCATTCTCTGATTGGCCACGGCAAGTCGCCTGGCCTGGGGCGACTAAAGTAGTGTTGTAAGTCGCGTCCAAGTCGCGTCCAAGTCGCGTCCAAGTCACGTCCAAGTTGCCTCCGAAAGTCGTGTTGCCCCTGTGTGAACCGAGCCGTAGGCGACTGGTACCCATTGATTTCAATGGAGGTCGCCTCCAAGTCGGATCTCCGTCTATACGGAGGCGACTCTCAGAGAATTATCAGCTCTCAAAAGGAGTTCCCCCCTGAGAGCTCATTCTCTGATTGGCCACGGCAAGTCGCCTGGCCTGGGGCGACTTAAAGTAGTGTTGTAAGTCGCGTCCAAGTCGCCTCCAAAAGACGTGTTGCCCCTGTGTGAACCGAGCCTAAAGAGAGAGAGAGAGAGAGCTGTGCATGATGTCATATGCCTAGGCTAATGACCAGACAAGAAACATGAAGTTGGCTGTATAAAAAATGTTTTACTATCCAAACAAGGGCAGAAGATTTAATAGATGGAAAGATAAAAAAAATGACTGAAGATCCACTTTAAAGAGGAAGTAAACCCTGATGAGTTTACTTCCTCTTTGATTCCCTGCAAAGGTAAAGCATAATGGACTACTATGCAACGCATAGTAGTCCATTATGTGTCACTTACCTGACACAGGAGCCAGCGAAGTCACCTCTGTCCCCTGTAGTCCGGAGCCTCCATCTTCTCGGTGGGTCTCGCTGCTCCACCGCTGTCATTCGACGAAGCCGCAATGACGTCACCCCCATGCATGCGCACGGGAGCCGCCACTCACGGCATATCGCCGTTGACAGCGCCGCGCTCAGTGCGCATGCGCGCCGCTGTCTATGGCGCATGCGCCATAGACAGCAGTGCCTGTCTTTCGACAGTCTTTCGGCAAACCTACACGGTTTAGGAGATATTTCTTGGACCTATAGGTAAGCCTTAATCTAGGCTTGCCTGTAGGTCAAAGTGGTTTGTAAGGGTTTACAACCACTTTAATGATTGTTCATCCTCACGCGTTAAGGCTTCTGACGATAACACATAGAAAGCAAGGAATACAAAATATCTGGCTAACACACTCCTAAAATATTCGCACTGTCCTATGTGTTTGAAGGCCCCCGTGCAACCCTGATTTGGTCAAGGTAAATCGCCTATAGAAAAGTACCTTTTGCTGCAGCAGAAGCGCATAATATTAATAATTATGCAGTACATAAAGTACAAGGTCGAGCATCTTAAATATACATATGAATGTAACAAGCACCAATTTCGAGAGCTTGCCATACATTTGTCATTCTTGCTTTGCATGTGACACGTATTTGTAAAGAAAAAGAAAAAAAAAAAAAAAGAAAAGCCCTCCCCGCTTTTTCCTATAGTGTAAATTGGGTGCTTTTCTGTTCATGTGAAAAGGTTTAAGTTCAAGTGTGTGCGCTCCACGGCTGTTGGCAAAGATGCAGCGGGTAACTATTATTTTAATGCCACTTCATGATTCCAAGGCCTTTCTTTTCATGTCACACATAAAGGCATGAAAACTTTCCTCTGTCAGAACCTGCTAGTGCCAGTCATCATTGCACGTCTGCTCCACCTTCAGCGACAAGAGGTGTGCGAGTAAATGGAGGCCAATGCCCATGACAGATTCTCTAGTCTAATAAACATGCTGGATATCTGGATTTAGGCTACGTGTACACAATAGACGTCCCTCTCTGGGCTCCTTGTTGAATCCTAGGCCATACGGTGTTGCATGTGGAAAATAAGGAAGTACAAACTAATGGGGGTCCTCTGCTGAGAAGATTGTAGATTTACTATGCATGCCAGCCTGAGAAATTGGACCTGGCCAAGATTCCTCCATTGGCTTTGAGGGACCTACTTTGTGTTTCATAAGCCTATCATGTTGACCTTCTTTGTGCTTCATGGGCCGCATCATGTAGGCCTTCTTTGTACTTCATGGGCCTCGTAACATTAACCTTTTTTGTGCTTCATGGGCTTCAAATTGGCCTTGTGCTTCAAATTGCTTTTCTTTGTGCTTCACGGGCCCTATCACATCGAACTTCTTTGTGCTTCTTGGGCCCATGGTGTTGGGCTTTATTGTGCATTACAGGCCCTATTATTTTAACCTTCTTTGTGTCTCACGGGCCTGTTACAGTAGCCTTCTTGTGCTTCACAGGCCCCATCACATTGACTTTCTTTGTGCTTCATGGGCCCTGTCACGTTGACCTTCTTTGTGCTTCACAGGCCCCAGAATGTTGACCTATTTTTGGCTTCATTAGCTTCACATTGGCCTTGTGCTTCACTTTGGCCTTCTTTGTGCTTCATAGGCCCCATCACATTGACATACTATGTGCTTCACAGGCCCCATCATTTTGGCCTATTTTGTGTTTCATGAGCTTCACGTTGGCCCTGTGCTTCAAGTTGTGCTTCTTTGTGCTTCTTGGGCCCCACCACAATGGTCTTCTTTGTGCTTCATGGGCTCTGTCATTTTGACCTTCTTTGTGCCTCATGGGCTCTATCATTTTGACCTTCTTTGTGCTTCACAAGTCCCATCACATTGGCCTTCATTGTGCTTCACAGGCCCTGTCACGTTGACTATTTTGTGTTTTACAGACCCCGTCCCATTAACCTTCATTGTGCTTTATGGGTATGGGTCCATGTTGGCCGTCTTGTGCTGGCATTATTTGTGCTTCATGTGCCCCGTCATGTTGAATTTTTTTGTACTTCATGGGCCTCATCACATTAGCCTTCTTCGCACTTCATGGGCTTCACATTGGCCTTGTGCTTCATGTTGCTCTTCTTTGTGCATCACAGGCCCTGTCATGTTGGCCTTCTTGTGCTTCACATGCCCAGTCATTTTAAACTTCTTTGTGCCTCACGGGAGCTGTCATGCTAGCCTTTCTGTGCTTCACAGGCTCCATTACGTTGACCATCTTTGTACTCCACAGGCCCCATCATGTTGTCCTTCTTTATGCTTCATGGCCCTCATCGCGTTATCCTTCATTATGCTTCACCTGCTCCATCACGTTGACCATTTTTGTGCTTCATGGGCTTCACATTGGCCTTGTAATTCACTTTGGCCTTCTTTGTGCTTCACAAACCCTGTCAGGTTTACCTTAAGATGGTCTCATTAAAAGATTGCAGTTATAGACTTATGAAAGGCCTAAGGTAGATGTCCATCTCTTCACCCAGGACCTCAAGGTTCGCTTCCCAGCAGCTTGTACTGAGAGTGTCTACATATAGCACCATCTGTACCAACTGCATCAGATTTCACTGCATTGGCTTGTGATTTGTTGGCATCTGTCTCCCAGTAGTAAATTTGGTTTGGATGTGGAAATCCTCATTGGCAGTTAAACGTGGACTTCCAATCTCATGGAAGCACGGTGAAGCTCCAGGTTGATTGAGGTGTATTGGAACAATTTCTGTTCCTATAAGGGAGATACAGTATATACCATCTACTGTATATGAAAACTGTATATAGTAAGTTGATGCTTAATTTTCATGTTGATATCATATATCGCCTTCTGATACCTCACCACATATCACAGGGGGATCTTTTTTTCATTTTCCCATTTCTGAATGAATACTGGTTTGCAGCATTTACTGTTTTCAGTTGGTAAATTATTGATTTTCTAGGTGATTCAGTGCTAATTCCTTAGAAAGATCCATCGCACTTCTGGTTAACCATGTCATTGTGACTGTAGGGGTCCTGGGATAACCCCCTCCAACAGCATCAATCATGACTAAAAGTCTTTGAGAAGGCAGATATGTTGTCCTAAACACTTCGTCCAGTTGTAGATTCCAAATCAAACCTATCTTCGCTAGGGTTCTCTGGAAACCTAGGGTTCATCCAGAGTTTGCTTGGGGGTTCTTCAGCAATTTTTGCATAAGTTATCACTGACACCAATGATCTTTTCAAAAATCTATAATGCCGTGTACACACGACTTGACTTTCCGGTAGACTAGGTCAGACGGTCTTCCCGATGGACTTTCCAATCAGGAGGGAGAGCCAATCAGGAAGGAGAGTCACCTGTGGCTCTCGTGCAACTGGATTGAGAGGGAGCTCGGGTAAGTTTTAGGGGGGCTGCTGCACACAGAAGGTTTTTTTATCTTAAAAGAGAAGTTTGGGTTTTGTTTTTTAGAATTATACTTACTTAGGTGGATGCTGCATCTGTCCCCTGCCAGCGTGTACACACGACCAGACTTTCTGGCAGACTAGGTCTGACAGTCTTCCCGACTGACTTTCGGCGGAGTTCTGACAGACTTTCTGAATGAACAGACTTGGTCACACACAATCACACCAAAGTCAGACGGATTAGACCGTGATGACGTATGACCGGACTAGCATAAGGAAGTTCATAGCCAGTAGCCAATAGCTGCCCTAGCATCAGTTTTTGTCCGTCGGACTAGCATACAGACAAATGGATTTTTCGACTGGACTTGAGTACGTCGGAAAGATTTGAAACATGCTCTAAATCTAAAGTCTGTCTGATTTTTCGACAGGAAAGGTCCGATGAAGCCCGCACACGATCAAATTGTCTGACGGATTCGTTCCGTTTGACCTTTGCTGTCGAAAAGTCCCTCTGTGTGTACACGGCATTAAGATAGCATCTGCCACTGACCACCAATGTAAAGTGTATTGCTTCAGCTGACCACCAATATAGAGAGCATACTTCCCACTGACCTCCAATGTAAGAAGAATTCTTCCCACTGACCACCAATGTATGGCCTCTTCATACAGCTGCTTACATGCAGCCACTGGATTCCAGTAGAAAGAGTCAGCAAATTATTGCAGCTGGAATGACCACTGTTCACAAAGCAGTTACCTGTATTTAGGTATGAATGTCTGAGCCTGGAGGCAATCAGCTGCATCAAGGCTCGGACATCTGCCCCATAACTGCAGGTAACTGCTTGCCCTGGAATCACAATCTGTTGATTCTTGCCGCTTGCATCCATTGACTGCATGTAAACGGTCATATGAAAGAGGACTGAGGAAGCATTCTTCCCACAGACCACCACTGTAAGGGGAAATCTTCCCACTTACCTCCAATGTGAGAGACGTTCTTCCCATTGACCACCAATGTAAGGAGCAATCTTCTCACAGACCATTAAAGCAATGAGCATTATTCCCACTGATCACAACTGTAAGGAGCATTCTTCCCATTGACCTTCAATGTAAGGAGCATTCTTCCCACTGATCACCAATGTAAGGAGCATTCTTCCCACTGATCACCAATGTAAGGAGCATTCCTCCCACTGATCACCAATGTAAGGAGCATTCTTCCCATTGACCTCCAATGTAAGGCACATTCTTCCCACTGATCACATATGTAAGGTGCATTCTTCCCACTGATCACCAATGTAAGGGGCATTCTTCCCACTGATCACCAATGTAAGGAGCATTTTTATCATTGATCACCAATGTAAGGGGCATTCTTCCCATTGACCTCCAATGTAAGGCACATTCTTCCCACTGATCACATATGTAAGGTGCATTCTTCCCACTGATCACCAATGTAAGGGGCATTTTTCTCATTGATCACCAATGTAAGGAGCATTCTTCCCACTGATCACCGATGTAAGGAGCATTCTTTTCACTGATCACCGATGTAAGGAGCATTCTTCCCACTGATCACCGATGTAAGGAGCATTCTTTTCACTGATCACCGATGTAAGGAGCATTCTTTTCACTGATCACCGATGTAAGGAGCATTCTTCCCACTGATCACCAATGTAAGGAGCATTCTTCCCACTGATCACCGATGTAAGGAGCATTCTTCCCACTGATCACCAATGTAAGGAGCATTCTTTTCACTGATCACCGATATAAGGAGCATTCTTCCCACTGATCACCGATGTAAGGAGCATTCTTCCCACTGATCACCAATGTAAGGAGCATTCTTCCCACTGATCACCGATGTAAGGAGCATTCTTTTCACTGATCACCAATGTAAGGAGCATTCTTCCCACTGATCACCGATGTAAGGAGCATTCTTCCCACTGATCACCGATGTAAGGAGCATTCTTTTCACTGATCACCGATGTAAGGAGCATTCTTCCCACTGATCACCGATGTAAGGAGCATTCTTTTCACTGATCACCGATGTAAGGAGCATTCTTCCCACTGATCACCAATGTAAGGAGCATTCTTCCCACTGATCACTGATGTAAGGAGCATTCTTCCCACTGATCACCAATGTAAGGGGCATTCTTCCCACTGATCACCAATGTAAGGAGCATTTTTCTCATTGATCACCAATGTAAGGGGCATTCTTCCCATTGACCTCCAATGTAAGGCACATTCTTCCCACTGATCACATATGTAAGGTGCATTCTTCCCACTGATCACCAATGTAAGGGGCATTTTTCTCATTGATCACCAATGTAAGGAGCATTCTTCCCACTGATCACCGATGTAAGGAGCATTCTTTTCACTGATCACCGATGTAAGGAGCATTCTTCCCACTGATCACCGATGTAAGGAGCATTCTTTTCACTGATCACCGATGTAAGGAGCATTCTTTTCACTGATCACCGATGTAAGGAGCATTCTTCCCACTGATCACCAATGTAAGGAGCATTCTTCCCACTGATCACCGATGTAAGGAGCATTCTTCCCACTGATCACCAATGTAAGGAGCATTCTTTTCACTGATCACCGATATAAGGAGCATTCTTCCCACTGATCACCGATGTAAGGAGCATTCTTCCCACTGATCACCAATGTAAGGAGCATTCTTCCCACTGATCACCGATGTAAGGAGCATTCTTTTCACTGATCACCAATGTAAGGAGCATTCTTCCCACTGATCACCGATGTAAGGAGCATTCTTCCCACTGATCACCGATGTAAGGAGCATTCTTTTCACTGATCACCGATGTAAGGAGCATTCTTCCCACTGATCACCGATGTAAGGAGCATTCTTTTCACTGATCACCGATGTAAGGAGCATTCTTCCCACTGATCACCAATGTAAGGAGCATTCTTCCCACTGATCACCGATGTAAGGAGCATTCTTCCCACTGATCACCAATGTAAGGAGCATTCTTCCCACTGATCACCAATGTAAGGAGTATTCTTATCACTGACCAACAAAGTAAGCAAGTCCTTCTCCTATTGATCACCATTTTAATTGACACTATTGCTCACAAGCAACATACTGTAAATGGGTACGTCACTGACCACCATGTGAGGGGGCACATTTCTACTGACCGCCAATATGACAAAGCACTACATTTATTTTCTGCCCATTATTTTAATTTGTTTCATGTTATTATTATTATTACTGCAAATAATATGATCTCATAGAGCAGTTCTGGTTGTCAAATATTCTAAGTAGCCAGCCACATTTCTTATCCTTTTATTTATTCTTCTATCCATAACCTAATGTTCACACTAATGTTTAATGAGCTGTACTTTTAATAATCATTAACAGGAGTTTCCGTGGGGCTGGAAAGCTATTTCAAGAGTTCCTCGCTGTTGGTGGCCGCATTTGTTTTCTTTTATTTTGGGCTAAGTCCTTTTTCTGCAAGTACAAAAAAATATCTGTTGATCCTGCAAGAGATCCAGTGTCTTTCTAATTTCCTGTAATTCACAAAACAACACCCTTATGTAATGGAGAGGAAGCGAGGAGGTTGTGTTAGTAGTCCTGTCCTAAGGTGACAACACTGCTCCTCCACAGATAGATTATGGTCAGTGAACTTTGATACCCTAGGACCAGTAGGGTCTGTTCCTCCCTTCCACCTCATTGACATGCTAATGACATTTATATGTAAAAACATTGTTTCTGTTTTCACTGCATAGCTTATTTTAGATCCATGATGTCATCACTGAGTCTCTGTGCTGCTATATGTAATGCAGGCAGATCATGGCTGGTGGGACCATGAGAGGGGCCAGCAGGGTGCTCTTGGAAGGGGTTATGCAAAAATCAAAATGCCTTGAGTGTCTCATGGCGTGGGTGTTCCTGTATTCTCATGCAGACTGTTCACCATCACCTGTGACACTGAGCCTCTATGATGGGCAGAAATAAAATCCAATGAAAAGAAAGGGGCGGGGCCAGGGAGAGTCAGACTGGGGACAAAAGCGCTAGATGAAGCTGGGTGTCCCCCAGCTAGAAAATGGGGAGAGAACTATCAGAATTACAGCAGATTCTAATGCTCTAATGCACATTGTGAGAAGCTCATAGTGTGCAGTGATGTCAAAGTTAGCAATTTTAGTCCAGGAGAGGAGCCTGTACAAGGTGCAAGACTGAAGGGGATGCCAGAGATCAGCTGTAAACTCATCTTAGGGAACATGCATTTGCTGAAAATGAGTTGAAAAAAATTATTTCACCACATATGGCTGCTAGTTTATCAATTAGCATGAAAAAAGTTCCCCTTTGTTTTTTGTGGCCAAGAAGGGCTACAAGAGGCGTCCCAATGACCTGCTGAGCACATGATGTGCATTAGCCACCTGCCTCTCTACTGTCCCGTGGATTTCCAGCCACCAGTTTACTGGCACCAAAAAAAGGTAACATTTTGCTAAAATCCCCTAAATTTTGCTGACCTTTTTGGGGAAATGAAAAGTCTTATTTATGTCAAGTCATGACGACAAATGATTTCCTTCGATAGACACAGTGAGAGAACGATGGACAGCTCCCCGTACAGCTGTAGAAGGCTTCATCAAATAACAATAGGCTGATAAAGTGTACCTGTCACAGTATGAATGACCCTTCCATTGATGGCTACTTTAAAACAATATTAACCACTTAAAGGCCAAGCCTTTTTATGACACTTGTTGCTTACAAGTATTGATAGGCAGCACTGGTAATTCTGCACTGATTAATTTATAGGCGGCACTGTGGGCACTGACAGGTGGCTCTGTGGGCACTGATGGGTGGTACTGTGGCGCTGGTGGGCACTGGCACGTACCTCCATGATCGGGACCGATGTCCCTCTCGCAGCCACTGGTGATTGACTTTTTTTTTCCTCCTCAAGCTATCAGCCAATTACTGTTTTTTTTTAAATCACATGATCAGCTGTCATTGGCTGACAGCTGATCGCGTGGTAAGGGGTCGGGATCTACCCCTTACTACGATCTGTGATCAGATGAGTCTCACAGACTTGCTGATCACAGAGCGTGCTGCACGTGCCCCGTCTAAGAAGCACTCTCCTTCTCCTTTGGGACACCCATACAGGTGTGCTCCCGTGTCCTGCTATTGACACAGAAAGTAGGACTTGGCCCCGCCCCCACATCATTGGATTTGATTGACTGCAGCGGGAGCCAATGGCTGGGCTGCTATCAATCTATCCAATCAGGACACACGACACCGGCCTGTCCAGGCTTGGGAAAGATCACGATAATGAGGGATCCATCCACATCCCTGGACCGGTACCCGGCTCAGACTCTCACCGAGCCACTCCCGCCCCCCTCCACAGCCCAGCACTCCAATGAGCGAGGAGGGAGCAGAGCAGAGAGCTGTGACTGACAGTCAGCAGTGCTCTGCTCAGGGAGCTGTGAGAACCGAGCAATTGGAGGTGTTTGATCGCTCGGTTCTCAGAGTCTTAGAGCTGGCAGGGGACAGATGCAGGATCCACCTAACGTATTTTTTAAGATAAAAAAACCTTCTGTGTGCAGCAGCCCCCCTAATACTTACCTGAGCTCCCTCTTAATCCAGTTGCACGAGAGCTTTGGCTGTCAGGGACTCTCCCTCCTGATTGGCTGAGACACTGCAGTGGGCAAACTTCAAAGTCAGTGAGCCAATGAGGAGATTGAGTACGGTGGGGCTGAGCTGAGGCTCAGTGTCTGAATGCTGTGCACTTGGTAGGGGGGAGGAGCCAAGAGCACCGGCGAGGGACCTGAGAAGAGGAGGATCCATGCCGGGGGGTAGGGGCTGCAATCTGTCTTTGTCCTCATCCCATACTCAGTAAGACCTCGGCAGGGACATTTTACTCCTCTTCACCAGAAAGCATTTAGGCATGTCTGCGGCAGAAACAGTGCAACCTTTTTTTGGGGCATTAGAGTGGCCTGGGGGGCAACTGCCTCCCATCCCCCAGCCCGGTCCACCCCTGATTTCAGCTTACCAATTTGTAGATGTGATGGCTTCATTCTTTTTCAGTTTTTGGCTTTCTTTCTTCTATCTTCGCCTGTTAAACCAGCCAGTAAGTCTGTTGTTTTTCAACAGGACAAGCTCTCCTGCAAATGTAGCAGTTAGAGACAAACCGCTTACCATTTACCACTGGCATGGGTGCTTACAATGATCAACTTTTGTTTATTTATGTAAAACCTTAATCTCAAAAGAAAAAAAACTCTTTGCTGTAACTGTTTATAAAGTGTAAAGCTGAAGTTTGGCTTCAATTTATTAGTGTATTTAAACTTGCTAGTACACCTAACACTCCTCTCTCCCCAGACTGACAATACTGCTGTCCAGAGTGGGGGCACTCTAATACAGAAGGTGTGTTACTGGCCAGATCACCAGGTAAAAACAGAGGGGAAAAAAAAACATAAAAAACTAAAACTATTGCAGCCACCACATCTAATGATTGGTAAGCTGTAATATATTACATTTTGGGTTTTGAGTTTAATATCGCTTTAACTGTAAGCCCTTGTACACACGGTCGGAGATTCCGACAACCAAATCCGTCAGAGTAATTCCGATGGATTAATTCCGGAAGTGATGTTGCATACACACGGTCGGACTAAGTTGTCGGAAAATCCGATTGTACATAACATGATGACGTTATTTCTTTACGACGGGACTACATTCAGGCTAGTAGCCAATAGCTTTGGTCTAGGAATTTGATCTGAGCATGCGTGGCACTTTGTCCGTCGGAGTATGTCCGATCGGAGCATTTTGTCAGAAATTGTTACCGGCAAGTTGGAAAAATTGGTCCGTCGGATATTCCAACGGAAACAGTCCGATGCAGACCACACACAGTCGGAATATCCGACAAAACGGTCCGATAGGAAACATTCAGACGGAATCTCCGACCGTGTGTACAAGTCTTCTAGATGTCAAACATATCCTCTGGTTTCACTACAGGCCCTGGGCGAGCAAATAGGGTTTGCGGATGGTGACCTTGCTATCTTAGGCTTCATGCAAAAATTCTACTGCAATATGTGTCTGGCATTTTTTTTTTTATGCCCATGAACGCATGCATGTAGCTGTGCATAGTGTTCAAGGGCGTTCAAAAAATGCTGCATTTAAAAAAAGGTACATTTGGAGAGGCACTTATAAGAATTAGTTATGCACATATGCACATAGATGCATCTAAGGCTTGGTTCACGCCTGTGCGTTTTCAGTTTGGCAGAAACGTACTACAGTCCATTTAATATGATTTCCTATGGATCATGTTCACATCTGTGCGTTTTTAACCAGTGCCTTTTTTTGGACCTTTTGGCCCGCAGCGGTTTGCATTTTTGGTTCTATAGTTTGGAAAAGGGAACGCATCAAAATGCAGTGTAAAAAAAAAAGCACCAAAACTTTTTTCATACATGTTTTTTATTATTATTATACAGGTTTTATGTAGCGCCGACAGTTTGTGCAGCGTTTTACAACTTTATAACGTTGTTGCGGCTGGCTGATCAAAGTGGCGAACAGAGACCAGATCGCCTCTAATAACCTCTATGGATTTCGAGGACCAAAGTGATGTCATGATGTCACTTCCAGGCTAGGGCGGAAGTAAACGATTTTTTTAACGCCAAAGATCAGGGGGTTTTTTGCCTTTTTTTTTTAAAGATAAAGAAGAGATTTGGGGACTTTTTGACCCCAGATCTCTCCATAAACAGCACCTGTCGTCCTTATTTCTATTACATGGGATGTTTACATTCCTTGTAAACATAGGAATAAAAGTTATTTTAAAAAATGTAATAAAGGGACAGTGTAAGAATATATATATATATATATATATATATATATATATATATATATATATATATATATATATATAAATTGGTATCAGTGTGTCAGTGTTGGTATCAGTGTGTTGGTGGCAGCGTGAAGTGTGCAGTGTTGGTGTCAGTGTGCAGTGATAGTGCCGGTGTGCAGTGATGGTGCCAGTGTGCAGTGATGGTGCCAGTGTTGGTTTCTGTGTGCAGTGTTGGTGTCAGTTACATAGTCAGTGTGCAGTGCTAGTGGCAGTGTTGGTGTCAGTGTTGTTAGTGTGCAGGGTGTCAGTGTTGGTGTCAGTTACATAGCTCCATAGTCACTGTGCAGTGTTGATGTCAGTGTTGGTTTCAGTGTGCAGTGTTGGTGTCAGTTACATAGCTACATAGTCAGTGTGCAGTGCTGGTGTCAGTGTGCAATGTTGGTGCCAGTGTTGGTGTTAGTTAGTGCACTGTTGTTGTCAGTGTGCAGGGTGCCAGTGTGTCATGTGTTAGTGATGGTGCCTATGTGCAGTGTTGGTGTCAGTGTTAGTGCTGGTGTCAGTATACAGTGTTGATGTCAGTGTTGGTTTCAGTGTGCAGTCTATTGGTGTCAGGGTGCAGTGTTGGTTTCAGTTACATAGTTAGTGTGCAGTGCTGGTGGCAGTGTGTAGTGTTGGTGTCAGTGTTGTTATTAGTGTGCAGGGTGTCAGTGAGCAGTGTTGGTGTCAGTGTTTAGTGTTGGTATCAGTGTGCCAGTGTTGGTGGCAGTGTGTTGGCATCATTGTGCAGGTTTGATGTCAGTGTTGTTGTCAGTGTGCAGTGCTGGTGTCAGTGTGCAGTATTAGTGTCAGTTTGTTGGTGCCAGTGTGCAGGGTTGGTGTATGTGTAAGTGTGGGTATCGGTGTTGGTTTCAGTGTGCAGTGTATAGGTGTCAGTATTCAGTGTTGGTGTCAGTTACATACATAGTCAGTATGCAGTGCTGGTGTCAGTGTGCAGTGTTGTCAGTGTGCAGTGTGTTGGTGTCAGTGTGAAGTGTTGGTGTCTGTGTGCAGTGCTGGTGTCAGTGTGCAGTGTTGGTGTCAGTTTGTTGGTGTCCGTGTGCAGTGTTGGTGTCAGTGTTGGTTTGAGTGTGCTGGTGTCAGTTACATAGTCAGTGTGCAGTGTTGTTGTCAGTGTGCAGAGTCGATGTCAGTGTTGGTGCCAGTGTGCAGTGTTGATGTCAGCTTGTTGGTGCCAGTGTTGATGTTGGTGTCAGTGTTGGTTTCAGTGTACAGTGTGTTGGTGTCAGTAACATAGTCAGTGTGCAGTGTTGGTGTTAGTGTGCAGTGTTGTTGTCAGTGTGCAGAGTTGGTGTCAGTGTTGGCACCAGTGTGCATTGTTGGTGTCAGTGTGTAGTGTTGCTTTCAGTGTGCAGTGTATTGGTGTCAGTATGCAGTGTTGGTGTCAGTGACATAAATTGTCAGTGTGCAGTGCTGGTGTCAGTGTGGAGTGTTGATGTCAGTTCATTGGTGCCAATGTGCAGTGTTGGTGTCAGTGTGGGTTTCATTGTGCAGTGTATTGGTGTCAGTGTGCAGTGTTGGTGTCAGTTACATAGCTATATAGTCAGTGTGCAGTGTTGGTGTCAGTGTGCAGTGTGTTGGTGTCAGTGTGCAGGTTTGATGTCAGTGTTGTTGTCGGTGTGCAGTGTTGTTGTCAGTATGCAGTGTTGTTGTCAGTGTGCAGTGATGGTGTCAGTGTGGGTATCGGTGTTGGTCTCAGTGCTCAGTGTACTGGTGTCCGTGTGCAGTGTTGGTGTCAGTTACATAGTCAGTGCGCAGTGTGTTGGTGTCAGTGTGCAGTGTTGATGTCAGTTACATAGTCAGTGTGCAGTGTGTTGGTGTCAGTGTGCAGGTTTGTTGTCAGTGTTGGTGTCAGTGTGCAGTGTATAGTAATGTCAGTGTTGGTATCAGTTACATAGTCTGTGTGCAGTGTTGGTATCAGTGTTGGTTTCAGTGTCCAGTGTCTTGTGTCAGTGTGAAGGTTTGGTGTCAGTGTGCAGTGTTGGCGTCAGTGTCAGTTACCTGCTTACATAGTGCATACTGTGCAGTGCTGGTGTCAGTGTTAGCTTCCATGTGGAGTGTTGGTGTCAGTGTGCAGTGTATATTAGTGTCAGTGTGCAGTGCTGGTGTCAGTGTGAAGTGTCAGTGTGCAGCATTGATGTGAGTTTGTTGGTGTCAGTGTGGGTTTCAGTGTGCAGTGTATTGGTGTCAGTGTGAAGTGTTGGTGTCAGTTATATAGCTACATATTCAGTGTGCAGTGTTGGCATCAGTGTGCAGGATTGATGTCAGTGTTGGTGTCAGTGTTGTTGTCAGTGTTGTTGCAGTGCTGGTGTCAGTTTGTTGGTGGCAGTGTGCAGTGTTGGTGGCAGTGTGGGTATCGGTTTCAGTGTGCAGTGTTGGTGTTAGTTACATAGCTACAGTGAACGGTGGGGGTGTCAGTGTGCAATGTGTTGGTGTCAATGTGCAGGTTTGATGTCAGTGTGCAGTGTCGGCGTGAAGTGTTGTTGTCAGTTTGTTGGTGTCAGTGTGCAATGTTGGTGTCAGTTACATAGTCAGTGTGCAGGTTTGGTGTCAGTGTATAGTAGTGTCAGTGTACAGTGTTGGTGTCAGAGTGAGAGTGTCTCAGTATGCAGTGTTGATGTCAGTGTCAGTGTGCAGTGTATAGTAGTATCAGTGTGCAGTGTTGGTGTCAGTGTGAAGTATGTCAGTGTTGGTGTCAGTGTGCAGTGCTGGTGTCAGTGTTGGTGTCAGTGTGCAGTGTTGGTGCCAGTGTGCAGTGCTGGTGTCAGTGTAAAGTATGTCAGTGTTGGTGTCAGTGTGCAGTGTTGGTGTCAGTGTGAAGTATGTCAGTGTTGGTGTCAGTGTGCAGTGTTGGTGTCAGTATGCAGTGTTGTTGTCAGTGTGCAGCGCTGGTGTCAGTGTTGTTGTCAGTGTGCAGTGTTAGTGTCCTGTGCAGTGTTGATGCCAGTGTGCAGTGCTGGTGTCAGTTTGTTGGTGGCAGTGTGCAGTGTGGGTATTGGTGTTGGTTTCAGTGTGCAGTGTTGGTGTTAGTTACATAGCTACAGTGAACGGTGGTGGTGTCAGTGTGCAATGTGTTGGTGTCAATGTGCAGGTTTGATGTCAGTGTGCAGTGTCGGCGTGAAGTGTTGTTGTCAGTTTGTTGGTGTCAGTGTGCAATGTTGGTGTCAGTTACATAGTCAGTGTGCAGTGTTGGTGTCAGTGTGCAGGTTTGGTGTCAGTGTATAGTAGTGTCAGTGTACAGTGTTGGTGTCATAGTGACGTGTCTCAGTATGCAATGTTGATGTCAGTGTGCAGTGTATAGTAGTGTCAGTGTGCAGTGTTGGTGTCAGTGTGCAGTATGTCAGTGTTGGTGTCAGTGTGCAGTGCTGGTGTCAGTGTAAAGTATGTCAGTGTTGGTGTCAGTGTTGGTGTCAGTGTGAAGTATGTCAGTGTTGGTGTCAGTGTGCAGTGTTGTTGTCAGTGTGCAGCGCTGGTGTCAGTGTTGTCGTCAGTGTGCAGTGTTAGTGTCAGTGTGCAGTGTTAGTGTCAGTGTGCAGTGTTGATGCCAGTGTGTGTCTCACTGTGATGGTGTCAGTGTGAAGTATGTCAGTGCTGGTGTCAGCATGCAGTGTTGTTGTCAGTGTGCAGTGCTAGTGTCAGTGTTGTCCTTAGTGTGCAATGCTGGTGTCAGTGTGCAGTGTTGGTGTCAGTGTGCAGTGTTGATACCAGTGTGTGTCTCAATGTGCAGTGATGGTGTCAGTGTGAAGTATGTCAGTGTCCGTATGCAGTGTATAGTAGTGTCAGTGTGCAGTGTTGGTGTCAGAGTGAAGTGTCTCAATGTGCAGTGTTGATGTCATTGTCAGTATGCAGTGTATAGTAGTGTCAGTGTGCAGTGTATAGTAGTGTCAGTGTGCAGTGTTGGTGTCAGAGTGAAGTGTCTCAATGTGCAGTGTTGATGTCAGTGTCAGTATGCAGTGTATAGTAGTGTCAGTGTGCAGTGTTGGTGTCAGTGTGTAGTGCTGGTGTCAGTGTGAAGTATGTCAGTGTTGGTGTCAGTGTGCAGTGTTGATGCCAGTGTGTGTCTCAGTGTGCAGTGATGGTGTCAGTGTGAAGTATGTCAGTGTCCGTACGCAGTGTGTAGTGTTGGTGTCAGTGTCGGTATGCAGTGTGTAAGTGTATAGTAGTGTCAGTGTGCAGTGTTGATGTCAGTGTATAGTAGTGTCAGTGTTTATGTTGGTGTTGATATCGGTATGCAGTGTGCAGTGTCGGTGAGCAGTGTATAGTAGTGTCAGTGTGCAGTGTACAGTAGTGTCAGTGTGCAGTGTACAGTAGTGTCAGTGTCGGTGTGCAGTGTACAGTAGTGTCAGTGTCGGTGTGGAGTGTACAGTAGTGTCAGTGTGCAGTGTATAGTAGTGTCGGTGTGCAGTGTACAGTAGTGTCAGTGTCGGTGTGCAGTAGTGTCAGTGTGCAGTGTACAGTAGTGTCAGTGTCGGTGTGCAGTGTACAGTAGTGTCAGTGTCGGTGTGGAGTGTACAGTAGTGTCAGTGTGCAGTGTATAGTAGTGTCAGTGTCGGTGTGCAGTGTACAGTAGTGTCAGTGTCGGTGTGCAGTAGTGTCAGTGTGCAGTAGTGTCAGTGTCGGTGTGCAGTGTACAGTAGTGTCAGTGTCGGTGTATAGTAGTGTCAGTGTGCAGTGTACAGTAGTGTCAGTGTCGGTGTGGAGTGTACAGTAGTGTCAGTGTCGGTGTGCAGTGTACAGTAGTGTCAGTGTATAGTAGTGTCAGTGTGCAGTGTACAGTAGTGTCAGTGTCGGTGTGCAGTGTACAGTAGTGTCAGTGTCGGTGTGCAGTGTACAGTAGTGTCAGTGTCGGTGTGCAGTGTACAGTAGTGTCAGTGTCGGTGTGGAGTGTACAGTAGTGTTAGTGTGCAGTGTATAGTAGTGTCAGTGTCGGTGTGCAGTGTACAGTAGTGTCAGTGTCGGTGTGCAGTAGTGTCAGTGTGCAGTGTACAGTAGTGTCAGTGTCGGTGTGCAGTGTACAGTAGTGTCAGTGTCGGTGTGGAGTGTACAGTAGTGTCAGTGTGCAGTGTATAGTAGTGTCAGTGTCGGTGTGCAGTGTACAGTAGTGTCAGTGTCGGTGTGCAGTAGTGTCAGTGTGCAGTAGTGTCAGTGTCGGTGTGCAGTGTACAGTAGTGTCAGTGTCGGTGTATAGTAGTGTCAGTGTGCAGTGTACAGTAGTGTCAGTGTCGGTGTGCAGTGTACAGTAGTGTCAGTGTCGGTGTGGAGTGTACAGTAGTGTCAGTGTCGGTGTGCAGTGTACAGTAGTGTCAGTGTATAGTAGTGTCAGTGTGCAGTGTACAGTAGTGTCAGTGTGCAGTGTACAGTAGTGTCAGTGTCGGTGTGCAGTGTACAGTAGTGTCAGTGTCGGTGTGCAGTGTACAGTAGTGTCAGTGTGCAGTGTACAGTAGTGTCAGTGTCGGTGTGCAGTGTACAGTAGTGTCAGTGTCGGTGTGCAGTGTACAGTAGTGTCAGTGTCGGTGTGCAGTGTACAGTAGTGTCAGTGTCGGTGTGCAGTGCACAGTAGTGTCAGTGTCGGTGTGCAGTGTACAGTAGTGTCAGTGTCGGTGTGCAGTGTACAGTAGTGTCAGTGTGCAGTGTACAGTAGTGTCAGTGTCGGTGTGCAGTAGTGTCAGTGTGCAGTAGTGTCAGTGTCGGTGTGCAGTGTACAGTAGTGTCAGTGTCGGTGTGCAGTGTGTCGGTGTCTCCTCTGTGCTCTTCCTGCTCCCCCGTCCCTCCTCTTCCTCCCCCCGCTCTGTGTAGTGAAGTCCCCCCTCCCCCCCCCTCCCTTCTCTCTCTTTCAGTTTCTTTCACTTGTTTCCATGTTGATACTTTGTTTCTCTCTGTTTCCTCCTCTCCTTTTCTCTCTCTTCTCCTCTCTCTCCTTTTCTCTCTCTCTCCTCCTCTCTTCTCTTCTCCGTTCCCTTCTTTCTCTCTTTTCCCTCTTTCGGTGGATTTTGCTGACATGTCTCCAGTCGGTTGTCAGTCAGTCTGGCCCCGCCCCCTTGCATGAAATTAAAGCCCCCCCAGTCCCCGCCCCCTCCCGGATCAGACTCCCCCCCCTCCTCCCTCCAGCTGTCAATCACAGCCGCCTTTGAACTGGATTCCTTCCAGAGGAACTTCAACCGACTGAATCCGGCGAGCGGAGCGGAGTCCGGGGCGCTGTCTGCCGGCTCGGGGGCTGTGTGTAGTTTTTTGTGTCGGTCGGTGTGTGGAAGAAGGGGGGGCCCCGCGGATCGGACAAAGGAGATCGCCCCGCGCACCCCTCTGCTTCCCCTCCCCCCCACGCGGCCCCGAGAAAAGTTGCCCCCTGCCCCCCCCTTCCCTCCCCCGAGCGGCGGGGGGCGCGGAGCGGAGCCGGGGACCCGACACAAAACTTTTCTCCGGGATTTCCCCGGAAGATCCTTTTCGCTTTCTTGTCCCCGGAGCGGGGCGGACGGAGTGGAGAGCAGCATGCCGCAGCTGAACGGCGGCGGAGGGGACGATCTGGGGGCCAACGATGAGATGATCGCCTTCAAAGACGAGGGCGAGCAGGAGGAGAAGATCTCTGACAATTCATCGGCCGAGCGGGATCTGGCCGACGTGAAATCTTCTCTGGTCAACGAGTCCGAGACCCACCAGAACAGCTCGTCCGACTCGGAGGTGAGGAGGAGGGGGCACAGGAGGGGCACAGGGGGGCACAACACAATACAGAATTACTGGGTACACAACAAGAGTTATAAAGAATTATGGGTCCCATTAAAAGGACACAACTTGGTATGGGGGGCACAACATAGAGAAGAATGAGGGGCACAGCATGGCATGGGGGGGGGGCACAACATAATAATGAATGGGTACAGAACAATAAAGGGGCACATAGTTATATGGGTGGGGGGCACATAATACAGATTTAGGGACACAGCTTGGGGGGGGCACAATATAGCAAAGATCAAGGGGCACAGCATGGCATGGGGGGCCCAACATAATAATGATAAAATTATTATTCGCTACAGAACAATAAAGGGGCACAGAGTTGGGGGGGCATAATGAAAAATTTTGAGACACAGTATGGCATCGTGGGCACAACATATTAATAAAAAATAATTATTATTCCGTACAGAACAATAAAGGGGCACATAGTTTTATTAGTGGGGTTGCCAACATAATAAAGAATTATGGGGCACAATAAAGGGACACAGCTTGGAATGGGGGGGCACAGCATAGAGAAGAATATGGGGGGCACAACTTAATAACGAGCAATAGAAGGCCAGAGTTATATGGGGGGTGGGGGCTGCTGCAACATAATTAAGATTTATGGGGCACAGCAGGCCATGGGGGCACATAACATATTAAAGAGTTAAGGGACAGTAAAGGGGCACAGTTACCGTATATAGCAGACACAACATAATGAAGAATTATGGGGTACAGTAAAAAAAGGGGGGTGGCACGACATAGTAAACAACATAATGAAGAATTATGGGACATGGCAAAGGGGGCACACAACATTAAAAAAAATAAGGCACACAGAAAAGGGGCACAGAGTTATATTGCATGCACAAAGAAAAATAGTGGTGTACAATAGAAGGGCACAGGTTGAGGGACACAACATAGTAAAGAATTAAGGGGCACAGTTTGTCATGGTGGGCAACAATGTTTTTTAAAGAATTATAAGGAGCAGAATGGCATGGGGAGGGTACAACACAGTACAGAATTATAAACAGTAAAAGGACACAGAGTTATATGGGGGCACAAGATAGAAAAGAATTATGGGGTACAGTAAAGGGGCACAGATTAATATGAGGTGCACAACATAGTAAATTAAGTGGCACAGCATGGCATGGTGGGCACAACATAGCAAATAATTATTGGGTACAGTACAGTAAATAGTCACACATTGAGATGGAGTGGCACAGTATAGTGAAGAATTATGGGATACAGTAAAAGGGCAGAGGTTGATATGCAGGGCACAACATAGAAAATAATTAAGGGACAACAATTGGCATGGTGGGCTCCACATAGTGAAGAAATATAGGGTACAGTACAGTAAAGAGTTATACAATGATGGGAGGGACATATATTGAATAGTTATCGGGTACAGTACAGTTAAGGGGCACAGTTCGGTAGGAGGGAGTATAGTATGGAGAAGAGTTAAAGGGAACAACTGTATACTATAAGAAGACAGCATAGTAAACAATTGCTGGGTACAATAAAGGGGCACTGCATGGTATGAGCAGCACAACAGTTGTAGGGAGAATATTTCAGTAAAGAGGGGCAGAATAGGGAAGAGTTAAGGGGGACACAGAGTAAGATATAGGGGCACAGATTAGAAAAAAAATAAAGGAATACAGCTTGATAAGGGGGCACTTTACAGTAAAGGATAAATTGTAATGGGGCACAGTCATTGTAGTAGGGGGCACATCTTAAAAAATATTTATGGGGCACAGTGTAGTGCCTTGTTAGGGGCACAGAATAAAATATTATTATAAGAGAACAGCAGTGGATAATGAAGTGGCAGTACTATGGGGCCCAGCATGCTGAAGCATATTAAAGAAGTTAGGGGCATAGTAGGCATAGTAAGAGACACAGCATGGCAAAGTGTTAAAGGGCTCTGTACACACATAAACACAGCCTAGTGTTATAAAGATCGATACATACTGTATTGGGCACATTAATGATAATAAAATATACACATTAATAATAAAAAGTAATATTTGGAACATGATATAAACTATGATGGCACAATGTGTACGGTGCTGGGGCACAGCCTGGGCACTGTCATGCAGCCTCATGGCACAGACACCCCGAATGGTCTGCAGACCTGGAAGTTGTCACTGTCATTCAAGCTGTAAAAATCGGAAATGTACAATTTAAAGAGCAGAAACAGCATAGGTGCAGGGTGAGGGGCACCCACCCGCTGTACTTAACACTCAAATTAAAGTTGCCCTATTGCCCCCCTGTGACATTACAGGGGTGCCCCGGGGCCCCTTCCAGAGCCCGTCCCTAAATCTCCATCAGTGTGAGACAGCGACAAGTGTCCTCTGAAATCACAACAAAGTACTATTTGTATACACAAAGCTCAATGGAGAGAGAGAGAGATCTCCAATGATGGGGATTTATTAATAAATATTGTGTTAATGTTGATGGTATTTACTAAATACCAAAAATCTGTGAAGTCTGACAGCTTGTATTTATTAAACAGGGCTTTGTGATTTGACTTTGTTTACAAATAGGGAAAAAAATTATTCCCATGCCTTTCCTGTGGAGGATGGAGGCTTTATCTGCCCAAATCAAACCATTAATATATATTTATGTGTTAATATAATTAATGCATGGATTCAGTTTATTCCATATAGTAGTATAAATTGTATATACATATCTGTATGCTTTAATATTTATCTATTTTTATTAGAATAACACTATACATTTTATATGCTATATAATCCAATATCTATCTATATCTCTCTCTTTCTCTCTCTCTCACATATATATATATATATATATATATATATATATATATATATATATATATATATATAGTAACATTTTGCATATATTTTATATGCTTTATGTATCTATATCTATCTATCTATCTATCTATCTATCTATCTATCTATCTATCTATCTATCTATCTATCTATATATATACATATATATATATATATATATATATAGATACATAAAGCATATAAAATACATGCAACATTTTACATATATATAGATATATAGATATGTATATCTATCTATCTATCTATCTATCCATCTATGTAAATAGATATATCTATCTATCTATAGATATATATCTATATATATATATATATGTAAATAGATAGAGTTGTATATATATATTATATATGTAAATAGATAGAGTTGTGTATATATATATATATATATATATATATATATATATACAACTCTATATCTCTATCTATCTATGTATAGACATATATAATTTCTAAAATATATATTCTATATGCTAGCACGATCCATGACTGTTGTTACATATACAAATTGAATGTTACACTATATTTTCCTGTTTGCACTCACACATTTGTGTTCTGTTGATCATATGTACACACGGTGTTATTTTTTGAACATCTTGCTAACATATGATCTTGATTCAAGCTGAATTATCTAATAAATCTGTACAGATTGGGACATTTCTAGAAGTTCATATTTTTAGTCCTGACAGTCCCATCTTTTAATGTGGTTGTACACCCAGTCTTTGTTATTTCAAGGCTTTTTGTGGCTTGGTGGTATTCCTGTATTAAAATGATACCCTAAATTAATGCCCACCATCGTTGCCGATCGGTCCAGATCCCACTGTCGTAAACCATCTCCTATTTTTTTTTTTGACAAATGTCTCCCAGTTAGCGTTTAGTATGTGTGCAAAGCAATGCTTGCCAGGCGGCGTACAGACAGTGTGACAACGTGACAAGCCCTGACACATCCTGCTGTATTATTGTATGTATGTGTGTATTATATAAAGAGCGATTATAAGCCTTGTTAACATGTGCCCTGTACCCTGTGCCAGGCGGAGCGGCGGCCTGCGCCCAGATCCGAGACCTTCCGGGACAAGAGCCGGGACGCCCTGGAGGAAGGTGGGTTGCTTGCGATACCCTTTAATCCCCCCTTTTTTTTGCAGTTGTGGGGGGGGGGGGGGGAGGATGGGTGGAAAGGGGAAAATAAAGAAAACTTATAAGAGTTTGTTAAACTTTTTTTTCGTTTTTTTTTCATTGTGTGTGTGTTTAGCTGCGAAGAGGCAAGATGGAGGAGGCCTCTTTAAGAGCCCGGCTTACCCTGGATACCCATTCATCATGATCCCGGACTTGAGTAGCCCCTATCTGCCCAACGGGTCGCTCTCCCCGACGGCTCGGACAGTAAGTGCCTCCTTTATGGCTGCGGCTGCTGCGTGCACTCACTGTGGATACAATGTAGCTTTGTGCTGGCAGCAGCACACTCACCCGCTAGTGATTAGGCTGCAGCTGCTGCTCGTCATGTCTTATTTAAAGGACCACTATACTCCAAAGACAGAAACAAACTGCGCTATAGGCGTTATGTGAAAGAGCCTTAATAACATTCGAAGCTATGGATGCTAAAAGGTTCCCGGTTTGTGCGAGAACGACTGAGATAGCTGACACCGGTGCAGCCTAAAAATGATAATAGTTTGTCAGGCCTTTTCTGTGGACAGGAAGTCAGCTGTGTGCGTTGGATAATCTGTCTCCCTGCCAGGGCACCTTGCCTCCAAATATCTTCCAAATATATCGCTTTTATTATTCATGTACAATGTCCACTTATTCAGCAGTGGGACACGAAAAGCAGCACTAACACCTGACCAATCAGACACGAGAGATCTGTCCCCAAAAGCTTGCAATCAAAAAGGCGCCCACGAATGTTATCAACGCCTCTTTTGCATAAACAGTTTAGAAACCTCACACCGTTTAGTTATGGTGGCCCTTTACATAGCGTTTTGCAACCTGTGTATCCCTGGGCACGCTGGTACTTGTGGTTCCCCCCGGCAGCTAAAGAGACACAGGATGCAAAATTATGTTTTTTTTCCATTGTTTTCAACACACATTTTACTTTAATTTTATCATTTTATTTTTTACATGTATCTGTTTTATGCCTAGAGTTTGACACAATATTGGTTTCTTTTCTTTCTTTTTTTTTTTCCTCTTTTTTTTTTTCTATTTCATTTAATTCTCTTCTTCTTTTTGGGGCTGTCATTGGTTTGTTTGTTTACTTTTATGTTCTGCTTCTCGCCTCAGTTAAGTCAGGATGGCAACTTTTTTTTTTATTATTTGCTCTTTCTATGTCAGTGCACCAGGGTTGGGGGGAGAAAATTAAAAGTGGCATTGCTTCCTGCTGTATGGAATTTGTTTTTTGATGCTTATATACCCCTCCCTCCCCAAAAGTATAAATAATCCCATTGTTCAGCGGGACATGGGCACTGCTTGTGCCGTCACCACCGCCCCCAAACAAAGATTCATACTCCGGTTCAAAGTAAAAAAAAAAAAAAAAAAAAAAAAAAGATGTTTGATTTCTCAGAGTGGTTTTAAAACTGTGACTGTTGCTGGTGGAACGTCTCAACTGTCAAAGTCTGTGAGTCTGTATGGATGGGGCTTGCCTTCACTTAACACACGTGCTGTTGTATGTATAATGTGTATTTTTCTTATATGAGAAATAAATCTAATATGTGTATGTATGTGAAAAGAAATTGTTATATTTATATGTAAACACATTTATATATATATATATATATATATATATATATATATATATATATATATATATATATATATATATATATATATAAATGTAATTGTGTGGATTATATATATATATATATATATATATATATAAATATATATATGTATATATAAATATATAAATAACAGCTGGCAGTTGATGACCCTAGAAGTTTTTTTTGGCTAGTTTTCTGGAAGTTATATTGACCTGCATTCACCATAGGGAATTGGCAGGGCCCTAATACCTTTTCCAACTCAATGGCTGAATTGATATAGTCTTCAACATCATGTCCATGTTGCAAAAATAAATAAATAAATAAATAAGGTCGAAAAACTGACAACACAAATAAAATAATTTATTTTTGCTGTGAAGCCTTTCAGTTTTATATATATAAAAAAAAAAAATAGAGTTGCAAAGTACGCCTGTGCGATTTTGAACAACGTGTGTTGGCCCTGGCAGTTTGTGAAGAGTATCAATATTCATTTTTACTGTTTGTTAAAAGCGAGTTGCCAGGGGGTGTCTTGTTGCTGTAGAATTCTGTGCTCGTTTGTGTGAAAATAATCTTTTTTTTTTGCCAGAACAATGCATGAATTTGGATGCCTGTCTTGAGAGCCAAGCTATTACCTGTCGCAATTTTTTTTTTTTAATTAATGAGAAAGGTAGCTTTTGTTTGCTTTATATCACTGTTAGCTGATCACGTGTAGTTGTTGACAGAATTAAACAGATGATTATTTTTCCAGGTTGCAACAGTTGAGTTGATTCTAAGGGTATACGTTGTGCATATTACTATATTTTTGTAAAAAATTTGTACAGTTTATTTGGTTTGTTTTATTTACTGAAACGTTAAGCAGCCTTTGAATCTCTATCTAACAGGATCTAGATAGAAACATTGATTTTTTTTTTTTTTTTTTACCGTTTCTGTAAGCAAAGTGGAAAATTATTGGGTATCATTGTGACAGGTCTGCATGAATAATACATTATATAAGGAGACCCAACATAAATTGCTCGGCTCACAAAGCCTTAGAGAATTGAGGTGCCGTCCGCTGTTTTTGCCTCATGTTAATCCGCAGAGCAAGAGGGGGGCGATATGATTCAGTTAATGCGATTCTTTTTTTGATTTTTTTTTTGCCGCGGCCGTAGCTAAATTCCTGACCCAAAAATCAGCTTGTCTGACTTTACAGGTGTAGCATAGCCTAAGAATGATTCAGAATTTTTTTGGGTGGGAGGTGAAGTCATCCTGTGTGCTTTGTGTCTTAAGTCTCTTTTTTTGGTTTTAACTTAATAGCTGAATGCCCGCTACTTTCTTCAGTCTTGTTCACCTTTGTCATGCGTATTTGGCAAAGAAAGGGCCAGAATAATAGGAGGCTGTTTTGCATCCTTTTTTTGTCCCAGTTCTCTTTCCTTCATTAACTCTAGGGAAAAAAAAAAAGAAAAAAGAAAAAAAAATGACAACAAAAGGATTTGACACACTTTAGCGCTTGGCCGCCCTAGGACCAGGAACCGGATCTTAAGGGGTTACAGCACTTGCGGTTTGTCTCTTAGACCTCCCCGGGATGGAGTAGTTTAACCCATTAGCCTCGGGGCTCTCTCGCTCAGCGAAGTGTTTTTTAAACACTTCTAAATGTGTGTGAAATCGGCACCCCCCCTTCTCCTAATGCGACGTGACATTACTGTCATTACACAGCTCATTACATTTTAAATAGAGAACAATCTTATGTTTATCACCGGGTAATAAGAACAGGTGTCCCTCAACCCTCGCGGTTTCCTTCCACAAAAAAAATTGCATTCTTAAAGGTTTTTTTGTGTGTGTGTGTGAGGTGGGGTGGGGAGGCGGAAGGGTGGGTTTGAGGATCTTTGAGTATAGCTGTTAATTTTTTCCCTATTTTTTATTGCAGTTTTTTGGACAGGCGGTAAAAAAATACATCCCAAGATATTTTTATCTTGTGCGCATCCTTTTTTTTTTTTTCTAGTTGCATTAGATGTGATACTATGTTACACTTGAGGCCTTTAAATTTGTCATCACTGTTGACCTTTTGGTATAAGCCCTAATAAAAATACAGGGATTCACGCCTACTTTAAAATTGTACATGTGCAAAAAGTCAGATCATCCCCCCCCATATATTGCAATGAAAAAAATGCTCATAACAATTCATATTAAATAATATATAGTATAACTTATAATAGTATTGTGACTACATGCTGTGTGCATTAAATCTTTTGATGTATTCTCTATTAAGCTTTTTATACTGAAACAGTTTAACATCTCTGTAGTATGCAATATACCTTGTATGATGTATGGTTCATACATGCTTTGTACAGCTCGAGTTTGTATATCCTAAAGCAGCAGTATCTGTGTATAGGAATTATAGGAATGCATTGATGTTGGTGCAAGCTTTTGTTGTTTGTTCTCTCTCATCTGTGTGCAAAATATGTTTATTCTATATGTAATATGTATATTATGGAGCACCAGGGCATTTGGCTTGAATGGACTGCTGATACTGCCTTCCTTATATATATATATATATATATATATATATATATATATATATATATATATATATATTTATTTATATATATATATAAATAAAAAATATAAAATTATATATATGATGTGTATGTATGTATATACTGTGTGTGTGTGTCTGTGTGTATATATATATATATATATATATATGTGTATATATATATATATATATATATATATATATATATATAAAATTCTTTTTTAACAATTATTTATTTATATGAGAAGGATCATGCACATGGGCTTGTTGTGTACTTGAACATATTAGCTTGGGTAATACTACATATTTTTAGTTTTATATTGTTCACAAAGAAATTGATCTGTATAGATCTGCCTAGCTTAGGATATGGTGGACACCTGTCAGCAGCTATTAGTAATGTTATTTCAGAGTCCTTGGATCCATAGAATAGCTGTACATTCACTGCTGCTACTTTAAATGATACACAATGCTGACATAACTCAATGAATGGAGCAGGGAAATTCAGCGACTGTGTGCTGTAGATTTGTCACCGAGAATCCTCAGCTACGCGATAGGGCCTCTTTCTTCATCCCATTGCCATTAGGCCCTTTCGTTTTCATCTTGCAGCAGGTCTCATGAGCGTAGTGTGTTACCTCCACCCAGAACACTGCTGATTTTAGTTATATCAATGCTGTTTATGCGACTTAGCGCTCTTTAGTTGGTGGTCAGTAGATACAGGAAGTGCAACGTTCCTGGCTGTTTGTCTTGGAATATTAAATTGCAATTGACCATTATAAAAATGACTCTTCTTTGGGTGTGGAGGCATTACCTCCTTTTGGCATTTGTAAGCATGTGGCTTAAGGTTGGTAGGTTGATGGATACTAATTGGCTAATTGTAGTTGGTAACGCCGGTATTTTAGTGTGGGGTTCACCTGTTCTTCAGCATGCAGAGGTCTTATGTCCTAGGAATTGTAATTATTGGCGTGGTCAGTCTAAATGAATCCTTTGGGGTCTGGAGGCATAATCTCCTCGTGGCATTTGTAAGCTTGTGCCTTAAAGTTGGTAACTTTATGGATACCCATTAGTTGATTGTCATTTGCAACACTGATATTTTAGTGTGGTGTCCATCTCTTCTTCAGTATGGAGAGGACCTAGGATGAATCTAGGTTGATAAATACCCATTGGCTAATTGTCATTTGCAACACCATTATTTTAGTGTGGGGTTCATCTTTTCTTCAGGATGGAGAGGTCCTAAGAATTGTAATTGTTGGTGTGGCCATTCTAAACCAACCCTTTGGGTCTGCAGTCATTACCCCCTCTTGGCATTTGTAACTTTGTACCTTAAGTTTGGTAGGTTGATGGATACCCATTGTTTGATTGTCCATTTGCAACACCTGTATTTTAGAGTTGAGTTCATCTTTTCTTCAGTATGGAGAGGACCTAGGATGGATCAAATTGATGGAAGTTTTATAAGAGTATGGGAATGCATAAAAAGTGTAAGTGTCTGAATGGGGGCCTACAATTAGAGAACCATGTCCCACGCCTCAAATTGCCTGATGGATTTACAAGCAGCCTTGTGATCAGATTAGGAAAGGCCAGCTGCTGGTCTGTATGTTGGTGTGCAACATATTGCCAGGCCTGTTCCCAGCTGTCTCCTGCTTATGTGGAAGTTGTATTATGGGCAGATGTGGGGTGACCTGTATTTAACAAATGTTCTGTTCTTTTGGGTGACCAAGGCTAAAAGATCACCAAAGTGTAGGCACAACCAGTTTACAGGCCTCTAGGGTTTGGAAAGCATCTCATTTCAGCTTGCCCAGCATAGGACTGCTAGTTCTTCAATGACATTGAATTGTAATTCTGGGATAAGCAAATATTATCTAAATATAAGAGTCATGTGTATTCTATCCTTAAATCTTGGTGTGCTTTGTGTATTTCTTCAGGATCTGTGCAGTAATCCAGTGTAAGAATTTTCCTGACCTGCTCTCTCACCTTATGCAGAATGACTTGTCTTGTCTCCGCCCCTCCTGTAGTTTTCTACAGCTGGTAGTGGGTGGAGCCTGCTGGGCCCCTTTCACAGCTCGGTTTTCTGCACAGCTATGTATGTCTGCACAGCACAGTGCTGATGTCACTGCTACTTTTACAAGATAATATCCAGGTTTGTGGTGAAGGCATTTGTGCAAACAGAATATTGAGGAATATATATATATATATATATTTTTGTAGTTTAAAGTATAGTTCCAGTTTTGTTGGAGAAAGATTGGATTATCTGAGATGTATTTGCTGCATTTGTCCCCAATTTGGGAGACTTCTGTTTGGGTGACTGGTGCCACCCAGAAAGGAAGTCAGGTAAATTTTCCCCAAAAGGTAGACATAGAGCAGTTAGCCCCTGACAAAGATCTGAAGCTTCCCCTCGGTAATTGAAACTAGAAATATTTGGCTACACTTTAATGGTTTTAAAGGGTTGGGATCATTTGCACTTGGGCTTTTTTTGGTGTAGATAATTCGGTCCTCTGAACTTCAGCACCAGCATTTTTGTGGCTTGTGGTTAAGGGTTTACGTTTTGGGGTTGAGTTCAGGTTTTGGGTTAGCGGTTGAGCTCAGGTTAACAGGAACGTATTTAGTATTTCTTTTTGGGTGTGAAAATAGCAAATGCGGTAAAAACGCTGATGCCAAATACGCAAGGTGACGAAAATTGGACCTTTTTTTTAAGTGTCAAATGTTCTTAACGCCAAAAACAGATGCTTCATTTTAAAGAAGTAAAATATGAAAATGTAGCGAACGTATCATTGCATTGTATTTAAAGGTTGAAGCAGGGTAATCGCTCATCTATCTGTCATGACCGATCGACTTTCTGTGCGCCATATACATTTTGCCTTATAAAAGTTTATGGTGTTGAACTTGTCATTGTGAAATCCAGGCCGTCTATGGTAACCTGTAATTGAGGTGCATTTGCGGATGGGATGGTTAATTTTACAAGTCGCGCCTTAATAGGTCTGCTGCAAAACCATGGCCCCGGGGGTTTCTGCCGGGAGAGCGACACAGTCCGTAAATCCTGGGGGTTTATTTGCAGCCTATAACTGAGGATACCTGACGCCACGCTGGTCCTCCGATGTGCAGGAGGTGGCTCGAGTTTCTTTCAGTAATTACGAGCAGTTTATCTTGATGCTAAAAACGACACACGTCTGGGTATAAAAGGCACCTTTGTGCTAAATGCTTATTAAATGTTTCATTCCTGTAGATGGCTTGTGCCGAGGAAGTGTCAACAAATAATGACGTTTCCCGAGAAAATTGCCATGATATTAATGTCAGCAGTCGGCTTCTAAAAATGAATATGGAAAGGAAATCCGAGGAGTGAATTGTGTGGTAGTGGTAAATATCCCCAGCTGCGACATTAAAACATTTGTGCTACAAATTGCTACATTGTGTGTATCTTAGTCTAGGAAAGTCTTTCTCAACTGGGGTTCCTCCAAAGGTTGCAAGGGGTTCCTTGAGCAGTAAGCAATTTTTCACTTTCAGATAGGTAAAAAGATTACCAATGTCATTATTTACTTATCTAAAAGGGAGGCATTCTTCCAATTGGCCACCAATGTAGGAAGCATTCTTCCATATGATCACCAAAATAAGGTGCATTCTTCCCATTGGTCACCAAAGTAAAGAGCATTTTTCCCAATGACCAACAATGTAAGGAGCATTCGAACCATCTATGGGCAGGCTGGTTGTACCAAAGTAGATCCATCGATCAGCTTGGGTAAAATCAGCATGTCAGATTTTTTACATGCAATTATTATTATATAAGCAACCCATGGTTGCAGGAAAGAAAATTGCATAATCTATGGCCTGCCTAAAGAGCATTCTTTCATTCGAACACCAATGTAAGGAACATTCTTTCCAATGACCTCCAATGTAAGAAGCATTCTTCCAATTGACTACCAATGTAAGGAGCATTCTTCCAATTGACCACCAATGTAAGGAGCATTCTTCCCACTGACAACCAATGTGTGGAATATTCTTACAATTGACCTCCGATGTAGGAAGTATTCTTTCCATTGGCCACCAATGTAAGGAACATTCTTCTAATTGGCCACCAATGTAAGAAGAATTCTTCTAATTGGCCACCAATGTAAGAAGAATTCTTCTAATTGGCCACCAGTGTAAGGAGCATTCTTCCGATTGGCCACCATCATAAGGAACATTCTTCCAATTGACCACCAATTGTAAGGAGTATTCTTCCAATTGGCCTGCAATGTAAGAAACATTCTTCTCACATGTCACCAATGTAAGGAGCATTATTCATATTGTCCACCAATATAAGGATCATTCTTCCTACTGACCAGCATTGTAGTGGAGTCCTTCTCTAACCGACTCTCCCAATGACCACCAATATAACGGCATCCTTCTCCCACAATCATCAATCCCAGGGGGCCCTTGTCCATTGACCACCAGTGGGAATGGGCATTTCACTGACCAGCGTAAGGTGTCACCATATTGACCACTAATGTAAATGCAATGTATTCTTTCATTACAACTTATTGGGCATGTTAATGTACAGTGAACTATAGATACAGTCAATAGTAGCAGGTGTTGAAACGTATTTCTCCAAAATGAGTGGAGATATGTTTTTTTTGTGGCTTGTTGAGGGTACATTCAGATTGAATGAGCTGACTTAGTGGAACATATATTTAGGTGTAAATAAGGCCTTCATGTGACCTGGTTGTGAGAGAGACTTTTTAATGCAAAAGAGATTCAATCAATGATTGTTAGGCAGACCAACAATGGACATCAGAATGTAGTTCAATCGTCAGACAGAATCCAACCACTTAGAACCCTGATCATACAAAATGATGTCAAAGAGGAGATTGGAAGGCACTGGAGTTGCCCCGAAAAGCCACCCTCTTCTATTAAGAAATCAGCATGAGTTCTTTCTTGGTTGGGCCCTCTGGCCATTATTTAAACATGTGGACTGAAGGTATCTGTGCTACCACTTTGCAGCCGTATGCCCATAGGTCTGCTTTTGGGAAAGAGCGATTCGAAATCAAACATTTTGTCTAAGTAAGAAAATAATGTAGGCCACTATTGCCAGAAAAAGTGGAATGGGAATTTTTTGTAAGGTGAATTATCTTTTCTGTTGTGTACCGAATAAGGCTAGGGTGTGTTTAATTTTCCCCTGCAGAGCCTCACTGGAGACCCCAAAGATGCTGTGATTTCTTAGAGTTAATATTGGTGGCTGGATGTTGTTTTTGCCCATACCTGGGTTTTTGGGGTAACTCCAGTGGTGTTCTGTGGCGGGTGTGATCACAAGGTTATGGTGCCTTCTGTTCAACTCCAGCTGTACTTTGGGGTAGATTTACTAAAGGCAACGAGATTGTGCAGTTGCACCTATTTTCTTTAGTACATGTAAATGTGGTGAAGCTTTACTTTGTAAAGAATACACATTTAGGTGAAAGGAAAATAGGGAAAAAAAAGCATTTTTGCTTGCACAGGATTGGATGATGGCAATCAGCAGAGCTTTATCACATTTACTAAGCTCTATTCCCTGAATTCTCTGCAAAATTGCGCAAATTTGAAGTCGTACAAGTGTGAAAGGGGCCTAAATCTTTTTTGAAGGTTTGGGGAAATGAAAAGTCTTATCTTTGTCAAGTCATGACGACAAATGATTTCCTTCCATATTGGAAGAACGACTGACAGCCCACCATACAGCTGTAGAAGGCATCATTAAATAAAAATATGGTGATAAAGTGTACCTGTCACAATGAGCCTGCCATTGATGGCTACTTTATCAAAGCAATATTAAACCCAAAAGCAAACATTTATTATATTGCAGCTTACTAATTCTTAGATGTAATTATTTCTATATTTTAGTCTTTTTTTCCTTTCTCACCTGGATGGGTCTGCATCGTTGGTGTCAGTGGGAGGAAAGGTCCCCCATTGTTAGTATCAGTGGGAGAAATAGTGCCCCATCATTGGTGTCAGTGAGAGGAATGCTATCGCATCATTAGTGTCAGTGAGAGGAATGCTATCGCATCATTGGTGTCACTGAGAGGAATGCTATTGCATCATTGGTGTCAGTGAGAGGAATGCTATCACATCATTGGTGTCAGTGAGAGGAATGCTATCGCATCATTGGTGTCAGTGGGAGGCAGAGTGCCCCATCATTGGTATCAATGGGAGAACTAGGGCCCCATCATTAACATCAGTCGATGGAGTGGTGCCCCCAATAGGGTCAAATAAAAGTGAGCAAAGGGCCGTAACTGATCTGTGGGCCACAGTTTGGAAATTTTCAGACTTAGAAGACAAAAGAAGGGTTTCCCCTAAATGGACTTTAACCTCCCTGGCAGTATGATTAGTTCTGGTTTTAGGTGCTGCAAGCGGTACAATTATTTTGCATGGAAATTTGGCGTTTTATATTGTAGTCCTGTAATTCTTAGGAATAACTCTCTTAAATCTGTTCAAACCAGAGTCTAGCAGACATCCCGGGTATGATAACGTTTATAATATAATAAATAATAAAATAATAAAAATTATTCAATAATGTAATCAAATCCAAAAACACAGAAATTTGCTCATTTGCAGAATTGTCGCTGTCATTAGATTTAGTGTTTGATGGCGAATTTCCCCACAAATCGCTATCGCTCAATTCTGCAAGTGATTATAATTTATTATCGCTGTTTTCTAGTTGGTCTAAAATTACTTTTGACATAAAGGGACACTTTTTGGTTGCTATGGACAATCTCCAAATTCCAGGCAGAAAAAACAGTATTTATAATATAAAAGTACATGCAGGGCACTGCACAGACCACTAGGGACAAAGGGGGTGTGTCATTTTTTTATACAGTACTCTAATCTAAGATTACAGTACTGTGTGTGTTTTGTGTGTTTTTACTTTTTTGAATTTGGCGCCGATCTCCGCTCCCGTGCGCCGTAACATCGCAGGGAACGGAGCGTGGCGGCATTCGGCTCTGTGTGAATCGAGCGGAGGACAGCTCAATCACACAGCGCGGAGGACATCGCTGGATCCAGGGGACAAGGTAAGTAACTTCTCCCTGTGTCCTCCCTGTATCCAGCGATGCGATCCCGAGTCTGGCTCGGGGTTACCGCTTATGATACTAAAATCCCAACCCGAGCCAGACTCGGGATTACCGCTAGGGAGGTTAAAGGCGCTAGTATATTGAATAGAAAAAGTGTAATTTATTAAACAAAGATAGACATAAATAAAAACAGAGTACATTGGAATGATTACAGTACAAAATCACCACAAAGATTGAATGTAAGTTTCTCATAATACACCCGATGCGTTTTAGAGTATCAGTGTCTTATTCTTCAGGGGTGTTAGGAGGTCAATCATATATGTATATTATGGAGATATCACAGGTGAAGCATTCCAATAAAACTAATTAAAAACAAAAAACAGACGAAATTGTGTCTGCAAAGATTGCCTGTTTACAGTAAATGGTCTTCACAGCATGCATTGATGTTGCATCAAAAAGAGTGGAATTTTGAATAAAGCCAGACTACCATAGGGAACATCGGACATCTGATAACAATGCAGTTAAGGGAGGGCGTTGCCCTGTATGAAGTGGGGGGCAAGTTATTGATGCAGAGATAGTATAAAACTATGCAGCTGGATTGTACTTACTAAGTAACAGACCACCACATGGAGACACATCCTTGCATCCAAACCCTCAGGTCTTCACACCTTCAACATTGATACTCTGAAACGCGTTGGGTAAATTACGAGAAACTTACAGTCAATCTTTGTGGTGATTTTTGTACCGCAATCATTCCAGTGTACTCTGTTTTTATTATGTCTATCTTTGTTTAATAAATTAGACTTTTTCTTTTCAATATACTAGTGCCTTTAAAGACCATTAAGGGGACACCCTCCTTTTGTCTAGTCAGTTTGGATGTGGCACCCCATTGGGACACATCCACCAGTAAAAAAAAACTTTTTTCAGACTTAGGTTATTTGAGGCCATTGTGGCATATTCAGGTTGCAATAAAAATGTTTTTAATTATTTTGTTGGATTGCTATGCAGGGCAGAACTATACTCCCCTACCTCCATCCTGCGCTTTCTTGCTGGGTGGAGAGTGAGCTGTAACTGACGAGAGACACTCTTCAGCATTTCCGTGAGGGACCATTATGTAGCAGTGACAAGGATCCTGGAGCCGCTTGAGTTGCCACCAGTAACAGGGTCCGTAGTGTGATATGTCCCTTTAGGTGTATGTAAAACCTAGGAATGAACTTCTCTTACAAGAGAAGCAAGGTGGATTTGATTTAAATCAAGTTGATTTAAATCGTGATTTTAAATCACTAGTAAAAAAGGCTCGATTTTATATCAACTCGATTTAAATCATCATTTTTAAAGAGCAACTCTCTTCTCTGTCCGGAAGTGGCTCCTCCTCTGACCTGCTGTTGACTCACCGACAGTCCCATTCACTTTAATGGGATGGCTGGTGATGCAGCAGTGATACAACAAGGTGAGGGACGTGGCGGCAGCAGGTAAGTGGATGCCTGCTAACAGGCGCTGCCATGATGGATCTGAAATGACATTTGCTCTTTAAATGTAAGGACTTATTCTTAATGGTAGTTAGAATCTTTAATATTTGCAAACAAAATGAAAGTTTCCTATTTAGAATAATAAGATGTCAGGTTAGTAAAACAGTGATATCAGAACTGATTCAATCATACAGTTTGTAGTGTACATAGATTTGCAAAGCAATGGGACCAAGGAATATTCCTGAACTTTGGTTTATCTCATGTTTACTGTGATGTCGTGTGAATGCATCAATGCAGTGCATGTTATCTCAGCTTGCAGAGCTTGGATTCATTGAATGAGTTTACTAAAAATGGAAATATTGCAGAATATACAGCCTCATGCTACATGACTAAGCTCCTTTTCATGCTGAATAAACTAAATTATTAATGCACCTTAAAACAGAAAACTATCTTTAGTTAAAAAAAGTTTGATGAAAATCAAAAAAATCTATTTAAATACAAAAGAAAATCAGATTTAAATAAAAAAAGTCATTGATTTATAGCCACCCTGAAGAGAAGTCACGTGTGCCGCTCAGTATCCCAAAAGCCCAGTCACCCTCCAGGACGACTGGGTGCCAAATCCAGAATGGGGCTCTTCCTAACAAGTGAAAAAGGAGCTGGAGACGCTCAATTAAAAATTCAATAACAGGCAACTTTATTCATCCAGACAAACAATCAAGGGACCTCCTTTTTTGGTGCATTTGACCAACAATGCTGAACTTAATCTCTTAATTGCTCCCTTTTGGTCTGCTAACTATACCGTTGAAAGTGCTTTATTATATTTCACCTGTTCAATAAATGCAAAGATTCTTGCTGAATCTCCCAGAAATGTTTTCAGCTGATTACTTTGTGTGCTGCACACTCATTAGTTCTCTCCCCTTGCCTCTATGTTATTGAGAAGAGACGAGAGGGAGATGTTCTGTAGCCCTCTCCTAGGGTGACAACGCTGCTTCTCCATAGGTACAGTACAGTGATTAAGTGACCCTAGGACAGGAAGCATGTTACTGGCAGGATCACCAGATGAAAGTAAGGGAACAACTGTTTTTAGAAAAGAAAACAAATGCAACCATGACGTCTAAGACCTGGTGAGTGGCAGTATATTTTTGTTCTTGGGTTTACATACCCTTTAATTTTGTGCTGTGCTAGCAGTAGATGGTTCCCAGACTTTCGTAATTTGTTTTTGGCCATTTTCACTTATTACATTGAGGGAATTGGTGCCCACAGTTACACTACACCACAAAATCTCGCTTATCAATGTCTTTATGGACTTTGTTTTGTGCACTGGTGTGCAGTCATGTTGGATCAGGAAGGGGCCATCTCCAAACTGTTCCTACAAAGTTGGGAGCATGAAATTGTCCAAAATGTCTTGGTATGTTGACACCCTAAAAGTTCCCTTCACTGGAACTAAGGGGCCAAGCCCAACCCCTGAAAAACAACCCTACACCATAATCTCCCTCCACCAAATGATTTTGACCAGTGCACAAAGCAAGGTCCATAAAGTCATGGATGAGAGAGTTTGAGGTGGATGAACTTGACTGGCCTGCACAGAGTCCTGACCTCAACCTGATTGAACAGATTTGGGATGAATTACAGCAACATCAATGCCTGACCTCACAAATGCGCTTCTAGAAGAATGGTCAAACATTCCAATAGACACACTCCTAAACCTTGTGGACAGCCTTCCCAGAAGAGTTGAAGCTGTTATAGCTGCAAAGGGTGGGCCAACTCAATATTCAACCCTACGGACTAAGACTGAGATGCCATTAAAGTTCATGTGCATGTAAAGGCAGGCACCCCAATACTTTTGACAATATAGTGTATGTCTAAACACCTTTAGCGGCTAGCTACATATCACTGCAATGAAGGCAGACCCATGCAGGGGTTTTAATAGGTTTAATTGGTACGAGGTTCGCTTTGGGCATGGACTACCACACAGAGAAATTTGCACTGTAGGAAAGAAAAGGAAAAAAAAAACTGTCAGTGAGCAAACAGTAAATCACTTGCATATTTGTGTAGTGATTCAAATGGAGCAGAGACCTCTCCCATCTGAACATGTGGTGAATGCAATGTCAATGACTTGCAGATGCAAAGCCTAGATAGACTTGTGTTTAAGAGGCTGGATACACAAAGAAGGGCTTAATGAGAGTTTATGTAGGAGACGACACATTGTCTACCCAATGGAAGGTTATGATTTGTCAGATGGGTCCAGTTAGTCGGGTGACGGGAATCTTGGTCCAAAGAATAGGATAGGCGAGGTGTTGGCTCTGGGAAATACAATTTACATTTGTATGGTAATGATATCACTTGTAAATGATAACATCTGTTGAAAGAGCAGTAATGTCATCAATCATTCATACAAGGAGTGCAGTGCTATGTGACAGATTACACAAACTCAGGAGGTTTACTGTAGAAGAAGAGTTGGAAAGTTTTACTGTAGAACGTTGAAGTGTATTAGAGGTCAGTCTGCTTGGGCAATGGTCTTGCGTCTACTGCAGGGGTTTCCAAACTTTCTAAAAAAAGTTTACTGGCATGGGTGTCAGTGGAAGGAATAGTGTCCTATCGTTGTTGTCAGTGAAATCAGTAGTGTCCCATTGTTGGTGTCAGTGAACTGAATAGTGTCCTATTGTTGGTGCCAGTGAGGTGGAAGAGTGCCAGATCGCTGGTGTCAGTGAAGTAAATAGTGTTCCATCGCTGGTGTCAGTGAAATGAAGTGTCCCATCTTTGCTGAACGTGGGAGGGATAGTTCCCCATTGTTGGTGTCAGTGGAATAATGTCCCATCATTGGTGTCAGTGAAATTAATAGTGTCCCATTGCTGCTGTAAGTGGGAGGGATAGTTCCCCATTGTTGGTGTCAGTGGAAGGAATAGTGCCCAATCGTTGGTGTTGGTGAGGGAATCTGTGGTGTTTTTATCAGTGGAAGAAAGTATGCCCCATCATTGGTGTCAGTGGGAGGAATAGTGCCTCATTGTTGGTGTCAGAGGAAATAATCATGCTTCCTTGTTGGTGTCAGTAGGAAGAATAATGCCCTGTCGATGAGAGATATAGTGCCCCAAGGGCCAGATAAAGGCAAGCAAAGGAGACGACTGGTACACAGTGAGCTCCTAAATCCACTTGGTTGGTCACCATCAAAGACAAAATTGTTAGAAAGTATTCTCCAGTCCCAATCGCTGCTTTAAGTTGTGTTCTCTATTCCTTTTGGATTGCGACTGTTCCTGTCCAGTGATTCCGTGGCCACTCTCGATACTTGAGGGCTGTCAGACTCTTCATGTACAGTTTGCAATGGCAACCCTGCAATGTTGATGTGTGGCTTCAGCATGTACAGGTAATAGGGGGGCATCAAGTTAAGGCCTTCAACATTGTAGGACAAAAAGAGTTTACACTTCTGTAGCCCTTGTACACACGGTCGGAAATTCTGATGAAAAATGTCCGATCAGACCATGTTGTCGGATAATCCGACCGTGTGTGGGCTCCATCAGACTTTTTCCATTGGAATGTCTGACCAACAAAGTTTGAGAGCTGGATATAAAATTTTCCGACAACATGATCCGAATTCCGATCGGACAAAGTGCCACGCATGCTCAGATCAAATTACGAGACCAAAGCTATTGTCTACTAGCCTGAACGTAGTCCCATTGTAATGAACGAATGTCATCACGTTCTGAACGATCGTATTTTCCGTCAACTTTGTACGACTGTGTGTATGCAACACCAGTTTCGGACAAAGTCCGTTGGAAAAAATCTGACGGATTTTGTGGTCGAAATGTCCGACAATATGAGACCCAACAAACGCTCCATGATGGGCACTGAGTCTAAACACTGTACCAGATACCAGATGATTGCATGATGTATCCTGAGGGTCCTGAAGCAGTGGCGGTGCGTTCATTAAGGGTGCACGGGCCCGCTCCCTCTCTCCAGCCACCCCCTCTATGACTAATGGATAGATTCATGCATTACATGATCTATTCATGGCCGCCGCTGCCACTCCCTATTCAGGAATCCCGCCTCTTTTTGGATGCCGTGCGCCTAAATTACAGCGGCGAGGGTGTATTTTTGAAGCACTTGATTAAAGCCATAGGCTCTAATAGGCTTCAAAAAAAGGTGAACTTAGAGCGCAAAGCATTGCGCTCGCAGTCCACCTAGGTTTGTTAGAAAAGTGAATGAATATTCGCTTTTCCAACACTGAACCGCCTCTCCACCAATCAGGTAGTGCGGATCTGATACACGTCACCTGATTGGCTGAAAGGACAGGTGCTGCGATTGGACACCTATCAGGAGGGAACGCATGGAGGACACAGCTCGCCGCTGCAAGGTCCCACAGTTTGACAGCCTGACCCACCACTGAGCAGACGGAAAGTGGGGGGGGGGGGGGTCACAGTGGCAACTTTTGATGGGCACAGTAGCGGCATTTGATGGGCACAGTGGTGCCATTTGATGGGGCACAGTGGCGGCATTTGATGGGGCACAGTGGTGGCATTTGATGGCACAGTGGTGGCATTTGATGGGCACAGTGGTAACATTTGATGGGCACAGTGGCTGCATTTGATGGGCAGAGTGGCGGCATTTGATGGGCAGAGTGGTGGCATTTGATGGGCACAGTGGTGGCATTTGGGCACAATGGCAGCATTTGATGGCACAGTGACTGCATTTGATGGCACAGTGGCTGGGTTTGATGGGCACAGTGGCTGCATTTAATGAGCACAGTGGTTGCAATTGATGGGCACAGTGTGCAATTGATGTTTTTTTTAAGAATTGTTCAGTTTGTTTGCACCCCCTCAACAATTTTGAGCACCAACCGCCACCGTCCTGAAGTAAAATATACTCAAGAGAATGGTGATGTCCCCAAGGAGCTCCCTCCCTATAGTAGAGAGAGCAACACACTAAACCTGTGTCTGTCCAGAGTGGACTTTTTGTCCTTGAGTTTTCAAAGCAATAATACAACACTTTGTCCACACATGGATAGAGAGTGAACTGGGTGTGATAACTTCTAAAGCTCCTTTAGATGCTTCCTTATAGACATGAAGAGAAACCGTTTATCGCTAGTATTTTAGGAGCCTGTTTTTGAAATTGTCTAAAGAAGGTGGTAGGGATATAACAATGCGCAGAAAGTGGAATTGTTGGAATTTGTAAATAATTGGTGTTGTCCAACAGTATACATGAATAGGGATTTGATTACTTAATGGTATGTACTAAAGATTGAGACAGATAATTGGTTGAGGTATGTGGTATCCCCACCTATTATTTGTAGATTAAATGATTGATTAAATGACTAGAAGAACATATCCCCCATGGTGAGGATAATTTTGGCATCTCTCTTATATTTTTACTCCAGATCTGGGATAAGACTGAACTTTGTATATCTTGATCTTTTTTCAGCCTCTCCATTGGTGACTCGGTCTTAGACCTGTCAGTGAAGGTAAAACTTGAATATCAAGGGCACATCATACAATTATTGCTTGTGTTTTTTAAGGACTAATGGGACTGATTTTTGAAAAAGTTTAGATGGCAAGCTTAGAAATTGAGGAGTTGTGGCCAATTGCAATAATATTTCCACACTCTTCTTTATAACGCTCTCCTTTTCTCAAATGCAAGATATCATGGGTCACCTTGGAGTTCCCTGAACTGTTTGAAAACAGTCAATGAGACACCTTGTCCTCATAGATGGTTCTACAAAATCCATTTGTGACCACTATCATGACAATGCTTTATATTAGCATATTGATCCCATTTTAAAAATGATATAGGCCAACGTTTTAGGTTCCTCTGACAAACGCCAATCAAGTGGTCTTGGTGGTCAATTGTGGTGTAATAAAAGAATGCCAGTGAAATGTGAGTAGCAGCTATACATGGCCACTAATGAATTAATCATCGTTTGAATGCTTGATTTGTGTGTGACACATTGATTAAAGCTTATGTCAACAATGAGATGAATTGTAAATTTTGCCTAAAAAAAATCCTGAATTCATGTTAGATGAAATGTCTCTTGGTGAATGAAGGGAAATGTGTAGCATCGTGTAAACTGGAGGTCTTTGAAATTCTTACCAGATTACCTTGAATTAATTTTATCAGAGATGTATTTCATAGCAGGCGTCTTTTTTGATGTAATTTTGCAAACTTTGAAGTCAGACTAAATAATGATAAATGCGGTACATTTTTGGATCCACGTTCATAAAGAACTCTAGCAGTCAATGGGAAAAAAACATGGTTGTCAAAATTACAATCCTTGCATTAAAACTGTCATCTTGGATAAGTGGATTGATTAAAAAAAGAAAAAAAAATTGAAACCTGGTGGGGGTACCTTTTTGTCAGTAAGCAGCTATGGCTCTTCCTTTGATGGGTAGTAAGGGAATAAAGTATACAGCTGGGTTTCTCAACCAGGATATCATGGAACCCTAGGGTTCCTCTGGAGGTTTCTGGGAGTTCCTTGAGCAATGAGCATTTTACACATTACAGATATATTAATTTTTAGCAGGGGTTCCATGCGATTGTAAAGTTTTTTTCAAGGGTTCCTCTGTGTTGGAAAGGTTAAGAAAGGCTGCTCTAGAGATTGCTAGGGGTTCCTTGAGCAAAGAGCAATTTCTGCCTCTCATATAAGTTCCCACTGACACCATTGATCCTTTTAGCTATTTGTAATAGGTGAATTTTATCCCAATGACCACTATTAACAAATATTAAGTCATAGTGTAGCGCTAAAAGAAATATAAGTGACCTAATACATAATGATACGTGGTCATACAATATTTAACCAAACATTAAACACAAAAATCATAAACTGTGCAAAAAATACACCTTAAGTGCAAAAATTCATAAGTGTATAAAAAAGTCCAAGAAAAAATAAATAAAAGTCTCTATATAAATGTTGATCCAATCCAAACGTGAGATAAGGGTCACCATCCACCTTCTTTAAATGAGGCTAGCATGCAGACACCCTGTGATATTCCCGTCACCTTTTAAGATAAAGGCTTACCAGATGTAATGGATCCAAACGAATATACATTCGAAGGATCATACGGGCTTGTGCACTCGAATACGAGATTTCAGACGTAAATTATCCAGGGAAGTAACGAATCAAACTGCTCATACAGATGCCCCGGCTAGTTGTTATATCCTCAGCGGTAAAATCCAACTCAAAATGTTGAACCCATACAAAGAAAAATAAGGGGCCACAATAGTGTAATTCCGTTTAGGAGAAAAATTTAATAAAAAAGTAATGAACTTACATGTAACCAAAGAGTCAAGCGCTTATTCAATAAAAACAGTGCTACAGTACGAGTCCCGACGCGTTTCGTCCTCTAATCTTTAATCTATGATACGCCCATTATGGGAGTGATTTCTCTGGTTGGGCGTCCTCGGTAGGGGTGGTCTCATTGGTGTGATGGGCTGGATGGGTGATTATTGGAGCCACACCTACGTTTTTTAATTTTTAGCTAACTCCCCAGCCATGACCCGGAAATGATGTTTACGTTGTAACATGAATAGTTCTAATATCCCGTTCATTTAGGTGGGTTAATGTTTGTTTCACACATCGGTTCATTTTATATATGTTATGGCATGGAATCGCTGGTAGATTCATGTTTTAGCATTATAATGAGGCGTGGAACGCACGCCGGGCGCCATCTTAAACCGGAAGTAATATGCGGTGACACAGGCAGATGGAATTTTCGCCCAGATTGAAGGTTGGATATAAAAGTAAGGATGCTACAGTTGAGTGTTACCCCAGATGACGTCTTTAGAGGACGAAACGCGTCGGGACTCGTACTGTAGCACTGTTTTTATTGAATAAGCGCTTGACTCTTTGGTTACATGTAAGTTCATTACTTTTTTATTAAATTTTTCTCCTAAACGGAATTACACTATTGTGGCCCCTTATTTTTCTTTGTATGGGTTCAACATTTTGAGTTGGATTTTACCGCTGAGGATATAACAACTAGCCGGGGCATCTGTATGAGCAGTTTGATTCGTTACTTCCCTGGATAATTTACGTCTGAAATCTCGTATTCGAGTGCACAAGCCCGTATGATCCTTTGAATGTATATTCGTTTGGATCCATTACATCTGGTAAGCCTTTATCTTAAAAGGTGACGGGAATATCACAGGGTGTCTGCATGCTAGCCTCATTTAAAGAAGGTGGATGGTGACCCTTATCTCACGTTTGGATTGGATCAACATTTATATATAGACTTTTATTTATTTTTTCTTGGACTTTTTTATACACTTATGAATTTTTGCACTTAAGGTGTATTTTTTGCACAGTTTATGATTTTTGTGTTTAATGTTTGGTTAAATATTGTATGACCACGTATCATTATGTATTAGGTCACTTATATTTCTTTTAGCGCTACACTATGACTTAATATTTGTTAATTATTCACTGTTTTATATCCTTGTGATTGTGTTAGCAGCTTTTTTTGGTTCTTTTTTTGGATAGCGCAGTGTCACAGGATAACGTTTTTTGATTATATCCCAATGACCACAAATGTAAGGAACATTCTTCCTACTGACCATCACACTAATGTATCATGAGTTGTAGATATGTTTTTTTAACAGGGGTTCCCTGAGACCTGAAAGGTATTTCAAGGGTTCCTCTATACTTGAAAAGGTTGAGAAAGGCCGAAGCTGGCTTTGTTCTCAGGGGCACAGTCATGGTAGAAGAGAAAGGGGCCCAAAGTTGTTTAGTAGGGCTGAATTCAAGGCTCTATGAAGGCCCCTCCAGTTCCTTCACACCAAACCATGTCTTTATGGAGTTGGCTTGTATACAGGGGCACAGATCATGGTGGAACAGAAAGGAGCCCCAAGGTGTTTAGTAGGGTTGAGGTCAGGGTTTTGGTTAGGCCATTTTAGTTCCTCCACACCAAACCATGTTTTTATTGAGCCGGCTTTGTTCTCAGGGGCACAGTCATGGTAGAACATAAAAGGCCCCCAAAAGTGTTTAGCAGGGTAGAAGTCAGGGCTTTTTGTAGGCGACTTGAGTTCCTCCACACCAAACTGTGTCTTAATGGAGCTGGCTTTGTACATAAGGGCACAGTTATGGTTGAACAGAAATGTTACCACAAGGTTGCAGGAGCATAACTGTCTAAAATGTCTTTGTATTTTGTAATATTATCAGTACACTTTACTGGAGACACTTGAACTCCATCATTTGAAGTAGCTGGGTCCACGTACCTTTTTGACTCTAGAGTGTAGTATTAAATAAAGCAGGGGTCTCCAAACTTTCCAAACAAAGGGGCAGTTTACTGTCCTTCAAATTTTAGGGGGAGGGGGGCACAGATTGTGGCCAGTGGGAGGATTAGTGCCCCATTGTTGATATCAATGGGAGAATTAGTGCTCCATCATTGGTATCAATAGGAGGAATAGTGTGCCATAGTTGGTATCAGTGAGAGGACTCGTGCCCCATTGTAAGTGGCAGGAACTATGCCCCACTGTTGCTGACGGGGGGGGGGGGGGGGATAATGCCCCAAGGGTGAGATTAAAGCATTTGGTTCTGCAGTTTGAAGACCACTAAAATAAAGGAATAAAACTAACAACACTGATGTTACTATTGGTTGTCATGAGGTTTTTTATTGGTGCACTACTTAGACTCCCACTCCTTTTGAGTATATTCATGCTTTTATTAACATTTTTGGAAGAGTTAAGGGAGGAGGACATAAGATTAAATCTGAGTTTGGTTAATGTTTAAGGTTACGGTCAAGTTACATGCTAAAGGTAAAGTCAAGGTTGGGAAAGAAAGTATTTGAGTTACTATAACGTTTTAGGGTTAGAGATTTATTTTAGTGGTTTGGTTAGCTTTGATGACCGGATGACAAGGCAAGGCTCGATATTTGGGAGACAGAGTGTTGTCACCCTATAACAGGAAGTGCCCAAATAAGGACCTTCATGCAGGGTCACCATGTATTTTTTAATCAAAAGTGTTGAATACTTTTGAAAGTTTATATGATTGATATATATATATATATATATATATATATATATATATATATATATATATATATATATATATATATATATATATATATATATATATATATATACTTTTTCAATGTAACATTTTCAAGGCCAACCTGTTGAGCGATTCATTGACTCGCCGAGCGCCATGTATAACGGAAAAGAGTTACGACAAGGAAAGCTTTTGTTTTCTAGATAGATTTAATTCAGTCATTTTTGCTACTTCATAAAACCGGCATCTGGCCTTGGGCAGCTGAGCAACGGCCCCGCGGAGAATCCCCACCTGCATTTTCATCCGGGGGCCTCAAGCTCTTCACCCGCCCTGGGAGTGTTGAGTTGGGGGCCCCTGTACGAGAAAACAGTGCCGGTTAATGATTAGCCAGGCGGGAGGAAAAGCGACACTTTGTGTCACATTTGGCGATAGAGTTGTGTATACAAGGCCAGCGCGGTGAGATGCCGGCTAGGCCCAGGCCCTGTTTATTTAGTGTGTGTCGATTTCCTCGGCCTCGCTGCCGTCACATTGTTGTTTATCTCTCTGGCCTCTGTTCTGCAGTGATCGAGTTGCTTTGGAAAGCATGTCACAAGGCCAAGTACAATTATTCCTGTTTGCTTCGCCTGCTTTCGTTTTAGACCCTGAAAAAAAAAAAAAAAACAACTCTTCAAGATGCAATGTTTCAAAGGAAAACATATAATGTATTCTCCATGAGTTGTTATAGTAACGTTTGCCCGAAAAGTCATTTTTCATTTTCGCGCAACTGCTCATTTTGTTTTTCCCTGTCTATATTTTGCATGAGGGGTTTGTAAGTTCCACCAACGCATAAACCCATGACCAGCGACTGCTGAGATAAAATCAATTAGCCACTTACTTTACTACTAAGGGTGTGAATTCTTTCTGTTTGCTCAGTGAGTAACAGTAATGCCGTGTACACCCGATCAGAATTTTGGTCGGAAAAAGCTCTGATGGTTTTCCCAATGGAATTCTGATGGGATTTCGCTCAAGCTGTCTTGCATACACACGGTCACACCAAATTCCGACCGTCAAAAACGTGGTGACGTACAACACGTGTGATGGGACTAGAAAAAGAAAGTTAAATACCCAGTAGCCAATAGCTTCCATCTTGTAGTTGAATCTGAGCATGCGTGAGTTTTTGCGCATCGGAATTGCATAGACACGATCGGAATTTCCATCTGAAAAATTGAGAATCTACTCTCAATCTTTTGCTGGCGGAAATTCGGCCAGTAAAATTCCAATGGAGTATACACACGGTCGCATTTTACGATGAAAAACGCTCATCTGTCTGTTGCTGGCCAAAATTCCGACCATGTGTACGCGCCATTAGGACCCATTTACAAATCCTGTATGTTTACATTAAGACCCCTTTCACACTGAGGCGCCTTTCAGATGCTTTGACGCTAAAAAAAAAAGCACCTGAAAAGCTCATGAAAACCTATTTTCATTAAAATCGATGAATGCTTTCACAGTGGGGCAGTACGCTAGCAGGGTGGTGAAAAAACACCCCTCCTCCATTGAAATGAATGGAAAGCGCTTCAAAAGCACCTGAAAAGCTCTTCAAAAGTGCCTGAAAACCTCTTCAAGAGTGCTCAGTGTTTTACTTGCAGTTTACAAGCACCTCAGTGTGAAAGGGGCCTAACACACATGTTAATGAGAGTTATGTCACCTATTAATATGTATTGGGTTAAAACAAGTAATTCATTTTGACTTGGCTGCCAACACACCGGGCACAGTATTACATTCCCGAGCATTGTGGTGCAGGGTAATGCATGTGCTTTGAAGTGGCAGTGCCTTAGTGTATTTTCGGATGAGTCTTACTGCAACATGCTAATGCATGCAACTTGTGTCTCTTGCCGAGGTGTATGCAGAAGGTCTGTGGAGAAGGTCTGTGTAAAAGATCTACAAAGGATGTCTGTGGAGAAGATCTATGGAGGAGGTCTATAGAGTAGGTCTATGCAGAAGGTCTACAGAGGGGGTCTATGGAGATGATCTATGGGGGAGGTCTGTGGAGGAGATATATGGAAGTTGTTTATGGAGTATGTCTAAGGTGGGGGTTTATGGAATAGATCTATGGAGAGGGTCTATGGAGGAGGTCCATGGAGGTGGATTATAAAGAAGGTCTAAAGAAAAGTTCTATGGAGGAGGTCTATGCAGAAGATCTATGGAGGAGGTTTATGGAGGCGTTCTACAGAGGAGGTCTGTAGAGAAGGTCCATGGAGGAGGTCTATGAAGGAGTTCTATGGAGTGGATCTACGGACAAGGTCTATGGAGGGGATTCATTGGACAGGGTCTACAGAGGGAATCTATGGAGGGAATTTATGAAGGAGGTCTGTGGAGGGGGTCTACAGAGGGGATCCACGGAGGAGGTCTATGGAGGGGATCCACGGAGGAGGTCTATGGAGGAGACATACAGAGTGGATCTGCCGAAGAGCTCTGTGGAGGGAATCTATGGAAAAGATGTATGGAAGGGATCTATGGGCCAGACCTACCGAACAAGTCTATGGAGGAGATCTATAGAGGAGGCCCTCCAAATATGGGAATCTTTAGGTCCCGAGTAGATCCCTGGTGCCTTATTTACCTTATGTGCTGTGTAATTGTACTATATGCATTTTCTATAGATTATCATTGTCAATAAAACATCTGTCTGTGTATAGTATATTGCTAGCACTTCATTCATCGGAAGTGTTATCTGTCCCATTGCTGAGAACGATGTGTGGTTAATGAATTAGTGGGATGTGACAGCGCGGCGGTGATGCCTAATAATGGGGTCTGGAAGATCTCACGGGTTCTGCTTACCGTCTTCATTTCTGTTGCACTCATATCGTCTCATTTGCTGACCTAACCTGATTTCCCGGGAGCATCTGGAACGTGCCACCCGCCACTTAACCAAATTGTATGTTTTTTCCCTAATTTTGGCAGCACTCGTTCTCAATATAAAAGCGAAAAGTTGACTTTGATGGGAAAATTCCCAGTCAAGTTGATTGCATAGATTTTTATTCTCCTGCTTCTGCCCTGTAGATCCAGGTGCAGGCTGTTACACTAACTGGCTTGGATAGTGGGAGTGCTGAGGGGGAGGGGCTGCCTGCTGTGGTCAACTGGCCAGTTCCAGTGTTGCTGTCAGGGAATAAAAATTGGGAAAAGCCATCAGCCAATCAGTTGAGAAGGAAATTAACTCTGGCGGCATTGTTGTGCTTGTCTTGCCGCTTTCCTAGTGCTTTGCTGCATATATTTGAAGCTGCCTGAATTAGTGGAGCTGCTTGAAAATGAACTGTGGTTGCCAGACAACAGTTTACCTTTACTATGGCTTCAAGGCAGGAAAAGGTATACTTTTGCCATGGTTGCTAGACAACATATATGTTTGCCATTGATGCAAGATGAGGTATGCTTTTGCCATGGTTCAACATAAAGTATAGCTTTACCATGGTTGTTAGACAAAGTATTTCTTGCCATGGTTGCTAGACAAGGTATTTCTCGCTATGGTTGCTAGACAAGATATTTCTTGCTATGGTTGCAAGATAAGGTATACCCTTGCCATGGTTGCTAGACAAAGTTTTACCTTTTTTTTTTTTTTATTGCTGCAAGACAAGGTATGCCATTGCCATGGTTTCAAGACAAAGCATACTTTGCCATAGTTGCAAGATATGCTGAACCTTTTCTATAGTTGCAAGGCAAGGTTTACCTGCTCATGGTTGCAAGACAGGGTATTCTATTACCATGGTTGCAAGACAGAATATTTCTCATGATAATAGAAGACTCTATCAGAAAGGGCTCCGCTGTCCGAGTGCCAAAGAGGTGCCACATCCCAATGGATATTGAAACAAAAAAGAAAAATTGGATAGGACTTTGGAGACACCGAATGACACTTTGAATTTGAACAATGGTATTGTATTAAAATAATTTTATTGATACAAACTTATTAAAATACATATAAAATTGATGCATGATGCATACAACAAAATAAGCAATGCATGTCAAGTTGAAGAATTGCACATGATATCATTCCTCAAAATCACTGCAACACATCAATTTACCTACGCGTTTCAACTGAAACAGTCTTCTTCAGGGAGTTCTTTGTTGAGGAGTACATTGAACACTAAAAGACAAATGTCAATCAGAGACACATTCTGCAAAATCATGTTCAAATACATACATCAAACATTGAAAGTATGAGTATATCTTACGCAATATAAGTGGAAGGATCATCAGTTCCAGCTCCAAGAGAATCAAGAGGCCATTCAAGAGAAGGATACCTAATGTATAATGGAGATGGAATCAGTACAAGGGGGTGCGGTTATATATGTGATATTAATTCCATCTCCATTATACATTAGGTATCCTTCTCTTGAATGGCCTCTTGATTCTCTTGAAGCTGTCCATATATGATCCTTCCACTTACATTGTGTAAGATATACTCATACTTTCAATGTTTGATGTATATATTTGAACATGATTTTGCAGAATGTGTCTCTGATTGACATTTGTCTTTTAGTGTTCAATGTACTCCTCAACAAAGAACTCCCTGAAGAAGACTGTTTCAGTTGAAACGCGTAGGGAAATTGTGTTGCAGTTGTTTTTTGTGAAATGATGTGCAATTCTTCAACTTGACATGTATTGCTTACTTTATTGTATGCATCATGCTTCAATTTTATATGTATTTTAATATGTTTGTATCAATAAAATTATTTTAATACAACACCATTGTTCAAATTCAAAGTGTCATTCTGTGCCTCCAAAGTCTCATCCAATTTTTCTTTTTTGGTTCAACATCCATTGGGATGTGGCACCTCTTTGACACTCGGACAGCCTAGGCCAGTGATGGCGAACCTTGGCACTCCAGATGTTTTAGAACTACATTTCTCATGATGCTCATGCACTCTACAGTGTAGGGGAGCATCATGGGAAATGTAGTTCCAAAACATCTGGGGTGCCAAGGTTCACCATCACTGGCCTAGGCCTTTCTGATAGAGTCTTCTATTATCATGAGAAATATTCTGCCTTGGATCCATGATAATAGAATACCCTGTCTTTTAACCATGAACAGGTAAACCTTGCCTTGCAACTATACAAAAGGTACAGCATATCTTGCAACTATGGAAAAGGTATACCTTGTCAGCAGGGGTTAGAACCTGAAGAAGACTTTTTCAGTTGAAACGCGTAGAGTATTGTTGTGTTTCAGTCGTTTTTTGAGGAATGATATCATGTGCAATTCAACTTGACATGTATTGCTTACTTTGTTGTATGCATCATACTTCAATCTCTTATGTATTTTAATATGTTTGTATCAATAAAATTCTTTTTTAATACAACACCATTGTTCAAATTCAACGTGTCCTTCGGTGCCTCCAAAGTCCAGTCAAATTTTTATTTTTAGTATTATCTTACCATGGTTGTAAGACAATATATTCTATGGCCATGGTTGCAAGAAACCTATGCCGTAGTTTGCCTTTCCCATTGTTGAAAGACAAAGTATGCTTTTGCTATGGCTGTATGACAGAGGCATGCCTTTGCTATTATTGCAGGACAAGGTATGCTTTTGCCATGGCTGCACGAACAAAAAAAAAAAGTATGCCTTTGCCATGGTTGCTAAACACCTTTTTCATAATTGCAATAAAAGTTGCACCTTGTTGGAGGGTATGAATGGGATCTAGATATGTGTGTTTATTTGCAAATCCTTTCCAGGCTCCATCCAAAACAAAAAAAAGAAGAAAAGTTTTGCCTGGAGCTGGCGTTCCCGGAATGCATCTTGCACAGCGCCGGCGGTGTTTGTCTTTGGGGACGGTGCCGCGCCGTGCGTTGCGTTTCTCGGGGTTATTTGTCTGTTTGTTTTCCTTTCTGCGTGTGAAGAGTTTATGAGAGGCGTCTTATTATAGACTCTGGGTGTAGAATTGAAACAATCTGCTGGCTTTGTGGTGACATAATTGTCTCGGGTTGTGGGAGGTGAATCTGAATTTAATTTCACTTCTAGAGAGGCTTAACCACAGGGAGGATCACCATCTCTTCCTGCACCGCTGCGTGGAGGCACTGCCGGCACCACAACCAGAAAGCTCTTCTTTTTTTAAAGGGACAGTCACCAGAAACAACGTATTCTATGTAACCGATTCCACCTCCAGTCTTGCACAGTTGTACAGGATCCTCTCCTGCACTGAAATGGCTTACTCTGATTTCACTGCACACTGTGAGCTTCTCAGCTAGATGTTGACGGACAACCAGCATCATCTAGCCCTTTCCTCCCCAGCCTGACTACCCCTAACCTGTCACCTTCATTCATTGGATATCAATTCTTTCAATTACAAAGGCTCAGCATCACATGTGGGCATTACCTAGGACATAAGCAGACAAATACAGTCCACTCTGCCAGACTGACGTCCATAAAAGCATAACTCCTCCCAATAGCCAGCTCGCTGAGAGGAGTACTGATTCAGGGGTCATGTTTTCGGGATGCTCCCAGCCAGCTCTTCCCACCAGCCATAATCTGCCTGCATTGCATAGAGAAGCACTGAGACCCAATGATCACCGAATTGCATGTAAGATAAGGAATGCAATAAAGGCAAAAACGATTTTTGTTAACCCCTTCCTGCCTTCCCCGGTGTCCATTTGCTCAGCCTGTGGATCTCCAGCCAGGGCCGCTGTTAGAAATCACAGGGGCTCCATACAGCCTACCTTACAGGGCCAAAAGTGACTAGGGACATAGATTTATCAGTCCCTTTTTTTTTTTGCAGCCTCAGCAGCACAGATGAATGAATAGGAAACGATCTGAGGCTTCCTGCTTATTCACAAACTGAAGCATAGTAAACAGTTTACCACGCATCGGTGATTGAATGGACACAGCAGTGATTGGTACTGATCTCTCGCTGTGTTCATTCCGGAAACTAAGGGGATAGAAAATTACATTTATCAGCCCCTTCACCCACTCGCAGTTCTGAAACATCTCCCTTTGTGCCCGCAGTAGGTGTCGGTAGGAGAGGAGGGAAGCTAGAAGTTCTGCGGGGGAAAGGGGCAAATGGGGGGGGGGCTGGACAGCAGATGGAAGGAGCTCATGTGCTAGAACCAATCCCCTTGCAGTGCAGCTGGATGTAAAAAAAGGAAAAGAAGCTGGCAGCACTGCAAGGAGAGGCAGAAGAGGATCGGAAGCTGCAATAAAACTGTACAACAGTGTTCATTTTGGCAGCAAATTTCGATTTAGTTTTAGTCTTCGTCTTTTGACTAAAATATCATTTTAGTTTTAGTCCCATTTTAGTTTTCTGCAATTGTTTTAGTTTTGGTCGTATTTAGTTGACTAAAACTCCAGTACAATCCAGTAAAATCTAATGGGTGTAATTAAATTGTAATGCATTATTTAAGCATTTCTCTACTATTTCCAAACTCACTATTCACTGCTGGAGTGAAAAATCTAATATGTTATTATTTATGGTATTTAGGTTTGAACATGCAGTACAGACCAGTGACTTTCAAATTTCAATTTAGTTTTAGTCATACTCTTTTGACTAAAATGCCATTTTAGTTTTAGTCGTATTTTAGTCATCTCAAAAGTTTTAGTTGTATTTTAGTCTTAGACTAAAATAGTATTAATTTAGTCGCCGAAAATGTTTTAGTCTGCCTAGCAACACATATGTGCGACGTGCGCATTAAAGCTCACGCTTTTCTTTCTGCACATATGTTATGTGGGCAGCAACTAGTTACAAAATGTAACTAGCATGTTGATGATGGGGGGAGGGGAGGGGCCAGCAATGATCTGCTTGCATTGCATAGGGAAGCACAGAGACCCATCATGACATCACTAGATATAAAATAAGGTGTAACGAAAACAAAGTGTCATCAGCATGATGATGAGGGGAGAGAGGAGGAAGCAGGGAAGAGAAAATATAAGCAGATTAAATGTCAGTTTTAAAGAGATTATAAACTCAAATATAAAAAAAAGTAATATATTCGAGCTTCCCAGACCTTACATATGGTGGAGGGACTTGTTCTGTTTTTTTTTTTCTTTTTATAGCCTTTACTGTCACCCCTTGATCCTGCCGGTTACACACTTCCTGTCTCGGGGTGACAACGCTCACTCACCTACTGTATCTATGGAGGAGCAGCACTGTCATTAGAGTCTGTGTGGAGCTCCCATTATTAGGCTAGTCTCACACTCGTGTGATGTGGGAACCACAGCAGAATCGCAGGCAGTTCACACTGCGCTCTGCAAACCGCTAAGTGTGTCAATATAACGTTAATGACACCCCAAAATCGGTTCGCAGAACGCCGTGCGACCTGTGGAATCGGATGTAATCAGATCTCATGGGTCTGAAAACCCATGCAATGTGATTCCAGTGCAGACAAAAAAAAAAAAAAAAGAGTCCTGCACCATTTTGGGCTGTATGGCTGAATTGGCAGCGTGCAGACATCGCATGTGATGTGCACAGGAATGCAGTGTGAATCGCATGCGACGTCTGCAATCGCAGAGTGTGAAACCAGCCTGAACCAACAAAGCAGAATAATCCCAGCCCCCATATCACACCATTACCAATGAGCGTATACCAGCCTTGCGCCATTCTATGTTCTCATAGGGAACGGCCGATGGGTTCCTTTCCCATCCTTTAAGGAGTTAACAGAAAATCTTACCCAACTCCCCCGACCACTTCCTCATTTGCTGCTAATGAGGAAACGTTCCTTATATTGAAGATGGCTGAAATACGCTGAGAAACCGCAAGTGGAGCATCTTGGCACCATCGAAACAAAGGGCTTTGTGACGCGGCATACGTTTGGCATGGGAAGCTCTCCCCTGCTTTGTCCTGTACAGCGATTATCGCTCATTCACAAGGGAAGCAAGGGAGAGATTGGATACAAAGTTACTTTGTAGAAAGATATAAGGCTGGCCATACATGTTCAATTCTCTTGTACAATTTTCCTTTAGATTTACCAAAATCCATACAATATGAGGTCAAAACGAAACAATTTCCAATTGTATCCAATTAGGAAGGCCCTTGCACTACATAGTTTAAGGTAAATGTAAAAGAAAATTGTACAAGTAAATTGAACAAGTATGTCCAGCCTAACCCCAATCACAGAATTTTCATCTTTTGCAGCCTTCATTAAAGAGCAACTGAAGTTCGCTCACATCATTTGTAATAAAACATCTTTGCCTTTCTGAAGCTTCCCTCCAACCACTTTGCAGATTATTTTATATATACTGTGATTCTGTACTTGCCAAATATTCTGCAGAAATCTCCCTCCACTGAGTCTGGCTGCAACCATTTTACCTGTGGGCAGCTGAAGCTGCTGCCTGTTCACTTCCTGGATTTACACAGACACACAGAGGCACAACTATAGCTCTGCAGCTCTCATTGGCCCTCTTATGACTCGCCCCCTCCCTTCCTGGCAAACTCTCACAAGAGTTAAAGAGAGAGCTGTGCATGATGTCATAAGTCTAGGCTAATGACCAGACAAGAAACAGGAAGTGGGCTGTATAAGGTATTTACTGGCAGAAAAAAAATGTTTTACTATCCAAAGTTAAAACAACAAGGGCAGAAGATTTAATAGATGGAAAGATGAAAGATCCGCTTTAAAATAATCCCTGGTAATCCTGCCATGAAGGCCCTTGTTCAGGCACTTCCTGTGATAGGGTGACAACGCTCTGTCCTTGTCTCTCACTTGTGCTCCTGTGTTGTCACCCTGTCTTCTGATAGAGATTACAAGTGGCCTTCACAATGCACATTACACAGGCATGGTCTAAGGCAGTGTTTCTCCAGTCCTCAAGATGCACTAACAGGTCATGTTTTCAGGATTCCCCTCCGATGAATCGGCTGTGGTAATTACTAAGGCAGTGATGGCGAACCTTGGCACCCCAGATGTTTTGTAACTACATTTCCCATGATGCTCAACTACACTGAAGAGTGCATGAGCATCATGGGAAATGTAGTTCCAAAACATCTGGGGTGCCAAGGTTCGCCATCACTGTACTAAGGCAATGAAACTGATCAAATCACCTGTGCAAAATAATGGAAAACCTGAAAACATGACCTGTTGGGGCACCTTAAGGAGTGGAGTTGAGGAACTGGTCTGAGGCTCTCGCCATCAAGAAACCCGTTTCGGGCACTTTCTGTGGTAGGGTGACAACGCTCTGTCATTGTCTCTCATTTGTGACCCTGTGTTGTCACCCTGTCTTCTGAAAACCCCAGGGCCATCTTTAATATTGATTGGACCCGGGAAACATTTTCTTGGCCCCCCCCCCCCCCTATACAATTTAGCTCTCCACCTGCTCTGATACATACAATAAATAGCAGCTAGACTTAAAATCAGTTTACTTACTCTATCAGATCATCCAGTGATTTAGTTTGGTTGCCAGCGGTTACAGTGTATCATTTCCGCTTACTGACTGGTTGCTAGAGGTTACAGCACACATTATGGCTCACAGATTAGTTGCTAGATGATACAGCACGATTTCTGCTTGTTGATTGGTTGCTAGAGATTAATGTACAGTAATACTATGCACTCATTGGTTGTTAGAGATTACTGTACAGTAATACTACTCACTGATTGGTTGCTAGAGGTTACAGCACATCATCTCCTCACTGCAGGACACATGATATACATATGAATGCCGCCCCTCATTTACATATCTATGCTGCTTTATCTATATCGGATGCAGCTATTTACATATCAATGCCGGTCATTTACATGTAAACACATGGTCTCCAGGTGAGTCATCTGTACACAAGAATAGGGCAGACCTGGGCAGCATTAGCAGCAGCACTTCACACTGAGATCTCAGGACACAGCACAGGACTAAAACCTCAAGGGACAAGGGAATTTAAACTGGGATAGTTGGCAAGTATGAGGCAGCTGCTTTGGGCCCCACAACAATGACAGGGCCCAGGGCAGATGCCCCTTTTGCCCTGCCTTAGAAAACGGCCCTGGAAAACCCCATAAGTGCGTAGATGTGTCACACGTCTCTGCTGGGTCCCAAAGAATGGGTGGAAACTGGCGATGGCTTTAGGGTCGCCACCTCATCCCTTTAAACCCGAACAAATATTAATTACACAGGTTCTGTGGCTGCTTAAGATAGTAATTAAACTCACTCTGTGCCTTATCTGCATTAAATTAGCCCCAGAACCTGTGTAATTCATACGTGTTTGGGTTTAAAGGTATGAGGTGGCAACCCTAGCTGGCAGAGGCACCAGGAGCATAACATCCACACCAAAAAGTTTGAACAATCAAAAAAGTTTGTGGTAGGTAGGAGCCAGGTGCAAAACGATTGTTTTATTGGGCGAATGTCCGCGTTATTTGGCTTCTGTCTTAATTGGCCTTAATATGCATGTGAGATGGGGATCAACAGAGCCCAACAGATCTGAAGGCCCATACACGCAATCAAAAAATCGGAGGTAAAAATGTCACCCAACGAACGATCTGCCGATTTTCGGATCGTTAGTACGGTGCTTTCAACAGCCGGTTCCGAATTTTCGGACGACAAAAACTGGATGCGCAGACTATTACATTTTTGTCATATGTGAACAGAACACTGTCTGATTTTCATTTAATCAATACGGTTTTCATCCGAAAAAAATTGTAAGCACAGGATTACGCATGCTCAGAAACAAAAGAACACATACAAAACTATTCAACACTTTATGTCACTTCTGGCGTTGAATTCAGTGGTAGGAGAATTTTTGTATGGTGAGTAACTCTTCACTTTCAATATGAGACTAGTATGCAACAAAAAAACACACGAACGTTCGTGCAATAATCTGATTGTGTGTACCAGGCTTTAGAAACCATGACATGTTTCTCCAGCCTCCACTAACAACCAATCGACCCGTTTTGCCTGGACTGGCCCTTTAAAAAAAAAAAAAAAAATTAAAATCTTAGTACATGTATTATTTTGGGAGTTTGCTAACAATGGTTTCCATTTGTATAAATGAGCAGACGCAGTTGCCAGTCGCTTCTTAGCCGACGCTGATTGATTGATTACAGCTTGACCTATCAGCAGGAGGCGATCTGCCGCTGTGTGTGTGTACACTGAGCCCACGCACGCCGCAATCACCGATCAATAACAGGCAACACAAATAGACCAACCCGACATCCCGCCATGTGTCTCCTCCACCAGAAAAAGGTTAATGGTCAGCGTTAGTCACCCATCGCCCTTTGCAGGAGTTGAACCAGAAGATATTATGTGTGTGGCCAACATTCGTCCTTTTAGCTTTGTATAGAGAAGAGAAGGGATAGCACTGTGTATCAGTTTATTTGTAGCTGCCTGTGTCCCCCATTGGGGAGATTTCCCTGTATTTCCTGTCCTGGTGACACAAAGAAAGTTTTGATCTGAATGCACCATTGAAAGTGTTTTGTGATATTGGTTGCTGCAATACCTGTTGATCCTGCCAGAAATCCAGTGATCTGAGAACCTCCTGTGCTCTCTGCTTGTGCTGCACTTATTAGTTACATTGCTCTCGTTGTGGACTACAGTACACCTCCCCTTAAGGCCTCATGCACACTGAGTGTTAAAAACACTGCTACAGGGCCATCTGGCAGATATTGTCTAAATATAATAATAATAATGATAATAATAAATAATAATGAAAAATAAATATCAATACATAATAAAAATATTTGCTTATCCCAGAGTCCAGCTTTCAATGTGTCAAAAGTCTGTTTGGTGATCGTTGCTGGGAGTGAGTCGGGATGTAGGGCGCAACGTGTTACATCTTCTCTCCATGTAACTCTATGGAATTAGCGCCAGAATCTGCCCGCTGTTGCGTGGTGGCATGTGCCTGGTTTGGCTCCAGAATGGCGTGGCCCGTCGCACACAGAGACACATCGCTCTGGACAAGGTGCTGGGAGACCAGACTCAGCTCCCCCCAACCACCCCTCTCCCACAAAGGGAAATATTCGGGGGGGTCACACATGGTGTATCCATTATACAGAGCGGCATTTTGTCTCACAATGGGGGACTCTTTTCCCCGGCCTGGCCATGAAATGCTGCAGTAATTACCCGTGACATTTTTTTTTATTGTTGCACAGAATGTGTTTGTCAAGGAACATGGGACACAACAGGTGTCCTTTCACGTCCCCGCTGACAACACGGGACGCTGGGAGCTCGTCTTCCTTCCCTGGGAATGAGGGGCGCGCAAACTCAGAGGAACTTTGCCCTGAACTTTGACACCGCGTGTGAGGGGGAAAAAAGAATTTCCCGTTAATAATAATAATAATGATATCATCGGGGATATGGGGCAGAATCTTCTGTTACGTTGTTTCTGTAGTATCTGCTTTACAGACTTTCTCTCCCCACTTTCTCCCTGCCCCCCTTCTTTTTTCCTTTATTTCCCTATTTTTTTTCCTTCCTTTCTTTTTTTCTCTCTTTCTTTCTTTTTTTCTTTTTCCTTCCTTCCTTCCTTCTCTCCTCTCTTCTCTCCTCCCTTCTCTCCTTCCTTCTGATTGCTTCTCTCCTCCCATCTCTCCTTCTTTCTCTCCTCCTTTCTCTCCTCCCTTTTCTCCTTCCTTCCTTCTCTCCTCCCTTCTCTCCTTCCTTCCTTCCTTCCTTCCTTCCTTCTCTCCTTCCTTCTCTCCTTCCTTCATTCCTTCCTCCCTTCTCTCCTTGTTGCCTTCTTTTCTCCTTCCTTTTCTCCCTTCTCTCCTTCCTTTTCTCCTCCCTTCTCTCCTTCCTTCTTCTCCCTTCTCTCCTCCCTTCGCCTGATTCCTTCTCTCCTCCCTTCTTCTTCCTTCTCTCCTCCTTTCTCTCCTCCTTTCTCTCCTCCCTTTTCTCCTTCCTTCTCTTCTTCCTTCTCTCCTCCCTTCTCTCCTTCCTTCCTCCCTTCTCTCCTCCCTTCCTTCCCTTCTCTCCTCCCTTCTCTCCTTCCTTCCTCCCTTCTCTCCTTCCTTCCTCCTTTCTCTCCTTCCTTCCTTCCTCCCTTCTCTCCTCCCTTCCTTCCCTTCTCTCCTCCCTTCCTTCCCTTCTCTCCTTCCTTCCTTCCTCCCTTCTCTCCTCCCTTCTCTCCTTCCTTCCTCCCTTCTCTCCTTTCTTCCTCCCTTCTCTCCTTCCTTCCTTCCTCCCTTCTCTCCTCCCTTCCTTCCTCCCTTCTCTCCTTCCTTCTCTCCTTCCTTCCTCTCTTCTCTCCTCCCTTTTCTCCTTCCTTCCTCCTTCTCTCCTTCATTTTCTCCTGTTTCTCTCCTTCTTTTTCTCCTCCTTTCTCTCCTTCCTTCATTTTGTCTCTCCCTCCTTTCCCTTCCTCTAATTATCTATCTATCTATCTATCTATCTATCTATCTATCTATCTATCTATCTATCTATCTATCTATCTATCTATCTATCTATCTATCTATCTATCTATCTATCTATCTTCCTCCTGCCTTCCTTGCATTTCTTCTCTCCTTCCTTCCTTCCTTCCTTCCTTCCCCATAGCTGTGTTACAATGATGTGATCCATTGATAATGTTACATTGTGGCAGGCTGAGAATGTGTACCAGGGGCTGATCTGTTTCAGGACACAGCCAAGGACTGCACAGGTACCAGGATTTACATGATTGTGTGATCTCTGAGCCGACATCTCAGTCTAGGAAGTAGATGGTGACCCTGGGTGATGTCTGAACAAAGATGGCCCTGTCCTTCTGGAGAGAAAAACAGATGAAGGCATTGTCCGGCAGGGGGTGGTGATATCTGTGAGAGGTCATAAATACCTGAAAGGTTTACACTGTTACATTACTGAGCATGCATGGAAAAAATCTATCTGATGACAAGTCCACTTCATTTCAAGGTGTAGAGGTCTTGTACCCCTTTATGTAGGCGGTGTAGAATGCACAGTGGGGTTTCACAGATGACATCATATGTGAGCTATGAAGGTGAGATTGGGTTGATGGCATATGGCACAGCGGTGACACCTTCTAGGAGGTGGCAGTAGACATTGAGTCTCCATGGTACACCCAGCTCCTTATCACCGGCTGGCAGGAAGCCCCGGACTGGACTTTACCCGGAGTCATCATGATCTGGACTATAAACCTCCGATCCATAATCCTTGTCCGCAGCAATTAGGATGATGGCCCAGCTGCTATAAACTCCACCTTTATCATTAGATGGAAATTGCGGCTATAAATTGTTGAAGATTCCCTGGAAGAGAGAAAAAGAACCGCCTCCTCCCACATTCCTATCCGCCTCCCACGCCGTGTCAACAAATGGTTCCAGGAAGTTGTGCAATCTGCGGACCCACCTCCTGCAACTTTAGGGACACATTCACATTGTGACAGCGCATGCGCATCTGCAGAATCATGCAATTTCACTAAAAAGTGCAAAAACCGCATGTCATGCTTGAGGTGCCCTTCATTTATTTACTCATACATTTTGCAGCGGTTGTCATGCTTTTTTTTTTGAGTGAATAAATGCAGCAAAATGTATAATGCTCCATTCACAACAGCGTGACTCCAAAGTCGCAAAACTTTCAGTACGACTTTGGAGCGTGACTTTACACTCTCTGAAGCTAAGTCGAATCAAGAGATTCACCAAAGTAGTGCGGGCACCTCTTCAAAGTCGCTGCGAAGTTGTACAGATTTGAATGGGTGCCCATTAAAAAGAATAGAGTGCAACTTCATGCCCAAAGTTGCATGCCAGTTTGCACAAGTGAATGGAGCCTAAACCCTGGTTCACCTTCAATGCTACTTTGAAACAGTGCTACTTGAGTTGAAGTAGTACGATTTCAAAGTAGCAGGTCAGCGCCATTTCAGGTGCTACTTGGCTGACATCTGTGCCACTTCATGCAGAGATGTCTATGCATATCGCACCTGAAATCACAAAAAGTAGTTCCAGAACCTTTTTTTTCAAATCAGCGGGGCAGCGCAAAGTCGCACCTATTTGACCGGTTCCATTGCCGACAATAGGGTGCGACTTGTCATGCGATTTGTAAATCAAATCGCATGACAAGTCGCACTGATGGGAACGGGGGGCTTAGCCCCTGTTCACAAAGTAGCGACTTGACAGGTCGAATTGTTGGCAATGGCACTGTTCAACTCAGTGCAATGCTGACTTATAGGTGCCGCATCAGTTTGAAAAAGTAGTTCCTGCACTACTTTTGGAGATTGCAAGTGTGGCTTGCATAGACATCCGTGCATGAAGACAAATGTCTCCCAAGTCGCACTGACATGCAACTTTGAAAACGCGACATTCCAGATGAAGTCGCCCGATTTCAAAGCCACATTCAATGTGAACGTTGGCTTAAACTCAAAAATAATCTGAGACAGACACAGTAAAGTGCACGGTTGAATAGATGCTTAAAGCTCAATAAAAGTGCATGAGCTACTTTGCTGCATCAGCAATAAAGGGCACCACAGCATGAAATGCGTTTTTTTCTTTGCACGATTTTGCATGTGCTCATGCACCGTTACAATGTGAATGCAGTCTTAAAGGTACATGGGCTACTCTGCAACATGTATCACATGTAGGGCTGCCCAATGCATGCAGTGCGTCAGCATGCGGAAAAACGTGCATGCGCAACACAAACACATCACATGTCTTAGTGTGAATAGGGCCTTAAAAATAAAGTTTAATCCGCCAATATCTGACTTTCCTGTGCTCCTCCTTTCACCTCTCATCAACCTGCTAATATAACCATTCTGTATTCCTGTTATATGTTATTTTATGATGTCATCACTGGGTCTCTGTGCTTCCCTATACAATGCAGGCAGATCATGGCTGGTGGGAGGAGCCGGCAGGGGGCTGTACACAGCTTGATGAAAACATCCCAGCCTCCTGCCTCTGTACTCATCTCAAGAGCCCTCTTGGCCCTGATGTAAGCAGTGGGAGGAGTTATGCAAATATCAGAATGCCTTGATAGGTGGATGTCAGTTGGGAGGAGTGGGTGTTCCTAGGCAGGTTATATTTGCATGCAGACCACTCTAGGTAACCCCCACATGTGATGCTGAGCCCCCCATGATTGAAAGAGCTGAAATCTAATGAAAGGGGCGGTAAAGGGAGGACAGGATAGGGAGGCAAGGGCTGGATGATGCTGGACGACCCTCCAGCCTGGAAATAGGACGGGCTCTATCGGACTTTCTGCAACTTCTAATGCACATTGTGAGAAGCTCACAGTGTGCAGTGATATCAGAGTAAGCATTTTGGTACAGGAGAGGAGACAGGAGGGAGAATTTAAAGATAAACCAATATTCTCTAATGATGATCCACCGATTGTCAAACTGGCGGCCCCCCAGCTGTTGCAAAACTACAAGTCCCATGAGGCTTTGCAAGGCTGACAGTTATAAGCATGACTCCCACAGGCAGAGGCATGATGGGACTTGTAGTTCTGCAACAGCTGGAGAGCCGCCAGTTTGACACCCCCCCTCCTGGAATCTTGGTGTGCTTTGTGTATTTCTTCCAGATCTGTGTAGTAATCCAGTGTGAGACTTTCCTGTAATAAAGACCGCTCACTGCTGCTCTCTCTGCTTGTGCAGGGGGACTGGTCTTGTCTCCGCCCCCTCCTGTAGTTTTCTGTAGTGGGTGGAGACTGCTGGGCCCCTCCCACAGCTTTGCTGTCTGCACAGGCTATGTGCAGCACAGTGATGACGTCACAACTACTTTTTTACAAGGTAATATCTGGGTTTGTAAAGACATCTGATGGATTTAAATCCTATGTGGCTATGGAGGAATGCATTTAAATGAAATTTAAATGAGCCCAGAGCTCACCTTTATTCATATGCGTCCTCTGGATGGGAAATTATTATTATTATTATAATACACGATTTATATAGTGCTAACAGTTTGCACAGTGCTTTACAATATAAAAGGCAGACGGTACAGTCACAATACAATTCCATACAGGAGGAGTCGGAGGGCCCTGCTCCTTAGAGCTTACAATCTAGGAGTGGATCTTGTAACGATTTGCACATGAACAGCCATCTTTGCGGAGCTGGCACGGCCTCCTGGCTCTCCCTCCGCCTGTTGCGGTGCCACGCCGGAGCTGCCCAGCTTTCCAGTAAACAGATCATTCTGGCCTCAATCTCCGATCCCCGTGTCCAAAACCAGCGAGGTGTGCGCAGTGTATCGGCCTCCTCGCTCCCCGGGCCCGCTGCGTAGTTTGTGGATGTCTCCTTTTTTTTTTCCTTCTACTTTTTTGGCTTCTGAACAAAATCTTATTCATGGCAACAAATAAAAACTCTAGAACTCTGCGTCTAGTGCCAGGGGTGTAATCAGATCCAGAGGGGCCTGCCATTTTGTTCCTGCTATTACAAACGCTTTAAAAAAAACGCCACCAGTGTACTTTACTGATTTTTCTGGGGGGTGATTTTAAAGTGATTGTAAAATCTCATTTAAAAAAAATAACAAACATGTTATACTTACCTGCTCTGTGTAATGGTTTTGCACAGAGCAGCCCCAATCCTCCTCTTCTTGGGTCCCTCTTTTGTGCTCCAGGCCCCTCCCTCCTGTCGAGTGCCCCCATAGCATGGGGCCAACCAAACTGAGCCGCAGCTCTGTGTGTCCATTCGGACACAAAGCTGCCACTCGGCCCAGCCACCTCTCTTTCCTGATTGGCTAACTGACTTTGATTGACAGCAGCGGGAACCAATGGCACTGCTGATGTGTCTCAGCCATTCGGGGGGGGGGGGGAGTCCTAAATGGCTGAGGGACTCGTGGACATTGCTGGACAGAGATGGGGCTCAGGTAAGTATTAGTGGGTGATGGGTGGGGGCTGCTGCACACAGAAGGCTTTTTATCTTAATGCACAGATTGCAATGATATGGACCTTGCTTTGTGCACTGGTCCTAATCATTTGGTGGAAGGGCATTATGGTGTGGGGTTGTTTTTCAGGGGTTGGGCTTGGCCCCTTAGTTCCAGTGAAGAGAACTTCAAGACATTTTGGACAATTTTTAATGCTCCCAACTTTGTGGAAACAGTTTGGGGATGGACCCTTCCTGTTCCAACATGACTGTGCACCAGTGCACAAAGCAAGGTCCATATAGACATGGATGAGTGAGTTTGGGGTGCAGGAACTTGACTAACCTGCACAGAGTCCTGACCTCAACCCGATAGACCAGCCTTGGGATGAATTAGAGCAGAGACTGCAAGCCAGGCCTTCTCATCCACATCAGTGCCTGACCTTACAAACGCTCTTCTGGAAGAATGGTGAAACATTCCCATAGACACACTCCTAAACCTTGTGTACAGCCTTCCCAGAAGAGTTGAAGCTGTTATAGCTGCAAAGGGTGAGCCAACTCAATATTGAACCCTACGGACTAAGGCCCCTTTTACACTTGTGAGAGCTCAAAGTTACGCCATTTTAGAGTAATTTTTTGCCACAATTTTTATACGACTTTAAGCAATGCATGTGTCATCTTCAGGTCTATGGACCTCAAATCGCATCAAAGTTGGACGAAAGTAGTGCAGGGACTACTTTGAAGTCACACAGAAATGAATGGTACTCCCTGGAAATCATGCGGTACGACTTATCATGTGACTTTGCAGTCCCAAAAAGCAGGACAAGTCACACAAGTGTGAAAGGGGCCTTAAGCTGGGCATATACGCGATATGAAAAATCTGCTGAAATTCGGTCATTTAGACAGTTTATTCGTTTTTCAGCCAAAAAATGTATTAATAAATGTCCGTTGAAAGATTTATCGGTCATTAAATGATGGCACTATCGTTTGCTGTCCTGGCCGAATGTTCGTTTTTTTAAAATGGGTTCGAATGATTTTTCGTATAGTGTATTGCCAGCATAAGACTGGGATGCCATTAAAGTTCATGTGCATGTAAAGGCAGGCGTAGCAAAACTTTTGACAATATAGTGTGTATATAAACTAGGAATTTTGTTTGGATACAGCGTCGCATGACTGCGCAATTGTCAGTTAAAACCGTATCGCAAAAAATGGCCTGGCCATGGTCATTAAGGGGGCAAATCCTTCCAGGGCTGAAGTAGTTAAAAAGTTTACCAGGGATATTAATTTTCGGAGGGGTGACCTGGTGACACTGGCAGTCAAGGTAAGGGTGCTCCAGGAATGGTAGAAGGAGATAGAAGGTAGAAGGAGCCTTTGGAGACACATTTGGTCCCTTTCTCCAAGTCGACTTTTGGGAATGTGAGCGGCCGATGATATTTAGATTCGACTCGGGTCATCCAATTTATGAAATTCAGTCCCAATCTAACGCCAATTTAACGGTAGAATCTGTTTACTGAAGTATCTCAGGACCTTTGTGGAGCAAACCTTGTGACTTGTCTATAAGAAAGGTGTCCTAGCCATAGAAGACCATGTGAGTGCTATGGGGCCCGGAGTTTGTCTACATTGTGTTTTATATCGATAACAATAGAATTTGGCTAACAAAATCATTGAATTAAATGAACGTATTTATAAATATTTCTAATTTGGGAGCCTTAGAATGAAAGCAGTTCGTATTTTGTATCTGTAAGGGATTAGAAAATGGAGGGGGCCCCTAATGGTTTTGCTATGGGGCCCCCATCACCCAAGATTTCAGCCCTGTCTAATGTTCTTAGGAGTTTGGGTCGTAGTCGGATCGGCTTGTATTCTATAGTGCGGCCTGTGGGCTCTTTTCTCCCCTAAACGCTCTTCTGCGAGTGAGCAGGTGCCACGGGGCAGCTAAAATAAGCCCCGGTACCCGCCCCGCCAATAGAATCCATAGACATAGCACGGAATAATCTCCTGCCTCTTCAGCTATGCCAAGAATCTCACACCTTGAAGAGTTACCCTCAGCCGTTGCTAGGTCCTCGCCATGAAACTTCCGCCGGCCCGTGTCACGCTGTCACCATGACTTGTTAGGGGGAGTTGTGCGTCGGAGACGGCTATCTGTGTCCGCGCGGGGTGAAGGGGGCTGTACGGGGGACACTTTTAGCTGTTGGTTTAGAATGAAGTTAAATATAGATGGTGGAGGTGTGGGCGACTGATTTATAAAAAGCACGCAGTGGCAAATTTTATTTTTTTTATTCTTTCCCTAAAATAATAGCAGCGGATTCCGATTGGTCGCTGCAAAGTAAAGCAGATGATATGGACTCATTTTTATTAAAAATCCGGACAGGCAGCTCAATCATATTTGAGATAAGTCTAGGAAATGGCGAGTTGTGGTGTTCAGCCAGTCTTGTGATCCAGGCCGGTCGGTGACTTTTTCTCTCTATGGGGATAAGGAATACTATTGGGTCACCAATGGGCTCCAGTCTGCTCATTGGACAATAAAGGGATAATGCTGATAATGATAAGGTCATCACTCCTCCTGTCTGCAAGCTCACAGTGTTAGATTGACAGCACTGAGAAAAGTGACGGGGAACTGATTTTCTGTGCGGCTGCGGCAAAAAGTCGCCTAAAAAAAACCCCGCTGCGCTATTTCTGACTGATACTAGTGATAGGAGTTTATATCTGTTATTTAATACTTGTGGCTGCTGCAGAACCTCTTTGATGGAAAAGGTGGCAGAAATGGGTTTGTTCGCATTAGATTTGTGCGTTTGTCCTATCCAGCCAGCGTGGGGTGGAATCATTTAGAGTTGGTTCTCAGCACAGTTTGGATGCATTTCTGCATGCGTGCTTTTTAATTGCTGTAGATGCATGCTGGTGCGTTTTTGATGTGTTCCAAACGCATTTTCCTTTATTTTATTTTATTTATTTATATTTTTCTTCATTTTCTTTGTTTGTTTTTTGTATACTACATTCTGGTGCATTTCTGATGTGCTTATGATGTTTTTCCTATTTGTTTCTTTTATTTTTTTTACAATTGTATTTATTTCCTTCTTTTTGTTTGTTTTTTGAATAAAGCATTCTGGTGCATTTTTTTACGCGTTTATGATGATGATATGATTTTTGACGTGTTTATGATGTGTTTCAAATGTGTTTCCCTATATGTTGCGTTTATTTTTCTTGTTTTGTTTTGTTTTTTTGGAATAATGCAGTCTGGTGCATTTTTTATGCGTTTTTCCTAATTCGATTTTTTGAATTTTTTTTTTTTATACATTTTCCTTGCTTTTTCTTTTTGGTATGCATTCTGGTGCATTTTTGACACGTTTATTTGTTACAAATATGCTTTTGCTTGTTTTTTTTTATGTGACATTTTTCTTCATGTTTCTTGTTATTTTTTTTTTTTTTTGTTGTATAATGCATTCTGGTGCATTTGTGACACGTTTGATGCATTTGAAATGCGTTTTTGCTGTTTTTTATTTTATTTCAGGTACTTATATAGCGCCGACAATTTGTGCAGCGCTTTACATTGTACATTTACATCAGTCTCTGCCCTCAAGGAGCTTACAATCTAAGGTCCCTAACCCACATTCATACATAGACATTTTTTTTTACATTTATCTTTATTTTCCTTGTTTTGGTTGTGTGTTTTTATTTTTTTATTTTTTTCAGAATAATGCATTCTGGTGCATTTTGTACCCGTTTGATTTTTCCAAATGTGTTTTCCCTATTTTTTTTTTTTACCATTTTTTTTAGTTTTTTTAGAATAATGCATTTTTGTGCATTTTGTACCTCTTTATGATTTTTCCAAATGTGTTTTTCCTTGTTTTTTTCTTTTTTATAATGCATTCTGGTGAATTTCCGACACGTTTATGAAGTGTTCCAAATAAATTTTTCCTATTTTTTCTTTTCAATTTATTTTTTTATTTTTTAAGTTTTCTTAATTTTCCTTTTTTTTTTTTTTTTGGTATGATACATTCTAGTGTATTTGTGTTGTGTTTAGATGTGTTCCGGTGTGTTTTTGATGCATTTTTATCTGTTCCAGTAGAGAACTGGTAGGAAAAATGCAGCACTGATTCCAAAGTTTGCACCATTGCAGTGCGTTCCAGACAAAAGTTGAACAGGCCGCTTTTTTCTGCAATGAACTGCACTGGAATGCGGCAAAACACGTCAAAAATGCATCAGAAAGCATCTAAACGCATCAAAACGTAATAAAGCAAAAAAAATAAGAAAATGCAGGAAACTTTGGAAAAAAACAAGAGGGTAAAAACTAACTGGAATGCATTAAAAAAGCATAAAAAAACACGCATCAGAATATTTAAAAAAGGCGCATGCAGAAATGCATCCAGAAGGCGTCTGGACTGCATTTCTGTAAACTGTCTCGTAAAGTTGATGTTTGTTGTGATGGGCGGGGGAGGGCACTATGGAGGCCGTGCGGGGGTCAGAGGTCGGGAACTATTTTCTGAGCCCCCCTCCGAGCGACTTTGGAAGCTGCTGAGTTCTCTCTGGAAGAGGAATGGTAGTCGGGATATCCCAGCTCTGCGCGGTGGGCCGGTCACCTGACCAAACAAAACCCGCTGGAGAAACTTTCTGAATACTTAATCTGTCTGTTCTATTGATAGCGGGAGATGGGGGGCCCTGCTGGTCACATGTCTATACAATCTTTTTTTTCTTTTCCTTCCTTTTTTATTCATTTGTTGGAGTTATTTTCTACTTTAAATAAAATCAGGGGTGGGAGGGGCCAAAATGTGGCATTTTCTTATATAAGTAATAGTGGGTGTTCCCAGGCAGGCTGCATTTACATCAAGACCTCCTTAGGTAACGCCCACATGAGATGCTGAGTCTCCATGATTGAAAAAACTGAAATCCAATGAATGAAAAGGGGCGGGCCAGGGGCAGTCAGGCTGGGGAGGAAAGGGCTAGATCACGGGTGTCACTCAATTACATCAACATTATGGTTTTTATCTATAAAACCAGAGCACCCCCTCCCGCTTACATCAGATGTCAGGAGACCCCCTCCACCATCAGAAGTCAGTGTCCTCCGCCCTCTCTTACATCACAGTACACCCCCCCTTAAATTGTGCTGTTTGGAAGAAGCTGGGGGCGGAGCTGGGAAACAGAAAGTGCAGGGTCTGGAGGAGGACCAGAGGAGGGCTGGAGTCAGCTGCCACAGCCTTCTGAATGCTGAGACCGGGGGAGGTGGCGATGAGGGGTGCTGCAGCTGCACAGAGAGGCATAGGGTCTGTAGGAGGAGTTACATCCTCCTCTCTGCTGCTGACTGCTGAGACAAGGTGGGGGCAGAGACGAGGCGATGTTGCGGCTGCACAGAGAGGCGAAGGGGCTGTAGGAGCTCTGTTCTCTTCTCTTCTGCCAACTTCTGAGACAAGGTGGGGGTGGGGACGAGGGGGTGCCGTGGCTGCACAGAGAGGTGCAGGGTCTGTAAGGGGAGTTCCATCCACCTCTTCTGCCAACTGCTGAGACGAGGTGTAGGCGAGGACAAGGGGTGTTGCGGCTGCACAGAGAGGTGCAGGGTCTGTAAGAGGAGTTCCGTCCTCTTCTCTGCTGCTGACTGCTGAGACAAGGTGGGGAGGGGGACAAGGTCGGACATTCCGACGACAAAATCCGTCAGATTTTTTCTGATGGATTTTGGCCTAAACTTGTCTTGCATACACACGGTCGCACAAAGTTGTTGGAAAATCCGATCATTCAGAACGCGGTGACGTAGAACACATATGACGGGACTATAAAGAGGCCAGTAGCCAATTGCTTTCGTCTTGTAATTTATTCTGAGCATGCGTGGCATTTTGTACGTCGGAATTGTATACACACGATCGGAATTTAAACAATCGGATTTTGTTGTCAGAAAATTTTAGATCCAGATCTCAAACTTTGTGTGTCGGAAATTCAGACGCAAAAAGTCCAATGGAACCCACACATGATCGGAATTTCCGACAACACAGTCTGATCGCACATTTTCCATCGGAAAGTCGGACCGCATGTACAGGGCATTAGAGGGGGTGATAAGGGACTATATACAAGATTTTAGTAATGAGAACGGTATCATTAGCAGTAATCAGGATGGATTCATGAAGAATTGTTCTTGCCAAACCAATCTACTAACCTTCTATGCGGCGGTGAGTTGCCATCTAGATAAAGGAAGGCCCGGTGTACCTGGATTTTACAAAAGCATTGGACACAGTTCCCCATAAATGTTTACACATTTGCACTGAATTTATTCTCTCTGAAGAAGAGACGCTTGAGAGGGGATATGATTTCAATATACAAATACCGTACTGGTGACCCCACAATAGGGATAGAACTTTTTCATGAAAGGGAGTTTAACAAGACATGTGTCCACTCATTAAAATTAGAAGAAAAGAGGTTTAACCTTAAACTGCGTAGAAGGTTCTTTACTGTAAGAGCGACAAGAATGTGGAATTCTCTTCCACAGGTGGTGGTCTCAGTGAGGGGCATTGATAGTTTCAAAAACCTATTAGATAATTACATGAACAACCACAACACACAGGGATATACAATGTAATACTGACATATAATCACACACATAGGTTGGACTTGGACTTGTGTCTTTTTTCAACCTCACCTACTATGTAACCATGAATATGCCTGGTGGGCCGGATTTGGCCTACGTGCCTTGTGTTTGACACGTGGGCTAGATGATGCCGGATGTCCTCCAGCCAGGAGAAAAGATGGGCCCCAACGTCCTGCAGCTTCTCATGCATACTGTGAACAGCTCCCCTATTTACACTTTCTTTACCCCTGTGCAATAAAATGGGTTCAGTTGGAGTGGATGATTGGACCTATCAGGATCTGACGTTATATAAGCCTTTCTGGTGATTTTTCTCCGGGGTGGACGTCTCCTTTAATAAATGATCTTGGCCGTCCTTCCTGTGGTCTGGCGTGCCTGTGCATGGAGTGGCTGTTTCTCCGCCTGGATTGATACATGGGATGTTATTTTAGATCCTTCCATGTGTGAACAATGTCGAGGGAACTTTTTTCCATCACTGTTGACTTGTTGTTGTAAAAGTATTTCCTGATGGACAATTGGGGTGGATTTACTAAAGGCAAATAGACTGTGCACTCTGCAAGTGCGGCTGTTCCTGGGCTTAGTAAATGAGGGGAAGCTCTGCTGACTTCCATCATTCAATCATGTGCAAGTAAAAATGCTGTTTTTTTTTTATCTTCTTTGCATGTGATTGGGTATTCATTGCAAAGTGAAGGTTTACCTAATTTACTGAGTTCTGGAGCAACTGCAAAGTGCACATCTATTTACCTTTTGTAAATCCATCCCATTGTGTCCAGGGCAAGGCAGGGAGCAAGAATGTGCACAGTGCGGTCACCCCTCAACAGCCAATCACATTGCAGGATGCTCAATGAAGAGAACATTTCTGATTGGTTGGTGAGGGGTGGAACATTTTCAGCACATGTCTCTTTAAGGTGCGCTTCACACTGGTATTAAAAGCAGGCGTTGAGGATTGTTTTTAACGCTCCTCAAAGTCTGGGAAAAGCAGTCTGCGATTAATGGACAGAACTATTGGGGAACGTTTTTTTAAGGCGCCTTTAAGGCACATTAAGGGCCCATTCACACCACATGCAGTCCACTGCGTTTTTTTTTCTGCATCAAAAACACATGGAAAGTAGGTTATATGGTTTTCAATGGCCAAGTTCACACCTGTGCTTGCAGTTCCAGTTCCAAAAAAAAAAAAAAAAAGTAGATCATGCTGCATTTTTCCTGCACTGGGCTGTACTGGAATGCTGTAAAATGCACCAAAAATGCACCGGAACGCACCAAAAACTCACTGGAACACACATGTCCTCATTTAGTGCCAGTTTACACCATAGAAACACAGATGCATTCCAGTGCGTTTTTGATGCAGTCCAGTATATTTTTCCACCTTTTTTTTTTTTTTTTTTTTTACATTAAATGAGGACATGTGTGTTCCAGTGCATTTTTGGTGCATTTTACAGCGTTCCAGTGCAGAGAAAATGAAGCATGTGGTACTTTTTTTGGAACGGTGAACACTGGTGTTAACTAGAGCTGCGTGATTCTGGCCAAAATGAGAATCACAATTTTTTTTTGCTTAGAATAAAAAAATCATGATTCTCGAGATGTAAGATCTTTTACATTATACAAAAAAATGAGCTAGCTTTACTGGTTAGTAATTATTTTAAATTTTTTTTAATTGCATTTGAAAGACCATTGCGCAAAAACAGTGTGACATAAAATATTGCAACAACCACCATTTTATTCTCTAGGGTGTCTACTAAAACATATATGTAATGTTTGGGGGATTTTCAAAGCAAAAAAAAAAAAAAATGATTTTTAACTTGAAACCAACAAATGTCAGAAAAAGGTTTAGTGTTTAAGTGGTTAAACTTTTTTCACATACACACAAAGTCTATTCCATTAACAAGTTGTTACAATGTTTATACTTCAACTGATAAAGAATTTTCTTCCTTTCTTTTGACAGCTTCAGAAGAGCAGAGAGAATTCTTTGCATAGAAAGAATTGTTAAACAAGATTGTGATAATGATTCTTGACGATTAATTGTGCAGCTCTAGTGTGAACTATGCCATTGAAAACCATATAACCTAATTTCCCTGCGTTTTTGATGCAGAAAAAAAAACATACTGGAGTGCATGTGGTGTGAACTGGCTCATTGTTTCCCTGCAAAGGCAAAGCATAATGGCCTACTATGCATCGCATAGTAGCCCATTATGTGTCACTTACCTGACACAGGAGCCAGCGATGTCCCCGATTTCCTCACCAGCTGGAAGTGTCCATCTTCCTTCCTGGGTCACGTGACGTCACTCCCACGCATGCGCACGGGAGCCGCCAGTCACGGCATGTTGTTTAATGTAAACGGCACACCGTGACCCTTCTAAAGTGCGCATGCGCTGAGTATATCAGAAGGAATCCTCGTACAGGGAATTGTAAATATCTCCTTTAGGTTTGGGAGATATTTCTTGGATTTACCGGTAAGCCTTAATCTAGGCTTAGCTGTAGGTGAAAGTGTGTTGTAAGGGTTTACAACCACTTTAAAGTTAAAGTGGTTGTAAATCACTTTAACCCACAGGTAAACCTAGATTAAGACTTACCTGTAGGTCCAACAAATATCTCCCAAACCTACACGGTTTAGGAGATATTTGCAGAAGTAGCGGCACTGATTGGGCTCTGGCTCACTGAGCGTACCGTTTCTAACAGCGATTGTGCCATTAGTGGCAGCACCAGCGCTGTCATCGCAGCTCCGGCGCTGTGACTGGAGTCACTTCAGGATAGGTGGCAGCGCCTGAGGAGGCGAACGAGGGCCGATGTGGGGGCTTCGATCTCAGGTAATAAGAAAAAGGCATACTAGCTCATTATGCCTTTGTCTTGCAGGGTGTATTTATTTATTTATTTTTTAAAAGGCTTTACTTCCACTTTAAGAAAAAAGAGGGGGTAAAATGTACTGAACTGCATCAAAAACACACAAAAAATACATTAAAAACGCACTGTAATGCATCAAAAACACAAATGCAGGAAGGCATCTGGAACGCATCTGAACTGTGTTTCTATGGTGTGAACTGGCATCTTTGTTCAGTGTCAGTTTTTTGAACAAGTGTGAACAAGGCCTAAGGTTAAAGTGGCTGTAAACCTCCAACATGAAATATGAACAAAGCCTATCCCTCTATAGCAGGGATATGCAATTAGTGGACCTCCAGCTGTTGCAGAACTACAAATACCATGAGGCATATCAAGACTCTGACAGCCACAAGCATGATACCCAGAGGCAGAGGCATGATGGGACTTGTAGTTTTGCAACAGCTGTAGGTCCGCTAATTGCAGATCCCTGCTCTATAGTGTGTACTCGGCTCTATCAGCACTATGGGGGAGATTTACTAAAATTAGAGCTTGATAAATCTGGTGCAGCTGTGCATGGTAGCCATTCGGCTTCTAACGTCAGCTTGTTCAGTTAAGCGCTGACAATAAAAACTGGAAGCTGATTGGTTTCTACGCAAAGCTGAATCAGATTTTGCACTCTATAGTTTTAGTTAATCAGCCCCTAAACCCATGATCATACCAGAGCCACTTGTAATGCGATTTGACAGGTCTGCCCTCCTCACTAAGCTCTGCAGATTGTAACTTCATCTTTCGACCCCCTTTTTTTCTGAACTCTCAGACAAGCTTTATAAATTCAGCACTTTGTAGAGAAGACAAGACAGCAGATAAACAAGTACAACTTATGTAGGTGGATGTGTTTCATCCCTGCATATCTCCTGAGCCCAGTCATTTCACTGGGTATATGGAAGGGTTTACAAGCACTTTAAGTTCACAGTGCTGCATTCCCATTTTCAGTGCGATTATGTAGTGTTCCTTGGATGTGGTTTTCATATTCTAGGGGCCAAAATCGCACCAAAGTGATACAGGAACCAAAATTGCACCAGGCTACGTTGCATTGATGTGAACGGACATCATTGAAAACAAAGTGATTTCTATTGTCATGCAGTCTGTGCAGCTGATGATCGGAACATGAATAATACCAACAGATTATTTTATAACTTTATTCTTTGTAACATTTATTTTTTGGTACAAATATCCTTCATCTGATGTGTCTTTGTTTCTGTATCAGCCGTGTGCTTCTCTCAGTATCTCATACATTCTTCTACTTAAAGCTGAACTCCGGCTTTCCCGTCAGTCTTGCATAGATGTACCGACTCCTCTCCTGCACTGATATAACTTACTTGTTTCACCGCACACTGTGAGCTTCTCACAATGTGCATTGGAAGCTGCAACAAGCCAGCTAAACTCTGGCCAGAAAATCTTCAATTTACATATATTCCTCAATTGCTACTTTGTGTGAAACAAATGCCTTTGCAGACCCAGATATTACCTTGTAAAAGTAGCAGTGGCATCATCACTGTGCTGTTCATAGCCTTTGCAGAGAGCAGAGCTGTGGGAGGGGCCCTGCAGGCCCCACCCACTACAGAAAACTACAGGAAGGGGCGGAGACAAGACCAGTCACCCTGCACAAGGGGAGAGAGCAGCAATGAGCGGTCTTTATTGCAGGAAAGTCTCACACTGGATTACTGCACAGATCTGGGAGAAATATACAATGTAAACTGAGATTTCTGGATGAATACACATGAGGAATGGATTTAGATAATATTTGCTTATCCCAGAGTTCAGAACTTTGAATAAATGAAAACTCAATGCAGCTCTGCAATCATGAATACATTAAAATGTTACTAAACCCACAACAGTAAAATCAGTCTGTATATGCAGTAAAGAATGCTTGTTCTACTCACTGTGGAACCTAAGGGGTTAATCCTCTGCATTGTGTAAAAAGGCTGTTCGGTCCTGCCTTCTCTGATCCTCCCCTTCTTCCACTGTTCCCAATCTATCTTCTGATAGAACATAGCCTTGTGGACACTTTCCACATGCTCAGTTTGGTTTGTATTGCTAGAGTTTTTTGGGGGGGAGGGTACATGTGATCAGCACAGGGCCAATGAATGCTACAGACAGAGGGTCAGGGGTCCTGCAGCCTCATAGGACAGTCAAAGGATGAAAACTCCTTCTACAAGCTTTAACCAGACACTGATAGAAGTCACAAGACTGCTATATACTGCTGTTTTATATTTACTACATTTATTGTATTTCTATGTTCTGTGTACTGTGGGAGACCAGATATAGCGAATGCAAGGTCCGGGGTTTAGTATAATATAAGTATCTTAACCTGTCTTTGTGTCAGCCTCTTGCAGTTCCTGTACAGCAGAGCTCAGACTTGGAGAGGGAGAAGTAGCACAAGGGGACAGTCAGTTCATGTGCTAACGAGCATGCTGATAGGAAGAGGAAGCAAAGTGACAAAGAGATGAGCTCCTCATTGCTTCTTCTCCTTCACTGTCCAGTCACTGGCTGGAAGCGGGTCTGGGCTGACCTGGGCTCAGAGGAAGTGGGTTGAATGATGCTGGCCAACAGACTGAGGACATCTAGTGGAAGAAACAAGTACTGCAGAGAAAATCTTGGACTATAGGTGAATATTTTTGGTGAAGGTGAATATTGCAGCAGACACTGTTTTTTTTATTTTATCTTTTAATGGGCTGTACTTTTTTTTTTAAATCTATTTTTGTCCGGAGTTCTACATTCAAATAATCCCTTCAAATTCCTCAGAGATGGCGTTGTACGATTCTATCACTCTGCAGTCTGTTATGTGCGATGTGACAGGCGCAGCGGCATCCTCCCGCGCTCTGCGAGTTCTCAGTTTGGGGAGGAGGAGAGCCCCCCGTGTGACCTGCGGGTCCTTTGTCTGGATTGTGTGGAGTGGAGAGAGCCGCCGCTGTCTCTAAGTTACTAAAAGCTTGGACGGGGGAAGCGGCTCAGGCTGGCCTCTGTCTGGGGGCTGTAAGGGGTCTTGTCTGTAAGAGCACAAAGGTGGAACGCCGCGATCGCTCTTCAGATACACGCACGTAATGACGAGGAGCCGACGATGAAGGTGTGAGCGATCGTACTCTGGCTTTTCTTTTGATGTTTTTATGAGAAGCCCAAATATTTGTTTGCGGGTGCGTCTGATCTGCGCAAATCTGCTGCATCCCGATATCCGGATCTTCTGTGGAATGGATTCAATTGGGGAGTTACGGTTGGATAAAACGTTTTCACATATTTTTCCTCATCACCCATTGGACAGTAGGCGAGGAGCGATTATTTCACTGCACGACTTTTATTGTGAAAGTCACCCAACGCAATAAAGCAGAGCCCTCTAAACATTGTAATATGAGGGCCACATTGTATATCACAGTCTCCCCTTACATCAGGGTCCCCATCAGAGTCCCTCCTTACATCAGAGTCCCCCCTTACATCAGGGTCCCCATCAGAGCCCCCCCCCTTACATCAGGGTCCCCATCAGAGTCCCCCCTTACATCAGGGTCCCCATCAGAGTCCCCCCTTACATCAGGGTCCCCCCTTACATCAGGGTCCCCATCAGAGTCCCCCCTTACATCAGGGTCCCCATCAGAGTCCCCCCTTACATCAGGGTCCCCATCAGAGTCCCCCCTTACATCAGGGTCCCCATCAGAGTCCCCCCTTACATCAGGGTCCCCATCAGAGTCCCCCCTTACATCAGGGTCCCCATCAGAGTCCCCCCTTACTTCAGGGTCCCCATCAGAGTCCCCCCTTACTTCAGGGTCCCCATCAGAGTCCCCCCTTCAGGGTCCCCATCAGAGTCCCCCCTTACTTCAGGGTCCCCATCAGAGTCCCCCCTTACTTCAGGGTCCCCATCAGAGTCCCCTCTTATATCAAAATCCCAGTCAGAGTCCCCTTACATCAGAATCAACATCATAGTCTGCCCTTCCTTCAGAGTTCCCCATTGGATTCCTCTTTACTTCAGGGTCCCCAATCAGAGTCCCCTCTTATAGCAGAATCCCAGTCAGAGTCCCTCCTTACATCAGAGTCCGCCCTTACTTCAGAGTTCCCCATTGGATTCCCCCTTATATCAGGATCATCGGGGCCCCTGGGTCCTGCTGTGGGTTGGAGGGGGTTGAAGTGAAGACCATAGGCAGCCTCTGCTGACCTCAATCTATGTGCACTGAGGATATACCACTGACTCTAGCTGAGGGCTGGATAAAATCTAATGAGCGGGCCGCATGTGGCCCTGGGGCCGTGGATCGGAGCCCCCTGCAGTACTGCGGTGCAGCTCTCCATGATACATTGTGGTAAAGGTTTTCTGGCATCGCTGATTTGTGGGATGTTTTGCTGGCAGCCCATACATTTTAATGCTCCGCCTTAATGCAACGCGCGTTAACATGGTGCCCCAAATGTAAGTGGGCCGATCTCCTCGCCATGGTTCCTGGTCCTGCCTACCTTGTGGTGTTCACATTCTTTTCTATTGTGTTATCACGCAGGAATAGTGGGAACTGCTACTTTTACAAGGTAATATCTGGGTTTGCACAGACATTTGGCCCTGCGTTTTGAAAACTGCCTGTGGGGTGTCGTTAACTTAGCATACAGTCCGCAATCAGTTTGCCTGAACAGGTTTGCAGTTTAGATGCAGTGAAAATTTGTAGCGAATTCGCTGTGATCACTTCACGCCGCATCTTGTGTTATTTAAAGAACAAACAAAGCTTTAAGCTCCGTTCACACCTGGGCGATTGGAATCTTGGGCAGAATCGCTGCGATTCCTAATTGCTGGACGCTCGTGCAATAATATTCTTAATGGCACCCCAACTGCGTTGAGATTTTGCCGCTGAACAATAAATCCTGGCAGATCGCAACGCATGATACTGTTGCTCAAAATAAGCTCCTTTTTGAGCGATAATTGCTGCAAAATCGCTGTGCGATTGGAGTGCCATTAAGAAGTAATGGCATTGCTCGCTCGTCCCACAATTTGCCTGCGATTTGGAATCATGGGCAGGATCGCGTCGATTCCACCCGCGATTCCAGTCGCCCAGCTGTAAACAAAGCCCTAAAGGGGTTGTAATCCCTCCAGGTTTTTCCTCTCAGTGAATTCTCTGCATTGAGGTGAAAAACCTGTAACGCTGCAGCCCCCCCACACCCCGAGCCCCCGTTTTACTTACATGTACCCCTCTATCTCACGCCGGGAGGAGCACACCAGCAAATGCCGGTGTCTTGGTTCCTGATTGGATGGATTGACAGCAGCGCAGCCATTGGCTCCCGCTGCTGTCAATCAAATCCAATGACACGGGGTGGTGGGGCTGAGTTCTGTCTGTGTCAATAGACGCAGAAGCAGGACTCGGGAGTGCGCCCGCAGGGGTGTCCACGAAGGAGAGCGCTTCCCAGATGGGGCACTCAAGAAGAGGAGGAGCTACTAGCCCAGAAGAGGAGGGACCCCAGAAGAGGAGGATCGGAGCCACTCCAACCAACTGCACAGCGGAGGCAAGTATGACAGGTTTGTTATTAAAAAAAAAAATACTGAAGCTTTACAGCCCATGTAATATCACTTTAAAGCCAAACTCCAGCTCACACTTTATAAGCGGTTACAGCAAACAATTTTGTTTCTTTTTGGGTATACAGGTTTTATATAAATAAATAAAAGCTGATCATTGTATGCACCCCTGTCGATGTTAAATGGGTTGTCTCATCCTTGTAAACTGATGCATTCTGCTGGAGAGCTTGTGCTTCTGAAAAACAACAGACTTGCTGGCAGGATCACAGGTGAAAATAAAAGAAAGAAAGCCTAAAAAAAAAAAAGAAAACGAATGCAGCCGCCACATCTAAGAATTGGTAAGCTGCAATATAAAATATTTGCATTCGGGTTTAATATCGCTTTAAATTTGCATTCACATATCAGTATAATAATATGTCATTGTGATTGGGGCGGGGGGGGGGGGGGGCTGAGGGGGTTTTGCCCAAAAGCTATCATTAATAAATGAGTAAGCGGCGTCATCGCGTCATTTCGCCTCCTCTCTGCAGAGCTCTAAAAAGTAAAGTTTTTTTTTTTTTTCGGAATATTCGAGCCGAAGCAAAATAACAAACAAAAAGTAAGCAATGTATCATTTTTTTCCTCCCCCCCCCCCCCCCCTCTCCTTGCTAAACCGGGATTGTTGCGCTGCCTTTCCTGTTTGCTCAGAGCCGAAGCCCAAGTGGCTGAACAAAGGTATTCTGTTTGATCCGCACAATCCGAATCTCTCTCTGTATTGATCCCTTTGAGTGAGCTGATGGGTTATACCGCGGTAAACAAAGCCAAATGTCATCCGGCAATCACCTGCTTTTATCATGCCAGTATTTAGGCCATGTTGTAAATAAAATCTATGTTTTGCCTGTAGGCTTGGTTTGGCTGCAGCACTGTGGAGTTTTTTGTTTTTTTTCCGCTTATTCCCCCCCCCCCCCCAATTCTTACATAACCCTTTCTTTTCCGCGGCGGCGGCGGCTCTCCTTAATGCGTTTCTCTTCTATTTCGGGAGAGTGGCCCGTGAGAGGAAATGGATTTTGGGCAACATGCCTAAAGGCGCTAATAATTGAAGCTTAGGAGGGATGTACGTAAAGCCGGTGTGACTGTATTTACATACAAAACGCAGACGACGCAGATGGCGGCCGGCGTTCTGAATGTAGTGGGAAATTGGCGGTGGACGGGATACATTGTAGCTGAGTTTTCAACGGTGGTGTGAAAAAATAAAATAGACTTTTAAATAACTTTTTTTTTTTCATTGGGGGGGGGGGTAAGCCTTCGTTTTGTATCCATGTGTGTATGGGTGTGCACGCATGTTTTACATGCGTTCTAGTGCACGATGTGTAGGGCAAATAAGGAAAGGAAAAGGATGACGTGCCGAGTTCCAGGAAAACAGCTTGAGTGGGAAGGAAAGTCAAAGCGGCTTCATCCCAACTACTCCCTGTCCCATCATTGGTGTCAGTAGAGGAGGAATAATGCCCCATCCCTGGGGTTGGTAGGAGGAATAGTATCCCATTGCTAGTGTCAGTGGGAGGAGTAGTGCCCCATCATTGGTGTCAGTGGAAGTTATAGTTCCCCATCATTAGTGTCAGTGGGAGGAATAGTGCCCCATCATTGGTGTCATTGGAAGTTATAGTTCCCCATCATTGATGTCAGTGGAAGGTATAGTTCCCCATCATTGGTGTGAGTAGAAGAAATAGCGCCCCATCATTGGTGTCAGTGGAAGGAATAGTTCTCCATCATTGGTGTCAGTGGGAGGAATAGTGTCCGATCATTGGTGTCAATGGGATGAATAGTGCCCCATCATTGGTGTCAGTGGAAGGAATAGTGCCCCATCATTGGTGTCAGTGGAAGGAATAGTGCCCCATCATTGGTGTCAGTGGGATGAATAGCGCCCCATCATTGATGTCAGTGAAAGGTATAGTTCCCCATTGGTGTCAGTGGGAGGAATAGTACCCCAAAGTCTGGATAAAGGGAAGCAAAGGGCCACATATGCAGTTTGGAGACCCCTGTGCTAGATCATCAGCCACCATTGAACTGGTGCTTTGGCTGGGAAACCAGAGGCTGACAAGGACAGTCTAAAAAACTTAAATGGTTGACATCGGCAGTTGCCATATTTCGGTCATCACAAGTTCCCGGTAAATAAAATTATACCCTGAAGATCTGCAATCAATAAATAATAACACAAATGGAGCTCTTTCCATTGAACAGATCATGATAATAATTTTGGCATATGAGGGAATAGGCGGGCCCTGTAATCGCATCCATCTGCACACCTTAGGGTGCCGTTCGGCCGCGTCTGAAAATATATTTTGGCACACTGGGAACATTGCGGAAATTATAAGCAGACATCATTTTATTAATGTTTATGGTATAACACACAGCAGTGTCCTGTGATGACGTCCTGACTAGGGGCCCCAGCTGTGCAAAATGGGGCCCCAAATGTTATTGTTTTTTAAAGCAGATGTGATATTGATTATAGAAGGCTTCATTGGAGTGATATCTGTGATTGGCACACTTCCAATCCTCATCTGTGATATGACACTGTGATTGTTAGGGCTCATTCTCATGTGCAGAAGTTCTAGCAGGCCATGTGAAATGCAGTCTGTGGTGGATCATTTTTCAGAGAGCAGTTGACAGATGTCTGGGAGGCGATGTCACCTCCATACCGGCTGTTAAAATGCCAAACCACTGCGCCACAGCCATATGTGATGTGTGCTGTTGCCCTGTGGACCTGTTAACTCTGATGGGTTATGTTTGGCAGTGGTACAGCCCACCGAATGCGACAAGTGTTTACATTTTGCTACAGTGTTACAGTGCCATCCCATGTCTCTGTGTTCCCTACCGTCCCATGTCTCTGTGTTCCCCCCGTCCCATGTCTCTGTGTTCCCCCCCGTCCCATGTCTCTGTGTTCCCTCCGTCCCATGTCTCTGTGTTCCCCCCATCCCATGTCTCTGTGTTCCCCCCCCATCCCAAGTCTCAATGTCCCCCCCATCCCATGTCTCTGTGTTCCCCCCGTCCCATGTCTCTGTGTTCCCCCCGTCCCATGTCTCTGTGTTCCCCCCGTCCCATGTCTCTGTGTTCCCCCCGTCCCATGTCTCTGTGTTCCCCCCATCCCATGTCTCTGTGTTCCCCCCCCATCCCAAGTCTCAATGTCCCCCCCATCCCATGTCTCTGTGTTCCCCCCGTCCCATGTCTCTGTGTTCCCCCCGTCCCATGTCTCTGTGTTCCCCCCGTCCCATGTCTCTGTGTTCCCCCCGTCCCATATCTCTCTGTTCCCTCCATCCCATGTCTCTGTGTTCCCCCCATCCCATGTCTCTGTGTTCCCCCCATCCCATGTCTCTGTGTTCCCCCCATCCCATGTCTCTGTGTTCCCCCCATCCCATGTCTCTGTGTTCCCCCCATCCCATGTCTCTGTGTTCCCCCCATCCCATGTCTCTGTGTTCCCCCCATCCCATGTCTCTGTGTTCTCCCCATCCCATGTCTCTGTGTTCCCCCCATCCCATGTCTCTGTGTTCCCCCCATCCCATGTCTCTGTGTTCCCCCGTCCCATGTCTCTCTGTTCCCCCCGTCCCATGTCTCTGTGTCCCTCCCCCCTCATCCCATGTCTCTGTGTTCCCCCCCCTCATCCCATGTCTCTGTGTTCCCCCCATCCCATGTCTCTGTGTTCCCCCCCTCGTCCCATGTCTCTGTGTTCCCCCCATCCCATGTCTCTGTGTTCCCCTCATCCCATGTCTCTGTGTTCCCCCGTCCCATGTCTCTCTGTTCCCCCCGTCCCATGTCTCTGTGTCCCTCCCCCCTCATCCCATGTCTCTGTGTTCCCCCCCTCATCCCATGTCTCTGTGTTCCCCCCCTCATCCCATGTCTCTGTGTTCCCCCCATCCCATGTCTCTGTGTTCCCCCCATCCCATGTCTCTGTGTTCCCCCCATCCCATGTCTCTGTGTTCCCCCATATCCCATGTCTCTGTGTTCCCCCCGTCCCATGTCTCTGTGTCCCTCCCCCCTCATCCCATGTCTCTGTGTTCCCCCCGTCCCATGTCTCTGTGTCCCTCCCCCCTCATCCCATGTCTCTGTGTTCCCCCATCCCATGTCTCTGTGTTCCCCCCATCCCATGTCTCTGTGTTCCCCCCATCCCATGTCTCTGTGTTCCCCCCATCCCATGTCTCTGTGTTCCCCCCATCCCATGTCTCTGTGTTCCCCTCATCCCATGTCTCTGTGTTCCCCTCATCCCATGTCTCTGTGTTCCCCCCCATCCCATGTCTCTGTGTTCCCCTCATCCCATGTCTCTGTGTCCCTCCCCCCTCATCCCATGTCTCTGTGTTCCCCCCATCCCATGTCTCTGTGTTCCCCCCATCCCATGTCTCTGTGTTCCCCCCATCCCATGTCTCTGTGTTCCCCTCATCCCATGTCTCTGTGTTCCCCTCATCCCATGTCTCTGTGTTCCCCTCATCCCATGTCTCTGTGTCCCTCCCCCCTCATCCCATGTTTCTGTGTTCCCTCCATCCCATGTCTCTGTGCACACCCCATCCCATGTTTCTGCCCCCCATCCCATGTCTCTGTGCACCCCCATCCAATGTCTGTGATTGCATAAGTAACGTGAATACACACATAATTTTTTGCATGAGTGAGAATTTTCAACTCCTTTAGTAAATTGGCCTGTGTGTGTGTTCATCTGTTAATAATATCTGTGCAATGGTAGTTCGGTAAGATAGTGGTGTGTTATCTGTGTAGGATGGTGTCACCGTGGCCCCTGGTCACAGTTCAGTTTATATATAGTCAGGTATGGATATGAAGGTGGCTGGAGAGCACAGCTGATGAGTGATGTCAGTGTGTTTTATGACCGGAGGAGCTCGCTATCATTTATGGGCTCATCTCGCAGTCAGGTGAAGATCTCGGACTTTGGCTGGAAGCAGGTTTATTGGGCTTTCCCTCGCCAAGTCGATCAATAAACAAGTCTGAGGTGGAGGGAAAAGGTGGGGGTGCAGCAAAACAACTCATAGGTAGATGATGACATCACAGTGGAGCGTTCCCCACTAGACCAGTAGGCCTCTGTGAGGTCATCACCCTGAGAATGTGTTCATATACCTTTCTGTGGGGATTTACTTTTTCTGGGTACTTTAGCTTTAAGCACTGAGATCGCTTCACCCCTAAACTTATCCCTTAAAATAATTTTTTACCTCCTGAAACCCCAAACCTGACCTTAACCTTTAACACTTATATTAACATAACCCATAAAGTGCACCCTTAACCCTTAACCTCTCCCTAAAACATAAAGCGTAACTCCACTTTTGTTGAGCAAAAAACATTCCCCTCTGGGTGATCTATGTACAATGCAAGGATTTTAACAAACTTTGTTGCAAATTCCTACCGTTTGTTGTTCTGAAGAAAAGGCTGTTTGTTTGTCTGCGTCCATGTGAAGATTGAATCTAATGGGAATGGTTTTATAATTATCAATCAGCTGCTGCACTTACAGAGCTCTAATGAGCAAAGTGGCAGGGACTGCATCCCTTTAGCTGTAATTTCCCTTTTGGGAGCGTCTCACCAAAAATAAAATTTCTGTTGCAGGGGATGCCAAAAAAGATGTTTCTTAGTATGGACTCCTTTGAAAATCAGTGAGCCAACCACACAAGCAGGAAATTCAATTTCTGGGTGGGTGTGTGTATGTGTGTGTGTGTGTGTGTGTGTGTGTGTGTGTGTGTGTGTGTGTGTGTGTGTGTGTGTGTGTGGGGGGGGGGGGGGGGGTGCTCCAGGTTGCCATATCGCATTTTACAGAAAATTATAGAGCTGCAGATTGAAAAAGAAAAGACATTTTAAAGAACATTCAATTGCAATATGATTTGATGTTGCAATTGTATATGCTATATATATATATATATATATATATATATATATATATATATAGCATTACTAAATTACTATTACTCAGCCTTACTAAAAACAAAACCCTAACATTTAAAGGGGTTGTAGAGGTAAATGTTTTTTCACCTTAATGCATTCTATGCATTAAGGTGAAAAAACATCTCACACTGCCGGCACCCCCAGTCCCCCCGTTTTACTTACCTGACCCCTTGAAAATCCCGCGCTCGCCCCCGCCATCCTCTTCACCGCTCAGCCTGGCCGCTGATTGGCTGGAGTGGATGGATTGAAAGCAGTGCAGCCATTGTCAATCACATCCAATGACGCGGTGCGCCGGGGGGCGGGGCCATATGATACAGCGAGCGGCTATAGCCGCCGACTGTATCACGGGAGCCTGCCCGCAGGTGCTTCTCACCATGCAAGGGAGCTCGCATGAACGTGAGAAGTACCTGCGGGAGGAAGTAGAGACAGCCGCCAAGGGACCCCGGAAGAGCAGGTTCGGGGCCACTCTATGCAAAACGAGCTGGACAGTGGAGGTAAGTATAACATGTTTGTTATCTTAAAAAAATAAAAAAATTTACTTTACAATCCCTTTAAGACCCCTTTCACACCAGGGCGTTTTGCAGGCGCTATAGTGTTAGAAATAGCGCCTGCAATCCGCCCTAAAGAAGCTGCACCAATATGTGTAGTGTGAAAGCCCGAGGGCTTTCACACTACAGAGGTGCGCTGGTAGGACGTCAGGAAAAAGTCCTGCCAGCAGCCTCTTTGGAGCGGTGAAGGAGAGGTGTGTTTACCGCTCCTCCACCGCTGCTCCCCATTGAAATCAATGGGTCAGCGCTGTAATACCGCCGGCAAAACGCCGCTATTGCGGCGTATTGCCGGTGGTTTTAACCCTTTCTCGCCCCGCTAGCGGCCGAGAAAGGGTTAAAACCGCCGGCAATACGCTGCAATGGCGGCGTTTTGCCGGCGGTATTACAGCGCTGCCCCATTGATTTCAATGGGGAGCAGCGGTGGAGGAGCGGTAAGCACACCGCAAATCCGGCGGTAAAATGCTGCTAAAAATAGCAGCGTTTTACCGCCCACGCTATCGGCGGTGTGGTGTGAAAGGGGTCTTAAGGAGACAAAAAGCTTGTTTGGCTGTACTTCTGCTGTGGATCACAGTGCAGATTGTTCTGCATGCCTGTGACCCGTTTTCAGCAGACATGAGGCTGAAGTCCACTGTCCGCTGATGTCACAGAGCCAGTCCAGGCTGGGGCAAGATCGCAACAATAAAGTAGAGATCCGCCCACATTCCTGGATCGGCACCCAGCTCACCCTCTCAGTAAAACACTGAGAGGATGAGTTGGCCACTCCTGTCCCCTCCACAGCTCCAGTGAGCATGGAGGGGAGGGGGCAGAGCAGAGAGCTGTCACTGACAGTCACCAGCTCTCTGCTCAGGAAGCTGTGAGAACCGAGTGATCAGTGGTGTTTGATCGCTTGGTTCTCAGCCTTAGAGCCGGTGGGAGACAGATGCAGCATCCACCTAGGTGAGTATGATTAAAAAAAACAAAAAACAAAAAAAAGCCAAAAACCCATACTACTCTTTTAAGCATTATCTCTATACTTAACCCGAAAAAAACTTAAAACCCCACTTTAGCCTCTAACAGTAATCTTAACCCAACCCCTAAAGCTTAACCTTCAACTTCACTCAAACCCTTAACTATATACTTAACCCTCAAATCCTAAAACTCAGTCTTATGCCCTAAATGTTAAGGATGAACCTAAACTGGTTGTATAGGGTGTGCAGTGGTCAGATTGCAGGGTGGAAGCAAAGTTGCGCAGTGCAGATATTAGTTTAATGGAAAATGTATTAAACAGGTTGGAACCCTATAAGTTTTTATGGTGGTAATGCACTAGGGTAGTGATGGTGAACCTTGGCACTCCAGATGTTTTTGAACTACATTTCCCATGATGCTCTTGCACTCTGCAGTGTAGTGGAGCATCATGGGAAATGTAGTTCCAAAACATCTGGAGTGCCAAGGTTTGCCATCACTGCACTAGGGGTTTGCTGTGTGTTAATTACCACCTCAATCAGCCTCAGAACCTGTGTAATTCCTATGTGTTTGGGTTTAAAGGGATGAGGTGGCAATTATACTTCCAACTGTGGTTCACATGGTCAGAATCTCCTCATAGCTGGAGTTGCTGTTTGGGCCCACTTGTTTTCTATGATGTTTGTGAGCATTCATTTGTCTATGGTATCCAATAAACTTTTATGGTGGTAATGTACTAGGGCAAGGGTCTCCAAGCTTTCAAAACGGAGGGCCAGTTTATTATCCTTTAGACCTTAGAGTGGCCAGTGGGAATAGAGCTGTGTTTCTCAACTCCAGTTCTCAAGGTGCCCCAACATGTCATGTTTTAAGGATTTCCCTCAGATGAATCGGTTGTGGTAATTACTAAGGCAGTGGAACTGATCAAATCACCTGTGCAAAATAATGGAAAACCTGAAAACATGACCTGTTGGGGCACCTTGAAGACTGAAGTTGAGAAATACTGGAGTAGAAAATGTCCTGATGTCGATAACCATACCCCTTCATTGGTGTCCATGAGAAGAATAATACCCTATTATCAGTGGTGGGATCAGTGGTGGGATGGTGGGAGGAATGTTGTCCCATCATTGGTGTCAGTGGGAGGAATATTGTCCAACTGTTGGTGTCAGTGGCAGAAATGATGCCCCACTGTTGGCGTCATTTGCAGGAACTTGCCCCATTGTTTATGTCAGTGGGAGGAATAGTGCCCCAAGGGCCAGATAAGGGTAAGCAAAGGGCCACAGTTTGGAAACGACTGCACTAAGCATTGGCATTTTCCTATGTTGATGTTCGTTATGTTTATACATGTGATATAGGGACCTTAGATTGTAAGCTCAGTGAGTGCCGGGATTGACAGTATGTAAAGCATCACATAAATTGTTGGCGCTATATAAATTTCCGTATTAAATAAATGATAAAATTCTGCTCCTGCCAGCAGATAATTGCAAGCGTTCCACTTTAAGGGAAGCATTTTTACATCAGATTAACTAGTGTTTTAGGTGTAGTGCCCTCTTTAATATTAATTTGATACCTAATTAATCCGCGTGTAGCCGGGGGCGTCGTGTCATTTGGCCTCCCTGCGCCCGGTCGCTCGGGATGGCATAATTAGTGAGACCAGGATGCTTATGTTAATGTAAAAATGGAGTAAGCGGGTCAGGTGGCAGCGCAGGCTGGGGGGGGGGGGGGGCAGAATAAAGTAGGCGATATCCTCCATCGCCACCTGCATTCATCAATGGCATTTGTGCATGGTTAGTATCATTCTCCTGGTTGATAGGATTGGCACCAGATTGACTCCGGATCATTTATTTTTTTGATGAAGCCACCCGACCCCCTCTACCCCCTCCCCGGCCCGGCTGCTAGTTCAGCACAAGCCATGGGAGGGGAGCGCTCCTATCTACATGACACAGGCGTGAGTCACGCTGTCACTGGGAGCTCAGGTACGCGTTATCATGGAGAAGGGCGTCAGTGAGGTCACCCCGGTGCTAATTATCTGTTTGCTTTGGGATGCTGAGAGCGAGAATGGCCTGCGGCCCAGGAAAACTCCCTCTGCCCTTTGCCCCGTATTGTAACAACGTCCTCTGCTCTGTCCTTCCGAAAGAACTTGGTCCAAAGGATAAAATAAAAGCCGCACATCCAAGGGGTTTGTTTATAAACAGATCAGTGTGTTTGTCTTTGTGTAACTGGGTTCTGTTAAACAAATACAGTTGTGGCCAAAAGTTTTGAGAATGACACAAATATAAATTTTCACAAAGTCTGCTGCTTTAGCCCACGTACACACGGTCGGAGATTTTGCCAACCAAATCCGTCGGATTTTGCCCGTCGGATTTAGTCCGACGGATTGTGTCCAAAACTGTTGCATACACACGGTCGGGCCAAGTTGTCGAAAAATCCGATCTTTCAGAACGTGGTGACGTAATTTCGTTATGGGACTACATTCAGGGTAGTAGCCAATAGCTTTGATGTGGGAATTTGATCTGAGCATGCGTGGCACTTGGTCCGATGAAAATGCTCTAGTCTACACATGATCGGATTAGGTCCGTCTGGCCCAGTTGGTCGGGAAATATTTCCAACATGTTGGAAAATTGGGTCGGACGGAGATTCGGACGGAATCAGTCCGATGCATACCACACACAGTCGGATTATCTGACGACACGGTCCGATAAGACTCATTCCGACAGATTCTCCGATCGTGTGTACAAGGGCTTAGAGTTTTTAGATCTTTTTGTCAGATGTTACTATGGTATACTTAAGTATAATTACACGCATTTCATAGGTGACAAAGGCTTTTATTAACAATGACGAAGTTTCCGCAAAGAGACAATATTTGCAGTGTTGACCCTTCTTTTTCAAGACCTCTGCCATTCTCCGTGGCACACTGTCAGTCAATTTCTGGGCCACATCCTGACTGATGGCAGCCCATTCTTGCAATCAATGCTTGGAGTTTGACAGAATTTGTCGGGGGTGGGGTTGTTCACCCGCCTTTTGAGGATTGATCACAAGTTCTCAATGGGATTCAGGTCTTGGATGTTTCCTGGTTATGAACCCAAAATTTTGATGTTTTGTTCTCCAAGCCACTTAGTTATTACTTTTGCTCCATCATGCTGGAAATGGCATTGTTCCTCATCAAACTGTTCTTGGATGGTTGGGAGAAGTTGCTCTCGGAGGATGTTTTTTTACCATTCTTTATTCATGGCTGTGTTCTTAGGCAAAATTGTGGGTGAGCCCAATGCCTTGGCTGAGAAGCATCCCCACACATAAATGGTCTCAGGATGTTTTACTGTTGGCATGACACAGGACTGATGGTAGCGATAACCTTGTCCGGAGAAGAAAAGGTGATTTCCAGATGCCCCAAACAATCGGAAAGGGGATTCATCAGAGAAAATGACTTTCCCCCAGTCCTCAGTAGTCCAATCCCTGTACCTTTTTCAGAATATCAGTCTGTCCCTGATGTTTTTTTCCTGGAGAGAAGTGGCTTCTTTGCTGCCCTTCTTGACACCAGGCCATCCTCCAAAAGTCTACTCCTCACTGTGGGTGCCGATGTCCTCACACCTGCCTGCTGCCATTCCTGAGCAAGTTCTGCACTGGTGGGGCCCCGATCCCTCAACTCAATCCCTCAGACGATCCTGGCACTTGCTAGACTCCCCCTAAAGCCTTCTTCACAAATGCAATAGAAATGTTTTTTTTTTGTTTTTTTTTGGAGATTACGTTCATTTTCATGGCAAAGAGGGACTTTGCAATCAATTGCAATTCATCTGATCTCTACATAACGTTCTGGAGTATATGCAAATTGCCATCATAACAACGGATGCAGCATATTTTGTGACATTCTCAAAACTTTTGGCCATGGCTGTACACTTTGCTGGATACAAATCTCACAAAAGGACTTTGGCGGAAAAAACTGTACAAAACACATCACAAGCACTCCAATAGAAAGTTGAGTAGGTGCGAGGTTCCGTTCACCCCCGTGCAGGCGTGAGAGAGTGCGTTCACATTTCCATGTATTTTCTTTGTGTTCCTGAGCATCACATGTAAAGGAGCCCATTCATTTCAATGGGTTTGTCCTTCATGAAAAATGTGCAAAAGAAGCCCCTTACCCTTTTGTGAGATCATGCCTCACCAACGCACTTTAGCAGATGTGTGGGGTGCCATTTAGAATGAATTTAAAGCTGTATTAAACCCAAAACCCCCAAAATTTTATATTTTGCAACTTATTAATGCATTAGATGTGGTGGCTGCATTTGTTTTCTTTTTAGGCTTTTTTCACCTGGAGATATGGCCAGTAACACAACTTCTTTATTAGAGTGGCCCTACTCTGGATGAAGGAGCAAGAGGGGAACAGCAGACAGCAGCATTGTCAGTCTGTGGAGAAGGGAGTGTTAAATGTATTAGCAGATTTGGGTACACTAACACATTGATGCCAAATTCCAGCTTACACTTTTATAATCAGTTACAGCAAAGTTTTTTTTTTCCTTTTGGAATAACCATTTTGCCTGAATAATGTGGATCATTGTAAGCACCCCTGCCAGTGATAAGTGGTTTGTCTCATTCAAGTAAACCAGGGGTTTCAAGCTCAATTTCATCATGGGCTGTATCAGCAATATGGTTGCCCTCAAAGGACCAGTTGTATCTGTAGGACTAGATTTCCGGAGCACCCAGCCCCCCCTTACATCAGATGTCCAGAGCCTCCCCAACATCAGAAGTCAAGAGTCCCTCACCCTCCCTTACATCACAGTGCTTGCTATTTTTTTTTTCAATTTAATGAGTATAAATGATCTAATTGATAAGCGTGCGGCTACCATATGAGTGCAATGATGGCATTGGAAGGTAACCTGGTTAGGTTTGTGGACAGCACTGTGTTATATGTTAGCACTATAAATGTGGGAAATGAACAAGTCTGTGGCTGGACAATGTACTCCAGCCCTGTCCTGCTCCATACCTGGCCATATACTGAATCATCTGTTGCATTTACCGCACTCTTGCCAGATCAGGTGTTGGCAGGGGTCACGTTCTTCGGCGTAGTGCCGTCTGAACTAGCCTTCACCCTGCAGAAAGGAGACCAGCAGTGCAGAAATGTTGCCCCAGCCACCTTCTCCAGGGTAAACTTGCAGTGCATTGTAAAGCGCTTCCATAAAGAGCTCTTTGTATTGGAGGATTTTCGGTATTGTCATGGACCAGATAGTGCTCAGGATGTGTAAATAACCGTCTCACTTTGGGCTGTTTGTACAGCTGGAGAAGAATAAATACGTCTCCCCGTCTCAGAAACAGTTGCTCTTGAGATGCAACATCCGTCTAGGACTTTTCAGCTGATTGTTTGGTCAATACGCGGTGAATACAAGGCTGTGTGTTCTTGTTAGGTCTCATCACTGTCCTGTTCAGATACATGCTACAGGAAAGTAGATACGAAGCACTGGAGCTCTGAAGATCCTTATATGTTTATTTTATACAATGGTTTTGATTCAATATTATGGTGAAAGTGTAAAAGTAGAGAATTTCTATATTGAAATCTGCACACTGTAAATCTGGCCATACATGAAGAAAATTTAGTCCAGCAGAAAAGGAATCCATTACTGTACATTGGTTGTCACTGAAGAAGGCACTCCTTACATTTGTGGTCAGTGGAGAAGGAACCCCTTACTATGGTGGTTAGTGGAGAAGGAACCCCTTACTATGGTGGTCAGAGGAGAAGGAACCGCTTACTATGGTGGTCAGTGGAGAAGGAACCGCTTACTATGGTGGTCAGTGGAGAAGGAACCGCTTACTAGCAGCAATATAAGGGGGTCCTTGTCTACTGACCACCAGTATAAAAGGCTTGTCTCCCACTGGCTGATGATTTCCTTCTCACAGTGATCATTAAAGAAAGGAACATTCTTCCCACTGACAACCAATGTAATCGGGTCCTTCTTCACTGACCACCAGTATAAAAGGTTCATCTCCCACTGACTACTGATGTAAGGGTGTCCTTCTCCTCTGACCACCATTGTAAGGGGGCACTTTTTCAATGACCATAATTGTCCAAACCAGAAACATTTATCCATTGACCACTATGTGAGGGAACATTACAATTAGTTTTTTTCTGGTCTCGTATTTAGTGAATCATTTCATTATTAATACAATAATTTTGTTGACTAAAAGTCAAATATGGGAAGTCTCTCCAATTTTATATATTCGAATACACTATATTGTCAAAAGTATTTACACGCACATGAACTTTAATGGAATCCCAGTCTTAGTCTATAACGACCCAGACTTGCTCATCCATGTCTTTATGGACCTTGCTTTGTGCACTGGTCCAAATCGTTTGGTGGAGGGGGGGATTATGGTCTGGTGTTAGGGTTACCACCTCATCTCTTTAAACTAGGGATGCACCGAAATTTCGGCCGCCGAAACATATCGGCCGAAAATGGTGTTTTCGGAAAAATGCCGAAAGGAAAATCTTGACGATAATGGGGACGAAAATGGGGGCGGGGCCTGTGCGGGGCTCCACCCCCTGGTGCCGCCCATTGCACGGGTGTTTTCCTTGTCCGTCCCCAGTCCTCTGTCCTCCTTTCGTCCCGCCCGACAGTGCAGTGATCTCCGTGTGTCACGGAGCTGTGCATTGAATTGCCCGGGCGGCTGCAGTAACAATGTCCCGCCTCCTGTGACAGACGGTACACTGATCCAATGGCGGGACATTGAATCAGCGTGACATGATTACAGGAGGCGGGACATTGTTACTGCAGCCGCCCGGGCAATTCAATGCACAGCTCCGTGACACACGGAGATCACCGCTCTGATCCGGGCATGGGTAAGGCTGCATTTAGACACTGGCAAGCTGCATGAGGGAAAGAGTGTGCCCAGGGCAAGCATTGCAGAGTTTTGTCCGCAGCTAAATCGCAAGTTTTTTGTGCCCACAGTGCTGCTGCATCCAAAAGTAATTTTTTTGCCTCTGAAACTATCTACCTCTGGCCACTTGTGTGAATGTAGCCATGCTATATAACACCAGGTCACAGGACAAAGGCTGTACTCACTTTATTGACCATATAAAAAAATAATAATAATCTTGATTTTGACCCAGCTAGGTTTTTATCTCCATATGATAGAATGGGGAAGGGTTAAGTTATTGCTAGTAGAGGTAACGATATGAGCATTCCCATTAGAAGTCTGTTGGAACGGAACCGGTAGCTTGCTTGGGGCCAGTTCACACCAGATGCAGTTCCGTGTGTTTTTTTGCACAAAATGCATGCACAGTGTTTTCCATGTATTCCAATGGCTCTAGTTCACACCATGCAGTCAGTTTCCGCACCGGAAACTGACTGCATGGTGTGAACTACAGCCACTGGAATACATGGAAAACACTGTGCATGTATTTTCATCAGGCAGGCTGCATCTGAGGGGAACCGGTGAGGCTGCTTTGATCTCCTGTACCATGCCTGCAGTCTCTGACCATCTCCTGTACCATGCCTGCAGTCTCTGACCATCTCCTGTACCATGCCTGCAGTCTCTGACCATCTGCTGTATGAAAATATTTTTTAAAAACAGTCATTTTCGGTATCGGTGCTGTTTCGGTATCGGTTTCGGTTTTCGGCCTAGTGTATTTTTCATTTTCGGTATCGGTTTCGGCACCAAAAAACCCATTCGGTGCACCCCTACTTTAAACCCAAACACATATGATCTACACAGGTTCTGAGGCTAATTAAATGCAGATAAGTCAACAAGTGAGTTTAATTACCACCTTAATCAGCCACAGAACCTGTGTAATTAATATGTGTTCAGGTTTAAAGGGATGAGGTGGCAACTCTATCTGGGGTTCTTTTTCAAGGGTTGGACTTGGCCCAGTGAAAGGCACCCTTATGCCGTGTACACACGATCGAATTGTATGACGGACTTGGTCCGGCAAACTTTATAACGAACGGACTTGGCCACACACGGACACTCCGAAAATCTGGCAATTTCTAACGTGATGACGTACAGCACGTACGACGGGACTAGAAAAAGGAAGTTCAATAGCCAGTAGCCAATAGCTTCCTTCTCGTACTTGCTTCAGAGCCTGCGTCATTCTTAGTCCGCCGGACTAGCACACTGACGAATGGATTGCCCGCTGAAAGCCAAGTCCGCCAGACAAATTTTTGAGCCAAAACTACTTTCTAAGTCCGCCGAACTTTACGATGAAAAAGTCTGCTGGAGCCCACACACGATTGAATTGTCAACCGGACAATTCGATCGCGTGTACGCAGCATTAAGGTGTCAGCATACCAAGACATTTTGGACAATTTCATGCTTCCAACTTTGTGGGAACAGTTTGGGGATGGCCCCTTCCTGTTCCAACATGACTGCTCACCAGTGGACAAAGCAAGGTCCATAAAGACAAGGATGAGTGAGTTTGGGGTGGAGGAACTTGACTGGCCTGCACGGAGTCCTGACCTCAAACTGATAGAACACCTTTGGGATGCATTCAAGCGCAGACTGCCAGACAGGCCTTCTCGTCCAACATCAGTGCCTGACCTCACAAATGCACTTCTGGAAGAATGGTCAAACATTCCCATAGACAGACACCGAAATCTTGTGGATAACCTTCCCAGAAGCGTTGAAGCTGTTATAGGTGCAAAGGGTGGGCCAACTCAATATTGAACCCTACGGACTAAGACTGGGATGCCACTAAAGTTCATGTGCGTGTAAATGTGCATGCATCCCAATACTTTTGACAATGTAGTGTATCTCCTGGCAATGTGCTGTAAGTTGTAGATATCATGAATTGTTAGCGGAGGTTCCTTGAGACCTGAAAGTTGTTTCAAGGGTTCCTCCATGTTGAAAAGGTTGAGGAGTCACCTAATGAAATGTTTTTAAATCATCTGTAAAGGTGAGAAGCATTCAAACTGCAGTGACAAGGAAAACAACCGTGGATGAAAGGCTCCCTGATGACAGACTGTATTGTCCTGGCAGAGAGAGTCCCGACTCATTTCACGAGCCTGATGATTGAAGGCACAAGACCGCCAGAGTAATCCATCCTGGCTGGAGGGTGTGGGCAGCAGTGGGGGTGGGGGTTGGAGGGGGTACGAGGGTCCGACATTGACATACAGTCTGTCATCAGCCTAATTGTTGTTTGAATTACCCGTTATGAGCCGGTGGCGCATGTGCCAGCGGAGCAGAAAATGCAGGCCGGCGTGAGTATGATGTTCGCAGGGCTGGAGCTCTCCGCCGACAAGATGGATAAACACAATTACGGGGCAGACCTGTAGAGAGAAAATCCATTTAAACCTCGTAATGTTAAGCAGAGCCGTGTTTAATTCATTTGGACCAATTTGCGAATGATGTACGAGTGCCAGCGAACATTCGTCTTAGGACTCTCGGCTGACGGATAGCGAGCTGCCACGCTCGCCGGCTTAGGCGTCTTTACTAATGGCTCGGCTGAACTGGGCTGACAATAAGATGTACCGACTCCTATTGTCGTACCCAGGCTGCGCAAATGACCCGATAAAAAAGTCCACCAGGCGGAAACGCGCCGCCGTGGTTTTTTGTAAGGCGTATTGATGATGCCGAGATGGATTGGAGCAGTTATGTGATACTTGGAGAACGAGGCCATGTTCGCTGTAATAGGCTGGGGTGTGTAGTAATTTGGGGGAACTCAATTTTTTTTTATATTTATGAAAAGTTGGCATTTTCTCTGCCTAGTCGCCACTTCGGTTCAGTTTACACTGTTGCATTGTGGGAATCTGCATTACTTGAGTAGAGGCAATGCACATTACTGACGAATGTGTATGCAACAAAGGTATGTGTCTGGTTTTGGGACGTGGAGGTGCATTGTAAGCCTGTTTTTTTTTAAATGGGCTGCGCACACCAAAGCCTAATAAAAGGCACGGTAATACAACACACCCCAGTGAAAAAGTGTCACCTAGCCTAAGGCTCCATTCACACTTTGGAATCGCCATGATTCTGCCTGTGATTCAAAATTGCATAGCAGACGTGTGTTTGGCTGCCATTGTCTTTTAATGGCAACCCAAACGTGATGTGATTCTGCTACTTGTAGCATGTTACCTGAAAAGGAGTAGGAGGGCAGCCCTATGCGACACGCAAAATTGCAAAATAAAAGTGTGAATGCAGCCTAAAGGTCAAACAATGAAAAATGAAGTCTGTACCTGATTGGTTCCTTTGTTGTCCAACCTGGGGATCTGGGAACACTAGCTTGTGATACAGGTGAGGAAGTCAGACAGGCCCACTGAAGGCTCGGAATATCATTAAGGTGGAACTCCAGCCACTACCACAAGCCCACCAGCGGATTCTCTAAAAGGAATGTATGGAGAATGTAAATGGAATGTTCTTCTCACACAGCAATGTGGTCACCGAGACAGGAAGTGAAGGGAAATCGCAATGGGGGGGGGGGGGCAAATAAAAAACAATGAATATTGCATATACAATTGCAACACAGGCCATGTTGTAATTGAATGTTATTAAAAATGGCCTTTCCTTTTCAATCTGCAGAGTTGTAATCTTCTGTAAAATGCAATATGGATACCTGGAAAGTGTTCTGTACACAGATGGTATACAGAACCCCCCTAACCCCCCCGATATATGATTTCCTTCATGTGTGATTGGCTCACTGATTTTCCCAGAAGTCTGCACTAAGATACAAGTCAGATTTTAGGCATCCCCTGCAGCAATAAGGTCATTTTTGGTGAGAGCCTCCGAATAGGAAATCACGTGTAAAAGGAAACATACCCTACAAGTTTACAACTTTCCTCATTAGAGCCCTGCAGGTGCACCAGCTGATTGATAATTATAATCACTTCCATACAGATTCACTTGGTACATGGACACAGACAAACAAACAGCTATTTCTTCACAATAACAAAGATAGGAATCTGCAACAAAGTTTGTTAAAAATAAAAAAATGTAGCTGTAAGACCTCTTCAGGCAAATGAGCAGAGAGCTGGATGAATCAAACAGTGGAGACTTTTTTTAGTCTGGTATGTGGGGTGGGGGGTGATGAGGAAGGGGGGAGGAGGAGAGAGGAGGAAGAAGAGTGGAATTAGAAAGGAGAGCAGGGGAGAGGAAGGGCAGGGGAAGGGAAGGGGGGAGAGGAGTAGGAAGGAAGGGGCATGGGGAGAGAGAGGACAGGGGAGGGGGAGGAAAGGAAGGGGGGAAGAAGAAAGGGATGAAGAAAGAAGAAGGTAGGGAGAAAGAAGAAGAAAGGAGGGAGGGAGAAAGAAAATGAGAAGGAGGGGGGAGGAAGAAGAGGAAAGGGAGTCAGAAATAGGAGGAAAGGGGGGGGGGGGGGGGGGAGTAGGGAGAAAGAAGAGGGAAGGAGGGTGGTGAAGGGGGGGGGGGGGTTGGGGGTAGGAGAAAGAGAGAGGAGGAGGAAGGGGAGGTGTCTAGAAAGGAAGGGGGATAGGGAAGAGGATGAGAGAGGAGAGGGGAGGGAGGAAAGAGGAGGGGAATAGAGGTGAGAGGAGGTTTGAAGGAGAGGGAAGGGGGGGAGCGAGAGGGAAGGGCAGGGAGTGAAAGGAAAGAGAGCGAGAGAAGGGGCAAAGGGGGAGGAGTAGAGGAGAAAGGGGGGGGGAGGGAAAGTTGAGGGAGGAGGAGAAAGCGAGAGGAGGAAGGCGGATGGGAGGGGGAGAAAGAAAAGGAAATGGGAGGAGGAGATGGTGAAAAGTGGGTGGGGGATTTGGGTATGGGAGAGAGAGAGAGGAGGAAGAGAATGGCAAAAGGGGGGGGGGGGGGCGGTGTTTCTGATGTTGTTGATATTCAGGTGACTGTAGGGGGGGTGTAGCCATGGATATTTAGGTGATTGTAGGGGGGGGGTGGAGAAAAAATTGTGGGAGAATGGAATGGGTGTCTGTGTATATATAAATATATATCTATATATACAATTCTTGCTGTAATATTGAACCCCCATGGTCCTGTGTATGTCGGTCCAGGTCTGGTGTATTCCGGTATACATTGATTTGTGCCTTGTAGGTATTTATTTCGGTTGTGTAAACACTCAGGGTATGTATCCTGTATACACACACACACACATATATATATATATATATATATATATATATATATATATATATATATATATATATATAATGTGTGTGTGTGTATACATATACTGTACATAAATGTGTGCACATTGCCATGTGGCCTTGGGCCGGCGTCCTCTCTCCCTGGGTCTTTCCATTCTTTGTAGAGTGTGATATGTGCCGGTTCTTGGCAGCGGGTCCAGACTTTGCAGGCCAGGAAAGCGTCCTCTGCCTTCCTTCTGCAGAACGTTCCTGGCGTCTATGATAAGCGAGATAGCAGCAGTTCAAACCACGGTGGTTATTGTGGCCGAATTGCGAGATAATGTGTTGGTTTTTTTCTAGAAAGCCACATGCATGCTTTGCTGCCGGAGATTTCCACATCACAGCCACTCTTATCGTTTGTTGCTGTGTGTGGCTTTTTTCTCTCATGATTTTTTTTTTTGTATTTGCAGGTTTCTTTTTTTCTCTGGCGTTTTTGCTGTGTTATGTTAAATGCATACCGCTATGTCAGCGCTGCCCTTTGCAAGCTCTGTGGTTATTTAAAGGGTGACTCTTCTTCTGCTCGTCCTTAAGCAAGATTGCCGCCTCGCCTGCTTCGTGTCGATACCAGCTTTGTACTTAGAAGAATGAAGGGTTGCGTCCTGTAGAAAGGAGATTTTCTAACATGGTGATCTGCCTGTTGTGACCAATTTTTGCAAGCACTGGTTGAAATTGGCTGGACCAGGGTTTTGTAGAAAATGAACTGAGTGGGAAAAAGTTTAGTTTTGGATAGAGTGGGATAAAGTTTCTGCTAAGGTTTTATCTAGGTCTGACACCAAGAGAGAGATTTTTCTCACTTCCTGTCCCTGTGATCCCCATGCACGAAATTGGAGGAGCCTTTGTCACCGGGACAGGAAGGCATGGACAGCAGATAAAACATGTTTTTGACTTTGTCCAGTTTGGAGACATCTATGACAGAGGGCAAATTGATGTTCAGGCAGATCCGCTGATCATTAATCTCCCAAACGCAGAGACTTCAAATGTTATGGAATTTGATCACATAAGCAGGACTGGAGGGGAGGTGCGTTTTTTGGGAAAGTTGGTATGCCCAACCTGTCCTGATACCATATCTTGGCCTGTGGAATTAAATGCCACTGCACCACCATGGACGTCACCAGCCTGGAAGCCACATGAGGGGCGACTATATTTACACATGTGGTTAAGAGTTTAAATCTTCTATTTTCTGAGTCAGGTTGGTCTGCTGAGTGTGGACTAGAGTTTCTACAGGGTTTGCTAATGGTTCCATGAACTGTGGCTTATTGACCTCCCGTCTGATGATGGCTACATAATTGGGGACCAATGTCACTTGGCAGAGCCAATAGCATGACACCAGTAGTTTTTCTTTAAACTGTCTGTAAGGGGAACTTTTTTTATCACCACTGTAAAGGGGCATTCTTTTACCTGACCACCAATGTAAGGAACATTCTATCCACTCACCACCAATGTAGGGGACTTTCTACCCACTGATCACCAATGTAAGGAGCATTCTTACCACTGACCTCAAATGTACCAGGCATTCTTTCCAATGGCCTCCAATGTACGGGGTATTCTTCCCACTGACCACCAATTTAAAGGACATTCTATCCACTAACTACTAAAGTAAGGATCATTCTTCCCACCTCCCACCACTGTAAAGAACATTATTTTACCTGACCACCAATGTAAGGAGCATTATTTCCACTGACCTCCAATGTAGGGGACATTCTTTCCACTGACCACCAATGTAAGGGGCATTCTTCTCACTGATTTCCAATGTAAGGGACAATCTTCCCACTGACCTTCATTGTAAGGGACATTCTTTCCAATGACCTCCAATGTACAGGACATTCTTCATGACCGCCGATGTAAGGAGCATTCTTCCCAATGACCTCCAATATAAGAGATTCTATCCACTAACTACTAATGTAAAGAACATTCTTTTACCTTACCACCAATGTAAGGAGCATTCTTCCCACTGCCCACCACTGTAAGGAGCATTCTTCCCAATGACCTCCAATGTTCAGGACATTCTTGCCAAGAACATTCTTCTACCTGATCACCAATGTAAGGAGCATTCTTCCTACTGATCACCAATGTAAGGAACATTCTTTCCAATGACCTCCAATGTACAGGACATTCTTCCCAATGATCTCCAGTGTTCAGGACATTCTTGCCAATGACCTCCAATGTAAGGAGCATTCTTCCCACTGACCTCAAATGTACAGAGCATTCTTCCCACTGACCACCAATGTAAGGGACATTCTTCCCACTGACCTCCAATGTACAGGGAATTCTTCCCAGTGACCTTCAATGTAAGGGACATTCTTCCCAATGACCTCCGATATAAGGGACATCCTATCCACTAACTACTAATGTAAGACGCATTTTCCCCACTGCCCACCAATGTAAAGAACATTATTATAGCTGACCTCCAATGTAGGGGACATTCTTCCCACTGATCACCAATGTAAGGAGCATGCTTCCCATTGATCACCAATGTAAGGAGCATTCTTCCCACTGATCACCAATGTAAGGGGCATTCTTCCCACTGATCACCAGTGTAAGGAGTATTCTTTTCACTGATCACCGATGTAAGGAGCATTCTTCCCATTGATCACCAATGTAAGGAGCATTCTTCTCACTGATCACCAATGTAGGGAGCATTCTTCCCACTGACCACCAATGTAAGGGGCATTCTTCCCATTGATCACCAATGTAAGGGGCATTCTTCCCATTGATCACCAATGTAAGGAGCATTCTTCCCACTGATCACCAATGTAAGGAGCGTTCTTCTCACTGACCACCAATGTAAGGAGCGTTCTTCCTAAATATATTGATAAAATGGTTTTAGCAGGGATTCCCAAAGATCTAAAAATCAATACAAGTTTCCTCGGTGGTAAAATGATTGATATTGGCAGTGGTAGACAATGCTGTGGGCTCAGCACTTCTCTGTATAGGGAAAACCCTAGTGGTTTATTTGAAATAATCCATCAGAGGAATGTGTAATCGGCCTTCCGCTGAGTATTCTCGGTGCCCTCAGCGCAGCCATGTTTGTGTTTAGTGCTGTGCTTTAGAGCTGCGTCTTCAACAACGTTATCAGTTTAACAAAATGTTATTTTATTGTCGGGGCTGTGAAAGTGCTGCGGTCAGGGGTTGCATGCAATGTGATATGACTGGTTCAAGGCACGCTGATTGTATGCTGTCAATACAGAGCAGCAACTAAATGTGATACAATTAGTTCCCGATGGCTGCTGAAACTATATAGCAGAATGTATTACTGGCTGTTCTAGATTTAAAGGGGACGAGATTTTCTTTTCAGTATCGTGATGGTATACGTCTGTTCTTTGTTTCCCACTTCTGATTGGTCATGCTCAACCACAAGAATACACATCAACCCAGCATGTCTATTATATGCAAATGTGAGAATTGTGCCCATGATGGCCTGTATATTAAAAAGGCATTAAAAAACACAGATTATCCAAAGAACTCAGAGATGATTAAGAAGCGCATTCAAAAGGTTGGTGGGCAATCAAAGGGTAAGTAAGAAGAAGGTGCGGATTTTCTCCATGTTCTCTATGAAAGTGATCCCCCTGCCCTCTTCTTCTACTTTTATAGCAAAGGTGCCCCCCTGCCCTCTTCTTCTACCCTCATAGTAGCAGAGCCCCCACCTTCTTCTTCTATCCCCTAGTAAAGGAGCCCCTGCCCTCTTCTTCTACCCTCATAGTATAGGATCCCCGCCCTCTTCTTCTATCCCCATAGTAAAGGAGCCCCTGCCCTCTTCTTCTACCCTGTAGTAAAGGAGCCCCTGCCCTCTTCTTCTACCCTCATAGTATAGGAGCCCCCCTGCCCTCTTCTACCCTCATATTATAGGAGCCTCCCTGCCCTCTTCTTCTGCCCTCATGGTAAAGGAGCCCCCCTGCCCTCTTCTTCTACCTTCATAGTAAAGGTGTCCCCCCCACCCTCTTCTTCTACCCCCATAGCAATGGAGCCCCCGTGCCCTCTTCTTCTACCCCCATTGTAAAGGAGCCCCCCTGCCCTCTTCTTCTACTCTCATAGTAAAGGGGCCCCCCTGCCCTCTTTTTCTACCCTCATAGTATAGGAGCCCCTGCCCTCTTCTTCTACCCCCCTAGTAAAGGAGCCCCTGCCCTCTTCTTCTGCCCCCATAGTAAAGAAGCCCCTGCCCTCTTCTTCTACCCTCATAGTATAGGAGCCCCCCTGCCCTCTTCTTCTTAGTAAAGGTGCCCCCCCACCCTCTTCTTCTACCCTTATAGTAAAGGAATTTGTGGTTCCTCTATACACTATATTGTCAAAAGTATTGGGATACCTGCATTTACATGCACATGAACTTTAATGGCATCCCAGTCTTAGTCCGTAGGGTTCAATTTTGAGTTGGCCCACTCTTTGCAGCTATGCAGCTAAGACTGGGATGCCAATGTGCGTAGTTCATACACTGCCTATTTTGCAGGTTTTCCTACTTACAAAGCATGCGGAGGTCTGTAATTTTTATCATAGGTACCCTTTAACTGTGAAAAACAGAACCTGAAACAGAAATCCAGAAAATCACATTGTACGATTTTTAACTAATTAATTTTCATTTGCATGACATAAGTATTTGATCAAATATCAACCAGTAAGAATTCCAGCTCTCACAGACCTGTTATTTTTTCTTCAAGAAGCCCTCCTGTTCTCCACTCATTACCTCCACTCCAACCTCTCCACAATGGCCAAGACCAGAGAGCTGTTTAAAATGGAAGTAAACCCTTCCAAACAACTTTGACCTACAGGTAAGCCTAGATTAAGGCTTACCTGTAGGTCCAAGTAATATCTCCTAAACCTATATGGTTTAGGAGATATTTGCCCGAAAATGGGCACCGCTGTCTACGGCGCATGCGCCGTAGACAGCGGCGCGCAGGCGCACTAAATGCGGCAAGTCCAAGAATGGATTTGCCAAATTTGTCTACTCCCGTGCGCATGCGCGGGAGTGACGTCATCGCGGCTCCGGCGAATGGCAGCGTCGGAGCTCCGAGACGCGACTCCCGTGCGCATGCGCGGGAGTGACGTCATCGCGGCTTCTCCGCTGTCATTCGTCGGAGCTGCGAGAGACGCCACAACCAAGATGGATGCGGCGGACTACAGGTGACAGCGGCGACTTCGCTGGCTCCTGTGTCAGGTAAGTGACACATAATGAGCTACTATGCGATGCAAAGTAGTCCATTATGCTTTACCTTTGCAGGGAAAAAAAGAGGAAGTAAACCCATCAGGGTTTACTTCCTCTTTAAGGACATAAGGGTTAAAATTGGACAATAGGTAAGCAGCTTGGTGAGAAGGGAACAACTGTTGGCGCAATTATTAGAAAATGGAATAAGTTCAAGATGATGGTCAATCTCCCTCGGTCAGGGACTCCATGCAAGATCTCACCTTGTGGGGCATCAATGATCGTGAGGAAGGTGAGGGATCAGCCCAGGACTACACGGCAGGATCTGGTCAATGATCTGAAGAAAGCTGGCACCACAGTCTCAAAGAAAACCATTAGTAACACACTATGCCGTCATGGATTAAAATCCTGCAGCACACATAGAGTCCCCCTGCTCAAGCCAGCGCATGTCCAGGCCCATCTGAAGTTTGCCAAGGACCATCTGGATGATCCCGAGGAGGAATGGGAGAAGGTCATGTGGTTTGATGAGACAAAAATAGACCTTTTTGGTCTAAACTCCACTCGGAGTGTTTGGAGGAAGAAGGATGAGTACACCGTGATGCATGGTGGTGGAAACATTAGTCTTTGAGGCTACTTTTCTGCAAAAGGGACAGGATGACTGCACCGTATTGAGGGGAGGATGGGTGGGGCCATGTATCGCGAGATCTTGACCAACAACCTCCTTCCCTCAACAAGAGCATTGAAGATGGGTCGTGGCTGGGTCTTCCAGCATGACAACGACCCGAAAAAACACACAGCCAGGGCAACTTAGGAGTGGCTCCGGAATAAGCATCTCAAGGTTCTGGCGTGGCCTAGCCAATCTCCAGACCTGAACCCAATAGAAAATCTTTGGAGGGAACTGAAAGTTTATATTGCCCAGCGACGGCACCGAAACCTGAAGCATCTGGAGAAGGTCTTTATGGAGGAGTGGGCCAAAATCCCTTCTGCAGTGTGTGCAAACCTGGTCAAGAACTACAAGAAACATATGATCACTGTAATTGCAAACAAAGGATTCTGTACCAAATATTCTGCTTTTCTGATGTATCAAATTACTTATGTCATGTAATAAAATGCAAATCAATTACTTAAAAATCATACAATGTGATTTTCTAGATTTTTGTTTTAGATTCCGTCTCTCACATTTGAAGAGTACCTATGATAAAAATTACAGACTTTTGTAAGTAAGAAAACCTGCAAAATTGTCAGTGTATCAAATACTTGTTCTCCCCACTGTGTATGTGTGTGTGTATGTATATGTATGTGTGTGTGTGTATATATATATATATATATATATATATATATATATATATTTATATTTATATATAATCTGTAAATTTGGAATTCCAAAATAGATCTCTTTAAAAAGTCTGGTCTCGAGTGCAGGGATAACCGTTGCATTTGTGAGAATGTATTGGACCAGAGCGGAAACGGTATCTTGTGATATTGCTGGAATGTACATGAGATACGTCCCGGTACAATTATAGACATGGCACGTGCGCTCGGCATGCTGCCGCTGCGTCCCGTATGGAAAATCCTCTAAATTTACGACCCCCCTGAAAACTTCCTGTATTTATAGCGGAGTGTTTCAGTGTTAAATGCCAGAATAAAGATGGGAAAAGGATCATTTTTTTTCTGGAAAGATTTGGGAATTGTGAGATGAACGTACACGGATGGTATATTTGTGAGTTCTGCGCCGGGTTACGGAAGGATCTTGTAGCTGGAAAGAAAAGATTTTATGATTGAAGAATGTTGATCCGTCTCCCCAACCGCATTCAATACCGACGGCTAATTAAAAGCAGATTATATTGACTTTCCCAGGAAATCTCCATGTACAGTGCAGCTCCGAGCGGCAGTGTCTGAAAGCCCCCCACATGTCTCCGCTCACACGGGGCGGTGTGGCCTGCATTTCGTGGAAGTCGCTATATGTTTGTTTCCTCCTTGTCATTCCAATTTGTATTTCCAGGTATTGTTTTGATATCTTCTTAGGATACTTAAAGTGTCTAAAGTTGAACTCCGGTCTTTCCTTTCAGTCTTGCACAGTTGTACAGGCTCCTCCCTTGGACTTAAATGGCTTAATCTGATTTCACTGCACACTGTGAGCTTCTCACAGTGTGCAATAAAAGCTGCAGCAAGTCAGAGAGAGCCCACCTAATTTCCTGGCTGGAGGATGCCCAGCATCATCTAGACAATTAGCGAACCTCCAGCTGTTGCAAAACTACAAGTCCCATCATGCCTCTGCCTCTGGGTGTCATGCTTGTGGCTGTTAGAGTCTTGTTATGCCTCATGGGACTTGTAGTTCTGCAACAGCTGGAGGTCCGCTAATTGCATATCCCTGATCTAGACTTTCCTCCATCGCCTGTCTCTGGCCCTCCCCTTTCATTCATTGGATGTCAGTTCTTTCGATATTAGCATCACATGTGGGGGTTCTCTATGGCAGTCTGCGGGCAAATGCAGCTTTGTTAAGAACGCCCACTCCTTCTGAGTGACATATTTTAAATGTACAGTATACAGTATGTACAGTACAGTATATATACAGTATATATGTACAGTGTATATGTGAGGAGATCACTGGGTCTATAAAAAGTTATGTAAAAAAACAGACAATGACACCACCCCTTTGGTCTGTGCCAATCAATGCAGGCTAGCAGTTTAGGCAGTTCTACTTGGGAGATCTCCAGAATCCAAGTTGACCTTAAGGTATTACTGTTAATGGTCCCTTGGTATGATCACAAAGTGTTGTAGGGGAGCATGGTTTACTTTAACTGCTTCAGCCCCGGAAGATTTATCCCCTTCCTGACCAGAGCACTTTTTGCGATATGGCACTGCGTCTGTTTAACTGACAATTGTGCGGCCGTGCCGTCCTCTTTTTCCCACAAATAGAGCTTTCTTTTGGTGGTATTTGATCACCTCTGCGGTTTTTATTTTTTGCGCTATAAACAAAAAAAAAAGTCAATTTAAAAAAAACAAAGCTATTTTTTCCCCTCAGTTTAGGCCAATATGTATTCTTCTACATATTTTTGGTAAACAAAATCGCAATAAGCGTATTTTGATTGGTTTGCACAAAAGTTATAGCGTCTACAAAATAGGGGATAGTTTTATGGCATTTTTATTAGTTTTTTTGTAGTAGTAATAACAGCAATCTGCGATTTTGTTTTTTGGAGACTGCGACATTATGGCAGACACATCGGACATTTTTGGCACTATTTTGGGACCATTGTCATTTATACAGGGATCAGTGCTATAAAAATGCACTGATTACTGTGTAAATGACACTGGCAGGGAAGGGGTTAACCACTAGGGGACGATCAAAGGGTTACGTGTGTCCTAGGGAGTGATTCTAACTGGGGGGGTGGGCTACTAGTCACATGACAGCGATCACTGCTCTCAATGACAGGAAGCATTGATCTCTGTCATGACACAAGCTAGAAGGGGGAAGTGCCTTGTTTACATATGCACTTCCCCGTTCTGAGGCTCCATGACACAATCCCCAGGAGAACGACGGACATCGAATCTGCCGGTCCCGCAGGCATGGTCACGCTGTACATCGCGGGCGCGCGCCTGCTATCCCCTGCTCTTAAAGGGGACGTACAGGTACACCCATTTGCCCACCGCTGCCATTGTGCTGACGTATATCGGTGTGCGCCAGTTGGCAACTGGTTAATACATACTAGAGATGCACCAATATATATATATAACGGACATTTTTGGCTTCCATTTCAGCACCAAATTTTCATATATATATATATATATATATATATATATATATATATATATATATATATAAAACTGTATTATATTTGAGTATGAATTTGTCGGCCATTATAGGCCCCTTTAGCGCAAGAAAAGCTCAAGAAATTGCATCCCTTTAAATTCTATGTATGTCTGCACACTGGTCCGTTGCACTTCCGTTTTGGTGTTGCACATCTTGCTTGTTGCATTTTTGGTCAGTTAAAAAAACGCACCAAAAACGCTCCTTCCCTTTGAAATGCATTGAAAACGCATCAATAACGCACTCGTGTTACATTTTTGATGGAGTTTTTGAGTCACATGACCTGTGAAAAACACACCATGAGCGCGGTAAAATTGTGGTTAAAATCGTGGTAAAATTATTGCAAAATCGCAGTAAAAAGTGATTGAAGTCAGCAGAGCTTTACTTCATTTACTAAGCTCTGGAGCAAACGTACTTGCAAAGTACACAGTCTATTTGCCTTCAGAAAATCCACCCCCATGTGTATATGGGTAGAGCAAGCATTTCTCTGACATCTGTCATTGCCTGTCCACTGATAGGCCAGGCTATTGTTCTGAAATGTCACCAGGACAATCATTTCTCTATGTGACAGTGTGTGGTCATTGGTAGAGAGCAGAAATGGGTTTAGAGGCTATATGTCGGGTGCCATGTGTGCCTCTTACGTCTGTACGCCACATAGATATTCTATTCATTGTCATTCACATAGTGTGTGTATCTGTGATACTTTGTCAGTGTTACAATTTACATAAGCTACTATATGATACAGTGACTGCTCTGCAGCATGGATTGTGTTCTGTTCTGGATACACTTTATCACATTGGAAGTCTTGTAATATACTGTCCTAATGATATGTATAATATAACTTACAGTATCTCACAAAAGTGAGTACACCCCTCACATTTTTGTAAATATTTTCTTCTATCTTTTCATGTGACAACACTGAAGAAATTACACTTTGCTACAATGTAAAGTAGTGAGTGTACAGCTTGTATAACAGTGTAAATTTGCTGTTCAATCAAAATAACTCAACATACAGCCATTAATGTCTAAACCGCTGGCAACAAAAGTGAGTACACCCCTAAGTGAAAATGTCCAAATTGGGCCCAATTAGCCATTTTCATTTTCTTCGGTGTCATGTGACTCGTTAGTGTTACAAGGTCTCAGGTGTGAATGGTGAGCAGGTATGTTAAATTTGGTGTTATCGCTCTCACTCTCTCATACTGGTCACTGGAAGTTAAGCATGGCACCTCGTGGCAAATAACTCTCTGAGTATCTGAAAAAAATAATTATTGCTCTACATAAAGATGGCTTAGGCTATAAGAAGATTGCCAAGACCCTGAAACTGAGCTGAAGCATGGTGGCCAAGACCCTACAGTGGTTTAACAGGACTGGTTCCACTCAGAACAGGCCTCCCATGGTTGACCAAAGAAGTTGAGTGCACATGCTCAGTGTCATATCCAGAGGTTGTCTTTGGGAAATAGACATATGAGTGCTGCCATCATTGCTGCAGAGGTTGAAGGGGTGGGGGGTCAGCCTGTCAGTGCTCAGACCATACGCCGCACAACGCATCAAATTGGTCTGCATGACTTTCCTCCCAAAAGGAAACCTCTTCTAAATATGATGCACAAGAAAGCCTGCAAACAATTTGCTGAAGACAAGCAGACTCAGGACATGGATTACTAGAACCATGTCCTGTGGTCTGATGAGACCAAGATAAACTTATTTGGTTCAGATGGTGTCAAGCATGTGTGGCGGCAACCAGGTGAGGAGTACAAAGACAAGTGTGTCTTGCCTACAGTCAAGCATGGTGGTGGGAGTGTCATGGTCTGGGGCTGCATGAGTGCTTCCGGCACTGGGAAGCTACAGTTCATTGAGGGAACCATGAATGTCAACATGTAGTGTGACATGGTCTTTTCCCTTCGGAGACTGGGCCGCAGGGCAGTATTCCAACATAACGACCCCAAACACACCTCCAAGACTACCACTGCCTTGCTAAAGAAGCTGAGGGTAAAGGTGATGGACTGGCCAAGCATGTCTCCAGACCTAAACCCTATTGAGCATCTGTGGGGTATCCTCAAATGGAAGGCTGAGGAGTGCAAGGTCTCTAACATCCACCAGCTCCGTGATGTCGTCATTGAGGAGTGGAAGAGGACTCCAGTGGCAACCTGTGAAGCTCTGGTGAACTCCATGCCCAAGGGGGTTGAGGCAGCTCTTGAAAATAATGATGGCCACACAACATATTGACACTTTGGTCCCAAGTTAGACATCTTCACTTTGGGGTGTACTGACTTTTGTTGCTGTTGAATTATTTTGAGGGGACAGCAAATTTACACTGTTATACAAGTTGTACACTCACTACTTTATATTGTAGCAAAGTGTCATTTCTTCAGTGTTATCTCATGAAAACATATAATAAAATATTTACAGAAACGTGAAGGGTGTACTCACTTTTGTGAGATGCTGTATATCTGGAGAGGGGTGATGTCACTCCTGTATAATTTAACATATCTGGAGAGCGGTGATGTCACTCCTGTGTAATATAATATATCTTATATCTGGAGAGCGATGATGTCACTCCTGTGTAATATAATATATCTTATATCTGGAGAGCGGTGATGTCACTCCTGTATAATATAACTTCTATCGAGAGAGTGGTGATGTCACTCCTGTATACTATAACTCATATCTGGAGAATGGTAATGTCACTTCTGAATAATATAACTTATATCTGGAGATCGTTGATGTCATCACTCTATAATATAAATTATATCTGGAGAGCAGTGATGTCATCCAGGTCCCAGATTTTGTCCTGGTTGGGATTTGAACCGGTGCCCGAGGCTCTTATATTCTCCCTAAAATATAACATTTATTTTAATGGCAGTGATGTCACAATAGGAGCTGAATGTGTAATTTGAAACGTTCCATAACACAGAACACAAATATATATCAATAAATATAACATACACCTGGAGGTGGAGGATAAGTTTATGAAGGGAGTCCTTCCCCATGGAATCTCATGTTTGTACAATCAGATGTCTTGAATTATATAAATACAATTGCTGGGACCTTATACTTGTATCTTGGTACCTCTATTATAGCCTCATATATATCTGGGGGTAGGCGGGGGGGTCAGTGTGGGGTGGGGGTATGTCACGGTGATACATTGTTGCTGCGTAGATTACAATACACATTCAGGGTTATTCTAGCAATTGTGTTTTACAGTCACACATCCTTAATGCAGGCTTTTCCAAAGCATAAATAACAATGAGACGTCTTTGTGAGACGCTATCCAGACCTTCCATCTTCCACATGCGAGGTTTTATCAATCACAGGGCTGTGTGCTCATTGTTGTGTTTGTTTGTTGCGTGGCGTGGCGTTATTAGTTTTTTTTGTGGTCTGCGGAGCCCTATTTTATGTTCCTGTGAATTCGGCGTCCCTGTGCTTTGCAGGGAAAGGGGCCATGTGTTCTTAATTTTGACTATTATACTCTTTCTGGAACTGCCCCAGTATAATTCCAACACCAGTTAATCAAGTTTGAACTCTTGTTTCACGTACGCTGTTTCTCTGTAACAACCAGAATCAGTTTCCTCTGGGCCTGTTCCAGGGACAAAAGGGCCTGTCTTTGCTCAGAACAGTATGAAGACACCATAATTCCTCAAATTGGATTTCTGTTCCTATCCAAACCCCCCTCCCCACCTACACCCCCCGGAGCGCCTCTGCAGAGCAAGGCAGACTGTCCTTGGAGCCATTTTGTCTGGATTCACACCGTCTTCTTCAATATTACCCTCACTGTGTTTTAGAGGAAATGTCCTTCTGGTCCCCTAACCTTCTGCCTCTCCTTTCCCCACCATCCTTTTATTTTAAGGTTTAATGTTTTGTTCAGATGGAATATCTGTATAAGAGTCTATAAAGTTAGAATTTTCCTGCAGTAGTTTGTGTCTCTGCCCCTCCTACAATGGTGAGATATTTTTTGCAGTAGTTTGTATCTCTTCCTCTCCCACAATGAGGAGATTTCCCTGCAGTATTTTGTGTCTCTGCCCCTCCCACAATAAGGAGGCTTACACATAGTCATTTGTGTCTCTGCCCCTCCCACAATGGCATGACTTCCCTGAAGTAGTTTGTGTCTCTGCCCCACCCATAAAGATGAGATTTCCTGCTGTAGTTTATGTCCCTTCCTCCCCACAATGGGGAGGTTTGCCTCCAGTAGTTTGTGTCTCTGCCCCTCCCACAATGGTGATATTTCCCCCAGTGGTTTGAGCCTCTCCCCCTCCCACAATTGTGGAATTTCCGGCAATATTTTGTGGCCCTGCCCCTCCCATAATGATGAGATTTTCTGCAGTAGTTTGTGTCTCTGCCCCTCCCTCAGTGGAGAGATTTTCCCACAGTAGTTTTTGTCTCTACCCCACCACAATGGTGAGATTTCCCTCCAATAGCTTGTGTCTGGGCCCCTGCCAGAATGGTGAGGTTTCCCCCAGTGGTTTGAGTCTCTCTCCCTCCCACAATGGTGACATTTCTCTCCAATGGTTTGTGTCTCTGCCCCTCCCACAATGGTGAGGTCCCCCCAGTGGTTTGAGTCTGTTCCACTGCCCACCGCAATGAGATTTCCCTGTAGTAGTTTGTTTCGAAGTCCCTCCTATAAAACCCAATGAAGATGTTACTCTCCCCCACTGGGGTCACCAATGGTGAGTTTATTCTACCTTAGGAAGAATCCATTGGGGAAGCGTGACACCATCACTGGGGTTTATAAAGGCCACAGAAGTTGGGTTAGACCAGGGATCCTGGTGGGAATATATTGCAACTGGGGTCCCTGAAAGATACAAGAAGACAATGCAAGATTCAACCACCCAGCAGCAGTTTCTGGTGACATTGGCTATGAGTATCATGTCCACAGCTCTTACTAAGTTTCACACATGTATTTGTGTGGTTGTCTGATAACAAAGATAAGGGTCTCAGAAATGCTGCAACACGTTTACCAAGTTTCCTGTTTTAAATTTTTTTTTTTTTTAAATATGATTGTTTGATAATGTTTTAGTTCATGAAGAAATTGTCATTTTCGGTATCGATGATTGAAATGGAAAAACAATCCTAACTGTGTGGGCAGTGTTAGAGGTTGTGTAGTCCTTCAAGGTTTAATAGTGATATTCAAGATGGCAGAAGGAAAGTAGACTTATTTAAGGAGCAAACAGAATCTTGCGTTAATTATTACATTGACATCTTGAGTAAAATGAGACAGACAGTAGTAATCATGCCTTCCCCATACTGCAGACAATGGTCTGCCATGAAACACTGTGTCAACCTTATCCACTTGGGTAAAGTGAGCAGTTCCCACTGCCGCTACAAGGATTTGTAGAAGGGTTTTGCTGTTCCTGAGGTTGATGATGGTTATCCCAAAACCACTTGTATCACCAAAATAAATGCTGAGTTTTCTGTCTGATGTGCTCAGTCATGTTTTCTTGCCACTTGTTAGCAATGTTGGTGATTGTAGCAGGTCTAAAAAATGAAAGCTGGCCTCAGATACCTTAGATGTGCTGTTACTTATCTCCTGGAAAGTATAGAGGCAATCAAATGTAGGTTGTTCACTGTTCACCCCCTTGCCTCCTAAGTGCTGAAAGTTGATATTTGCATATTGCTGGTACACTTTGGATAATAAATACGGGTACATACAGGTATCTTCTGGTCCTGTAGACTAGCTGTTATACTTTAAAACTGCCATAGGTTTTTATTAAGCTGCCCATACGTATGAGACAGTGGTCTGAATGTATATTATCATATCTGAAGGTATAGCTCTATATCTGAACGTATAGCTTTATATCTGAAAATATAACTCCATATCTGAAGGTATAGCTCCATCTCTGGAGGTATAGCTCTATATTTGAAGGTATTAGCTTCATATCTGAAGTTATAGCTCCATATCTGAAGACAAGTATGCCTTCAATAGGGTACGAAGTACTGGAATGCTGGTGACTTTTGATGCTTTTGACTATCAATGGTCACATAAAATTTCTGGTTGAAAGGGCTTCAAGGGATACACCTGAAGATCAACCCAGAGAAAGGGTGGATAAAATCTGGCCAAAATCATACCATATGATAAGGAATGTTAGTTTTAGGAATGTTTTAGTAATGTCTGTTCAATTTTCTAACCATTAGTGGGGTCAACGTACTTTTATGAACACAGCAACAAGAAAATTTGAAAGCGCAGGACTGAATTTTTTTACTCCAACAAATTTCCAACAGTGAATGTGGTGTTTGTTCTGAAAAGTCCATTCAGTCCAAAATTGAGTATTCGATTCAAAAGACTTTCCTATGACATTTGTCAAATCATCAAATGTACTGATGAGACTTTTCATACTAAACTTTGTTTGAAAACCTACTAATGTATGGCCAGCTTTAATATTATGGAGAAGCTTCTTATTACAGAAGTGGATGAGTTTGATTTCTATGGCAGTTGGTCCAGTTCAGCAGCCAGTGTACATGGGTTGCCACCGCCAGCTTAGGAGACAGAAGGTAGGAGGTGCTGGAGTCAAACATGGATTCATGGTGCAGAATTATTCTATGATGTGAAATGGAAATGGCTTTGGTTAGGCAGAGGTCCAAAACAAAGGGACCTCTAGATGTACTTTCAAAACACCTTCTGTCGGACCAGCTGGCATACACATGGGCCGAATGTTGGATGATGTCGCTTGACATTTGACCCGTGTGTGTACTAGGCTTAACAACATGCCATTAAAACCTAGTACACACGGATTGTCATCTGACATTCAGGCCCTGTGTACTACAGCCGGTCTGTCAGAGGCCGTCCGAATAGTGCATGACCTAAAGAAGATCTGCCCATGGGCTCCCAATCAACGCTCTCAATCAATGGCTGAGAGCACTGACCGGAGTGATCTGGTGAGGGGGGCTATCCCTCTATCAGAACATGATAGAACAGCAGAGAAGATTACTGCACTAACATTGGATAGTTAGTATAGTGGCTCTTACCGGAGCTGTCAGTTTTTTTTTTTTTATTCAGTCCGCTGAGTTGAACAAAAAAAAAAACCCTAGTAGTGTGTACCAGGCTTTAGGCTCAGTCTAGCTCCAGAATCTAAGGAGACCTTGGAGAAGATGGTGTGACAGCTTGGAGTAGCCACTGGGTTGCTCTGTTGAAGCAACTGATCAGGTAGGGTGCTTAGGACATCATCAATCATCCATGGAGAAGTAAAATGATTATGGCTTTGGGTTAATTTTATTTTTTATTTATTTTTGTACATTTTAAAACTTGTTTACATCATTTTTTTTAATAGTTTTTAGTCCAGATCCCTAACCATGAAATGTTTCATTTTGTAAAGGTTTTAAGGTTTAGGGAGATGAAGCCTTCTCTCTCTACTGACCCCCTCCCCTCATCTTCCCCCATGGGTGATTTATGAACTACCTCTCGGAACCCCAACTAATCAGCTGTTTCCACTGAGCAGCCCAATGGCTGCCAGTCTACAGCTACTCCAAGCTGCCTCACTTTCTTCAGGCCCTCCCGGCAAGTCATTGTTTTCCAGTGAGATTCTGGGGCTAGACTAAGACTATTGAAAACCTAGGAATTTTCAAGATACTGAATTCCCAGAGCACTATTGGTTTTCTAAAAAGACAACACAGCAGAAGCTGCCTACTTGCTTTGTCTAATTGACCTGACTTGATTTACTTGACTAAAAAAATTATTCATACTTCTTTTTAAGTCCAGATCCTAATAAATGATGTACAAAGTCACAACGCATTTCCCTTTAATTATTGTTGATATGTACTTTATGACCATACATTTGTGGACACATGACCATCATGTCTACTTGTATGGCCAAAAGTGCCCACAAGCTTTTGGCCATAAAGTGTGTTTCCTTTTATAGTGCGTTCCGTAAAATAAAGGATGAGCTTTGGTGGGGAGCGAGCCCAAGCTCGTCACTACTTGAAATCTTTTGGCGATGTGCAGTATTGAAATGCTTTTTGCTGTGAATAATCCCACATGTCATCCATCCACCATGTTATTTGCCACCACAACAGCCACCTAGTTGCGTAACCTTTTACGGCATAGGACTTTATGTATTTGAATGAATGCAACAAAAAACAATGTTTATTTCAAAGACAAAAAATGTTTTCATACAATCTCTCATTGGACATTTTTTGGTACAATGGTCATTTTATGGTACTTTACATTTTCAAGCCAACCCCTTTGTTTTATTTTTTCCAAGTAGTCCGACAGGTTTTGGATAGAGGTTTTGTCAAGCTGTCATTCTGAGGTTGTAGCTATGAGTGACCCAAGCTGGTTGTCCACCATTTTTGATCACCTCTGAGAATGCAAGGTGTCACCAAACGTTCAGCTCATTCCTTTTTTTGTTTGTTTTGTTTGTTATGTTTCCGTTGTTAACATTTATGTTTGTCTTTACTTTGAACTTGAGTATGGTACCAAGGATAATCCATCCAACGTCCCTTCCCCCTCCCTCCATCACTAGTCCTCGATCTCTTGTACTCAAGATGACAGTCCTAACGCCCCTTTCTATGACGGTAACCCCCAAGCAAATTAATGATTGCCTAATTGCATTCTGCTTCTTTTTTTTTGTCTTGAACCCCCCCTCCCCTTTTTTCCTTTTCTTTATTATTGTTTCTCATGTTCTTTTCTTTTTATTTATTTATTTATTATTTTGTTTTCGGGTTTAGCTATATAAGATAAGGGTATTAAGTGTAAATTGCTTTTAATTGTGCATGTAATGTAAGCGTTGCATTCACTTGCTGATGCCAGTCTCTTCTTCATCTTAGTGCGTGAATGTGCCGCTAGACCTCCATTTAGCCTCTTGTTGCAGTCCTTTGATGCAGGTAGGACATATTCTGAATAGGCTTGTTGCTATGGGAAGTAATCGAAGTCGATGTTTGCTCTGTAGCTAACCTTTATCTGCTCCCTGGACTCTGCCATTGCTTATAAACAAATGACGGTGATCACAGAGTGCCTGTGTGTGTGCATGAGGTACCGCATCTTTGGTGTATGACCAGACGCAAAGTGGTGGTTTTATTTTCATGGTACAGTGGAGTGATGTTATAACCTTGCATGCTTTTTTCAAAGCGTACTAACAATATCTCTGTATGTCATTCATTCTGAAGAGCCCTCATTGTCCTTTTCAAAAAAGAACTTTCTCCATCTCTGTCTGCACCTTTACCTCAGGGTTGGACAAATGCTAGAAGCTAGGTCGCCAGTGAGTGCACAGGCCCAGAGGTGATTCCTTGTTCTGTAAAATTGATTGCTGGCTCCTTTATTGGGCCCACTGGCTCCTGAATTCTATAATCATTTGTCCACCATTGTAGATGATGGCAAGCAAATACTGCGGAAACTTGCAATACTAGGTCATGGTGGGGATCACGGTGGGCTTTGACAGCCTACCATGCTTTAAAGCATCCTTAGGCAGGTTAAGGAGCTGGCCAAAAATATCAAAATCGGCACCAAACTTTGCTGTTTTCCAGTTTTATCAAGTGGAAGCCTAGATTCAGGTGGGCCAAACTTTCAATAAACTCCTGACATGTCACAATATTCAGCAACAGTATTATTTTTCCAAGAACTCTCCACCCTTTAACATTTAAAAACTATTACGTTACAGTTAGTGACTAGGCTGAGATGATGTCATCAGTCTGCTGCAGGCAGGAGAAAGTGTTTACTCAGTCTCCTCTCCCCTGCAGTAATCAGAGTGCATCATTGTATTTATTTAGCATGTCACAAGGTGAGGCTGTAGCAGGGACTTATACATCTCAGACATTTGTGAAAACCAACATAAAGATTTACATAAATATGTCATCAATAAACCGGCATCTCAATCCAGGAATGACTCTAGTGTCAAAACATGGACCGGTCCAAATTCTTTAGTTAAGGTGTTTCTATTGAAGGCTAAAACATAAAAAGACATTTTAGACTATTGGTCAGATACGGCCTTGTGGTAATAATTTGGTGAAGGCGCTTTTCTGTTCCAGCATGACTATGCCAGTGCACAAAGTTAGGCTTCATAAATGTCCCGAGACACACTTCAAAATCTTATTTAAAGGGTTCCCAGGAGACTGGAGAATGTTATAGCCACAAAGAAAAGTCAAGCTCCATATTAATGCTCATGGTTTTGGAACTGGACTCCCAACAGATATAAATACAAATGTCTACAAACTCATTCCCATATAGTATAAAAGGGGACCCTAGATCAGCCATTCTGAACCAGGGTTCATTGGAAACCTGGGGTGCCTCCAGAGATTGCTAAGGGTTCCTTGAGCTGTGGTTGATTGATCTCCCATTTGATGATGCCTTTATATTTCCAGGGCCAACACAACTTGGCAGAGCCAGATGCATGACACCAATGACATTTTCAGTAAGGGTGGCATTTTGACCATTATTGTAAGGGGCGTATTATTCTCACTGACCCACCAATGAATTGTTTTTTTGGTTCCCCAAGGTCTTGGGTATTTCATGGGTATTTCATGGGTTCTGCAGGAGTAAGAAAGCAGAGTAAGGCTTCCCTAGATGATGTCTGAACAGCTATGGCAAGATCAACAACTTTCATACCTAGAACCGTTTTTTTAAGAAACTAAATCAAGCATCAAAATAAAAAAACACATATTGTAAAAGTAGTTGTTTATTACTTACACAGTAGCCATTAAAATATAAAATTAATCTACAAAGACCCCAATGGCATCAAGCCAATTCAAATATAATAACCATATTGCAGTCATATGCAGTGTAGATCACCACTGCACTGTAAATGAGAATATTTATTTTATAAATGTTGGATTCAGAAGTTGTGATGAGGATATTCCCAACACATTTCATGGATTACCAACTAGCTTCTTCAGGAGACATAGGAGATATATATAGTGATAATGTCTGTTTAAGGCTTGTATGTATGAGCCTTACCCCAAATAGGCTTAAAACCACTGAAGTATATACTAAATGCCTTTCATGGCCACAACATGTTATACTGGTACTGATAGCCAATTAAACACTTATATGAAAAAAGAAAGGAGTTAATTATTTCAGACTTATAGGGAAGTGGGAAAATGACATGTCTTGCATGCATTTTATGTAATTGAAATTGAAAAGCCAATAATCTTTGACTAGTGCCAGCTTAAGGGGTCATTCCAACCAAAAGTCTGGAGTCTGGTAGGCTGGAACATCAGCTGGCCATTATGTAAGTTGGTAGAAAGATCTCCCTGGCTCTGTCCCAACCAACCTTTATGCACTCCAGCTTGGTACAGTCTCTATATTATAAAACAAATTAACTCCAGCATAGATGGTGGGAGCCCCTAATAATGGGTGCTTTGATTATGTACACCTCAGTTAGGACTGATGAACCTTTCGAATAGGGTATAATAGGTGTACAAACCTTAGAATTCTACACAGTATGATGGGAGACACATATAGTGGGCGCAGCAGGTGTACAAACCTAGGGCCTATGTGTAGGGATGGTGGTTACCCCTGATAATGGGACAACAAGTGTACAGACCCAGGCATTAAGCACAGAGGGGATGAGAACCCCCTGTAATGGGCAGAATAGGTGTGAAGATCCAGGATTTAAGCAAAGAAATGGTGGGCACGGCAGGTGTATGGAACTTGGAACTATGTGCAGGGATAATGGTCGACAGGTGTGTAGACCTGGAAATTCTGTAGAGGAATGGTGGGAACCCCTCATTATGTAAACGGCAGGTGTGCAGACCCAGGAACTCGGCCCAAGGATGATGGGCTTCCCCCCTGAATAGACACAGCAGGTGTATAGACCCAGGAACCCAACGTCGTGGGGACTCCTAATAATGGGCACAGAAGGTATACAGACCTGGGAACTTAGCATAGGGATGGTACGAACCCCTTGTAATGGGCATAGCATTGCAGGTGTGCAAACCTAGGAACCCGACTCAAGTATGGTGGTGATCCCTAATAATTGGCACAGCAGGTGTGCAGACCCAGGAACTTGGCACAATAATCTCATTACAGAGATTTAAGGATATAAAATAAACTGTTAAGTGGCTCAATTCTTCAGCATCACCAAAAATAGTTTTATCTGTTTGAGGTGGACTGACCCTTCAAAGTGAAAAAACCCCACTATGTTTACTTTACTCCTCTTTCATACATTCTGTGTTCATTGCTCTTTATTGTTTGGGTCTCTGTAGTATGTGATGTAGTATCTTGTGTGCTACTGTATCTGCCATACTTTGTGTAGAAATAAGAAAATTTGCTACATTGTAACAATAGATAAATGTTTGTTTTTATAACCAGCTTGGCTTTTGTAACAAAGAATTCACCAACAATGACTCACCGGGTGACTTTTGCTCCTAATAGCCCCGTATAAACCACATTTCATTTGAAAGGTTGGTACTTTTAGGATGAGTAAGGTTTTACAGCAGGGTACAAAATACTAAGACATTCTGGATGGTGGCTGCCTGGAAAGTTTGTGTCTTTTAATGTAAATGTAAGGTGATTGTAGAAAGTTCCTTTTTATTTATTTATTGATTTATTTACATGTAAGTAAATATAAACCAAACCACTAAAATCCTATAGAACAAGGCTATTGAATTAAAATTCATGGAGATCCGGTCAGTAAAACTTTCTTCCAGCAGAGGCCTGAATCTCATGCTAGTGTGACAACTTAGATCCTTCACATCACAGCCCCCCATATTTATATCACAGTCTACTCCTTACATCAGTGTCCTCAGTCCCCCCTTCACGTCACAGTCACCCCCCCCCCCCCCATGTCTCAATCTCTCCCTTTGTGTCATAGTTTCCCCCACCCTGTCCCAGGCCCCCCTTTAGGTCACAGTAGTCCCCTTTATGGCAAAGCCCCCCCTTCATAGTAGTGTCTGTAGCCCCCTTCACTCTCCTTCATAGCAGTGTTCGTAGACCCCCTCATAGCAGTGTCCTCAGCTCCCTTCATTGTAGCGTCCTTAGCCTCTTCAAACGTCTTCATAGCAGTGTTCGTAGCCCCATTCATAGCAGTGTCCATAGCCCCCATCACCCCCCTTCATAGCAGTGTGCATAACCCCCATCACCCCCCCTTCATAGCAATGTCCATTGCCCACTTCACCCCTCTTCATAGCAGTGTCCTTAGTCCCCTTCATATCAGTGTCCTTAGCCCCCTTCACCCCCCTTCATACCAGTGTCCGTAGCCCCCTTCATAGCAATGCCCATTGCCCACTTCACCCCTGTTAATAGGAGTGTCCTTAGCCACCTTCACCCCTCTTCATAGCAGTGTCCTTAGTCCTCTTTACCCCCCTTCATAGCATTGTCCTTAGCCTTCTCATAGCAGTGTCCCTAGCCACCTTCACCCCACTTCATAGTAGTGTCCTAAGCCCCCTCATAGCAGTGTCCTTAGCCCCCTTCACCCTCCTTCATAGCAATGTCTGTAGCCCCCTTCACCCCTCTTCATAGCAGTGTCCTTAGTTCCCTTCACCCTCCTTCATAGCAATGTCTGTAGCCCCCTATGCCCCTCTTCATAGCAATGTCCGTAGCCCCCTTCACCCTCCTTCATAGCAATGTCTGTAGCCCCCTTTACCCCTCTTCATAGCAATGTCCATAGCCCCCTTCACTCCTCTTTATAGCAATGTCCTTAGCCCTCTTCACTCCCCTTCATAGCAATGTCCGTAGCCCCCTTCACCCCTCTTCATAGATGTGTCCTTAGCCTCCTTCACCCCTCTTCATAGCAATGTCCATAGCCCCCTTCACCCCTCTTCATAGCAATGTCCGTAGCCTCCTTCACCCCTCTTCATAGCAATGCCTGTCAGCCCCTTTAACCCTCTTCATAGCAATGTCCGTCAGCCCCTTTAACCCTCTTCATAGCAATGTCTATAGCCCCTTTCACCCCTCTTCATAGAAATGTCCTTGGCCCCTTTAACCCTCTTCATAGCAGTTTCCTCACCCCTCCTTCCCTTTCACAGTAGTGTTTGCAGCCCACGCACAGTCCTACCTTACACAGGGCAGGTCTGCACAAATGGCAGGGGCTGCCAAACCTTTTTTTGTTAATATGCTGGTGATTGGTTGCTAGGACCACCCTGTGTCCTAGCAACCAATCATCCGCTTGCAGCTCCTGCCCTCTCAGCCTGCCTCCTCTCCTGTTCTCTGCAATGCTACAAGTATTACAGTGGCACAAGAAAAAGAAAGAAAGGGTGCACCAGTGCATTATCCTTAAACTCTTGTTTTTAATGCTAAAAAGTTTTATACTCACAAGTTTAAAAATTAGGCACAAGCTCATCATATTGTCCAACAGCAATTAATCAGTCCATAATATATCAGCGTGTGAGGCAAGAGGTAGAGATCCAAAAGGCTTTTTGTAATTAAAAACATCTTTGCCATTCTGAAGCTTCCCTCAACCCACTTTGCATAATATTTTAAATATATTGTGATTCTGTACTTGCAAAATATACTGCAGAAATCTCCCTCCATTAAGTCTGGTTGCAATAATTTTAACTGAGGGCAGCTGAAGCGGCTGCCTGTTCACTTTCTGCATTTACACAGAGGCACACCTCCAGCTCTGCAGCTCTTATTGGCACTCTTATAACTCATCCCCCCTCCCTTCCTGGCAAACTCTCACAGAGTGAGAGAGAGCTGTGCATGATGTCATAAGCCTAGGCTTATTACCAGACAAGAACCAAGAAGTGGGCTGTATAAGGTATTTACTGGCAGAAAAAAAAATGTTTTATTATCCAATGTTAAAAAAACAAGGGCAGTAGATTCAATAGATGGAAAGATGAAAAAATGACTGAAGGTCCGCTTTAATGTCAATTTTAAATTAAGTGTTAAAGTGTGAGCATTACAGAACTGTAACAGAGAAAAACCAGGCTCCTGCCCTGTAAGGTCTGTGCTGTGTGGCAGAGCTGTGTAAATCTCAGAGCTGGATGGAAAGAAATGTAAATCCTAGTTTAGCAGATAAACCAGCCCCCTATATGTATTTTATCTGCGTATTTAACAGTTTACGCTGAGTTTTTAACACTGATTTCCATGTTGACCCGCGTTTTGCACATTTCATGTCACATTCGCTTAGCGCGGTGGTCATTGCCTACTCCAATCGTTGCCCCCCTCTGCATTGTTCGGGCTCTGACACCTGCAGGGAATTAACTGACTTGGAATTGAGTTTTCTGGCATTTTTTTTTTTTGTTTTACTATTCCCATGAGCCGGGTCTTAGTAATATGAATCTCGGCTTCACCCCACCCACCTGGAGTGTGGCCAGGCGGTGTTCTATCCCCCCAGCTGTATGCAGCTGCACCATTAACCATCCACCTGTGCTGCTGACAATTCAGTCAAACCGAACGTTTCCATTGTTAGCGATAGGGGGCGGAGTTCTGCCAACAGATTCTGTGCTTGTTTTGTAAAGTATTACTTTGTATCCTGATGTGCAGCTTAGCCTGGCTGTGATTGGCTGTGGGAGGTGCTCGCCGCCTTGTGTGCTAATAAGCAAGAAATAGTTCCACGTCTGTTATCGCGCAGGCCAGCATTGTTTACTGATGATGTCAGAAAGTCATAAAAATCCTGCAGTGCTTCCTGGGGTGTGCTCCATGGATGATTGATGGGTAGGGTTGAGTGGGGACAGGACGTCTTTTGTGTTCAAAGCCGGTCATGTGATGAAGCGTTCCATGCTGGAGTCATACAGCAGACACAGTTTGTGAATTAAAGGGGTTGTCCATCCATGAGTGATATTTCCATAAGTGATATTTTAGATATTTGTGGAGTCTGGCAGGCGGAGTGCTTTTATGTCTTGGAAACTTTAACGGTGAGATCTCCCAGTGAGATGTTCTAGCATCTCATGGTATATTCTCAATAATATAAAATAAATACAAATCATGCAGGGATGGTGGAGGTCCCTTATAATGGGCACAGCCGGTATACAGACCCAGGAACTCAGCTAAGGGATGGTGGGAACCCATCATAATGGACATCGCCAGTGTGCACACCAGGGAACTCAACTCAGGCATGGTGGGAACCCCTCATTATGAGCAGGTGTATGTAGACCTGGGAACTCAGCACATGGAGGTGGGAACCCCTCATAATGGATACAGCCGCTGTATGTAGACCCAGAAACTCAGCACAGGGAGGTGGGAACCCCCCATAATGGGCATGGCCAGTGTTCACACCTGGGAACTCAGTGCATGGATGGTGGGAACCCCTCATAATGGGTATAGCAGGTGTACACACCTTGGAACTAAGCACAGGGATGGTAGGAACCGCTCATAATGGGTATAGCAGGTGTACACACCTGGGAACTAAGCACAGGGATGGTAGGAATCGCTCATAATGGGCACAGCTGGTGTGTAGACCCCAGAACTCAGCACAGGGATGTGAGAACCCCTCATAATGGGCACAGCAGGTGTGTAGACCCAGGAACTCAACACAGGGATGCTGGGGACACTTCATAATGGGCATAGCAGGTGTACACCTGGGAACTTAACTCAGGAATGGTGGAAAGCCCTCATTATGGGCACAGCAGGTGTGTAGACCCAGGAATTCAGCACACGGATGGTGGGATGTCCCCATAATGGGCACAACCGGCGAGTGCAGACCCAGGAACTCAGCACAGGGATTGTGGGAACCCTTCATAATGGGCACAGCAGATGTATGTAGACTTGGGTACTCAGTACAGGGATGGCGGGAACTCCTCACAATGGGCACAACAGGTGTGTAGACCCAGGAAACCGAAGACATCATCATGGGGTTTAACTGTCCATCTGCCAAGCATTTAAATAAAGTATTTTAAAATATTTTTTGCAGGCATTTATATAGCGCTGACAATTTAATAATTAATACAGAGCTTTAAATATATTCATCCCAGTCCCAGCTCCCAAGGCCGCGTACACACGGGCGGACTGTTCGCCCAACTTTGTCCGCTGAACAGTGTTTCAGCGGACAGTCCGCTCGTGTGTGGGCTTCAGCGGACAGTTTCAGCGGACAGTCTGACGAACAAAGTTTTTCGGAAATCCCGTAAAACTGTCCGCTGAAACTTGGTTTGAGCGGACAGTCCGCTCGTGTGTAGGCTTGTTCGTCAAACTAAGTCTCGCGCATGCTCAGAAAGAATTTACACGCCGAAGGTTGCATTGCAGTGTATAGGACGTCGTTTTTCTAGTCCCGTCGTACGTGCCGTTCACGTCATCGCGCACGGTTTCAGCGGACTGTTCGTTCATCGTGTGTAGTCAAGTCCGCTCATGCAAATTTTGAGCGGACTGTTTGTCAAACTGTTTGACGAACAAAGTTGGCCGAACAGTCCGCCCGTGTGTACGCGACCCAAGAGCTTACAATCTAAGGTCTCTATCTCCCATACATACACATACTAGGACCAGTTTAGACAGGAGCCAGTTAACCTACCAGCATGTCTATGGAGTGTGAGGCCGCGTACACACGGGCGGACTGTCTGCCCAACTTAGTTCGCTGAACAGTGTTTCAGCGGACAATCCGCTCGTGTGTGGGCTTCAGCTGACTTTTTCAGCGGACAGTCTGACGAACAAAGTCTTACGGAATTTCCGTAAGACAGTCCGTTCAAACTTGGTTTTGTCCGTCCAAACTTGGTTTCAGCGGACAGTCCGCTCGTGTGTAGGCAAGTTGGACGGACTAAGTATGGCGCATGCTCAGAAAGGGTTTACACGGCCGAAGGTTGCATTGCAGTGTATAGGACGTCGTTTTTCTAGTCCCGTCGTACGTGCTGTACACGTCATCACGCACGCTTTCAGCGGACTGTCTGCTCATCGTGTGTGGTCAAGTCCGTTCATGCTAATTTTGAACGGACTGTCTGTCGGATTGTCTGCCGAACTTAGTTGGGCAGACAATCCGCCCGTGTGTACGCGGCCTGAGAGAAAACCGAAGTAGATGTAGGAAACCCACTAAAGCACACAGAGAACATACAAACTCCATGCAGATAGCGTTGTGGTCTTAAACCGAGTACCCCAGCGCTGCAATTCAGGCTTACTAAGCATTACACATGCTGGGCTCCAGTACTAGCTATGGAACAGCTGCAAACCTTGGATAAAACATTCCCAGCATGAATGATCCAGAACTCTTAAAGAATCCCATAACAATATAAAAAATGGGAGATGTCATTTTTTTATTTATTGAAAGAGGCTGTCATCCTGGTCCTTCCCTCACCACTTGGTCATATGCCTAATTGGACGCAATGACTCTTCACTGGCTCTAAGCTTCCTTCAGGTAAATGACTTACTGAGCAGTAAAGCAAAATTAAGAATGGCAGCTCCTATATATATACAGTATATCATTTACATTTCCGAAATGCACCATGCTCTGGTCCTGCCATGTCTATAGTAAAAGGTTCCCTACCAGGGGTGGACTGACAACTCATGGGGCCCCGGGCAATAGGAGGTTATGGAGCACCTAGGCAATCCAAGATTATGGGGCCATACAGTATACACACACACAGTATACAATCACACAGTATACACATACATGTACACACAGTATACACAGACATGTTTCTATTGGCTGAGAAGGTACTGGAGAGGTGGGACAGCTATAATCTTGTGATTTTTAGACCAAAAGGATGTCGGTAAGGGACATTTCAGAGACAGATGTAAAAAAAACCACAGATTTTTACATACTGCCCCTGGTTTTACCGAGGCTGGCAACCCTGATGGGGCTCCCCAGTGGCTTGGGGCCCTCGGGGAGTGCCTGAGTGGCCCAATGGTCAGTCCGCCCCTGTTCCCTACATAACCCCATGCACCGATCTGGCTGCTCTGTTTTTAATCACAGATTCCCATTGAAGTGTATCTATAGCCAAGAACAATATATTGCAGTTCATCAGTCCTTAGATGTGGTGGTTGCATTCGTTGTCCTCTTGCAGGCTTTTTTTTCCATTTTGATTTCAACTGAACACTTCCTGTCCTATGGTGACCACACTCACTGAACTGTGCCCATGGAGGACCAGCGCTGCCACCCTAGGACAGGACTGCAGAAAACCTCCCCCTCTTCTCCATAACAGAATTGAAAATGTAGTGGACTGGTAGTTGATCGAGGCACCACGTCCCCATCACAGCATCACAAACAGTCCTTATATAGATATGGGATTTTTTAGGTGCCAGGTTAATATATAGAAACCGTAAACGATGTCATAATAAAAGAAGCTTTTATTGCCATAAGTCTTAAAAATCATGTAAAAAGGTCCAGATCATTTATATGTACCAACTGTTAAGCAAACATTGAAACCTTTCCAGGCAAATGAAACTTAACCTTTGCTTTATGTGACTGTAAATATATTGCAGTTATGTGAGCAGAGGGTATATAGGGTATGTATAGGAGGACTGAAATGAGAAATCGATATGTTGGTGAAGATCAGCCTTTCCCAACCCAGGTTCCTTCAAAGGTTTATGGGGGATCCCTGGGAAATTAACAATTTATGCTTCCAGGATAAGGAACCACTAACACCAGCTATCTTTTTTTGCCATCTCCTTATTCTTAATCCCTGACCACCAATGCAAAGGGGCATTCTTACCCCCTTCATCACCAATCTAATGAGCAGACTTACCCCCTGATCACCAATGTAAGGATGAATAGAGAAAGGGGATTATAACGGTGCCTAGAAACATATAAATTACAAATAATAAGTAAAAAAAATATATTTTTATTATTACAGAAACTTTGACATACAATACATACACAGGTACGTTGACAGTCACAGAGCAAAATGTACATACAATACTGGCCAAAATGTTTAACAGCCAATTAAAGTTACAGGCAATAAATACATGTTTCGCCAAACATTGGCTTCTTCAGGGGAAGTAATATTAATGACCTGTACAAGTATGTTGACTCTATAAAAAACACAAAATGATATCTTAGTGAATGTAAGGGGGATTCTTACTCCCTGATTGCCAATGTAAAGAGCATTTTTACCCCCTGATTACCAATGTAAGGGGCATTCTTACTTCCTGATTACCAATGTAAGGAGCATTCTTACTCCCTGACTACTAATGTTAGGGGCATTCTTACTCCCTGATTACTAATGCTAGGGACATTCTTACTCCCTGATTGCCAATGTAAGGAGCATAATTTTTACCCCTTGATTACCAATGTAAGGGGCATTCTTACTCTTTGATCAACAATGTAAGGGACATTCTTACTCCATGATCACCAGTTTAAGGGCCACTCTTACCCCCTTATCACCAGTGTAATGAACGTTCTTAACCTCTGACCACCAATGTAAGGGGCAATTTTACCTCCTGGCTACCAATCTAAGAAAAACTCTTACTCCTTGATTAATACTGTAAGTAGCATTCTTCACACTGACCACTAATATAGGAACCATTTCCCTAATGAACACTGGTGTAACTGGATCCTTCTCCCATTGACTACTATTTTAAAGGGGTCTTCATCATTGACCAACAGTGAAAGAGGGCACTACACTGTCTTCCAATGTAAGGGGGCACCTACCACTAAGTACCAATACAAGGGAACACTACAATTGTCACTGTCTTTTTTCCCCATGCATTGTTATTAATATTTGTATTAATATCATTATTGGTAATACTTTATGTTATTAATGTCATTATTACTGGAGAAAAATGTATCATATAGAGAAGCCCTAAGTGTCAAAAATGCTAACACTCATTTTTTTCTCTCCATATTTACAACTTACTGTTCACACTAATGTACTTTGAGGATTAGAAGGGGTTCCCCGGGATCCCAACGTTTTTTAAGGTTTCCTCCATGTTAACCATTTGCCAGCCTTAGGCCATTTAGCTGCATGGTTAATATTTGGGGTCTAATATAGACCTCTGATTTATCCATAAAGAGTACTTGTCACCTGACTATGCTAACAAGCCCCCTTATGATAGCAATAAAGTAAAAAAAAGCAAAAAACTTTCCTATAGGGCCTGTAAACAGTGACTTAGTCACACGCGCAATAATTCTAAACCCATAATTCATGATCATCTCTAAATGAATCACCTGTAAATGTTTTTAAAGCATGACCTATGAAAATGTTTAGGTACTGTTGTTTTTTTGTAATTTCTTGGGCACATTTTTGAGTAATGACATGTTCGGCATCTGTTTACTCGACACAACCCATTCTTTTTTATTTTACCAACAAAATAAGTATTATATTATGTTTGTGTGTACTAAAAGTAATTTAAGTGTATCTTATCCCAAAAATATGCCTAAAAAAATGCAACTGACATTATTTTTTTCCCTCGGGGCCTCTGCTTTCTGAAAATAAAGAATTTTTCTTGGAGGTTCTAAGTCATTTTCTAAAAATGCTTATTTTAACAAGTATTTAAAAAAATAAAAATAAACATTGCTCTGGACGCAGAGTGGATAAAAAGTTTGAGAAAGGCTGGTATACAAATTGTATGGAATTTAAAGACTTTCGGCAGTAAAAGCATCTTTTATTAATGAGCATAGCAGGTTAACATAAATCTATATATTGACTTGGCACCTAAAACGTCCCATATATCAAAAAGGACTTTTTGTGATTCTTCATAGTATAGGGGATTGATGTTGTGTTGTCCACAGAAATAACTGGGAACAATGTAACTGATAATAGTCAGCACACGCAGCGAAAGTCTGGATTTTTTTTTTTTACTTATTGAACAGATATAACAAAATGCTTTTAATAGTATATTTAACAGACCCAATATGAGCAAATAAAAGAAATGTATTGTTAGGCCTTATGTACACTCTGATTTCTGGTCCCACCCCTCCACATGGTGACAGGTTCCCTTTAAATCACACTGGGACTGCTGGCGTTGGCATGGGCTGCATCCTGTGACATTCTATATAATTTAGCTTCACCTCTGTGCACACAACGCTCTACACTCGGAGTGTGACTAGAAAATAAACTGTGTACAGAGCGTCGGCCAAAATTTCCCTCACTATGTTCCTGTTAAGGATTTTTAGAAATTAAAGAAATGATTCTCTGAAGCCAGGAAGGGAAAAAAAACAGTTTAAAGGGAATCTGTAGAGAAGTACTGTCTTACTTTCCCTTGAAATGTGATTGGCTAAGATTGTATATGTGTAGGTAATAATGTAGTTAGGGCTAAAGTGTTAATAAAAATTAAGGTATGCTTTCTGGTTGGTGGTGAGCTAAATATAGTGTTGTGGTGTTGGTGAGCTAAATATAGAGTGTTGTGGCGGTGGTGGTGAGCTAAATATAGAGTGTTCTGGTGGTGGTGAGCTAAATATAGAGTGGGGTGGTGGTGATGGGGAGCTAAATATAGATCACCGTGGTGAGCTAAATATAGTGTTGTGGTGGTGGGGAGCTAAATATAGATTACGATGGTGGTGGTGAGCTAAGAGTGTTTTGGTGGTAGTGATTTCGTCAAAATGTTTCCATTTTCGCGAAATGTATAGAAGTCGATTGAAAAGGTGAAATTAGTATTTTTTTTTGTGTGGCGGTGGTGGGGTTTTAGGAGATAGTTGACTTTGAATGTCCACCCGTCAATTGGAAAGGTGAATTAAATTAAGTTTTTATTTTTTATTTTTTTTTGTGGGTGGGGGTGGTTGGGGGGTTCTAGGATGTAGTTGAATATGAATATCCCCTGAGGGTTACCTTTTTTATCTCTCTTAGACCATTTCTTGCACCAAAAAACACCCCCTCATTAGCCTTATTGTTTTATAAACTTTTTCACAGACATAAAATGTGGACAGCAAAAGAAATACAAAATGAAAAAAAAAAAAAATACATAAATGAAGTAAAAAGGAATAAAGGTAAAAATAAAGTGGAGAAGTAAAATGTTACCTTGACAGTGTACAATTAACAATCAAAAAAGAAAAAAAGTACAGCAAACACTAAAGCCGCGTACACACGGGCGGACTGTATGGCCTACTTAGTCCGTCATACAATCCGACGGAAAGTCCGTCATACTTTCGAATGAACGGACTTGACCACACACACCACTTTTTGAGCGGACTAATACGGCGTACTAAGTCCGCCATACTATCCGCCCTACTTTTGAAATGAACGGACTCGCCCACACACGCGGAGGAAAGTCCGCTCATTTCGAGCGCGTCTCCAGGTAGGCGGGGCCCGCGAAGGAGACGTCGCTGACCCCGCCGCCTGGTATGAACTTAAAGGGGAACCCCAACGCCGAAAAAAATCGGCGTGGGGGTCCCCCCCAAGTCCACAACAGACCCTTGTCTGAGCACGCTACCCGGCCGGCCAGGAAAGGGGGGCGAGCGAGCGCCCCCCCCTCCTGAGCCGTACCAGGCCGCGTGCCCTCAACATGGGGGGGTGCCTTGGGGAAGGGGGGGCCGCGCGGCCCCCCCACCCCAAAGCACCTTGTCCCCATGTTGATGAGGACAAAGGCCTCTTCCCGACAACCCTGGCCGTTGGTTGTCAGGGTCTGCGGGCGGGGGGCTTATCGGAATCCGGGAGCCCCCTTTAATAAGGGGGCCCCCGGATACCGGCCCCCCACCCTATGTGAATGAGTATGGGGTACAATGTACCCCTACCCATTCACCTGTAAAATAAAAGTACAAAAAAACCCACAACACACGAGATAAAATACTTTATTGCACAGCTCCGGGGGTCTTCCGTCTTCGGGGGTCTTCTCGCCGGACTCCTCCGCTATCTTCTTGTAGCTCTTTTGCTAGCGGAGGAGTCCGGCTTTCTTCCTCGCCGCCGGCCTCTTCTCCCGACTTCGGGGGTCTTGTCCCCCTCTTCGGTTCTTCTGCCGGGCCACCGCGCCTTCTTATAGCTCTTTTACAGGCGGTCTTCTGTCGCTCAACTTTTTTGTTGTTGTTATATGTTATAATTACCTGCTCTGTGCAATGGTTTTGCACGGAGTAGCTTGGATCCTCTTCCTCTGGGGTCCTCCACTGGTGCTCCTGGCTCCTCCCCTTTGACCAGTGCCCCCAATAGCAATCCTCTTGTTATAGGGGTACTGGTACGTGCTCGCTCCTGAGCCCTGCTTTATGCTTCCATAGGGACCCTTTCACACAGCCTGTCTGATCTGGACCGCCTATTTTAGTTTTTTCAATTTTTTGGATTTTCTTTCTTTTGGATTATCGAATTTCCGATTTTTTGATGTTCGGATTTCCGAATTTTCGAATTTCAGAAGAAAACGAATGAAACGAAAACGAACAAATTTTTCGGCAGTGCACATGTCTACTATGTACAGCACTCTAATGACCCCACCCAACAGTCATAATCTGCCTGTATTGCATATAAAAGCACAGAGACCCAGTAATTATGTCACTAGGGCTAAAATAAGGAATGTAATGAAAAAAAAGAGGAACAAGGGAAGGCAAAGTATAAACTTCAGTTGTGAAGAATAAGCTTCATTTAATCTGGCTCTACGTCAAAAGCTGGGAAAAAAATAAAAGTTGGAAAAAAAGTTTTTTTTTATTTAAATTTATTTTATTTTATTAAATAAAAATAATTGGTTTTGATTGAAGTCTTTTTTTCTTTTTTTCGGGGGGGGGCTCCTCCTGAGTTTTTAGAGGGTGACACTGATGGAAGTCAAAACGCTTTTGTATGTCCAGCTTTAGGTTTTTGTAGGACAGTTGGGTGAGAGCCATCATGCTGTATTACCCCTCATTATAACCTGATAAAAGGAAGGGGCTGAGCAGCGCCACCCATTGGTCTGTATTTCATGAAAATTGGGTACGGGGAGAGGTTTTCTTTGGCATTGCCGCGTCTTTTGGCAGGAGCCCATAGCAGACATAGGCGGAGTTTTGTTTGGCTTGGCAGGAAGAGCAGCAGAAGACTCGGAATAGATAGTCATTACTCAGTGTTTTCATACTGACGAGAAGGATGCGGGGGGGCGGGATGGGGTGACGCAGGGCGCTTTGTGCGCAAGGGAGACAAGCTTTGCCGGTGGAGCCTCTGCTGTTTCATTCCCTCTCACCAGATATTTTGGACGCCGTTTGACTGGCTGGGAGTCATTGGCATCCCCGACATCCTGCGGCTCCTCGCACTGAACTTCCGGGAACATCAGCCGTCGCCTGCACACCGCAAATAGACACCAATCAGGAAATGCATTCACTTCCAAAAAATGTCTGTTTGCACATGTCGTGCCTGCAGGCCTCCATTGTCCTCCCGGCTGTTTTCACTACCATTCAGTTGGAGAGACGCAACATACGGGGAAGGCTGGTGGGGTGCTGGCTCTGCTCATATCAGCTGGCTGACAATTAGCATAGCGCCCCCTCTCTGCAGCTAGACACACAGATCAGTCTCATATAAGGGAACTAGTTCCCTGACCACCTACTGGAAAATGATAGTTGCTTGGCTGTCATGCAGAGCTGTCTTAAACGCATCATGGGCCCCTGGGCAAAGTAATGTACTGGGTCCCTACCAGCCTGCCCCAATTTACACACCCACTCTCAAAAATTTAAGTATGAATAGTTGTTAGAATTAAATATATATTTATTAGTACTTTCAATAAAATCTATTTTAAACAATATAAAAAGCATTGCATAAAACCAAAGACTTATCAACACAAAGGGCACAGTACAGGGGAAGCAGAAGAGCACAGTACAGGGAGGTCAGGAGGACACAATACTGCGATTGGGAGGGCACAGTACAGGGAGGTCAGGGGGGCACAATACTGTGATTAGCAGGGCACAGTACAGGGAGGTCAGGAGGGCACAGCACTGGGAAGTCAGGAGGGCATAATACTGTGATTAGGAGGGAACAGTACAGGGAGGTCAGGAGGGCACAATACTGTGATTAGGAGGGCACAGTACAGGGAGGTCAGGAGGACACAATACTGAGATTAGGAGGGCACAGTACAGGGAGGTCAGGGGGGCACAATACTGTGATTAGCAGGGCACAGTACAGGGAGGTCAGGAGGGCACAGTACTGGGAAGTCAGGAGGGCATAATACTGTGATTAGGAGGGAACAGTACAGGGAGGTCAGGAGGGCACAATACTGTGATTAGGAGGGCACAGTACAGGGAGGTCAGGAGGGCACAATACAGTGATTAGGAGGGCACAGTACAGGGAGTTCAGGAGGGCACAATACTGCGATCAGGAGGGCACAGTACAGGGAGTTCAGGAGGGCACAATACTGTGATCAGGAGGGCACATTACAGGGAGGTCAGGAAGGCACAAAACTGTGATTAGGAGGGCACAGTACAGGGAGGTCAGGAGGGCACAATACTGTGATCAGGAGGGCACAGTACAGGGAGGTCTGGAGGGCATAATACTGCGATCAGGAGGGCACAGTACAGGTTCCAGGACACTGTTCAGGACAAAGCCATTCAGGGACAGCTTAGTAAAAAGAGTGACTGGCCCAGCAAATTCGGGACAGTTGGCAAGTAGGATGTAATGCAAGACAATCATGGCACACCCATGTACCTGGGGCCCCTGGGCAGTGCCCATGCATTAAGACATCCCTGCTGCCATGCACAACTCCACTTTTCACTGACCTGGTAAAGATACGAAGGACAGAAATGTTGAGATAAAGCTCAGAAGTCCTTACAGGCAGAAGAATCCAGATATATCAGTTTCTGACACTTTGCTGTTATTGGAGTTTTTGTTATGCTTACAGGGGGAATCCCTTCTTCTTTTCTCATTGCATACAGATAAACCAAAAATGCAGCTCACCAGTCTCTGTTTTTTTTTTTTTTATCTGGTCATCCTGCAAAAAACACACTTCTTGCCCCTGGATGGCTACGTCACTCTTCCACTGTATCTATGGCGTGAGCCATGGTTGTCACCCTAGCCTGCTATACTGATATGGACTACAAACATGTCCATATCTCTTCATTTTCATTACGATGGGGGCAGAACAATTGGTAAATTATAGGAGATAGCTAGGAATGAAGATATTCTTCAGCGAAGTGACAAGCACACTGCATTTTTGTCAGGATCAGCAGGCAATTTATGTATTTGATGAAAATGTTCTACGAAAACGAATGCAGCCACCATATCTACAGAATGTAAGCTTTAATATATAACATTTTTGTTCTTGGGTTTAGTCATTCTTTAAGTCATCCTTTAGGTGTGCATCATAGGTGGGTCGTATTCTGTGCTGCAAAACATGTATCGTTGTTTTGTATCAGTAGCATGCTCAGTTGCTTGGTCCTAGCACTGTGACCGCAATGTCACCAACACCTCCTGGGCACAGAATAATAATTGGAAGCGATAGCCTGTGGAGCATCTTTTCCCTCACACTATAGTTCCTGGGCCCTACTAGGGGAAGAAACAATGTTTGGGTATCAACATGCATATCAGGGGTGGGAGAATTTATTTTGGGTTGTTTTTTTTTTTTTTACGCTATTGGGTCAAATAGTTTTGATTATTTATTTTTTGTGATCTTTGGGTCAGTTTTTCTGGCATATTCCAAAGTTTGCAAAGCTGGGTTCAATCATTAGGGTTTGTTCTTCCTTTGTCATTAAGATGTTCTATAGAGAAGCAGATCACAGGAGGAGGTGACAGGTCCCCTTGATGCAGTGACAAGAGATTTACGTGTTTGCTCAGGTTGAGATGACAGGTTACAAATTATGATTTGGCCTGCAGGGTGAACTTAACAGATCTACGCTGTGCCAAGCCCAATATTGTAGCTTGTGAGCAAATTTTTGTAAATATCCCCCATTGGAGCCGTGGGATTGGTTCCATGCTGTCACTGTGGTGGCCCTTCCAGGGTCCAGGCTCATGGGGAGCGTTCTCTGCGAAGACTCATTCCCATTCATGTGTTAAGATGCATTCAAAGTTTATTTAAGCCAACTTTAGTGAAAGCTCCACTGCCCCTCCTCACGTCTCCACCATGCATTTTTGATAAACAAATCACTGTACTGTATACCTTTTTTCGCCAATCTTCTTGTTGGCCACATGATGCGGAGGATCCACCTCCTGTTCTTTCTTTTTCTAGGTGTGGACGGTCCCTCTCATGTAATGAGCACAGTTCAGGCCAATGATGGTTTGCTTTTCAGAGACAGTTTAGAGCCAGTCGACAGGCATTCAAGAGGCCATATGCTGCTTTCTAAATGTCTGTTTTACTTATCTTCTCACCGTATGATGCCACAACTTGATGTCTTAGAGGAGATTGTAGAACGCCATCAAATGGGGTGCAGTTGGCATAGTCCCAAATGTGGTGCAGGTGGCATAGTCCCATATGAGATGCGGTTGGCATAGCCCAAAATTGGGTGCAGTTGGCATAGTCCCAGATAGGGTTCAGTTGACATAGCCCCAAATGGGGTGCAGTTGGTATAGCATCAAATGGCATCAGTTGGTATAGCCGCAAGGTGCAGTTGGAATAGCCCCAAATTGGGTGCAGTTTGCATAGCCCTAAATGGGGTGCAGTTGGCAAAGACCCAAATGGGGTCCAGTTGGCTTAGCCCCAAATGGGATTCAGTTGGCTTAGACCCAAATTGGGTGCAGTTGGCATAGTCCCAAATGTGGTGTAGTTGGCTTAGCCCCAAATGGGGTGCAGCTGGTATCGCCTCATATGGGATGCAGTTGGCATAGCCCCAAATGGGGTGCAGTTGGTATAACCTTAAATGGGGTGCAGTTGGAATAGCCCCAAATGGGGTGCCGTTCCCATGGCCCTAAATGGAGTGCAGTTTGCATAGCCCTAAATAGGGTGCAGTTGGCATAGCCCCAAATGGGGTGTAGTTGACTTAGCCTCAAATGGGGTGCAGTTGGTTTAGCCCCAATTGGGGTTCAGTAGGCTTAGCCCCAAATAAGGTGCAGTTGGCATGGCCCCAAATGGGTTGTATTTGGCAAGTGGCACTGCCCACCAACTACAACATGCTGTATAAAATTTGTTGCACCCCAGAAATGTAGACAAATGCATCCACTGGCCATGCATCAGTCAGGGCGGCAGTAGAACGCCAGATCAACCTCTTGTTTTTACTGCCTATGCGCCACACATTAGGCACTGTTCATGCTATTTCATTGTGGGAATGCACATGTTCCCATTCGTGTTACCACGTGTGGCCTCCTGCTACTTACAATGCTGCAGTGCGGTGCAATTCATTCTGAATTCTGAATGATACGCCATTGAGCCTTGCCGACAGTGGTGAGCTGCACTAATTTGGTTTCTAGTATGGTGCCCTGTCAAAAAATCTGCAGATCCGATTTTTGGGCCACTGAGGTGCAAGCCAGCCCATCCATTTTCAATGGGCTGCCTAACACAGCGAACATAAAAATGTGGGAAAACGTGCATGTTTTAGGTCACTAGGTTGGGTGTGAACCTAGCCCTGGTACGAGCAGTGAATGCTACATCCTAAATGAATGGGAAGCTCGCAAAATAATGCACATTGAAATGCATACAGCGGTGCACCTCAACGGAACCTGTGATGGTGGCGTAACATATTGATTTTGTCTGTGCGTAATCTCTATATTAGAAAAACAAAACATAAACCATTCTCTAAGGAAAATCCTGTTGAATTGAACACATTGATTTTTACTACATTGTATCAAGCTATTTTCATTCTATGATCAATGCCTTGTATAGTCATAATTATATAAAACTCAGAATGCAGAGATCTCACCAATAGAGTTCCCAAAGAGATGGAAGAGACTATCAGGGGGTTCACCTCTCCAGCATCATCCAGACTTGGAAATTAGGGTTTTGAGTGGATTTTAAAATAAATGCAACTTCCCTTGGAGATGAGAAGGGTTAATTGCCCATCTCTAGGTTGTGAGTGTATTATCTGTAGGCAGATACAGGACTATAGGAATCCTCTGTAAATACCGGGGCGTATTATCAGGGGAGCAATTAGATGTAAAATGGTGGTGGTGCCTGCGGTCACCATAATGAGCCAAGTCTTTGGGGAATGGTGACATTTCACAACAGATGCTGGGAGCCCCAATCACTTGGATCTCACTCGTGTCTTATCTAGTCTGTGAGTGGGGAATGAGCAATCGGTGGCTGGTGGGGCATGCTGGGTCTTATAGTTCCTTAGGGACATTAGTGAAGTCACTATATAAAAAGCACACAGTGATATGTTAGAAGCAATACCAGATGTCATACAACTAGTCCATTTGTCTAAAAAAACATGGCTTTTCCTTTTTTGGCAGTGACAGGTTTCTGCACATCCTTTGTCATTCTTCCTAATCTATCTGTTCACAAATAGGGTTGTGTCTGACCCTAGGGTTCCCCTAGAGATTGCCGAGGCTTCCTACCAGCATAGGCAGCAATCTTCCCATTGATCACCAATGTAAGGAGCATTCTTCTCACTGACCACCAATGTAAGAAGCATTCTTCTCAAAGATCACCAATGTAAGGAGCATTCTTCCCACTGTAAGGCGCATTCTTCTCATTGATCACCAATGTAAGGAGCATTCATCCCAATGACCACCAATGTAAGGAGCATTCTTCCCAGTGATCACCAATGTAAGGGCCATTCTTCCCACTGACCACCAATGTAAGGAGCATTCTTCCCAGTGATCACCAATGTAAGGAGCATTCTTCTCACTGATCACCAATGTAAGGAGCATTCTTCTCACTGATCACAGACATAATGCACATTCTTCCCACTTTCCCAGAGAAATTGTTTTTAGCAGGGATTCCCTGGGATCCCAAAACTTTTTTAAGGGCTCTTCTGGGATAAATGGGTTGAAAAATACTGCTTTATATGCCAATACTTGAATTTCCAGATCGTTTTTCCACTGGAGACATATTGCACTGTAATACTTCATCTTATTTACCTGAGAATATGAGTGATGCTTCTATCTTGGCCACATTGTTATATACTGTATGGGATACGAGACATCCTAACATATTTCCATCACTCAATGCAGGCCAAACTTCTCACCAAGATAAGCAGCATTAAAGCATCCACCTCTCATTGTCTGATGATGTACCATACCTTTCAGTCTTGTGGTGGCCAGTTCTGACAGATGGGCATTTTGGACAGTTGCCCTGTGTTGGCATGTCGATCGGGAGATACATTGCAAGCAAATAGCTGCATACTGTACACAATGTGGAAATTCATGTATGTGAACAGTCTGTTCACTGACCTGCCCCCATTTGCTGATTGGATAATTGGGGAGTTTTAGGAAACTGATGAAGTCATCATTCTGCACCTGAAAGCTGCTATTATAAGCCCTTGTACACACGGTCGGAGAATCCGTCGGAATGTGTCCTATCAGACCGTGTTGTCGGATAATCCGACTGTGTGTGGTATGCATCGGACTGATTCCGTCGTAATATCCGTCGGACCCAATTTTCCAACTGGTTCGATCGGACATACTCCGATCATGTGTAGAGAATTTTGATCAGACCAAGTGCCACGCATGCTCAAATTCCTACATCAAAGCTATTGGCTACTAGCCTGAATGTAGTCCCATCGTAACGAAATTACGTCATCACGTTCTGAAAGATCGGATTTTTCGACAACTTTGTCCGACCGTGTGTATGCAACAGTTTCGGACAAGATCCGACGGACAAAATCCGACGGATTTGGTTGTCGAAATCTCCGACCGTGTGTACAGGGGCTAAGACTGACAGCACTGTGCAATGCAGTTGAACCCCTTTTACTCACAGTGCTTCCTCACTTCCCCCTATGGGGCTGGGGTACCAAGAAGTTGCATCTGGCTGCCATAAGGAAGACATGCATTGCCTTTGCAAGCGATTTCTCTAGTGGTAGATTCGCTCATGCCTAACTTTTGTTGTATTTAAGGACATTATTATAATTATGTTTTACAGAATATTTTAAGACTTCAATTTTCCATTTTCATCCGTTTTTATTTCTCATGTTTTTCAATGCTCATTTTTATGCATTTACATATGTTTTCATTACCGTATATACTCGAGTATAGGCCGACCCGAATATAAGCCGAGGCCCCCAATTTACCCCCAAAAAAACTGGCAAACTTATTGACTCGTGTATAAGCCGAGGGTGAGACATGCCTGTCCATCCCTGTGTGTGTGTCCGTCCATCCCTGTGTGTCCGTCCATCCCTGTGTGTCCGTCCATCCCTGTGTGTCCGTCCATCCATCCCTGTGTGTGTGTGTGTCCATCCATCCATCCATCCCTGTGTGTGTGTGTGTCCATCCATCCATCCATCCCTGTGTGTGTGTGTGTCCATCCATCCATCCATCCCTGTGTGTGTGTGTCTCCATCCATCCCTGTGTGTGTGTGTCTCCATCCATCCATCCATCCCTGTGTGTGTGTGTATCCATCCATCCCTGTGTGTGTGTGTCTCCATCCATCCATCCCTGTGTGTGTGTGTCCATGTGTGTGTGTGTGTGTGTGTGTGTGTGTGTGTGTGTGTGTGTGTGTGTGTCCAGCCTACCTGTGTCCCGAGCCTGTGTCCCGAGCCTCCGTCCCGTGCCTTGCCTCCTTGCCTCCGTCCCGTGCCGTGCCTTGCCTCCTTGCCTCCGTCCCGTGTCGTGCCTTGCCTCCGTCCCGTCCCGTGCCGTGCCTTGCCTTGCCTCCGTCCCGTGCCTTGCCAGGATCGCCGCTCTTCGTTGGCGCCTCGGCGGCCATTCTACCCTTCAAACGCCGCGCCTCCGCCTCCGCCTTCGCCTGTGATAGGCGGAACACTGAATTTCCCAGCAGCCTGTGTTCCGCCTATCACGGACATCGTCTCATCCTCGTCCGTAGTACGAGGATGAGACGATGTCCGTGATAGGCGGAACACAGGCTGCTGGGAAATTCAGTGTTCCGCCTATCACAGGCGAAGGCGGAGGCGCGGCGTTTGAAGGGTAGAATGTCCGCTGTCTGTCTGCTCGACACGCTGATCGAGCAGGCAGACAGCGATGACTCGAGTATAAGCCGAGGGGGGCACTTTCAGCCTCAAAAAAGAGGCTGAAAATCTCGGCTTATACTCGAGTATATACGGTATATATTTTCTCAATTTTTGATCTCAGCATCTAGGGAGGTGTGAGAAGAGCCTGATGTTTCCTAAATGTAGCTAGTCCAAAAGCACATACCGGGGTGGGTCTCAGCACCCATTTGTTTGAGGCACATAAAAACACATGTACCATACATGTGAGATGCCGTCTATGAGCCACTGGACCCACACTGAAGAAATAAAAACATATATAATCAAGCTATTTTATTTGACGCAAGGCATATTTGTCAATCTGGACCATTGAAAACAAGTGCTTTTTGCTGCATTTATGTGAATAAGGCCCTAAGAGTTAAATGAGATTCAGCTGTAAATGGGAGTGGCTTTTCCCCCTTTCCAAACAATATCCAAGAATGCCGACGTTTTTTGATTGACTTTTAAAAAAATGTTTTTACCATAAGCCCCATTCACATCTCCGAGTTTTCAATCATGTCACAAACCACTCAGAAAATTCTTGCTTTTGCCACATACACACGATCAGAGTTTTTGTCGGAAAAATCTTGGATGGTTTTTCAGACGGGATTCCGCTCAAGCTGTCTTGCATACACACGGTCACACAAAAGTTCTCTGAACTTTTAACCGTCAAAAATGCGGTGACATAAAACACTACAACGAGCCCAGAAAATGAAGTTCAATTGTTTCCGAGCATGTGTAGAAATATTGCGCATTGGAAATTGCTACAGACGATTGGAATTTCTGATCTGAACTTTTTCCGTCTGAAAAATAGAGAACCTGCTCTCAATCTTTTGCTGGCAGAAATTCCGCCAGCAAAAGTCCGATGGAGCATACACACGGTCGGAATATCCGACCAAAAGCTCTCCTAGGACTTTTGCTGGTGGGATTTACGAACATGTGTACGGGGCTTTAGCCGCATGTTTTGGTAATTCGGTGCAAATGTGCATATCGCACATGTTGCTATTAAATGTTAATGGTAATCTAAGCATGAGTAGCATGCACGTGTTTGCCACGTGTTTTGTCATGCGACAAACGTGCTGCAAAAGCACCAAAAAGCATGTTAAACAGAAGTGCCACGCTCCGCTCCAAAAAAAGTACAGGAGTGTTTGGCACAGGTGGGGCAGCCCATTCAAGCCAATGGTCTGCTGTATGCGCATTAACGCATTAAAACACACACACACACAAAAATTCAAAATAACAAGTGGGAATGCGACTATCCATTATGTGCAGATGTGAATGGAGCATTAGTAAATTTAGGTTGCCAATTTAGTAATATTGTATCATTTGATTACACTGTATCATTTGGCAATATTGTATTCTTTTTATTTATGTGTGTGTGACCCTTGGCTACTTTGTTATTTCCTACTTGCTCCCGATGGCTTGGATTCAGCACTTACCTATGCAAGTAATATTTTCTTGCGCTTGTGGCCACGATTTTAGCACATATATCACAGGCTGCTGGGCTAAGAGCAGGGACTTTCCCTAACCGCACTGCAAGCCTTTGATCTCCTTCCTTTGGAGGTAACATCAAAAGGACGGCTGCGAAAGACAGCCAGCGCTATGAAGTTCAACGCTCCACTTAATAGCTTGACGGAGCCTCGGCTGCAATGCTGAAGCTGCAGTAAACAGACATTTTCATTGCCAGCAAAATACGCTGTTGCAATTTTTTTTTCTTGCGTCTATTTCTCTCCCCCCCCCAGTTGTCGCTGTTTGTAGTGATCTCAAATATTTCACCAGGTTTCCAACATAACTGCTCCTTTATTTATTTATATGGAGGATATTCGTTTGAGTTTCAGCTAAATATTTTTAAGGGATGTTAATGACGTTGTTGGTTTAGCGCTCAATAAATTATATCCTTGTGGTATACTCCCCCCCCTCCAATACTCTGATCAAGAAAAAAAAAGACAGAAGAGAAAAAAAATGAACTTCATTTAAATCGTATTATGAGGGAACTGTCAGTATATGCATACATGGGAGAAGAAATAAAAAATCAAAACCACACTAAGCTCAACCTCAATGTGCAAAAATGTATACTACATTCCTAGACCAGACTGTGCTCAACCTCAATGTGAAAAAATGTCTATTATATTCCTAGACAGAAAAAAAATAGAAAAAAAAATAGAGGAAAATAAAAGAAAAAGAAAAAAAAATACTAGTCACTCCAATACTCTTCTATCCCCTGATGATTGATGGTGTATATACAGTATATTAGACACCTAGCAAAGTAGTCTGACACATGTAACAATTAAAGTAAAAAACTTTATTAAACACATAATCTAAAAAATACAAAACCCACAATCCAACTCAGGCTGGGTTCACACCATTGCAAATTGGATGCGAGATCTCCGCATCCAATTCACGATAGCAGGAGATTTTGAGCGGCTCTCCATGAAGTCGGTTCACATATCTCTGCAGCGGCTCCGGTGCAGACGCAGCTGTGCGTCTTTTGGTCCATTTCTGGTGCGAATTCAGGCTGAAATCGGACCTGAAACGGAGCACCAGAACGCACCGGAAACCTGCTGTGAGCCGCACGTGGCTCATATATGAACCGAGCCTAAAAAGAAAAGAAAATCATAATTGGCCAATTATTAGAAACCCAACCATGGCAGCTATGGGAAAACATGCCTAAATGCGTCTAAACCTAAGTGCTAGGTGCGCTTAGCACTTGAGCGTTAATTAATTTCAATGGCCAGAATAAATTATTATTCTGGCCAATGAAATGAATTAACGTCCAAGCGCTTGACATGTCTAAATGCGTTACACAGAATTACAGACGTCAAGTGTTTTTTTTTCTGCCAAAACACCAGGAGGAAAGACGTCTAGAAGAGATGGCAAAATGTTCAATGTGCATGAGGCCTAATTGGTGCAATACCAGACCATTATTACAACGTATGCTAACACTTGAAAAATGCATGTTAACACACGTATGTTAATGCAATGCACCAAGACACAAAGGTGTGACTGAGTCCCATCCAGATAAAGCACCTTGCTCCGCACTGCCTGAATTCCGCTCTCCCAAGCCTACTCAACAGATATAGTTATTATAGCTTGAGTTATATTGCAGAGTTTGGTCACATGACCACCACCGCCTACTCAACAGATATAGTTATTATAGCTTGAGTTATATTGCAGAGTTTGGTCACATGACCACCACCAATGAAGATGATGAATTCCTGAGAAGGGTTCTTTTTCACCCGACTCCTATGCTTTTCTTACCTGGCCGTGAGAATGATTACTAGATTTTATTTCTAGAAGGCCATAGAAATATAAATAAAGTCAGTTAGCCTAGGATCACGCTATTGCAGGTGGTTGACAGTGTGGGAATTGTACCCGCAACCACGGATTTGCAGGTGTTGGCTTTTTTATGTGATCATATGATGAATCGATAATACTACTTGTATCCCCAATGCATTTTGGGGGCTCAAAGCACTTCCTCATCATCAGGGCTTATATTGCTGTCTCAGTGACTTTGGAGTTATTTTATATATCACTGTTTAATGAATTTATCATGGAAATTCTGCATCTTTGAGTCCTTGAACAATATTCAATACAATATTAATTTTGTATTAATAAACTTTCGAAATTATTTTTTATATATTTGTTTACAAATTTGAAGCTACTTTTGCTGTACCGTACCGAGATCCGAGTCCAATCGCCCCACTTCTTTGGGTAGCCTTGGTTGGGGACCAAGCTCCCGTTACCTTTATTTCTAAGTTTCTGAATGATGGTACAATCCTCTACATATTTTTATTATTATTATTGTTCATAAAGGCTACCCCTATCTCAATATTGAATCCTGATGAAGGGAAAGTGTTTTGCGCCCCCAAAATGAGTTGACTCTTTTATGCTGAATAAAGCCGATTGGACCTTCAACGTGTTTCGGGGGTGAAAAATACTCCCTCATCATCAGGGCATAAATATTGTTGTCTGGTTAACTTGGGAGATATTTGTAATATCTGAAATGCATTGGAAGTCCATGCAACTTTATTAATTCATTATATGATCACATAAAAGAGTCAACATGTTTCAGGGGGGCTCAAAACATCCCCTTTTTATCAGGACTTGGGAGATATTTGTAATATCTGAAATGCATTGGAAATCCATGCAACTTTATTAATTCATTATATGGTCACATAAAAGAGTCAACATGTTTCAGGGGGGCTCAAAACACCCCCTTTTCATCAGGACTTAAATATTGCTGTCTTAGTGGCTTTGGATAAATTTCACACATCACTTTTAATTTAATGTATTCTGGTAATTCTACATCGTTGATTCCTTTAACCGCATGCAATATTCAATCCCTAATGAAAGAGGAATGCTTTGAGCCCCCAAAATGCATCTTAAGTCCTAGCAGCTTTATTAATTCATCACATATCAACATGTTTCAGGGACTCAAAACACTCCCCTTTAATCAGGGATTGAATACTACATGTGTTTACAGGAATCAAATATACGGAATTACCAGAATACATTTATTTAACAGTGACATGTGAAATATATCCAAAGCCACTGAGACAACAATATTTAAGCCCTGATGAAGAGAGGGAGTGTTTTGAGCCCCCCCCCCCTTCCCCCCCAAAAAAATGTGTTGACTCTTTTGTGCGATCATGTAATAAATGAATAAAGCTGCATGAACAAAAAGTGTCGGAAATGCAAGCAGCTTTATTAATTACTCACATGATCACATAAGAGTCAACCTGTTTAGGGGGACTCAAACACCTCTCCCTTCATCAGGGATTGCATATTACATGTGGTTTAAGGAATCAAAGCTACAGTATTACCAGAATACATTCATTTAACAGTGATGTGTGAAATATATCCAAAGTCACTGAGACAGAAATATGTAAGCCCCGATGAAGAGGGAGCATTTTGAGCACCCCGTGTGGACTCTTTTATGTGATCATATGATGATATAATAAAGCAGTTTGGACTTCCAGGGTATTTCTGAGGCTAAAAACGTTCTCACATTATCATTATCATGATTATCATTATCAAATATTACTTTATTACTATCTGTGAAGATATTTTGTATATGCAATATTCAAGTCTTGATAAAGGAAGAGTGTTTTGAGCCCCCCCTCCCCAAAATGAATTGGAAGTCAAATCAGCTTTATTAACCAGTTCCCTCCCAGCCTATAGCACACTGTCAGTACCATGTGACCAATCACAGCAGGTCACATGACAGTTGTTAAAAATGGATGGCTTCTTTTCATGCCATCAATTGTTTACAATTGTGTTGCTAACTATGATTGGTCAATGTGATCACATGACAGAGCCAATCACAGCCCATATGTAATATATGATTAGCTCTAGCCAATTACAGCTAGTCACAAAAAAAAAACTGAATGAATGAGTTTCATTCAGTAAAATGCTTATAGCAGTGAAATTCATTGCTATAAGCATTCATAATGTGTGAAAAAAAATTCTGATTACTTCCCCAAAATAGTACAATGTTACTAAGCTAACATCATATTGCTGTGGTCAAAAGCTGTTAAAAAAAAAATCGTAAAAACAAAATAAAAAAAAATGGAAACATATTGCCACCAGTCAGTGTCCCTGATCACCGTCACACCAGTTTTTTTTTTTCTCTTCATTTTCCAAAAAAGTTTGACAAAAAAAAATCACACCTTCAAGAAACTCACCATGCCTCTTACTAAATACATTGGAATGTCTAGTTTCCAAAAAGGGGTTATTTGGGGGATATTTGTACTGTCCTGACATGTCAGGGCCTCAAGAAATGAGGTAGGCTGTCAGTACATCAGGATTGATCAATTTTCAGATATATACCATAGTTTGTGGACTCTATAACTTTTCTACATACTAAATAATCGCTGATTGAGTTAGTTTCACCAGAGAAATGTAGCAGAATACAATTTGGACTAAATTTATGAGGAAAGATTAATTTGGAAAATTTTATAACAAAAACTAAGAAAAACACATTTTTTCTAAATTAGAATTTTCTCGATTATTAGTGCCCATCAGTGCCCTATCATTGAAGCCTCATCAGTACCACCTCATCAGTGTCCACCAGTGCCGCCTCATCAGTGCCCATTAGTGCAGACTATCAGTGCACCTCATCAGTGCCCATCAATGCAGCTTTATCAGGGCACATCAGTGAAGGAGAAAATTTACCTGTTTGCAAAATTTGATAACAAACTATAAAAAAGTTTTTTGTTCTTCTCAGAATTTTTTGGACTTTATTCGTTTATTTAGCAACAAATAAAAACCCAGTGGTGATTAAAACCCACCAAAATAAATCTCTAGTTGTTTGGACAAAATTACAAAAATTTTGTTTGGGTACAGAGTTGCATGACCGCACTCATTCGAAATGCGACAGCACTGAAATCTGAAAATTGGCCTGGGCAGGAAGGGAGTAAAAGTGCCTGGTATATAAGTGCTTAAAGTACAACTACAGGCAAACCTTTTTTTTTAAGTTTAGAATAGAATGGAGAGGGATTAGAACTAGGGCTGAAACAACTAATCGATTAATCGACAACTAATCGATTATGAAATTAATCGATTACTATTTTCATAATCGATTAATCGGCCAGTAACAAAATGGGGTTAACGTTAATGAGTCTGATATTTACTAGATTGACCCTTTAATGGTATATCTCTCCTCTAAGCCCATGTACACGCGGTCGGAGATTTTGCCAACCAAATCCGTCGGATTTTGCCCGTCGGATTTAGTCCGACCGATTGTGTCCGAAACTGTTGCATACACACGGTCGGGGCAAGTTGGCGAAAAATCCGATCTTTCAGAACGTGATGACGTAATTTTGTTACGATGGGACTACATTCAGGCTAGTAGCCAATAGCTTTGATGTAGGAATTTGATCTGAGCATGCGTGGCACTTGGTCCGATCAAAATGCTCTACACATGATCGGATTAGGTCCGTCCGGCCCAGTTGGTCGGGAAATATTTCCAACATGTTGGAAAATTGGGTCGGACGGAGATTCGGACAGAATCAGTCCGGTGCATACCACACACAGTCGGATTATCTGACGACACGGTCCGATAAGACTCATTCCGACAGATTCTCCGACCGTGTGTACAAGGGCTAATAGTATATACAGTATATCTCTCCTCTAATAGTTTATACAGTATATCCCCTCTAATAGTATATGCAGTATATATCCCCTCTAATAGTATATACATATTATCTCTCTTCTAATGTAGTATCTAATACAGTATATAGCCTCTAATAGTATATACAGTATATCTCTTCTAATAGTATATAGCCTCTAATAGTATATACAATATATCTCTTCTAATAATACCGGTATATACAGTATCTCTCTCTTCTAATAGTATATACAGTATATCTCCTCTAATAGTATATACAGTATATCTCCTCTAATAGTATATACAGTATATATCCCCTCTAATATATATACAGTATATCTCTTCTGTCTGTTATTCTCAGAGTAGATTCGATATTTTGCCCCTTAACCATATATTTGGTTATTTATATTTACTACTGCATAGAGATATTCAAGAATAAATTGCCTTTTTTTTAAACTTTACATATTAACTAAATTATACACCTCACTTTTTTTAAGGTTATTAACCGATTAATCGAAACAATAATCGGACAACTAATCGATTATGAAAATAATCATTAGTTGCAGCCCTAATTAGAACCCCTGTCAGATTTTATTGCGGTCTGTGACCCCATTAAGGAGACTATTTGCCCTATTATTATTATCATTGAAAGTGAAAGTAAAAGAAAATCCCAAATTGTGGGTTTTCCCCGGGAAAGAATGGGGGGGGGGGGGATCTTCCAATGGGGACACTAGTTCTGGATATCTGGGGGTCCCCAAGGAATTCCCTTAATTTTCAGGGATTTCCTCTCACTTCCGGTTTGGCTATGGGACAGGAAGTGAAGATAAATCTCTGCAACGGGAAACAGAGGGTAAAAAAAAAAATCTGACAGGGGTTATAACCCTACGTTACTCTATCCATAATGAAAAAAAAGGTTTTGCCTATAGTTCTACTTTAATTCATCACATAAGTGTCAACATGTTTTGGGGGACTCAAAACCCTCTCCCTTCATCAGGGATTGAATATTACATGTGGTTAAACTGGTTGTAATCCCATACAACACACTTTTTGCTACAGGTAAACCTATAGTAAGGCTTACCTGTAGCTACCCTGGATATCTTCTAAACCATAGGAGATATCCCCTGTATTTGCATGTGCCGACATCATCGCTGAAGCAACGGGACATATGTGCCGTTGTTTCAGTTAGACTGTACCGTTACTGGCGGCCTGAGTGGTGAATGAGGACGGCTGTGAGGGCTTTGATCGAAGGTAAGTAATACATAATGAGCAAGTATTCTATGCACACTAGCTCATTATGCCTTTGTCTTGCAGTTTTTTTTTTCTTTACAACCACGTTAAAGGAATCAAAGATAAATAAATAACAGAATAAATTACTTTAACAGTAATGTGTGAAATATATCCAAAGTCACTGAGAGAGCAATATTTAAGCCCTGATGAGGAGGGTGAGTTTTTTTGAGCCCCACCCCCCGAAAACATGTTGACCCTTTTATGTGATTATGTGACTAATTAATTAAACTGCATGGACTTCCAATGTATTTTAGAGGCTAAAAACACTCCCACATCATCAGGGTTTAAATTACTTTCTTTACTAACTCCCAAGAAGTGTTGTAAATCCAAGTAGCTTCATTAATTCATCACATTATCACATAAGAGTCAACATGTTTCAGGGGACTCAACCCCCTCTCCCTTCATCAGAGATTGAATATTGCATGTGGTTAAAGGAATCAAAGATACAGAATTACCAGAATACATTCATTTAACAGTGATGTGCAAAATATATCCAAAGTCACTGAGACAGCAATATTTAAGCCCTGACGAGGAGGAGGGGAGGTTGAGCCCCCGAAACACGTTGGTTGTGTTATGAGATCAAATAATGAATCATTAAAGCTACTTGGCCTTTTTCTCTATTGAGTCTTATGCTCCTGTTGCGTTTTTCATTTTGATTTTTCTTTTTTTGGTGGGGGGGGGGGGGGGGTACCCACTGAAGGTGAGCCTTGTTTTATGCACGCAACCTCATCAAAGTCGAACACTTTTCTTTGTTTTACTGAACGAATACGTTTTGAAGTCTCCATGTCTCTTGGATATGACACCTGATTCACCGTGCTGCGTTTTTTTTTGGGTCAGCGGCGCTCACAATGCGCTCGCGCACACATCCAGTACACGAGCACCAACCCCCCCCCCCCCCACACACACACACACACACATCAGAGATTCAGGAAACAGACCAGATTGAAAGATCTGGCCTGAGCTTTGACAGATGGGCGGCCCCCCTGTTTGAAGTGCTGAATTCTATTAGATGTTCTGTAAGCAGCCGTGTTCACATAAATGTTACCAAACTGAAGATCGATATTCATGCAATAAAGTAATTTGTAATTATGTGTTTTCTGGGATATCTGTCGGAGGGGGAGTGGGGCTGATGGTGGGTGGAGGGGCGGGGGGGAGGCCTCAGATCCCAGGCTGGACCAAAGCATGTATAAATATCTGCCAGTTCTGCTCTTGAATCTTGTTACACACAGAAACATCAAACGTGTGAACATGAAAACCCAGGCTGAACCTCGGGGAACGGCGGTAGAGCGGGTGCCGTAGTCCGGCCTCGTCTCTTCATCTTATTAAGTAAATTATCTGTCTCCTCCACACGGCTTGACATCCCGCGTTCTGCCCGCTATTTATTGTTTTGATGCGGACAGCGAAAGGAGCAGAAGTCAAATCTGTGGCCAATCAGAAGACTCGGGCGACTGAGATAAACCTAATCTTGTGATACCAGGTCCAATAATGCTGGGTCCAGTGATACCAGGTCCAATAATGCTGGGTCCAGTGATACCAGGTCCAATAATGCTGGGTCCAGTGATACCAGGTCCAATAATGCTGGGTCCAGTGATACCAGGTTCAGTGATACTGGGTCTAAAGATCCCAGGTCCAGTGATACCAGGTTCAGTGATGCTGGGTCCAGTGATACCAGGTTCAGTGATGATACCACGTTCAGTGATGCCGGATCCAGTGAGATCAGGTTCAGTGATGCCGGGTTCAGTGATGCTGGGTCCAGTGATGCCGGGTCCACTGATACCGGGTCCAGTGATACGGGGGTTCAGTGATACCAGGTCTAGTGATACCAGGGGCCAGTGACAAGGTTCAATGATGCTGGGTCCAGTGATACCAGTGTCCAGTGATACCGGAGTCCAGTGATACCGGGGTCCAGTGATACCGGGGTCCAGTGATACCGGGGTCCAGTGATACCGGGGTCCAGTGATACCAGGGTCCAGTGATACCGGGGTCCAGTGATACCAGGTCTAGTTATACCGGGTTCAATGATACCGAGTCTAGTGATCCCGGGTCCAGTAATACCAGGTCTAGTGCTACCGGGTCCTGTGATACCAGGTGTAGTGATCTCAGGTCCAGTGATAGCGGGTCTAGTGATTCCAGGTCTAGTGATTCCAGGTCTAGTGATTCCGGGTCTAGTGATCCCGGGTCTAGTGATACTGGGTCTAGTGATACTGGGTCTAGTAATACTGGGTCTAGTAATAACAGGGCTAGTGATCTCAGGTCCAGTGGTACGGGGTCTAGAGATACCGGGTCTAGTGATCCCAGGCCCAGTGATACCAGGTGTAGTTATCCAGAGTTCAGTGATACCTGGTCTAGTAATACTGGGTCCAGTGATCCGGGGTCCAGTGATACTGAGTTTAGTGATGCCGGGTCCAGTGATACCAGGTCTAGCGGTGCCTTCCTCGTGACACAGCAATATAAACAGGAATGTTTAGACTGAGCAGTGGTTTGGCCATTAAGTGGTTGTTAACCCCTGACATGAAATATGACCAAGGCGTATTGCCATATAGTTTTTACTTGTCACAATCCAGAGCACTAAGTGTAATTTCTGTCTGCTGCATGGAAATGGTAATTTCTGTTCCTGTGTGCTGCATGGAGGGGGTGTGTCAGCTCCCTACTTTCTGACAGCTCGAACAAGCTGCATACATTTTGGACTTTCAATGGATGTGGAGAAGAGAAGACTGCAGATAAAGTAGTACAACATATGCAGGAAGAATTGTTTCAACTCTGTGTATCACCTGAGTCAGATCATAGCAGGTGGAAGGGGTCAGCAGGGTGCTTCCTGAAAACATCACAGCACCCCACTCAGTACAACCTCCGAGGAGCCCTCAGACCTCATGCAAGCAGTGGGTTGGCTCTTGGGAGGAGTTATGGAAATATCAAAATGTATTGATGGGTGGATGTCAGTCTGGAGGAGTGGGCATTCCAGAGACAGCCCTGATGCACACAGTGGGGGGAGGCTCTGGGGGGGGGGGGGGCAGTCTAGAGAGGTGGGTGTTCCAGGGCAGGTTGTATTTGTATGCAGATTGTCCTAGGTAATGCCCACTTGCAGTGTTGGGAAAAGGTCATCTAGAGCCCAGGGCGAACATGCCAAATCCCCCCCAGATGTATGATCATTATGTGTCAACACAAATCCCCCCCCCCCCCCCGCAAAAACACTGAGCACTAATCTGCATGCTTACCACCTAAGCACAAACCCCCCCCCCCCCCCCCCCAAAAAAAAATCACCCCTCCTAGCACAAATGCTCTACCTCTAAAATTTCCCCTCTTAGTACACATCTGCCCCCACTACAAATCCCCTCTTGCAGGATAAATGCTTCCCAAATCCCCCACCACAAGGGGCGCAGGCCCCCCCCCAGTCTGCACAATCCCCCCCCCCAAGCCTGCTCAATCAAACATCATGTGTGTGGCCATGCACTGTGCAGGGGGCCGGACCAACAGGTCCCTACCAGGCCCGTCACCCCCTCACAAGCACGTCACCACACCCCGAGGTCCCAATTGACCTGTTTCATGTTGTCCTGCTCTGCGATCCCAACCCTGCCACCCTGCGATACCATCGAATTAACACTCACCATCGTCTTCCAGCTTTGTGGTGGCCTTCATCTCACATGGCACTACAGTGCCCAGGGCAGTACCCCACCCCCCCCCCCCCCCCCGTCCTGTCCCGGACCTGCCCACATGTCATACTGAGCCTCCATTAATGAAATAACGAAAATGCTTTGAGTAAAAGGGGCAGGCCAAAGACAGTCTGGGAGGAAAGAGCTAAATGATGCTGGATTTCCTCCTGCCAGAATATAGGGCAGGCTTTCTCTGACTTGCTGCAGCTTCTAATGCACATTATGAGAAGCTCACAGTGTGCAGTGAAATCAGAGCACGTCATTTCAATACAGGATAGGAGGCGGTACAACTGTGCAAGACTGAACATCTACATAATGGCATTAATTGGTATTTTTAGACCTGCCTTCTTTTCAGTTTCAAGGTTGGCGTTCACATTCAGGTTCACTGCTTTATCAGGTTGGTTGTGGTGGGCAGTCAATTAATATGTTAACTAGTAGCTAATAAAGCTCTTTTTTCCTGATAGTGAAGGTTTATGGGTTGTAGGAAGTCATTTATCTTGTATTTCACAAGGACAGCTGGTGATGGTAAAAGCCGCTATGAATTGCCTCTAAAACACTTAAGGACGTGTGCAAACACTTACCATGCCCTCCCTTCTACTAAATCACTAAAATAATAAAGTCTACTTACTACATGTGCTGCAGGGACTTTGGCAAATTCAGTTTCAGACCCCTACTTCTGTTCAGAAGTAATTGCAAACATCCATTCGTTATGGACGGGGAGCTTCTGCAGGAAGGTCAGTGCAGGGCTTGTCAGTTGGTGTAAACCGCTCGTCTGTTTTCTGTACATACTTATCATTCCAGTATAAGCAAGAGAAGGAAAATTCCCTCCAGTACTGGCCATATACTGCAAGAGTGGGGCTGGGTTCACACATATGAGGCCGCTGTTTCAGTGTGGCAGTCCAATGCGGTTCTGTTCACCGGTTCTGTTCACCGGTTCAGGTGTGAATTCTTACCTGAAATCGCACCTAAACCACACTGTGGCCGCCTCGCACATGATCCAGGAGAGGTGCCTAATCACTCTGCGTAGTGCTGACTACCCCCTACTGCCCGGGCTTCCCCGCATGTTGCCCCCCCCCTGCAATGCTGCTGGCTTCCCCCCTCTTCTCTCCTCTCCCCTTGGGGATGTTTCAGGATGGAGAGCAGAAGAAAGGGCTAGTCAATATGTCATTTACGTGACCCTTTATTTTCTAAATGAACACACTCACTCACTGTGTTCAATCATAACTGAAGTGTAGTAAACTGTGTTTACTACGCTTCAGTTTGTGAATAAACAGGGAGCCACTCAGCACAGAGCACTTCCCATTCATTCATTACCCATGCATCTGAGGCCTGCAGAGAAAGGCCTGTGTGTTTGAGCTTTGGGGTGCACACCCTAATGCAATAGGCTGCGCACACCTATGACCGGCTCAATTGAAAGCCAGCTTGATTCATGCGTTATGCGAATTGGATGCGGTTAAAACTCATCCAATTTGCATATATACTATATTGCCAAAAGTAATAGGAGGCCCGCCCTTAGACGTACAGGAACTTTAAAGCAGTTGTAAACCGCTGACGAATAAAAAAAAAACCTGTAAGACAACGGTGATGCATACTAGCACATTAAGGTGTTTTCACACTGAGGCGCTTTACAGGCGCTATAGCTCTAAAAATGGTGTCTGTAAAGAGCCTCTCCTATCTCTCCAGTGTGAAAGCCCGTGCTCGGGTTTGCTTGGAGGACAGTAAAAGAAAGTCCTGCAAGCAGCATCTTTGCAGTTTGCCGCCACTGCAGTGCTTTGTGGGTGGATTTAACACTTTTTTGGGTGCTAGCCAGGGTTAAAAGCGCCCCCCCCCCCAGTGGCCAAATAGCACCGCTAAAACAACGTTAACGCGCCACTAAAAATAGCAGCGTTTCACCGCCGATGCCCCCATTGTGAAAGCAGCCTATGAAATACTTAACATAGAACAAAGCCCTTCTAGCGGTGCCCGCACACTGCTGAGGCGACTGACATCTTTCCCCCGTGTTTCTTTTCGAGTTCGCTGGCTCTAGCGCTGTGAATGGCCAGGCAGGTCAGAGGTCAGACCTTCTCGTCCAACATCAGTGCCTGACCTCACAAATGCGCTTCTGGAAGAATGGTCAAATGTTCCCATAGACACACTCCTAAACCTTGTGGACAGCCTTCCCAGAAGAGTTGAAGCTGTTAGGCCGCGTACACACGCGGGGACTGTCTGCCGAAACTAAGTTCGTCAAACAGTCCGCTCAAACTTTTGAATGAACGAACACGCCCACACACGGCACGCCGCGCGGCCCCCCCACCCCAAAGCACCTTGTCCCCATGTTGACGAGGACAAGGGCCTCTTCCCGACAACCCTGGCCGTTGGTTGTCGGGGTCTGCGGGCGGGGGGCTTATCGGAATCCGGGAGCCCCCTTTAATAAGGGGGCCCCCGGATACCGGCCCCCCACCCTATGTGAATGAGTATGGGGTACAATGTACCCCTACCCATTCACCTGTAAAATAAAAGTACCCAAAAAAAAAACACAACACACGAGATAAAATATTTTATTGCACAGCTCCGGGGGTCTTCCGTCTTCGGGGGTCTTCTCGCCGGACTCCTCCGCTATCTTCTTGTAGCTCTTTTGCTAGCGGAGGAGTCCGGCTTTCTTCCTCCCCGCCGCCGGCCTCTTCTCCCGACTTCGGGGGTCTTGTCCCCCTCTTCGGTTCTTCTGCCGGGCCACCGCGCCTTCTTATAGCTCTTTTGCAGGCGGTGGCCCGGTCTTCTGTCGCCGCCGCCTTCCGTTCTTCTGCCGGGCCACCGCGCCTTCTTATAGCTCTTTTAGAGGCGGTGGCCCGGTCTTCTGTCGCCGCTGTCGCCTTCCGGTCGCCTTCCGTTCTTCTTCTTGTTCTTCTTCTTCTTCTCCAGGAGATGTTGACACGTCGTTCTCCGGCCGGAATGCCAGAGCCGCGCTGTGCGGCCACTTATATAGTGACAATGGGGCGGTGTCACATGGGTTGATGTCACATGGGTTGATTCCGATAAGCCCCCCGCCCGCAGACCCCGACAACCAACGGCCAGGGTTGTCGGGAAGAGGCCCTTGTCCTCATCAACATGGGGACAAGGTGCTTTGGGGTGGGGGGGCCGCGCGGCCCCCCCTTCCCCAAGGCACCCCCCATGTTGAGGGCACGCGGCCTGGTACGGCTCGGGAGGGGGGGCGCGCTCGCTCGCCCCCCTTTCCTGGCCGGCCGGGTAGCGTGCTCGGACAAGGGTCTGTTGTGGACTTTGGGGGGACCCCCACGCCGATTTTTTTCGGCGTTGGGGTTCCCCTTTAAGTCCATACCAGGCGGCGGGGCCCGCGACGTCTCCTTCGCGGGCCCCGCCTACCTGGAGACGCGCTCGAAATGAGCAGACTTTCCTCCGAGCGGGAACAGTTTGCTCATTTCGAAAGTGGCCTACACACGGGCGGACTGTCCGCTCAAACCAAGTTTCAGCGGACAGTTTTTCGGAATTTCCGAAAAACTTTGTTCGTCAAACTGTCCGCTGAAACTGTCCGCTGAAGCCCCACACACGAGCGGACTGTCCGCTGAAACACTGTTCAGCGGACAAAGTTGAGCGAACAGTCCGCCCGTGTGTACGCGACCTTATAGCTGCAAAGGGTGGGTCAACTCAATATTGAACCCTATGGACTAAGACTGAGATGCCATTAAAGTTCATGTGCGTGTAAAGGCAGGTGTCCCAATACTTTTGGCAATATAGTGTATGTCATCCAAGCCTCAATCATTTCCACATCCACATGGATGGAGGAATCTTCTCTGCCCCCTATTGTACTAACAGCCACTGCACCCGTGGCTGCAATCACTGCCTGAGAATTTTCAGCAAGCGCAGCCAATTTTTAAATCAACCCTATGGTGCTGACAGGGTCACCCACAGCTCAAATTTTGGCTACTTCAGTAGGAATCGGAATGAAATTTGAGCTGTCCAAAGGCAACTTTAAGGAAGAACTATTATTAAAATGTATTTCACTGTTCTCTGGCTATGAAATCAGATTGGGCGCCCACAACTCCCCTTGTGGCCGTCTGACAACTAAGCTAGGAAGGAGACAGCTGCTTCATAGCGGCCGCTTGTCTTGGGTTCTGGGCACTTTCCTGAGACAAGTGAAGGCATGAAGAATGCAGAGGGAGAGGGCAGGTCCCATGGGACAATGAGCACATAGAATTTTGTCCCATGTTTCTAGGTGCTTCCTAACCCTAGCTATGAGGTCAGACTTTCTCCTCTCCCCTCTCGTCTGACAACAAAGCTAGGAAGGAGACAGCCACTTTATAACAGCCTCTTGTCTCAGGTTCTGGACACTTTCTGAAGACAAGTGAAGGCAAGAAAAATGCAGAGGGAGAGGGAACACGCCCCATGTTTCTAGGTGATTTCTAAACGTAGCTATGGGGTTAGACTCCCTCTTCTCCCCTCGCGGATTTCCGACAGCAAAGCTGGGAAGGAGTCAGCTGCTTAATATTGGCTGCTTGTCTCGGGTTCTGAGCATTTTCCCCAGACAAGCGATGGCAGGAAGAATGAAGAAGGAGAGAGGGCACACTCAATGGGACAGTGAACATGTAGCACTTTGTCCAGTATTTCTAGGTGATTCCTAACCTTAGCTATGAGGTTGGACTCCTTCTTCTCCACTCACGGCAATCCGACAACAAAGCTAGGAAGGAGATGGCTGCTTTATAATGGCTGCTTTTCTCATTTTCCTGAGACAAACAATGGCAAGTAGAATGCAGAGGGAGAGGGGACATGCCCCACTGGACAAAGAACATGTAACACGTTTCTAGGTGCTTCCTTCTCCTAGCTATGAGGTCGGACTTTCTCCTCTCCCCTCTCAGCTGACAACAAAGCTGGGAAGGAGAAAGACACTTTATAACAGCCGCTTGTCTCGGGTTCTAGGCACTTTCTAAAGACAAGTGATGGCAGAAAAATGCAGAGGGAGAGGGAACACACCCCATGGAACAATGAACATGCAGAAATTTGTCCTATGTTTCTAGGTGAACTAGGAAGGAGACAGCCGGTTCATAATAGCTGCTTGTCTTGGGTTTTGGCCACCTTCCCAAGATGAGTGAGGGCAAGAGAAATGCAGAAGGACAGCCTCCCATTCTCCTTCAGCTTGCCACTTGCCACTGCTCTGGACCTGCAATAAGCTACCAATATAAAGTTATTGTCTCTTTGCTAGCTATGTTGTTGGACGGTGCCAGGGTGAGGTGGGGCGCTCAGTCAGACCCCATAACAAACCATGTACTTTATTCCACGGGGGAACAGAACAATTAAAAAATAATAATGATGCGTCTTCTTCATGTTGATCATAAACCAGTAGAATTTCAAGTTTTAAAAAATTAGCTTTTTTCTGTTTTTTGGCCGTGATGACAAAGGAAATTCGAACTTTGAATGTGGTTTCCAGTTGGGGAAAAATCAATCATAGAAATTAGAAAAATTGGCATGGCAATTGAACACGATTTTAAGGGTTTTCTTTCCAAATTTGTCACATCCATAATGGTATTATTGAATTTTTTACATTTTTGTGTGAAAATATGAATGAAATTCTACTGGTGCTTTAGTCTGCTAGACAACTTTCCATGCAGTGTTTATTGACATGGCAGGAAACGGACAAAGTCTGACAATAGATATTTCTGTTGCGTAGTTTTACTCAAAATTTGCCCAAAATTTTCAAACTTAAAGGACAGCTGTAAAACATCTATTACCGAGCCGGTGTGAACAGCAGCTGGATGAAGGTTTACCGGGGACATGACCTCTCCGCAATCATGGATACAAAGTGGAAATAATCCGGGCAGATGAGCGTATGTATGCGATACGAGAGGGTAGCTTAGTTACCGCATTTTATTGCACATGCCACCCTTTTCGTCCTTTTCCACCTGCCATGGGTATGTGGCCTCCATCTCGGTATGTTGTACCGGCTTTGTTTGCTGTCGCCTAGCAGCAGCACAGGGGTACGTCGTTCACGGTCGGCTTCCTTTCCACCTCTCACGTTCCGTATTACAAGTTCCAGTGACCCGGTAAGAATTTGAGATTCCGGCAGTGCTGATTGAGGAGCTGGAATATTGCCAGTAAGACTCCTCAGATTCCTAATTCTCTCCGATGGCCGTCTTCTCACCTACAGCACAGTCACTTGAACACGCCGTTTGGTTTTCCTGTTACTTCCCCCATATCCAAAACTAAACATACAAACTTTGAGCACGCCCTTCCCCCTTGCTGCGTAATATTTTCCTAGGACAATTTTTTTGGTGTGACACGGTGGTTGTTCTGTATATGTCGTGTTTTCATTTGCATATCAGAATGTTAAAGGAAAAGATTCTGGCCCAGACATTTCTGGGAGTTTTATCTCTTCTCTTATTAAAACATAGCAACAGACACACGTACAAAATAGTAATAGCAATTCGAGGTGTACCGAATGGAAGTTTTGGTGTCAAAGGATGCACTTGGCCAAAAACCGAAACTGAAATTGACAGTTTTTGAAAAAATATTTGTATTTTTTTATATATAATTGTATTATATTTGACTTTTTAATTAATATAATCAATTTAAATGAATAGGAATTTATTGTCGGCCATTATTGGTACCTTTAGCGCAAGAAAAGAGCAAGAAAAATGTATGCCTTTAAATTCTAAGTATGTCTTCACACTGGTCCGTTGCGCTTCCATTGTGATGTTAAAAATCCAGCTTGCTGCATTTTTGGTCAGTTTAAAAAAATGTAATTTAATTTAAATGAAAAAAAAAAAACACACAAAAAATGCACCTCCCCGTTCAAATGCATTGAGAATGCAGCAAGAATGCATCATTATCGCACTCGTGTTAAGTTTTTTATGCTGTTTTTGAGTCAAATGACCCATGAAAAACACACCATGAGCACAGTAATCATGGTAAAATTGGCCCCAAATCATGGCAAAATCTGAGGAAATTCACGGTAAAATCGCAGTGCGTTTTCACTGCCGTTATTGGCACCTTTTCCCTTATTTGCATTCCACCGATAACACCATTTTCGGCCGAAATGTTTTGGCAGCCAAAATTTCTGTGAATCTCTAATAGTAATAGTAGTCCAATAAATAATCATAAGTATTATCAATAATAATAATAATTATAATAAAAATAATAATATAATATTATTATTCATAATAATATTCACTGGCCTAGTGTTGTTGTGGTTATTAATATTGTTGTTATTATTATTGTCCAGTGTATATTAGTAATAATAATAGTATTAATCATAATAAAATAATAATACAATATTATTAATCTTATTCATTGAGCAATAATAATAATAATAATAATAATAATCTAATATTATTATTATTGAAAATACTATTCACTGGGCTAGTGTTCTTGTTCTTCTTATTATTGTTGTTATTATTATTATTGTCCAGTGCATATTACATAGTTAAAAAATTACATAGTAGGTAAGGTTGAATAAAGACAATAGTCCATCCAATTCAACCCGTGTTGGTGTATGTGTGTCCATGTCTATAATTATTTCCCATATCCCTGTATGTTATGATCTTTAAGATGAACATTCATGAGCCTCTTAAAAATATCCATACTCCATATAATAATAGTAATAATAATAGTATAATAGTATAATAAAATAATAATACAACAATATTATTATTATTATTTTTCATTGGGCAATAACAATAATATTTGTTAATAATAATATATTAATATTATTATTACTGTTATTACATTATAATAATACAAATTCTTGTTGTTCTTATTCAGTGAATAATTATTTTTTCTTGAAAGCCCATGGCGTGCGAAACACACTCAAATACTTCACCCGGTGCCAAAAAAATGTGCACACACATAAAGAGTGAAATACAAAAACATGCAACGGATGTACACAAAGCCTCTAAAATCAGAGGGCCTTGCCCTGATGCCCCGGGCGTGAGGCTCCAGACGGAAACTGGGGTACTTACACTTGGTCCATCTTGCAAAGCCAGTCAGACCCCTTTCTCTGAGGGATCTACCAGTATGTGGTGCTTGAAACCTGCAATTCCCATGCCGCTTTCAAAGTGCATTGCACTTGCGATCTGCAGCAGGTGTCAGTGTTAACTTAAGGACACCCCAAATGCAGGTCGCAAGCGCAGTGCGTTTACCTGCACCGGATCGCATGTTAGTTATTACCATGGGATCTGGTTGCTATGCATTTTGTACAGTAGTGTATGCACTTCTTTTGGTGCAGTCTGGCTCTCATTGTGATTTACGTTAGTGCAGACATTCTCAACCAGGTTTCCTTGAAACCCAATGGTTTCTCCAGACATTGCTAGGGTTTCCTTGAGCTATGGTTGACCAGTTGTCCCATTGGCTCCCATTTGATGGTGCCTGGCTTTATGCAGGACCAGCACCACTTAGCAGAGACAACAGCGTGATACCAGTTATCTTTTTAGCTTTTTGTAATGGTGGCGTTCTAACCATCACCACTCTAAGGCTGGTCATATACAGAGCAAATTTCTTTCCTGCAACCACGGGTTGTAGGAAAGACATTTTCTTGATTCCCCCATCAAAACAAACATTGGCATCAGTGCTGCCAATCAGTGCCCACCAGTGCTAGCAATCAGTGTCACCTATCAGTGCCTATTGGGGCCCATCAGTGCCGCCTATCAGTGCCACCTATCAGGGCCCATCAGTGCCACCTATCATTGCAGCCTCATCAGTACCTCCTCATCAACGTCCACCAGTGCCGCCTCATCAGTGCCCATTAGTACAAACTATCAGTGCCCATCAATGCTAATCAGTGTGCCTCATCTGTGCCCATCAATGCAGCCTCATCAGTGCTCATCAAAGCATACTCATCAGTGCCCTTCAGTGCAGCTTTATCAGCGCACAAATTGCAAAATTTGATAACCATCTATAAAGTTTTTTGTTTTTGTCACAATTTTTGGTCTTTATTTGTTTATTTAGCAACTAATAATAACCCAGTTGTTATTAAATACCACCAAAAGAAAGCTCTATTTGTGTGAAAAAAAATATAAAAAATTAATTTAGTTACAGTGTTGCATGGCCGCGCAATTGTCATTTAAAGTGTGACAGCGCTGGAAGCTAAAAATTGATCTGGGCGGAAGTGGGTGAAAGTGGCCGGTAGGCAAGTGGATAAGGTGTCCCTCTTGTGTAAAAAAGTTAATGTTTTTTTTTTTTTGAAAAGTCAGCAGCTGCAAATACTGCAGCTGCTAACTTTTAAAATAAGGACACTTACCTGTCCAGGGCACCTGGGATGTCGGCACCCGAAGCCGACCCACCCCTCGGCTCCCAGGTGGAGGCCATCTTCGGTAAGGGAATCAGAAAGTGAAGCCTTGCGGCTTCACTTCCTTGTTCCCTACTGCGCAGGCATGAAACCACTGGTCCCTGCTGTCTTCTGGGACCCGTGTGTTTCCCAGAAGACAGCGGGGGGACAGAGAAGTCGCTGGAATTGGCGTAGATACCCGTGGGTGGCTCGATCATCTATGCCCAGAAGTGGGAGCAAAATACCTGTATTAGATAGGTATCTACTCCCCCCTGAAAGGTGCCAAATGTGACACCGAAGGGGGGGAGGATTCCAAAAAGAGTAAGTTACATTTTTGGGGGGAAATCAGCTTTAACAAAGGCTGCCCTAGGGGATGTTATTAGTGCCATTGAGCCTGATATGCACTGAAAATTGGGTGCAAAATTTCTGCAAATTTTCTGCCTGTTTTTACAAAATTTCACCTCCGGCCAATATGCAAAGTCTCTGATAGAGTTTGTATTATTTTGTCAAGCTTCACAAAAAAACAAGAAACTGGTCCACAGAGCTAACAACCCTTTCTCATACAGCTTGCGGCGGGCATTTGATTGCTGCTAATCCCACGGGCTCGATGGGGAATGTTCCCTTCTGATCAGCATGTTGGAAGTCGTACCTCCGGCTCCTCGCGTCAGTCATCATTTGTTTCCAAACAAGTTTTCTGCCGAGGCGCCCCGGGGGCGGCAAGGGGACCGAACGCATGACTTTAATTTATTCCCTTCGTTATTAACTAGCGGTACACCCCCTGCCACTCAAAAACATCTGCTTCCATTATCCACACGGATGTATAGGTAGCGATAGGTGAGGAAGCCCAGGCCGCGGCACAGAGAAAATGGCGTTCCTGAACAATTAGAGTTGAAACGAGATCCTTCGAGAAAGTTCCTTTCTCTTTTTTTTTTTTTCTTAGAAAGGTGTTTTATTTGCCGCACCCAAAATATCTGCATTCTTCAGCACAATAGAGCTGGGAGTCTGGCTGCACCGTAGCTGGCTTCCTTTAATAACATGTTTAAACTGCACTCATTCAAAATGCAACCTGATTTTTTTTATGTTGCTTGTCACATTCCAGCCCCGGAGAACACGTTTGAAAGGGAACTTTGCTCTGCCTGCGATAACCGCTTCATTTATATTTTTGCACATTAGGAGAGACAAAAATTGGCAATAAATTGTTCTGACACTTTCTATAACGTTAAGCTTTTTAAATGCAATTAGCTAAAGCAATTCTCATAATGGTTAAAATATTACTACTGGATAGATCTGAAAGGAATAACATGCGGGAGTGCCCGCTGTTTAATAGAGTGACTTTTAAACTAAAACTGGACACCGCTGGTTAGGCCTTGTTCCTTATGATACCTATTGACTCTATAAAATGCCTGCTATTACTGTTGCTAGCAAGGAAAAAACATGCCCTGTGTGTGCCCCTCTCTGAATTAGTTTCACTTTGTTACTGTACAACGTAACTGAATGTAGTTTGCTCTGCTTGGTTTATCCTATACTGTTGCCTTTTTTCAATCCCATTTGTATCCATTTCATATGTACATGGTTGCATGGCTTTTCCCAGGGGGAGTGGGAAGAATTGTGCCCCATCTGTGAAAGTGAAGGGCTGCCTTTGGCCCCCTGGCTGTAGTTTGGACACCACTGTATCTACATTATAGTGATAACAAACACTTATACATAATTATAAATATTTGTAAGTTTGGTGGCAGCAAATGTTTGGTGAACATTTGTTTCGGTAAAATTTTCATTGGTGCCCACTCAGCATCTTCTTGTTCACATTTAGTCAAATAGATTCTGTTTTAGAGTTCAATATTGCCCATAACAGATCTTATGTGAGGGTAATAGGGAATTGAATGTCCTGGCTTCCTATATTTCTCTAGAAATTCAATGGAAGAATTTTCCTTGGTGTAGATTGTGACATCAACCCACCCATGAGGCCATTCCAAAGACACCACTCTTGTTCATTGTCTATTTTGGAGAATCCAGTAGGAAGGGCAGCACCGGGAAAGAGGTAGCGTAATGTCCATGCTGTAGACTGTGGTTTTAACTCCTCCTGCCAGCCAAAGGTACTGCTCTTATTGTGCATTATGAAGAATCCACTGGGGGTGGCAACACTAGAAATGCAATGGTGGGATATTGTCATTGTAGATTGTGGAACCGACCCCTTCTGCAAGGCCCCCCCAAAGGCACCAGTTTTGGTTACTGTACGTTGTGGAGTATCCACTTGGGTTGGCAGTACTGTGAATGAGTTGGTGGGATGTTGGTGGGATGTTGTGATTGCCACATTGTTGCAACATTGCCACAATGTTGCCACATTGAGGCGCCGACCCCTCCTACAAGACCACCCAAAATATACCACTCTCATTTATTGTACATTATGAAGAATCCACTAGGAAGAACATTAACGAGAATAAGGTGGCAGGATGTCCATGCTATGCTGTATTGTGTAAAAGGTATCATTTTTAATAAATGATGGTGGGCGGCTTTGTAATGACCATTGCAGTTTTGTCAAGTTGGGAATTTGGTGGAAATATTTCAATATTTTGCCAATCAAGAATGAGATACGAAATGTCGGCAACACTCTGAAGCTCAAAAGTCAAGTTTTGTGTTGGCATTAGAATGTCCATTTTTGGAAACAGAGGATTTTGTAATAACTTGTAATGGGTGGATTTTCCACATCCCAATGGTGTGCATGGCAGATAATGCTTCTCACGTGACCCAGCCTGGAGATTCCAGGAGAGTGAAACACTCTTGACATTTGCCTCCACAGAAAGTTATAGACTTCTCTGAGGCATCTGGATTCATTTAGCCCTCACGGCAGTCGAGCTGAGCCTCATATCCGCCAGCCCGTAACGTTATATAGGCAGCGATCTCCTGCTCCGTCTTAATGTAATTGAAAATTATGCATGTTGTAGACTCACATCGCTGAAATGCAGACTCGTAAAAGCTGCGGTTCAGGTAGCCTGTGGAGATCGGATCGAGGAGACAATGAAGCTTTTATGCGGAGTAGGAATTATAAACTACTGCCTGTATGTTCTAATGGGGGGTGGACGCGTTCCTGGCCCCTTAGACGTCTGTGCGCCGCCACTGCTCAAGTGAGCTACATGGTCGGCCTGGAGATTAAAATCGCAGTGCTCAAGGTAGATAAACATGCACTATATTGTCAAAATTATTGGGACACCTGCCTTTACACGCACATGAACTTTAATGGCATCCCAGTCTTACCCTGTAGAGTTCAATATTAAGTTGGCCCACCCTTTGCAGCTATAACAGCTTCAACTGTATGGGAGTGTTTGACCATTCTTCCAGAAACGCATTTGTAAAGTCAGGCACTGATGTTGGACAAGAAGTCCTGTCTCACAGTCTCTGCTCTAATTCATCCCAAAGGTGTTCTATCGGGTTGAGGTCAGGACTCTTGGAGGAGGGGGGATTATGGTGTGCAGTTGTTTTTCAGGGGTTGGGCTTGGCCACTTAGTTCCAGTGAAAGGAACTCATAAGGCATCAGCATTAAAAGACATTTTAGACAATTTCATGCTCCCAACTTTGTGGGAACAGTTTGGTGATGACCCCTTTCTGTTCCAACAAGACTGGGCACCAGTGCACAAAGCAAGGTCCATAAAGACATAGATAAGCGAGTTTGGGATGGTGGAACTTGTCTGGCCTGCACAAAGTCCTAACCTCAACCCGATAGAACACCTTTGGGATGAATTAGAGTGGAGACTGTGAGCCAGGCCTTCTCGTCCAACATCAGTGCCTGACCTCGCAAATGCGCTTCTGGAAGAATGATCAAACTTTCCCATAGATACACTCCTAAACCTTGTGGACAGCCTTCCCAGAAGAGTTGAAGCTGTTATACGAGCAAAGGGTGGGCCTACACACTATCAGATTTTCTGCTGATTTTTGTCTTCAGATTTAACAAAACCATGTAGTGCAAGGGCCTGCCTGATTGCATGCAAATTGAAACTCCTTAGGTTTGACCTCATATTATATGGTTTTGGCAAATCTGAAGGAAAAAATCAGCAGACAATCTGAAAGTGTGTATGGGGCTTAAGACTGGGATGCATGTGCGTGTAAAGGCAGGCATCCCAATACTTTTGACAATATAGTGTAGATGAATTCATGCCTTTCCCTGTTTGCATGACTCTTCACATCAAAGATTTCCATGTGACATTAATGCTTATGAATATTGTTGGTTCCTTTACTGTAGCGCAATTCTGCATCACATAAGGCTTTATCGAAATTACATGACCAATTATAAACGGTCCAATAGACAAATCACTTGCGATCCCCCAACGGGTCACTTGAGTTGTAACACTGGACGTCATTACCTGGCACATTCACCCGTTTAAATGGAGATTCATCTCGGGTCCCATTTACACTACTGCATTGCATTAGTGCACATGTATTAATACTTATGTTAAGGCTGCCCATTCATTTAAATGGCCTGCCCAATGGGGTGGAATTTCTTTTTCTTTTCCAATCATTTTTATTAAGGTTATGGAGTGACCCTTTAGGATCAGGCTTTGACTTGGAACCTTGCTTGACTGATTTCCACTGACCTATAGGTTAATATGTACAAGTATGCATTGTGTGTGAGTGTCAGCGTCTGGACCCCATACACAAATCCCGCATCCTGCATGTTTTTTTTATCTTTCTGAAGCCAACCATCCACTTTACAATTTGATTGAACAATCTCTGTATAATCTCCTATTGATTTACGAAAACGACATAATACGAAGATGCACCTAAATAACCATTTAATTTGTATCCAGTCAGGCAGGCCCCTGCACGCCATAGATCTAACGTACATTTTACAATGAGATTGCAGAGTGTATGGTTAGCTTAAAAAACTATATATATATTTTTTTATCAGTGACAAATGTGCGCTCCATTTCTGAAACAATAATCGTTCTCTTCTTTTTTTCTTCTTCCCTTTTTTGCTGCCGCTTCAGTACCTGCAGATGAAGTGGCCCCTATTGGACGTTCAGGCAGGGGGTTTACAGAGTCGGCAAGCGATGAAGGATGCCAGGTCTCCGTCTCCGGGCCACATTGTTGTAAGTAATTTCCGGTAAAACGTTTGTGAACATTGCATTTTATTTGTGACTTAGGTTTGCTCAGGGGAGACAGTTCTCTGGGGTTGGGTATCATTTATGTTGCAGATTGTGATTTTGTTTTCTGATTGGCGGGAGAGGACTGGGTCGGGGGGGCAGAATGACCCTAAGAGTTGCCCACCGGGCCAGTGCTAAGGAGATATGTTGGACTGGTGGCCCTGAGTGGCAGTACTGCACCTTTCAGACCATGATCAGACTGGGACCCACAGTCAGTTATACATTGTAGGCATCAATGACATAAAACAATGAATCATGGGGCCCCATAGCAAAATTTGAATGCCCACCCCCCCCCCCCCCCCCCCCATGGTCCAATCTCTCTCATTGGCAGTGTCAACTATGACAATACACATCTTTGATCTTAACATAAAGTATGCCTGAATCAAGGACAGGCAGCAGGAGTCAGTCCACTACTATGGAGCAGTGCTTTGGAATAAAGTTATACTGTAGTAGCAATAACAATAATAACTATATTAATATCAGACATACTATAAAGTTTAAGCAGAGCAGACGCTTTAGAATTTGTGACGTCATTGGGCATTCAGTCTGTAGAAGTTTACTGAGCAACAAACCAAAACTGCTATTCCCAAGCAAATGCTTCATACTCCACAAATGGGGATCTATTAATAGCTACCATCCTGATTTCAGCCCTTCTATACTGGAAACGTCACAGTCTAGTTGTCCTCAACATCCCCCCAAATGGGGTCCCCTTCCTACCGCAGGCCCCATAGCAACAGTGTGGGCTGCTTTGGCTATTGGTGCACCATCAGTGGTCATTAAATACTTGCTGCTTGTTCAGACCTGCATTTCTAGCACCCCAACAGAGGGAAGACTTTCGCCACTGACTTCCTTTAAGGCTGTAAAAGTTATGTGGGCAGATGTTGAGAACAACAAAGGAAGCTAATGATGGAACATGAACCACGAAAGAGCCACATGGTTGTGTTTGCCCCCTTCTCCCCAGGTTTGCAATGCTTCCCCTGCAGAGCTCCCCTGCAGAGCTCAACCTATCATTGGTTAACCAGAAAGGGTGACAGAACTGGTCACATGTTGTTTTCAGTCCTAATGTTTCCTATTTATGACCACATGTGTATTCCATGCATTAGATAAATTATTTTTTTTAATAACACACAAACAGTTTCTGCTCTCAAGATAGTTTATTAAAACATTTTTATCTAACAATGATAGGTTATTCATCAATAGACATTAGTCCATGGCTAGGTAGAGTCTCCATAGTAGGTAGAGCTTCCCTAGTAGATAAAGTCTCCATAGGAGGTTGAGTTGGTAGAGTCTCCCTAGTAGGTTGAGTCATGAGTTAGTTGAGTCTTCCTGGTAGGTAGACTCAATTCTAGGTAGAGTCTCCACAGTAGGTTGAGTCTCCACAGTAGGTTGAGTCTCCACAGTAGGTTGAGTCTCCCTAGTAGATTAAGTCACAAGTTGGTAGAGTCTCCCTAGTAGGTTGAGTCTCTCTAGTAGATAGCGTCTCCATAGTAGGTCATGTAACACTAGTTGGCACTAATTTGCCATCAGTTAGACACTCCAGGGCACCCGCAGCTGACACTACTTTTCAAAAAATGCCCTTAATTGAGTTAATGAGAGTATTTGATACATGGTAAGCATTTTTATAGGTGTCTTGGGGTATTTAATAAATGTATTTGAAATGTATTGCCCCAGCTCAACGTCATAAAGCATATTAAGGGCACCCAAAAGGATTCCTGAATGCTTCTTTACGTGAGCACTTGGGAAATGCATGCGGAACACCTGGAAAAATAAAAAATGTGTCAACACTAGAAAATTATATGAATAAGACCCAGATAGATCAAACTGTTTTGTATTTCAAGACACAGAAGAGTGGGGATCACACAGAAAATGCACATGGGATTTTAAAAGCATTACAGCTAAAACTTCCTTCCCCATTTTATGTGAAGGGTTTTATCTTCTAGGCTTTGTATATAAAGGATGATAACACAGTTTGTAACAAAAGTTGGATTTCTTTGGAGAGTAACAATGAGTGTAACAATGTATTTCAAAATTCTGTGGAAGTTTGCAGAACTTTGTATGTTTTTGTACTGTTGGAATGAGGATATATTTGCCACATCAGTTGGAAGACCTTCTTTAATGATGATGCCATCATCATGTTGGCCATTTAACTGAAAGCATGTCATAATTGTAGTAGGTATTTGGAGGGATTGTAAGAATGAATTAATAACAAAGTTAACTATGTAGAAAGCTATTATTACCACGTCTGTGAAGTTTCTCATTTATGCAGGTCATTGTATAGCTAGCAGTAGTTGATTACATTCAACTGAACTTGTTCTGTAGGGTTGAAGATGTTTTGTAGCTTATGAAAGACCATTCTTGAGCGCTAATGAGTGTCAGGAAGATACCCCAACATTTATATCCACACAAGTAGCACACACACCTCTTTCCAATCACATACATTGCAGATTTACCATATCTTCCCTAACGTTTTGACAACAATTGACACCGTTCTTCCGTGTAATACAAATGATTAACTCATATGCAGACTCCCAGACACCAGGGATGGAATTATGTACCTGTCCATCCTGTTCTTGGACAATCAACCTATACACATTCCATTGTAACTTGTGCTACCTGTTGTAAAGTTGGGATACGTGCTTAACACTCGGAACTGAAGAAGTGGCTTGGATAAGCTGCAAAACATTCTTAACGTTACATAACACGTCCAGCTAATTGCGACTAACCACTTCTAGCTACCATCACCATCACGGAATACTGTGCTCTTATTTACTGAGTGTCTTTGCTTCTGTAGGACAGGTCTCTTATTTTATAAATAGCCCCATACCCTCCATGTCTCCGGCAGCATCCTGCCAGGTAGGGGTAGGCTTACATGTTGCCATTGCAGGTAATACCATTTGTGACCCATAGCGTCAAATTGGAAACAATATTTAATTGTTCTTCTTGCTCTAAATTAATAAAAGACAAAATCTGATTGATTGGATGCTAGCAACAATGATATTATATTGGCCTCCACACTAGCTAGCTGCATCAAGTCCTTTGAGTTTTTTTTTCTGTTAGAGGACAACTGTCCGTAGCACCATCTTGTATTCCTGTAAGCTGAAAATCCCATTACTGCATTCTTCAAGCCATCTTTAAATGAGTGAATGGAACTGAAACTTTATATATTATATAGTGGAACATTTAAATTATATTTATTATATAAAGTTAGTATATGCAATATTGCCAAACATTTGTGGACACCTGACCATCAAACCTTTTTAGACAACCCATTCCAAAACCACGACCATTATTATGAAGTTGTTCCTCCTTGTGACTCTAACAGCCTCCACATTTCTGGAAAAAAATTCCACAGGAGTGTATCTGTGGGAATGTATGCCCATTTATAAAGTCAGGTACTGATGTTGGGTGAGAAGACCTAGATCACAATTTATGTAATCCAAAAGGTGTTCAGTAGGGCTGAGGTTTGAGCTTAGTACAGGCCACTCAAGTTTCTCCCCACCAAGCTGGTCAAACCTTCATTACAATGATATATTACTTAGTATTTTGGGGAAAAGAGAGTAATGTTCCTCAGCAGTGGTCTCCAAACTGAGGCCTGGGGACCGGATGTGGCCCCTCGTTGCCTTTATGTGGCCCTTGACACCAATAATAGGGAACCATAGGGAACCATTCCCCCTACTGATACCAATCAATGGGGCACTATTCCTCCCATTGAAACCAATGATGGGGAGCAGATTCCAGGGATTCTGTTACCACTGACCACAGTTCTCCCCCTCTCCCCCCCCCCCTCCTGAAGGACAGTAAACTGACCCCTTGCTTAGAAAGTTTGGAGACCCCTGCTCTACAGCCTTCACCTTCTATTCCAGCCATCGGACATTGGGAGTAATCCTTCCCTGGTTGTGAACTGCTCAATACCCAACACCTCAGTCCTTAAAGGAAAGGGGAGAAAAGACGATCACTATAAAAGCCAAGGTTATGTTTTAATAAGAAGATGAGTGAACAGATAAATTGCAACAAAGCTAGCGCATTTCACTAAGCTCCAGTTAGGAGTGAAACATGTTGGATTTTGTTGCATCTGGTAGACTTGTCTGTGCGTCGATTTGCTTCAATAAATGTAACCTTGGATTTTAGGTTGAGCAGCTTTTTCTCCTTTCATCTGAGGACTGGGGTGTTGGTATTTTTGAGATGTTTTTACCAGTTTTAATATTCAATGAGCAGAGAAGTTTCGACCATGTTGTACGTGCACCTCTTTTCATCTATAAATATTTTTAAGTTTTATCTTATTTATTAGTTCATTAAATGGGAAATATTTTGTAAGGTGTGAAAGTTCAGCTATGCAGCATTCAGTTCTCGGGAACAGAACCTCATGGCGCCTTGGGTCGAGCCTGTAGCACTTTGCACTGAGGACTAGTGTTCATCACTCCATTGTACAGGGCATCCATCATGGTGCCAATATAGTTATGTAGTGGCAATGTTTTCTAAAAGCAAAGACTGGGAATTTTATTATTAAACCTGGCCAGAAAATTCTCAGGAGATGGGTGCTTTAATAGTTACAACTGGATACTTCTTTTTCTGATGCTGTTCTGTTGTTGCATAGCCTGTGTTTGTTGAATCCTCTGTTGAACAGATTGGCTTCTTAGATTGCTCACCTCTGGCTATTCATGTTCTCTTATGTGTTAGTCTGATACCAATAGTGATTTTGCTTTTTTTGATGTTCAGAACAATCATGATGTCACCACGTCTGTGTGTTTTTTCCCTATGTATTTACGTTTAGGGTATAAAAAAACTTTCTTTTTTTGAGAGATATATGTGAAATATGGCATGTGAATATTTTATAGCACTTGCAGAGAGCAGTTGGCAAGCCGCAGGCTAATAGAGGCCAGTGTAGAATGATATTATGAATAGCCCATGTTGTGAATAAAGCTGAAAAGCAAGAATCGAATTACATGCATTGATCCGATTGATTCAGAGGAGTGACAATCCCCCCCTCCTCCTTCCTCCTAGGAGAATCTGAAGGGTCCTAGTTAGCCTGAAAAGGCAGCCAAATACACATGCAGTCTTCGTAAAATAAAATTATGTCAAATAATGTATATAAAACATGAGTGTATAGATCTGTAAAATTAAAAATAAAATGTAAACTAAAACTGACCAAAAACCTCTACTTTCAAATTTTACTCTGCATTACGCTTCATTTTAATTCTGAAGAAATGTATGCTTTTTGCACAGAAACGCGCTGAGCAGATCAAATCTGTTTATTCTAGCAAACCCAGACCACCCCAGCTTTACGCCACTGTGGCATTACTGAAAGTGAACATATTGTACCGACATTTTTTTTTTTCCATTTTCCCCTTAAAGTCGATTGAAGAGTTTCAGAAGAACCAGAATTCCACCCAGGTATCAAAGTATCGCTGTAACCACCCACGACCCCTTTCTGAAGCCGCTTTCATGCCAGCGGACGCACCTAATTAGCATCCTCCTCTGGTCATTCCTTTTTCTTTGATTGGAATGTAATAGTCTGGGATCTGTAAGTGTTTGCTGTGGCTAATCATTAATAACTGGACAGGTGTGTCACGGAGGGGCTGAAGTTTAATGCACATTTAATTGAAAAAAGCTGCGATAACCGCTCTGCTTCCTATTGCTTGGCATAATTGTATGTCAAGGTATCCTATGTTGTTCTCGGGATAGAAACCCTTGTTTTATGCTTTTGCTTTCTGATGCCGTTGTTTAGCCTTTATGCAATTCATTTGTGGATTCTTTGAATATGGACATGTAATAGATCTACATGCATACATTTGTGGATCCAAACTGTTTGGATAAATTTGGATAAGTCTGATTATCACAAGTCTTCAACCCAAAATGAAGGGCCTGTCTGTACCGGGCCATAGACAATTACAGCCTGAGCTTAGAATAAAACGTTATGCTTATGGTGCAGCAGGCAGCAATTGATTGACCACTTCGGGTGGGAAAAGGGTGGGCTCAGGTGGGTTTGAAAACATCCAATTACTATTGTGTTTCCACCCCCACACTGGAACTTCTCTGCTCCCCTTCTCACCTCCATAGAATACAAATTTACCCAAAAAATCAGATGATGCCTCCAGGTTAGGCCACCTTCTGAGGCCTGTGACCACGGTAGGAAATATTTCCAGCAGTTTTGGGCTGTTACCATTTCATTCTGTAAAAATAAACGATATTGAAGGTAAATTTGCATTATTCAAAATGTTAGCTAAAATTTCAAAACCCAGAGAGATTTTTTTCCACAAATCTGATGCCTCTTTTTTGAATTTTCTTCCCTTAAATATGTCAAATTTTTACTGTTTCATTCTCCATATCAAACTTTTTAGAAGCTTGACAAAAGCAAACTTTGACAAGAGGAAAAGTAATCAGTCTGCTGAACTCTGTAGACATAGCTTTTGATGGCCATACTCTAGTTTTTGTTTGAAAATATTTATTTTCGGAATAGTTGTTCAATTTTCTAAGGGTTTGTGGGGTCACATCCATGTTCATTTTCAGCCATAGTGATAATAAAATTCAAAGAAGGATGAAAACGTTTTCTAGAAAAATGCTAAGAAGGTATGTCCCTTTCGCCCAGGAAATTACATTCATGTCAAATTTGGATGTTAGAAGCAAACACAATTTTAAAGAAATTTTGAACAATGTCAGCACCAAGTCACTGGTTGTGACATTATTGAATGTACTGACAAGATTTTTCATATGAGCGTCAGTCTACTAGTGTATGGCCCCATGTACTTCCAAGTGTCCACATGATCCTGGTGGCATTAGACAGCTAAAGTAATTAGGGATTGGTCAAAGGCCATTTAATGCATTTGGTGGTTTTGTAAGTCTTGTGACAGTGGGTTAGAGTGGGGTTAGTAGTTCTTTGTAATGAAACTCATCTCTTATCTCTGTCACCCTCCTATCATGTAATTTTAATCTCTGAAAAAGAGAAGTTTGCTTCATTTTTAAAACATAAATAGGCTGTGGTATTGATTATGAAATATTTTTTTAATATTTGGGCCATTATGTTTTCATGTAACAAAAAGAAGAAAAGTATCTGCCCTGGAAAAAAACTGAGTTTAGATGAGATTGAAAAAAAAAGATAAAACTTCAGATTAATCTTCAAGAACAGATAAAGATTCATAATCCGCAAAAGAATTTACTGGCTATGGGTAATTTACACAGCAACGCCCAAAAAAAACCCCACAAAGTTCAGAAGTAGTTTTAGTAATAGTAGAATAGGTTCACAGACATACAAACCAAAATTAAAAACTATTAAACAAAAAGACACTCCAGGATAGTGTTTTATGCTTGGTAACGTCCTGCCAGGCTTAACATTATCAATTTTCAAGGCCAATTTTAGGTCTAAATATCAGCACTCAAAGCCTGGTTTGGATATGAAGTTGGGTGACCCTGTCAGGTACTAGAGGTTAAACTTGATCCTCTTGTTATGCAGAGACTTGGGTCTCCCCGCACCAAAAAAACAGCTCTGGTCTATGAGTTCAGGTTACATTTGACCCTATTGTTACATACAGTAGGTTTGAGTTTTGGCACTCCAAAAAACTGATCTGGTAGCGGGTTAATTTGACTGGCTTGTCACGCAGACTCAGGTCTACATCTCCAAAAAACTATCCTGGTTATGGATTTGGGTGGACCTACCAAGCACGAGAGATTAAATGTGACCCTTTTGCCATGCAGAAACACAAATCTAAATCTCCACACAAAAAAAATAACTCTGGTCATTTAGCTTGGTGGTGCTGCTAAAAATGAAGGGTATACTTGACCCTCTTGTCACGATGCAGCCAAAAAAAAACGTAGTCATAGAGTTTGGTGAACTTAACAAGAATAAGGGGTTAAACGTTACTCTGTGGTCATAGGGAGACTTAGATCTTAATCTACATATCAAGAAAAGCCAATATGGTTTTAGATTTGGGTGAACTTGCCGGACTGAAGGGTTAAATGTTACCCTCTTGTGTTGAGGGGGCCATACAGCTGCATTCCTCTGGAGTCTTCTCTGACTGCCAAGTGGTTAATACATGAGAGGCAGACAGAGCAAGGAGTGACCCTATTCTAATGCAAATGGGCTGCTGGCCGCATATTCCCACAGCAGGTGATCGGATGCTGAACCTGAATGAACACAAGCAGCTTCTTGCTTAGAAATTTTCCCATAAAGGCAACGGCCTTCGCCACAAACAAAATCCATAATTAAGTGGTAATGACTGTCGGGGAGGGCATTTCCTGCCTTTTTAATGACCAGCTTCGGGGGCCCTGGACCAAGAAGACCAACACCATCATTAAAATTATGCCTAAGACAAGCACTCTGCAAACACTAGAACCTGCTCCCTCAGAGGAGCTTGGCTTTTTGAAGGCTTCTCTGATCTACCCCTGGCATTTTTATCGTTTTAGGCTTCTGACATAAGAAATAATTGCAATAAGGCACTCTAATTACTGAGCAGCCTGCAGCAAAGGGAAAGAATAGTGAGAGATGGCTAGTCTGTGCGGGAAGAGGCTTCTGGTTGTTAGGAGGTACGGGCCATGGGGGTCAGTGGTGGATTGTAATTATTGCATGTGCTGTGGAGGGATTAGGAATCAGTTTTCCCTCTATGCTCTTTTTGCCTGAAAAAAGACAATCTGTAGCATCTTTGGCTGCACTTTATTCAGAGTCTTTGGCATCATAGAAGCAGTATTCATTTTGGCAGCAAATTTAGAAATTTAGTCTTAGCCTTTTGACTAAAATGGCATTTTAGTTTTAGTCCCATTTTAGTCTTCTGCAATTGTTTTAGTTTTAGATGTATTTAGTCGACTAAAATTATTTTAGTAATTTAATTGTAATGCATTTCTCTCCAATTTCCAAACTCCTTATATACTGCTGGAGTGAAAAATCAAATATGTTATTATTTATGGTATTAAGGTTTGAACATGTACTACAGACCAGTGTTAATTTTGACATCAAATTAAAATTTTGTTTTTGCCATATGCTTTTGGCTAAAATGCCATTTTTGTTTTAGTCTTATTTTAGTCGACTAAAATAGAATTAATTTAGTCGACGAAAATGTTTGGCGACAAAGTTAACTGCATAGAAGACAATATTTTTTAAAGGAGATTTTTTAATTAAAATTGCGTATGTACAAATAACAAATTCATTTTGTACATACATTGTGACAATCCTATGAATGCAACAGCGTATCTTAAACTAAACTATAAAAGAAAAAAAGAAACGTAGACTTATATCCTTTATTGAAAAATACAAAACAATGTCAGTAACCATTGTGGTTGGAATGTAGGGTACACCTAGAAATACTTGTAACATTAGAACTGAGGCATAATAATGATGCTGGTTTTAACCTTCTGCAGATGATGGGTGGGACTGAGACCACGGACCTCATATTTTCTTGAACATCTGCAGAGAGCCCCTGTTAGACTATGTATTTGATATAGGTTCAGAGTTAATATGATTTTTTCCACTCCAGTAGCAAAGTGGGGAGGACCCTTTCTAGGTAGGTAGAACAGTTGTTTTTGCCATAGAAAATATAATGCTCTCAATTGTCTTACTGTGTGAAGGAAGTTGGATTTCCTCTTCCAGCCCTAAGAGGCATGCTTTGGGGCATCAGAGATTAGGTAGGCCCAGTGTAGTTTCAGTGAAACAATTTACGTGTGTCCAAAACAATTATACTTGGGGACAGGACCAGATTACATGAAAAGGTTTGCATCCTGACCACAAGCTTGGAAGCCAAGTATAGAATGTCTAATCATTAATCTATACATCCTCAGGGGAGTTGTAATATATTTAATGATATAGCATGAGTTGTATTCGTTTATCTTTGGCTGAGATAATAGAGGACATGTCTCCTAAAGTCTTCCCAGGCCTCCACTGTCAACTGGCATAGCAATGTAATGCTTCTCAGAAATTTATCAGAATGTGAAGGAATTTGGAGTTCCTCGGCCAGGCCCAAGAGGCACGCTATGGGGCATTGGTTAGGTAGGCCCAATGCAGGTTCCAGGACAATTGTACATGGGCAGAAAATTCCATGAAAAAGATTTGCTTCCTGATCACAAGTGTGGGGAATCCCTAATCTTTACATAAGGAGACATACATGTCCTCTGGTATCTCATCCAAAGACAAACTAATACAACTCAAGCTATACCATCAATATATTACACTCCTCTAAGGCTTAATACACATGGGGCATTTTTACAACCTCTCCTGAATGATTTAACTTGACAGATAGTAACCCACGTTTAAAGTGTCCGTTTTGCCACATTTACATGCCATGTTTAGCACATTTTGCTGCATTTGTGTTTAGAAGTGTTTAAAAAAAAATTATATATTTTTTCAAAATAGCCAAAAATGAAAAATACCTGTAAACTAAACGCGGATAAATGCGAGTTACCGCATTTTGCCAGGTTTAGAAGCGTTTGGTGCTTGAAATGCCTCTAAACTCTCCTGACCACAAGCTTGGAAGACAAGTGGGGGTTGCCTAATCTTTAAATCCTTAGAGGAGTGTAATATATTTGATGGTATATCTTGAGTTGTATTAGTTTGTCTTTGGATGAGATCCCAGAGGACACATATGTCTCCTTAAAGGCCTACTAGTCCTCCAGGGCCAACTGGCACAGAAATGTGAAGCTTCTCAGTCATTTCTCAGCATGTAAAGGTAATCAGGGTTCCTCTACCAACTCCAAAAGGCATGCTTTGGGTCATTGGTGGTTAGATAAGCGCTTTCATTTAAACAATTACCTTGCCCAGTAAACAATTAACTTGTGTCCAAAATGATTGTACTTGGGGACACGAGCAAGTTGCATGAAAACAATTGGCTTGCTGACCACAAGATTGGAAGTAAAGTGGGGAATGCCTAACCATTAATCTTGACATCTTTACAGCAGTGTAATATATTTTATGGTATATCTTGAGTTGTATTAGCTTGTCTTTGCATGAAAAACTGGAGAACATATATGTCTACTTAAAGTCCTATTAGTTCTCCAGGGTTAAATGGCATAGAAATATAATGCCTCAGCATGTGAAGAAATTCAGAGTTCCTCTATCGCCTCAAGAGGCACGTTTTGGGACAGTCATAGTTAGACACCTCTAAGCCCTTGTACACACGGTCGGACATTCCGACAACAAAATCCATCGGATTTTGTCAGAGACGGATTTTGTCTGAAACTGGTGTTCCATATACACGGTCAGACAAAGTTGTTGGAAAATCTGATCGTTTGTAACGTGATGGCGTTATTTAGTTACGACGGGACTACGTTCAGGCTAGTAGCCAATAGCTTTGGTCTAGGAATTTGATCTGAGCATGCGTGGCACTTTGTCCGATCGGAATTCTCTACAAACGATTAGACAAAGTTCGATCAGATCATGTTGTCGGAAAATTTTTATATCCAGTTCTCAAACTTTGTTGGTCAGACATTCCGACGGAAAAAGTCTGATGAAGCCCACACAGGGTCAGATTATCCAACAACACGGTCCGATCGGACCGTGTTGTCGGATAATACGGTCCGATCGGACATTTTCAGTCGGAATGTCCAACTGTGTGTACAAGGGCTAAAACGTAATTGATCCCCCTTATAGCACCTTGTCAACCTTCCATCTTAAGAGATCATTGCAGTTTTTCTCTGAGCGCCATATTCATTCAACTTTTTGTTCTACATTCCTTGTACATAAAAACATAAGGCAAAATACTTTGCTGGGATATTTTAAACCCGAAAACCTAATTCCCATAGAACTTTCTGCCATTACAAAAAAAAAAAAAAAAAGTTATTACAAAGTCAGAAGATATCCCAAATCTTACAAGTCACCTTAGCTTGGTCCATTTTAGCCTGTGTGTAAATGCTAGGCTTGTCAGGAACCTTGCTCTCACAGTTCTAGCAGCTTTCAGAGCGTTCTGTAATTACAGACCCTATGAGTGGCAGTCCTGGCACCTTGTATGTTTTTATTGTGCTTTTAGTGCTCAATGGGGGGGCAGTTTGTAGCACTGGTATAACACAATCACTGTGAGTCACATGTATTTTCAGGTCACTGTTTGCACTCTATAAATAACCTGTTATGTTCTTCAGGTGAGATATACTGTATCATTTTCTGTTTACACACCTTTCACCAGAATTGTGCGCGTGGCGTGACCCTGTAGGACTGTGCGCGGGGTGCATGTTCAATGGGCACATCAGCTAGGGATGAAGAATGAAGTGCCTACTACTTCCTCTTCAATTCGTAGTTTGCTCTCCTGTTAAGACATATCCAAACTTAAAGGGATTGTAAAGTAATTTTTTGTATTTTTTTAAAATAACAAACATGTTATACTTACCTCCACTGTGCAGCTCGTTTTGCACAGAGTGGACCCGAACCTGCTCTTCTGGGGTCCCTCAGCGGCTGTCTCTGCTTCCCCCCGCAGGTACTTCTCACGTTCATGCGAGCTCCATCGCATGGTGAGAAGCACCTGCGGGCGGGCTCCCGTGATACAGACGGCGGCTATAGCCAATGGCTGCACTGCTTTCAATCCATCCACTCCAGCCAATCAGCGGCCAGTCTGAGTGGCGAAGAGGACGGCAGGGGCAAGCGTGGGATTTTCGAGGTTCAGGTAAGTAAAACGGGGGGACTGGGGGCGCCAGCAGTGTGAGATGTTTTTTCACCTTAATGCATAGAATGCATTAAGGTGACAAAAACATTTACCTTTACAACCCCTTTAAGAACAGAAATGTAATATAGTGCAGCTTACCAGTTCTTAGATGGGCTGGCTGCATTTGTTTTATTTTTTCAGGCTTTTCTTCCTTTATTTTCCTCAGGTGATCCTACCACTAACATGCTTCTTGCTCTAGTGCAGTGGTCGCCAACCTTTCGGACCTCATGGACCACTAAACTCACAATTTTGAATCCTGCACCCCACTAATAGGAATTTTTATATGCCTTATACACACAATGCTCCGGCTCTCTGCCCCCACTCCCCCCCCCCCCCCCGATCACACTGCTGCCTTATACACACACAATGCTGCAACTCTCTGGCCCCCTCCCCCTTGATCACACTGCTAACTTTTACACACAATGCTCTGGCTCTCTGCCCCACTCTCCCTGGATCACACTGCTGCCTTATACACGCAATGCTCCGGCTCTCTGCCCCACTCTCCGCGGATCACACTGCTGCCTTATACACACAATGCTCCGGCTCTCTGCCCCACTCTCCCTGGATCACACTGCTGCCTTATACGCGCAATGCTCCGGCTCTCTGCCCCACTCTCCGCGGGTCACACTGCTGCCTTATACACGCAATGCTCCGGCTCTCTGCCCCACTCTCCGCGGATCACACTGCTGCCTTATACACACAATGCTCTGGCTGTCTCCTCCGCAGACCACTGGTTGGTGATTGCTGCTCTACGGTGCCAACACTTAATCACTGCATTGTATGTAAAAAGGAACAATGTTGCCACCCTAGGATAGGACTACAGAAAATCTCCCTCTTACCCCATTTCTATAACATAGGCAGGAGGGGTTCTGTGCTCCACAGAGAAAGCTGGGAATAATGTAATTGATATAAGAATGTAACATAACAAGTAGAAATGGAACGCTATCAGATTATCTGGAGGTAAATCAATCTGCTGTAAGGCTCAGGACTCTGGTGTCCCTCACCTTTTAACAAGGGAATCAGATTTGAAGATTCATGTATAAAAAGTACAATGAGAGCACCAAACAAAAAAGTTCTAATGCCTTGTACACACGGTCGGACTTTCCGACCACAAAATCCGTCTGATTTTTTTCTGATGGATTTTGTTCTAAACTGGTGTTGCATACACACGGTCGGACAAAGTTATCGGAAAATCCAATCGTTCTGAACGTGAGGACGTTAGTTCGTTATGACGGGACTACGTTGAGGCTAGTAGCCAATAGCTTTGGTCTCGTAATTTGATCTGAGCATCTCCTGCTCTCAAATTTTTTTCCGTACGAATTTCCGACGGAAAAAGTCAGAGCCCACACACGATCGGATTTTCTGACAGTCAAAAAGGGGATCTCCCCCATGTGGGGTTTTCTAGGCAGTCTAGAAAACCCCACATGGGGGAGATCCCCTTTTTGACAATTTTTTTGGGGTGTGCAGCGTTTTTCTTTTCTCTGATTAGTGTCCTTGTTGGATTTTCCTACAGTATAATCCGATCGGACCTTTTCCGTCGGAATTTCCGACCGTGTGTACAAGGCATCAGAGTCCAAAGGCTTTTACTATTGATATTGATTCATAAAAAGAAAACAGATTAACCAACAAGTTTTGGGGGCACAAGGAACTCTCTCTTCTTCAGGGTTTAGTGTTTGGGATATAGAACCTGTTTATGGTGAATTATTGAACCAGATGTTTGTTCCTTATAGCGCAATCCATTAATTCCTGGTGATTTGGATTATCAAACAGCTGTGGGTACTGGCTGCCTGAATACAAAAACTTAAAATTAAATGGAAATACGATTTATTGAAAATGATATGGAGATACAATATACTGTATGGAGATATGATATATGAAGATGTGATATATCAAGAAATTATATATGTAGAAATGATATGGAGATGTGATATGAAGATATATGTAGAAATTATATGGAGATATGATTGATGAAGATATGATATGGAGATACGATATATATATAGAGATACAATATATGTATATAGAGATGCGATATATGATAGAGATACGAGATACGATATGTGATATATGGAGATATAACATATAGAGGAATAATATGGAGATATGATATATGGAGGAGCAATGATATGGAGATATTATATGATATATGGAGATACGATATGGAGATTTTTTTTAATGGAGAAATGATATGAAGATATGATTGATGAAGTTATCATATGGAGATACGATATATGGAGATATGATATATGGAGATAAGATACGGAGATATGATATAGAAATATAAAATATGGAGATACGATATATGGAGAAATGATATGGAGATATTATTTGCAGATATGATATATAGAGAAATGATATGGAGATATGATATATAGAGGAATGATATGGAGATATGATATATAGAGGAATGATATGGAGATATGATATATGGAGATATGATTATATAGAGAAATGATTATATAGAGAAATGATATGGAGATATGATATATAGAGGAATGATATGGAGATATGATATATGGAGATATGATTATATAGAGAAATGATATGGAGATATGATATATGGAGATATGATTATATAGAGAAATGATTATATAGAGAAATGATATGGAGATATGATATATAGAGGAATGATATGGAGATATGATATATGGAGATAAAATATGGAGATGTGTTGCATGGAGATGGCTGCATTGTTACCTGGAATTCTGGGGGGCTAAGTACGTATAGCTTGTGGGTGACTCCAGTTTTTGCAGCTGTTGCTTTGCAAATTCCTGGGTCACCTCCAACCTGCTCACTGGACGACGCAAGAGGCTCTCCCACCATCATCTTTTCCCTCCCTGAGCCTCCCTTCTATCGGTACGAGTGGCTCCTGTCTTTTCTGGCAAAGCTGCAAAGTGGATAAATCAGGTGGCGCTTCTGTTGCTACCATTAGCTATTTTTGGCAGAGGATAGAACGAAGCCTTTCCTTAAATCCTGACCAGTGGCCATAAATTAGAAGTTTAACTAGAAGCAGTGCGCTGACACACACCAAAAAACCCGAAAAAATAAAATAAACCGTTAGCTATTTGAACCGCGGTGGGCTTGTAACACAATAGCGCAATCTCGCCGGTGTGCATATACAAAGCCCCGGACTTGTGAAGTGAAAAAGCTTACGGATAATGACTCTGGCCATCTGACATATTTCACTCCCTCTCTGCCACCGATCCGGTCATGGCGGGCAAAGGTTTGCGGTTAATGTGGGCTTTCAGCTCCCGTCTGTCTCCCTTCTACACCTCTCTCGCTCGGTTTTTATTTTGCAGCGTAAATCTACAGTAGCCCAGGAGTCTGCTTGACAGGTTGAAATATCTTATTTTACACCGACCAGAACGTCATGCAGATTTACATACTCCAAGTCCTCTTGTTTTTTTGTTTTTTTTTTTACATAGTAAGGTTTGTTGTGCAGCACTTGACTGGAAGGAAAAAAAAGTTGTTTGTTAATCAAAGCGAGTGTCCAGTAATGGGCGTGTATATATGGCGAAGAATTGCAGATTTGACCCAAGATTAGGCTAGGTTCACATTTTTTTAAGCATTTTTCATTATATATTTTTTTATGTATTTTCTGATATGCATTTTTCACACTCTCCCACCTTATGTAAACCCTTATTCACATAATTGCGACCTGTGTTCTGCTTTAGAGAGCCCATTCATTTTATTGGGCTGCCCTACCCACAGAAACGAGAGGAAAGAAAACTTTATTTTTCATACTGCACTGCAAGTTGCATAATGGTGCAATGTTTACCGATGTGTTGAGGTGCCATTAAAAATAAAATTTTGACCACCCTGCACAGATTCAAATGGGAAAGCCTTATTGGAGTCTACTCAAGGTTCTCATTTTTAACTGAAGCCCTGATGGAGGGGGAGTTCCTTTGACCTCCAAAATGCGTTGGAGATCTTTTAACACAACATCAATAAATTCATTTTTATTCTTACCGGGGTGAAATTGTACTGGACAGCCAGCTCGCAATGTGACTTTAAAAAGAGTCTGGTACGATTTTCAGTGTCATACACTTTAAAAATGTGCACTTGAACTGCTGAACGAAATTGCATCCTACTCCTTGACGGTATTGGTTTTTATTATCGTACTTATAAGTACTCATGCAAGTGGACAAAACAAACAAAGATGTCACCGCTCCAAGTCAAAACCACTGACAGGCTGCTAGCTCTCCAAATGGGGTTCCAGGTGCAGGCTGATTGCATAAGCCAAATGTGTAGAAACAGAACGAAACTCTGGATAGCCGCACTCCGGACATCCGGAGTGCGGCTATCCAGAGTTTCGTTCTGTTTCTACACATTTTACTCATGCAAGTGCTTAGTATTGGCACCAATACCTGTATCGACGTGCACCGCTAGTTTTTGGGCGTTAGTTTTTTTTTATTATTATTGAAATGCGTTTGCAGTGTGTTCATCTGTGTTTCAGTGCTGTGAATAGTGCAAACTTGGTTCAGTAAATACATTCTACTTTTTGCCATCCATTACACATTTTAAAATGTGTTCAACTGCAGTATAAACGAGCCCTATAAGTGTCTCATAAGAATTTGGATCTTTTTATTTTATTTTTTTTAACATTAAGCACTTTTGGTTTAGCCAATGGTAAGCCATTTACTAGCAGGAGGAGCTGCATTAAAAAAAAATATATATATATATATATATATATATATTTAAAAAGCACTTTTTAAACTCAATTAAGTATTAAAAAGAAAAGTGTGGCGCCCCACATACACACACACATATATATTTTTATATATTTATTTTTTACATTTTGTATAGTGTGGGGATCCGGGTTAGAACCGGCTCATACATTGTATGGCAAACTACTGAAGAAATCCAGTTAATTCCAAGGTGTTAACATACTTTTTCTTGCCACTGTTCATACATTTATATCAACCACTTGACCTCTGGAAAATGTACCCCCGTTCATAACCAGGTCATTTTTTGCGATACGGCACTGTGTTACTTTAACTGACAATTGTGCGGTCATGCAACGTTATACACAAAGAAAATATATAATTCTTTCCCACAAATAGAGCTTTTTTTTGGTGGTATTTGATCACCTCTGTGTTTTTTGTTTTTTTGCACTATAAAAAAAAAAAACTGACAATTTAAAAAAAAAAAAATCTTTTACTTTCTGCTATAATACATATCCCAAAAAAATACATATAAAAAGACAAATGTATACATCAGTTTAGGTCAATATGTATTCTTCTACATGTTTTTGGTAAAAAAAATCCAAAAAGCGTATATTGATTGATTTGCACAAAAGTTATAGCGTCTACAAACTATGGTATAGTTTTATTTTATTTTTTTATTTTTTTTACTAGTAATGGTGATGATAAGCGACTTATAGCGGCACTGCGATATTGCAGCCGACATTCTGACACTTATGACACTTTGTGGGAACCAGTGAGTGGCACACGCCAATCTGCTTCCGCTGTGTGTAATCACAGTGGAAACTAGCTGGCGGTGGCGTGTATGCGCGCCCTCTACCCGGAAGTGCGTGATCATGTATATATATGCGATCCGGCGCACAGCTGCCACCCTGTAGCAGTAAAACTGCTATAGGGCAGACGGCAAGTGGTTAATATATATATCTCTAAATAGATATATAAAATATAGATAAATATATATATAGATATATATATCTATATAGATATAGATATATATATCTATATAGATATATATATATATTTATATTGATCTATAGATATATCTAGAGCTACATATATATATACTGTATATACATATTTGACTCATATTGATATATAAAAATGCTACAAAAAGGAAAAAAGGATACATTTATGTCAATGTTCCAAACAAGTGAACTGTTATGGCGTTTAGCACTCGTTCTGATTGAATGCGGCTTTGAAATCATGCAACTTCATCTGAAATCGCACAATTTCAAAGCCAGATTTCAGTGCGACTTAAAAGACATCTGTGCGGCTTCATGCACAAATGTCTACTGAAGTTGCCAAAAGTAGTGCAGGAACTACTTTTGCAAATCGGTGCGATGGCACAAAGTCGGCGTTGCACTGATTGGAACAGTGTCATTGGCAATGGGATACGACCTGTCGTGTTCCAATGTGAACTAGGGCTTAGACAGGTTTACCCTATACAAGCCCGCATTCCTATTATCAGTATTGTTAATAATTGAGGAAGTCCAATAACTTTATCATCTGCGACTGTGGCTTGGTGACTCTCCTCGGTGCGGAGTCATTCCTCGATCCTCTGCTGGCAGTTTTTGTGGTTTTCTTTCTCAAGCTGTGAAGGAAGGTTTATCTTGGGACGCAGCCTGCTCCCATCCTGGAGGTTGTCCCCGTGCCTGCCGTCCATGGACGGGGTCACGGCCTCTGGTGTCACAGCCCTGGAAGGGAGGCTGTTCTGTGGCTACCAAAATAGAGAGCGGCAAATAAGGCGGCTGACCCCGCCGCTGGTCACTGACTAATCTTAGAAACCTTTTAAACGTGTAAGCTGATGACGGAGCACATGTGACGGTCACTCGGCCAAAATCGTATTTTATCCATAAAAGGTTCACCTGCTGCCAGGGCCGACGTCCTCCCATGTGGGATTTAAAGCTGAACTCTGTGCAAAAGGAAAGACGCAAACCAACGCAGCTCTGTATTCATAAATACATTGTTAAATGTATTTCCTGGCACCTGAATGTGACTGGCATCAACCTATTGCAGTGCCTGAACAGCAGAGCTCAGACTAGAATCGGATGATCAGCCAATCTGTTCATGTGCTGTTAAGGGGCATGCTGATAGGATGAGAGAACAGAGTGACTGAGAGATGAGCTCAACACTGGGCTGCTTCTCTTTTTTCTGTCCAGTCACAGGCTGGATGACCTGGACTCAGAGGAAGGGGTTGAATAATGTTGACCATCAATCTGAGGACATCTAGTGGCAGAAAAGAGGTACTGCTGGGAAAATCAGAAGTGAAGATAAATATTGCTGCAAAATTGTTTTTGTGCTATTCATTTTTATTTTGTTGTGTTTGGCTGGAGTTCTGCTTTAGAGCAAAACTTCTGATGGATAAAAATTATAAAATGGGCCAGCAGCTTTTGTTGGAAAGTGTCATAACAGTTTTTTTGTTTTTTTTGTTTTTTTGCAATATGAAGCCAGATTAAGAATATTTTAGCTACTTTCCCATCCCAGTGATACGCTGTGGCAACTTTACATGCTATGTGTCTCTGGGACAGGATGTGAGGGGAAATCAATATATAAAACCTGACAGGATTCTAAGTCTTCCCCTGTTAGTCCCAAACTACATTTTTGCTTGGTGGTGCAGCCCGGCCCTCATCTGTGCTATTAGATCCTGTCCCTGGCCCGGTCCCCATCTGTACTATTAGATCCTATCCCTGGCCCGGGCCTTATCAGTGCTATTAGATCCTGTCCCCGGCCTGGGTCTTATCAGTGCTATTAGATCCTGTCCCCGGCCTGGGTCTTATCAGTGCTATTAGATCCTGTCCCCAGCCCAGTCCTTATCAGTGCTATTAGATCCTGTCCCTGCCCCGGGCCTTATCAGTGCTATTAGATCCTGTCCCCGGCCCAGTCCTTATCAGTGCTATTAGATCCTGTCCCTGGTCCGGCCCCCATCTGTACTATTAGATCCTGTCCCTGGCCCGGGCCTCATCAGTGCTATTAGATCCTGTCCCCGGCCTGGGCCTTATCAGTGCTATTAGATCCTGTCCCCGGCCCAGTCCTTATCAGTGCTATTAGATCCTGTCCCCGGCCCAGTCCTTATCAGTGCTATTAGATCCTGTCCCTGGTCCGGCCCCCATCTGTACTATTAGATCCTGTCCCCAGCCCGGCCCTCATCTGTGCTATTAGATCTTGTCCCTGGCCCGGCCCCCATCTGTACTGTTAGATCCTGTCCCTAGCCCGGCCCTCATCTGTACTATTAGATCCTGTCCCTGGCCTGGCACTCATCTGTACTATTAGATCCTGTTCCTGGCTCGGCCCGCATCTGTGCTTTTAGATCCTGTCCCTGGCCCGGCCCTCATCTGTGCTATTAGATCCTGTCCCCGGCCCAGCCATCATCTGTATTATTAGATCCTGTCCCTGGCCCTCATCAGTGCTATTAGATCCTGTCCCCGGCCCGGCCCTCATCTGTACTATTAGATCCTGTCCCCGGCCCGGCCCTCATCTGTACTATTAGATCCTGTCCCCGGCCCTCATCTGTACTATTATATCCTGTCCCTGTCCCTCATCTGTGCTATTAAACCCTGGCCCTGGCCCAGCCCTCATCTGTGCTATTAAATCCTGGCCCTGGCCCAGCCCTCCTCCCTCCCCTTCTCCTTTTTGGTGACCGCAGGGAGGAAAGGGAGTAGTGGTGTGGGGAGCTGGCACCCTCTGGTGGATGTGGATGTGGCAGTGCAGGTTGTGCCAACTTGCTCTGCCCGCAGTGCAGCCCAGCTCCCAGCAGGTCACAGACTGGCACCCCTTACTGGATGGAGGAGTGGGCGTTCCTAGGCAGGTTTTATTTTCATGCAGACCAATCTATGTAATGCCCACATGTGATGCTGAGCCACCATGATTGAAAAAAATGAAATCCAATCAATGAAGTGGGTGGGCCAGGGACAGTAAGGCTAGGGTTGGAAAGGCTGGATGATGCTGGATGTCCTCCAACCAGGAAATGAGGTGAGCTTTATCTGACTTATCTGCAGATTCTAATGTACAATGTGAGAAGCTCACAGTGTGCAGTGAAATCAGAGTAAGCTGTTTCAGTACAGGAGAGGAGTCGGTACAAAGTGGAGAAGGAAGGGGGAGTCTTGTGCAGTCAGTCTGGGAAGGTTTTTTTTCCGGTGATCGGTCATTGCTGGTGCAGTAATAAAAAATCTGATCCTGTAATTTAGTAAATACGTAAAAGCCACATAAAACTTGTTCCAGGTGAAGGTCACAGGGAGCGTTCCAAGTTCGCACTCTCTGAGAACGCACCGTGCCTCGCTGATCCCTCCATTGGTGAGGCTTTAGCCGCAGTTTCTCTAGTTGCAGCCAAATTCTGGAACCTGGAACTGGACGACCAAACCAAAAGTAGCGAAAGCGTCCGAGGTGGCAAGAGTTAACCTCTGATTGGTGCACTGAGCAGGCTGGCAGTGGCTTGGCAGGATTTATCCCGGTATAAAACTCTCTAATGCAGGCGAATCCTCTTGGCTGGGATGAGGACTGGCTGGAATTCCAGAGAGAGCGCACCATGTGACTCGCCGTCCCAGGGGAACGCTGCCTTATGCTTCCCACGTGTGATTTAAAGGGACACTACACCTTTCCTAAACATGTGTATTGGAGGAGTCCGATTTGACTCATTAAGACCCCTTTCACACTGGGCGATGCGTGGTTAGCGATAAAGGGTTGAGACTTTTCCAGTAATAAAGACCGCTCACTGCTGCTCTCTCCTCTTGTGCAGGGTGACTGGTCTTGTCTCCGCCCCCTCCTGTAGTTTTCTGTAGTGGGTGGAGACATTAGGCCCCTCCCACTGCTCTGCTCTCTGTAGTGTACAGCACCAGTGATGATGTCACTGCTACTTTTTCATGGTAATATCTAGGTTTGCACAGGCATTTATCACATACCAAATTTATTTTCAGCCCTCTCTTCTCTACATCCAAAGTGCAGAATTTATATGGCTAAAGTTGAGTTTTCAGAAATCAGGGGAATGCGAAGCTGAGGTTGCACACTGCAAAGCTCAGTGAGAACTGATTGGAGGAAAAGGGATACAGCCCCTTCACACAGCACACAGGAACAGAGCTGAGGATGTCAATCACAGGTTGTGTGCTGGAGCCTCTCTTCTCTACATCCATTCAAAGTGCAGAAATTATATGGCTTGTCTGAGCTTTTAGAAAGCACAGGGGCTGGAAGCTGAGGTTACATACTGTGAAGCTCAGTGAGAGCCGATTGGAGGAAACCCCACCTACACACAGGAACAGAGCTGAGGCTGTCAATCACAGGCTGTATGCTGGAGCCCTCTCTTCTCTACATCCATTCAAAGTGCAGAAATCATATGGCTTGTCTGAGCTTTCAGAAAGCAGGGGGGCGGGAAGCTGAGATTACACACTGCTGAGCTCAGTAAGAGCTGATTGGAAGAAAAAAGATACACCCACCATCACACAGAACACAGGAACTGAGCTGAGGCTATCAATCACAGGCTGTGTGCTGGAGCTCCCTCCCCTGTTTTAGGAACACTTGTCAGAAGAGATTTATGTTGAAGCAAACAGAAATGCCATTAGTTCTCTGGATGGAGACAAGCACACTTGTATATTCCATGTCTGAGAGTTACAACCACTTTATGGCAAGCAGTCTGACCTGGACTGGAACGCTGACACACAATTTCTGAAGTTTGGTGCCTTTGTGCGCCCCATTGTGTGCATGTAATAATGCTTTTTTTGCGAGGTGCGACGAATACAGCGGATGTCACTTTTGAATAAATTGCGACTCAGTTGTCTGCCGGTTTCCATATACAATGTGCAAATCAGAATGGTTGGCGGGGCCTTGAACTCGTTCCAGCGGTTAAGAGCCGTTAAATAGTCTGAGCTCGCGGCTGGCTCCATTCAGGCCCGTGAAAGCTCTCGGTGTCCTTTTGTTGGGACGATTGTATTCTCTCCCTGGCAGGGATGGAGACTGTCACAGAGCGAATGAGCCGCCAGCCCTGTGTACATATTGACAGAAATCAGGTGTGTCACAAATAAGGGTTACCTTGTTTAACCAGCGGATTATCCAATTGTTTCAGCCTGCGAGGGGTTAGTATACGGCACGGCCAGATTTGCTTAATATAACATTTCGCCGGTGCCACTTTCAGACGCTCGTTTAACCCTTTGCTGCCTAAATAGGGTTAAGTGCCCGATATATAGGAGATCAATTGGGGGGTATTATTATTATTATGTTTTAATGTTGAAGCTGAATTGTAGACAATAAAGACAGTTTGTTTCCTTTTATACATTTATAGTAAAATCATTACATTTACTTTCTCATCCATTGATGGACACAGGTAGTCTTATACAGTCAGGTTATATTGCCACCTACAGGAGGACTAGATACTGGCAAAAAACAACTGTGTCCCTCAATGAACTCCAAGAAAAGGATTTAATGATAAGTGCACAAATACTAATTTTCTTTTTTGTCCACTGAGGGACACAGGTAGTCATATACTGTCAGGTTATACTGCCGCCTACAGGAGGATAGGACAGTAGCAAAAAAACAACTGTGTCCCTCAATGAACTTCAAGAAAAGGATTTACTGGTGAGTGCAAAAATACTAATTTTCTTTTTTGTCCATTGAGGGACTCAGGTAGTCATATACTATCAGGTTATACTGCCGCCTACAGGAGGATTGGATTTAGTAAAAAATGACCATGTCTCTCGATGAATTCCGAGAGAAGGATTTACCCGTGAGTGCAAAAAGCCCTATTTTGTCCAGTTCATTGAGGGACACATGTAGTTATATACTGCTGGATTATACTGTTGCCTACAGTAGCATTGAGCACTAGCAAAAAACAACATACACAACCAAAGTAGTCCTGAGTAACCAATCAGCTTCCAACTTCAGCTTCAACCTCTGTGACCAAGTGAGCATGGTGAAACGTGTTAGGGGGTGTGGCTTGAACGGCGCTGGCTGAGGCCACATTTATCTACATACTAATGTACTTGGGTTGGTGAGCGGTGCCTTGCTTCTCCTAGAAACTGATTGGTTACTATGCACAGTTGCACCAGCTTCTGTTTGCACCAGTTTTAGTAAATGTCCCCCTATACTGTCAGGTTATACTGCCGCCTGCAGGAGGATTGGACCCTAGCAAAAGAACGTCTGTGTCCCTCAATGTATGTCACCTCATTCCCTATGGTTACAACCTGTTGTACCACTTTCCCCACCCTATTAGATTGTAAGCTCTTTTGAGCAGGGCCCTCTTAAATCTTTTTCATTTTATTGTATTGTAACTGTACTGTCTCCCTTTTGTATTGTAAAGCGCTTAGTAAACTGTTGGCGCTATATAAATCCTGTATAATAATAATAATGAACAAGTGCAAAAATCCTATTTTCTTTTGTTTCCATTGAGGGACACAGGTAGTCATATATTGTTGGGTTATGCTGCAGCATACAGGAGGATAGGACACTAGCAAAAAATGACTGTGTCCCTCAATGGATTCCAAGAAAAGGATTTAATGATGAGTGCATAAATCCTCATTTTCTTTCTTGTCCATTGAGGGACACAGGAAGTCATATATTGTTGGGTTATACTGCCACCCAACTGAGGAGTAAAGCTAGCCAAAAGCAACTGTGTCCCTCAATGAACTCCAAAAAAAAAAGGTTTTAGCAGTGATTGCAAAAATCCTATTTTCTTGTTCATTGAGAATCACAAGAAGCCATTGGCTATTGGGTTATGCTGCCACCTCCAAGAGAAATAAACACTGCCAAAAAATGTCTGTGTCCCTTCATGAATTCCAAGAAAAGGATTTACCAGTTCGTGCAAAAGTCCTATTTTCCTTCTTGTCCATTGAGGGACACAGGTATTCATATACCGTCTGATTATACTGCCACTTACAGGAGGATTGGACATTAGCCTAAATAATGAAGTGTCCTTGTGTCTCTCAATGAAATATGATTTACCAGCTAATGTAAAAATCCTATTTTCCTTCTTGTTTATTGATGGACAAAGGAAGTCATATACTGTCGGGTTAGGCCGCCACCTACAGGAGGACTGGGCACTGGCGAAAATTGGCAGTATATGACTTCTGTGTTCCTCAATGGACTCCAAGAAAACAGAAAAATTGTATCAAATACTTACCATGATTTTCCTTTCCTTTCCTTTTCATGTAGTATGCTGGCATAGATTGGCACCAGGAAAGGAACATTACGGTAAGTATTTGATACAATTTTCAGTTTTTTGTGTTCTACAATGAAGTTCAAAAAAAGGATTTAGCACAGAGTATGAAAGTCTTATTTTCTTTTTCGTCCAGCAAGGGACCCAGAAAGTCATATACTGTCATTATCAGTTAGTGTCCAGTCCTTCCGTAGGCAGCAGTATAACTCAATAGTATATAACTTCCTTTGTCATGTATAAGGTTGGGTGGGAACGGGTTAAAAATAATTTTCACTTATCTCTCACTCTCTAGTAGCCAGCGCTCTTCTCTTCCCTCTAATGCTTTGGGTGGGCCCTCACCATCCTCACTCACAATGTAGGACCGCTGGTCTTACATTGTACTTGATGATGTCAGAGTGCTGGTCCAGCACTGTACTTGATGATGTCAGAGTGCTGGTCCAGCATTGTACTTGATGATGTCAGAGTGCTGGTCCAGCATTGTACTTGATGATGTCAGAGTGCTGGTCCAGCATTGTACTTGACGATGTCAGAGTGCTGGTCCTGCACTATACTTGATGATGTCAGAGCACGACCAAAAGAGCACCAATGAGAAGCAGCTTCCGGGCAAGCGATGGGTAAGGTGAGTAAGGAACCGTAGACAAAAAAGATGAACATTTATCCCTTGCCCTGCAGGGGGAGCCCCACTGCAAGGGTAATTTGTATCAGCTCCCCGGAGTTCAGCTTTAAATCTACCAGTTAACCCATTCGAGGTCACACCACAGACTCCAGACTGAATGTGAGTGATGATTGTCGGGGACAGATGGAGTCTGCAAATTAGTGTCATTAGCATAAGACTGATTACAGCAAAATGCTGATTTTAATCTTGTTACTTTTCCTGGATTTTGCTCTTTATTTATTTTTATATTTTTAAAAAAATGTAATCCCATGCAATCCCAGGGAAACTCATGTGCAAAAAAATTGCTTGTGCAGCACAGTGGCTGAGTGGTTAGCACATCCACCTACCAGCACTGGCGTCATTGGTTCAAATCCCAACCATGGCACTACCTGCTTGGAGTTTGTATGTTTTCGCTGTGCCTGTGTGGGTTTCCTCCAGGTACTCCAGTGACATGCTGGTCAGGTAATTGGCTCCTCTAAATGGGTCCTAGTATGTGTATGTATAAATGGGAGCTAGAGACCTTAGATTGTAAGCTCCTAGGGGGCAGGGACTGATGTGAATGTACAATATACAAGCACTGTGTGAATTGTTGGTGCTTTATAAGTACCTCAAATTAATCAATGGAGTCCCCAGGGCTTGCCCTATAGCTAAGATATGCAATTAGTGGTCCTTCAGATGTTGCAGAACTAAAAGTTCCATGAGGCATAGCAAGGCTCTGTCAGCCAGAGGCATGATGGGACTTGTAGTTTTGCAACAGCTAGAGGTCCGCTAATTGCATATCCCCTACCCTATAGGCTTTAATTGGAGTGCCCAAAAAAAACCCACAAAATTCTCCTCCAATACTACGAGTGCAAAAAATGCGCATACAGACACACAAAAGTTGAACTATCAGATTTAGATCCACTGACAAATTGAAGCCAAACTCCAGATAACACTTTGTAAGCAGTTACAACAAGCAGTTTTGTTCCTTTTGGGATTTTTTATAAATGAATAAAAAAAGACCGTTGCAAGCACCCCGCCAGTAGTAAATGGTTTGCCTGAGCAACAGACTTACTGGCTGGATCACCAAATGAAAGTAAAAGAAACTCTAAAATAGAAAACAAATGCAGATGGCATATCTAATGGCCATACACTATACAATTAGATTTAGATTTACCAAAACCATATAATATGAGGTCAAACCTGAACACTTTCAATGTGTATGCAATCAGATAGGCCCTTACACTACAAAGGTAAATCTAAAGAAAATTGAATAAGAAAATTGGATATTGTATGGCCAGCTTTAGAATTGGTAAGCTGCAGTTAAAGAAATGGTTGCTTTTGGGTTTAAGGGCAGACTAACACCAGAATGCAGTGCGAGAAATGTATGCTCCGTGTGTGCATCCCGCACTGTGTTCTAAACGCACTGGATGTGCAATCTGCTGCAGGTGTCAATATATTCCTAATGACATCCCAAACAGATCACCAATGCAGTGCGTTTGGCTACACCAGATTGCATGGTACCATGCGATTTGGGGTGGTGCGTTTCTGAAAAGTAGCATTGTTTTAATTATCTAGCGCATTCAAAGGTGGTATAGGGTCATCAAAAAACATGGCTAAACACTTGTTATTACATCTCTAAGTCCATGAGAAAGAGGCCTAAGTGACTGAGTGCCAGGCTCTACTGTACACAGTGATGACATCCCAACATGTTTCAAGCACTGGGATCCTTATGCCCCGTACACACGATCAGAAATTCCGCCAGCAAAAGTCCGATGTGAGGTTTTGGTTGGAGATTGTAACCGTGTGTATGCTCCATCTGACTTTTGCTGGCTGAATTCCCGACAGCAAAAGTTTGAGAGCAGGTTCTTTATTTTTCCGACGGAAAAAGTTCAGATTGGAAATTCCAATCGCCTGTACCAATTCCGACGTGCAAAATTCCTGCACATGCTCGGAAACGATTTGATGCATTGAACTTAATTGTCGTAGTGTTGTACGTCACTGCATTCTTGGCGGTCAAAAGTTCAAAGAACTTTTCTGTGACCGTGTCTATGCAAGCCAAGCTTGAGCGGAATCCCGTCGGAAAAACCATCCAAGATTTTTCAGACGTAAACTCTGATCGTGTGTACGCGGCATAAGGCTCAATTCATACCTAATGCCAATGTGGCTCCCACCAGGGGTCCGGTGCGTCCCCGTTCACCGGTTCAGGTCCATTTTTAGCCAGAATTTTGGGGTGAATTCGGACCTGAAATGGACCAAAAGACGCACAGACCTCTAGTGCAAAATTCACACCAGATTCGCATCAGAGATATGGGAACCAGCCCCATAGAGAGCCGGTCACCATCTCCTGCTATAGTGTGAACCCGGCCTGAAGAGCCTACAGGAGAGGAAAGCGCAGGAAAGACCCCAGCCGTGCGCTTCTGCTCCAGGAAGCTGCAGCCTCTGAATAGCGGTGTCACCTCTGTGCCGCTTAGAAGATGTGTGCCAACCACAAGACTTGCCGAACAGAACCACAAATTACCATAAATATTTGCACAGTGCTTGTTTTCAATGCACAGCCAATTGTGCAGATGTTTTTCTATGAATGTGCCCCTTTAATTCAGTGTATGATCTCATTATGTATGTATTGCCCTCCCGGTGGTCAGACCAGGCGCTCTCCACACCATCATCCTGTGACCCCCGGATAGGATCCCATCTGATAAATCTTGCGGATTTCACTTCTTTCATTATCGTCTTAGCATCTCCTGTCGCTGATCGGCTGCCAACTCCATGTGTTATCTCATCCCTGCAGAGTACAAGCCAAAACAACCTGTACCCATTAACCCCCGCACTGCCACGGGGCACCCGGATGTGTCTTTTGGCCTTGGTCGTGGCGTGCCAAGTACGACGCGATTTTTATTGTAGACAGCAGTCATGGCTGAACTGAGATCCCCCCGTCTGTGTGATGTGTAGTGACATGCCAGATATTTCTTCACTCCGCTCACATGGGGACACCGGCCAAACACCTGGCTTCACACCACCTGCATGCTGATGTGCGTTAAAGCACTTGCATTGACACGCATTGCGCGTTTTTGGTACGCATTTTTTTTTTTTGTTAAGAAATTTCCTTAATTTTGTATTTCCTTCCTGCATTTAAATATGGTGCGTTCTGTCGTCGCCCTAGCGTCCTTGCATTGGTGTATACTGGGCCTACTGGAAATGATTTTTACTTGTAATTGCATCCCTAAGCCCTTAATACGCATCTTAAAAAATAAAATAAAATTTTTATTAATATATTCTTTAATATGTATGTGTGTATATATATATACATATATATACATATATATATACATATATATATATATATATATATATACATATATATATATATATATATATATATACATATATATATATATATATATATATACATATATATATATATATATATACATATATATATATATATATATATATATATATATACATATATATATATACATATATATATATATATATATATATATATATATATATATACATATATATATATATATATATATATATATATATATATATATATATATATATATACAGTTTTTTAAATAATTATATATATATATATATATATATCTTCAAAAGTGAGGCAAACAGCACCATGGCAGTCTTCCAGTGCATACAATCAGGCCTTCCCTAATGGCCATATATAGAAAAGAGTCCAAGGATTGCTGCACTTAAAACGATTTATTTCGGTATATTCATATAGAAATAAATTGCATTTCGTTCTGGTTCAACAGTTTCAGGCTGTAAAGCTTCCGCCCTTCTTCAGCTTGGAACAAACATGTAATGACAATAGTTTTACATCTCTTTATATAAACACATTTCACACACCAGGAATCAATTAGGTACTCATTAGACAATTAACCACTTGCTTACCGGGCACTTAAACCCCCCTCCTGTCCAGACCAATTTTCAGCTTTCAGCTCTGTCGCACTTTGAATGACAATTGCGCGGTCATGCTACACTGTACCCAAATGAATTGTTTATCATTTTTTTCACACAAATAGAGCTTTCTTTTGGTGGTATTTGATCACCTCTCCGGTTTTTATTTTTTGTTAAAAAAATTGAAAAAGTCTGAATATTAAAAAAAATATCTTTTTTTTGTTTTATATTTTGTCATACAACTTTACAAACAGGTAATTTTTCTCCTTCATTGATGTACGCTGATGAGTTGGCAGTGATGGGCACTGATGGGTGCCAATAATGGGCACTGATTGCTTACACTGATAGGTAGCAATGATTGGCACCACTGGTGAGCATTAATAGGTGGCACTTGGGGGCATTGATAGGTGGCACTGGTGGGCACTGGCAGGTGGCAGCGTGAGGAGAAAAAGAAAAAGATTACCAAGGTTTTGTTTACATCATGTGGTCAGCTGTCATTGGCTAACAGCTGATCACATGGTAAGGGATTCAGGACCAGCCCCTTACTTGGATCGGTGATCACCCGAGTTTCACTGACTTAGTGATCACAGCTCGCTCCCGTGTGCAGGGAGTGTGCACAGGGGAGGACATCCTATGATGGCCTCCTGCAAATTGAGGTCCACACTGTAGCCGTTATTCGGCTATGGCCTGGACCTCAAGTGGTTAAATCAAAAACAGAAATTTGCATAGCTTCATCCTATTCTTAAGCCCCATACACACTGTTACATTTTCGGCAGATTTTTGTCTTCAGATTTACCAAAACCATATAATATGAGGTCAAACCTTAAGCCTTTGTACACACGGTCGGAGACGAGGTCCGGAAGTGATGTTGCATACACACGGTCGGACCAAGTTGTCGGAAAATCCGATTGTACATAACCCGATGACGTTATTTCGTTACGACGGGACTACGTTCAGGCTAGTAGCCAATAGCTTTGGTCTAGGAATTTGATCTGAGCATGCGTGGCACTTTGTCCGTCTGGGTAGGCTACACATGATCGGAGTATGTCCGATCGAAGCATTTTGTCGGAAAATATTTCCGGCAAGTTGGAAAAGTTGGTCCGACGGATATTCCGACGGAAACAGTCCGATGCAGACCACACACAGTCGGATTATCCGACAAAACGCTCCGATCTGACACATTCCGACGGAATCTCTGACCGCGTGTACAAGGTGTTTCAATGTGTATGCAATCAGGCAGGCCCTTGCACTACATGGTTTTGGTAAAGCTGAAGACAAAAACCTGCAGAAAATCTAATAGTGTGTATGGGGACGTTAGAGAGACAGCCCATAGATTTTATACATATATACATACAAATATGCCCAATACATTATGACCACCTAAAGAAATACATACAGTATACACTATATTACCAAAAGTATTGGGACACCTGCCTTTACACGCACACGTGAAGTTTAATAGCATACTAGTCTTAGTCCGTAGTGTTCAATATTGAGTTGGCCCACCCTTTGCAGCTATAACAGCTTCCACTCTTCTCGGAAGGCTGTCCACAAGGTTTAGCAGTGTGTCTATGGGAATGTTTGACCATTCTTCCAGAAGTGCATTTGTTAGATCAGGCACTGATGTAGATGAGAATGCCTGGCTCGCAGTCTCCGCTTTAATACACCCCAAAAGTGTTCTGTCAAGTTGAGGTCAGGACTCTGTGCAGGCCAGTCAAATTCCTCCACCCCAAACTCGCTCATCCATGTCTTTATGGACCTTGCTTTGTGCACTGGTCCAATCATTTGGTGGAGGGGGGAGTATGGTGTGGGGGTTGTTTTTCCGGGGTTGGGCTTGGCCCCTTAGTTCCAGTGAAGGAAACTCTTAAGGCGTCAGCATACCAAGACATTTTGGACAATTTCATGCTCCCAACTTTGTGGGAACAGTTTGGGAATGGTCCCTTCCTGTTCCACCATGACTGCACACCAGTGCACAAAGCAAAGTCCATAAAGACATGGATGAGCACGTTTGGGGTGGAGGAACTTTACTGGCCTGCACAGAGTCCTGACCTCAACCCGATAGAACACATTTGGGATGAATTAGAGCAGAGACTGCGAGGGCAAGCCTTCTTGTCCAACATCAGTGCCTGACCTCACAAATGTGCTTCTAGAAGAATTAGATGCTAGACATGTTAGAGAGATTGATAGGTGTCCCAAGAGCTGCACATTAAGGAGTGCTTAACTGACAAAGGCCCCTCCTCCCCCCTGAAGACTTCTGGGATGTATGACATCATATTGGTCTAGGCCAGAAACCAGGAAGTACCAAAAAAAATATATAAAACCTGTAAATATAATATACTTTCCTATCTAATTACTAATGCTGGTAGCATAAGGATTAAACATAATCAATGTTGATTGAGAAAGTGAAGTTCCACTTTAACAAGGGTGTTATCACCACCAGCATGTGATTAATGAGGAGCGGTTTGTGCCGCCCCCTCGTCTCATTAAATCGCTGTCACAGATAAGAATATTCCTGTTTGTTTGGCAGATCAGGAGCTGACTCACCTGTGTTCTCTTCCTGCCTCTAAAACACACTTATCTGTCTTTTATAATCTTCCCGGAAAGGTAATAACTGCTTTCCGCATCCCCACCCCCTCCCCCATCCATAGGGAGATGTGATCACAGAATGACTTAAAGCAGAACTCCGGGCAGTTATAAAAGACACAAATGAATGCAGCTCTGTAACCATGAATGTATCATTAAATATCAAATTTTTAAATACAAGCACCTGAATGTGACCTCTGTACAGCAGAGCTGGAGTGTGAGATAAAGAAGCAGCACAAGAAGCTAATCAGTTCACGTGCTGACAAGAAGCACGCTGATAGGAGGAGAGAGCAGAGTGATGGAGAGATTCGCTCATCACTGTTCTACTTATCCTTTCATTGTCCAGTCACAGGCAGGAGGCAGGTCCAGGACAACCTGAGTTGAATGATGCTAGGACATCTAGTGGCAGAAAAAAAGTACTGCAGGTGAAATCTGTGAATATTGCTGCAAAAGCCAGTTTTGTTATTTTGTTTTTTTAATGGGCAGTTAATTTTTTTTTTCTTGTTTTTGGCTGGAGTTCTGCTTTAAAAGGGAACTAAAGTCCACTTAGCTTGGATGGACTTGTAATGTGTCTTGCTTGTTTCGGTCCGATCGCTTCATACCCTGATCATTTTGGTACTCCAATCTACAAATAAGTATATATGGTAGTCTTACAATCTATTTTAAATATATGTTTGGTAAAATTAGCACATGGATTTTTTATTTTTTTTTGGAATAATTACATTTTTTTATTTAACTCGATCGTTTTCAGGAGTAGAGTATAAATGGACCAAGTATAAAAATCAATCAAGTCAGATCACCTTATGAAAAAATATTCACAATTTAAGACATAAATAGAATGTGAACCTAATTTGAATGTAAGAACAAAATTTTTCTCTTCCATGTGATAAGACACAATGGACTCTCTGCGGTCTCTAATGATTTTAAACATCCACAATGCTTGTAGCAGCATACCATGTAATCATTGCCTAGGCTTAAGGTCAGGACGGCTGCCGCTGCTGCTACTTCATTCCTTTTAATAAACAGATACTGTTTGTAATCACCGAGCATCGGTAATGCAGATGGATTTTCCACTGCTTCACCCAGAGTCAGGATTTTAATGACAGGTCCTCTTTGATTCTAATCTACAGACACATGTCTTTATAGAAAGTGTAGAATGCTTCTTGTGTTTAGCTTTATAAGGTGCAGACAAGCAAATGTAGCATCAACTGATGGAGAAACCAAAATTCTCATACAACACACAAAGGTCTATAGGTACTTGGAGTTCCTCCAGAGCCTGCGTGCTGTCTGTCTGTCTGTCCACATCGTTTCTCTGCAGGGCTGAGATCCTGTGTGTTGTCTGTTTGTCCACATCGTTTCCCTGCAGAGCTTAAATCTTGCATGTTGCCTGTCTGTCCATACACATTGTTTCCCTGCAGATCTGAGATCCTGTGTGTTGTCTGCCTGTCCACATCGTTTTCCTGCAGAGCTTCAATCCTGCGTGCTGTCTGTCTGTCTGTCCACATAGTTTCTCTGCAGGGCTGAGATCCTGTGTGTTGTCTGTTTGTCCACATCGTTTCCCTGCAGAGCTTAAATCCTGCATGTTGCCTGTCTGTCCATCCACATAGTTTCCCTGCAGATCTGAGATCCTGTGTGTTGTCTGTCTGTCCATCCACATAGTTTCCCTGTAGAGCTGAGATCCTGTGTGTTGCCTGTCTGTCCATCCACATTGTTTCCCTGTAGAGCTGAGATCCTGTGTGTTGCCTGTCTGTCCATCCACATTGTTTCCCTGCAGGTCTGTTGTTTGTCAACATCGTTTCCCAGCAGGGTTGAGACCCTGCATGTTGCCTGTCTGTTTATACACATAGTTTCCCTGCAGGGCTGAGATCCTGTCTTCTGTCCCTCTGTCCGTGTATTTTCCTGTTAAGATGAAATCACACATGCTGAGATCATGCATGTTGTTTGTCCATCCACATAGTTTCCCTGCAGAGCTGAGATTATGCGTGTTGTCTGTCTGTCCATCCACATAGTTTCCCTGCAGAGCTGAGATCCTGCGTGCTGTCTGTCTGTCCATATATTTTCCCGCTGAGATGAAATCACACATGCTGTCCATCTGTCTGTCAGTGTATTTTACCTGCAGGGCTGAGATCCTGCGCAGTGTCCATCTGACTGTCCTTAGTATGCTTAATACTTAGGCTATGTTCACACTTGTATGTTGGGGGAACACACGCAACATTGCACACTTTCCTACAGCACACAGAAACACGCAGCCCTTTTGCAGACGTGCAGCAGTTCCATTTATTCATAATGGCACCCATATGCATATTGCTAATGCGCGTGAGTCAAAACGCATAGCAACAAAGTACCATACTTTTTGGTGTGGTGCCTTGTTTAAAAAAAAATGGTCAGGCGCTTCTTTTGAGAGTTTCTCCAGTGTAGGGCAGCTGCAAACGGAGATGTGAATGAAACTCTACTAAGAATATAAGAAACTATATCTGCTCTTCTAGTTACAATGTATCCGAATCAGAATATTTTATTATTTCAAAGGGAAATTATTATCTCAAGGGAGTTGCAATTATGGTGCCTCTAGTGGCCATACTAACTCACTACAACATCATTGGAATCTGAGGTTTAGTGTATCAATGGGGTTGATTTACTAAAGGCAAATAGATTGTGCCCTTTGTGAAGTGCATTTGCACTCTGCAAGTGCAGTTTCTCCAGAGCTTAGTAAATGAGGTAAAGCTACACTTTACAAAAGTACCAAATGCTTGCATATGATTGGATGATGGAAGTCAGCAGGACTTCTCCTCATTTACTAAGCTCTGGAGCAACTGCTCTTGCAAAGTGCATATTGTATTTGCCTTCAGTAAATCAACCCATATGTGGCATCTCAATCCAGGAAGGTGATGGTGATCCTTGATAAAGATGGCGGCGCCCGTGAGAGAAAAGCAGATGAAGTCATTGTCAGGGGGAATTACTGTGATCTCTATGAGAGGTAATAAATACCTGGAATTGTCACACTAAGATATTGGGCTTGATTTACTAAAGGCAAATAGACTTTGCACTTTGCAAAGTGAAAATGCACCCTGCAAGAGCAGTTGCTCCAGAGTTTAGTAAATTAGCAGAAGCTCTAGTGACTTCCACCAACCAATCATGTGCAAGCATAATTATTTTTTTTTTTTTTAATTTTCCTTGCATGTGATTGGGTATTCTTTGCAAAGTGAAGCTTTACCTCATTTATTAAGCTCTGGAGCAACTGCACTTGCAAAGTGCACAGTCTATTTGCCTTTAGTAAATAAACACCATTATGTAGCATGCTGCACTATAAAATTATATATCTGATGACAGGTCCACTTTAAGCTTCGGCCCCCAGGTTTGAACATTACTGCTCATTACGGCACCATTTTTTTTTGTTCCTTGGCGCTGTGACCTCTGACGTCTGGGCGCCTGTTAATTGCTCCTGAATTGACTCTTCGGAGGAAATCACATACACTGGAGTATATTGACCGAGGTCAGAGGTCAGGACTTGTTGTCATTGAGCTCTGACTTCAATTGTTTTGCGGAGCAGATCAGGAATATTCCGGAATTAATAAAGATCTCCACTGATATTTGTTTTTTCTGGCAATCGATCCAAGAAATCCCGATGTGTAATATATGGAGATGTGGAGGTGATTATCTGGGGGTTGTATTGATGCCACATCATGTTGTGTATATCCCACCTGACAATGCCAATTAGCTCCCATTCATCACTTGCAGCTGAAGTTTCAGATCCTATCTGCTCCTATTTTCCCCTGGCACCTCCTATTTTTCCCTGGTCCCTCCTATTTTTCCCTGGTCCCTCCTATTTTCCCCTGGCACCTCCTATTTTTCCCTGGTTCCTCCTATTTTTCCCTGGCACCACCTATTTTTCCCTGGTTCCTCCTATTTTTTCCTGGCACCTCCTATTTTTCCCTGGTTCCTCCTATTTTTCCGGGCACCTCCTATTTTCCCCTGGTTCCTCCTATTTTCCCGGGCACCTCCTATTTTTCGCGGGCACCTCCTATTTTTCCCTGGTTCCTCCTGTTTTTCCCTTGTTCCCCCAAATCCCCAGTGATCCTGCCATGGAGGTCCTTCTTCAATCACTTCCTGTTAGAGGGATAGAAAAAGCTTGGTCAGCAAGTGGTTAACTTCAATGGGATGCATTCGGCAGCGGTACTGAAGGTGCCACGGCGTTTAAAGTTCGCCGCGACTGCGAATCAAGGCATGTGTGCAACTCGTGCTGTGCCAGCTACATGCCATTTTTCCTACAGACCGTCGAGGTAGGGGTGGTAAAACCGCAACTCAACTGCTTAATTTTTACCTTGTCGCTTGTGAGAATGATTCCTGGACTGGGCCAACACCACTTCCCGTGTGGTAAAAGTGTGGCTCAACCACATGATTTTATCACCCCCTGGCTGCTCATGTGAATAATTCCCAAAGCCCCAAAACTCTTTGTCATACGAGGTCACCGTCACCTCCCCAGCCGGCCCACTCTATGCGCACCCCGAACGCCGGGATTCCAAAAGAGAAAAAAAAAAACGTTTTTTTTGTTTGCATTGAACATCGAGATTTATACATTTTTAATATCGCGCTTCCTTTTCTACTTTTAAAAAGTAGACAGAAACAAAACAGCATCTCTTCTTCTCTTGTCATGTATAGAGTGCAGCCGGATCAGATGAAAGGCTGATGGCTGGTGGCATTGTATGTATTTCTCTCCTGTAAACTCTCTTCCTTTATGTTGTGTTTTCTTGTTTTCTCTAGATGAGGGGGATCCCTTCGATTTGCACAAAATTCCTCTTATCAGACGCTTCTCACCGCGAATATTACATCAAAGTCTCCTCCGCCAATGTCTTATTAAATATTGTTACAATCATCTCTTTGGTTCTTACAGAATCAATGGGCGCATGGCTTTCTTTATGCTTCTTTTTTTTCTCTTTAGTACGGTAATGAGCGGCGGCGTTCACGGCTTCCCTTCTTTTGTGCGTTCTGGTGCCTAATGTATGTGCGCCTTACATCGTCCGATGTAAAGCTGATGGATACGGCCATACCTGCAGTCTTGCAGAGATGTACAGGCTCCTCTCCTGTACTAAAATTGCTTGCTGCACACTGTGAGCTTCTCACAGTGTGCATCACAAGCTGCAGCAACTAGTTTCCTGGCTGGAGGACATGCATTAGAATCCGCAGCAAGTCGGAGAGTGCCCCTTTTTTCCTGCCTTTCTTTTTTAATCATCTAGCACAATGGTCCCCAAACTGCAGCTCGGAGGCCAGATGCAGCCCTCTGCTTGCCTCTACTCGGCCCTTGGGACAATATACCTCCAACTGAACCCAGAGATGGGACACTATTCCTACTACTGACACCAATGATGAGGCACCATTCCTCCCACTGACACCATCGATGGGGTACTATTTCTCCTGCTAAGACCAATAATGGGGCACTATTCCTCCCACTGGCACCATTAATGGGGCACCCTTCCTCCCACTGACACTGTCAATGGGGCACTATTCCTTCCACTGACACCAACAATGGGACACTATTCCCCCCACTGACACCATCGATGGGGCACTATTTCTCCCACTGACACCATCGATGGGGCATTACTCCTCCCACTGACACCATTAATGGGGCACCCTTCCTCCCACTGACACCATCCATGGGGCACTATTCCTCCCACTGACACTGTCAATGGGGCACTATTCCTCCCACTGACACCATCAATGCTAGGGATTATTTCAAAGGGATTTCTCAACAAAATAAAGCATGAGGACATGAATGGATGGGAGGGTTTGCTTTGAATATTAAAAAATAATTAAACAGTATTTTTAGTTTGTGATGCTCAGGTACAGTGTAGTTCCGCTTTAAAGTGGTATCTTAGGCCATTCTGGCATGCCTTATGCACCATTGAGCACCTCTTCATGAAGATGCAAAGCTTTGCTAAATAGTGCTTCAGGCATGCTAATTTTGACGAGAAGCCACTTTGGCATGCCTTATGCACACTTTAGTTTACCTTAAAGTGTTACCAAACCCAGGATACTGCATTCACTATATCCGGTCTCCCACAGTACACAGAACATGTAAATGCAATTATTTGAGTAAATATAAACTGCTAAATACTTTTTTTTAATCAGAAGTATTTAGCAGTCTACTGTAGTAACTTCTATCAGTGTCTGAGTAAAGCTTGTAGGATGAACTTTGTGTTAAAAAACTGACTGTCCTATGAGGCTGTAGGGCTCCTTTGGACAGTACTGATTGGCCCTGTGCTGATCACCTGCACCCTCCCAAAATAAAAACTCTCTAGCAATACACACCAAACTGAGCATGTGCAGAGTGTCCCCAAGACTCTGTACTATCAGGAGATAGATTGGGTACAGCAAAAGAAGGGGAGGATCAGAGAAGACAGGATCAAACAGCCTTTTTACACAATTTAGATGATTAACCCCTTAGGTCCCACAGTGAGTATAACAAGAATGCTGTCCTGCATATAAACACTGATTTTAGTGTTGTGGGTTTAGTAACACTATAAGTGTTACTTTAATCAGGGATTTCGGTTGATAATGAATTGTGGCCCCTTTCTCAGTGTATAGTGGGTATTTATTTTATAAATGCATACACAGGGGAAGATAAATATGCTGGTTACCTGTGCAGGCTGTACTGACCCTAACCACTAGGGGGAGTATCTTGAAATATGCATATGAAACACATTTACGAAAAATATGGAAATATTTGGGGCATGTAAAATCATTGCAAGAAAGATCGCCGTCCGGTAAGTAGTCAGATCATGCGTTCACAGACAGCACACCGTGGCTTCCCTTTAAGACAAGAAGCATCAACAGCTTTAAAGCCGTGTTTAGGCAGACGGAGCTTATTGGCCGCCCATGCTAAGCTGTTTGACAAAATGTTTGGAATCTAATTAGTTTGACTTCAAAGGTGCAGCACTTTGTGCGATAGCCGTGGATTGATAGCAACTAAAGAGAGTTAAATCTGGCTCACCCTACAGCAGAGTGACTTCTTGCCTCGCTCACCTCTGACCGTGCCACCATAACCATGGAAGAAATTACAGAGCCTTGAATTATCCTATTGGGTGTGTTCTTTACTTGGAGTGTAAGAGGCCATTCACTCTGATGTGTCATCAGTTTACTATGTGATACAGTTTGTGCTGCACTCTGGTTCCATTCATTTAGATAGGCACCCCAATGCACAACTAGAGAACAATGCCCCCCCGTGCTGGCTGTGTTAAAATAAAAGGGTCCTCTCTCTGTTCATGTGTTCAAATAGATGTAGCCCAATCACTAAATTCTCATATCAAACTTTAACAGCTTTTATGAGAATAGTCCCTGCCTGGTGATCCTGCCATGAAGATCCTTGTTCAGGCACTTTCTGTTATAAAGTGACAACACTCTGACCCATTCTCCCAATTGTGCTCCTGCGTTGTCACCCTGTTACATGGGCCCCTGCTGGGAAGTCTATATGTGGTTGGTTGAATACCCACCCTTCATCTGGTTCAGTCCCTGAACATCATCAAGTTCAGTCCTCGCCCTTCATCTGGTTCAGTCCCTGAACGTCATCAAGTTCAGTCCTCGCCCTTCATCAGGTTCAGTCCTCGCCCTTCATCAGGTTTAGTCCCCATCATTTATCAGGTTTAGTGCTTGAATGTCATCAGGTTCAGTCCCTGAACATCATCAAGTTCAGTCCTCGGCCTTCATCAGGTTCAGTCCTCGCTCTTCATCAGGTTCAGTCCCTGTCCTTCATCAGGTTCAGTCCTTGCCCTTCATCAGGTTCAGTCCCAGTCCTTCATCAGGTTAAGTCCTCGCCCTTCTTCAAGTTCAATTCTCGCACTTCATCAGGTTCAGTCCCTGTCCTTCACCAGGTTTAGTTCCTGCCTCCTATAAGATTCAGTCCCCATCCTTCATCAGGTTCAGTCCTCGCCCTTCATCAGGTTCAATCCTCGCCCATCATTAGGTTTAGTCCCTGTTCTTCATCAGGTTCAGTCCTCTCCCTCCAACAGGTTCAGTCCTCGCCCTTCATCAGGTCAAATTCTCGCCCTTTATCAGGTCCAATTCTCACCCTTCATCAGGTTCAGCCCCCATCCTTCACCAGATTTAGTTCCTGCCTCCTATCAGATTCAGCCTTCATGCTTCATCAGGTTCAGTCCTCACCCTTCATCAGGTTCAATCCTCGCCTTTCATCAGGTTCAGTCCTCGCCCTTCCTCAGGTTAAGTCCTTACCTTTCATCAGGTTCAGTCCTCGCCCTTCATCAAGTTCAATCCTCGCCCTTCATCAGGTTCAGTCCTCGCCCTTCATCAGGTTCAGTCCTCACCCTTCATCAGGTTCAGTCCTCGCCCTTCATCAGGTCCAATCTTTGCCCTTCATCAGGTGAAATCCTCGCTCTTCATCAGGTCCAATCCTCGCCCCTTCATCAGGTTCAGTCCTCGCCCTTCATCAGGTTCAGTCCCCGTCACTCACCAGGTTTAGTTCCTGCCGTCTGTCGGACTAAGTCCTTGCCCAAATTTCATCGAGTCAAAAGGTAAAAATATCATTGTCCACTTTTGCAAGTAGCCCCCATAAATATTTGAACATGTCGGAATTTCTATTTTTTGTCTTATACTAAGTTGTAGTTTTCATGGCGACAAAATAATAGCCGGTGGGGCCAATCCGCAAAGGTTGTCATTGGCCATTCATGACCATTTTTCACATCCTCATTTGCGAACCCATCAAAAAAGACTGAATAATGTTTTTTATATATAGCATGTTACATTTATTTATATTTATATTATTTATATATGATCCATTTTATAATTTATTTTATTACTATTCATATTTATTTTATTTGTATATTTAAGATTAAGTTCAGCTTTGTTCACTTTTTTTTCTAAATTCCAGCCCCCCTATGTACCAATTTAGCATTAATCTACTTCTTTTGCAAATATAAAACAGCCTTCCATTAATTTTACAGATGCTTACCTAACTCTCTTCATAGCTGTTTAAAAACACTTATGTATTACTTCTTTACTTCCTGGTCAGACTTTAGTTCATGAGTTGACTAGCTGAGGGTAGATGATGCAGGCAATAATAGATAGAAAATGAGAGAAGCTGCTTCAAACCGTCCCAATTATTGCAGGAAAATCTTGAAACGGCATGTTATTGATCAAAATATAGGAAGAAATAAATCCTCTTCCTAGTGGCACCACAGTGGTTCAAACCAAAAAGTGCCCCTCTACCTCAAGAAAAACCTGCTTACCGGATGGCAAGCAAAAAGGGCATGTGGCTATAGCCCAGCCAAGGACTTTAACTTGCACAGACGATCTCTGGCCGAGTATTACAGAATGAATGGCTGTAGGTCCCCCAAGCCCTGGCACCGTTATGGAGTCCGATGATGTAGGGTTTGTGCCAATGAGGTCAGCTGGTCAACGCCTTCCTGTGTCATGACTTAAAGTCTGTCCAGGAAGTGAAGCAGAAGTAGTTTTTAAACAGGTATGAAGAGTAAGGTAAGCGCGTGTAAAATAAATGGAAAACTGTTATATTTACTTTTTTCAAAGAAGTAAATTAATGCTACATTGTTACATAGAGGGGGTGAAATAAAAATAAATAAATAAACTTTGTATTTTTATTAGCATGTTTATATGTATAAATACATATATAAAATACATATGTTATATATTTATTTTATATTTGTTATGTGTTATCTATTTTTTTTATTACTTTTATTATATTTATACAATTATTAAGTATAATTATTTATCTATTTTTATTTTGTATTTATTAATAATATGCTTATTTTATTTATGTATTAAGTATTTATATTAGCATGTTATGTTTATTTATATTTATATTATATATTTATTTATTTTATATATTATTTATGTATCTATTTTATGATTTTATTTATTTGTATATTTCGTTATATATTTATGTTTGTCATATTTATGTTAGCATGTCATATTTATTTATATTTATATTATATATTTATATCTTCTTATTTATTATATATTCAAGTAGAAAGAAAACCCACAATGCATTTAAAAAACGCTGTGCAAGTAAAAACTCACATCAGCGCTAGCATTGCAACTCCTTCCCAATGCTTGTACAGCACAGGAACAATGATATTAAATTGAGGTTGTTGCTTTGTTGCTCTGAAGAAAAACAAAAATACTGAATTCTCTATTTTTCAGCGCAGTGTAAGCAATGCAATGTAAGGCGAATGCACCACAGCATGGAAATGAGAAGCAGGATTTTTCGTTTCAGGTGGAAAAATCGAATAATTTAGACACAGTTCACACAGATGCGACAGAGCGTGTGTGTGTATTTCCATGTGTGCCTATGCAGCCCATTTATTTAAATGAGCTGTCCTATGTGTATAAAATGTACGTAAGTCCCTGGCCCTTTTGTAAACTTGGAACCATGCCGCCCATCTACTAAAACAGAACGAAACGCAATACAATGCATGTCAGTGCACAACAATGCATGAATGGGAAAGAGGAATTTTGTTCAAGTTAAAAAAAAAAAAAAAACAATAATACAAGTTAAAAAAAAAAAAAAGTGACCCAGGTAAAATAAAAATCAGCGCAAGTAAAAATAAAACACAGTTCAAGAGCACGTGGAAACATGCTAACACGGTGCGTCAACACTAGAGTTGTGATGTGAATGGGCCCCCAATTACAGCACATGCGTCTTCTCTGACAGTCCCGTGTCATTAGGAGAGAAGAGATGCACTCGGGCTGTTTTGTGAGCACAGAGGATGCCGCCATGCATGGCTCTTCTAATGACATGGGACGTCTCATTTAATATGCACAGTAACAAGGAGAAGTAGGAGTAGGTAGCGCAGCAAGGTCGGCTTGAAGATGACCGAGGAGAATGCGAAGAACAAAGTGATTCCCCCCGCCCTCCCTCAAAGCCCCCCTTGCCAGCCCCAGGCTAGGAGGAATGAGGATGCTGCTTTATTCTGGGTCCTGTGGCAGCACTAATTGATCACCGGCGTGCGCACACTTCTCATTGTCTGTCTGTCTTCTGCTAATGGTGGGCTGCCAGTTAAGTGCGCAATGTGTTTCGCTCAGGCTACGCCGGCGCTCCAGATTTAAAGAGGCGCCTTGTCGCGGGACGGCCGGTCTCTGGGGTCTTTGTATAGGCCAACCATGCTTTCCAGCCTCTGCGTCCCCCCTCTCTGCTCCATCCGGCTCCACTTAGATTCCAGCGGTGCCCCCGCGGCCAGTCCAGCAGGCTCAGCTGTCACCAGCTTTCATTCCCATGCTTGGTTCTCAGGAATGTCATTCATGTGCTGGCCTTTATCGATGACAATCACCCCCATTAGCCGAGGAGCCCGGCCGTCATTTGTCAGCGCAGCACGGGGGGTGAGGGGACGGAGCAGGGGTGAAGGACGCAGATGGGTCTGCATGGTGTTCTTCACTCAACAAAAACTTGGAGGGCGACCAAGTTGTGCTTTAATGCTGCATGTCGACTGGGGAATCCATGATGGGTGAAAAGGTTCTCCCTTACTATTAAAGGAAATAACTTTACAACCAAAAGGGAACCTGTACCAAAATTAAACCTTAATGGTCCATTATTCCATTGCTGGACAAACTCATTGTGCTAAAAAAAAAAAAAAAAAAAAAAAAAAGCACATGACCCATTTTTGGTAACTAAATGCACTGTGGTATGTTGCCATGCGATATCCAATTGTTGGTGCATTTGGCTGATGTCTCAATGAATGGTAATAGTCACCACAGCCAAAAATAGCACTGTTGTGTGTTCATTCATGTTCCAGGGCTGTGCATGAATCTGCAAAGAGATTGACTCAATATGTTATGACTCTGAGGTTGGATATAATATATCGTATATATCTAATATATCCAATAATAATATCCTATGTATTCAATGTATCCAATAATATATCTGATATATCCAATAATAAATCCTCTATATCCAATATATTCAATAATATATCCTCTTCATCCAAAATATTCAGTAATATATCCTCTGTATGAAATATCCAATAATATATTCTTTATATTTATTATATCCAATAATACATCTTCTGTATCTAATATATTCAGTAATATATCCTCTATATCCAATATCAAATAATATATTCTCAATATTTAATATATCCAATAATACATCCTCTACATCCCATTATCCAAAAGTGAGAGCGGGGCTTGCGTGCTTTAAAAGGTAGAAGCATCATGAAGGTTTTATTTTGATGTTTGGGGAGAAGCACAAGCTTGTCTTCCTCAGGACTCTTAATTCAATAATGTATCCTATATATCCAATATATTCAATAATATATCCTCTATATCCAATATACCCAATAATATATCCTCTATATCCAATATACCCAATAATATATCCTCTATATCCAGTATATCCAATAATATACCCTCTATATCTAGTATATTCAATAATATATCCTCTATATCCAATAAATCCAATAATATATCCAATATATCAAATTATATATCCTCTATATTCAATATATCCAACATCTCCAATAATATATCCTCTATATCCAATAACATAGCCTCTATATTCAATATATCCAATAATATATCCTCTATGTCTGATATATCCAATAATATATCCTCTATATTTAAAATATCCTTTACATCCAATAATACATATCTCCTCTATTTCCAATATATCCTCTATATCTAATAATATATCCTCTGTTTCCAATATATTTTCTAAAGCTAATAATATATCCTCTATATAATATATCCTCTTAATATATCCAACATATCCAATAATATATGCAGCATATCCAATAATATATCCTTTATGTCTGATATGATATATCCAATAATAAATCTGATATATCAAGTAATGTATCCAATATATCTAATAATATATCTGATATATCCAATAATATATTCTCTATTGCCAATATATACAATAATATATTCTCTATATTCAATAATGCTCTATATCTGATGTATTCAATAATAGATCTAATAGATCCTATATATATTCAAAACTATACAGTACAGGACTATTTTTGGATAGGGTTAGAGCCTCTGTGTGGTTTTACTTGCTATTTGCACCCCATTAGGGAGTTTTCCCCTCATTTCCTGTCTCAGTGACCATACAGGAAATTAGAAATTGCACAGACCGCGGTAAAATGCAGACAGCAGGTACCCTATCCTCCTCTCTTAGTTATGTACAATGATAGTGCCTTAGGCCTAATGCACCCAGAGCATTTTCTCAGCTCTGAATGTCTTTTCTACTGACAGGAGAAAAGCTGCTTAAAAAACAAGGTAAATGCTGCATATTGCACGCACGTTTAGGCACGTGTGTATATGTTTATGTGTGCCTTTGTGCACGTTTGTGCATTAATACATTCCATTGACTAAAATATTAATTTATTCTGGCCACTGGAATGCATTAACCTATACGCTCGTGGATGCACACAAGGATCATGCGTCTGTGTGTGTGTTCATGCAGGTAGTGGCCTTGTGCAGCAATTGATTTCTATGGAGGTTCTGTGTGCAGCTCCCGGTGGGGAAATATGTCTCCATTTTTTTTTTTTGGTGCCAGAAAGGTGAATTGGTTGGGAAAACAGAAACCCTTTGCTGCGGCAACAGGATGGCATAGCCGATATCTCCGGTGGCATTTGATGGGAATTCTGCTGCTTGTGGTTGGGTGGTTCCTTTCAGCCGGCACCCTTTACGTGATACTGAGCGCTGAATAGACACTAATTACTGATACCGGGTTTGGAATGAATTGGCTCTCGGCACCTCTGCCCGTGTACAGGTGGTCACACCTGACTGAGCCTTGCTCATGGTTGCCTGGGAGGACAAGGCTATCACATGGCAGCTGGGAAGCAGGGATATCCCGCTGTAACCTGACCCCCCCCCCCCCCATTGTAATTACCTGGACTGCGCCCAGCTGCCGCGTCAGAAAATCTGCGAGGACTGGAAATGCCGCCAGATGTGGAAAACACCTTTGACAATTCCAGCTCATAGAATAAAACCGGCCACACAGCGTACAATCTGATTGGACAATCTCCCTGCAGTCAGCTGTAAGAGATTTGTCTAATGATGTTGCACCCCATGTTTTTCAATGACAATATGTGCGACTTAAAGTTGCAGCAACTTTAAAAATGTTCCTGCACTATTTCGATCTGTCTTTCATGTTGTGTAAGTACCATAGACTGCAATGTAAACCCTCAAAAATTGAGGGTTGACTGGCATCCCAGTATATTAAGGCCCCGTTCACACCTGAGTGATCCCTGCAATTCTGCCCCTGCTCGTCATGGGACACTTGTGCAATGCCATTACTTCTTAATATCACCCAAATTGCGCTGCGATAAATCATGCTGCAATCACGTAAAATCACAATGTGTGCCGCTTGTGGCTCAAGAAGGAGTAGGAGCTTCATTTGAGTGACAATGTTGCGCATTGCGATTTGCTGCAATTGCAGCGCAATTTATTGTGGCAGAATCATGGCATTGGGGTGCCATTAAAGTGGTTGTTAAGCCACTCTAACCTGTATACACTATCAACACTGCCTTCTATTGTAGTGTCCCCCTCTGAGTGCGATTTATAAAAATAAATGCTGCAAACACCTAATTTCACTGCTGAGATTGTGATCACATGACTAGCCAGCTTTCTCCTTTCCTCCTCTGAGAGATGCAGCGGGCGGGGCTTAGATTTCTCTGCTGATGTCAGTCTGGAAAGGAGGAGGAGAGAGCTGGCTGGTCATGTGATCACAATCGTGGCTCTTAAATGAGGCATTTTCAGCATTTATAGTTATAAATCATTAACAGAGGGGGACACTGCAATAGAAGTCAGTGCTGATGGTGTATACAGGTTAGTGTTATGAGAGCAGCAGAATGGAGGAGGGGCGGTTCACACACAGACAGAGAGGGGAGGGGGGAGGAGGACACAGGATCAGAGAGGAGAGCAGATAGCAGGCTGCTAATGACAGAGGGACTTAAACTGACCACAATGTCTGGTCTCAGCAGCCATGATACACCGTCATCAGTTTACAGAGGGGTGGGGAGAAACTGGCATGATCAGCCAGGTGTTGTGTGTTACAAGAGGCCAAATGACACAGGACAAGCACTATGTCATATAACATGCTTTAAAGGAGCAGGATCCATTTTTTGGGGGGTTAACAAAAGCTTTGAGAGTAATGGCATTGCACAAGCTTCCTACAATTTGGACTCGCGGGCAGAATCGCAGCAATTCCAATCGCTCAGGTGTGAACGGAGCCTTAAGCAAAGCAGCTGATACACACATGTGCTGCAACGCACCTCAATGCACACAATGCAGCGCCACTGCATGTTATGGTATGCTGCATTGCTAAAAATGGTGCATGTCCATCTTTTTTTTAATAACACAACACACTTTAATGCATGAAAAAAAAAATCACAAGGCACAAGGAAGCTAAGGTCTGAATGGGCTTCGACATTTACTTAAATATTAACTCTCATTTATGTAATTTGGTGTTTAAAAATCAGGTCAAATTCAGTAACCCAGGGTCGACACATGACCAGTGGGGAGGCAGTCATGGGGGGCTGTACCCTAAGGCTAGGGGGAAAGCGTCAAGGCACATTTGTCCAATCAGTGCCCTGGCCCTTCAGGAGAGAGCACAGGGCCAAAGCCTCAGCATTGGTCACATGGCATGATGTTTTTTAGGTCTGTATGTACATGAATAGGTGAATAATCTTATTGGGGTTTATATCTGCTCATTACATATGCAGGTGCTGCTTCCTACTCAGTACTGCTGAACAGTGACTGTGATTTAGAGCCCATTGACGCATGTCCGTGTGTGAATGCAGGCATGTTAATGTTGCATAACACATTGCAGTGCACTGAGTTAATGTAGCCCATTCAATATGAACGCACAGGAGCAGACCAAAAAATAGTCATGTAGCATTTCTTCCAAGGCAGTGCACGACAACGCATGGTAGGATGGTATTGTGCGTTGTGGTGTGCTGGAACGCATGGGTGTCAGAGCTGCATTGGCACCACAATGAACTAACGCACGTAATATGGCTATGACTAAGGCTACATGTCGAAATGCGTAAGTCCTGGATTATTTTGTACTACACCTGGATTGATAATTTATTCATTGATGAAGGTTGAGCTGCCAGCTTTCCTATATCTACAAAACACATATGTCTTACTGTGTGTTGCCTTAACGCGTGCGTGTTACTGCACCGCAGTGAAAACAATGTGCTCCATCCCTTGATGCTTTTATGATCCTGGTTTGACGGATTGGAAAAAGACTCTCTGTGAGGCTAACATCCACTAGGTGGTGATGCTGAGCACATTCTGTAATATACAGATGACCACTAAAGGGAGCCTTTTCACATCTGTACATGTTATATGATAATTAACATATGGAAGAACAAGTAATCCGAAACGTGAGATTTATGTAGAAACTTTCAGTACATATTAAGATTCCAGGAAAAAACATGTATTTTCTGAAGTATACGCATACAAATAAATGGAATTTCATTTTCAGCTCACTTAGGGAAAATGTCTTTTTAAACTCTGCTGTAAATCTGGAGGAATGGGATGGGCTGTGTGCTGCCAGAGTGACTCGGGATTCTGGGTAATCATTTCTTCGGCTCACATGAACAAGATGGCGTTTTCCCAGTATTATATCGTTAGTGCCGGGGGTGTTGTCTCGGTGGCAGTGATAACAGAGCGGAGGAAGTCTCATCCCCTCGAGCAGCTCGTATCACAGAGGCTCCTTCTCCCCGATGGAGTATCTCTGGGAGCGATCATGTTGAAGCAGTGACAGCGCTGGTTGCACGCTCGCTATCAGGAGATAATGGCGTTTCCCGGCGGTGATACCTATTCAGCTCCCTCATTTGTCTCTCACCTCGTCTGGCTTATTACTGGTAGTTGCAGTGTGAGATTGCTGAGCGCCCATACTCGAGCAGAAGAGCCGCATCAGACACATTTGCTGCTTTCTGCGTCTCTTATGTTGGAGAGCACTTGGAAGGAAGATGAGAGACAGCTCCGCTCCCGCTAACGGCACCTTCCTGTTGTGTGACGCCACTTCGCTCTCCCTCCTCAGCCGCTCCTTATCTTATTGTATTTTGTCCCATACTCTGAGTTCAGATGTCATAACACCTTTCATTCGTGTAGACGGCACCTGAAAATGCCAAAGTGGCATTCCGCACCTCATGCCCTGCTGATGTCATTAACCCTTTGTGAAGGTGTGAGCTATATTCTCTGAATGAGGTGGGACGTTATTAATTCAACAGCGGGGGGGCTGGAAAGTTTGGATGTATATACATTTTACAGGGATTCCTTTTTACTTTATTTTTCACTCATTTCTGATTCACCCCCTCCCCCCTCCTTCCCACACTCACTCATTCCTTCATTCCTCTCTTCCTTCCTTCTCTCCTCCCTCCCCTCCTTGCTTCATCTCTTCCTTCATTCCTTTTCTTTTTCTTTCCTTTCCTTTGTTTTCCTCTTCTTTCCCTTTGCTTTCCTTTCCCTGTCCCTCTCCTCTTCCTTTCCCTTCCCTCTCCCCTCCTCTCCTTCCCCTTTCCCCTTTTTCCTTTCCCCTCCACTCCATTCCCTTTCCCTCATTTCCTTCCTTTCGTCCTTTTTTCCTTTCTTTCTCCTTTCCTTTCCCTCTCCCATTCCCTTACCTATCCTTTCCTTTCCCTTCCATTTCCCCATCCCTTTCCTTTCCCTTTTACTTTCCGCTTTCCTTTCCCTCCTCCCTCCTCTCCTTTCTCTTTCCTTTCCTTTTCTTTTTCCTTTCCCCTCATTTCCTTCCTTCCATTCCCCTCCTTTTCTTTCCTCTCTCCCTCCCTTCCTTCCCTTTCCTCTCCCTCCCCCTCCCTTTTCTTTCCTTTCCTTTCCCCTTCTCTTTCCATTTTCCTTTCCTTTCCCCTTCCCCATTCCTTTCCTTTCTCTTCCCTTTCTCTTTCCTTTCCCCTCCTTTCCTTTCCTTCCTTCCTTCCTTCCTTCCTTCCTTCCTTCCTTCCTTCCTTCCTTCCTTCCTTTGCCTTCCCATTCTTTCCTTTCCCCTCCTTTTCTGCCACATAGAAAGGAAGTTTCATTCCCCTCACTGCACACATGCTCCAGATCAGTGTCTTGAACACTGTGGATTGTGGCTTAATGTCTCCCAGTTGTGCTCCTGTGTTGTCACCTAATTCTGATGGAGGCTACAAAGTCAGCTTCAAACTTTTACAATCTGCCGCTTAAAAAAAAAAAAAAATCCCTGTGATCCTGCCATGAAGGTCTTTGCTCAGGTGTTTCCTGTTATAAGGTGACAATGCTCTCTCCCAGTCTCCCAATTGTTCTCCTGCGTTGTCACTCTGTCACGGGGGCTTCTGATGGAGACTACAAGTGGCCATTTCAGCACACATGACGCAGGCATTGCCTACTGTTGTCACCATCAGGAAGCCCATCCTGAGAAATGCCACGCAGGCATCGCTGGAGTGCATGTAGTGTGGAAGTGGCTGCAAACAGACTGCAAGAGATCAGCAGTATTGAGATGTAACAAAAGAAGGGGAAAAAGATTTTATAAAAAAAAAAGAGAGATGGCGGTCCCTGTATCTCAGACGCGCCGATACACAAAGTCCACATAAATGAAAATGATGACAGAGAAAGAGAAGCGCTTGCTATGGTTTCTCATGATTCTCTAGTAAAGAATAAAAATAAAAGAATAGACGCTGCCGGGAAAAGAGGCAGAAGAAAGGGAAAAGCAGCTTTGTCCTGGACTCGAAGGGAGTGCTGCGTGTGAGCCGGGACTGGGGTGGTCCGTGTCATAAAAGAATGCGCCTAGGTATCAGAACAAGGTGGGAGTGCGTCCCCTGGGAATCTGCTACCTGGAGATATTCGGCTGCCTCTCACACACTTCCTGCCGGGAAAGATGCGCCCAAGCAACTCAATCAATTATTTTCATGTCGGCTTTAACAAAAGGAGAGGCATTCAGCTTTACATCAAAACTACAAGTCCCAGCACACCCTGCCATTGTAGCTTCTGCATCTGTGCTGTGCTAGTTTCAATAATACATACTGTATAGCACATCGTAGCAAGAATATAATATATATGATGCAAGCATTTAAAGTACAACTAAAGTCTCCAAATTTGTTACTTTGTGATACAAGCCTCATAAAATGAACAAAAAACTTCCTATACCTCCCATGACTGAGCTAAATCCTCCTTCATTTATATCTCATGCACTCCCCCTCCCAGATACTGCAGCTCACGGTGGGAGGGTTTTTCCAGCAGAGGCAGTGCTGCCAATCCAGACAACAGTGGGTGGGACTGGGTGTGGCAAGCTACAACAGTGACAATGCTGATAGCCACGCCCCCTACATCTTCTCCTCCCACTGTAGTGTAAGCAGACGCCGCCTACATGAGAGTGACAACTTTTCTCTGAATTCAAGATCAGTGCAGAATCGTTGTCAGCCCATCGCAGGAAGCTACATCAGCCCTGGATCATGCTATGAATGGCACAGGAATGAGTTGATCATTCCTGTGCGATTCACATGTGATTCAGTGCGGTGCAATTTGAGCCCATTCATGTGCAATGTGTGAATGTGGCCTCAACGTGTTACTAAACCCACAACAGTATAATCAGTCTGTATGTGCATGCTTGTTACACTCACTGCGGAATTTAAGGGGTTAATCATCTGCATTGTGTAAAAAGGCTGTTTGATCCTGACTTCTCTGATCCTCCAGTTATTCCACTGTCCCCAATCTATCTGCTGATAGTGCCTTGGGGGCACTCTGCACATACTCAGTTTGGTGTGTATTGCTAGAGAATTTTAGTTTTTTTTGGGAGGGTGCATGTGATCAGCACAGGGTCAATCAGCACTGTCCAGACAGAGGGTCAGGGGTCCTGTGGCCTCATAGGATAGTGAGAGCAGAATGAAAACTCCTACAAGCCTTAACCAGACACCGATAGTAGTCACAAGACTGCTATATATGGCTTATGAAAAAAAAATTATTTAGCAGTTTATATTTACTAAATTCATTTCATTTCAATGTTCTGTGTACTGTGGGAGACCAGATATAGTGAATGCAGGGTCCTGGGTTTAGTAACACTTTAAGCCGGGCATACATGATCGAAAAGTAAAGTGGTGACCAGACAAATTTACATCCATGTATGGCAGTGTGGTTGTACAGAAGTCAATCTACCAAGAAACTGCTATGCAACCGTTCTGCTGGATTTCCCCCACTATCAGAATATAGTAGCTCAGTGGGAGGATTCCCCCATCCACATCGAGCGTTCCCATTCAACATGCTGACTCATCTAGGGGCTGCCATAGTCTTCTAGGTACCATTAGACCCCGTTCACATTTCTGCATTTCCGGTCGTGCACAGAAAACATGCACTTTTCCATGTATTTCGGAAACGGGCTGTAAAATGCATTGCACTTGCATTGCCATTTAAAAGTTAATGGCACCCCAAGGAGGGGTAACAGGCGTGTGTTTTTTTTGTGTGTTTTGTTGCATGACAAATGCACTGTAAACGCACAAAAAAGTATAATAAAAAAACATGCGCACTCCACTCCAAAAAAAGGACTTATTGGGGCGTTTGTTGCTCGTAGGGTAGCCCATTCAAGTGAATAGGCTGCCCTATCTGCTATGAATGCTAACGTGTGAAAAACATGCAAAAATAATAAAAAATGCGGGGGGATATGCAAATTGTGAATGGGGCCTTACTTATTACGGGGTCTTTAAAATTGAACTCCAAATAAACAGCTAAATGCACAGATAACATACATATATACTGGCTGTTTTACCTGCCAAATGATTTGTATCTCTCTCCATCCAGACCCAGTTTTTACACAGCTCTGCCACACAGCACAGGAGACCTGCCGCAGTTCAGTAACACTTACAGGTCTTGTCCCTCCCCCCGCCGGTGACTGGACAGTGAATAGATAAGCAGCAGACTGATGAGCTCATCTCTAGGTCACTCCGCTCTCTCCTCCTATTAGCATATTCATTGTTGGGAAAGACCACAGTGCAGCACACTTGAGTTTCTCACTTGTGCCCTATGCCAGTCTGAGTTCGGCTGCACAGGTGATGCCAAGTCAAATTAATGTACTTACACTGAGTGTATTAAAAAAAATACATGTAAGGATGAATAAATGAATGAAGAGCTGCACTATGTTATGTCTTTTATCTGCCTGGAGTGCAGCTTTAACCTCACACTTGGCTGGAATGCTGCCTGTGGTATTTGGAATGCTGGTATTCCTGATAATTGTTTTTGCTTTGCTTCTGGAATGCTATTTTGTAATACCCCGAATGCCACAGACCTATGTTAGAGCTAGTATTGTCCAGAGCATTATGCCAGGATCATATTTTACCCCAGAGGAACCCTTGAAATAGATTTCAGGTCTCAGGGAACTTCTGCTAAGATTAGTTCATTGGGATCATTGGAAAAATGCCTTTTACATTGGTGATCAGTTGGAAGAGCGCCCATCTTACAGTGGTAATCAGATCGCCACCCTTGCGATCCTTGCAGTCATGCCGATAGCTCTGAACCTAGAACTAGGTAGACACCATCAAATGGAAGGGCAACTAGCAACAGCTCAAGGAACCACTAGCAATCTCTTGAGGAACCCCATTTGAGACTGGCTGGTGTAGTTTCTTATAGAAGAACTAAAGCCAAAATATGTCCGGGACCGTCCTCAGTCCTTACCCCCGCAGTGTAGCTGAATCGCGGCTCAGACGGTTGCTGAGGGTTGCTTTGGCAGTGGAGCGGAGATATAGACTCAAGACTCCATCACGGCCAAAACTTAATAAAGTCATCCAAAGTTCTCCTCACTTTCCCATATCCACTACAGGAAGTGAGAGGAAATCCATCCAAAGTGAGAGAAGTCCCTTGTTGTTACCAGAACTAGTGGTGACCACTCAAAATTTGGGATTTATCTTCCACTTTGTCCCTCAGTGATGATGGTCACCAGGACAAACAGAGAGGGTGAATCTCTGTACCAGGGGCGCAAATAGCAAATAAACCCGGTCACGATTCTAACCCCTTTACACTCTCATATGGTCAAAGAAGGTAGAACATATGGTCATCGAACATATGCTTATAGAACATAGAACCTTATGGTCATCGAACATAGAACCTATGGTTGTCAAAAATATAGTCATAGAACATAGAACCTATGGTCATCAAATATAGAACATATGGTCATAGAACAGATGACCGTAGAATATATTATCATAGAACATGTGGTTATAGAAGGTAAAACATATGGTCATAGAACATGACCTTAGAACATATGGTCACAGCAAACAGAACATATTGTCATAGAACGTAGAATACATAGACATAGAACATGTGTTATAGAGTTTAGGACATATGTTTGTAACAGGTAGAACATTTGGTCACAGAACATAAAAACATAAAAGTGGACAGGAAGGGGGACAGCTCATACAGTCATAGAACATATGATCATAGCACCATGGAAAATATGTTCTTAGTCCATCAAACATTTGTTGTCGAACTTTCCGCCATCAAATTTTGGCTAGCAGGTTCTCAATTTTCCACCAACAAAACTTTAACGGAATTTCCGATCGTGTGTACACAAGTCCGAGGCACAAAAGTTCACGCATGTTTGGAATCAAGCAGAAGGAGCCGCACTAGCTATTGAACTTCCTTTTTCTCGGCTTGTCATACATCTTGTACATCGCCATGTTCCCACATTCGTAATTGTTGTGAGACCATGTGTATGCAAGACAAGTTGGAGCCAACATCCCTCCAAAGTTTTGTTGTCGGAAAGTCCGATCGTGTGTACGGGGCATTAGTCTTTGAATTCCTTGTATCAATTCTTTATATCATCATATCATTTCAACCCTGAAAATGGTCATGAAAACCTTTTTGGAACTACATTAGTGCCAGTTTTCATGCCTTGGCCAGTTAACATCTCCAATTGGTTGAGGGCCGACAGAAGGGAGCAAAAGCAGCCTAAAATCACTAGACCGATGTGCCCAATACAGGGTTCTCCTCACTACATCCATGTTCCATTGGGGTGAGTTCTCTAAAGAGGTAGAAAATGTCCCCTTCACATATTTAAATTTAAATCTGTAGCTTTCATTAAACAAATCCCTGGTGATTCCACCACAATGGTCCTTGTTCAGACACTTCCTATATTACGGTGACAATACTTCCTGTTTCCCAGTTTTGCACCTATGTTGCCACCTGTCTCTGAAATTTGCACCTGTGCTCTTACCTGTCTCCACCTTGTGTTTTGACCTTATCACATGGGCTTCTGATGGAGGCTACAGTTGGGCCATTTCACCACACATTACACAGGCATGGTCCAACTGTTGTTACCATAAGGAAACTCATCATTAGAAATGCCATGTAGCCATCACTGGGGTGCATGTAGACAGGAAGTGACCACGAAGAGGCTGCAGGAAAATAGCAGCGCTGAGAGAAAAAAATGATTTTTATATGAAAAAGTTGATTGTTTATGATCCACAGTGAACAGAGCAAACTAAATGTCCTTCAGTTGGAGGTTACATTAGCTTTAATAAAGAGATGCTGTGTACACTTTGAACAGCCAATCCTGTACAAGGGAAATAAAAAAAGAATAGAGTGAACTTTAAGCAAATTGCATTTTCACTTTTTATTTTAAAGTTTGCCAAATCATTTTTGGCGTAGCTTTCACATTTTCACAGACGTGCCTTTTTGTGTTTGCCTGACAGAATTTATTATCCAGATCTGCAGATTCTCCCTCTAGTGGCCAGATGTATGTCTGGAATTGCAGTTCCCATCCCTGCTGAGATAAAACCAATAAGAAACAAAGGCTTATTGTTGTGAATCAGTCTGGGCTGACTAATAGATGTACACTGAATGAAAGCAACTTGTATGCTTAATCACCACTGTAATGCTAAGTAAGAGACACAGCCTTCATATTTTATGATGCTGACATTGACGTGTATTTGCAAACATAAGATTTCAAAACATGAACACATTCTGATTAGAGGATTTGTTTTAAAATCAGAGCTGTCATCAGATATACGTGTTCATAATAATTGCAGTGTACTTAGTAATATGTCAATGTAACCCTTCCAGGTAGTTATTGGCACTCGCAGAGATCCCAGTACTTCCCCTAACAATACCTTCAACTACTTTTCACTCTGGAAGGGCAGCGCCATCTTTGTTCAGGCATCATCCAGGGTCACATCATCTTCCTGGACTGGGCACTTTTTGTTTGAATATACTATATAGAGCATTTATTTATGGACTTTTGCATTAGTATCAGCTTATAAACCTTTATAACTCTGTAGCATTTGTACACCATGTTAAACCTGGGTAGGCATTGCCTTGATGATCGGAGCTTGCAATCTAGAGATATTAAAATAAAAAGTTGAATAAATGGTAAGTAACATTATAATATTATTACAAATATATATATATAATTATTATTATTATTATTATTATTATTATTATTGTTAATAAAAAAAAATATATATATATATATATATATATATATATATATCATTATTATTAATACATTGTATAATTGTTATTAAAATATATATATATATATATGATAAATAATATAACATACAATAGTATATAATTTATTTTCAGCCTCTTTTGGATCTGAAAGATACATTTTAGGGGACAATAGTTGTTCTTTGCGGCACTGAGGTCCTGAGTGGCCATAGAAAATCTAACATGGCATTGCCGAGTTGACAGGCGGCAGCGCCTGTCAAACTTGGCCATTCAAATCAATGGGGGTGCACCACAATCAAGAGCCAATCACTTGCACCACCTTAGCCCCATTGTTTGACAAATAAAACAATCAGGAGGTGGCAGGATCGCCTTCTGAACGCTGGTTAGCCTCACTTTGAAAAGTAATTCACTGCAGATTGCATCTCAAAAATGGGCTAGCGCGAACCTAGACTAACTATAGGAAATACACAATGTCAAGAACTCCAATATCACAAACAGGGCTGCACATAATATCCTTTATGCTATAGGTTAGGTGTAGGAAAAGAAAAAAAAGCTAGTGCCACTCCGTATAGTCAAAGACTAGAAACGTTATTGCTCTGGACAAACCAACAGAATATTCCCACCTGCAAGCTGACGCGTTTTATCCACAAGACTGGGCTTCATTGTAGATCTGTATAGTTAAGCCCAGTCTTGTTGCAGAGGTGTTCCCAGACGGGAAACTTCTGTCAGTTTGTCTGTCGGTTTGTCCAGAGTAATATGTTTGCTAGCAGTTAAATATATGGCTTGGCTCAGTCTTTGGCGTGGAGGGTGTAGGACAACCCCGGCCAAAATCCATTGTCCCCAGAGGATGATTCAGCTAAGGGTTTGGGAACACCAGATTGTATCCCTTTACATATGAGGTGTGAATGGATACTGGACACACGTTGATGGAAGCTGGAAACATTTCGAAGGAGGCTACAAAAGGGCCATGTGCAGCCCTAGGGCCACAGGTTGGGTACCAGGGGTTAAACTGATGAAACTGCCCTGTAAATGAACCTGTATAGAGCTATGGGTCTATGTTTAGGCTTCTTTAGTCATGTCCGTTGGATTCCTTTATGGATGCAGGCTGAGAAAAGAGTCCATCCTGACTCTGTGCAATATGTAGACAAAGAAGGTATGCCAATTGCCACACATCGTACAAGCCAGTTTTTCACACAAGTAGCAGCAGCCTTGGCAAGGCCCAGTCTAAACCACACCCCCAATGCATTTCATCCCTTCCGCAGGACTTAGTCATGTAGGTCCTGTAAATGATTCACGCATAGAAATTAGACAAGAGGTGTTGTGTTCCCTTTCCCTCGAAACGGGTAGATGATTGTGTTCAAGATGTCTCATCAATCTCTTTATTCTTTTCACCTGTTTCCCTGTAGCATTGGCTCAGCCATGTAGGTATTGGGTATTAGAGATCGCATAGCTCCATCTCTGAAAACATCAGTTGGGCGAAGCTGGCATTTTATTACTGCCATTCTTCCAGTTCAAGCTAACTATTAACGCCGCCAAAGATGTTTTGTGAAAACTACCGGCATGAAAGGAGTTAAGAGATGCATCCTATGCATCAGGGATTGAGTAGCAGCTCCAGCTGTTGGTTGCAGTGCTCATTCCCACTAGTTTGTGATCTTAGTGGTAATATTGGTGTTTCTCTCCCCCCCCTCGGTTTATTCATCACCAGCTTGGCCGCTCATCCTCCAAATCCAAAGGGCTCCCACCAGCAGAAGCCTAAGGTTTCAGGCTTTACCGTCTCCCTGCCCGTGATCTTCTCGGCAGTTCATGTCCCATAAGCCCTACCGAATTTAGAAATGCATCAGTTTTTTGGTGTCATTTACAACACCATCAGTTGCTGCAACCTCCGTGGCCCCCCCCATCCATTCCCCTTCCACTCCCCCCCCCCCGATACCGAAAATGTCACCCAGATAACTAGTAGCTACCCTTAGCGAGGGCAATGGTGTGTGCAGGTCCTCAGCCGCCGCAGTCCACGTCCATTAAAACCCTCTCCGGGCTCCATCCATAACAACGCCATTGTCTTGTATTGTCTGCTGTCACGAGTAATGATAACTATCCATCAGTCCTCGTGGTTTTTAAATGAAGATAAATGAAATGAACAAAGCTTGTTTGATGCCGTCGCCACGGAAAAGGATTCCAGAACCGCAGCTGAAGATATGCTATTGTGATAATTGTGAAGTTCCCGCAGCGCGACGCGGCTAATATTTGTTTGACCTTTTGCTGATGTTATTTAATTGTGCGCTTTTTTTTTTTTCATAAATAACAGCTGACATTTTCCGATTTTACTTATACGTTCAGCAAAGGAGTAATTTAAAGCAACTGAGCCATTCCAGATTATATCTATATATACAGGGTGTGTGTGTATATATATATATATATATATATATATAGATAGATAGATAGATAGATAGATAGAGATATATATCTATATATATATATATATATATATATATATATATAAATATATCTCGCATGGTAAAGACTTGGAAGTCTTTGATTTAGGAGGGAAAAAAATGAGGGTTGGAAATCCCGTGTAACTCTTGGAATTCCAAGGCAAGGCATATTAAAACTCAACACACCTTTCATCTCAGGTTCTACATCCGCATATCTTTAATTTGCTCATCCTTTAGCACCTCTGTGATAAAGAACCCGGTTTCTCACAGCCAGGTCTTCCTTTTTGGTTGGATGTATAAAATACAAGTTCCGGATTCCTATGCATGAATAACAAAGATTATTATTTTTATTTTTTTTAAAGTGAACCTGTTCTAAGACTGAATCCTTAAGAATTCATCAGCCCTTTATCTCTGTATCATAGCAATAAATAATTGTAATCAGATCTCTACACAAATGTTAGACGCGTCTTACGTACATTATAAATTTCACTCTTAAATTGATGCTACCTGTGAAGTGAACTGACCGCTTCTTGAATAACGCAATTCTTTTACGATTACAATTTTAAAAAAAAATATATTGTCCCAATAATTGACCTAATAACGTGAAACGCCACCCCTGGTGTTTACTCTGCAATTTATCGGCGTTACGACACCCCCCTCCTCCCCCCCCCCCCATCTTCTGGAATATGCGCATTGATACAGCCCGTGTTTGCAGAGCCATTTAGACAATGATGGCTTTTCCCTTTGTAAATAATAGATCACTCGTCCCACATTCAGATCTAATAGTGCAGCTTGCTGCCTCTGATTCAAGGACGCCGTGCATCTGCCTGGTAGATACACTCCACCAGAGGTCTCCTGCCAGCTAAGTGCGACCAGGCCAAGTGACTTTTCTCAGCCCCGTCACCAGGCTTGTCATGCCCCATGCTTCTCAGCTCCGTCGGAGTACGGAATCTTTTTTTTTTTTGCCTTTGCTGTTTGACTGTTGGGGGTTTCACCAAAAGCTTCATTGAAAAACCCCAGAAAGGGGAGCGACTGAACCATTAATAACGCAGATAAGAACTCTCTATAGAAACCCTATACAATATCCTATTGCAAATTCCTTTTTCACATCCCGTCACAGTGCGCTTGTTCCTAAGCGTATATAAATCTCCGTATGCGCCGAGTCTTATAATTTTATTTTTTCTTCATACGGCACACAAAGCGTTTACAGTCTCCTTGTTTTGTGACCAGTTAAAGAATAAATGATTGCATAATAAGATAGGAGTAGTAATTGGACTTACATATCTGTGTTCAGTGAAAAGACTGTCAGATGTTCGAAAAATATAATAAAAAAACAAACAAAAAAAAATAAGGCATAAGGGAAGCATAAAGTGAAAAAAAAAGACAGTTCAAAACCCAAAAAACTGCCTTTGGGAAAGGCTTGTGGATATTTTTATTTTAAATTCAAGCAGATGGGTGTAATAACATTGCGGCTCCTGCTAAAAATACAAAAAGCCTCCTGCCAGAATAAGCAGGCTAGCTTTTTTGTTCCTTGGTTTTTTCCCTTCTCACCTGAGGGTAGAATGTTATTCCTAACTAAATATATCCATCATCTTTTTTTTTTTTCTCTGCTGTTTTATCGCTCCTACACTTACAAGCACTGCAGAAGATCCGAGCGTTTCAATGTTTTATTGCATAACATCAGTTACCGCTTCCAAAAGCCGGTCTGCTATGTCCACTGTAATGCCATCCCATCATATAGGTTTTTAAATGTTATTGTAAAGCTTTAAATAACAAAACACAATGATTTTTTTTTTGATTTTTTTTTTTTTTGCAACATTGTTTTTACGCCATTGCATTAGTTATCAGCTTGTAAATTATGCATCTTAATTAAGATATAAAGGAGAAAAAAATAATAGTATTAAAAAAAAGGCCAGTTACATTTTTAGATTACTCCTTTTTCTTTAGTTGACATGTAAATGTGTGCATCCAAATGTATTTTCTTGTGTATATGGTTTGTTATGCAACAAAGTCACATGTAAAGCATCTTATTATTTGGTGATTTATCTTGCGCGTTCTTGGCTTGTCTTTCTACTATTAATCCAGTGCCGACACGGCTTTGACAGCTGATATACCTGTTATCTGTTGTGTTGCGTCTTTGGTCATAATAAAGTAAAGAAAATACAGGAAAAATATAGAAAGAAGTTAAAAAAAATCACAAGCACAGTTATAATTTTTTTTTACATTGTATCAAAATTGAATGTCCCTTATTGTTTAGTCCAATCACTGTTACTTAATCTTTCATAGGCTTCATACAATGTTCCTCAAGCCACTGAGAAATTATAGGTACTGCTTTATGTTCTACGTTTATCCAAAATAAGCAATCCCAATTTTTCAATTTTTGTGCAATGGCTTTTCCACTAAATACTACTCCTAAAATGAATCCAATTTACATTTGAATTTCCTAATGTTTTACCACCATGGACTGTCACAAAGCAAATGTTTTAAAACTTTGCAAACCAACATCAGTGACATTTTCGGGGGGGGGGGGGGGGGGGGGCGGGGGAGAAAAACATTGACTGTCCGCTCTAAATTGCAGTTGCAGAATATTAGAAACTTGTATTAAACTTGCGGCGTGTTATCGTGGACGTGAATTGTGATACTTTGTATTACACTCTGGGATAGAGAGATAGACACAGGATTATAAAAAACAATTTCTAGGCATTTCTAGATGATAAATTTAATTTTCTTTGCTATTTGGAGGCCTGCTTTGAAAATGCAATTGTAATGAACACATTCACAACCGGAGAATAGATTTACCCTTGGCTTCAAATGGTTGACGTTATCGGGTTCTGTCATTCGTTCCTTCCTATTTTCAAGCTGCTAATTGATGTTTTTGAAGTCAGCAAGAAAATTGAGGGAAATGTCATGTGTGAACCAGTGCGGAAGTTAATAAGATTGACTTCGTTGACAGAATCTACAATGAGCGAAGAGACTGTATAATGGGACCACTGCGAATTCGTGCGCTCTCTTTGGAGTCAAAATTGACACCTCATGCTAGGCCGGGCGGTCGATAGAAAGACGGAACATTTGGGGAAGGATCTTAATCTCGTCTTCTCTTCCCCCTCCAACTTTGGTCTTCAGAGCTTATGTGGTGGCGCAAGCATCTGTCTGTCCAGAGGGCATTCTTTCTGGACTGAGCCAAATCCTTCACTAGGTCTCCCAATGCCCACCAACAATGCAAATTTCTTATGCTCTTTTGAGCTTGAAAGGGATAGAACCTTGAAAAGGTTAGATTATGGGGTATCTCAAGCAAAGATATACTAATATCGGTGTGGGTTATTTCAAATGCCTTGGCTTGGGTCATCAAATCCCTTAGCAAATCTAAAGAGGAGCCCAAGTGGGTTTTTCAGCAAAGCCTTTTAAAGCAAATAAAAAAATGCTAATGGTGGTATCTTTAGCAGAGAGTAAAAAAAAATAAAGGCTTCAAAATCTCAAGATAATCTCCTTTCTAACAAGAAAAGGCGGAAAAGAAAAACTTTCAAAAATGAGTCCATACATTTGTAGCTTAATTCTGCACTAATATTGGGAAGTTTATTGGATTTGCAGCCAGTATAATTATGGGATAGATTAGCTGTGTTTGGTTGAGCGCTTCTGATTATTTTTAGGCCTTCAGGGAGAAACGCTAAAGCCTTAATATGTCCACTACCCCCAAGCGGTCGGTCTTTGAAGCCACCGCTCCAAATGCGGTCTTGACTAGCGCGTGGCCTCCAAGGATCATCAGGCAGACACTATCCTCAGAATATCCAATTAATTTCATGGGCACTGATCAGTTAGCGCCTCTCTTTTTTTTTTTTTTTTAACCATTCTCGCCATTTGAAATGCAAACACAATGAAGGTTTTTTTTTCCGCCATTGGTCCACGTCCCTCGGTTAAGCTGTTGCCGCGAGCTAAGAATTTTATCGAGTGATGAGTCCGGAAGGCTGAGCCGATAAAAGGTTACACTACGTGATTTGCATGGAAAAACCATCTTCGGATTTATGAATGTAAAAAGTTCTTTAACTTTTGTTCGACTTCTTTTGCCCTTGTACATATGGATAGGGTCCAACTATAAGGTGGGGAAAGGGGGGGAGGGGTGCGTTCTGTAGGGTTGAAACATGTTCGTGTTTCGGTTATTGTTGAATCTTTTAGCATGCTATACAATAGATTAAAGATGGAGTCTTTCATACCGTTTGCGATCTTTTCCAGTTTACCATTTGATTTGAATCTGTAGAGCGCGGATGGTTACGTATGCTTGGAAAGGAATGTAACGCAATCAAATTTTATTCAGCTGTTTAAAATTGGATGATAGGGGTGCGTTAGGTGTTATTAAGAATTTAATGTACCACCAAGGGAATATTTTTATGTTACATAGCTGTGGACGTTTATTATATTGCTTATATTTCAGATTTGTCATGAACCCGAGCGCTAATCCTAATTTGTGTGAAATTACTTAACAAATTAGCATTGTTGAGTGTATCCAGTGCAGGAAACTTGATATAAATCCCACATCCGCGGGCAGTTCACACAGTGCACTTTAGGTGATCTCATCTTAAACTCCCATATATCTCAGCTGAATGCAGAAAATGGTGGGCATTCTTTGTTGATGCAAAGATCCAGTAGACATTTTTTTTTATCCCTTTCTTGATCTCTAAAAGTATATTTTTTTTATTTAACAGCCGTAACGTGGTTAAAAAAGCAAGGGGAGGGAGTTCCGAGCTTCAAACCATTGTAATGTAGGAGGCAGTCTGCATAATGCTTGCTGGAGTCTTGACATGTTTCACTGGAAACATTGGTACCCCTACCAAATGTGCTTGCAGAAGGGACAGGCAAAGCTGGTTACCCAGTTTGCTTCCTCCTTATTCTCGAGCTGTCTGTGATGAGTGAGGCAGGTGACTCCCCGTGGCTGCATTTTCATGACAACATGCCATCTAAAATTGCAGCCCTGTTGATCAATCTTCTGTACGTGACAGCTTTGCCGCAAGGCCTGGGTCTTTGAGAACCAGCTCGATGCCTTTTCCCTTCTTTTTTTCCTGCACTAATTGGGGAAAGTTTTTCACTGTGCTTGTGGCATAAGAAATGCTTTTGAACATTGTCACAATTGAGTGTTGACTTCTTTGGAATTGCAAGTAGGTTAAGTATCAACATTAAACACAAAAGATAATAGTTTGAAAAAAAAATGTATTAAAGTGGGCTTGGGAATTTACAACAATTGAGTTATCAAAAAGGTACATTTTCTTTCCAAAAATAAAATGCATTTAACTCAGAACCACAAAATAAATTTTTAATAAAAATATAAAAAATGTTTAATTGCTTTATCACAATAACTGAAAGTGAACAATAAAATATTTTTTGGTCGTTTGCTTTACATGAAAATAGTAGGATCCCTCATAGTAGGGACATTTTTTCCTTTGTCATCCTCTTCCCATTTTTTAAATTATGAAACACATGGTGAATTTGCATATTTTTACAGGAAGACGAAAATAAATATAATGTAAAATTTTTTTTTTTAGATTATATTATTGTTATTATTATTATTATTTACATAACAATAACATCTAAAAATTGTATTTTACTTTTATCTTATATATTGTAAATATTATTTTACTATACAAGAGCTGACAATGCTAAACTGTTTTTCTAGTTTATATTCATCAAACAGGTTGACTGACGCATTTTAGCTCTGCAACATAACGCAAATTGATTTAGTAAAATTCTTTCTTTTGCACCTGTAAATATATCCAGGGTTGTGTTTGATTTGGCACAGCTTTCTCTGAGCTCTTACGAGTGGATGTGATCGCTGAAAATCATAGATTAGATCCAATGCATCTTTTCATAGCTGCAAAATGTTCCTTTTTTTTTTTTTTTTTTTTAATGTCCTCGCTCTACACTTGTCTTTATGTGTTGTAAACACATTAACAGTTTGCTTTTATGGTTCGCTTAAAATGCTATCAAATATTTATACAATCAACGTGCTTCAAAATGCTATTGAAATCTTACAGTGTCAGGTGCCATTCTCCCCCTCAGTGAGGAGTGAAAAGAAAATGTTAATTTTATTTTTTTAAAGCTTGCATTTAGCAAAGAAAATGATTGACAAAAAAAAAAAAAAAGAGTAGAAAAAAAGGTGTCTCTCTTTTTTTTTTTTTTTCAAAGCATACTGGTTATATAATTTGTTTTGAAAACTGTAATTGGTACAATTAGGAATTTCACCCACACCCCCATCTAGTCGAGAAATAAATTACAAAAAAAAAAAAAGCAGACATTTTATATAATTAATTTGTTTCCATTGTAAAATTCATTTGCTAAAAAAATTGCTTTATTAACATTATCAAGCCTATGACTGGTAAGACATCAGATCAGACACGACGAGTATGAAGGGCAGCTTAGGGAGAATTGGGCTTTAAACCCTCTGCAGATCGGAGTTAGGATCAAAGGAGCTTGTATTATGTGGCTGTGTGAGACTTTGAAGTCTTGACTGCACCTACAGCACTCATTTCATCAAGTTCACTAGTGTCTTAATAGCAGATCAATAAGTTTCAAAGTCGGAGAGTTAATTTGAAAGTAGTGCTGATGCGTTCGTGCTGGGGAAGCAGAGATATTGAGGAGGAGAAAAAGCAGACTATTTAAAACTCATGAGTGTGATGCGTCCTTAATAACTGTTATTGTACTTTTCTAAATCAGATTGGAGACGTTGAAATTTTTTAACCTTTGCATGTAAAGTAACTGTAAGAGTTATTAATAGTAATTTACAGACAAACATACATTTATATATTTTTTATTTTATTTTATATCATTCTAATATAAAAAAATGAAAGGTGATGTGCTTACTTTAGTAATTGTTGCTTTTAAATAATAATATACAGGTAAATAAATATACATAAAATCTCTCTCTCTCTCGCTCGCTCTATATATACATATATATATATATATAGATATATAGATAGATAGATATATATAGATAGATATATATATATATAGATATTTTATGTATATTTATTTACCTGTATATTATTATTTAAAAAACTATTTTTTAATTTGGTAATTCATTGCAGCCACAATTTTTTTTACAATGGAAATTACTGGAATTTAATTAGTCTTTTGAGCTCAATTCATTTTTTAACTGTAGCTCCAGATCATTTTTTATTTTCATAAAATATAACAACTTGCTGTTTAAAAAGAAAATCGGGTTTCTTTATATTTTGGATCTTCATAGTTGTCTAAAAAGTAGTAATCAGTGCTGCTATTCTTTTTAATTCCATCAGTTTCATTGTATTCCAGTGGTAACTTGATCTGAATACATGTTTATAGTATTAAAGGTGTTCCCCGGATCTTGCAATGAGCATTTTAATTCTTATCCAGCCTGGTAAACAGAGGCAGGAGATTAAATTGTTAGAAAAATCTAAACAAATATAGTATTTAAGCATTAGTGAAAGTTCTCTCGGACAAAAAAATGTTTCAATGCTAGACTGCGATTTACGGCGCATGAGAAAAAATAACCATTTCAATTGTCTCTTTTTAATTTGTGTTGCCAATGTATAAAATGGGAATTGTAGCAATAGAAAAGGCTGAGAAGGAGAGATAATGGTAAAGCTTTTAATTCTGTTTGTGTTTTTGCCCCCACCGCCTTAAAACCATCTGTACTTGCGGAGTAAAGGAGGGTGGGTTTTTGTCTTTTATTTTATTATTTTTCTTTGCCTTTTTTTTTTTTTTTCACCAGGGGTCAAATTCACACCCTTTCGTAACAAACCTCTAATTTAGAATGTTCATCTAAGGGTTCTTAATGGTATTAGAGGCTATTGGTGTGGACAGTGGGAGCAGCAGATTAGCCACATAAAGCCTTACAGAGGCGATTCACTGGGAAGATTAGGTAAAACATCTGTTATTTTACTTATGCAATACTTTTTTATAACATTAAGATGGATGTTAAAAATCTGAGGATAACGTATATAATATTTTATAGTTGATAGGACTATGCGAATAGTAGAAAACATGGAAAAAGAGCAGTGTTCCCTGCACAAAGGTTGACATTGCCAGTCATTTTGCTGCCATTCTATTTTCCGCCTTGTTGATTTTTTTTTTTTTTTACTTTTATGCTTTGACGAAAATTGCGGCCAGATAAGCTCTGCAGCCTCACAGTTTATTTACTAAAGAAAAAAAAATACAAGATCACGAACTTACGTTCACAATTGTTTTTTTCTGATATACTTCCCTTATAGTACTTCCCTCCACCCACATAGATGGACATGTTTTGTCATGGGTTTGTTAGTAGGCGATGTCACAATAAAGCCAAATGCTGTTTTTTTTGTTTTGTTTTTTAAAGAGTTCTTTAAATGTAGCACTTCATCCAGAAGAAAGTCTGATAAACCCCACTTGGGAACTGGGAGATGAGAGTAAAAAGAATTTGAGCTGATAAAGGTGTTTCTTGTCAAATTTGCGTGGGAATTATTTACTGTATCCTCTTATCTAGGGGAAAAATGATGGAGGACATTTAAAATTAACACAGATGGGATTTTTCAGTATGTTCCTATAGTTTTTTTTTTTTTTTTTGCTTTTTCAGATATTGCTATCGATTTTGTTAATAATAAAAAAAAGACAAACACTTACAAACATAAAAACATGGAAAAAACAGCACAGCATGGCCAAAACTATTTAGAAAAAAAAAGTATTTTTTTCTTTTTTTTAAGCAACATTCAAAGAAAAAGCCCCATAACAAAATGGTCCAGTTTATTCCATAGCACTTCACACGTAACGATCTCTACTTCATTAAAAGCATATTAATCTGTTCCCCACTCCCCTGGGAGACACCTTTAAGATGATGATATTGTATCCCCCCCCCCCCCCCCCCGAATTGTTAAAAAAAAAAAAAATCTAGCAGATTTGGTCCCTGTCAGTCAGAAATAATTGTGTTCTTAATCTTGTCCCTGATGGATGACTCGAAGTTCAGCAACGGACTAGCTCCAATGACAAATACAATATTAATATTCATTAACTGCTTTGACAATGCTAATTTTGATGCAGTAGTAAAGGCCCTTCGAAAGTTAGCGGCCAAAAGCATCAGAGCTGCGCAAGGTGGCAAGATAATTTGTGCTGGTTTGCTGAGCTGAAGGCTTTTAAAGTCTTTCGCAAAAAAACCTAGGTACCACAAACAAAAAAGAGGAAGGGGGAAAAGTTCTGAGGCATTGGAAGGCAGGGCTGCGGAAATAATACGATCACAGCCCGCGAAAAAATTTGACATATCCGATGCTGCTTCTTTGAGCGAAATTTCTACAAAGTTACAACAAAAAAGCATAGCATGGTAAGTCAGCAATTTTTTTTTTTGATTTTGTTTAATCTTTTTGATCTTTTCAATTATCGCTATTTGAAGATCAATAGTCATTTCTTTTTTTTTTTTTTTCCTCCTCTGCTTGATGGCGCAGTGGCGGTTTAGTTTTTGCAAGGATGCCCATCGCTTTTTACAGAAGACAATCTTAAGTTTCTGTGAGTCCTTTTCTTTATTTTATCCTTCGGAAACCGGGGGAGAGAATCTGCTCGGGATGAGGGCTCCCGATCCCGGGGAGATCCCACCAAAGAGGTCGCCGTTGCGGGCGCTTACTAAGCCCTTAAAGTAGGAGTATATTTATTTTGGGATATTTTTGCAAGTTTTCTTTTTTTGCCTTTTCAATGGTATTTTTATTGCTTTTCTTCATGATCTGATCACCACGTTTCTCCCTTGAAAGTGGGAAATGTTTTAACGCTTGGAAATTTATGTTTTTTTTTGTTTTTTTTTGTTTTTTAATCCTTTCTTTAAATTGTTTGCTGTAAGTTTTGTAAGCTAAAAACTTTGTTTCCCCTTCCTTAGCCTAGGAACTTTGTAGAGAAAAAGGGATTTGTCTATTATATTTGCCAAGTCGAGAAGCAAAATATTGCCTTTTGTTCTTATCATTGAACTGGGGATTGGGAAGGTGGGGAAGAAGGGGGAGTTTAGGGGAAGCAAAGAATACAAAGAATAACAAGGGAAAAAAAAGACTCTTTTATTAGAGAACCATCGTTGAATTGAGGTGATCTTAATAATTATACTCTTCCCTACCAACCGTAATAATTCTCTGAATGCCTGAACTTGAGCATCTTAGCTGAGGATCTGTTGAGGAAAGCCTGCATCAGCTGCTCGCTCTACGGGTCGGTCTGCCTTATTGCTGAATGGTTTAGAGAAGGGTGCTGCCCTCCAGTGGAAGGAGCAGCCATTCTCTTCCTTTTTTTTTTTTTTTTTTTTTTTTTTTTGTAGAGTCCCTCATCATGTCGGTTTGTGGAATGCTCTAATCGGCAGCATGCTACAAAGCAGGCAGATTGAAGCAGCTAAATAATACTTGTAAATGGTAAGCTCGACTCATCCTTTTGCTTTTCCAAACTTTAGCTTTTAAATGTAATTTATTTGTTTGCATGTCTCGATCCTCTAAGCTCATACTTGAATACTTATTTCTTATTTCTTTTTTGTTTCCTTTTTTTTTTTTCTTTAAATCTGACCCACAGATTTTTTTTTTATGTGTAGACTGAATATCTGCTTGCTTTTTTTATTGTAGAAGTGGGTGCCGGAAACATCATTCTTCTCCGTCTTTTTTTTTTCTTTTTCTTATTGTATTGGCAGTTGCGTCATAATTTTCAGAATGTTTTGTTTTATCTTTTGCCTTGGTCCTTGTTTTGCTTAGAAATGGTTCCTTTGTTGCAGGTATGTTTAGGCTGCTTTTAATTGTCATACTTGTCTAGTCTATGGTTGTTTCTTTGATTCTTTTTTTTTTTTTTTTCTTGAACCAAGGCAATCGGTCCCAGCTTCGGCATGCATTGCTGTCAGCTAATCTTGCAGCAAACATCCTCTTACTGCTTGCAACCTGAAAACATTGAGAAGTTTTTTTGTGCAATTTTTTTGTTTTTTGCTTTTTTTTTTCCCTCTACCCCCCCCCCCCCCCCCCTGTTGTTGCCTCCTCTGGGGATCCCTCAAACAAACAATTCTCAGTTGGGATTGCCTGTCTGGGTTTCCCCCAGTTTCTGGCTTATTGTTGCCAAACGATTGGGAACTGTCCATCACCAGTCATTACTTTTTTTTGTTTACTTTAGAAATCGCACGTGTTATAAAAGGCAGTCGCTGGAGTGTGGTGGCTGCTCTGAATAGAGGGAGGGAAGGCAATTAGCTGCTCTGTTGTTGGGGGCTTTTTACTTGTCAAACGGAAGCCTCATCGCTTTTGTTGCCACCTTGTAAAGGGAAATCGTTAGGCTTTGTTTTGGTATTAAGGGCCTTAAAGATTTTAAGCGACACTCGGAGGCCAGACGGACGTGAGGAGGTGGAGTGAGAAGAATGTAGTTCATAATTTTTGTTTTTCGGTTAATGCAGTCCCTAAGCTTTTCACACCAGGAGAAAGGAATACTAAACCATCTCTAACATTTGCATTGCTCAAAGTCATTCAGCACTCTCCAGTGGCCAGCGGTGCTCTCAAAGGGGTCCTGCTCTTCCCTGGGCTCATCCTGGATGGGCCAACCATAAGCAATCAGAAACAGTACCACCAAGCCTCTTGGTTTTGTTTCTCATAACTCTGACTTTTTCCCTTCTCCCCTTTAAAAACTCATCAGTTGAAGGTTACGTCAGTCGGTGACCTTGGCTTAACGTGTTGGCAGTGTATCACCATAGGTAAAGCTTCGAACAGTTGTAGCAAAGCTCCTTGTCTATTCACTTAGCAAACATTTGCAGTTCAGAGGTATTCGTGTGTGGGATAGGGGGTTTAGAGACACTGTTTGGCCACTGGGAGTCCAGTTTAACAAAAGGTCTCCTTTGTATTGTTTAAAGCCAGACTGATATTTAACGCTGAGTGAAGGTGGGATGGAAAGGAGCTGAACAGGCCACACAGATCTTGTCACTCCTTGACACAGTGACGGTGATCCTTCAATTTTTTTTGTTCCCTTGTCTTATTTAAACCCTGAGATATTGGTTTTACCTGATGCCAGTCACAGGTAATATTCTGCTGGATGTGCATTGCCAGACCGAGTGGTTGCTCTTTTATTTTTCTCAGTTTTAGTTGCAGTCTAGTGATGGTGCACAGTTTCCCGTTAAGATTTCCCAGCCTGTGACACCTTGAAAACCTTTTTGCCATGGCTGGGTCTGGTGGACGTAGCTAGTTAGAGCTATTGGAGTGCGGTACAGGACTCTTTAAGATGTTAACCATGCAAGGCCAGTGCCCTTTATGTCAAGTGTCAACGTGAGCTTTTTGCAAAGTCTGGACGCAGGCGGAAGACTAAGTCAGCAGTGGAAGTGTTCGAGAGTTTTTCTTGAGCTGAAGTGAGAGAAGAAGGCTGTTGGGTACACGGGCGATGCCATTTTAGTTGGGATGGATGTACTCTGTGACAGAAAGACTTTACCACCTTGTGGATTATCTGTACTGCAAGAACTTGGCAACTGGCATGCCAGTCTTGGCTGCTGGGTAAGTAGAACACATCCTGCCCGTCCACAGTCTTATCTTCTAATCATGTAAATAAATGTCCCTCCTCCCCAACCTTGCAGAATAATGTAACCCCTTGCATGCTGTGGGCACCTGTCACTCTTACCAGAGCTGTGCCAGTCAGCTGCTCTTGTACTTTATCACCAAGCCACTTGAAAGGCTAAGTTGACTGGTGAGGTTCTTGTAGTTCTTGTTGGTTGTTGTAGGGTTAAAAAAAATCATATATCTTCATTATCTGGCATGTTAAAGGCACAGTGGCAGACCTCATTTTATGACAAGTTCATAGGCCAGTCCACATTAGGACAACACTTCCATATTTATACAGTCGTTTTAGAGTTACACACACATGTTCCTCTTTGCCAAATTTAGGAGTCCTCTGTGTATTTGACTCTTCCAAGCCCTCTCTTCTTCAGGGGATTAGTATTATTATTACATTTCTTTTTAATATTTAAAGTCTTGGCAGCTGAAAAGGTTTACAAACCTCGCCTGTGAGCTGGCCCTTATCCAGCGACGTGCCTTTTGGAGAAGCTTGTTGTAATATTCAGTAATTAAATCACAATAGTTGCATGGCAGGACAGGGAAAAGGTCAGAGGGTACCAAGCAACAATATCTAATTGTTACTGATCTAGTGACAAATTGATTAGGAGATGATGGCTTGTCTGTGGAAGGCAGATGTCGATTTTATATGTGATAATTAATTCAGGACAAAGCGATGTCACTTCGGCCATCTGCTGTAATGTCATCATTAATGTGACGTACCTGTATACAAAAGGTCTACACCTCCGGCCACAGAAGATTTGATATTTGGCAGCAGGCCCAGTCAAGTGGAAAATATTGATATTGTAGGTTGTGTCTGTGCAGATTCTTCCACACTACCTCTGCACATTGCTTTGTTGGAAATAATTCATGTTTATTAGGCAGTTATTATATTTCAGTGTAGTGCTTTGAATACGTTCTTGTGTTGGTCTTACAAGAATGGGGCTTACTGTCATCACCGATCACTATAGACACTGAGATGAATTACACCTTTGTAGACTAAAAGGACTTTGAAGATAAATTAGATCATATATATCATTATTGTTACTCTTTCCCCACATACTGCTCTGTAATCTAAATAGATACATTGTTACTCTTCCCCTACATTCTGCTGCTTATTAAACAGATACAAGGTTATTCTTTCCATATGTATTGCCATTTATTAAACAGATACAATGCTTACTTATTCCTTACATATTTCTGCTTATTAAAATTATACAATGTTACTCTGTCCCTACATATTGTTGTTTATTAAACAGATATAATGCAACTCCTTCCTTACATATTGCTGTTTATTAAACAGGTACAATGCTACTCTTCCCCTACATATTGCTGTTTATTAAACAGATACAATGCTACTCTTTCCTTACATTTGTTGTTTATTAAACAGATACAATGCTACTCCTTCCCTACATATTGCTGTTTATTAAATAGATAAAATGCTACTATTTCCTTACATATTGCTGTTTATTATACAGATACAATGCTACTCTTTCCCTACATAATGCTGTGTATTAAACAGATGCAATGCTACTCTTTTCCTATGTATTGCTGCTTACAAATGCAGTGTTACTGTTTCCTATATATTGCTTCTCGTTTAGTGAACAAATACAATGCTACACTTTCCCCACTTCCTCTTTAAGCACAAATGCTATGGAATTGTTTTTCAAAAGTAGCAGGGCATGTTCATTTTTTAAAGTGAACTTTCACCCAGCTTAGGGAATGAGGTTACTTTAAGTGAAAATACCCAAACACGTGCAAGGAAAATAAATGAATAATGGATTTTTTTCCTTGCACACAATTGAAGTCAGCAACACCTTCATCTCGTTCACTTTGCAAAGTGAACATGATCTACTCTTTGGTAGACCAATCCCAATGTCCCTGGTCTTCATATTAAATATTCAGATAATTGTAGGATTCTAATACCATCTGCTTGGTAACATTTCCTGTCAATCTCAGCATATTGTTCTGATGGCCTGTATAATCCTGTAAACAGGTGTTAAGCTCCCCTCCCCCTCCCGAATTTAAGGGTTGACTGTTTTTGAAAACTCACGTCACACTTGTATCTCCCCATAGTCTTTAGATCTGCACCATCAGTGATGTGAAGTCATCAAAGTGGAAGCACCCTGGTCATTAATAAATAAATGAGTCATTAGAGGAAGAGCACTAATAACCGATAGGGGAAGTGTTTTATTAACGTTATTGACTAGAAAGAAAACTTCTAAAATAATTATAATCTAATAAAACCAATGTCTTTAATATTAGGAATGGCTTTTTGAGATTAGAAGAAGGGGCACCTTTTAGTGATAGAATTTTGGGACAGAAGACACAACCATGACACTCCCCCAGTAATACTTTCATTATTTAATTATTATTATTATTATTCGGGGGAAGAAAGAGGTAAATGGAAACTTTTTTATTTTTTATTTTTTTGCATTTACAAATGTCTGGAAGGCACAGGTCAGCAAAATAGAGATACTATAGAAAACCTCAATCACTCGAACAACTGGTTTTCTGAGCCATTGTTCTCAAAAAACAAATTCCTTATAGAATATGAAAAGAAACATATTACTGGGGGAGGGATCCCAACAGCAGCATAAACACTTAGGCAGTTAAATGTCGATTCATATACTTTTAAGCTGTGGTGTTTACCTTTTTAAGTCCTTTTGTTAGGTAACTTTCATGTTTTGCACACTTGGTGTTCTTTTTTTTTCTCCACTGTATGACTGATTTGACGACTGTCCCTCTAGTGGCTGCCTGTGTTTCAGCCAGCCTTATCGACAGCTGCTGAGATAAAATCTCAGCCAAGTGGAGAGTACATTTCTTTCAATCAGTCAGCTGTGACTGGTAGACTTGTATCTTCCGAGAGGAATAGAAATGTAACTGAGCAGTATTAATAAGCAGAAATCAAAGATTGTGCATGAAATAAAGCTGTGATGATGCCCTCTAATATTATGTGTTAATAGAGTGCTTTAGAGATCACATACAACCATTCACTTTGTTCCCTGCTCTGCAAGGAGCTTACAATCTAATATTTTCACACCCTCACAGGGCCTCTTTGATCGAATGCTAAATTACACTTTAGTTGTAAGAGGAAACTCATGGGTAGCATGCAAACTCCATTCAAATGCTGCACCTGATTGTTATTGAATACAGGGCCCCAGTGCTGCACATGTCTAATGGCAACATAGTAACATATCTGTAGGCTCATTTATATTCAGCAGGTCCCATTTAAAAGTTTTTAATTTATACATCAGATTAACATTTTGTGAGTGGAGGGGGGTAGAGGGATTGGGTTTTATAGTTGCGAGAGTTAACTTGTTTACTAGAAATGCCATACGATACAAAGACATCCAATAGTGGTGAAAAATAATCTGTGGGCCAGTTGGTGAACAATACGGGGAGAGGCAGTTTGACAGCGGCTCTCACATTCCACAACAAACAGTGGAAGGGGTGGAATAAATACAGAGAGATGGCAGGTGTGTAATCACAAGCTTGGCCTAAGAGCTAGCACTTGTTCATGTCTTTACAATGTTGGGAGCAAAACCAAAATATTTATCACTGGAGGCTTTATCAGAGGCCCTACTGGAACTGCAAACCTTGTAGATGTTAATGTAGACAATCAATAGCTAGAAAGAAAGCATCTCCAAAAATAATTCTTGGTCATATTATTTAATAGTAGCATCTGTAAATGTATTATTTGCTGTTAAAGCAGTGCTTGGTAAAGAACAACATTTGCAAAAACATATTTGATGGAAAGACTGGGTGTGTACAGTGCTTTGTGTGTCTTTTAAGACAATGTTTTGTATGGTGAGAAAAGAACAGCAAGCTCAGGGGGAATTTGCATTGTATTAAAATGGCAGTAACGAGGGGTATAAGCTGTTCCTTTCATAACCCATAGACACCCCTTGTGGTAGGAAGAAAATAGGTTTTAGCAAAAGCTGTGGAAAGGGTTCTTTACGGTAATGCGACACACGATCGGGCATTGGTTGGACATTCCGATAACAAAATCCATGGATTTTTTCCGACGGATGTTGGCTCAAACTTGTCTTGCATACACATGGTAACACAAAGTTGGTCGGAAATTACGAACGTCAAGAACGCGGTGATGTACAACATGTACGACAAGCCGAAAAAAATGAAGTTCAATAGCTGTGGCTCTTCTGCTCGATTCCTAGCATGCGTGGAACATTGTGCGTCGGAATTGTGTACACACGATCGGAATTTCCGACAACGGATTTTGTTGTCAGAAAATTTGAGAACCAGATCTCAAATTTTGTGCGACAGAAATTCCGATGGAAAATGTCCGATGGAGCCTACACACAGATGGAATTTTAGGCAAAATGCTCCCATCAAATATTTTCCGTCGGAAAATCCGACCGCGTGTACGGGGCATAAGAGCTGATAAAGTCGTTTAAAAGACTTTGGGGTTTATTTACTAAAGCGGGAAAGTCCACAATCATGCTCACTTCTGCATAGTAGCCATTCGGCTTCCAACCTCAGCTTGTCCAATTAAGCTTTGTCAATAAAACCTGGAAGCTGATTGGTTTCCATGCGGAAGTGAGCCTTATTTTGCACCTTCCAGCTTTAGTAAATATGGTTTCTATGCGGAAGTGTGCCTTATTTTGCACCTTCCAGCTTTAGTAAATAAACCCCAATGTACTTGTTTGAGCAGATACAGTAGATTGCTAAAAAAAAATATTGCTTTCCTATTGGACAAAAGGTAATTTATATTTCTATAACTATAAGGTATGTCTGCCATTAGTGGTGAGGTAGGAAATGTCTACTGCTACAGCAAATTTGACCATACTTTTGAAGTCTCTGGATAATGTTGGACTTTAAGGATTTTTTTGTATTGAATATCATTTCTTTACAGTTCCAAGACCTGCAATTATGTTCAAACCTGTCCAGATTTGAGGCATCTATTACAGTTTAAAATGTATAGCCCCCACCCCCTATACATCCCACAGTCTGGTCAAGTGGTGTGCAACATAAGGGCAGCCAGGATGTATTTGTATTGTTTCACTCCTTCTTTGTGTGCAGTTATAGTCAATCACTGATTTAACCTCTTTTCCATATAGTGTAACCATAAAATTGGGGTTCAAAGGGAGGTGCTTAAACCCCTCTTCTATGTAGAGTAACACTTGAAGATTTTGGGTACAAGGTTGCTGAAACCCCTCTTCCATATAGTGTAATGGTAGAAAATTTGGTGTACCAAGGATGCTCTAACCCCTCCTCCAAATAGTATAACAGGAGAAAAATTGGGGTACAAGAGTGCTGTATCCCTCTCCAATATAGTATAACACTAGAACATTTGGATTGCAAGGGTGCTGTAACCCTGCTTCCATATAGTGTAACAGTAGAAAATTTGAGCTACAAAAATTTCCTTTTGTGTCAGACATATGTGCCTTAAAGTTATTTATTATTGAAGGAGAATTTCTGAGCAGTAAAGGTGGTTGTAGTGTTAAATACAGCATTATACATGTCTAAAATTTTTCATTACTGATTTGACATCTGTAGGCCTTGTACATATGATTGTACACCGGTCTATGATTGTGCGTCAGTATGTCAGCTCCATGTCTCCATTATCTGGCGCGGTATTTATAGAGGTCATATGAAGATGCACCATCTCCTGCCGTCCTCCGTTGTACAGTAAAACCTCATTACTGTCAACAGACATGTTTCAGCTGCTGCTACATATTGCTTGCTGTAGATTGGATGCCAGGCTTTGTCTCTCTAACCGTTATCAATGCTGGTTATACTGTATCCAGTCTATCTTGTATAGAGTTCCTTGGTAGAGTTCAGTCTTAATAAGATCTTAAATCCTTCCTCCTAGAGGTGAACAGAAGATTGGACCTTAGGCCTCAAAGGCTTACACTCTCAAGCTCAACTAGAATAACCACCACTTTTATATTGACCAAGAAAAGTACATCCACTCAATCATGCCTCCCGTATAAGACGAACATCACTCAATAAAGTTGACTTTGTGTGATCCGATGTTTATGGGCCTCCCAGAAATAAGATATTCAGGAAATTTGTGTCATGACATGTAACAGTCCACACTTTCTTTCTTGCAAAGTTGTTTTGGGTCAAGGGATCAAATACGTATCTAAACCAGAGAATACTGATTAAATCAAGGAGCTAACATTTTCAGAATGAAGCCAACAACTTACATTTTTTCTCCTGGGCCAGGTTTCCTTTAGGGGGCAGTTATATGAGCTATAGAGAGTCTTCTGCTTTCATCATATGAAACCTGGCCCATAGGCCCGTGATTTTTTCTATTCTGTATATTTGTACAATAATCAAACAAACAAACAAAAAAAACGTATTCAGCGCTGACACACAATGAAAATATTAAAAATTAGGAGCAGTGCCCTTATCTGCTCCTCTCCACTTGATTTATTAAATCGAGCAAGGTGCAGAAGAAACACAGAAATTGTTGATGCATTTCACATGTTGTTTTGAATGCTCAAAATGCTCATCATTTTTTGCATGTTACCTGAAAGCATAAACCTCCTAAATGTTCAGAACCTTTCCCTCTATTGTTGCTGCGAAAATTCAACTGGAACCACTTGAATTAGAATCCCTTGTTTGTGACCTTCGGTGCTTTGACCAGCCGCTACACTTTTCAGCTGCAGGTTCACTAGAACTGATCTAATGCCATGGGCAAGTGGCTTTATTGGATTGGCTTTGGCTTTTGGCTCATGACTTAAAGCTACTTTTTTGCCAGAGGTACCATTGGCAACATTATAGGCCTTGGAGGACAACTGGACCTTCAAGATATCTCCAGATCCTTTTTTTCTATGGGTTTCCACATATGCATGCATGCTCAGAAAGCCTGGGTGTCCATGTTTATGTGAATGGAGAATGGAGCTTGACTGTTTTTGGTGCTACTTTATCATGAAAGAAAAGCAGAAATGTCTAATTGGTGTACCTGCTTCCTCCTGTATTGGAGGATTGGAATGTAACTTTACTGTCTGCCCTCATGTTGTAAAGTGCTGTGCAAAATGTTGGCGCTATATAAATCCTGTATAATAATAATAATCTGCTGACACCAGTTATCCAGGGTCTTCTCCTGCTAGCATGAAATGGTTATCCAACCTGACAGAGGTCATATATCTCTGGCCTGCTTTAATTTGTTAAATATTGAGATGTTTCACAAGGCTTCTACTTCCTTTTATCTGTAATACAGTGTTATGAATTTTCTCCGCCTATTAATATGTTTTATTTTTATTATCCTGCTTTTTGAGAGGGTTATTGCTAAACAAGTGACTCTGAATACTTTAACCTTAGTCTGTTGGGATTGATGTCAAGTGTTCATGTGCAATCTTTATTGTGATTATATTTAGAGCAGAATACACCAACTTCTCAGTTTTGTGATAACTAAAGGAAGATATTATATCATTATACAATTTTCAGAGTCTGACCATAACTCCTGCTTACCTCTGCTTCCATGGATATATTTGAGATATGATCTAGTACAATCTTACAAGATCTCTTGAAGAGAGGATTTAATCTAGTGGGCACTCTGTTGATATGAACATCAGATCTTAACATGTGTGGAATTCATTTCTCAGGGCGAAATTCCTGATTGTGAAAACAGTGGACCATGCCCAAGTAATGTGTTTTGAAACACTTGTAGTCTCCATTGGAAACCCATGTAAAAGGGTGACAATGCACCAGCACATTTGGGAGATAGGACAAAAGCGATGTCTCCCTTTAACAGGAAGTGAACAAGAACCTTCATGGCAGGATCTCCAGGGATTATTTTAATGACAGTTTTTGACAGTTTTACTATTACATTAACATGTTATGTGAGAGATTAATGATTTTGCTTAATTTTGTTTCAGCACTCAATTGTTTTTTTTAATTAAAAATGTTACAATATTTAATCCAAGATATTGAAAAATTATATTAACATGACATCATTTAATCCAATTGAAGCCAAAGGAAAGTTTGGGGACATTGGAAGTAAATATTGCATTTGAAATAAGCAATTGCAGCCAGGAAAAACTTAATAGGGATTAAATATACTCTACATTCTATGGAGTTGCATTTATTAAGTGGACGGATTGACAATTTGGCTTGTGAGATTTGGCTGAAGGTCGAAGGCCTGGTATTAAAACGCGATTCTGGATGTTTTAATGGACAGATGACTTTGTGTTGATTGTAGGAAAGAGCGAGAGGAAACACGATGTTCAGCTATTTAACTCTTGTCAAGGCTCTGACTCCCTTGGCATTAATACAAGCTGCTTATGGAAATGAGGCAATATCTGGCCTGTAATCCGTTCATCCATTTGTACAAGTGCCTCTTTATCTGCTCGGCCACCTAATCTGGTTAAATGTTCTTCCTTGTACGAGTGGAGTTTATTTCCACCTTGGGGAATATGGATTTTAAGCAAGGGTTTGCGGCCTGCCTCGAAAGACGCCTTCCCGGCCATGGTGTTTGTGTGAAGGTTGGCTGCCGAGAGCCTTGTAGTTTGTAGGCCTGTCTGGTGCTCGCTTGTGATAAAAGCGTTTTCGGACTGAATAGCAGAAAAAAAATGAGACCTTCTCCGTGTCATTTAATGCACGCAGAAGGTCTTCACTTCCTTTGTGGATAAAGGGGGAGCCGCTGGCTTCTAGAGCTAGATACAGTGCGCGTTAACAAATCCGCGGGCTCTGTCAGGGGGCCTTGGACGCTATGAAAGGCGAGGCGCCCCGCTGGGCTGACTTACATCACAAAGGGGTGTGAATCGTGCGGAGTCAGAGGGGTGTTGGCCGGGCCTGTACCTCAGCATGGATTACATTTATGCCACGGCAGCAGAAAATTGCTGGGAGGGGAGAGGAGCCGGCCTCTCTGGGGAGGAAGGGGCTAACGGGTGGGAGATGCCAACCTCAGCACAATGGCTTTTCCACATCAATGTCAATTGCAAGGTGTATGGCTTATTTATAGCAAAATTATAATTAGGGATTCCTGCAGTTGTCTGAATGTTTCCTTTGATTATATTTTGGTGTTTGGTGGATGCTGGAGAATTAAACATGCTGACAGTTCTTCTACCTCTTTAAGAGTCTATTGGTAAGATCCTCATGTTTAGTTCTCTCAGGTGTGCACACCCCAAGTTCCCATTATGAGAGATTCCCACCATCCCTGCACTACATTTCCAGGTCTGCACACCTGCTTAGTCCATGATAAGGGGTTCCCACCTTCCCTGTGCTGATTTTTTAGATCTGCACACCTGCTGCTCTCATTATGAGGGGTTCTGACCATCCCTACAGTGAGTTCCCAGGTCCGTACTCCTGCTGTGCCTATTATGAGGAGCTCCCACCATCCCTGTACTTAGTTCTAGGGGCTGTGCTCATTATGAGGGGTTCCCACCATCTCTGTAATGCATCTTTGGTCTATACACCTCCTGTTTCAATTATAAGGGCTCCCACCATCCCTGCTGGATTATTCATTTATTTTATAGAGGAGGAGTCAAAACACGCAAGTGTAGGGACACACCAAACTTCAAGCTGCGCAGGACCAGAGCCTGGAATTATATCAGAAATGTCTCGCTTTTGGAGCATCCAAGACATATATGAAATCAGTGGCTAACTCCGCCCACCAAGCTTTGTCCAAAAATATTACTTGTGGGTAGACTGATTTATAATTACGAAATGATGAATTGATGTTGTCTTCATTATTATTTTATATTTTCAATGACTACCGGTATATTTAGTATAGCCTTAAATTTTGTTAAAGTAACCTGTTGCTTATGGGAGATTTATCTAAAGAATAAGAAATAAAAAAAGTGTGAAAAGGCTGTGGTTGAATCAGGCACTTTGAGACTCACAGGGCTAGCACTAGTTTTGAGTTAATGACTTTGCACAAATCGAAGCTGAGTACAGTTAATTTTTTTTCCTAAACCATAACTACTCCTTAGCATTTACAATCTAATATACTATACTATTTAGTATGCAACGTTCCATATCATAATCATAGTGTATATACTAAATAACATAACCACAACATAAAATGAATATTATCTTAATGGAAAGTAGAAGTAAAATGTAGCGAGTTAATAACGGTAAAATTATATAATTGTAGATAATATAACAAATCATAAAAATGGTCAATAAAACGTTTGAAGTATAACCGTTTGTTGTAAATGATAGTCTATAAGACATAAAGAAGAGTATAATATTGCAATATAGGATATTGTGAGAGTGACAGCATTTTGAAAGTCAGGATTTCCAGAATGTGGGCATCTGGGGTTTTGGAGACTACAGGTTTCCTTAAAGTATATCCAAGGCCAAAACTTAGAAGGATCAAGTACTGAATAGATAAAAGCCGTGTGTTTTTTAGTGTCTATCTTACTTTGGGGAGACGTCTCTTTACTTCCTGTCTTGGAGACAAACCAGGAGGTGAAAAGAAGGCTCTCCAAAGTCAGTGGAATTCTCCTCTTAAACTGTTGTCACGAGAATAGGTGTCTCCATTGAAAGATTTCCACTATATTCCTTTTCTGGTGACATCTGTAAAATTTTGGATTTACCATCATTTCTGGTCTAGGCAATACTAGTCACCAGGACAAATAGCTCTCCATTGGAGAGACAGAGAGAAATAAATACACAACGAGGACCCAAACCCTTCCACTCCCTTCCACACTCTATCCTGAACTAAAGGTTTGACTTTAGCAACTCTTTAACATGGAATCTCTGCTTGTAAATGCTAAGGACTGCTGTTACATGTTAGTGTATATTGTCATTCTCTGACTTGCCATCATACATGCTGGAGGATTTCATGCCAAGAACAATGCTATAAAATACCGGGAAGGTTTATGTAAGAAATTTCCCCTCCCACATGTATCTCAATTGCTGGCTTTACATTGATCGAGTTTCTGCATTTTTCTCTGTTTGGGGTAAGCTACTCTTGGGGAATTTGTTGGTATATCTGTACTACTATAAATTAGAATAGGTTTGCATTGTACCCAAGTCAAAACTATTTCTTAGCTATTGCAGACAAAGCTTAAGACTTTTGTCAAGTTTGTATAGCTTGTTGTGTCCCCATTGGGGAGATTCAAGCTCTTTATTAATTCTAGTGACGTATAACCCCTTTCAGGTTTTCATTGATTCAGTGCTCCTGGCCATAACAATAATATGAATCTGTTCTATATAATCATAGTTTTTATATTGGAGTTTGCTGTAGCCAGTTTTTTCTTGGACTTCTGTAGTGGTTCTTATAGAAGCTATCTTAATGGACTCCTAGACATCTTAAATATATTTTGGTACAATTCTTCCCCAATGAAAGCCACATGCATAGTTATAATTTTGTTTAACTGAGAAACAGTTTTCTTGTCACTATGGTCCAATCTGGATGTCATTTTGACTCCACTAATTATTATAATATCAAATGAATGTTCCCAAAAATACTTCAAAAGAAACTACTGGTGTATGGCCAGTTTTAAACAATGTTGCATTAGATAGTCATCTCAAATGAAACATAGGGGTTGATTTACTAAATGGACTCTGCAAGTGCTGTTGCTCCAGAGTTTAGTAAATGGAGTAAAGCTTAACTTTGCAATGAATACCAAAAAACATGCAAGGAAAATAAAAAAAATAAGGAATTTGCTTGCACATGATTGGATGATGAAAGTCAGCTGAGCTTCTGCTCATTTACTAAGCTCTGGCGCAGCTGCTCTTTGCAAAGTGCACAGTGTATTTGCCAGTAAACAACCCCATTTTTAAAATTTAGAATGCATGTCTTTGATGCCCAAGTCCATCTCAGATGTAAGTAATTTGCTTCTCTTCAACCCTTAAGCCCTTGTACACACGGTCGGACATTCTGACAACCAAATCCGTCGGATTTTGTCCGACGGATTTTGTCCGAAACTGTTGCATACACACAGTCAGACAAAGTTGTCAGAAAATCTGATCGTACTTAACGTAATGGCGTTATTTCGTTAGGACGTTAGGACGGGACTACTTTCAGGCTAGTAGCCAACAGCTTTGGTTTAGGAATTTGATCTGAGCATGCGTAACACTTTGTCCGATCGGAATTCTCTACACATGATCGGACAAAGTCCGATCGGATTATGTTGTCGGAAAATTGTATAGACAAGTTGTAAAACTTGGTCCGTCGATACTCCAAAAGAAACAGTCCGATGGAGACAACACACAGTCGGATTATCCGACAACACGGTCCGATCGGACACCTTCCGTCGGAATGTCCGACCGTGTGTACAAGGGCTAAGAAGGGGAACCTTTACCCCCGAAACATGTTGGCTTCTGCAAGTGAATTCAAATAATTTATTATTCTGGACTTTATAATTGGAGTTGCGCTCCACTACCTTGTAAACAGGAATGTATTGATGTTTTTGTCTTCCTGTTCTGGTTCCCCTTTTCCTCTTTTCTGACCCTGGTGTCAGTAAAACCCTGGTAGAAGTTTTTACCTGTTTCCATTCAGTCAGAAGCTAAACAAAACAGTTTCGGCTGGAGTTGGGCTTTTAAATGTTAGAATCTTGTTTTATTTAAGTAGTTTTTTCAGTGCGTTGAAATGAGTCAAATATCTAAACAATAATAAAAAATATGGATTTTGTCAATTTATGGTGGAAACCCTTTTGTTTGACAGGGCAGGAGAGGAATAGATTTTCTCTCAGTTTTTGTAAGGTAGAGTCTCCTTCCTGTGTGATCACCAATATATATAATAAGGGAAAATCTCCTTAATGGAGACCCTGATTGTAATAAAGCCCAACAGAGGTTCTAGCCCTTACGTACTCTATCCCAAAAAAAAAAAATTGTCTGGAGTTGCGCTTTGGAGTGGCTACCACCCGTGAAGGGCAAAGCAACAGGTTCACTTACAGGCCCATGTTTCTTGTAAATACTCACCTTTGCTGCTATCCTCTCCTGCTCTGTTTGGCCTCCTAGAGAATACAGAAGCATATGACTCACTCCCCTACCCCTACCTCCCACAATGCTTTGCTGGATGCCTAAGTGATCAGTTGCCCCAGTGCTGTCAAGCGATGGACAGAGAGTCCTTAGTCCCATGCAGGCTCCACACAGAGCAACTTGGAGTCTACACATGGCCTCTCCACCCTGCTATGCTGCATGAAGCCACAGGTTTAGTTAAACAATGATATTTAACGCTATCCAGTAAACCGGTTGGTGCTAAAAATGTAGCTGACCAGAGAAATGAGTACCTCCAGACTCTACACTACTATGTCAATGTGATTATTATACTGCTGAAAATTTGAAGGCTTTATGGAAAATTGGGGCGGAAGTAAAAAATATTTGAAGTTGGTATAATTAGCTGCCTATATCATGTGTAATGACACCAAGTAGCAGAGTTTACTCCATTTCATGCTGTGTCTGTGGATTATTAGAATTGATAAAGTTGCTTCATCTGACGTGCACAAACTCATACTGCAAAGCTGGCTCTCATGAAAATTCTTGTGTTTGTGTCTCCACAGTCTAATAAAGTTCCAGTAGTTCAACATCCCCACCATGTCCACCCACTCACACCGCTTATCACCTACAGCAATGAGCACTTTACACCCGGAAATCCCCCTCCACACTTACAGGGAGACGTGGACCCCAAAACAGGTACGTCTGTTCAAGATATCTCTTTGCTTTTGGCTAGAAATGTAACCTTTATTGAATGCGTAACAATGTAACACCATGGGGTCTGTTTATAAAAAGATCTTATAACATGTACATTTGTTCTGTGCGAATGGGGCAAAAAACTTTTTATTAGGCTAGTTTGTGTGCTCGTCAAATTTCAGTTATTTAAAATTTAAAACACTGCACTGGCCACTAGTCGGTAATAACTACAATAGCAAATTTCTATACTTGGCATCATCTTGTGGCCAAATGCCAGAGCCACAGAGTGTGTTAAATTGGGGTGTTAGCCTGCTTCAGGAACTCACCCCCCCCCCCCCCCCCTGTTTTGAAAAAACATGCAAACACCATATTAACAGAAACTCTGCCATGCCTCTCTATATTTTACAATGACCCAGTGAGGGACACCTTCATTGCATTTTGGGATGCTTTGGGGGTATGCCTGAGCTCTGACTTAAAGGTCAGTATTTGCATATTGTGCATACTTTGGATTTAGGGGTCTCCTGGATATACTGGAGTCCAAATTTGATAATCAATGGCACTGGTGTTATAAAGTGCTGGTTTATACACTATCCATAGAGATAAGTTTACATTAGAGCTGCACGATTCTAGCTAAAATGAGAATCACAATTGTTTTGCTTAGAAGATAGGTCACGATTCTCTCATGATTCTCGCAGTGTAACATCATCTTTCACATTAAAACAAAAAAAGTGGGCTAACTTTACTGTTTCGTTTTTTTTTTTTTATTCATTGACATTTATTTTTCCCAAAAAATTGCATTTGAAAGACCGCTAGGCAAATACAGTGTGACATAAAATATTGCAGCAATTGCCATTTTATTCCTTAGGGTCTCTGCTAAAAAAAAATTATGTATATATATATATATATATATATATATATATATATATATATATATATGTTTGGGGGTTCCAAGTAATTTCCCAGCAAAAAATATTGATTTTAACTTAAGAAAGAAGTGTCAGAAAAAGATTTAGACTTTAAGTTAAACTTCCTGCATTTACACATTGTTGAAAATTTGGCATATTGCCCATATCATTTGTTTACACAGAAGTTCTATCCCTTTGATCTAAGAAGGAAGCATTAGTTACAATGTTTTAAGTTCTAAACTTGGCAGACTGCCCAGATGCTTTCTTTTGACAGCTGAGTGAGCAGATAGTCTCTCCATTTGTTTATATGAAAGAATTGACAAACTCAGCAGGAGAGATGTCAGAGGGGGTGAATCGAAATCACGATTTTTTAATGATTAATTGTGCAGCTCTAGGGTACATTATGCCTGCCAATGTGTTTGTTTCAGAAGGTCATTACATTGGTTTAGTGTACATTGTGGGCTGATTGTGGCTTCACCCCCAGCACCATTATTACCATCTGTCATTTCAGACAGCAGAGGGTTCTGGGATAGCATCCTCACTCATATGAAATGATTTAACGCTCCCAGAACTTACTGCATAGAATATACTCTCTATCAAGTATCTGAGACTTCACTATAATACAGTAGATATGCAGATATGTCCTGTAGGGTGAGAGATCTGTATTTGAACAAATTCTCTGAGATTTTCCATGGTGACACCCATACGGTACTCTGACCTTGACCCGCCCCAGAAATTACAAGTATCCTTCTTTTTTCCAGAATATATTCCATAATGGATTGTATTCTGTTTTTGGTTACTGATTGTTTTTTGTACATCTTTTGCAAATGTCCATTTCCCCACCTTTAGAGCAAAATTGGAAAAGAGACTTGCAAAATTGTAAAATAGTGGCAAAGCATTATATATAAAAAAAAACCTTCATAATCTTATTCTCATTTAAATTACTGATTTTTCTACTTGCTTTTTTGCTGGTAATTGCATAAAAGTTGGAAAAACAAATTTAAAACAGACTCTGAGATTTTAATGTGCTTCTCGTTTACGAAAAGCAGCTTGGCTAAAACTACAAAATGTTGTTTTAAACCAGGAGAGAAAAGTCAAATTAATGAAAATATCATTGTAATTATACTTGTACTTATCAGGGCTTTCTGTGGCCAGCCTAACAGTTTAATTTATGGTGTTGAGTTTCTTGAAGGACCTGTAATACTGAATACTTTTCCTTCATTAGTCTGCTTCCTAAATCTGAAGTTCTAAATAAGCTCTTTACCTGGGTTCATCGGCTGCACCTGTACTTTGGGTTCATCTTCATCATTTATTGATGCTGCTGTCATCTGTCTCCCTCTTAAATCCGCTATTCCGCGTTATGACTAGGGAACTATTACATCATAGTATGGAGAACGTTGCCAAGACCTTAATCCAGAAAACTTGCCTAGTGCGAACACAGGAAGGGAATCACATGGGTTACAAATAGATCTCCATGGGCCAGAATGAAAAAGAGCCATGTAGAGTTTCCTTATGGTGCACAATTGAAGCCTGTACCATACACAGAGATTGTCCAAAATGTTGAGTGCAGTTTTCTGGAGAAGAGACTGAGCTACTTATTTTCATAGGTAGAATTGTGCAAAGGGTTACAAAGGATTTAAAATAAGCCAAATAAGAAATATTGATGAAAGATGAGTAATAATTTTCATAGATATCTTGACAAACACAGACAACCCTAAAAGGAACCCTTGTAAGGCTTAAAAAACATATTCCACTTAAATGTGTCCATGAAATGAAGGTGAGGAATTGACTGAACAATGCTAATTGTTGTTTTTTTCCTGCAAGCTAAACCTGGGGTATTCACAGGTCATATATTTATTGTAGCTAAACTACAAGAACCACAATCACCAAGAACAACTTGTATGAGTCTGTTGACTTCTGGATTTGCATGGGAGATTTATGTGTCATTTCATGGAATCTAGGAGCATTTATGAAAGTAAAAAAAAAAAACGAATTAATTTTGTAGAGGAAACTTTCATTTTTGCTAAGATACAGCATAATTCATGAGTTAAAGTGCTGGGATGCTTTCATTTTGCAATAACTGGGTCCAGTGTCCCAAGGGCCTCCATTCATATTCATAATTTTTTGTGCATTATTGTGGGTTTCCAGAAGTTTTGCTTTCTCTTATAAATTATGTGGGCCTTATTTCTAATACCTGGGGGCAGAAAAATGGCATCAAATGAAAAGATATTGATTGATTTTTATCTTATTTTATTATTTATTTTATTGTATTATTTTTTTATTTTAGTATTTAGTATCATTCATTATCATTTTATTATATCATTCTATTTTTTTATCTTATTTTATTATTTTTATTATATTATTTTATTTGGGATTGGGTTTTAGCTTCCTTTATTTGATTGGACGCTGTAAGTGGTTTTCATTCCTAGTATGTGTTGATTCAAAGCATTGAGCGTTGGCTTCTGCCCCTCTTGCCAGGAGCCTACCTACCAGAGCTTGTTTGTGAGTCCAAATGACTATGGCGGGGAAATTGGATTGTATGTTCCATTGGGGGCAGAGGCTTATATGAATGATTCTTTGTACAGCAGCAGGACTTCAGTAGGCACTGTAACAACATGTAAATATATTTTAAAAAAGTGTAATGATGCATTTTGCCAAGATTTAAAAAAAACTTCTTTTAAAATACCTGCAGTGTTTCCGATTAAGCATTTAGCGTCTTTTAACATGATGTTTTTGTCTGTATTCCTAGGAATCCCAAGGCCTCCACACCCTCCGGATATATCTCCCTATTACCCTCTATCTCCCGGCACTGTAGGGCAGATCCCCCATCCGCTAGGATGGTTAGTACCACAGTAAGCAGTTCCAGAGTTTTTTTATAATCTGTAATTGTTGCAATTTTGGTTTAATCGTAATAAAATCTAAAGAAAAGTCCAGTGTGCATGGTTTACACGGGGTTTAAATATCAATTGAACATCCCAAAAATAGTTTGCAGTAGATTCACAAATTATAAATTCTGTATCTGTCTTCTGTTGCACCATCTGAGGTTTTCAGTTCCTGTTGGAGGTAGAATTTGGAGGAAAGAAAATAGAAGTAAAATACAAATTAAATAAGAACTGTGAGGAGAAAAAGTAGGAATTGAGTAATAAAGGAAGTTAAAGACTACCGAAATCCAAAATTTTTGCATAGTTTTGGATAGAGTTGGGAAAACTGTACTCTAAGGTTCTTATATCTAAAAAAAATCCATATCCAAGGGGCATTGGAAAGTCAAGATTTGTTCATTCAATAAAACAAAGCAGAAATATTCACTGATTGCCCTTGGAAAGCAAGGTTCCCCTTCAGTTTGTACTGACTTAAAATGTAGAAACACAACAGGTGCACCAAACCTAATGATAAAAGTGTCTACATGACCTTTATGTTTCCTCAAATGATCACATAAAAAGCCATTGTGTTTCGAGGTCTAGCAGACTCCTCTTTCATCAGAACTACAAAATACAACTTAATATCTCTTTATTAGTTTTTTACATATCCATTATACATTTCACCATTTACATGAATCGCTCTCTTATGAGCTTCCATAAAATCCATTCATAGTCATGTCCTCAAATACTATAAAATTGTACATATACATTTATACATTCATATCCCTCTTACTCCTTTTTTTTCTCCTCCTTTTGGTGTGGCTTGCCCTATCTCCATACTGTTTTATCCTGATGCCGTTATGGAATTTTCTATCCAACTTGCCCATACTCTCTCATATTTCTCTCCATGTCCTCTACTCCAATATGTTTCCCTATATAGTGGTAGATTACTGTTTACTAAATTTTTCCACTGTGCCTTCTTCCAATTCAGCACTATTGTCTTTCTAGCATAAAAATGTGCAACAGACCCACCTGTATTCTCCTTCCTATAGGGGTGATATTATTCCCTACTAGTCCTAATAGGCAGATCTCTGCCTCTTGATTTAAAGAGACTGATGTTACTATAGTAATTACTCTCCACATACATTTATACACATAAATAAGACCAACTATTACTTGAAGAATACATCACTTAAGATGCATGATAAAGATAATAAATTAAATAAATATTTTAAAAAACAATTATCATGACTTTTAATATTATATTTTTCTTTTATCTTTCCTTTAAATTATGCATTTTTTAATCAGTAATTGTTCCTAGTTATTCATATACATCCTATATGTATATGGATATTCAGAATTTTTATATTTATTTTGTAGTCCCAATGAAAGAGGAGTCTGCTGGCCCCCAAAACATGTTGGTTGTTTTATGTGATCATATGATTCATTATTAATGTGACATGGGCTCTTCTACCAGTTGGTCTGGTGCTCCGGGTTTGTTCCTATATTTCACGTTTATTTCTCATTGGGGAGATTTTCTCTTACTCCCTGTCCCTTTGAAACCTATATACGAAATAGGGGGGCTATTGTCACCAGATACAGGCCCTGTGAGCATTTAAAAATGTGTCAGTCTTTTTGTCCCTGCCCACTAAAAATTAGGTTTTGTGTGTGACCCAGGATTTCCCATCACTTTTTCTACTGATAGTAAATGAGGTTGAATCTCTTACCCTCTATTTCCAAAATTGATTTTGTCTTCCTGCTCAGAGAAATACTAAAAAGAAAAAGAAAAAACAGGATGAGATAATCATCTTGTGTCAGAACTATAAGAATTATTTAAATTTTTAGGAAGCTAACTCCCTATTTTTATAATTGAATGGCGGGGGTAATTTTTAATCCCTGCCCAATACTTTGGTTGAAATTCCTTCTTCTCTGAACTTCCTTTTCCTCAAAGCCCTACAGCACATCTTCTAGAAGGCAGTGACACCAACTTTAAGGCTTCAACCATGAAAAGTTGCTGGCCTTTCTCAACCTTTTCAACACAGAGGACCCCTTAAAATAGTTCTCCGGTCTCTGGGAACCCCTGCTAAAAATTAGGACTCTACAACTCATGATACAATAGTGTGATGGTCAGTGGGAAGAATAGTCCTTACACTTGTGGTCATTGGGAAGAATTACCTCCTTACAGATAGCTAAAAATATCAATGGAGTCAGTGAGAACTTATCTGAGAGGCAGAAATTCCCAATGCTGAAGGAACCCCTAGCAACCTTTGGAGGAACCCTGGTTGAGAATCACTGCTCTAGTGGATTGTCCTTAGGAATGTATGGAGAATTTACTTCAGAGAGGAATCAAAAGCTGTGAAATCTCCAGGTTGGAAGGACAGTGGTGAAAATTAAACCCTCCCCTTAGCCCTTGTACACACGGTCGGAGATTCCGACGGAATGTGTCCTATCGGACCATTTTGTCGGATATTCCGACTGTGTGTGGTCTCCATCAAACTATTTCCGTCGGAATATCCGACGGACCAACTTTTCCAACTTGCCGGTAAAATTTTCCGACAAAAATTTCATCCAACAGGATTTACTTAATTCCTTTTACCGCATTAAATCCTAAAACCAGCTACGCTGTCACACATTAAGTGGGTGGTACCAAGAACTTTCCATCGCTCTTTTCTGACTCCATCATTGGCACTATGTTATGACTGCGTGACTTGGATTTTCTTGGAGTATCATCCCTCATAAAACGAAAAATTTGATTTTGTTTTATGATGTATCCATGTCAGATCCACAATTGTTCTGCCACAAAATTTGCTTTTATGCTGCAGAATTTGCTTGTTGTGAATATCTTTTGGTGACTGTCAGTAGTCGCTTTAATGTTAAATTGTAATAAATATTTGTAGGTGAAGCTGTTTTGAATGTCTTTTGCAATACAGTAATGTTGTGAAACTGTAAAATTGTATACGTAAAAAGAACCGTTCACGCTTAGACAACAATCTAAATATTCAGTTTCTTTCCATTAAGGTGAGTTTTGTAGCTGAAAGTCAGACTTTTCTCGCAGGTTCTGAATGTGCATAACAATATCAGAAAAAAGCCTAATAACTGCTTACATATCCCTCTGAATTTATACAGATATGCACACCCAGAAGCTGGGAGACAGCATTGAGCTGGAGGTCAGAAGATTGACTTCTGAGAGTCTTGCTAACAAAGGGGATGGATATATATCTCCCAAAATTAATACACAATTTCAGACCTAATATTCCAATTGTTTATTAAACCCCATTGTGACAGGTTCTCATTGCAGATTTATTGAGAAATGTAATCTAACCATAGCACAAATTCACTTTAAAGGGTATGTAATCCCTAGAAATTAACAACCCTATTTTACTGCCCTCTGGTCTGTTAAATATACCATTGATATATTTTCAACATGTGCAAAAAATAGATGTTGATTTTGCCAGAAGCCTTGTGAGATGATAATTTCTTATGCTGAAAATGGAAAGAGGGAAAGGATATACGGAAGGGTTGTGGAAATGGAGGGGTTATGGAGATAGGGGGTAAGAAGATGAGGAAGGCAGAAGGAGGTTCAGGGTTATGGCAATGGTGAGGGGTATTGAGATGAGGGGGAAGAAGATGAGGCGTGGTTATAGAGATGAGGATTGGGGGAGGAGATGAGGAGGGGTTGTGGAGATGAACAGTGATAATGATTTTGTGGAGGGCAGAAGGAGATGAAGGGTTACGGAGATGAGGAGGATAGGGGTGAGATGAGGTAGGGTTATGGATATTACATGAGGGGAGGTTATTGAGATAAGGATGAATGTGGTTATGGAGATGGAAGAAAGGAGGAGGGGTTATGGACATGGGGGTTATAGAGATGAGGGTAGTTGAAGAGGGGTTATGGAGATCAGGACACGAGGAGAGATATGTGTTCATTGTGATCAATCAGAAATTAAGTAGGCAGGGCTGACACCACATGCTTAGAAATTCTGAGCTGTGATGTCATGTCAAAGAGGAAGGTGAGAGCACACTGTATTTCTGGCACAATAATATTTCTAGACATGCAGCATGTTTAAGGGGATAAACATGGAGAAATAAGTATTCCATAGTATTGCATATTTTTTTATTTATTTTTTATTTTGCATTGACAATTCATCTTTTCCCTAACAATCGCCAGCTAAATCTTTTTTGTAAAGCTTTGATGGCTAAGTGGAAAGGTTTATACCTCTGTCTGGTTTTTATTGAAGTTCATGACTCCATTGGGGAGATTTTCCCCTCACCTCCTGTTGCGATGGCATTCTGTCATGCAATAGCATGCAGTGTCACAATGCTAGGAATTTATGGAAAATGTCTCCATTACAGAGACAAGCAACAGTAGAATGCTGCAAAAAAAAATAATTAGGTAATGCTTCTTCCTGCATTAGTGGAGATCTCCTCTCATCTTCTGCAACACGAGTACAGAAAATGAGTAGAAGGTTTCCCAGTGGGGAACACAAACTGCAGTAAAAGCTAACAGAGCATCTAATCCTTCTTCACTTGACTTAACAGGGTTTTCTTGCTAGAAGTAATCAGAAGTCACTCCAACAGGGTGCCACAAATTTAATCTGAGTCCAAAATCTTTATTATCTTTATTGTACATGAAAAATAGAGAAAGTCAACATGTTTTGGGTGCTCATTACTTCTCCTTCATTAGGGTTTAGATGTTCATAGTAAATGGGCAGAAAGATTAGAAAAGTGCTGCTTTGGGTTTCTGGTCAGAGATAGCCAGTATTCTTCTCATTTACCATCAGCAACTAAGCCCTGATAGTGAACAAAAAAGCCAACTTCACTCCAGTGATACCACATATTCAAAACTTTATTGTTCTGAACAAGATTACAAGAAGTCCACCTAGATCATCCACGCACTGATGTATTTCACCCAGAAAGAGCTTAATCTTAGGAATCTAAGCCATGATTTGATCCCCAAAATTCATTGGCTTTCTTTCCTGACCTTTTGACATGTTCAACAGAAGTTTGCTGGACTCTCATTAAATCTGTGGCACTCTCATCCTTTTCACATTCCTTGAGACTATTTCTGAGACCCCCAAGGATGCCCTGGTTGATAGAGAACTGCCTTTAAAATTAGCATTTGAAGCCCATCCCATTCTACTTTGGGTCCAACACTCTACCAACACCTCTATCAAAAACCCGAATGAAGTTTGAAGCCTTCCCCGCTCTATTCAAATGGGAAAAAATATCTTAGTTGGGTTTGGGATCCAAGGCAAGACCTATTTCCCTTCACCGCAGCTTTAGTTAGCAAAAATGGGACTTTATCCAACGTGAAAGGTAAAAAAACCTTCACAAGCAGTCATCTCCTGTTCACAAGGCCGGCAGAGCTGCCGTCTTTTGCGTCTTCTGGGTTTTCAGGGACTATCATTTATTCAGAGACGACCGACTCTCTCTCCATATCTCCCCCAGTGCAGGTCGTTGTAATTATTAATTATTGTAACAAGCTGTGACTGTCGATCGGTTCCCCACAATCCTATTTGGGGACTTTCCCCCCCGGTACATCTTGTCAGCTCTCATTAACGTGACAAAAGGCTACAAATTAAGATCTGTTAATATAATGTTTTCTCACCAAGAACTAAATAGCGAAAGGGACCCTGGGCACAGCTGAAGTCCTTTGATTGCCCGCACTTTATTTTGGTATAAATTTCCATTCATTATTGTTTTCTTTGCACGCGTACCCCTCAATTAGCGTGATGGCTCCATTAAAGCAGTCGAGGCTTCGCCTTTAATTATCACAACAAAACACCTCGTTCCAGCTCAGGGAGAGGGGGGCCTATATTGACATTAGCCGAGGTTATAAAATTTAATTAGCCGTTCGTACCAGATTTATGGCACTCACATTGTCTTCTTTGATCTCCACCGTACAATCCCCAAGATTTTGTCTTGATTAAATGAGAATGCTGGGATTTTTATTTTATTTATTTCCTGAAATATATTTTAACTTTTTTTTTCTTTTCTTTGTTTTCTCTTTCTTTTACAAGGCAAGGTCAGCCAGTTTACCCAATTACAACAGGGGGCTTCCGACACCCGTACCCCACAGCCCTTACAGTAAATGCTTCCATGTCAAGGTGAGTTGGCTCTTCTTGGTCAAAGTGTGTCATTGTTGGGTCATCATTTTCTGTTGAAGTTCTATTAAACATGGATGTAATATTGTGGATAGCCCAACCCTGGCTTTTGCCAGATTAGTTATTTAATTTTCATTTGTATGGAATGCTGAAAAAGTTGAATTATTTTTTTTATTTCTTATAAATTCTTATTCATTTATTCTATATGTATAGTGGGCGCATGCTTTGAATTATTGCTGTTTATGAATATTAATTTTGACTTTTACATTTTACAAACTTGTTTTTTCATGCCCTTGTTGTTGTATTATATATGGAAATTTGCTACTAGAGGGGGATCTGTGTTTCACTGCAATGTCTTTCTGCTTAACAGCTGTTAAGATATTTGCCACACAGGGAGTGCATTGTTTTCATTGGGTCAGCCAACTCATAGGGGTTGATTTACTAAAGACAAATAGACTGTGCACTTTGCAAGGGCAATTGCTCCAGAGCTTAGTTAATGAAGAGAAGCTCTGCTGATCAATCATGTGCAAGAAAAAAATCATTTTTTGTTATTTTTCTTGCATGTGATATGGTATTGTTTGCAAAGTGAAGCTTCCCATCATTTACTAAGCTCTGTAGCAACTGCACTTGCAGAGTGCACAGTCTTTTTGCCTTTAGTAAATCAACCCCATAGACTTGCATTGTGAGGAGGAGCAGTAAAGCACAACAATTGTGTAGCACAGAAAAGGATATAGCAGTGCCTGCCTATGTGATAAGCTGATGTGATTTCCCACCATGTACATGCACAGTATACCTACAAATTATACAGAGAAGTTTATAAAACAGAGGTTCTAAAACAGGGGTCTCCAAACTTTCTAAACAAAGGGCCAATTCATTGTCCTTCAGAGTTTAGGGGGACCAGACTGTAGCCAACAGGTATTTTCTAGGCATCAGTGCAAGTAGAAACTGCCACATTTAGTATTAGAGGAAGGAAAAGTGCCCCATCATTAGTATTATTGAGAAGAATAGTGCCACATTGTTGGTTACAGTGTAAGAAATGGTGCCCCATTGTTGGTGTCAGTAGGCAGAATAGTGTCTCATATTAGTGAGAAGAACAGTGCCCCTAGGTCTGGATAAAGACAAGTAAAGGGCCACAATTTAGAGACCACTGTTCTAAAATATTCATATTCGTATTTTTTTGTTTTGTTTTTATACTGTACTGACTTCTGACACAAGTAAGAAAAAAACTGATGATACCATATATTTGCCTTTAGGTGTTGGCTTTTTTTTCTTTATGCCTTGTTTTGCTAGGTGTTCCCTGGGGCTCATTCACACATCCAGTGCATTAATGCACACATTAAAGCGTGTTATGGCTTTTGCTAATATGTGTTGTGTTAAGGCAGCCCATTGATTATGAATGGGCTGCCACGTCCCACAATGGATAAAAAAATGTACATAACCTTTTTATGTGTTATGTGATATATGATATACACTATATTGGCAAAAGTATTTGGACACCTGCCTTTGAACGCACGTGAAATTTAATAGGATCCCAGTCTTAGTCCGTAGGGTTCAATATTGAGTTGGTCCACCCTTTGCAGCTATAACAGTTTAACTTTTCTGGGAATGGCTGTCCACAAGGTTTAGGAGTGTGTCTATGGGAATGTTTGACCATTCTTCGAGAAGTGCATTTGTGAGGTCAGGCACTGACGTTGGACAAGAAGGCCTGGGTTACAGTCTCCGCTCAAATTCATTCATTCGGGTTGGGACTCTGTGCAGGCCAGTCAAGTTCCTCCACCCCAAACTCGCTCATCCATGTCTTTATGGACCTTGATTTGTGCACTGGTGCTCAGTCATGTTGGAACAGGAAGGGGCCATCCCCAAACTGTTCCCACAAAGTTGGGAGTGTGAAATTGTCCAAAATGTCTTTGTATGCTGAAGCCTTAAGAGTTCCCTTCACTGGAACTAAAGGGCCAAGACCAACCCCTGAAAAACAGCCCTGCGCCAAAATCCCCCCTCCACCAAATGATTTGGACCAGTGCACAAAGCAAGATCCTTAAAGAGGTGGATGAGTGAGTTTGGGGTGGAGGAACATGACTGGCCTGCACAGAGTCCTGACCTCAAACCAATAGAACACCTTTGGGATGAATTAGAGAGAAGACTGCAAGCCAGGCCTTCTTGTCCAACATCAGTGCCTGACCTTTCAAATGCACTACTGGAAGAATCATTCCCATAGACACACTCCTGAACCTTGTGGATATCCTTCCCAGAAGAGCTGAAGCTGTTATAGCTGCAAATGGTGGGCCAACTCAATATTGAACCCTACGGACTAAGACTGGGATGTCATTAAATTTCATGTGCGTGTAAAGGCAAGTGTCCCAATACTTTTGGTGTAGTGTATGTATTGTGGTTCATTGTGGTGCATTGGGCTCTATTGTACAATGCCTTGGCGTGCCATTCACAAATAATGGCACCGCATTGCGCCACAAATAGAGGAGGTGCTTTGCCATGTGTTTTGGCAACATGCGTTAACAAGAATTGCCACAATGCACAAGTGTGAATGGGTCCATATTGAAATTGAGGTGGAAATTTAGGGGCTAGACATGGCAGAATGCGACAGAACAAAAATCAGTTATTTTGCCAACATTTATGAGCAACCACTATGGATGTGATACTCTTCACTGATAGGTAGATATCAGTTTTATTTATAAGTATGTAGTATTTTTCCCTCTTCTACATGTTCACCATAGAGCAAGCAGTACATTTTTGCTTCGACTAATAAAGAAATAATTTTCAGCTTCAAGCTAAATAGCATGACCACTGCAGGTAACAGCGCAGAATGACCACTAGGGGCACCAGTAGATTATGCATGTAAGGAAAATAGCTTTATCCTTTTGTTTTTGATGTCATTTATGCGGAGTTCCCCTTGGGTGAAAAAAAATTAAAAGTCAGCAGCTACAAATACTGCGGCTGCTGACTTTTAATATAAGGACACTTACCTGTCCTGGGAGCCCGTGATGTCAGCACCTGAAGCCGACCTGTCCCTCAACTCCGGGTGCAGTCACCAGCATCATTACTAAGGAAAACAGGAAGTGAAGCCTTACAGCTTTACAGCCTGTTTCCTACTGCACATGCACCAGTCACGCTGCGCTTTCTGAATGGTCCCTGCTGTCTTGTGGGACCTGTGTGTCTCCCAAAAGGCAGGGGGTGGGGGGGGGAGAGAGAGACATTACATAGTTCGCCACACAATAGCGATTTTTGACAGGTATCTCCTCCCCCCCCACAAATGTGGCACCAGATGGGGGGAGGAATCAGTGCACACTGTGGGCTGTTTTTGCATCATTTATTTGAAAACTACATGAGATGTGATTTTCATATTTTTACTTGCTGTTCCATATTTCAATAGTGTTTCATACACCAGTGGGAAAATGCTTCCTCTAGTTCAGGGGTAGGAAAACTGTGGCTCACTGGCTGTTACAAAAGTACAAGTCCCATCATGCCTATGCCTCTGGGAATTATTCTTATGGCTAGCAGAGTTCAACAGTGGCTCATGGGACTTGGGACTTGTAGTTCTTCTACAGTTGAAGGGACAAAGTTTACCTACCCTTGCTCTAGTTGCTTTTTTTGGGAGGGAACATGATTGACAGTGCTGCTGAACAAAATCAATTGGTCACATACAGAGTGTATTGTTCTCAAGGACTTCTATGTAAATAGAATGAAGTAGGCTATTTAGCTTTTCTAAAAAAGCTGTTTGCCTGGCTGTCTTGGACCTGGTGTGTTCACACCGCAAGGAACATTGAAAAAACAAATCACACGTGCGTGTTAATGTGCATTAAAAAACATTGACATGCACCTTTTATGTGTTGTGTTGCATTTAATGCACGTGAACTGTGTTTTTAATGCTTTTTTTTTTGTAGTACAAGCTAAATCAAGGCTCAAGGTACTTTTTTTTTTTACCATTTTACTGCAAGGCATTATGCTGCCTAAAAATGCAGCATGCCTGAATTTTTCCTAAACATGCATTGTGGTATGCAATGGTTTGCAGCATGTTCTTGTATTCAACATGCATAGAACAATGCAGCCCTATGCACTGGCCCTGGTGTGACGAGCGCTTCAAAAAACAGTCTCAGTTGTTTGTGTAAAGTTTCTTCCGTGCAATTAAGTCGTCCAGCTCAGGCGAGGCAGGCCGCCATATCTCCGGGTGTTGAGCCAGCTAAAATGACAGTGCTGTATGATGTGCTGGAGTCTCGAATTGTAATGAGAATCGGAGGCTACAGGCTAAATCTTATTAACATATGTATAACATACTCTGAGCATTGTGCTAATCCCTTGCTCTGTGATTATGGGAGCCCGGTCTCTATTCTTCCTTATGAATAATACCGGAGCCCGATCAGACACTGACACAATTCCCAGAGTGGGAGCTCAACACAGTTAAAATAGATGTAAACCCTAACTGAATATGTAGTTTGCTCTGTGCATCAGAATCCATTGCTATTTTTTTTAAATACTGCTTTTCCATATGCGGATTTTCTTCAACCTATTTGCCGTCACTTCCTGTCTACATGCATGCCAATGATGGCTGCATGTCATTTTTCAGGGTGAATTTCCTAATGGTGACAACCGTAGACACTTTGCCTGCGTAATGTGTATTGACACACGTAGCCTCCATCTGAAGCCTGTGTGACAGAGTGAAAATGCTGTAGCACAATTGAGAGACAAGGACAGAGTGTTGTCACCATGCCTAAACAAGGGCCATCATGGGAGGAGGTGGTCAGGTGCTTCCACAATGCTCAAAAAAACCATAAAGATCCAAGCAAAAGACAAAACTGAAAACTACAGAAAAGGTTTTTCGTCTGTGTTTAGAACAGTGGTTTCCAAACTATGGCTCTTCGCTTGCCTTTATCCAGCCCTTGGGGCACTACTCCTTCACCTGACACCAATGATGGGATGCCATTCATTCCACTCATACCAAAGATGGGGCATTATTCCTTCCACTGGCACCGTTGATGGGGCACTATTCCTCCCACTGACCTCAACGATGGGGCACCATTCCTTCCATTAAAACCAACAATGGGGCATTGTGTACTCTCACTGGCCACCGTATGGCCCCTTAAAGTTTAAAGGACAGTAAACTGGCCCTTTGATTGGAAATTGAAGACCCCTGGTTTATGAGATTGAACTGAAAAAGTAAGCAGAAAATCTTAAAAAACATACGTTATAAGTGCTACATTCCTGTAACAGCGATACACATGTGGACCGGGAAAAAAAAAAATCCCACTCAAAGATACAACGGGCAGTTCTCTTATGATGTAATTGGGCTGAAGTGCTCAGATTGAGAAACACGTTAGTAGATTTGGGTTCTACTTTTAAATTAAATGTATAATTTGGAATCAATGTGTAGCAGTGGGCACCAGAAGGTACCCCTTCATATCCAAAGAATGTTCAATTCCAGCATATCTTGGGGTGTGCCATGTACCAAAATCAGAGTTTGAAGACTCTCAAAGCCAAGACAAGCCAAGTTTGACCTTTAGAGTACCCTCTATGGCACAGCAAAGTTGGCCATACATTGCTTGAATTTTAGTTGATTCGTTTAAATGGACTGAAATTTTAGGTGACATGACCCAGCTTGACAAACCTAGAATTGAGAAATTGAAGGAGCCAAGCACAAAAAAGTTGAATAACCATTGATTGCAACCAATCAGCCATGCTGGCTGTCTGATTGCAACACTGGGTGGGGGTGAGGCACTGGACATGGATTCTCTACCAATAGATTGCTGACTCACTGATTCACTGGTCCAAGAGATAGAGGGGTGCTGAGCACAGATTTTCACAGGCTATCAGAATGTGGACAAATTCATTACTTGAGCCCAATTGGCCTGCATTGGGCATTTCGCCACAACGATGGGGACCCCCTCAAGGGTTGAGAAATCTGAGTGTAATATGTCAAAGTGAGTGCCAAATGAAAAGTCTTTATTGTTCAACTGGTTACAAAAAGCAGGGCAAAGGGCATCCGATGCATTTTTGTTCCCCATGAAAAGCTTTGATGTCCTTTGCCCTGCTTGTTGTAACCAGCTGAAGAATAAAGTGTTGGATTCCTAAGCATTTTTCATTTGGTTCTCTCTTTAACCTGTTACTCAATGATTCATTGATCCTGGTCATATCTGACTTTTTACACAAGAAATCAAACCTGGCGATTGTATCACTTTTGAATCCCTATTCAATTAATTGGAGGAGATCTATGTGCCCCTGGACCACATTGGCTGTCTTTTGTCCGTTTACCCGTTTACCAAACCAATAAACCATTGTCGGACTTGGATCATTTGTTTGGCGCTCTTTCTGGTGCAACTGTGAATACATCAGTCAGAGTCCTGCTCCTAAATGTGTATGTGGAAGTCTATAGATTTCCCTTGTTCAGCTTGTTGAGAAATCTTCTGCATGTATGGCCAGTTTAATGCAAGCCTGTGTGTGATTTTCTAAAGATAGGTTCACTTTAAGCCTTCCCGTGTGGCTTGGCATGTCAGATGGCCATGATGCCACATTTCCCACTAACGACGTTCATTAAGGGCAGGCGAATTCCAACAGATGACGGTGGCAGATGTGACAGGGGGCTCCTCTGCCTATTGGTGCTTGTAGGGGTTAATGCAAATGGAAGGAGCTGAACAAAGCCGAAGGTGGATTTCTCGAATGCTTATTAGCGAGCACCAAACCACCTTGGGATCCTTGTCTCTCTCTCTCTTTTTTTTTTTTTTTTTGGGCTTCCTTCCAAACTTGGCTGTATGAAAGGTGTCTAGTTAAAAAGCGTATACAGCAAATTAAATACATTATTGTGATAATGGGTTGACATGAAGTACAGGTCCATTAGACTTATGACAGTTATAGAAAAGCGGAGGCCTGCACCCTGTTCGGTCGTCGTCTTTGATATTCATTCAATCCAGCGCCAGGTCCGGGGATTCTCAGAATTAAGTGAAGGGTCATTATACTTTAAACACCGTGGAGAAGCCTAGATTGGCAATTAAGCAGCACTCTCTGACACTCGCCGATGCCACCCTGTGACCCCCTTTCGATTGAGATGTTGGAGCTTGGGGCCCTCAGCATGCTAAATTGGTGAAAGGCACTTCTCCTGACGAGGGCAACGCTGAAACCGTCTGCCTTCAAAGGGAAGCCACATCATGTTTTAACCATAAAGTGGGCGCATGCCAGGCGCATTCCCGGGCAGAAATAGATGAAATGTTACAAGTGCAAGAGGATAATGACAAATCCAATGCGATTCAAAGGCACGCGGCTGCAGAACGGAACGCATCCTACAGCTTGTGCATAAAATCAAGGGCGACGGATGACAGGCACTTAATGGAAGCGTGTCAACAAGCGCGCAAAATGAGGCCGCAGAAGGCGGAAGCCCCGGAGACTGGCAAGAACAAAAAAAAAAATTAGTTGTCCCAACTTAGTTAACTCTCATCATTATATTCTGGCTCGGAGCCATAGAAGCGGACAGGGACTCTAATGAGCTGCTTTCAGGGTGTTTACTGCCTGTCTACGGGACACGAGACACCTTTGTGATGCAGAATGGCATGCTTCTTATATCCATCTAGCTAAAAAAAAAAGATTCTGAAGAGATTTTGGGTTACGTTTCTAAAAAAAATTACAAACGCGAAAATATTGGAATTTTTATGCAGTCTTTTTTTCTATTCTACAATGCCATTTTATTTATTTATTTTTTCTTTTAAGATCAAAAATCTTATCAATCTTAATTAATTTATTTTATTTGGTATCAATAAGTGTTAAAGGATTAGTCCACTCTATTTTGAATCTAGCTAGAGCCTAGTGGGGCTTGGTCAGCTCCTGATTTCTTATTTTATATGACATGGATGTTCCAATGATGAGGTCTTCCTGTTGTAATTACTGGCTCCATTTCTCTAGGTTTTGGTTGTTCCAGGCTCCCTTTGCATGTCCCAGCTCTTCCTGTTACATGTTTTGTAATATAAAACAAAGAAATAATCCAGCAGGGATGGGGGGATGGGCACAATGGGTGTGCAGACCCAGGAACTCAGCAAAGGAATGGTTAGAAGCCCTAATAATGGACACATCAAATGTGTAGACCCAGGAGTTCATAGCAGGGATGGTGGGAACCCCTCATAATGGGTGCAGCAGGTATATAGACCTAGAAATTTAGAGCAGGGATGGTTAGAACGCCTCATAATGGGTATAGCAGGTGTGTAGAACCATGAACTCGGTGCAGGGATGGTGGGAACCCCACATTATATATATGGACATTTTGTTAGCTGCCTGTGCTCTTTACACACAAATCCTTTGCTTCTTGCTTACTAATGGTGCACAGTGATTGTGCTTTGCTATCTCTCCTCTCAGTGGTAGTCCACCAGTTAGAACTGACTTGACTGGAAGCAGTAAAAATTTCTACAAGACTAGCTTGGCTTATCTGAGCAGTCTTTAGGCATGGTCTACAAGACTAGCTGAGCCTATATAAGCAGTCTTTAGGTGGGGCCTACAAGACTAGTTGAGCTTATCTGAGCAGTCTTTAGGCATGGCCTACAGAACTGGCTGAGATTATCTCAGCAGTCTTTAGATGTGAATGCTATTCACATTTCCTGATACATGGATGACCTCTAAAGAGAGCAAGGTATATATTAATTGTAGGCATGAAAAAACAAGTTAAAGTCCTATCAAATGACTTCTGGCTAAACCTGTGTGATGCTTTAAACTAATATTAGCTGGAAATACACTTAAAGTGGTTCTAAAGACAAAACTTTTTTTGAACCCCCCCCCCATAACACTTACCCAAGTTTTACATCGATCCAGCGATGTGCCCATCTACAGCTTTTTTTGCTGTCTGCCTACTCTTACAGGCTTAATGAAAGCTGCAGGAGCCATTGGGGGGGGGGGGGGGGGTGGAGCCAAGCCACACTATGTGTGTCTATGGATGCACGCAGCCTGGCTCAGGAGTGTGCACAGGAGCACATAGCTTGTTATGAGGGCAATCTCTTTTTTATTTTAATAAAAAAAAAAATACTTTACAACCTTGTTAGCCATTCCATGCTCTAAATAAAAATGTTTTGCTTTAGTTATACTTTTTTTGCAAAATCGTTTTTATTGAGTTTTTTAATAGTACAGAAAATCGCCCACACACGGGCCAACAGTGCTTTAGTTATACTTTAAAGTGTTTAAATAAACTCCATAGTTTCAATGGAACAAGGTTTTTATCTAAATGTTTGGCAAGGGCTGTCTAGGTCAGTGGTTCTCAAACTTTTTGAAACTAGTGCCTGGTAAATTCTTCCAACAGTGAAGATTAAAGTTTATGCTCACACAATAAAAATATAGGAATACAAATGCTGGGTGGCACTGTGGAAGGTTGGGGGAACTGCGGAGGCTAAGGGCTCTCAGATATTTGGGAGCACTGTAGGCCACTATAGATGGTTGGGAGCACTATGAGAGGGGGGAACAGATCTGCAGCTGGCTAAAGGCCTTTGAGAGAGGCCACAGTCGAGTGGTTAAGAACCACTAGTCTAGGTCAAAAGATTGGCTGAACAGAATTTTTTTTATTTTTTTTAACCACTCTATAAGCAAAACTTTTGTGACATTACAAGTAGGAAGGTCATGTTTATTTTACTATTGTTTCTTGGTGCTTCCATGAGTATGATAACCTTACACCCATGGTCCCCAAAGATCCAAACCAGATACCACCTTGTTTTTTAACAGTGATTTTTATGTATGTATATGATAATGAAGCCATAATTTTATCTTACTGGTCATGTTGAATTCCATTTTCATATGTTATTGTCCAGTGAGGGCGATGGGGAAACAATGTGTGTGGGAATTGTGTTGAAGTGAGTTGTAGAAATGTTTTTCCTCCCCCTTTCATTCATGTTTATTCTGACAAATTACACAGCTTTCTCTCCTCCAGATTCCCTCCACACATGGTGCCGCCCCACCACGGTTTACACACAACTGGAATCCCTCATCCCGCCATAGTGACCCCAAGCGTCAAACAGGAATCTTCTCAGAGTGACGTGGGACTGCACAGCTCGTGAGTTTCTTATTTACCTTACATGACTCTAGACCTGCTCTATCACTAAATTGGCCAGTACTAAGAGTTTCTACAGTCGAAATCCCTTATCTATGAGTACACCCCCAACTCCAGTAGGAATGTCTAGCCCATGTAGATGTCCTCCACTGTGGTAAATGTCCCTATCCATACCAATTGCCTCTGCTTTTAGTCAAATTGGGTCAACGATATAGCTGCCTTCTGGATGCAAGGACTTTCTAATTTGATGCAGATAACTCATGTCTGTAGTAAATGTTTTTATGTGCATTTAAGCTTTCCCCGCTGGAAGTGAAAGTTTCTAATTTGGCTTATTTTGGTCTAATTTGGCCTTTTATTTGTGCATGTTCTTTACTGATAGCCAAAATGTTCCATCCAAATACATATCCATCTTTTTCCGTTGGTCTCTGTCTGCTCAGGCTTCCTTGTAGATACCAACTCTTGCAGTAAAACTCTTCTTTCTACATCAGATATCCTCCTCTAGTAGTGAAGATGTGTCATTAATTTTCTTCCTGTAGTAATCCTTTCTGGCCCATGTAGACATAGTCTTACATCCATGTAGACATCCTCCAGCCTTTCTTTCATTCATATAAAGTCTTGAACTCATTTAGAAATACTTGCATGCCTTGCATCAATTTAGATGTCCATTTAGTCTTCCATTTATGCAGACCTTCTGTTTCCAAACTTCCATATATTTCAGTTTATTTTTGTCTTTGGTTTGAACTCAGACGTGTGACGTTTTTTCAGCCTGACTATTACATGCTGACACCGTTTTCCCAGCGTTCCATTCATGTACATTTTTTCTACCCAGTCTTAAATCCATACATATTTCATTCATTCACGTAGACAAACTCCACCCAACCCATTTATCCATGCACTCATACTTTCTACCATATTTCATCCACATAGATGTTCCCTGTTTAGCCTTTCATTCATTAAGATATAATCTGACCAGTCCTCTGCCTATGTAGATGTCCCCCACCCAGCCATGAAAACAGACTATTTAGACATCCTCTGATTTATCCTCACCCATTAACATGTCCTTGAACCAGTCTTCCATCCATGTAGACATCCTTCATTAGATCTTCCTTCCATAGAGACATGCTTTGTCAAGGCATAAATACATTTAGATGTCCTCTGTTCATTTCTCCATAAATGCGAACATATTCTGACCAGCCTCTTTTCAGCACAGTCATCCTTTGCCTAGGCTGTCATCTAGATGCTCACCATCAGTCTGTATTGCAAATACCAATTTAATGCAGATGTACTAAGCTCTTTGTAAAAGCCTTCCATATATTGTTAATCTTCTACACAAAGTGAGAAGACTTCAGATCTGAACGTGTAATGGTGGTTTCCCATCCATGATTCAGGACATCCTTTGCCTAAAGTTTCCTGTCTATGTACTATCCTAAGCCTGCTGTAAAAAAAAAATGGTCTTCGAGTAACCCTCTGCGGAATTATTAACGTTATGTCATTTTACAGAAAACATCAGGATTCCAAAAAGGAAGAAGAAAAGAAAAAACCTCACATAAAGAAACCTCTTAATGCATTTATGTTGTATATGAAGGAAATGCGAGCAAAGGTTGTAGCCGAATGTACATTAAAAGAGAGCGCAGCCATTAACCAGATCCTCGGCCGAAGGGTAAGTGTAGAAAGAACTCAACAAAGCACTAAACCCCATTAACAACAACAGCAAAGCTCCCACTTTTTATGTAAAGTTATTTATTTATAAAACATTGTCACATAGCTATTTTTAGGGAAGAATGAAGAATAGGAGCACCACACCAAGAGGTTACAGACCAAAGGTTGTTTATTTCACATAAAATATAAACACAGGGCCTGTAGATATAGCCAACACATTTTGGGATCACAGTTTCTATTGTGTGTAGACTAGCAAATAAATGAACTTGGGTAAAAAAGATTACGATGTTAGAAAATCATTAGTATGCCTATCAGTTGTTGTAAGCAGCAAATGTAATGTACATTAAAGGCCACTTGTAGACCTCATTGGAAACCCATATGACAGGGTGACAACAAGGAAGCGTAATTAGGAAAGATAGGCAGAGCATTATCACCCGTCAAAAGGACCTTGCCAAAATAAGGACCTTGATGGTGGAATAATAAAAATAAAAGCTCCATATTTAACCACTTCCCCCAGGTAGACCTCATATGATGTAATATACTTTGAGTGGGGATATCTGAATGATGCCTGCCACTACAGGCATCATCCAGATATCTTTTATTTCATCAGGTGATTCCCTACAGGGTAAAAGCCATCTTAGCAGCTGTTTAGCCACTGATTGCTTTTACAGGCGGTGAAAGGGGACGTCCGCCCCCCCCCCCCCCTCTCGCCACAGTCCAGTGCTTCTTCGGTTTCTCCAGTGCGATCAGGGAGTCAGGAAGTGAATCCATCAGCGGCGGTTTACCATTGAGCTGGCAGTGAACCAGATGGTTGCTGGCCATCTCTATGACCCTCGGAGGCTGAAAGCGACATCATAACATTGCTTCCGGCTCCGGCAGATGTAAATACTGCCAATTTTCTTTTACTGGAAAGCCTAGGAACAATTTTTTTTTTTTCTCAGGCTTTTACAGCATAGAGGAGAGATGTGTGGACTTATAGACCCCAGATCTCTCCGTAAAGTGGACCTGTCATGCCGTATTTTTATTACAAGGGACATCTACATTCCTTGTAATAGGAATAAAAGTGTTAAAAAAAATAAAGGGAAAGTGTAAAAATAAAATAAACAATAAGATTTTTTTTTCAAAGCGCCCACATTTTTACGTATAGGAGAGAAATGCCAGAATTGATTGACTTGGGTGGCAAGTGGTAAAATATATTGAAAATTACTTTAAAAAAACATCTTAAATGAGATTTTAGAGACCTACCGTGAAGATGGTTGGGTCCTGGAATGTTTTCTCAGGCCTGTACAGAGATCTGCTTTTTACTGTACTCAAAAGGCTATTTTTTGTATTTGTTACTAATAGATCTTTTGATTTCACATCATTCCTTGACTGTGAAGTGTTGTACGGGTTAATTCTTAATAGCAGCAAACAAATACTCTTGCGCATAAGCATGATGTCTGGGTTATCTAATGTTCTATGCCCCCCAGGATAGGGGTATCCTAGCAATCACGAGAGGGAATAAAGAAAAGAGGGCGCACCAGCCTTGTGCATTATCCTTTAGTACATTTTTTTGTAAAAACAGATTAAAAACTACTCACAAACGTGAAAATATTTATTTTGTAAAAGCATCCAAATAGTGGCAATCTAGGTATGACAGTCTCCAGATGGTGAAGGAGAGAACTTCATAACCACTGCTGGCTGACCTGTTTCGAAGGGATACCTTCTTCCTCAGAGCCTCTGGAGACTGTCGTACCTAGATTGACTGCCACCATTTGGAGGCTTTTACAAAATGAATATATTTACATGTTTGAGTAGTTTTTAATATGTTTTTACAAATAAGTTTGCTAAAGGATTTTGCACAAGGCTGGTGCGCCATCTTTTCTTTATTCCCTCTCCATGGGTTAATTCTTGCTTTGAGCTATGATAAAAATACATTGGCGATGTTTAATCAGAACTCCATTCTTTCTTTCCGCGCAGTGGCACGCATTATCGAGGGAAGAACAGGCAAAATACTACGAGCTGGCAAGGAAGGAACGGCAGCTGCACATGCAGCTCTACCCAGGCTGGTCCGCACGGGATAACTATGTACGTGGCTATGTAGGTGATATTTTTCCCCCCTTGTAGAGTAACATGTCATGTTATTTTCCTTTGGAGCGAACAAAACACTACATGGTATGTATTGAGACACGGGCAGGCGAGCAATCATTCACCGCAGCCCCAAAATACTATCCTTTTAATTCTACCACAGTTCTCCAGTGATTTAGATTGCATTGTCAGTAAATGACCATGGGTCATTTGACAGTAGATTTTGAAAATTAAAAAAACAACAACCTGTTAACAAGATTTAAGACAATAAAAGTAATTATTACTTTGCTGAAACATCTCAGCGGCCTCCAGCTGCCATATGTGTCTTGTATATATATTTATGTTGGTGTGCGGTGTAAAGTAGAGTAATGGGAGCTTTTGCTAAAGGCAAATTATTCCACTTTACAACGTCTTGTGCCATTGTAATACAGCCTCATCTGTTCACTACAAAGGGGTTTCTGTATAAAAAATGTGAGGAGCGGAGGTTTTGCCCATGCCAGCCAATCAGATCTTTTACTCATATTACCAAGCAAAGTAAACAATGACTGGAATCCGATTGGATGTTCATAGGGCTTTCTTGTCCCTTCGCACAAGATTTTATACTTGACGTCTCAATGTTTTTGTTTCAATGAAAAGAAAGATGCATATCTTGTGGACTTTGGTCTTCCGGATACTCTCTTCTCCTACTGTTGGTTAGATAAGCCTTATGCAGTAAGCTCTTACCTCCAAGAGGTCAAACGTTAAAGGGTAAGCTGAACCAACACTGATATTTCAGTGTTTGGTAAAATATGGAGCGTTAAACCTCATGACAGTCTCTCCTGTGTTTCGGGAGATCTCTGGAGTTGCTGCATTTGCAGATCCACTGTGTCCAGTGATGGGCTCCTAGCATCCCAGATGGGCGTTAATGTATTTATGCTGCAGAGATTGTAAAATAAGGAGCTGCAACACACGGGGGGGGGGGGGGGGGTTACAACTTCCAAAACCTTCATCTGGATAAGAACTGGATCAGCAAATATGGCAGGAAGATCTTGCTGTTGGAGTATCCAAGACACTTTTTTTGCATTTAACAAGCTTCAACTAGCTTTCTTGAACCATCCGTCGGTCTCAAATGCGGAATATAGATTGTAATAAATGCTCCTGCTCTAGTAAGCTAAGTTATTAGCAGGCATCAGCAGTCTTCAGCAGCTGTATTGAAATTCAGCTGGGTAAAGATTCTGTAAGTCTAGCCACAAATTGATAAAAAAATTTTTACATAATTTTCTTATTTCGATTAAAATTTTTTGTTGAATTTGAGAATAACTTATGGCAACAAGCACTCATTTGCAGTTTTTTTCCAGTTTGCTAGAGTTGGAATCAATCCAAATTTTGTCTCCTATCAAAATATATACAGTATTCAGTCAAATAGGATTTAAAAAATAACTTATTGCGACCTGACCAAGGTTCCAGATCATTTGATTTAGAATATACAACTTCATATACTCCCTCCTCCAAGTAAACCTTAACAAATCTCCATCCAATGCAGTATTAAACTGACCAACTAAGGAAGTACCAAGGCGCCCTGGAAGACTGATCATTTTTATATTCACAGCAGCAAGAGTTGCCGTAGCCAGGTCTTCATTCCTCATAATTACTCATTCGGTATTATCGTGCATCATTGCCAGCACACAAGCCCTGATGAAGGGGAATCTGTGAGTCCCCCAAACAGGTTGGCTTTTTAACTTGACATTGTTTTTTAATAATAAAAGCCATAGTAAACTGAATTGATTGGTGTAATTCTCATTCTTCCAATACCCTGTAAATGTTATTGAGGAATCCATGAGATTCCTTTGTTGACAAAGAGCTGTCTCCAAACTTCATGAATTGTATGCACTCCTTTTCCTTGTTCAGTCAAAGAGTCCAGTGATCCTACAATACATATCTACTATAGCCACATCATTGAAGACATCTTCTTTTGTATTTGAACTAGCAAAAACAAAACTCTCATGGATGAAAAACGAAAAATTGGCTGCCATATTGAATGACAGAATGGAAGCTTTCAAGGGCGCCTAAGATCCCTGGATACTATATCTTTCAGGAATATGGGGAAAGAATAGGCCCTGTGGGGAAAAAACCCCTTTCCCCAATCCCTTACCAATTCAGCTCTATGCCACTCCTTTACCAATCTCCACTTTTATTTCTACTTTTTTTGTAATAAACCCAACCTTTCTGTATTCTTATCTTTGTATAATCTATGTGGCATCCTCTATTTCTAAGGCACTCCCATTTCTGGCCAACTACAAACTAACCTTCAGTGACTATTTGTCAGAAAATATTGAAAAACCAAACTGTTCCCCAGTTCAAGGAGGCAATAATGACCCCCACCCATCAGAGGCACACTTAATTGCATACAGTGGATCTCCAAACTGTTGGATGTTTTTTGCGCAGGTGAAGCCTGAACCTTTACTCTTCTAAGGAGTAGAGGGAAGGATTAGGGTGTGGTGCAAAAGCCAATATTGTCAGTAGCTCAGTATTCTGATGGGTCTTGGGGCTTAGAACAGCTTGTTCAATGATTATCAAAGAACATATTTACCCATGCACGACTTATATCTTAGAGGCACCCATTCCATAGTAATTCAGAGCCTAATAGAGAATTGAAGATCTGGAAGAATGTGTTCATTTTTGGATATTTTTGGACATTTTATAGCTTAAATTGTTGAAATGTTCTTGCAATACATTGTGTGAACTAAAGAGAGCCTGTCATTATACAACACATAATGACGCAAGCCATCACTGCACTACAAGGTGTCCTTACATAATTTCAGTTAGTCTGCCCCCGAAGCACCTCCAAAGCGATCTCTCCCAGCTCTCCCTGCCCTTGCCTCCAATGTACCCCACATGGTAGTGTGCACAATTAAGGACCCCATGCAGAGACACATGCATCACTTTGTGGTATGTTGGTGTGTGGGGGGCATTTAGTGTATAAGGCCATTTTTCACTGAATGATGGCATTTATCACTAGATATGTCTGTGGTGTGTTGTACAATGATAGGTTGCCTGTAATGGATAATACAACCCAAAACTGGTATTTGAGTACTACATGGCTGCTGGAGAGTTCATTCACATCTTTTGATCTCTCTTGGGGATTCAGGTTGGGAGGGCCAGGCAAATCACTGTTGTGGGAGGGGTAGATTCACAAACGATGGCATAGAAATCTTACCATTATGGGAGGGGTTGTGACACAAACTGCTGCAAGGAAATCCCACCATTGTGGGAATGGGTGAAACACAAAGTTCAAGAGAAGCCAGTAGGTCAACTCCAGTGTCAGTTTTGGGTGACATTGGCTCTTCTTCCTTTGTACAATTTTTTTTGTTTGCTTCCTTAATAGATCTGTTATGTTACTAAATGCCATTTTCTTTTTGTTTGATTGCTGTATAGGGCAAAAAGAAGAAGAGGAAAAGAGAAAAACAGGCAGGCGAAAGTAACGGTAAGTACCCCCCCAAAGTAGTGCCCCCCCCATTGTTTTTACCAGAAGACCCACTAAACACTGCTGCGGGGGGATGAAGCAGGTGGATGGGGTCACCAGTTTGACTCTGATACCCCCTGAACCAGTGATTACTGGACCCCTACTTATAAACCCCTTAATGGAATAAAATTAGAGGTTTATATATATATATATATATATATATATATAATATGCATGCTATACTAGATAATTTATGTATTTTCTATATTGAATATATAACTGTAAAGTACAAACAACCAGCCATTAGTTTAATGATGACTTACCTGTGTGGTGTTTACTATGTGTGTGCGCATGAGTGTGTGCGCGGGTGTGCAAGGTTTGATCCCGGGGTCTTTGCTGCATGCTTATTGGGTAATTCCCTGTCTGCCCCAACCCTTTCCCTCTCCCCTGTGTGTAATTCAGGCATTAAGGAGGTTTGAAAATACTGCATAGACAATTTGAATTATTTCTATTTTGCCAATGTCCAGATTTTGTATAATTTGTTCTTTTTTTACAGAACACAACGAATGTTACCTAAATCCTTGCCTTTCACTTCCTCCGATTGCAGGTGCTAAGCCATTTTTTTTTTGGATTTATTCCTATAGTTTTTCCTGTATTATAATTTTTTTTTTGTTTATTTTTCCCTGAAAATGCATTTTATTGCCATTATAATTTTATTAACATAAACCACTTCTTGCGCGAGAGGATGGGAAAATAAAGATTCACGTTTTTTTGCTGTCCTAGGCTGCTCTGGCTTGAAGCGTTGCTGTGGTTGGGTGGGTTATGAGCATGGAATAGACTTAGACGGACTGTTGCTCTAATGCCATCGTGGAACCTCAGGCATGCTGGGAGTTTCAATTCCACATAGCTGTGCGAGGAACAGATCGCCCAAGCCTGCGGTAATCTTAAATGGGGGGGACAGGCTGAGCTAGTGTTAGAGCATGTTATTATTCCAAGGGTGCCCTCAATCAAGTAACTAAAATATTAACATGTCTGCAGCTTTGCTAATTACTAGACGCAAAATCCTCTATTGCATCCAATAAAGACTCTGCTGCAGAAGATTCATTGACAGAGCTTTGGAAGTTGTACGGAATAATATATTTTTGTCATTTTCTGTTTATTACATGGGCAGAGCTGCAGGAACCTTGTATTATGGAGGAATCTTTATTACTCATCATCTGATGGTCTTTTGGCGCCTTCACTCCTTTCCCAAACTTTGATAAGTTGACCATCACAAGCAGTAAGAGGCCCTCCACTATACAATCCTAAAGCTGAACTCCAGTCTTTCCTTCAGTTTTGCGCATTTATACAGGTTTCTCTCCTGTACTGAAATTGCTTACTCTGATTTCACTGCACACTGTGAGCTTCTCATGAACTGTATTAGAAGCTGCGGCAAGTCATATAGAGCCTCTTTTTCTAGCTGGTGGACATTGAGCATATCTAGCCTTTTCTTGCCCTAGTCCACCCCTTTTATTCATTGGATTTTGGTTCTTTCAATCATGGGGGTTCAGCATCTGTGGGTATTACCTAAGGTGGTCTGCATGCAAATACAGCCTGCCTAGGACCGGACACTCCTCCACACATTTGCCCATCAAGGCATTTTTATATTTGCATAGCTCCACCTAAGAACCAGCCCACTGCTTGCATCAGGACTAAGGACTGTTGAGAGGTGTACTGAGGCACTGTGCTGTGATGTGCTGTGATGTTTTCAGGAAGTTATGTACCGTACCCTACTGGTCCCTTCCACCAGCCATCATCTTCCTGAATTGCATAGAGAAGCACAGAAAATACAAAATATAATGATCATAGCTAGGATTATTTCAAAATGTCAATGTTGATAAAGGAGTTTGTAGGAAACACTTTTGATCACAGGGGTTCAACAAAGCACTGCACTCTGTTAGATTAAATCTCAGCTTTGAATGAATGCATATGCATATGAAAACCTTTAACCTTTTTTTTTATAAAGGTCTGATAAGCTAGGTTCACTATGCTGGTTTCTCAGTGGTTGTATTTTTGCGGGCACCATAGCCCTTTTCCAGAACAGCAGTCGTAGGGAAACCGCATAGTGCTATGCAGTTTCCAGTGTGTGGGGTGCCATAAACAACTAATGGCATCTCTGCGTCTCTGCTAACAGGAATATGGTTTTGATGGAGAATGCAAAATCCAGTGCAGCTCTGCATAGAGACCAGTCAGCTTCCATTTTTTTTTTTGTCAAAGCTTAATTGAACAAGCTAAAGTTATAAGCTGATTGGCATAGCTGCACTAGATTTTGCACTTTCCAGGTTTAGAAAAGTAACCCCATAGTGTGCATCTAGCCTTAGGGAAAGATTAGCAGAAACATAGAAAACATACCTGAATCCCTCCTGCAGCCCTCGTATGAAATGGAAGCCTTCATATTTATCTTCTTGAAAAGTGTACATCTGAAAAAACCTTTTCAAATACTTTTCAGATGAGATTTGAAACACCGGTTACTTACACTGATACACCATTGCTCTAGCTAAACTGGCTGTCAAGATACAATCCTGCCTTGAATCATACTTACAAACTCTCTGTGTTTCCTTGTGAAGCCTCATACACTAAGATGGCCAGTTGTTCGCCATCTGAGAAAGCCAGCACAAAAATAGCCCTCTCTAGAACAGTAAATTGAAAACAATTGGAGAACAGAAGAGAAATTGGAGAACTAAAGTGTAATTAGTGCCAATAGCTAACATGACATTTCTGCAATGTTTATGAACCAACCTCTATAGCGACCATATTCACTCAGGATGCCATCTTGCTAATTAGTCTTGGAGTAAACTGTGTACCATTCAGTTTTTATGGGAAGAAGTGCCTGGTGTAACCCTCTTTTTTTCCACATCATAACATTGGTCCTCACTTTTACAGTCACATGAGTGCAGGTTATCACATCTTGGTCAGCTGTCTTCTCCTGTGAAAACATAATAGGTTGATGGGAAACTTACTCTAGAAAACTCTCTTTTCGTGCCTTTTAGTTTTCCAACATTACCCTCCTCCCTACTTCATGACCTTGGCTGGCCATTACATTCTATTTCTCGGTTGGTAAAAAAAGAACTCCTATTTTTGGGGTGTAAATCTCTGGATCTACAAGTCTTAAAAAAATAAATATGTGTGTTTTCTTCTTTTGTCAAGTTTATATGCTTCTAATTAGCTGGCACACCTGCTCTGTACCCTCTGTCATCCATTTCATTTTTGTAAAAGCCGCAAAAAGCCAACTCAGTTATGCAATACAATATTGGCAACCCATTACTATTTTTTCATTGTACATGTTCCTTTGTGTGTTTTTATTTTGTGTGTGTTTTTAACTGATACAATTTGGGGGATTCCTCTCTCTTTCCACCCCCCCCCCCCCCACACCCTTCAGCTCTAACAGTCGCCATCATTCCGTATATTAATTTAATCATTGTTACCTGTAACCTTTAAATACGTTAAAGGCATATATCAGGTTCAGGAGGGCTGAATTTTCAATATGAAGTTAAGATCAAGAATATGGGGACATGACCACACACTAACAGGAGGAAACTTCAGAACCTATAAATTATTTTACCAAAACTCTTGATTGAGATAGACTTCCAGAGGAAGAGACTCAATCAAGAGTAAATGGATTAAAACATACTTGGGCCAGACATAGAGATATTCGGACCAGTATTTTTTATTAAATTGAGGCTGTCTCAATGGACTACTCTGTCTTTTGGAACGCTTTGTCTTCTGTGTTTTTATGTTTACTTTAGTTTTTAAAGCTACACATTTTTTAAGGACCCAAGACAGACATTTGTTTTCTTCAACGCACATATTTTTTCCTGTTCCTTGTTTTTGTCATTTGACAAATGTTACTTCTTGCTTGCTAAATACAAACATTTTATGGGAAAAAAACATTTTATATATTATTACCACCAATGATATATATATATATATATATATTTAAAAAAATGTGGGTAGACTCAGTGGACTGCTCTGTCTTTTGGACCTCTTGGTCATCTGTTTTTATTCTTTCTTTAGTTTTTAAAGCTACACATTTTTTAAGGACTAGACATGTTTTTTTTGCACACACACATATTTTTTTATTGTTCCTTGTTATTACCATTTGACAAATGTTACTTCTTGCTTGCTAAGTCCAACATTTTATGAAAAAAAAAATATATATATATATTTTCTATAACATTAGCACTAATGATCCTTATAGGCACCTGTGTCAAAAAAACATTGCAGAAAAATTCATATCACCCAGAGGTCTGGGGTCCTCATGCAAGGGGAACCTCTCTAGAATGTACAGATTGCAAAGATAAAGCCATTGCAAATGTGCTGTCTGATGTTCGAGAAAACATTTTGTACTTTGCTTTACCTGGAGGACTTGGGTAAAGCACGTCAACATTAGCAAAAATGCCTTTTTATGGTAAAATAAATTCAACAGGCATGTAATTTTAAATATGCATGCCTATATTTACACATATATTTCTGAATAATATCAGTTCCCTTGAGGGGATCAAATTACTTTTTGGAAGAAATCTGTACCTTCAAATTTTAAACAATATTTAATAATGACCCCCATCTTCCTTGATCTTTCCTTAGACCTTGTGGTCTTTTTAAGTGTATGCATAGCCATAAACCTTTTTTCTTTTTTTTTAAGCTGCATATTTTTTGCTCTTTGTGTCCCCGCTGCAGAGCTTTCCAAAGATGTAACAGGAAGTGAAAGGAAATCTCTAAGAATGGAATTCTCTTAGGCGATTTGCCACTGGAACAGGACTGCCAATGGAAGATTAACTTTCACCTTTTTGCTCTGGTGTAAAATGTTATATTTCCTATCACTTTCTGGACAATTTTAAGGGGGGAATCTCCCCAGAGGGGACACAAACAAAAATTGGCAGAAGTTTTAATTTTTTTCCACTCTATCCCAAATTGAAAATAAAAGGTTTGGACATACACTTTAAAGTGTTACTAAACCCAGGTGCCTTCATTCACTTTATCTGGTTTCTCACAGTACACAGAACATGGAAATGCAATTATTTTAGTAAATATAAAATGCTAAATACCTTTTCTCATCAGCAGTTAGAGCAGTCTTGTGACTTCTATTAGTGTCCAGCCAAGCACTGACTGCCCTATGAGACTGCAAGACCCCTGACTGTCTGTCTGGGCAGTGCTGATTGGCCCTGTGCTGATCACATGCACTCTTCTATGAAAAAAAAAACCTCTCTAGCATACAAAACTGAGCATGTGCAGAGTGACATAGACTCTGTGCTATCAGGAAATTATCAGGGGACAGTGGAAGGAGGGGAGGATCAGAGAAGACAGGCTTTTTGCACAATGCAGGGGATAACCTCTTAGGTTTCACAATGAGTATAACAAACATGCTTTACTGCATATACAGACTGATTTTACTGTTGTGGGTTTAGTAACACTTCAAGTTTAGTAACATCCCACAATGATGAAAATTATAAAAAAAAAATAGAATTTATCGAAGATGTGTGGATGTTATCTATTTTATTTTTTATTCTTGTGCGTTGACTTCTTAATTTATCGGTTTGTGATCCTCTAAGAGCACTTTGGAGTGTATACATCACTAGCTAGTTCATCTCTAACATAGCGTATGTGGTTTCTTGAATGATAACATCAGAGAGTGCTGGGAAAATGACCTTAGGCAGCAAGTTTTTAGTTTGTCGTTCTGTTTGCTAAATGCCATGATTGTTGATGTGGCAGACACGCTTTAAGCCAGAGCATTGCTGTTTGGAATAAGAAACGCATCCATATGCTGGTGGTGGGAGAGGCAGCACCTTCTGGTAGTCTCCCCCAGTGCCCTGTGGGTGAATACGGAACCCTGAAGCGGGGTCTATACTGATTGCTCTTTTTTTTTTTCCTGTCCTCTTCAAACATTCTGAAAGTTTCATACCTCAGCTTACAGCACGTTCTATAATGCATCCTAATTATTTGTCTGTATGTTACACAATAATGTGTTTCCTCACAACAGTCTGTTTTTCCGAGTTCTTATTACCAGACTTATTGGCGAGACACTAACTGTGCCAATGGGATATGCAGTATTTCTTTTTCTGCAAAATAAGAGAAAAAAAATTAAAATAAAAAAAGACTGTTAAAAAAAAATCATAAAAACCTCCTTAATCTATTTTTATTGCTTCCAGAAAGTGTTTTTTTTTTTCACTACAGCATGCTGTATATTCCGCTTTTGTTTGCTTTTCCCGATCATGCTAGCGTATCGCTTCAAAGGCATGCCTCATAGCGCTAACCCCTCCATCCCGCTGTCTGCTTGCTTCTCTGCTCCATCTCTCTCTCTTTTTTTCTTTACACAAGATGCAACTTACAAATAAACAGGAGCATTTGATAAAGCTGCACTGTCTCAAGGCTTTATATATACTAGAGAAACCCAATTGACTGTGCTGTGATTGGACAAATAAACACAGGAGACAAATTTGATAAGCCACATAGAAGTTGTAGAAAGAATCGTATGGTACACACAAATTAAACAAATCAAAAAATATTTATTAGGAACCAACCTATCATTAGGCTTCTATGGCAGTAGGAGACTACAATTAGGAGTCTACAATCTTTTAGCTTGCAGATGCTGTCTTGCAACTTTTACAGCATTACTGTAGGTTTTGTATATTCCTTCTGTGTTTTTTATTCATAAACTTTTTGGTTCAGGCAAATTTGATAGTTCTTTTGTTCTGGGATGGGACTTGGATTTTTTGTGATCTCAGTGTAGGCTTCTGTTTTATCCAGAGATCAGTTGTGTCTGATCCCAGGACAATTGCACTACTATGCTTCTTGTGGACCAAAACGCCCATAGCCATAGAGATTGAACTTAATGCAATTGACATGTCTGTCTTCAGTCATGACAACTGTCAATGTAACTTTAGCCAAAACAATCTAGAAACAAAGGTAATGCTGTCCCAAAAATGTTATTTCAGCTATAGGTAGGTTCTGGTAGGCCAAGTTACCCACTGTCTTCTTGTATCTTGTGAGGATCTACCTGGCTCTGCTACTGGACACCTTGGGGTTTTGTGTCTTCCTGCTCTTTGGGTTTTCCCACTCCTTCTGTTACATTTTCTATGATTAAATTAAATGCAAAATCCAGCAGGGAGAGTGGGAACCCTTTGGAATGGCCACATCGGGTGTGCAGACCCAGAAATTCAGTGTGGAGATCTCATTAATAGACTCCCCCAAAAAGATATAAGAAAGCATCTGAGAGGTTCAAGTCCTGGCATCTGCCAAGCACTGAAATACCAGTGTTGGGGGTGTCTAGCCTTTAATAACAGTTATGGAACAGAAAATAACATTTTCTAAACATGGAAGACCCCCTTTAGAGGGAGATACTGCAGCTTTAGTTGTTTCTGCAAATGAAGCATAAAATATGCCACAATCATTTACCTTTCCATGGACTTTGTTTAACTCTGTGATTTTTTTTTTAAATTAAAGTTCTACGCTTTTTGCAATTAGTAACCAGTTCATTGATTTCTTTTTATTTTATTTTTCTTTTATCTCTTCCTGTTCCCTTTTCTGCTGGCTTCTGTCTTGAACTCATTCAGACCTGAGCGCACCTAAGAAATGTCGAGCGCGCTTTGGCCTTGATCAGCAGAATAACTGGTGCGGTCCCTGCAGGTGTGTATGGTTATTCCCAATATAGCTATGGCTGGTTTCACCGTTTACTTTTATTTATTTATTTTTTCTTTTACTTGGTAATTTCCCGCTCTGTGCCTACAGCTAACAGCTTAGTCGTCAAGTGGTTGGTGGCCTCTTGTTGTTTTGACACACCAGACTGGCCAAACACATGTCTGGCCACTGCTGTTTCTCCGTAATATGGGAGTTTTTGGACAGTGGTTGGGGTGTGCTGTGGAATCAGACCCTCAAAAATCTTCAAGGTTCTAGTAGTTCAACTATGAATCTTTCTGCCTTGTGTTATTTCTATAACTTAAAGCAAGACTTATAACACGCTGTTTTTGTTACTAATATGTGTGTTATAGAATAAACCATCCAACAAAAATCATTTAGACATTGAGTACAGTAGGCTAAGTCATATTCTGGGTCCTTATAATCTCTTGGGGACACCTAACTTACAGGTTTGTTTTTTTTCACTCACCTTAAGGGTGTTCCCCATTCTGTTGCTTTCTCTGCAATATAAAATACATTTAAAATGCAACAGAGAGAGTGGGAACCCTCAGTAAATGGTAAAAGGAAGGTTTGCAACGTGAGAACTGAAGACCAGAGATCTCTAAGAGAATCTGTGAGAAGTATACAAAGATGATAGATAATTTAATTCTCCAGCATCTCCAAAGACTTAAATACTCAACAGTCCCTTAAACAACTGCTAGCAACCAGTGTGCAAAAACACACAAATATTTTTGTAGCTGGCTAAATGACATTTGGTGATTTAACAACTGGAACTGTCGTATTTCTAAAAGTTCCCATAGAACTATTGGGTTGCATCATCATGAATGTTGGTTTAGTTCAAAGATAGAAAAGGGAGGATTCTTGAAAAAAAAAATAATCTTATTGTTAGGGAGCTAAAAGTGTTTTAGTAGCAGCAACTTCTGCTTTTCTTCCCCTCTTGGTATGCTACATCTAAAGGCCCTTAACCCATCACTGTATTTAACAAAGTCATTCATTGCTATCTGCTTGTCATCTACATCTCATGGACCTGATAACATCCCTGAACATTTGCCTTTCCTGTTGCAATGAGTGCACGTAGACATTTCCCCCTTGAATTTTACAGAAAAGTGTACAAATACTGCAGATTCAGTTAAAAAGAAAACAATTCTGTGGCATCTCAGAACTTGTGAGGCATCCTACTCATCTACCATTGGTCATACAGCCACTTTGACATCCCATATCATTTCTTTGAGCATGTTACGATTCCCGTTCCATGTCAGACCCCCTTCATTCATGGACGTTGTGTGCTGTGAAGAATGATAGCATCCCAAAACCTGTAGTATCTGAATATTTTTACTATGCTGTACTGTGCTGGCTTTTATGTTACTGTGAAATAAAAATGTCAGCCCTTGCTCTGGACTTTCGCTTCCTGCTTTGCCTGGCACTGGCTGATGAACATTTCACGGCTCACTGTTACAGAGAAAAGCTGGTTCATTGTCTTTGTAGTCCACCAACCTGGTCCAACATAACAGACCCATCAATGGCTCTGGAAACTCTGTTTGTTGGCAATGGCATGGAGGGGAATTACCAAATAAAACAAAAACTGTTTTGTAGGTATCCTTAGTTAAGAATGTGCCTCCAAGTGAGAAGTATACACCATGTTGTTGTATTTTCTGTGTGTTTACATTGTGCTAACAGATGCAAATGCTCCTAAGAAGTGTCGGGCATTGTTCGGACTTGACCGACAGAGTCTATGGTGTAAACCGTGCAGGTATCTACAACAAGGCCACTGGGAATCAATGAAATCCCTTCTGTCCTTCCTGAATCCTCTTTATGATTGCACCCACTCCTCTCCAATGAAAATTCCTTCTTTCTTTCCTCTACATTTTACTGGTGGTTGGAATCCTTACTTTGATCTCCTCTTAAGGCATGTCATAAAAGACCAGAAAATACATTTTTCTGGTGGTCAAATCTCAGCTGATGTAGTAGATGAGAAAACTTGAGTTAAAATACCAAGCAGAAAGTAGTTGAAGGTAATGAAGTAATGAAGAGGTGTTCTTTATTGACACCAAGGTAGCCATAAAAAGCCCAATGAGGATGCTTGAAATCAGGGCTTTGTGTGTAATTGTCAGCCTCTTAAAGGTTGCCACAACTTTATCCTATTCATCAACTGCTGCATGTCCAATTATGTTTGCTTGATGACAGGTCCCCTTAATTAAGTGGTAGTGTCTTAGTTCTTAAAAAAAGTTGTACTTTTACCATTGTCCCTCCAAAATTCTTGAGTTTACCCATTTTTCCAGAGAAAGTGAAAAGGATAAGTCAGCCGTGAACATCAGAGGTTGGTCTGACATACAGGTATCATCCAATTGCCGAAAGTCTTTCTTCTGAAAGACCTTTTCTTAAACATGCTTGCATCACCCAAGCATACGTGTTATTTCCTAGCGGGCAGAAAGTCCCTGATGCAGGACTTTTGTCCAGAGACATTTGAAGAAGTATGATTTTATTTTCCCTAATATTGGCTGTGGACCTGTTGCAGTCTACTGGTTTTCGCTAACCTCAACTAAAATGTAAAAAATTGTTCAGACTGGGCAGAGGCCATCATATGTCTGTAGATACCTTAACTCCATCATAATACTTCAACATTATTTTATGCAGCAACAAGGCCTGCTGTGGGTTTGAACTACCGTGACTGTGGCTATGAGGCTATCACCAAAGAAAGACAGATTGCTGAACACTTGCCTTCTTCTTGGGCACACCTTAATGCTGTTTGGGAGTTCTCTAAGTCGAATGCCCCTGTTGAATATGGCATACATATGGTAACAACTGCTTTCTTATTGGAAATCCTCTTTGAGTAACCAGAAGTGCTTATGATGGAGTGGTTAGCTATTGCTTCTACATGACTCGTTCTTCATCCAAATATCCCAAGCAATGTGCCAGTCGCGCACATTGCTTGCAAAGGTCAGATCTTGTGCAATAAGCCTTTGACTTGCAGGTCAAGTGGCCTTGTTTTCCATAATAAGACCTCTCAAGAGTATGGTTCAGTAAGGGTGCAGAATAGGTTCCCTATATTAGACACTGGAAAGTGGATCGTTTTCTTGGGAAAGGCTTTATAAATATAACCTTGCATTGAGAGCACAATGTCAATAACTCTTGAACTACCATCCACACAGGAGGCACAAATAGTAACCAACATGTTCACTGTAATTGAACTGTGACTCACCTTGTAGGGTCTATCTAAATGATACATGTCAGTCGCTTTAGATAAATCTTGGTGGAGGGACTGCAAATTCTCACTTTCTTCCTTCTCAATGATCCTTTTGGTTAAATCTGTTATTTCTTTATTCTGATGCAAGCAGTCTTTGAATTTGGAATGTAACAATGGTAGGTATGGCTTCCTCCCTCTCTGTGTGTTAACATGTGTCACTTCATCTTGTGTTTCATGATCTTAGCATGTAGGCCTAAGACAATTTTACTGAAAGCATTCAATGTCATGCGGTCAGTGTTGGGTATATTAGACAAAATAACTAGCTGGTCTTGTTGAAGCTGAACTTTAGCCTACCCTCCAGTCTTGCACATTATACAGGCTCCTCCCCACTACTGAAATAGCTTAGTCTAATTTCACTACACGTTGTGAGCTTCTTTTAGTGCACATTATAAGCTGCAGCAAGTCATACAGAGTCCACCTCATTTCCTAGCTGGAGGACATCCAGCCCAACATCTAGCCCTTTTCAGCCCAGCCTTACTGCCACTGGTCTGTCCCACCCCTTTCATTCACTTGATATTCATGTTTTTCAGTCACTGAGGATCAGCACCACGTGTGGACATTACCCAGCGTGACCTGCATATAATTGCAGCCTGCCTAGGTCCCCTACTCCTCCAGATTAATATCTACCCATTTAGGCATTTTTGATATTTACTTAACTCCTGACAATAGCCAGCCCACTGCTTGCATCTGTACTAAGGGCTCATAAGAGGAGTACTGAGGCAGGTGCTGGGATGTTTTAGGAAAGCTATGTACAATACCTAGCCAGTCCCTCTAACCAGCCATGAGCTGCCTACATTGCATTAGAGAAGTGCAGAGGTTCAGTGATGATGTCACATGGTCTAAAATGAATTATGTCATGAAAATGGAAGGGCTTTATTTTAAACTTTCCTTAGCATCTTGATTACTAAAGAGGGCTGGGGAGAGGATCCAAGGACAGCAACATTTTAAGCAGGTAAACTTCAGCTTTAAACCTGGTAAGGCCTACCGGGATTTACAGTTCCTTCGCAGTTGGAAGGCCACAGGCTATCTAAGTCTCACATACAGCATAATTTGGGAAACTGCATTGGAAGATTATATGTGTCATGGAAAACTAAGATGGAGGTCATTCCATTACACATTTCTTTGCAATTGATGTTGTATCTGAGGCTTGGACAACCAGTGGTCCTCCAGCTAAGGTGGAATGATCAATCCTATTAGACCATACCATGGTCCACAAGACCAGCTAGAATTCTGAAGTCTTCCACAGGCTGAGTGACTGCAGTTTGCTGCAGCCAATAATGTCCCAACTCAAGACTAAAGAAGGTAGTTATTGGGCTCTGGGCAGCAATGCTCATTAGCTAGAGAGCTGCATGTTTTTGGCTTTTACTACTTTTTTTGAATAGTGGAAACATGGGTAACGTATCTGGTATTCGAATAGTATAGTTACAGGTTATACATTTTGCATAGATACAGCTGAAAAGTATATTGTCACAATTGTGTGTTACCAAAAAACACTCACAAGTCATCCTAACTTCAACTACTAACTTGTCTTCTCCTAACCCATGTCAGATGTTGAGCATGATCAGCACATGCCTCCACCCCATTCTCCCATCCTGCCATTCATTCTCTGCTTGAGCATTCAGTCCTGCATGATCCAACTTCACTGACTGTGTAATGGCAATATTTTTAATGAAAAAATATTTTATTCAAAATTGTACTGGTATGGTGTGCCAGTATGACTCTCCCATATATACTGTACACAAGGGCACCAGATTACCAGCTGCTATAATCACCTTTACTAGATGTGCATGCTGCATTATGTCAGTCAGCCTTTACCTTAAGTCAACTTCATATATGGAACCTATATATTTGTCAGCCCTTTTCTTTATTAAGATGAAGTAATATACATTTATACAAAAAGTTACCTGTCACTAAAAAATATATTTTTAATTTTTAATAATCTGCCTTGTACAATTAAGCATCAATAATGCAGGGCATGAATAATAGCCACACACGGAAGATTTAAAAATATAGAACTAGTGCCCACATTTCCTTGAAACACACCTATTTTGCACTGTCTATGCTATGCTGTTTTGCATAGCATAGACATGATGATTTTTTTTCAGCTGCAAGGAAAAAAAACAGTTTTCACGATTACAAGAAAATACAGAAAAAGACCCATTGATCGCCAGAATCTGGTGAGCTCCTAATTTCCTGTAGTAAGATGACAACACCACCTCTGCTGCACTAAAATTACAGATAGTGTTGTCAGCCCTGAAATTTCCCTTCTGAACTACAGAAAACCACCCCTCCCCACCTCAATATCATAGGGGGTAAGCATTTTGTAGTCCAGCAGGGGTGAGTTCTTCTATACAGGGCTCATGACACTGTTAGGAATTTTAGTGCAGCAAAGGCAGCATTTTCAGCCTACAACAGGACGTTAAAGAGCTTACTCAATATCTGGCTGGATCTAATAGTATTTTTCTACATTTGCCCAAGCATTCACTTTTTAACAGTTCAAAACAATCCCCTACTTTTCTCCTAGTCCTTTGTTTAATGCACAGTTGTGTTGTGAAATATAGGACTTATTTATGTTATCCTAGGTGCCTTGTGAAGATAGGTTTACTATGTCACAGAAGGTAGCTTTTGAAATAAGACTTTTTATTCAGCACCCCAGGTCCCTCGTGGAACTCAGTTTACTATGCCATATAAGGTTGCTTATTGAAAAAGGACTTTACATTGACCACCCCAGGTGCCTTGTGGAGCTAGGTTTACTATACCACACAAGATGTCTTTTCTATATAGCACCATATTTACACCAACCAGAGGACTTGTGGTGCTGAGTGAGAATGTACTAGTACCGTTTCAAGTAACATGCAGCAAAAAAAAAATATTTTTTTAGAGTTGGATGACTTGTAAAGTTTTGTTTTTTGGTCATTCAGAGATAGTCAGTGCTGAGTAGACCCAAATATGGCAAAATAAGACACATTCATTTAGAGTTAAGGACTAATCTAGCAGTCACCCACTATTTTAAATGGACCATACAGTGCATTTTCACATTTGAGTTATCTTTTTGAAGCACTTTTTAGCCAATTTTTAAAAAAATTTTGTTCTATGTATGTATTAATGTATTTAGTTAGCAGAATTACCCATACTCTCTCTAGTGACCAGCTGTATACCAGAGTAGGTGATTAGCATCCCTGCTTCATGGCTGCAGCGAGAAGCTTTGTTACCCTTTAGAAAGCCTGTTACTATCAAGTCAGACCAGACTGGTAGATTTGCACTGAAAATAAGGAGCAGTAACACACAATCACTTTGCAATATTGTTAAGCAGATAGCAAAGCTATGTAATGGGAATATATGGATGCCATAAAGTCCAGATATATTTATCGACTAAACAGGAACTAGCATTTTTAAACAATTAACACACATTTAATTATAATATCTTAAAAAAACTGTACGTTTTCAAAATAACTAGTGATGCACCGAAATTTCGAGCACCGAAAATTATCATTATTCAGAGTTGTGCCAATAGTGGCTGCCAAAAGCTCCCACAAATTTGCAGCAATTTTACTGCGATTTTGCTGTGTTTTTCATAGGTCAAAAATGCATAAAAAACGCAACACGTGCATTTTTTATGCATTCTTCCTGCATTTTCAATGCATTTCAATGGGGAGGTGCATTTATGGTGCATTTTTTTAAACTGACCAAATATGCACCAAAAATGTAGCAAGCAGGATTTTTAACACCGCTTCAAAAGGTGCCGATAATGGCCGACAATAAATTCATATTCATGATATTAATTAAAAAGTCAAAAATAATACAATTATTTATAAAAAATATATATATATATATATTTAAAAAAAAAACATCAATTTCTGTTTCATTTTCGGCCCAGTGCATCCTTTTTTTAGAATTTTAATTTCGGTACACCCCTAAAAATAACACTCATCTGATTATATACAATAAACTAACAACATTCACATATATATCTAAAAATACTTTAAAAATACTTTCCTTTGAGGAGTCATGCAACTTTTACTACCATTGGCAGCCACAGAGGGAACTTAAAGACATGCATTCACAACAAAGTGACAATGGGATTGATTAAATGAAACTGGAGAGTGCAGAATCTGGTGTAGCTTTGCTTAGAAACCAATCTGCTTCCATTTTATTTTTTCAAAGCTTAATTGAACAAATTGAAGTTAGAAGCTGATTGGCTATCATACACAGCTCCACCAGATTTTGCACTCTCCATTTTTAGCAAGTCAATCCTCAATGTCTGCTAGATAGGTGCATAGGGGCCCAGTTTTACTATCTGTAGGTCAGATGTGCGCAAAGAGCCCTGTCATTGTCACATAGACCTTGACACAACTCGCTTTTAGCTAGTGCTAAACTAAAAAATAATTGAATGGAGGCCCACAAGATTGGCCTCAGACTTTGGCCTTTTGGTGACTCCTGCTCCTGTCTATAGTAATATTGAAAAGGAAATTATTAGGGGACACACAGTTGCTTAAATTTAGCTGATCAAAGAGTTAATGTGTACTGCTCAGAGCCCAATGCCAGTTTTTGTCTATGTTTGTGGACTGTTACACTAATTATATTTTTTCCAGACCGTGCTTACAATGGACTCTTTTCCCCCATTTTTAGGAGAAAAAAGAAGTGCATTCGCTACATACAAGGTGAAGGCAGCTGCGTGAGTCCGCCATCTTCAGATGGAAGCTTACTAGACTCTCCTCCTTCTTCTCCCACCATGCTAGACTCCCCAACAAGAGACTCCAATTCACAAAGTGAACAAACACAACCTCTATCTCTATCCTTGAAGCCTGAACCTCTGGCGCGGCTGTGCATGCCTCACTCACCTCTGACAGAAAGCCCAGTCCGGAAGCCCAGCAACCTACCAGCTATTATTTGTCAGAACGGGACAGACCACAGTCACCAACCCGGCTCATTACCACCTTCAACACCGTACTCCTTGTCAACAGCACAGCCGTCAACGTCCTTCCTCCCCACACATCGATCCCTAGCTGGAGCTCAACTTCAGCCGCTTTCCCTCGTCACTAAGTCATTAGAGTAGTACACAGCCCAGCACTGTTTCCTGGCCATTTTATTTTTTAAATATTGGTTTATCTCGTATTTTTTTTCCATGATTTTCGTATATATATAAATATTTTTTTTTTTGTTTTTAATTTGTGCCAAGCGGCTACTTTAGTAGATGTTTTATGAAGTTCATTGGTCAATATTTGACCTGTCTTTTTATCTCCGCCTTTCCGATTTGACTGTGCAGGGCCTCTACGAGCCCTCGGGGTCCTGCCAAAAGAAAAAAAAAATAATTTGTATCATCAACTTTAGTCTTTTTAGCATCGGAAGAAGGGGGAAATTATATATATATAAATATATGAAAATTACAAAAAATACATAACTGTTATGTAGTTCTGATAGGTTACTTTGAAAAGACTGATTTAAAGAATAATAATAAAAAAATAAAAAAAAAACAGAAAAAAAAAAACAAGCAATTTTGAAGCAGCCCTCTAAGAAGGAGTTGGTTCTTGATTATTTGTATTACATACGAGCTTGCGAACCAATCATCTTACATCCTCTTTGTACTACCCTCCAGGGCACGATGAATGCAGAGCCCTCTCGTGAAACAACTTTTATTGTGATGTTATTGTTATTGTTGAAATGTACAGAACACAAAGGGTTAAAAATGAACAAATGTGTTAATATGCCTTCAAATGGTGGTAGAAATATTTTTTTTTCTTTCTTTTTTTTTTTTTTTTTTTCCTCCACTGGGGGAAGGGATGCTACATGGGAAATTGGGTTGGGTACGTTGATTTCAGAGCCATTGGACCAGTACGTAGTATTTATTACCTAGAATTTGCTTGTGTCTTCTTTGTATGTCGTCCCTTTTTTGGCAAAATATGTCTGTTCCCTGTTTCTCAACGCATTGTATAAAGTTTTTTTTTTCCTGAGTCTAAGCATCTTATATATATATCATTTGTACAAGGTTTTTAAGTTTATATATAAATTTATATATTATATATATTTTTTTTGTTTTGCTGTATGAAACTCTGTTGCCACCAAAATGGACGTTTGTAGCTGCATTTTAAAGGATCAATATTGTACAAAAAAAAAAAAAATGACACATTTGCTTTAAAAGCCATTAAACCAAGACTTGAAATTAACAAGGGAAAGCGACCCGCGCTGTTTCATCAACAGCACCTTGTAAATGACTTCTGGAACAGGAGACCCACCTGCGCCAATAGAACTGTAGACTGTAAAGAGAAAAAAAAATTGATGTGCCAAAATTCCCGGTGATAACCCCCCCTTGTTTTTGATGCTGTATTTTTGTTCCTCATGTTTTTGATGTGATGTTACATAGCTAGATACGTACGTAGATTTTTGTCATCTTTAACAAGTGTTTTTGGTAGGAGGGTGGCTGGGCAGCATTAAATAAAACAAAAAAAAAAACATTGAGGTACAAAACTAACTCCCCCCTCCCCCCATGGGCCAAAATCTTGTACATTAGATTACTCACAAAGTGAAAGACTGCCACTTTTATGCACGCTTACTACATATAGGTAGGTAGCAAGCGTTACAAATAAAGAAAATTAAATCAGAAATAGGCATGTTGGTGTTGCAAAAAAAAAAGAACTAAAAAACAAAAAAAAGAGAAAAATAAAAACGACAAAAAAAACTTGAGCAAAAACTCAGAAACTGTTTCATCCGTTCATCGAGTGCCATTGTATTTGACATGACTCAATTGTAAATCTGTCTGGTTTACTCTGGTTTATTAAGATGCGAATTAATAACTATAACATTTTTGTGAATACTTTGAATGTTTCCTAACAGCTGTGATGTTACCGTTCAGTTCTAAGATCTTTATTCCGATTTAATTTCAAGATGGTTTTTAAAACCATGCAAAAAAAAAATTTTTTTTTTTTTGTTATGAATTACACGTTCATGCTGTACAGTATCTGTAGCATGCAGTTCTGGATTAATAAAATCGACTTAGTATGTGCACGGTGTCATGTGTCCCCTGTTTTTCCACAGCAGCTCTGAGCTAAACACGGATCAATGGACAATATGGTGTTCATGTGAGCAAAAAATATCTCTTTAATACTTGCACATTTCCACATGTCTCTTTAAAGTGGTTGTAAACCCTTACATATATGCAGTGAAGTGACAGGCCTCAGGTGATACACAAAGATGAAACAAATCCTTCTACATATGTTGCACCTGTTTATCTCTCTTCTACAGCCATTCAAAGTACAGAATTTAGACACCATTTCTGGGGTACAGCAGGCAGAGAGCAGGAATCTGCTATTATACACTGCACAGCATAGAGCAGGGAGCTGAGTGTAATCTGAAACCTGAATCCCCTCTACACAGTATCATAGAGAAACATGCACAGTTGAGGCTGTCAATCACCTGCTGTGTGCTGGAGGGAGGGCGCCTCCTGAGATTGCTTGGTGTCCATATAGACTGTCAGAAGTGACTCATGTAGATGAAAGAAGAATTATAGAAATCACACTTATGCCATGTACACACGATCAGAATTCTCGTCAGAAAAAGCTCTGATGGTTTTCCAGATGGAATTCCGCTCAAGCTGTCTTGCCTACACATGGTCACACCAAATGGCGCTCGTTTAGAACGCGGCGACGTACAACATGTACGACGAGACTAGAAAAAGTTCAATAGCCAGAAGCCAATAGCTTCCGTCTCGTAGTTGAATCTGAGAATGCTTGATTTTTGGCGTGCCGGGATTGCATACACACGGCTGGCGGAAATTCAGACAGCTAAATTCCGATTCCTTTTTCTGGTCGGAATTCCAATCGTGTGTACGCGGCATAAGTGCTTTGGGTTGAGGCAAGTACACACTGTAGAATGAAATGCTTTCTTTCAATAATTTTTATTCAAAGAATTTTGCAAGGGACAGAGGTACAAACATCATGAAATAGATGTCAAAAGATGGCTGCGCCCTCAAGTATGGTCATGGGCCAGCTTGTCTCATTCAAGTTACATATAGACAGTAAGTGAACCCCTCCTGCTGGGCAGACCCTGCCAAAGAGAACAGTAGCTTACCAAGGGTGTAAAGCTCAGTAATTGTAATTACCCAGTTACAATTTACAGAATAAAGTCATGACTACAAAAATAGGTAATATTAAACTGCGGCTCGGGTATTACCCCTGCTATACTGAGAGGTGTGTGTGCGATATGGCCAAGTAATGTTCCTCAAAGGACATTGCCTCACACCCAAATATGTTAGGTCAGGAAAGGCTCTGTGGCCCCCACATTAGCATCCATATAAAAATTATCAAGATTATAAGGAATTATAGGAAAGAGGAACGTAGAGGGAAGAAAGGAAAAAACGAGAAAGAAAGACAGAGGGGTCTCCTTGACCCAGACATCCAATCCCCAGGGCACCCCAGTTACTCATGAGGTTGAATGTATCTAATCCAGGGATTCCATACTTTTTCAAAATGTTATGTTTGACCAACACAACATTGACTATGGGTGATTTCCACACTCAAGCTATGGTAATTTTAGCTGCTAGAAAAATGAGGGTTCGGAGATGTCTGGGGGTCTCATCTGACAGATCCAGAAATGCTCAACCTTCGGACACGACCACAAGAAATGAAACATATTGCCCTCCTGCCCACATCCTCATAGTTTCATAGTTTCATAGTTAGTAAGGTTGAATAAAGACACCAGTCCATCCAGTTCAACCTGAGTGAGTGTCTACAATTGCCCCTATCCCTGTATATTGAACACTCAAATCGGTCCCTACCCTCAAGGAGCCCACAATCCAAGGTCCCCATTCATATACTAGGGCCAATTTTGGACAGAAGCCAATTAACCTAACTGCATGTCTTTGGATTGTGGGAGGAAACCGGAGTACCCGGAGGAAACCCACGCAGGCACAGGGAGAACATGCAAACTCCAGGCAGTTAGTGTTGTGGTTGGGATATGAACCAGCGACCCTTTTTACTGCTAGGTGAGAGTGCTAACCACTACACCACTGTGCCGCCCTCGAAAACAGAGTGGCAAGGTCCCAGGGTACATTTTAGCTAACCTCGCCGGGACAACACCTTGTGATTCACTTCCACTAGAGAGGTATTGACCAATGTATCCACTCTTCCTCCTCTATAGCCTCACCCAGGTACATTTATTGCTTTGGCTCGTAAATAGGACATACAACTCTGATACCCCTCCACCTGGCCCCTACTGTAGAGTCTCTAAAAAGTAAGGATACTGTCTTATCCTTCTATGGTCTATAAAGTGCGCTATCCTATAGAGGCCTTTATTGACCTACCAGGCAAACTGCTGGGGCTTTTGCCCGGGGGGGAATGCGGATTATTGAAAAGGGGGTCCACCGGTGTATGAGGTGATTTCAAAGGATGTCGTTTGCATGTTGGGTCCCAGAAATGTAGAGAATGCAGCACTAGCTTGTGCCTACAATTGAACCCAGTCAGTTTTATAGGTCATAGAGACATTTTGGTATAGCTGAACTAATTGAGTGGCTCTGTATTAGCATAGAAAATTGGGAACTCCCAGACCGCCTCACCACTTGGAGATGTACAAAGCGGAGGGATCTACCCTGCAACTACCACTATTCCAAATAAATTTGAAGATCAATAGAATGATATGCTTTGTTCATTTTTAATTTCAAGGGTTTACAACCACTTTATGAAGACTGTAAGGAAAGAAAAATACCCTTTGATCTTGACAGAAATCCAGTTATCTCCAAACTTCCTGATCTGGGTTGATAATGCTGATTTTACTCCACTGAAATCCCAAACAGTGTTGTCAGTAATGCCTAGGTTTCTCTTGCTGGTCTACAGAACACCCCACCTTTTCATCATCTCTTTAAAATAAAGGGGAAGGGGGTCTTATAATTCACAGAGGAGAATACAGGCAGGGCTGACAAAAAATCTTTGGATTTGAGCACAGTAAAAGCAGTGTTATCAGCCCAGGACCACAAGCTAGAATTTCAGACATACATTTCAGTCATGTGTAGGTGTGTACAGAAGAACTTACACTAACCGAGAAACCAAGATCAACAACATAGAGAGGCTAGAGAGAAGCAAGGATGGGAGGATTGAGTCACCATATGTTCATGCCAAGGTCAAGCATGAGCTCAACCCAGGGCAGTACAAGATAACCAGACACACAGAAGGACAAGTGACATATTTGGTACCCAGCCATAAATCTAGGAAAGTGTTTTGAGCCTAACCCCATTTATCTCCGTTGGCTGTAGCTATGCTTGATTTCCCTAACTAATATTGTCTTCAGTGCCAAAATCTGTGGAACAGAATAATGGGAATTTATGTGATTAGCAGCAATTAGACTAGACACTCAAGGTTCATAGACACATAGGTCAAAGTTCATCCAAACCTCTAAACCAGCCTCCATGGTTATAAGGAGTAGTAGTACTTTCACCTGTGGACCTTCTGTAATGTAAAAAAAAAAAATCACTACTCTTGGTAGCTTCAAGACTGAGGAAGCTACTTGGATGAGTAGCAAACATTTTCAACATTACAGAAAAAGTCCAGTTGAATGAGACTGTGACTGCTTGATGTCTTCTGTGCTTTCCCCCAGTGTCTAATGATGGAGTCTGCTTGAGCAGGGGATCTTCAAACTTTTCATTATAGTATTTGCAGGCTGAATAAAATCAGTTTTATAAGTGAATGAGTCCTCCCATACTTCATGGTCCCCATCAGTCTCCCCTTACTTCAGGGTCCCCATCAGAGTCTCCGCTTACATCAAGGCTCCCCATCAGAGACCTGTTACCAATTTAATACTTACAATGTCGCTCTAGCAGCAAGGCAGGAACTGAGAGCTGGAGCAGTTCCATCCTACTGTGAATGCAGAGGCAAGCATGTCATTGGTCGCTACGATGCCGCAGTTCTAAAAACCTGTGACCAGGATGATTAAGCAGGAGGGAATCCATTCTGAAGACTACGAAAGGTTGGGGAGGGGGGGGAGTTTGCAGAGGCCACAGGCAGCCTCTGCTGATCTGAATCCTCAATCTGTGCACATTGAGGATATGCTGCTGATCTTAGCTTTGGGATACGTAGTTTGGAGACCCCCTATGTTTGAGGGAGGTGTCAACTGACCTAGTTAAATCTTTCTGCACATTTCCAGTAATCTTGCACCAAGACGAGCCAGCTCCTGAGAGCTCCCTGCTCTATCATCCATGGGCCAAAACATGTAAACCTGCACAACTGTAATAATCTTTTGATCACCATCTTGTATCTGTAAGCATTTTGACACAAAGAGATGGCCAGCTCTAAATTAGTATGCTGCAGTACAAGACAGACAAGTGTCAGGCAAATAAAGCAAAGCAAGATGGAGTAAGGAAACAAACAACCAAACAACCAAAAAACTAAATCAGAGTGGCAGAAGGAAAACCTAAAACAAGACAGCACCAGGAGATAATCTTTTGCCTACAGTCCCATGCCCAACCCTACCTGTGATAAGCCGTACTGATAGTACACTTGTGTGTCTTCCTGATGATGGGTGTGCCTACACATCCTACCACCTTGTTTCTAGGCACCCTAAGTAATAGAACATAAAGATAACAAAGCCTAGACTATTCAGATGACATATCCTATTTGTTTTTTGTGGGAGAAATTCATAGTACTATTATGCCCTGTACACACGGTTGGACTTTCCAACGACAAAATCCATTGGATTTTTTCTGACGGATTTTGGCCCAAACTTGTCTAGCATACACACAGTCACACAAAGTTGTCGGAAAATCTGACCCTTCTGAACGCGGTGATCTTTTGTCTCGTAAATTTATTCTGAGCATGCGTGGCACTTTGTCCATCGGAATTGTCTACACACGATCGGAATTTAAACAATCGGATTTGGTTGTCGGAAATTCAGATGGAAAAAGTCCGATGGAGTCCACACACAATTTTCCGACAACACAATCCAATCGCACATTTTCCGTCAGAAAGTCTGACCATGTGTAAAGAACATTACTCTTAAACCATCCCCCTGACATATTAGATAGGATTTGGAAAATGTTAAAACGAACAAGAAACCAAACAGGAAATTAAGTAAACTATGGGCCATAAGAATGGCTGCTTATTTGAATCTGTAATATTTATTCAGAGGCTCTATTTGGCAGAGAAGCCAGCTATCCAAATAGGAGCTTAGTCTACTGTCACCTTAATCCTTCCCTGGCATTTGAGAGTGTCTTCATTAGGTATATGGCATGTTGGATATTCCATTTCAAAACCGTGGCTATTATTATTCCCACCTTGTTTAAGTTGCACCCCTGTGAGAGTGTCCTAGTGGCCCATTTGCAGTGTTTTGTATATTGCCATGTTGTGCCATGCCCGCCCTTCTCTTTTTGCTAGTTTCAAACAGATCGGAGTGACTACCATTGTTGCTTTTTTAAGTATTGATTTTGGATATGAAGATCTGGCTAGCAGTCAATGTGGCAGTTTATTGCTGAGGTCAGGGCTTTGCGCAGGACACTCGGGTTTCTCCACCACAAACTGGCCAAACCATGTCTTTACGGAGCTGGCTTTTGTACACAGGGGCAGAGCCATGCTGAAACAGAAAAGAGTCTTCCCCATACTGTTACCACAAGGTTGGAAGCACAAAATCGTCTAAAATGTCTTTGTATCCTGTGACATCAAGAGTACCCTTTACTGCAAACATCTGAACTCAATCATTTGGGTGGCTACAAACTTTTTACATTAAGGTAAGTGTTATGGCCAGGGACCATACATATTGGGCAATACATATTGTTATTTGTATACAATACTATGCAAAAATTTGAGAGGTGTGAAGAAATGCTGTAAAGTACATGTTAGTATTGTTTATTTGTTATCAATTGTGAGGGAACAAAAGAAAAATCCAAATCAAATCAATATTTGACATGACTACCCTTTGTCTTCAAATCAGTATCAATTCTGTACACTTGCGCAAAGTCAAGGATTTTGTAGGACTGGAGTCAGGTGTATGCTTAATCAATCATACCACCAGGTGCTAATGGTCTTCAATTTGTAATGTAGGGTTAAACACAGTCATTAGCAGAAACAGAAGTGTAGGAGGCTTAAAAGTGGGTGAGGAACAGCCAAGAGTAGTATAACAGTGTAACTTTGCTGTCCCTTTAAAATAACTCAACACACAGCCATTATTTGTCTAAACCGCTGGCAACAAAAGTGAGTACACCCCTAAGTGAAAATGGCCAAATTGAGACAAAGTGTCAATATTTTGTGTGGCCACCATTATTTTCTAGCACTGCCTTAACCCTCTTGGGCATGGAGTTCACCAGAGCTTCACAGGTTGCCACTGGAGTCCTCTTCCACTCCTCCATGACGACATAACGGAACTGGTGGATGTTAGAGACCATGTGCTCCTCCACCTTCCGTTTGAGGATGTACCACAAATGCTCAATAGGTTTTAGGTTTGGAGACATGCTTGGCCAGTCCATCACCTTTACCCTCAGCTGCTTTAGCACAAATAAATACCTGAGAAATATGGCGTGGATTTGTATTCAACCCCCCCCCCCCCAATACTTTGTAGAACCACATTTCTCTGCAATTATAGCTACAAATCTTTTTTGGGACTGTCTCTACCAGCTTTGCACAGCTAGAGGGTGAAATGTTTGCTCATTCTGCTTTGCAAAATAACTCAAGTTCTGTCAGATTGGATGGAGAGCATCTGTGAACAGCAATTTTCAAGTCTTGCCACAAATTCTCAATTGGATTTAGGTCTGGACTTTGACTGGGCCATCCTAACACATGAATATCCTTTGATCTAAACCATTCCATTGTAGCTCTGGCTGTATGTTTAGGGTCGTTGTCCTTCTGGAAGGTGAACCTCTCAAGTCTTTTGCAGACTCTAATGCCGCGTACACGCAACCGGACTATCCGGCAGACTAGGTGAGACGGAATCAGTCCATCAGACAATCTGATTGTGTGAGGGCTAATCCGATTGTTTTTCATAAAAAAAATCAGGCAGACGTAGAAACATAGAACATGTTTCAAATCTGACCAATGGACTCAATTCCTATCGGGAAAAGTGTTCGTCTGTATGCTGGTTGGACGGACCAAATACAATGCAAGGGAAACTATTGGCTACTGACTATTGAACTTCCTTTTTTAGTCCCGTCTTACGTTATCACGTTCAAAATGAACAGACTTTTGAACTGACTTAGTCCATTCATGTGTGGGCAAGTCCGTTCGTTCGGAAGGTCTGTCGGAACTCTGCCGAAAGTCCGTCGGGAAGACTGTCAGGCCTAGTCTGCCGGAAAGTCCAGTCATGTGTAAGCAGTATAACAGGTTTTCTTCTAAGATTGCCTTGTATTTGGCGCAAACCATCTTCCTATGAACTTGGACCTGCTTCCCTGTCCCTGCTGAAGAAAGAATCCCCATAACACGAAGGTGCCACTACCATATTTCACGGTGGGGATGGTGTGATTTGCAGTTTTAGTTTTCGACCACACATAGCGTTTTTCTTTTATGCCAAAAAGCTCAATTTTGGTCTCATCTGAACAGAGCACCTTATTCCACCTTCTGTTTGCTGTGTTCCCCACTTGGTTTCTCACAAACTGCAAATGGGACTTCTAATGGTTTTCTTCTTGCCAGCCTTCCATAAAGGGCAGATTTATGGAGTGCATGACTAATAGTTGTCTTGTGGACAGAGTCTCCCACCTGAGCTGTGGATCTCTGCAGCTCCTCCAAAGTTACCATGGGCCTCTTAGCTGCTCCTCTAATTAATTTTCTCCTTGCCGGGTCTGTCAGTTTAGGTGGACGGCCATGTCTTGGTAGGTTTGCAGTTGTGCCATACTCTTTCCATTTTCGGCTGGTGGATTGAACAGTGCTCCATGAGATGTTCAAAGCTTGGGATATGTTTTTTATAACCTAACCCTGCTTTAAACTTCTCCACAAATTTATGCCTGGCCTGTCTGGTGTGTTCCTTGACCTTCAAGAGGAAGTAAACCCTTCCAAACAACTTGGACCTATAGGTAAGCCTAGATTAAGGCTTACCTGTAGGTCCAAGCAATATCTCCTAAACCTATATGGTTTAGGAGATATTTGCCCGAAAATGGGCACCGCTGTCTACGGCGCATGCGCCGTAGACAGCGGCGCGCAGGCGCACTAAATGCGGCAAATCCAAGAATGGATTTGCCAAATTTGTCGACTCCCGTGCGCATGCGCGGGAGTGACGTCATCGCGGCTTCGCCGTATGACAGCGGCGGAGTTGCGAGGCGCGACTCCCGTGCGCATGCGCGGGAGTGACGTCATCGCGGTTGCGCCGCTGTCATTGGTCGGAGCTGCGAGACGCCACCAGCAAGATGGACGCGGCGGACTACAGGGATCAGCGGCGACTTCGCTGGCTCCTGTGTCAGGTAAGTGACACATAATGAGCTACTATGCGATGCATAGTAGTCCATTATGCTTTACCTTTGCAGGGAAAAAAAGAGGAAGTAAACCCATCAGGGTTTACTTCCTCTTTCATGATGCTATTTGTTCACGAAGGTTCTCTAATAAACCTCTGAGGGCTTCACAGATCAGTTGTATTTATACTGAAATTAATTTGCACATAGGTGGACTCTATTTACCAATTAGGTGACTTCTAAAGGCTCTTGGCTCCACTAGATTTTAGTTAGGGGTATCTTGGTAAAGGGGGCTGAATACAAATGCATGCCACACTTTTCACATATTTATTTGTAAAAAAAAAAATGAAAACCATTTATCAGTTTCCTTCCACCTTGTGTTGGTCTATCACATAAAATGCATTTACATTTTTGTATGTAACATGATTTCAAGGGGTATGAGTACTTTTATAAGTCACTATATATATATATAGAGAGAGAGAGAGAGCACACTCAGCCATTCATATCAATCTCTGCACCAGAGGAGCTTATATTCTAATGTCCCACCATAGTCAGAAATTATAATTTCTTTTCATACAGTTACAGTATATAGCTCTGACGTATTGCACAGTGCTGCACAAAGAACACAGAGTCAGTCACAGTCTCTGTAGCAGAGGAGCTTGCACTCTAATGTCCTCATCAGTCACATGCTATTATCATTATACATTTGAATATCTCTTACATATTCCGCAGTGCCGTACAGAGAACACTGAGCTAGTCATATCAAGGTCTGCAGAAGCAGAACTTACACTCTAATGCAACCCCCCCATTGTCACACACTGTTATGATTATGAAATGTGAATGTGTCCTCACAGTTTTGGATAGTCCCGTTTTAATATTAGTTCCAGGTCTCAGCACACCAATGTTGCAGCTCCCTCGCGCTCCCTCCTCAGAGTGTGGGGGAATGGGATCAGTAGAACGCAGGTGATTACATTTTTGGTGTACACTTATTACTGGTAATAAAAGCTGAGCGCAGACCACCCCCAGCAGCCGCGCTGAGCTGTGATATTAAATTATCACCACATTCCAAGCTTCGTAAGTCAGGGGAGAGGACGGGGTCCTGGAGCCAGCCAGTTCCGCCAATAACCATTTACCATTATCCCCCAGAGAGTTGGGAGGCCAGCAGCGTATTTCGGCTCCTCTGAATCCTGTGCTCAATCCGCCTCTGCCTGAAAAGAGTTGTAGAAACTTCTGATAATACTCTACTTGTTGAAGGAGCCTCCGACAAATGCGGCCTCCAGAAAGGTGATCTCATGCCTTCCTCCAAGGTGCTTCTGCCAGATTTTTTTCATTAGCAGGTAATTGAGTAGAAAGGAAAATAAACCGAGCATGTGTTATCAAATGTTTTTTTTCTTGCCTGTGAAGGCGAAACACCAGAACGCATGGGGACAACGTGAAGCTGGAGGGCCACGCTGACAAATCTGTTTTATGCCATAAAGTTCTTGCGTCACCTAAAGGCTGATTATTGATTGGTTCTAACATTTAATTCAAATAGGTCTAGACTTTGAAAGGCTTACGAAGGGGGTACCCACAGGGAAGGAGGTGGACAGAGTGCCAGCTGCTGACTCCAGAAGAGGAGGAGCAGGACCGTTCTGTGCAATACCATTACACAGAGCAGGCAAGTATAACATCATTTTCATTTTACACTGCATCTGAGTGCCACAAACCAAAAACACTATTTAATTCATGTTTAATATTCAAAGCAAACTCCCCCACCCATCCATGTCTTAATGCTTTATTTTAATGAGCACTCACCCCCTAGCTTTTCTGGCTGTGGCCATCTTGAATAAAGGCAAATGATTCATGCAGCATTTACCTCCTGGAATCCATCTTTCTTTAGCTCAGGCATGTGAGAGGATGCGTTTGGCTGAGAAAGCTTCTCCTCCCCTTTCTGAAGCAATGACGGCCAGTGGAAAAAATTTTTTGGGGGAGGGGGGAATGCGGCAAACAGTATGTAACACCCCCCCCCCCCGGGTCGGTCGGTAGCACTTACTCCCTCACCGGTGGCCTCCCCTGCTCAGCTGTGGCCTCCCCTGCTCGTCGCCAGCTTCCGCTGCTTGGCGGCCTCCTGTTCTCTGGGTCATCACAGGGGCCGTGGCTTCCGTTTGCTCCCTCCTCTGCGGCCAATGGAGGGTCTTCTCTTTTCGGCCAATCTGGAAACTATTCTCACACTCACTTTGCCATATTGAGGATCAGTGTTTCAACAGCGAAAATGAATTTGCTGTTGCAAAACACCTGGGTGGGATTGGAGTGCATACTCTGCGACACCAAGCCCACCCTATTTGGAAGCCTATTAGAGCCTCTGGCTCTAATATGTTTCATGCTATGCATGAATCTATCCATTGCATATGGGGGGGGGGGGGAGTGGATGGGCCGCCACTATCCTAAAGACTCCTGGGATGTAAGCCATCATTTTGGCCTAGAGCAAACACCAGGAAGTAACTGAAGAAATGTAAAAAAAAAAAAGGGAAATATAATATTTTTTTTTTTTGCATCTTTTTTTGTTTGTTTAGCAAAAAATAAAACTCCGAGCTGTAACTAAATACCACCAAAAGAAAGCTCTATTTGTGGGAAAAAAATGATAAAAATTTCATTTGGGTACAGTGTTGTATGCCGGCGCAATTGTCATTCAAAGTGCATCAGCGCTGAAAGCTGAAAATTGGTCTGGGACTGAGGGGGGTTTAAGTGCCCAGTAAGCAAGTGGTTAAAGTGTCACCTATGGATAATTGAATGTATCGTAGTTTATTGCTATTCCACGGGAAAACGCATTTTTTAATGACATATAATGACATGTTAGCGCAACATCATCTTTTCTATTTAAAAAATAAAAAATCATTAATAATGTAATTGTGTTCATGTTCAGTAGAATTCATTAACTGCTTGCCGATCAGCTGCTGTCATTTTACTGCGGCAGGTCAGCACGATCTCGTGAACCATTGTAGCTATACGCCGGCTCGCGGGATCGGGATAGCAGGCATGTGCACACGCCCGCTGCACTGCGGGGGTGCTGATGCTCATGGCCGACCGTCGGCCAGTGTAATTTTTACAGTAATCAGTGAATGTTTATAGCATTGATTGCTGTATAAATGCTAATAGTCCCTAAATGGTGTCAGAAGTGTCCGATGTGTCCGCCATAATTTCGCAGTCCCAATAAAAATTGCAGATTGCCGCCATTACTTGTAAAAAAAATTATGTAGCGCTGACATCCTTGCTTATTGATGTGGTTATGTATATTTTAATGCAAGGTTAATATACTGTGGTTCCGTACCAGAGCCATCTAGTGACCAAATATGGGTAATGCACCTGTATATTATTAGCTGAGAACAACCTAAGGACTTGGACAGGAAGGGACTTGTTTTGATTGAGAAGGTTGACCTTGTTACCCAGGAGTCTGTGTGACCTACCCAAGAACACTCTCTTACGCAGTGCATGCTGAGTAGGGGATAAAAAGGACTGGAGCGGCCATCTTAGGGATCACGTTGCCTGCCTGTGTGTGTGGATCTGTGGGGAGGCTTCCTGAAGACAGCGGCCTGTAGCCACCGTGGAACATCAGCCTGTTCGGTTGTGAAGTGACCTGACTGAACCTGAGAGACGGAGACCAGATAGAGGAGGTCCAGAGACACTCAATGGAGAATCGGAGAACCAGATTCATTCAGCGCAGCGATACAGAGCGTCTGGCCCAGCTGACTGAGAGGCAAGCTACAGTAACCGGACCAAAGTGATCACGCAGAACTCCGATCCAGTTGGTGAGCGGGTTACGGCCCACCGCTTGTTAACTTTTGCACGCAGTTAGACTCACATACAGGCCTCGCTGGAATCTCTGGTTCTGCGGAAGAGTAGCAGAGCAACTGACACTGAGCAGGCTTGAGGCCTATTTACCTTGGCGCCTCAAGCATTGTAGATAAGTTATTGGAGTTACACCAGGAGCACTTCAGCTTAACCCTCCACAGACTTTTGGATTACAAATAACAAAGGAGTGACTTTTAGCTAGCGAAGAAAGAAGACCCCGGATAAAGTACTTTAAGTGAGATCTCACATTTAGCCTTTAAAGTAGGGGGAGCTCCCAGATATATATATATATATATATATATAATATAAATATACAGTTAGTATTTTTTTTTATATATTAAAATATATTGTGCTGTCATCCTACATTGGGATGACAGCACAATTTCTGTAACCACCTGTCTAAATATTTTGCAGTAAACAATATTTCTGGTTAAGTATTCAGTTGTGTGGCGTACTGTTTTTCCCCACCAGGTGGAGCCAGTGGATCCTGAGGGTATAATACAGGTACTTTACATTGAAATATATTGTACTGTATTACATTGCACCACACCACTGTGTCAAGGGGATTGAGTCAAGAAAGTGGGGTTTCTCGGTAGAGTGCAGGCCCAATTCAAACCAGCAGCTCCTTCGGGGGTGAATGGTACAATAATAATAATAAAAATGCTATAAATATATCCCCTATTTTGTAGAGGCTATAACTTTTGCACAAACCAATAAATATACGATTATTGCGATTTTTTTACCAAAAATAAGTAGAAGAATACATATCAGCCTAAACTGTAAACAAAATTAGCTTTTTTATTATAGCAAAAAATACAAAATATTGGGGGTTATTTACGAAAGGCAAATCCACTTTGCACTGCAAATGAACTTGGAAGTGCTGTCGCTCTAAACCTAAGGGGTAGATCTGAAAAGAGTGGAAGCTCTGCTGATTTTATCATCCAATCATGTGCAAGCTAAAATGCTGTTTTTTATTTTCCTTGCATGAGGCCAGATCTACAGCGACTACACTTCCAAGTGCATTTGCAGTGCAAAGTGGATTTTCCTTTAGTAAATAACCCCCATTGTGTTTTTTTTTTCCAAATTGGCACTTTTTTTTATAGTGCAAAAAATAAAAAAAGCAGAGGTGACCAAATACCACCAAAAGAAAGCTCTATTTGTGGGAAAAAAAGGACATAAATTTTGTTTGGGTGCAGCGGCGTATGACCGTGCAATTGTCAGTTAAAGCGCCGCAGTGCTGAATCACAAAAAATGGCCTGGTCATTCAGCAGCTAAATCTTCCAGGGCTGAAGCGGTTACAATGTATGTTTTTAAACACTTCAAATTGGGGGCACTTTTACCCCCTTCCTGCCCAGGCCAATTTTCAGCTTTCAGCGCTGTAGCACTTTGAATGACAATTAAGCATGCAACACTGTACCCAAACTAAATTTTGATAATTTTTTGAGACAGAGCTTTCTTTTAGTGGCATTTAATCACCACTGAGTTTTTATTATATTTTATTATTATTATTTATTTGCTATATAATTGAAAAATACAAAAAAAAAATAAAAGAAAAGTTTTTCTTAGTTTCTGCTATATTTTGCAAATGAATAACCCTTTTTTTTTGTAACTTTAGGCCAACATGTACTCTGCAACCTTTTCTTGGTAAAAAAAAATAACCCAAATCAGTGTATATTATATTGTGTATAGGCTACTCTGTGTATAGAGTTTACAATCTATGGTATAAATATTTGAAAAGTCCTGATGTACTCATTTCATAAGACCCTAAAATGCCAGGAGAGCACACGTACTCCCAAGATAACCCCTTTTTGGAAAGTAGACACCCCAAGGTGTTTTGTATTTTTTTGGGAAAGTGAAGGAATTAAATCAAATTTCTTTTTTTTTTTCTCAATTTTTCATTTTTATACAAGGTCACCACAACAGTACAGTGTCACCATATGCCAGCAGGGTTGATCGGGAGCCGTTCTCCCAGCGATTGCCCTGGGGAGGAAGAGAACAGCCGTGGGGTAGCACGCTGTTACCAGCGCTTACATTTAATTGTCATCCCTCTGCTTGACACAGCCCCGCTTCCTCCTGACCTGCACCTGTGATAGACAGAACACCGGTCCAATGCTGTGATGTGTTCTATCTATCACAGGAGCAGGTCAGGAGGAGGCGGAGCTGTGTTGAGCGGTGACAATTATAATGTAAGTGCCGGTAACAGCGTGCTATCCCATGGCTCTCCTCTTCCTCCAGCCATGCATTCCTCTGCCCAGGCAAGGCTGCAATGGGCACAGTGTGGCTGCAATGAGCACAGTATGGCTGTAATGGACACAGTAAGGCTGAAATGGGCACAGTATGGCTGCAATGGGCACGGTAAGGCTGAAATGGGCACAGTGGGACTGCAAATGGCACAATAAGGCTGCAAAGGGCACAGTATATCTACAATGAGCACAGTGGGACTGCAATGGGCACAGTGTGGCTGCAAATGGCACAGTAAGGCTGCAAAGGGCACAGTATGGCTGCAATGGGCACAGTGGGACTGCAATGGGAGCAGTATGGCTGCAAATGGCACAGTAAGGCTGCAAAGGGCACAGTATGGCTGCAATGGGCACAGTGGGACTGCAATGGGCACAGTGTGGCTGCAACAGGCACAGTGTGGCTGCAATAGTGGGAACAGTGTGGCTGCACTAGTGGGCACAGTGTGGCTGCACTAGTGGGCACAGTGTGGCTGCACTAGTGGGCACAGTGTGGCTGCAATTGTGGGCACAGTGAGGCTGCAGTGGTGGGCACAGTGTGGCTGCAATGATGGGCACAGGTGAGGCTGCATTGAGGGGCACAGGTGAGGCTGCACTGATAAAGTTGTTAATATTTATAATATTTTTGTAATTAGGGGCGGAGCAGGGTAGGGGTTGAGTGAGGCACTGGTGGCGAGTATCCTTTGAGGCCTGGCTAGTAGCTCAGGACTTGAAATTTTGAGCCATATATATATATATATATATATATATATATATATATATATATATATATATATATATATATATAAAATAATAAATATCATAATTGGCCTAGGTAGCTAGTGGTTAATTTACCTTTAATTTTAGGCCCCATTTACACCTGGCATAGCACACATTGGGCAACCCATTGACTTTAATGGCACAGTTATTCACACATTCCAGGAATGCGCGTAGAAAAGACCATGTAAAGCGCAGATGTGTACAGAGCCTTAGAAAAAAATGTGAATCATCACCAAGGGCAAAATGAAGGGGTTTTTTTTGGGGTATCATAAACTTTGGCTTCCTGGGGGTGATAGAGCCCTTTTCACCTATCCTGGACCTGTTTGTGTGCTGTAAATTGCCCCCTCAGTTAATGCCCATATTTTTCACAGAAAGGAATAAAACAAGCAGTGAAGAAAAGTTAAAATAAAAAAAGTGTAGAGTCAGTACACACAAGACACTCAAAAAAGGTAAAAAACATAAATTCTAAGCATAAATTTAACGAAACTACTACCCCCCCCCCCCCCCCAAAAAAAACACCCTCTAACTACATTTAAAAAAAAGAGATTGCTTTTCTTTTTCTTTTTTTTATCCTAATTTCACCTAAGCATTTCACCTAAGCATTTCACGCTAAACTGACATTTTCTACATCAATCATGAAAAAATCTGTAATTTTTTGGTGAATTTCAAAGAGAAAAATATAGGAGCATTTTACATTTTCATTGTATATCATTTACATTTTTGTGCTGACCAATATAATTCATTTATAAATGTTAATTTCATTCCTACATATACCATTTGAAGAAATAAAAATAAAAATCTCAGTTTCCTGATAGTTACAGTTACAGTACCTAGTGTTTCTGTGAGTGGTGGTCGTATACTGATCATTTTTAGCTCTTTGGCATGCTTGAGATATTGAGGTAAATTCACTAAAGCATTGAGCATAGTGTCCTTATATTACTGTGCATTGTTTTCTTTTTTTAATAAAAATGTTTATTTTCAGATCACTAAAGATTTTTTTGCATGGGCAAGTCAAATTTACAACACAATCATAATATTGATTGAGGTATTTAAAGTCAATTCCCGAAGATAATTGCACAGGTTCTTATTCCATTAAAAAACTATCACACGGTAACCCAGAGAGCAGGAAATAGATCACAATTTGTAGTCGAAGTAAAATAACTCTCTATAGAAATAAATACCTCTTTTTGGGAAATAAAGAGTTACTAAAGGTTACAAAATTCAATAAATCTATAATTCATAGATCTATAGTCATACAATAAAACGAAAAAAAAAAAATGGTCAGACTTGATGGACTACTCTGTCTTTTCCTGCCGACAATTTTCTGTTTCTGTGTAATTCTTTCTTTGGAAAAAATTGCAAACCCATACCTATACTATATTTATGTTATTAACATACAGTAAACATTTTTATGAAAAACTTATCATGGGATGAATTAACGAACATAGTTAATATATTTTATAAAAATGTTATGATATTATATTACAGTATATTATATCATATTTGGAACGCTAATCAGATTATAGATTACCACAGAACCACGACAATAAAACAAAGCGAATTCCACAAACATAAGTGGCCTTTGAATTTCTTATATGTGAAAAAATATATCTGTTGATTCTCCCAGTGCCTGGGACTTATTTTAACAAGGCAACAACACAGATTCCCCTGCAGTGAAATCACAGCCAGTGCACAGAGAAAAAAGTACGAAGTTAGAAATCATTACACTGTGTTAAAAATAACAAGTTTATTCGGTGAACTGTTTGTATATAAACTGTCATATACAAAATAAACACACTTTTTTTTCACATTTTTGTCTATTTGTTAGCTTATAAAAAATAAATTGGCTGGGTATTTATTATAATAATAGATCAAATAAAAGCTTTATGTGTTCCAATAAAACTTTTGGAACAGATTACTCTACAGTGAAATCACTGTGGCATTGTCAACCTAGAAGAGGAGAGATCTCTGTATTGTCAACATGGGGTATGCCTACCTCCTTCCCTAGGAGTTGCGACTGACTGATATTGCTCTCCACGTTGACTGGGGAGAAGACTGGTTGAAGTAACACAGGGGGTCCTATTCCATCCGTCCTCTTAGCACTGGCTCTGGCAACCAGGAGAGTACTGTGGTTCCTGAACCTGTGACCATCGTTACAGAGAAACTTCTCCAGCTGGCAAATAACTCTATGCTTTTCTGTGCACAGAGAAAAAGGTACAGTGTTACAGTGTGCAAAAAAATCTATAAATCTAACTTTAAACTATGAATAATTTAGTTAAAAATGGTTCTGTTTAAAATAACCACACCATTTTTCACATTTTTCTTAAAAAAAAATCCCAAATAGAAAATATATTATATTATAATAATATATAATACAGTATAATAAAATATTATTTGTGTCAATAAAAATATGCAAAAATACTTTTAGGTAGGCAAGCTATAGTTCTGATCAAATAAACAAATGTATACTGGTGGTGCTTAATTTGGTCTGGGCTTTCTAAGCTGTGATGGAATCATACCAGCACCCCACTTGAGTGCTTCCGACGATATACCGCTTCCTCCAGTCTGAACATAAATACTGGATATTATAGCGGCATAGCATATAAGACTAGCCGACAAATAGCTTATATGAGATCTGGAACTGTTTATTGAAACTCCGACACATACTTTATACCCCACAGGAGAACAGTCCCCTCCTGATTATATTACACAAACAATACAAACTGTAACCAGAAACATAATTAACATGAGCTAATTAACTAGTCACTTAAACCAGCTTAGGTGACTTAATGCCCACTCAGACAATCTTGTGATTAAGCAGACAATAACATATAACTATGAGACAGACATGCTTAACAAAAAACACATAACATCATAATAAACAAACAATAGCAGGAGACCACCATCGCCAGCTTGCTGATTATATTAATCGTTGATAAACATTACTGTTCCATTTGAAGTAATCCAAACCACATTATCAGTGTCCATTAAGTAGTTTTTCATAATTTTCTCAGTCAGCCTGTGCCCCAATAGACAGGGGACTGGGGAGCTGAGACAGGGGTTTCCCAAGCTCTCTAAGGTAAGCTGGGTTCCACAAGCCCCCCGCCCAAAGTGACTCCTGTCACGTCGCTCCCCTTTCAGCAAGAGACTAACACAGGAGGAGACCCCAGACGGGTTGACTTTGAAGTTAGTCTGCAGTTACAGTCCCCCAATGCCCATACCCATATAGTATATACCACAAACAAATTGTGCCGAACAGAGCATTAATCACCCAGCCAGCCTCTGCCCCTCTCATAGAACATAATCACCGCTTATGGAGACTTCATTCTCCCTGGAGTCCTTTGAGCTGCTGAAAAATAGGGTGGCTGGGCTCACTATTTGCATCCCTGGGGAATACAAGTAGATACCGTAGTCCCATCCACAAGGCTGACAACCTCCTGTCCCAATGCAGTTTGATTAACGCTTGTGTCGAAACGCGTCGGGAAGCATTACTTGCACCCCATATTGCTTTGATCTTATATAAATTCTTTGTGATCACTTTTTATTGTTTGTACAACCCATATTTTTAATAAACCCAATCGGTTTGTTTGATCTACACTATCCGGAGCTTCCCTTTTTTTCTTTTTCATGTTATCCTTATGAGCCCTTTTTTTTGATACTTGAATGCATCTGGCCCTCTGGATACTACCACTTTCGAAGTGAGTACAATATCGTTTTGGTACACTTTGGCCTACTTACCTCCAACCGGAACGTAGTACATCCAAAGGAGGATCCCACATCACAGCCCAGCCCATTGGAGACCGGGACACATCCTTCCAGGATTACAAGCCTTGCTGACCCTCTGCCATAGGGTATGAGGGTCCTACAGCTCTGGTAAGAGTATTCACCCTATATCTATAAGTCTTGCTGAGAGTACGACAGACAAATAGATAGTTGCTGTTGGTGTCCAGGCTGCCCTTGTTGATGTGGGAAGACTCATCTTTGAAGGAGATTTAAATCTAAAATCATGAACTGTATATGCTGATGAACTAATAGCAGTTTTCCTCCAGAGGATTTATGTTATATGATCCCACTGTTGTTCTATCATTTAGACATTGTTTTTGTTACATTGCATCAATCACTGCCTTTTGTTTTTGATGCTGTTTAAATATTTTTTTTCCCCTCTTCTTTTTATGAGTTGGGAGTTTTTGTTGTTTATTATTTGATACGCAGGTTGTCTCCACTCACTGGGAAACTTTTCTTAATGTTCCCCAGCACTATCACTTTTATAGCGCTACATTGTTTGTTTCCACACTACTGTCTATTGATATGTGAAACACTTTCTAAACTCAGCAATTAATTAGCAAAAATCAAGTTAACATCATTCATTTTGACTCCACAAATATGTACAACAATACTATACCTGGCTCAAGCTGGGCTCCCACAGTTCTTCCTGAGTGGAAGGCCCAGGTTGGGCGTCAGAAGACTCATCTGGTGTGGAATGGAGCATAGAAGGATGCGTGGAAGGAAGAGTAGAGAGGGATTCTCTGACATCAGCCTGGTCTGACAGAAAATGCATTCTGTCATAATACCACAGGCTGGGGACATAAACGTCATCTGCTGAAGCTCCAGATTGCACGGACTTCAGCACCTTGGTCTTCTCCCTCATATATGTACTCCTGAGGCTACCAATTTTATTTTTTAAATATTTGACGTCTGCCCTGGGGACCACCGGCTTCACAAACTCAACCAGTTGCAACATTGCTGCCTGCCTCTTTTGTCTGTTACTATATAGTGGGTGTGTTGCTTGCCACAGGATGGGCATGTCTCTGTATTTATCGATGAACAGAGGGAGGAAGCTATGGTCATTGAAGCCGTCCATAATGTCTGCAAGACACAACACAAGATAAACCCTAATGTCAGTCTAAACTCCACTAATGCAGCCCTCAATCTAGAAGCAGTGTAGCCTAGTGATGTACCAAGTTCAAAATTTTACCTTCGTTTGCACGTCCGTCGCGTCAGCTCCTCCCTCTGTTCACCGATCGTATGGATGACACACGCGTTTTGTTTTATATACAGTGCGCATGCGTGAAACTCTGCCCGCCCTTGACGTTCTTTCCAGACTATTCCCCGCCCCTTCGCTTCCGGCGCAGTGGGGAGAGCACATGGCGGAGAGAACACAGGTGCGCACTAATAATAGTTCCACTAACGAGGAGGAGGGTGAAGAAAGCCCGGAGTCTGAAACGTCCCGATCCAGGAAGACAAGATTTAAGGCCTCAAATATGTCTTTTGGAGAGATGTTGGAGCTGGTCGACATATTGAACAGGACCGACTATGATGGGAAGTATGGACCTTACCCAAACTCAAATATCAGAAGATCATGAATAAAGTTGTGAAGAGTCTTCATAAGAATTTTGGGGTACACTGATCAATGAATCAACTGAGAAAACGCTGGTTAGACCTGAAACTGAGGGAGCACGAGCAGTACCTAAGGATCAAGAGTGTTCTTGACAAAAGTAAGTAGTTGTCGTGTGTTCATATGATTATTATTGCTTGCATCCTGCTCCATGTGCTTTGATTTCATGTTGTGCAGTTTAAAATGGCCACTTTCAAGTTCATGGTTTCATTCGTTCGTAGGAAACATCGTTCTTCTGGTAAGTATTCCAGCTGAACACAGTGTCCCCAATAATGTTATGACCTTGAAGCTCGGCCAAAATAAACAATTGGACAACACTTCCAAACAATGTTTCACATTGTTAATACTGCCCTCTGTGTGCTAATTCTTTATTTGTTTCCATTCTCATAGGGGAGAGAAGACTCGGCAAGTATGAGGACACCAGGGACCACACCCCTCCCAAAGAAGGCCAACTTCCAAAAGCAGAAACAGAGGAGCAGGAGGAGGAGGAGGAAGGAGAGATCGTGGAGGTTGGGCAAATTGTCACCACAACAGGTGAGTGTCGGAGAACACAGCTTCCGGTAAGCTCATCAATGTATGTCACCATATTTTTATTACATGGTGTGTTTTTTTTGTTTTATAGGTGATGTGGAAGAAAATTCCCGTTTTATCAGTGAAAGTGCCCAGATCCAGATTGGGGAGATAATGGGGTGCAATCGGGATTTGGAAAATATTCTGCAAAACATCAATGATGTTAAAAATAAAATGAAGAACATCATTGATGTTTTGGGGAGAGTGTGAAACACCAAAAACTAGATAGGGTTTTATTTTTGCTATTTTAACCGGTTCCCGACCAGCACACGACGATGTACGTCGACAGAATGGCACGGGCAGGCATATTGGCGTACAGGTACGTCCAATATTCAATGCCGCCCTGCCATCGGGAGCGCGCCGCCGGCGGCACGCTCCCGCGCTGGTCAGGACCCCCGTGAGTCCGGTCACGGGACCCGCGGACTCGATCGCCGCGGGCATCCCCGCGATCGTCTCACGGGACGGCTGAATGGAGGAAATGCCGTGTAAACAGCATTTCTTCATTCTGCCTAGCAACTAGTGACGCTGATCTCTGCTCAATGTGATTAGAGCAGACATCAGTGTTCACTAAATGAAAGCCCAACCCCCCCACAGTTAGTAACACACCCCTAGGAACACTTAACCCCTACACTGCCACCCACTGGTTAACCCTTTCACTGCCAGTGTCATTTACACAGGAATCACTGCATTTATATAGCAGTGATTACTGTATAAATGACAATGGTCCCAAAAATGTGTCAAAAATGTCCGATGGGTCCCCCACAATGTCGCAGTCACAATAAAAATCGCTGATCGCCGCCATTACTAGTAAAAAAAAAATAATAAAAAATTATTAATAAAAATGCTATAAAACTATCCCTATTTTGTAAATGCTATAACTTTTGCACAAACCAATCAATAATCGCTTATTGCGATTTTTTTTACCAAAAATATGTAGAAGAATACGTATCGGCCTAAACTGAGGGAAAAAATGTTTTTTTATATATTTTTGGGGGATATTTATTATAACAAAAAGTAAAAAATAATGCGTTTTTTTCAAAATTGTCGCTCTATTTTTGTTTATAACGCAAAAAATAAAAACTGCAGGGGTGATCAAATACCACCAAAAGAAAGCTCTATTTGTGGGAAAAAAAGGACGTCAATTTTGTTTGGGAGCCACATCGCACGACCGCGCAATTGTCAGTTAAAGCGACGCAGTGCAGTGAATTGCAAAAAGTGGTCTGGTCTTTGACCAGCAAAATGGTCCGGTCTGTAAGTGGTTAAAAACAAAATGTTGTATTTCTCGAAATTACAAATTTGGAAGTTGCACAGAGTGTGTAAACATGCGCTATCTCCCTTCATGGGGGATCAATGTACGTGTTTTGTGTAAAGTGTCTGAGATGAAGGGGTTGCAGCCCCAAAGCATGTACATTGACCCCTCATGATGGGAGATAGCACATGTTGACACACTGTGCGCATCTTCCAAATTTGTTTTTTTCAGGGGTGACACCCTATGTGATGAAGGCAATATCAGCCCAGTTTGTACATACTCATGTCTGATATTGTCTTTACTTTTCAAAGTTGAACTTTGTAAGTTCCTGTGTTCTGTATTTTACGGTTTGATACATGCCTGTTTACCCAAAAACACCAAGTAAACCAAATTTTGATTAAACTCTGTTTTTGAAACACACAATTTCTTGGTTTGTTGTAAAAACCTTTTCGAAACGCACATGTGAATGTGCTTGGATTAAAAAGTTTAATTATCAGCAATGTGTGGCTTCCTTTTTCATTGCACAAAAAATGTATTTGTAGTCAAATTTTAGTTTGTGCTAAGAAGGAGTGTGATTTACTAAAGGCAACTCCACTTTGCACTCCAAGTGTAGTTTCATGTGTACTTTTGCAGTGCACTTGTAGTGCATAGTGGATGTGCCTTTAGTAAAAAAACACTCACAGTGATGTGTAAATTTGGACAATCATGCCATTTTCCTGCCATGGTGCAGAAAATGAGCACGATTTTGGTCAGTAATGCACTACATACATTAGTTCCAAAAACAAGGTGTGTGTATAGCAGACCCACAACATAATAACATTATCTGAAGAAGAGACTATCCCCTCATCTCGCTCTGAACTTGGGTTTGCACTGTTTGTGAAAAAGGCACAACTTGAAAAAACATAATTATACCTAGGAGACAGCTAAAACCAAGCCAAGCATAAATGAAGGAGTTTCAGATAAAAATGTATTCTTAAAATGCCGCTCAGACATTGTCTGGCATATCAATGGCCCCCCTACCCACAAAGTAGTCCATGTATTGTGTTCTAACCTCACGGGCGCTTTGGGGGGGCAAGCCAGGATGAGCATGTTCAAGGCCCGTGAGGTTATCTTCATTTTCCATCAAGTCTGCTTCTTGTTGGCCAACTGAGACCGCATAGTTCACAGAAACTTTTTTCATAAAATTGTGCAGAACACAGCACGCCAGCACTATGTGATTCAGTTTGTATTCCGCCATGTGAATAGGCGTAAGAAAAAGTGGAACCGGCTGGCCAGTATGCCAAAAGTGTTCTCCACCACTCTTCGGGCTCTGGACAGGCGGAAATTAAAAATCCTCTGGTCTGGGGTGAGGGTCCTCATGGGGAAAGGCCGCATCAGATGGTTCGCCAGGGCAAACGCCTCATCCGCGACAAAGACGAACGGAAGTCCTTTCTGATTCTCCTCTGGGGGTGCCAAGCCCAGACTGTGACTCTGAAGACGCCAGTAGAACTCCGTCCGTGAGAACACTCCACCATCCGACATCCGTCCATTTTGACCCACGTCCACATACAAAAAGTCATATGTCGCAGACACCACCGCCAACATCACGATACTATGAAACCCCTTATAATTATAATAGTATGACCCCGAGTTGGGTGGTGGGACGATGCGGACGTGCTTCCCATCTATTGCTCCTCCACAATTGGGAAAGTCCCAACGACTGGCAAAGTGGGAGGCCACAGTCTGCCATTCCTGTGGCGTTGAAGGACACTGTGGAGTGAAACAAGAACAAAAATTAGTAATTTGACAATTCAAAATTGCAAGCAGATTAGACACCAACATTTTTGGTCAAAATTAGTCAAACATTTTGGGAACTGAGTATTTAAAGCCTAAAGTCTAATGTCCCCTTATGAGAGTCATCACCCCCCCCATCCCTCCCCCACCCCCCATATCCCCCATCTGATAGGCCCTTGCTAAAAAATGAGGGGGGGTGTTTAGGACAGGTAACCCTCTACACTTGATTGAGAGCTGAATGGCTAAATAATGTGTGCTACTTTGGGAAGCCCCTCCTTAGTTACACTATTGGCAGCCCACCGGACAGGTAAGAAGTGTCAGAATACCAAAAAGAAAACAAAATGGAAGCACTTTTCGACATTCTGCTATTACATATCCAGATAATTAATAGGTTAAAAAAATCAAATAATAGCATTTGAAAGTATTGAGGCAGGCCCTTGCACTACATGCTTAGGTGAATTCATCCATAAATGTGACCATCAAAAAGGTAGGTATAGTGTGTATTGGGTTTGGTAAAGTCATCAGATAGAGGATTGCTATCAGCTGAGCTAGCAGTTGGGGGGAGGGGGATTCCTAATGAGTTTGGCACAACCCCAAAAAAAATGTGACTCTGCATGAATTGAAGCACACACATCACATTTGTAGACATTTTAGGGGGTATTTAGGGGAAAGCAATACTATGGAGCTGACAAAAGACATTGTTAAGTGACTAGACTATAGTTTTATGGGCCAAGAAGAGTATGGTGGGGAAGTTAGTGAGGCAAATATGCCTGAGGACAAAGGGGCAGAGTATATGAATTAGAGCATATTGCAATGATGGAAATTAGGGAATGAGGAAAGAAATGCAAGAAATTAGCAATCATGAAATACATAGAATGTGATTTTTAAGGATAAAACTTACCTTCATATAGTTCTTCTGCAGGACCTGAATGATGGCAGAACAGGTCTCTGGAATAATGATCCCCAGAGCCTGGGGGGAGATGCCTGTAGAGAACTTGAGGTCCTGAAGGCTTCTCCCAGTCGCCAAGTAGCGTAACGTGGCGATGAGCCTCTGCTCCGGAGTGATGGCTTGCCGCATGCAGGTATCCTGCCTCGTGATATAAGAGGTCAGCAAAGCCAGCAGACGGTGAAAAACGGGGTCCGTCATCCGGAGATAATTCCTGAAATCATCAGGATTATTCTCCCGGATCTCACGGAGCAAAGGCATGTGCGAGAACTGGTCACGCCGGCACAACCAATTCTTGGTCCACAAACGCCTCCCCTCCCTATTCATGGACCGGGCTTGTGTCAAAGTAACAACCCCAACACGAAGCCCCTGCACAGCACAAACTCTACGACGAGTACGTAGAGGAAACATGGTTTGAAAACGGTCGGCTCGTCAGAACGGACACCAGAAAGCACTGATAAACAGCAAGGCCTGAAAGAATGGACCTGAACAGCAGAAGCAAGCAGACAATAAAAAAATGCCTTTCAAAGTGTACTATACCAAGATATAGTCCACAATGATCTACAAATACTTACTGACTGCACGCACTGATTATCAGATACGCAAAGACAAGCACAAACCGTAGAGCAGTAGCGATCTGAATCACAAATCTGAAAAGTGCGAATCGTCTCTCACCAAACTTCTACTAACACGCGATAGATACGAGATCAGCAAAAGGAGCCCAAAGGGTGCCGGACGTGGTGCTGAACTTCCCTTTTCTAGTCCCGCCGTACACGGCTTATGTCACCACGTTCTTGGCAACCGCTAAATCCGACAACTGGGTCCGACCGTGTGTATGCAACAGTTTCGGACACAATCCGTCGGATTTGGTTGGCAGATTGTCCGACCGTGTGTACGGGGGCTTATCCTCATCTGGCTGCTGGCATGACATTTCTCTGGTACTGTCTCCCAGGTGCACGGATCCTGGCTGGGGAGGGAAGACTATTAGGGAGGATGAACACCCCTATCCCTTCTCCCCCAAATCCTGATCTGCTGCTGGGGAGTGACTGTCACCTTCCCACCCTGGGACTGCGAAACTGCCGTAGTTGTGGGGCAGAGGTCTTAGACCTTCTGTCCGGTTGCCAGAACTTCAGCTGGAGAAGTTTGTTGTAACTCCACAGATGCTGCGGCATGAAATCCCATGTCCCTGTCAGTGGTATTGGAGAAAGGCTGGCTGCTTTTTCTCTCCGGAAGGCTGAAGCTGCTGTTGGTGCTGCCAGAGCTTAGTGATGTTCGGCCCAGATGTCAGCTGTTCCGCTTGGATGTAAACTGAAATGTCAGTGGCCTTGCACACATCCTCCAGGTTCATCAATTGTTGCAGGCAGAGGTTAGTAGCGCTCTGCCCTGATGCTAGCTCTCTCGTTGGAGGTTTACTGGATTGTTTTTCCTCAGCAGAAAAGTCTATTAAATCCCAAGTCTCTGGAATTGCTGAAAATGCAGGGCATGGACTGGTGGCACTGTGGCAGGTGACTCATAATCATAGCATCCTCTGATGAAAAGTCAATGAAATCTATGTTTTCTGTGATCTGTGGCTGGGGAGATGAGTCGACTGCTCCATCTCCCGTTGTACCCTCATCCGGCTGGTGGACAGACGCAATCCTCCACCCAAGCTTGTCCAGTGCAGAAACAAGATAGTCAAGGTGAGTCAACATTTGCTGCATACCCCATAAGACCTCCACTTCCGTAGCTGAGGGTGCAGATGGGCAAAGCACACTGTTACTCCCCCATTGCTGACATTCCAGCCGAGATTTCAGGACTGTTGCCTGCTACTTCTGGATAGTCCCAGGCAAAGGGAGCTCAGTCCTGCAGCTGAGCAGAGTCTAACAGCCGTCTGTAGGTGATCTCCAGCTCCCATTCCTGAATGGCCAGAAACTTTATATCTTCCAGTACCCAGCGCACTTCCTAGGGCTCTATAGCTCTTGTACAACCACATCTCTGCCCAGACCGGCCTGCTTAGCTCAGCTGTCCCCCATCACATATGATATTGAATGTTATTAATAGATTTAAAGTAACTAAAGAAAGTAAGAAAAATAGAAAGTAAGAAAATAGACTAAAGAAACTAAAGGCAATTTTTTAAAAATAATTTTGGATAGAGTAGAGAGGGAATAGAACATCTGTTGTTTTTTATTGCTTTCTATGTACCTGTTAGGGAGACTCATTCTCTCTATATGTCTATATTGTCTGTATTATCACAGAAAGTGAAAGTTAAAGAAAATCACACATTTTGGGTTGACATCAGAACACTAATAGAAGGAAAATATTCCAATGGAACACTAGTTTTGGTAACTATTAAGAAACCCTGGGCATCTCACTTTAGAGGGATTTCCTCTCACTTCCTGTTTTGGCTATGGGACACAAAATATATGGAAATCTCAGCAATGGGACGTAGATGGAAAAATAAATATAACCCTCCATTACTCTATCCAAAATGAAAAAGGTCTTCATTTAGTTACACTTTAATAAACATTTTATTTTTCATAAGATACATATTTATACTATTATTCACCTTTTTATCCAACTGGTACTTCTACCTCTTCTGTACCAATGCTTCCTTTTCATTTCTGGTTGGGATGCGCACACAGAATATTTTTCCTGTGCCCAATGCCAGGACTACATGTCCCATTATCCACTCTGTGCAATATGCAAATAATCTTGTGCAACTAGTAATTCCACAATTTCTTTTGGTTTCTCCTGTCTTGTCTATTGAAGGCAAGTGGGTAGGGAGGAGGGCATTTCAATTCTTTCACGCATGCCATGCTTCTCTGGGCCACCTATGCATGCTGGAGTGGCAGAACACATTGCTGTAGTCCCCAAAGGGCAGAGCACCCATATTGCAGTTGCTCCATAGGGACTCAACTATTAATACGAGCCACCGAAACTGGGAAAGTCAGGCTGTGGAAGGAAACATAAGTACCCCTGGCTGAATGTAGTAGACTGTTAATAGGATTGATTTACTAGAGACAAATTGGCTGTTCACTTTAGAAGGAAATTTTCCCTTATCTTAGCAGATGGGGGTGAAGCCTACCTCACAACTTTTTGAGATGCGAACGAGGGACATCTATTAGCAAAAGTATGTATACATAGGTCATTTTTTGCGATACGGCGCTGCGTTGCTTTAACTGACAATTGTACGGTCGTGCAACGCTGTACCCGAACAGAATTGATGTCTTTTTTTTTCACACAAATAGAGATAATTGATCATCTCTGTGGTTTTGATTTGTTGCGTTATAAACAAAAAAATAATGGCAATTTTGAAAAAAACACAATGAGGGTTATTTACTAAAGGAAAATCCACTTTGCACTGCAAGTGCACTTGGAAGTGCAGTCGCTGCTGATCTGAGGGGGACATTCAAGCAAAAAAAAAGAACAGCAATTTAATTTGCACATGATTGGATCATAAAATCAGCAGAGCTTCCACTCATTTCAGATTGACTGCACTTTCAGTGCACTTTCAAGAGCCCTTGCAGTGCAGAGTGGATTTGACCTTTCGTAAATAACCCCCAGTATTCTGTACTTTTTGCTATAATAAATATCCCCAATTTAAAAAAAAAAAAGATAATTTTTTCCTCAGTTTGGGCCGATACGTATTCTTCTACATATTTTTGGCAATAAAAATCACAACAAGCGTATATTGATTGGTTTGCACAAAAGTTATAGCATCTACAAAATAGGGGATAGATTTATGCCATTTTTTTTTTTTTTACTAGTAATGGCGGCGATCTGCAATTTTTATCGGGACTGCGACATTATGGCGGACACATTAGACACCTTTGATAAATTTTTGAGACGATCGACAATTATACAGTGATCACCGCTATAAAAATACACTGATTACTGTATAAATGTCACTGGCAGGGAAGGGATTAACAATAGGGGGCGATGAAGGGGTTAACTGTGTTCCCTAGTGTGTGTTCTAAATGTAAACAGAGGGGACTGACTATAGGAGATGACAGATCGTGGTTCCTAGCTATTAGGAACTCACAATCTGCATCTCCTCTCCTCACAGAACAGGGATGTGTGTGTTTACACACACACATCTCTGTCCTGCCTCTCGTGCTCGCAATCGCGTGTGGCCAGCAGTCATTTGACCACCGGTCACGAGCATCAGCACCCCCGCAGTGCAGCGGCCGCATGCCTGCGTTCCCGCTTAAAGGAGCCAACGTACAGCTATGATGGTTCACGGGATCGTGCTGACCTGCTGCAGTATAATGGCGACAGCTGGCTGGCAAGTGGTTAAAAGAGAATTATTAAAAAAAAAAAAAGATTAGTTAAACCCACAAGTGCTTTTTTTCACCACTACTATTCCTTTATACTGGCTTTTGAAATTGGATGGAAGGCTAAGCACTGGGTAACACTTTTTGAATGATAAAAAGTGCATTTTATATACAACTATATAGATCCGACCAGAATGAGGGACAAATGAGGAGGAAAGAGGGACAGAGGGATTTTGTTCCAAATCATGAACAGCCCCCTCGAAATCAGGGACAGTTGGGAGCTATTGGCGAAGCTCTGCTGACTTCCCGGATGCAATCGTGCAAAATTCCCCAATCAAGCTCTTTTAACTCCAGTCAGAGTTTTTTGAGTCATGTTTTATTCAAGTTAACGCAACAAAAATAATAAAATAGTAGAAAAAAAATACCATAAAGTATTATAAGTAATACCTGAAGGACTCAACACAATTTCCAGATCATCTGAGAACTTTTCAGACGTCAATGTATGTTGTTTGGTATTCTTCAATACCTGTATTTACAATATACATCATATATTGAAGACACTGGTGCAAGATAATTGTTCCTTCCAGGAGTGGGTATATTTGATTTTACAATTTGGTGAAATCAGGGAAATTTGGGCAAAATCTTGCCAATTTGACAAAATGCGTTGGAGTAAAAATAAAGGTGGTTTTACATATTTTTAAGGGTGAAGTGGGCTTCAAATGACCTTTTACGGGTTACAGGAGATAATTTCAATTATCCTGGAAAAAAATGGTCCATCATTATCACATTATTTTATTTATATCTTTTTTAAGAAAGTAAAAATAGACAGTGAAAAAACAAACTTTTAAAAGTTAAAAGGACAGAACATAATTATTAAAAAATAAAATAAAATGGTCCGTCATTATCACATTATTTTATTTATATATTTTTAAGAATGTAAAAATAGACACTGAAAAAACAAACTTTTTAAAGTTAAAAGGACAGAACATAATTATCAGAAAAACAAAACATCAAACAAACTAAGCTACCCTAACATAGGTGAAAATGAAGGTGGGTTTACATATTTTTAACGATGAAATGGGCTTCAAATCACTTCTACAGGTTACAGGAGCTAATTTCAACTAACTTCAACAAAAAAATGGTCCATCATTATTCTCATTATTTTATTTATTTATTTAATTTTGAAAAAAGTGAAAATAGACAGTGAAAAAAACAAACTTCAAAAAAATAAAAGAACAGAACATGATTAGAGAAAAACAAAAAAACAAAATATGAAACAAACTAAGCTACCCTAATATAAGTATAAATGATGGTGGCTTTACATATTTTTAAAAATGAAATGGGCTTCAAATTACTTCTACAGGTTACAGAAGCTAAGTTTAAATTTAAATGTATCTTATATATTTTATGGTGTTTAATCAGAGGGGTTAATTTACTAAAGACAAAAAGACTGTTCGCTTTGTAAGGGAATTTTACCTTAGCTTAGTGAATGGGGTGAAGCTCTACTGACTTCCATATTTCAGTCACGTGCAAGCAAAAATGTTTTTTTTTGTCCATGTGATTAGTTGTGAAACAGCTGATTTGTCTTTAGTAAATCAAGCCCTATTATTACAAACCATAGAGTATATAATTGTATATATTAACAATGTTGTTAAAATAGGTTTAATACTTAAATAATGACCCCTTTGTCACAAAGGGGTTAGGGTACCCAGAGGCTATAAACTTAATGTCACCTGGGCAATTACGGTATTTCGGCTGCCCACAGATGTCAAACGATAAGCAGTATAAATATCAACGAACACAAAGAGAAAGAGGAAAAAAAGGTAGATGTAAAAAGTAAAAAAAAAAAAAGTAATGTCAATATAAAGCCTTTATCATTTTTACAAACTTTTATTGTATACCTTGTTGGCCGCCGAAGGATAATTGGGAATTATTGAATGACCAATCATTCCATTGCCATTAAGTTAACCCTATTCACGTTGGTGACAAAAGGCAGCTCTACCCCGTCCGGCTGTGATCTCACTGGTAATGTTCGCTTTGATTCTACATGCCATTCATGTCCCCCCAGCTAGTCATTCTCCCCGTACTGTACTCCTGTCGGAGTTATTGTGACAAGCGAAGGACTATTGAAGAATTATCTAACCCCCACCGTATTTCCAAGGCTTGTTATTGCTGCTGTTGTGCCGATGAAAAGAATTTTATTTTACCTTTCTACCTTAACAAATATAACTCCATGGTGTATTTTTTCATTGTGCGGCCGCATAAAAAAAAAATTGACATCTTATCTGTTAACGTCCGCGGCATCTTTAAATTTTAATGGATTTCTCCCCCACCCCCCACCCCCTCCCCTCTAAATGCTGCCTTTCAGCGCCCATGTAGGTTGCTTTTTCAATTGTTCCTCATAAAAGTCGACTGGAGTGGGCCTCTGACTGTGACACTTTTGTGTGAGTCAAAATCAAGATTATAGGTAACAGGGAGGAAAAAGAAAGAGAAGAGGAGGTGAGAACCTTATTTGAGCGTTTGAGAAGAATTTGCCAGCAGGCAACGGTTCAAGATGGTGATACACATTAAAGAGACAGACGGAGAGGTGTCACCGGTGTCAGTGTGTCAGGGAGGGAGGCATAAAACCGCCATTGTGCCGGTCACACACAGAGACATAAATTTAGGAACAAGCTCGGTCCGGCTGGAACATAACTCTGCTCTGATAATGACGGACAATGCTGCCATCCATTATCAAATCCCTTTAAACTCCCATCAGGGCTTTTTTTTGTGCGGCGTTATGTTTTATTCAAGTTTACGCGGTATCATGATAAAATAATAGAAAGAAAAATTACATAACTTTTTACCTGAAGGACAATTTCCAGGTTATTACTGGGAGAGATTGTCAGACATTAGTGTACGTTGTTTTCTTTAATCTATGTGTGTATGTGTATATATACAGTATATATATATATATATATATATATATATATATCACCCTCATTGCTAGGCTGTTATGCAAATTTAGTGTTTGACTTAGTCTGAACTCACAGAAGCAATCATTGTTTAGTATAGTCTGTTCAGGGTTTCACTTGCTGGGACTATGATTACTTTCCCCTGCCTCTAGAAGAAGCCCCTGGACTAGAGCTGAGGGCAGGGGGATTCAAATCGCCAGCCTGAATACTTAATAGGGTCTAGCCAATCCCTAAGTAGGTATGCCCAGAAGGTGGCTGGGTCACTGTTTAATAGACTGGGACCCTGAAAAAAATGTTATTTTCTCCCCTTGTGGGGATGGATCCACGAGCTTAAGAAAAAGGAAACGACTTACTTTTGGACCCCCTCTTCTTCGACTGGAAGCTGGGCTACTTTGCTGGGGGTTGCATCTCTGGACTGATCATTGCCAGGATCTGTGAGTAGAGCCAATATTTGTTTGCAGTGTCTGTTGGTCCCACAGCTGCAAGTAGCTAGACCATTTCAGCCTATTTCTGCTAAAACTTGTGCAGCAATCCCTTTGGTTCAAAGCTGGAAGCGGGTACTGTATTGCTGCTGCTTAAAGTAGAGAAGAGTCCTCTGCAATTTATGCAATCTATGATGCCCCAGTAGAAGTCCGTATTAGAAGAAATGAGTCGGGCAAAGTTTTCTATTCCCCATATTGCTTTTATCACATGTAATTGTTTTTATAAGTTTTTATGTTTTTTGTACATTGGTTTTTACCTATTAAAAGCCGTCTTTTGACCTGCACTATCGGGCCCCCCCCTCCTTTTTCTTATTTTTTATGTGTACCGTGGCAAGTGCTGCTGAGCTTCGCCATTTGGTTTGAGTTCCTGTCCTGGTACCACCTGCAGTATCCATTATATCCATGGTCAATACTGTGTGAAGTTGGAGTAAGGCCAAGCCGGGAATTTTCTGACATCGGATATACAGTCATCGTGGACCTGTCCCATGGATGCTTTCATTCTCGATTGACTCGTTGTCTTATGATAGTCAAGTCCAACATCTCTGGTAAGCGTATATGAACCTTGATGTTTATTTTGAAGACGCCTACAGTTTGATGACTCTCGGGGGTGTGGGACATCCTGTGTATTTACCTAGATGGACATTTGGTGTTTAATTTACCTCTATGTGGACTTTTTCTCACGTATTTTTTGTCTAATTAATCTCACTTACAAATTTGCACTATTTATATGTTTGGTTTAGCGCTACATATTCACCACTGTTCATTGGAATGACCATGATTGCCATGATTGGGCAAAGCTTTGCCCAATTAACACGTAGTGAATAGCTGGCTGTTGTCATTGTCAGCAATAAAAAAATCTGCAAAAATGGTGTGGTGGTCGCCCCCAATCCATACCAGGCCATTTGGAATTTCCGGCAGGCCAGAAAAGGGGGGAGACAAGCCAGAGCCCTCCCCTCCTGAATCATGCCAGGCAACATTCCCGCAACATGGGGGGGTGCTTTGGGGCGGGGGGGCAAGGGCCTCTCCCCCACAACCCTGGGCTGTGGTTGTGGGGATTTGTGGGCAGGGGCTTATTGGAATCTGTTTAACAAGGGGGCCCCCAGATTCTGGCTCCCCCTATGTGAATGAGTATGGGGTATATCGTACCCCTACTCATACACCAAAAAAAAACTGTCAAAAAAAATAAACACACACATATATTGACATTTCCTTTATTAAAAATAAAAAATCACCCCCCCATGTAGATCCATCGTCAATCACACCGCCCGCAACCACTGCCAGAACTGAAAAAATAAAAAAAAGCTTAGCTTGTGACGAACACTAACCTCCGACTGCTTGCACTGCCATTTGATAGTTCCTAAATAGGTAAGGGGTGAGGCCACCTGGCGACATCTCCTCTTGACACTGCCCCCAATCAGTGATGTCACATGGGGGATGTGCCACCAGGTGATGTCGCTAGTGCCTCTGCCCCTTTACTAATTAAGAATCAGATGGCGGAGCAGGCAGATGGAGATTAGCCTTTGTCACTGGCGGAACGTTTTTATTTATTTTTCCGGGTCCGGAGGTGGCGGCGGGCATCGTTATGGACAATGGTTCTACATCGGGGGACATTGTCAAAAACTGTACAAGTGTTTTTATTTCTCTTTGCCATTTTTTTGGTGAATGGGTAAGGGTACTATGTACCCTATACTCATTCGCATAGTGAGGGGGGGATTTGGTAGCCCCCATGTTAAAGGGGACTTCCAGATTCCAATAGGACCCCTGCCCGCAGACCCCCACAACCACACCCCAGGGTTATAGGGAAGAGGCCCATGTCCCCATCAAACATCCCCACGTTGAGGGCATGTGTCCTGGTATTGTTCAGGAGAAGGGATTGCCCCCTTCCCCGACCTGCTGGTCTGCATGTTCATGTTAGTATGATGGGGCCATCACTGTACGTCATTTGCTTTGCCCCCTATTTTTCTTCTCCCTCTCCTCCTTGCCCTGGTGACCCCCTTGGGCTGATCTGGGGCATCCATGGTGGCCTTGGGTGGGTAGTGTGTGTAGCTGCACGAAAGCCCCAGGCATCTGTTCCCTCCTGGGAAAATGCTTGCTTTTGGCCGCTGTATTGTGCACCGTTATTGTGGCCATCTCGCCTGGATTCACCTTCCCATCCCGCTCTGCTCAATCCTGTTTGCTGAATGGATAGCTATGCGGAGGGTAGCTCCACCTGCTCCCTGCCTACATGTCCAACTGTGTCATATGACATACCTGCATCATGTAGTAGGCCCCATCTGCCACTCGGCATCTTGGTTCCTGTAGTTGAACGGAGGGCACATGCAATGGGCCTGTTTCGTCCGCACTCGGTCGGTGATGTCAGACGCTGACCGAGTGGGGGGCATATAAGGCCGACTTGTCCAGCTTTAAACCAGCTGGACGACAGAGGCGGCCATCGTGCTATTTCGGCTTGTGCAAGGTAACTTTGGACGGCTTTATTTACATCATGTGACCGTGCTTTATCCTTTGCAAATATCTGTGTTGCTTGATCAATCCTTTCCACCCAATCTGTTACCATTGCACTGTTTAGATTTCCCATATACAAGGCTATCACTGATGGTCATACCCTCAAGTAATATACCATTAATGGACTAGGTTTCCTCTCCTTCCCCTTTTTGTGCTAGGCTCTATCTGTCACTTGTGAAATGCCTCTGGAGGCTTTAATACACTCCGGTTACAGTTAGGCTTTTTTATTTACCTTTACTAAAAAAAATCTTGAATTTTTCACTTTTAGTATTATTTTATTATTATTATTTTTTTTTTTTTCGCCTGACAACATGAGGAGGAAACATTTTATAAATATAGAAAAACATTTTTTTAAATTTTGTTAACAAAAAAAAACACATAGGTGATCAAATACCACTAAAAGAAAGCTCTATTTGTGGGAAAGTAAATGATACAAATTTCATTTGGGTACAGTGTAGCATGACCGTGCAATTGTCATTCAAAGTGCATCAGCTCTGAAAGCTGAAAATTGGTCTGGACAGGAGGGGGGTTGCAGTGCCAAGTAAGCAAGTGGTTAACCAATTCAGCCCTGGAAGGATTTACCCCCTTAATAACCAGGCCATTTTTTGCGATACGGCACTGCGTCGCTTTAACTCACAATTGCACGGTTGTGCAACGCTGTACCCAAACAAAATTGATGTCCTTTTTTCCCACAAATAGAGCTTTCTTTAGGTGGTATTTGTTCACCTCATAAAAAGACTGACAATTTTGAAAAACAATGTTTTACTTTCTGCTATAATACATATCCAAAAAAAATGTATTCATCAGTTTAGGCCAATATGTATTCTGCTACATATTTTTGGTAAAAAAAAAATAAAAAAATGTAAAAGGTATAGCGTCTACAAACTATAGGATAGATTTATGGACTTTTTTTATTTTTATTGTTTTATTGTTTTTACTGGTAATGGCAGGGATCTGTGATTTTTAGCGAGACTGCAACATTGAGACAGACAAAGCTGACCCCAAGTGATACTTTTTGGGGACCAGTGACATTATTATAGTGATCAGTGCTAAATAAATGCACTGATCAATGTATAAATGACACTGTCAGGAAAAGGTTAACACTAGAGGGCAATCAAGGGGTTAACTGTGTTCCCTGGGTGTGTTCTAACGGTAGGGGGGGTGGGCTTACTGGGACAACACAGAGATCGTTGCTCCTGATCACTAGGAACAGCAGATCTCAGTATTTTCCCCTTTCAGAACAGGGATCCACCTTGTTTACATCCCCATTCTGCCTCTCTGTACCGCGATCGCAGGTGGCTGGCGGACATCGCCGGACCCGTGGGCGTGCTCCCGTGACATGCGCGCGCCCACTGTATATCATGCATGGGCAGCCGGGCCGCCCTGCCGCAGTATATGTGCGGTAGGTGTTCCAGAAGTGATTAACCCCTTCACACCTAAGGGTAAAACAAATCTAAATTCCTAAGCACCATTTTGTAACTTTGACATGTGTAACAAAACTGCACATATCGTCACAATTACTTAGTGTATCCAGGTGGTTTATACCTTGGGCTTTCTTTTGGTGGTAAATGGTAATAGATATCTTCTGTTTTTTTTTATTATCAAAGGAAAACTGTCTAAAAATAGTAAAAAAATAATAAAAAAAATTACATTTAGCTGTATATTTCAAAATAACAGCCCAAAATAATTTCTCCTGCTCCTGACAATTGCACTAATATTGCATATGTGTATGTTAGTTTTTTGGATTCCAATGAATGATCCAGGCTCTTTCTGACTTGCTGCAGCTTCTAATGTACAATGTGAGAAGCTCACAGTGTGCAGTGAAATCAGAGTAAGCCATTTCAGTACAGGAGAGAAGCTTATACAACTGTGCAAGACTGAAGGGAAGGCTGGAGCTTAGAAAGGTAATCTGTTTGAGTGCTAGCTCTTATGCCATTACTTCTTCTTTATTAGGGCCTTTTCTCTTGCTGCTCATCTATGAATGTAGCATACAATGGCCTGTAATGGGCTTTCCAGATGTCGGCACCTGCGGCTAGTCACCAGACAATAGTGGTTTTGTGGGCAGGGCTCCTATAGAATGTTGCACTGGGTTATCTCTGGGTTTGGGCGTTCTCTCAGCTTTGGCTTCCGAGTCTCTAACATGCTTCTTCTTGCAGCGAAGGGGAAATATGAGGCCGAAATGTGTTCTCTCTGTGGTCAGGAGGCTGTAAATGGAGCGTTGCTCTTTCTCTCTCTCTCAGATACCGCCATAACAAGACACATCTGCAGCTGCTGCTTCTGTCTCTGTGGCCTGGAGCACCGGATCCTAAATCTGCTCCTGGCAGTGGAACTGGCATCTTACCAGGCACAATTCTTTGTGTGTTGGCGTTGGGTTTCATGGGTAAAGTGAGGTCAGAATTATAAGTGTGGGAAAAGCATCTGGAGAGCAAACAATATACACTGATTATACACAGACCAGTCAGGGTGCCCATGCTGACCCATGTCCAAAGCCAAAAGTGCCTGCAATGGACACATAAGCATCAGAACTGGAGCACTGGTGTGTGAGTTAAGTGGAGTCGCTATTGGGGGGCGGGGATGGGGGTGCGCGCTGCACCGGGTGACACCTGCCAGAGGGGTGACACCTGTGGGCAGTGGCACCTGCTAACACCAAACGGTCCTCACCAATACACATTACGGCTGTCTCACAAAGCGGAGTGGACTGAAGCCGCCTCCCCCTCCTCTCTGTTTAGGGAGGAGGAAGTCCAAGGGATACACCGCTGTATCCAGAGCTGTTCTGAGGTCTGTAAAGTTTAATGTATGCACTGATGGAGGGGAGGTTTGCACTGAGGGGGGTCTGAACAGATGGAGTAGGGGTGGTCTTCCCTGAGGGGGGTCTGCACTGATGGAGGGGAGTGGTCTGCACTAATGGAGGGGGGTGGTCTGCATTGATGGAGAGGGGGGGGTCTGCACCCTGCACTGAGGGGAGTCTGCACTGATGGAGTGGGGGTGGTCTGCACTGGGGGGGTGGTCTTCACTGATGGAGGGGGTGGTCTGCACTGAGGGGGGGTTGCACTGATAGAGGGGGGTCGTCTGCACTGAGGGGGGGTGGTCTGCACTGAGGGGTGTCAGCACTGATGGAGGGGGGTCTGCACTGAGAGAGGGGGGTCTGTACTTAATGGAGGGGGTCTGTAGTTAGTGAAGGGGGGTCTGTACTGAGGGAGGGGGGTCTGTTCTGAGGGGGATTATATTTGGTGTAGGGGGGTGACACCAATTTTTTCCACACAGGGTGACTCCAGCCCTAGTGATGCCACTGTGCGTTACATACCTGAGTAAGAGATGACACCAGGATGCAGTATGGGAAGAGGGCAAACCGGCGGAGGCAGTGTGATGCTTTGGGCGATGTTCTACTGAGAAACTTTGGGTTCTACCATTCCTGTGGATATTACTTGACATGTACCACCTACCTAAACATTGTTGGTGACCAAATACAACCCCTTTATGGAAACACTATTCCCTGATGGCAATTGCCTCTCTCAGCATGATAATGCACCCTGCCACGCTGTAAAAAATGGTTCAAGAAGGGTTTGAGGAACACAACACTTTTGAGGTATTGACTTGGCCTCCAAATTCTACAGATCTCCGATTGGGCATCTGTGGAATGTGGTGGAAAAATAAGTCTGACCCATGGAGGCCCCACCTCACAACTTACAAGACTTTAAGTGGTTGTTAACCCACTACAACTAAATTGTCTTATCCCCTCTGTACCATAATAACAAGTGTCCCTGTGTGTCAGAAAGGGGAAAGCCAGTATCCAAGATGGCGGCTGAAGAATACGATCTGTGACCTCAGCCCCTGTCAGAACACCTCCGGCTCATCTGCGTGCTCCCTGTGCACACATACGCGCATATGCGCGCACACGTGCGCATTATCAGGAAGGGCATGCCAGTATTGAGGATAAGAATCCAAGACAACCTGTGAGATTGCCGCCCGTGTGAATGCGCGCATCAGCGCGCACCCGGTAACAGCTTTTGGCGCCCAACAGCCAGTGCTCAGACTCGGTGCTGTCTGCTCTAAAGTGTTCCTGTGTGTTCCTGCTACCTGCATCTTGTTACCTGTTCCTGTTCCCCGACCCGGCTTGCCTCTGATGATTCCTGCTATCCGCCTGCACCCGACCGGCTTGTCTGACCACCGCACCTGCCTGCTGCTTCTGCTACCTCTCTGCCAGCCCATCACCGACCCAGCCTGTATCCTGACTATTCTTCTGCCTCCGCATCTGCTCCTGACATGTCTGCCAGTGTATGACCCGACCTGCCTGTACTATCCCTCTCGTCTGCCTGGAGAATCCTGCTGAGATACCGCTCCTCCTACAGCTGCTTCGGATTCCACGGTCTGCAACCAATTAGGCACTTGTGCGACTCTGTACTCCTGCGCTCCCTGTCTGCTTTACTAGGGGGCCTCGAGTCAGAGGTGTAAGAGAGGCCGTCTGCTGCATATCAGGCTCTACCATCAGGTACGTGACACTGTGCCTGTGTTATGTAAAAAATCTTCCGATCTGTACCTTTATGAGCTCAGCTGATTCCTCTGCTCAATTCACTCTCAGGCTCACCGCTACAGTGGGCGGCACTGAGCCCTCCCACTGACGTCAGCCGGGGAGGAGGGTAAGAGAGGAGAGAGAGAGAGCCGCCATTCAGCTGAGCGAAGTGGGAGTGGAGCTCATATAGGTACAGATCGAAAAGATTTTTTACATAACACAGACACAGGGACACTTGTTATTATGGTACAGAGGGGATAAGACGATTTTGTCTCAGAATTGAGGAGCTGGGGCGGGGGGCTGGTACAAGCAGACAGACAGGGAGGGGAAGGGGGGAGGAGGACAGAGGAGATACAGAAGACAGATAGCAGGGCTGCGGATGATGGAATCACGTAAACTGACCACAGTGTCAGGGCTCAGCAGCCATGATATAACGCAGTCAGTTTGCAGAGGGGAGGGTATAGCCAGGCAGGTTCAGACAGATTTTTTAGTTGTTACAGGGGGCCAAATGACACAGCACAAGCAATGTGCTGTATAACATGCTTTAAGGGAACAGGATCTGTTTGTTTTTTTTTGTTTGTTTTTTGGGTTAACCAACTCTTTAAGGATTCCTGATGGCTTGATGCCAGATACCACAGCATACCTTCAGAGGTCTAGTGGCCGTGCTGTGATGGGGCAGGGCTGTTTTGGTGGCAAAAGGGGGACCTACTCAATATTAGGTGGGTGGTCATACTGTATATATATATATATATATATATATATGTATATATATATATATATATATATATATACTGTATATAAAAAAAACATAAAAATATTTAGAAATTTATATGAAAGTGCATGTAAATCTCAACTTTGAATTTTCAGTATGTTTGTTCTCATTCCTTACAAAATAGGCATTTCTCAAGCAAATCATAATTTGTAGCACTGTTGCAAAATTTCGTACCAGGAGTTCCTGCCAGTAACAGCATTTCCTGTTGAGGAGTGACAACCCTAAGCCACTCCCTCACAGTCAGCAGCAGGGTTGTCAGCCTGCTATGTGCACTTCTTCCGTCCTCCATTAGGGCTGCCTTTACGCACAGACATGATAGCCAGCCCAACAGCCAAATGAAGAAGTGTGCAAGTAGGCTGACAATTCGTGCAACAGGAAGTGATATTACTGGCAGGATCGAAACAGCAGCTACAGGCATCATCCAGATATCATTTCTTCTGCTGGTGATTCCCTACACAGTTAAAACAATCATAGTGGCTATTTCACTGCTTGACTGTTTTTACAGACGATGGGAGGGTCTCCGGGGGCCTCTCTAGTCTTGGCCGTGTGATCAGCAAGCTGGAGAATGAACCCGCCAGCAGTGGAAGTTTACCATAGAGCTGACCAGACCGTCCCTGGTCATCTGTAGGACTCTTGGAAGCCGGGCGCAATGTTATCTCGTCACATCTGGCCCTGGCAGTTGTAAACACTGCCGTGTATTCGGCTGGAAAGCCTGAGATTGATTTCTTCTTTTTTTTTTTTATCTCAGTTTTTCCAGCCTAGAGGAGAGATGGGGAGTCTTATAGACCCCACATCTCTCCATAAAGAGGACCTGTCAATCATGCCCTATTCCTATTACAAGGGATGTTTACATTCCTTGTAATAGGAATAAAAGTGATCAAAAAGTAAAAGATTTAAGGGAAAGTGTGAAAAATAAAAATAAAATAAACAATAAAAAGAAAAAATTGAAAGCGTCCCTGTCCCCATGTGAGCGTGCATATTCACCATGGATCGGCAATTTTAGTCCAAAAAGTTTTAATGGAAAATATCACATCACAAAGGAAGGCGCAACGATTTGGAGCCGTGCAGGAAATTTGGAACCATTCCAGGAGCGTGCACAATTTTAAAGCATTACATGTTGGGTATCTATTTACTCGGCGTAGCATCAGTGCTTTTTTTTTTTTTTAATTCATGAAAGTGTTTCTTGTCCCTGTGACTCGCTATACAAAAAAATGGGGGGAGTTCATGTGGCATTACCATGAAACTCTGCACTTACAATGTGTACTCAGTCTTTTATGGTGAATTATGCTGGACCTATAGTGGCAAAGAAAAGGCATTGCAGATATTTTTTTTTTTACACCTCAAAGGGGTAGACTTTTGTATATTAAAAAAAAATAGCAGTGCTTTTTTTGGGTATTAATATCTGGAATTGTATCCATAATTTTTTATTTTTCAGTTTTGAATACAGTTGAGAAAAAATTGAAAATTATATCAAATGCTTACCATAATTTTTCTTTCCTGGCACCAATCCATGGCTACCACATGTATACTGCCATGTTGGTGCCAGAAAAAAGAGTTAGGACTTCTGTCTTTTTTATTTTTTTTATTTCTGTCTTTAAACTCATTGATGATTTCTCCTCCGTTCCTTGTGCCTGTGTCCCTGTGACCTCCATACAGAAAATGAGGGGGTGCAGTTGTCACTGAGACAGGACAGCAACAGCCAGAAGTTATACCTCCTTTCCCACACTACTGAATATGTGTCTATCCCCCTGTTTGTAGACAATCTCCCAAACAGGAACAGGTAAAAACATAAATGAGTGCTAAACCAGAAGGCAAAAGTTTCCAAAACTGTATAATGATTCATGATAAAATCACATAAAACAGCCAAAATATTATGTTCTTTTTTTTCTATAATAATTTTTTTTTTCTTAGAATTCAGTTTAACAGTCAACTAAGGACAGAGACATATGTCCATATATAACATTTACATAATATCCAAAACTGTATATACACATATCAAAATATTCTATTCAAAAAGAAAAAAAAACTAGAGAAAAGAGAAAAAAGAAGAGAGAAAAAAATAAATAAATAATGTTCTAATGAGTCTATTTAAAATTATGATGAAGGGGTAGAGTCTTGGCCCCTGAAATGTGTTGGCTGTTTTATATGGCTAGATCAATAACTATTAAAGCAAATTGGACACCTTCACCATTTGGTTTGGTTCTCTATTTGTGTTTTGATATTTCAAGTCACATTGTGGTTGGCCACTATTGGAGAGCTTTTTAAAAAATATATATATATATTTCGAGCCCACGTTGGATAGTGAACCAAAAAAAGTACACATGAACACACACAAAAAAAGTGCATTTAGGGTATGTCATATGGTTCCCATCCCAAAGTGGAAGGATCCATCAGGACACAAGACTCCTAGCAGGAGGCAAGGCACGCACTAGTCCACCTAGCCAATAGGACTAGCAAACATCGCTCCTCAAGATCAGCCGAAGCCAACCATGAAGTATTGGTTAGGGGCTCTCTCAAAGAGAGACATCCAAGGCAGGGGAGGAACCTAAAGATCACACATCCCTAGACTTCAGACTTCAGGGTAAGCCGAAGACCTACACCCTTCATCCTGCGAGTTAAAAAATAACACACATATAAAGTGCATTAATACACATGCACACACACATGCTACATCCAGGTAACAAAGATTGCCCCAGTCGCGGCCAAAAGGCCTAGCCCATGAGATGATGTGCAGAAAAAAACTGGGGTTGTGGCCTAGTGCCTGTCCTCACAGTGGGGTATCAGACCCATAGTCATACTAAGAGGACCCCTCTCCCCGGGCACCACTCCAAGGGGATGCTTAAAACCGCAGGCTCTCTGCCCTTCCAGCCCTTCAACCAGACCAAGTAGCCCTGCTTCAATAAGAGGTACTGGGCCCCTCCAAACCCTAAACATCAGGGAAATACTCTTGACTCCCATATTACCTAGTGGGCACTTAAGCTGGCCATACATTATACAATTTGTTTGTTCAATTTCCTTTAGATTTACCCTCAACTATGTACTGCAGGGGCCTGCCTGGTTGCACACAAATTGAAAGTAATTTGTCGGTTGCACATCCATGATGCGAATCTCCTGTTCCACCACATTCCAAAGGTGCTCTATTGGATTGGGATCTGGTAATTGTGGAGGCCATTGGAGTACAGTGACCTCATTGTCATGTTCAAGAAACCAGTAGTGAGATGATTTGAGCTTTGTGACATGGTGCATTATCCTGCTGGAAGGAGCCATCAGAAGATGAGGACACTGTAGTCATAAAGAGATGGACATGGTCAGCAACAATACTCAGGTAGGCTGTAGCATTTAAACAATGCTCAATTGGTACTAAGAGGCCCAAAGTGTGCCAAGAAAATATACCCCACACCATTACAGCACCACCAGCCTGAACCATTGATACAAGGGAGGATGGATCCATGCTTTCATATTGTTTATACCAAATTCTGACCCAACCATCTGAATGTCGCAGCTCAAATTAAGACTCATCAGACCTGCTGGCGGGAGAGGTACTGGTGACTAATACTGGTACTGGTGACTGATACTGGTACTGCTGGCTCTGGCACTGCTGGCTGCTGTCGGAGATTGTGGGTTCCTGTGCATTAGTGTGATAGAAGCATGCGGTTGCAGTAGAGAACAGAGCCAATGCTTCCTGTCACAGACAGAGTACATTTGATATCACTCCACCTGTGAAGGAGCCGGCACTATACAGGAAGCATCGGCTCTGCTTCCTCTAGCGGCAGCTCCGTTCTTCGTTCTGATGCTCGGAGATGGCAGGTCTTGAACCTGTTATCTCAGAGCAAGACGTGACGGGCCACATCGGAGGGTGCCGGGGGTCACATGTGGCCCACGGGCCAGTGGTTGGGCACCCCTACTCTAGATCATCTAGGCAGTCCTGTCCAGACCACCGCATGTGAAGCCCTGAACAGACCAGACCAAACAATCACTACTCCCTTGATTGCAGAAGGAGCCAAAGACTAAATTTACCTAGCATCCTTCCTTTTTCCCCCACTGCCTCTACTGTCACCTTCACAGCAAGGCAAAGGGCAATGATCTTCTCCACTTTGCAAGTTAACCACCTGCCGACCAGGCCATAGTTAAATGATGGCTATAGTGAGTCTGGCTAATTCTGGGAGTGCGTACAATGACGTTCCTCTCGTAAATGAGCTTCTTGTGTGCCCCCTGGGGCACACATCTGGCAGTGTCCATGACCGCCGGTTTCTCAGACCTGGCACGTCACGGATCGGGGTAAAGGGCCAGTCCCAGCTGTCCAATGATGGAGCAATCACTGTCAACAAACCCAGCATCATGTTCGGTTCTCTTCTCACACCGATCATGTGAGGAGAGGAGGGTGAAGCTGGAGTGTGAGGTTGCTTGTGTTTTTTTTTTTATTCCAAGTGCCCAGCAGTGCCCCATCCATGCCACATCAGTACCCAGCAGTGCCACATCAGTGCCCCATCAGTGCTTATCTGTGCCACATCAGTGCACACCTCTGCCCCATCAGTGACACAGCAGTGCTCTACAGTGCCCCATTAGTACCCAGCAGTGCCACATCAGTGCACATCTGTGCCCCATCAGTTCTCTACAGTGCCCCATCAGTGTACATCTGTGCCTCTTCAGTGCCACATCAGTGCACATCTGTGCCACATCTGTGTCTACAATGCCCATCAGTGTCAAACAGTGCCACATCTGTGCTACATCAGTGCCAATACAATGCCCATCAGTAAGCGCTCATCAGTGCCACCCTATCAATGAATCATCATCAGCGCCCGTCAGTGACGTAAAAATGTGTAATAAATGCGTTGTCATTTTCTTACCACATTTTCCAAAAACTTGTGGTAAAAAATAACATGTTCAAAAGACTCATTATGCCTCATAGAATATACATTGGGGTGTTTGCTTTCCAAAATGGGGTAATTTTGTGTGCAAGTAGGGGGCAGTGAAGTGAAAGAAGTCTGTGATATAAAGGGGGTGCTGTAATGTGAAGAGGAGGCTGTATTGTAGATGGGAGATTGTAACATAAAGAAGAGACTGTGACGTAAAAGGGGGGGCAGTATTGTAAAATGAGAGACTGTGATGTAAAACGGTGTCCTTCATGTAAAATGCGGGGACTTTAAAGTAAAGGGAGGACTGTAAACATATACAGATATAGGCAGGGCTATAAACTCTAATGATATAATAAAATACTAGAAAGAAATAATAATCATGCAGTGAAATCAAGATGCATATAAGTCCATAATATATTGCAGCTAAACATCCATGAGATTGTCCAAGGTAGGTTTAATTCCTGCTGCGAGATGATACACTGTCATCAACACCACCACACATGAAGAAGCAGGGGTGTACTCACATCCACTGCTGTCATTAAGCCACACCCTGACTGACGCGTTTCGTCATCAACTACATCATCTGAGGGCGTCTCGATGACAAAACGGGTCAGGGTGTGGCTTAACGGCAACCATTAGTAACCACAGAATGCTGCTCGGAGACACAGCGCTCACTACCGCCGTAAAGGCAATGTATTGTGGTAGGAGACACTGTGTTATCCCCGCTCTGGTGTGCTGACATAACCTTGTTTGATGCTATGGTATTTTACTATGTGATTTATGTAAGTGCAAGTCCTAAAGGGGGGGATTTTTGAGGATATAAATAAATCGCTTTAACAGGATTACACTATGGAATTAGTTTTTTGCTTTCTTTATGATTTGAAACAAGTTTATCATTCTATGACCCACACCCTCTGACGCAATCTGTTCTGGGAGATTGGGTATAAGAATATTAAAACAGTGGGTTTTACCTGCCTTAACAGATTCGGTAAGAGTTTAATTCAGAGAAGGATGTGAGTACACCCCTGCTTCTTCGCGTGTGGTGGTGTTGGTGACAGCCTATCATCTCAAAAGCGGGAATTAAACATACCTTGGACAATCTCATGGATATTTAGCTGCAATATATTATGGACTTATGTGCATTTCGATTTCACTGCATGATTATTATTTCTTTCTAGTATTTTATTATATCATTCGAATTTATAGTGCTGTCTATATCTGTTTATGTTCATTGTTCTTTGAACCCCGGTTTGGACTTTTTTTCTCAATCCATAAGCGCTTGTGTGAAAGGAAATAGGCGCAGTTTTCCACATATTTTTGTAAAGGGAGGACTGTAATGTAAGGGGGAATGTGCTATAAAGGGGTGCTTTGATGTAAAGGGGGGCTGTGATGTAAATGGGGGGGCTGATGACACGGATGTAAATGGGGCTGTGATGTAAATGGGGGGCTGATGACACTGATGTAAATGGGGCTGTGATGTAAATAGGGAGCTGATTACACTGATGTAAAGGGGGGCTGTGATGTAAATGGGGGGCTGATGACACTGATATAAAGGGGGGCTATGATGTAAATGGAAGGACTGATGTAAAGAGGGACTGTGATGTAAATGAGGAGGGCTGATGACACTGATGTAAAGGAGGGATATGATTTAAATGGGGGGGGGGGCTGGTGACATTAATGTAAAGGGGGGCTGTGATGTAAATGGAGGGCTAATGACACTGATGTAAAGGGGGCTGTGATGTAAATGGGGGGATGATGACATTGATGTAAAGGGGGACTGTGATGTAAATGAGGGGGGCTGATGACACTGATGTAAAGGAGGGCTAGGATATAAATGAGGGGGGGGACTGATGACACTGATGTAAAGGGGGGCTGTGATGTAAATGGGGGGCTAATGACCCTGATGTAAAGGGGGCTGTGATGTAAATGGGGGGGGGGCTAATGACACTGATGTAAAGAGGGGCTGTGATGTAAATGGGTGGGCTGATGACACTGATGTAAAGGGGGGCTATGATGTAAAGGGATGTGATGTGATAGATCTGAGTCAACACAGAAAAAGTCAGACCTCTTCTGGAAGAAAATGTTACTGATTGAACCCCCATGAATTTCAATTCAATGCCCCTGCTATGAGGTGCCTTTTTCTTTAGATGCTTGGAGTTCCCCCTTAGCCTCCCATTCCAGGAAATCAGTGACCACAGATCGCCTCTCCTATTTTCTGTTTTCATAGCGTTTCCAGGCGGTCCTATCAGTGTGTCTATTGACAGATGAGTGAAACAATGAAATGTGATAGATTTCCTGATCCGTGAGCTGAAGGTCGTGTGTGATTTCTGTTATTACATTGTGTAATATAGTATTATCTTCAGTGTAACCCATACAAGCCGCTTACGGGAATAACAGGCGTTGCAGGAAATTAGACCTGACATAGCAGGAGAATAAAATAAAAGAGCTCCGCCGGGCACCGCTCACATCTAAACTGGTAACATGAACCCAACCTCAATCCAGAAAACCTGCAATCCTTGCTATGATGAATACATCGCCTCTATGAGAGGTGCTTCTGCTGGCTGGATACATGTAGAAGGATTTAAAAATACTGGGAGTGGGAAACGAGAGTCAAGGTTGACATATTATTACAATTAACTTAACGCCAGTCTTCCCTTCAATCGTGCACGGTTGTACAGGCTCTTCTCCTGTGCTGTAAAGACTTACTCTGATTTCACTTTCACTATACACTGTGAGCTTCTCACAACGTGCATTAGAAGTTTCAGCAAGCCATATAGAGCCCGCCTAATTTCCTGGCTAAAGGACATCCCGTATTATCTAGTCCCTTCCTTGCAATCCTGACTGCTCCCCAGTGGTGCGGGCGCCGACCACCCCCCCCCCCCCCCCATCCATGTATCTGGTTCCCTAAGCTAAATGCTGGGCGCTGGATTCATGGATTTCAATTAAGTTTTTTTTTAAACACATAATTAGAGCCTGAGGCTCTAATTGGCATCAAAAAAGGGTGGGCTCCACCTACTTGTGTTGACAATTGAAAATTAATATTCACTATTGTCTTCCTTTTTCTCCTCTTGGCTAATCAGGAAGCAGTTCCTGTGACACGATTGGCCATTGAGTCTTAGGACTATGTGTATGTATATGTAATATATATCACACACATGTGCATGTATGTTTGATCTCACACCTATGCTGGTAATTCACCGGTACTGGCAGCAATCTTATTTAACCCCTCAATCTTCCATTAATATCTTTGGCACTAGTTTTTCTTGTTGTTTGCCCAAGTGTGCGTTTTTATCGGGTCTATTTACTAATGTGAAAAGGGTGAAAGGGATGAAAAGAGGTGAATTATCAGAAAAAATACAAAATGTAAGCCAAAGCGGCTGAAGTAGAAAAAAACAAACAAAAAAAAACCCCAAATCTCTCATGTAAATATTTTTTGTTCAGCTTTTTTGGCCTATATTTTACCTTTTCCCTAAAAAATGTACCTTAGTTCACTGAGTAGTGCATTAAGACAAAACGGATCTTTATAAAAACATTTATTAAAATATTTGAATAAAATCAATATATAACACTATTTTTTTTTATTAGGGTGAACATTTAACAAAACATAAAAAAATAAAATTTATAATATGGAAAAGAACATTCTCAAAAACAATAAAAATGATACAATAAAAAAAAAAAAAACACAAAACGAAAATTGCAGTAATATGCGATACTATGTGAAACAATGATGAAGTGCACTAACTCAAGAAGCTGAGAAGCAAAAATAAACAAATATGCATGATTGCATATCCCTAATAAAACAAAAATAAAAAAGTCAAAACAAAAATTGCAGTAATATGCGATACTATGTGAAACAGTGATAAAGTGCACTAATTCAAGAAGCTAAACAGCAAAAAGACAAATATGCATAAATAACTATGCCTAATTTAAAAAACAAAAAAAAAAAAAAAAAACATAATAAGCGATAATATGTGAAACAGTGATAAAAGGGCTTGTATCAAAATTAGGTATTCATCTAATTTTACATAAAAAAACAATAAAATAGGTCCCAAATAATAAAGTGCATCAAAAAGTGATGAGTGCCAAGCACTGGCATTGTATGACTGGAGGAAATGACCACAGACTTTTCTGGACTGCCTCAGGAGATCTTGTAAGCCTGGGTACCTGCTCAAGAACCACTGCCCCACCAAATTCAGGACATGTGCCAAACATGGAACATGGGTCAAGTGTCCCTGTAGGAGGGCAGAGAGAAGGTTGGTGCCATTGTCATATATAACCATTCTTGGCTGAAGCTGGCGTGGTGTCAACCACCTCTGAGCCTGCCCCTGCAGAGCTGACAGAATCTCTGCCCCAGTGTGGCTCTGGTCCCCTAGGCAGACCAACTCAAGCACCACATGGCATCTTTTAGCCTGGATGCTTGCGTAGCCCCTTGAACGCTTACGGGGCACTGCTGGTTCAGAGGACAAATCTGCAGAAGAGGCCATAGAGGAAGAATGAAAGGGAGGGGGTGGAGGAGAGAGCTGTGGCAGAATCATCACTAGCATTTTGGAGGTGTGGTGGCGGAACAAGCTCCAAAAACACTGAACCCTGTCCTGCATCCTTCCCAGCTGCCAGCAGAGTTACCCAGTGTGTTGTGAAGGAAAGGTAACATCCCTGCCCATGCCTGCTGAACCATGAGTCAGAGGTAATATGAACTTTACTGCTGACTGCCCTGTCCAAGAAGGCCAAAACATTGCCTTCTACATGCCGATAGAGAGCCGGAATGGCCTTCCTTTAAAAGAAATGGTGTTTTAGAACTTGCCACGGAGGTACAGCACATTCCACAAATTCACAAAAGGGGGCAGAGTCTACCATCTGAAAAGGCAGCAGTTGCAGTGCTAGCAATTTGGCCAAGCTAGCATTTAGACCCTGAGCATGTGGATGGCTGGGTTCGGATTTATTTTTTTACGGTTTAGCAACTGGGGTAGGAAAATTTGCTTGTTAAAATCAATTGGTGGTATATAGCTAGCAGATTGGCTGCAAGTACTTGGGACACCTATTGATATACCTTCATTTCTGTCAGTGCAGGTTTTTGAGAGGACTGGAGGTATAGTAGGGTTGGAGATTCCAGATGAGGAGCAAGGAGAAGTCCGCCTTTTTCTATGATGTGGGTCTTTCAAGTGCTGTTGCCAACGGACTGCATGGCAGGTCATCATATGTCTGGTCAAGCATGTGGTGCTCAAGCGGCTGCTGTTCTGGCCACGCTTGATCTGCTTCAGACATAGGTTGCAAACAGCAACAGTGTGATCTGCTGCACACGCGTCGAAAAAGGCCCACACCAAGGAACTTTTAAAAGTCAGCAGGGAGTCAGCAGCGCCCTGCACCTGCAGAGCTCTGCTCTTTGATACAATAGGGTGGCTGCCCTTAAGCTGCCTCCTAGAGGACATCCTGCCTCATTAGAGTTGTGCCTTCTCTCTTCTCTCAGGCACCTAAGTACAGTCAATGACCTCATCATTCCCTCCCTCCTCGTCACTGGTGCAAACTTGGCAGTATGCCACAGTTGGGGGAACATGACTGCCAGTTTCTTGTCCTTCTGTGGCACCCACTCTCTCTAGACTCGTGTTACTCCCTTCCTCAATCTGGGTACCATAATCTGAGCCTTCAAATCGTTGCGCATCCACCAGCTGCATATAACCGACACTTTGGTTAAATAATTCTGGGGACTCCTCCGTGTATGATGGTGGGGCTACGGAAGGAGTGACTGTGGACAAGGAGCTGGTGGAATAGGCCACTTAGGCAGCTGCATTGGAGGGCAAACTACTCTGAACTTAGGTGACAGAGGATGAGGAGGATGAGGACAGCTTTGTTACCCACTACACCAACTCTTCTGCATGTTGTGGCTCAATAACACAGCCAACAGCAGGAAAAAAAGGACAAGTGTGCCCCACTGCCACCTGCAGAGGATGCACCATGACCATGACCACCACTGTTGACTGTAGACACAGACTTGCCTTCTTTTAGTGGCCTGTGAACATCTGCCTCTTGGTGGCCTTCCGGACATGATGTATTTTTTGTTTTGCAACACTATGCTACACTGTATTATTTACTGTGTACACAGTCTGAAGTGTATCAGAAACTATACACCACTTAATGCACTGTATATATAGGCTACACTGAATGAAGAGTATATATATATATATATATATAAAATAATTAATACATCGCCTGAAGTGTATTAGAAACAGTGCACAACCGAATGCATTGTAGGCTACACTGGATGCAGAGTACAGAGTATATATATATATATATATATATATATATATATATATATATATATATGTATATGTGTGTGTGTATATATATATATATATATATATATATATATATATATATATATATATATATATATATATGTATGTGTATATATTGTGGTAGTGAGGTACCCAACCAGTGTTTGGACAGAGGATTCTGGAAGCATGTGGGCTGGAAAAGGAAGCTGGAAAAGAGTGCTGAGGTACTGGGTGTACAGGAACTTTGTTATAGAGCAGAGAGGGCTGAAGCATAAGTCTGAGCAGCAGTGCTGCTAAAGAGAGCCAGGTGGCTTGGTATTTTTGGTTTTACCTACATTGTTGCTGTGGAAAGCTGTGTGGGCAACTCTTCTGTTATCGGACTTTTCTTTAATAAAAGTGGGCCTACAAGCCCTTAAAACGGCATATCTGGTGTGGACTCAGCTCACTGGTAAACTCCTAAACTAAACTAACTAAACTTAGTAAACTAACCCTGATGTTAATATATATATATATATATATATATATATATATATATATATATATATATATATATATATAAAATATACTTATTATTATATACTTATATTGCTTTGGCAACTCATCATACAGCAATGCACTGCATTATGGGGCGTTAGGGATGAGCCGAACACCCCCTTTTCGGTTCGCAGAAGAACATGCAAACAGGCAAAAAATTTGTTCGAACACCGTTAAAGTCTATGGGACACGAACATGAATAATCAAATGTGCTAATTTTAAAGGCTTATATGAATGTTATTGTCATAAAAAAGTGTTTGGGGGCCTGGGTCCTGCCACAGGGGACATGTATCAATGCAAAAAAAAGTTTTAAAAGCTGCCTTTTTTTCGGGAGCAGTAATTTTAATAATGCTTAAAATGAAACAATAAAAGTGAAATAGTCCTTTAAATTTCGTACCTAGGGGTTGTCTATAGTATGCCTGTAAAGTGGCGTTTCCCATGTTTCGAACAGTCTGAGAGCAAAATGACGTTTCTAAAGGAAAAAAGTCATTTAAAAGTACTCGTGGATATAATGAATTGTTGGTCCCGACAATACACATAAAAGTAATTGAAAAAACGGCATGAGATTCCCCCCAGTCCATTACCAGGCCCTTTGGGTCTGGCATAAATATTAAGGGGAACCCAGAACCAAAATAAAAAAAAATTGCGTGCTGGTCCCCCCAAATTCCATACCAGGCCCTTCAGGTCTGGTATGGATATTAAGGCAAATCCCACGCCAAAATTTAAAAAGAAAATGGCATGGGGATCCCCCTCAAAATCCATACCAGACCTTTCAGGTCTGATATGGATTTTAAGGGGAACCCCACGCCAAAATTAAAAAAAAATGGCGTGGGGGTCCCCCCAAAAATCCATACCAGACCCTTATCCAAGCACACAACCTGGCAGGTCGCAGGAAAAGAGGGGGGACAAGAGAGTGGCCCCCCTCCTGAACTGTACCAGGCTACATGCCCTCAACATAGGGTGGGTGCTTTGGGGGTAGCCCCCAAAGCACTGTGTCCCCATGTTGATGGGGACAAGGGCCTCATCCCCACAACCCTTGCCCGTTGGTTGTGGGGGTCTGCAGACAGGGGGCTTAGCAGAATCAGGAAGCCCCTTTAATAAGGGGACCCCTAGATCCTGGCCTTCCCACTGTGTGAAATGGTAATGGGGTACAAATGTACCCCTACCATTTCACAAAAAGTGTGAAAAGGGTAAAAATGACATGACACGGCTTGGGACAAGTCCTTCATTAAAAAATCATTAAAAAAAAAATGTCCCGCAAAATCTTCTTCTTCTCTTGTTTCGCCAACGGACCGAAAAAGAAAAAAAACGCGTCCGACCCGCCTCCATAGAAGGCACCCGCCGTATGACGTGTCTTCGCTTTGACAGTTCTTTTATAACTGAGGGCAAGGTCACACCGTGGCGTTTCCGGGTGACCCCGCCCCCTCTGACGCACAGGGAGTTCCCTATGGCTTCCCCGTAGTCAGAGGGGGCGGGACCACCGGTTACGTAAATGGATTGCCCCACCCACTTTGATGTAATTTTGCTCTCAGACTGTTCTAAACACGGAAACATGCACCACTTTACAGGCATACTATAGACTCCCCCGGTATGAAATTTAAAGGAATATTTCACTTTTATTGTTTCACTTTAAGCATTATTAAAATCACTGCTCCCGAAAAAATGTCCCTTTTTTAAAACTTTTTTTTTGCATTGTCCCCTGGGGCAGGACCCAGGTCCCCAAACACTTTTTAGGACAATACCATGCATATAAGCCTTAAAAATTAGCACTTTTGATTTCTCCCATAGACTTAAAAGGGTGTTCTGCAGCTTTCGAATTTGCCGCGAACACCACAAATTGTTCGCTATTCGGCGAACACCCGATGTTTGAGTCAAACTTACATTCGATTCGAACAGCAGGCTCATCCCTAAAATAATAAAAAAAATTATATATATATATATATATATATATATATATATATATATATATATAGTATCTCAAATGTATCCAGTTTAGCTATGTTTGACTGCAGGCGGTATACACAGTACTGTGCACCTATAGTGCAGTTGCTACTACTTTTCTGGTGGTGTACACAGTATACCCATAGTTGTTATTACACTTCTGTTGGTGTACACAGTACCGTGCACCCATAGTGCAGTTGCCACTACTTTTTTGGAAGTGTACACAATACAGTACACTCATAGTTGTTATTACACTTCTGTTGGTGTACACAGTATCGTGCACCCCTAGTCCAGTTGCTACTAGTTTTCTGGTGGTGTACACAGTACACAATACAGTGTAGTGTGGTTTTGCTAAACAAAATTTACAGCATGTCCAGAAGGCCACCAAGGGGAGGCAGACACTCACATGCCACTAAAAGAGGACAAGCAGGCTCTGTGTCTACAGTCGACAGTGCTGGTTGTGGACATGGTGCATCCTCAGCACATGGCCATGGGACACGCGTGTCCTTTTTTCTGCAGCTGGCCATGTTATTGAACCACAACATGCAGAAGAGTTGGTGAAATGGATAACAAAGCCCTCCTCATCATTTGTCACCCAGGCTCAGAGTAGTTTGCCTGCCAATGCAGCTGTCAAAGTGGCCTATTCCATTGGCTCTATGGCAACAGTCACTCCTTCCCTAGCCCCACCATCATACACGGAGAAGTCCCTCAAACTATTCGACCACAGTGTTGTATACATGCTGCAAGAGGATGATTTGAAGGCTCAGATGATGGTACACATGTTGAAGAAGGGAGTAACGTGAGCTGCAGCATACTGCCAAGTTTGCTCCAGTGACGAGGAGGGAGGGGATGATGAGGTCACTGACTCTACTTGGGTGCCTGATAGAAGAGAGGAGGAGGAGGAGGTACATCTCCAAAGAGGCAGGATGTTCTCCAGGGGGCAGCTTAAGGGCAGCCACCCTATTGCATCACACCACAGAGCTAAGCAGATGCAGGGTGCTGCTGACTCCCCACATATTTTGAAAAGTTTTTTGGTGTGGGCCTTTTTGACATGTGTGCAGCAGATCGCACCGTTGCTGTTTGCAACATATGTTCGAAGCGTATCAAGTGTGGCCAAAATAGCAGCCACTTGGACACCACATGCTTGACCAGACATATGACGACCTCCCATGCAATCCGCTGGCAACAGCACTTGAAAGTCCCACATCAAAGAACAAGGCGGACCTCTCCTTGCTCCTCATCAGCTGGGCTCTCCAACCCCACTATATCTCCAGTCCTCTCAGAAACCTGCACTAAGAGGAATGAAGGTATAGAAATATGTTCCCAAGTACTTGCAGCCAATCTGCTAGCGGTACACCAACATCAGATTTTAGCAGGCAAATTTCCCTACCCCAGTTGCTAAACCGTGTAATTCAGTCCCAGCCATCCACATGCTCAGCGTCTGAATGCTAGCTTGGCCAAATTGCTAGCGCTGCAACTGCTGCCTTTTCAGCTGGTAGACTCTGCCCCCTTTCATGAATTTGTGGAATGTGCGGAACCTCAGTGGCAGGTTCCCAAACACCATTTCTCTCTACCAGCATGTGGAAGGCAACGTCAGTGCCTCGTTGGATAGGGCAGTCAGTAGTAAGGTGCATATTAATGCTGACTCATGGTCCAGCAGGCATGGACAGGGACATTATCTTTCTTTCACAGAGGTAACTCTGCTGGCATCTGGGAAGGGTTCAGGACAGGGTTTAGTATGGAGGATTTTATGTTGGTAAAACCAAAAGATTATTCTCTATCCGCATAAAAGACCACATCAAACCTATTCTCAATAAAAAAATAATTACAGTCATAAGCAGGCATATAGGCATGCATCATGCCTTCGACCCCAACTGGATCCGATTCTCAGCCCTAGCCCATATACCTCTAAATTCAAGAGGTGGCTCAGTGGATAAGCTTCTTTTACAAACTGAAGCTAAGTGGATCTTTACCTTAAAAGCCACAAAATATCCTGGCTTCAATGAAAATATAAGCTACAGATCTTTTTTATAGCTAATTTTTGTTTGTTTGTTTCATGGACCCCCCTGCCTCAGCTGTGAGCCCCCGTGGAGCCTGGCATAGAGAGAGATAAGTGATATCCCTTCTTTTCCCTTTCTGTTCATCCTTCCCCCCTCCCCTTCCCTTTTCTGTCCCCTTTCCTTACCCCTTCCCAATTTACTTTGTGTTATTATTACTTTTCATTTTTATTTTTATTTTCTCTATTACTAGGTCTATGTCATATTTAAAAATATTTCTGTATATCAATAAATGTCATTTCTAATTACTATTACTGTTTTACATGCATCACATGCTTCTTGATGTCTCGCTTTGCTTGGTCCAAGTGGGTTTCATGGTTTGCACACTTAGGGATCTCTGTTGCTCTCTATGAGTCCCATCCACATCGAGGAGCTTTGCTTTTTCCCTTCTTCCCTACACCGCATTCCTAAGCCTTACTACTTTGTGGTTTGGGACTGGACCCTTTGCTTTTTTCTCCCCTGGCTCCAAGTATGTAAGGGCATATGGACACCCAAGGGCGCCGCTGGGCTATTTCCCCAGGCGGCTCCCGATTCGAGGTGAACATGGGCATGTAATCCCCGTTTGGGTTAAAAGCCATGACAATCGTCGCATTATCTGCCCTTTATGCTGGTCTTTTGTTTTTCCCGCCCCGTAAGGGCGGAGCACCAGCGCAGCCCCACCTCCATCAGCATTTATCCAAACAATACCTCGTGTCAGCACTGAGGCATTATGGGGTTGGTAGTTCAAATGCCGATTCGAAAGGCTTTGCACATGCTCACTGCTTCCACCTATGGCTGTCCGCATCGAGCCGGTGACGTCAGACGCCGGCTCGATGGATGGGGGATTTAAAAGGCAGCGCTGTCATTTCACCTTCAGTGCAGGTTCAGCACAGACATTGCCGCCACGCTGACCCTTTCTGTTTGGTAAATATATTTTCTCAGTTTAACTCTATACTGCTGTAACATCTTTTCTTACCCATATATACCTATACCCATTTCATCTTTTCCCTTATTTGCTTGTAGGTTCAGCAAGCTTAGAGTGGTAGCATAGCGCTGCACTCTGTAACTTACAAAACATTATAATGAATCGATTGATTCTTTCATTGTGATTTGTTGCACCTGTACTATCATCACTTGGAACTAATTTTTTCATTTTTGACTATAACTGCAGGTAAAAATAATTTTTATTCCTCTTTACTATCTTTAAAAGTATACGAGTTATATATTCCAAACAGTTACCTTCCATTACCTATATATTAAGTAGACGTAACCCTAATTATAATTACAATTAATTGTTTCATTCCTCTGATAATCAGTATTTCTTGTCTTAATATGGAGGCATGCTCTTCAGCCCCAATTCCCTCCTATAATTGAGGGAACGATATCGTTTACCTTTTCTGTTATAAAGTAACATTTTTCAATGTCTGTGCTGGATTTGTAAACTCAGTACATATCTCTGGATTTTGTTTTTGATCTTTGTAGCGCTTGTCTACCTCCATCTATGCCCTGCATGGGGCTGGGTTGTTTTTAGCACTTGATCCTGTCCCATAACTTCTGCCACCTATTCCACCATCTATTGGCTTGTGTGTTGCGATGTTGGGAATGACTACACCTGGGTAAGCATTGTACCTCCTCGGACTAAGCACATTGAGACTAATTTCATATTTAATGTCCTGAATTTTAAGTGTACTTAATTGTACGGCATAGATGTACATTCTGTACTCCTAAACCTTTTCTTTTTGTTTATGTTCATGTTAGTTGCATACTCCCCTGAAGAAGCAAAAACGCGAAACATGTCGGGAGGAAATACGATCAGTCTCAGCAACTAACATTTTCAGGATCCCCTATGCTTTATGTCATGTACTGTTCTGTATAATGAGTGTATTTGCTATTTTTGTCTTTATAAAATATTTTTAATATATTTCCAAATATTAAAGCTATGAACTCTTTTATAAGAAATCTCTGTTTCTTTATAAAGTGTACCGTATAAAAATCCCCTGCTCCCCCTTTTTTCCTACTTCTGGATACAACATTTGCAGGGTTTAGTATTGTTTGAGTTTGTTCTGCCACCATGCCTCCAAAATGCTAGTGGTGATTCTGCCACAGCTCTCTCCTCCACCCCAACTTCTTCTTTTTCCTCTATGGTCTCTTCCTCTGCAGATTTCTCCTCTGAACCAGCGGTGCTCCGTAGGCTTTCAAGGGGCTACGCAAGCACTCAGGCTAAAAGATGCCATGTCGTGCTTGAGTTGGTCTGCTTAGGGGGCAGCAGCCACACTGGGGCAGAGATTCTGTCAGCTCTGCAGGGGCAGGCTCAGAGGTGGTTGACGCCATGCCAGCTTCAGCCAGGAATGGTTGTATGCGACAATGGCACCAACCTTCTCTCCGCCCTCCGACAGGGACACTTGACCCATGTTACCTGTTTGGCTCACGTCCTGAATTTGGTGCAGCGGTTCTTGAGCAGGTACCCTGGCTTACAGGATCTCCTGAGGCACGCCAGGAAAGTCTGGTCATTTCCGCCGGTCATATAATGCCAGTACTTGACTGACTGACATCTTCTGCCCAAGAACCGCCTCATTTGTAACATGCCCACCAGGTGGAAAGCAATGTTGCCAATGCTGCAGCAGCTGCACATGCAGCAGAGGGCCATCAATGAGTACCTGTGTGAGTATGGCACCAGGACAGGGGAGCTGGCTACTGATCAAGGATGCATGCACTGTCCTGTCACCATTTGAGGAGGCCACGAGGATGGTGAGCAGTGACAGTGCATGCATCAGTGATACTGTCCCTCTTATCTTCCTGTTGGAGCACACGCTTCTTGGAATAATGGACAGGGCACTTGAGGCAGAACTACGGGAGGAAGAGGAGGACTTCCTTGCCTCTCAAGGCCCTCTTTATCCGGATACTGGTATTCCAGCAGGCCCGCCGATCACACAGGAAGAAGAAGAGGAGGAGGATTGTGTCAGCATGCAGGTGGAGGATAACACTCAGCATCAGCAGCAGTCTTCAAGGGATCGCTCGTTTGCAGTCCCCAGAAACCCATGGAGTTGTAAGTGGCTGGGAGGAGGTGGTTGAGGATCATGTGATCCTTAGTAACCCAGAGGACTCAGGATCGAAGGCCTCTGCAAACTTACGCTGCATGGCCTCCCTGATCCTGCAAAGCCTGGAAAAGCACCCTAAGATTTGTGGTATTAAGGAGAGAGATCATTACTGACTGGCAACCCTTCTTGATCCACATTACAAGGGCAAGGTTGCAGAAGTTATCCAGCCTTTGCAGAGGGAGCAGAAGATGAAAAATTTTTGAGAGGCCTTGCAGAAAGGTTTGTGCAATGCATTTCCAGAGCCTGTGAGGTTACAATTTCCTGGTGTTGGATAATGTGTTGCTGAGGCTTCGTTCAGTCAAAGAAAGAGCGGTGGAGCAGGTGGCGTGCTGACCGATGCCTTCAGACAATTCTTCCGTCTTCAGCTCCCAGGGCTGATCGGTTCCAGCAACCATCACCAGTGTCTGAATTACATGGTGCAGGAATATCTAGGGACAAGATCAGACTTGGAGACCTTGCCACCAGAACATCCACTGGGTTACTGGGTCTTGAGGATGGCCCACTGGCCAGAGCTTGCTCAATATGTAATTGAGATACTGGCCTGTCCTGCATACAGCGTTCTTTCAGAACGCACATTCAGTGCTGTTGGAGACTTTGTAATCGATCACAGAGTGCGCCTGTCCCCAGACTCTGTTGATCGGCTCACATTCATAAAAATTAATCAATCTTGGATCACTAGCTACCAAGCACCTGATGCTGATGTAACTGATTGATTTTTCTATGGATGTGGGATCCCTTGAAGACTGCATATGCTGAGTGACTATCCTATTATGCTAAATGACTATCATATTCCTCCACAATCTTCATGATGATAGCTTCTAGGAATATTTTCAGTTCAGAGCACCACCACCACCGCCTAAAGCCCAATTTTTATGACCCTGTTTAACAGGGGCATGTAATTAAAATTTTTGATCTAATATTTCACAGCAGGGCCTGTTTCTGTGCTCAACAAAAGTATCTGTGAGGCTTTACAGTGTTGTGCCACCACCACCACCACCGCCTAAGGCCCAATTCTTATGCCCCTGTTTAACAGGGACACATAATTAAAATTTTGATCTAATATGTCACAGCAGAGCTTGTTCCTACGCTCAACAAAAGTATCTGTGAGGCTTTACAGTGTTGTGCCACCACCGCCTAAGGCCCAATTTTTATGCCTCTGTTTAACAGGGAGCGTGTAATTACAATTCTTGATATGATATTTCACAGCAGGGCCCGTTCCAACGCCCACCAAGAGTAACTGTGAGGGCTTACAGTGTTCTGGTACCACCAAAACCTAAGGCCCAATTTTATGCAGCGTGTACAGGGCAGGCCTTATAGTATATACAGGCGGTCACCTATTTTCAAACATCCGACTTTATAAACAACTCCTACTTAGAAACAGAGGGAGACAACAGGAAGTGAGAGGAATTCTACCCAGAGGAAGAGAAATTCTCTCCTGTAAGAGTTAATATGGGAAAAAGATGTCTGATGCTTTATCACCAATCCTTGTTACCCCAATAACCTCAAATTTTCAAAATCCAATTGTCATTGGGACAGAAAGTGAGGTGAAATCTTCTGAACAGGGGCCTTTGATTTGGGGATCCATGTCATCTGCTGGTGTTGGTCCACTGTGTTTTATCAAGTCCAAAAACAGCACAGCCCTCTACCAGGAAATTCTAGAGCACTTCATGCTTTCCTCTTCTGACCAGTTTTATGGAGATGCTGATTTCATTTTACATCAGGACTTGGCACCCTCCCACACTGCCAAAGGTACCAATACCTGGTTTAATGATCATGGTATCACTGTGCTTGATTGGCCAGCAAACTCGCCTGACCTAAACCCCATAGAGAATCTGTGGGGTATTGTCAAGAGGAAGATGAGAGACAGCAGACTCAACAATGCAGATGAGCTGAAGGCCACTAGCAAAGCACCCTGGGCTTCCATAATACCTCAGCAGTGCCACAGGCTAATCACCTCCATGCCACACTGCATTGATGCAGTAAGTCAAGCAAAGGAGCCCCGGCCAAGTTTTGAGTGCATACTATACTGTGCATGGACATACTTCTCAGTAAGCCTACATTTCTGTATTAAAAATCCTTTGTTTTATTGGTCTTATGTAGGGATGAGCTTCGTGTTCGAGTCGAACGTACGTTCGACTCGAACATTGGCTGTTCGGCCGTTCGCCGAATTCCGAACGTTTGGGCCGTTCGCGTCAAAATTCGAGTGACGCGCGCGCGGACCACAATGCACTGAGGCGGCGCAGTGCATTGATGTCCCATGATTGGCCAAGCATGCACTGTGACCCCGCATGCTTGGCCAATCGCAGCGCCGGCAGCGAGGAGAGCCATGATTGGCCACAGGCATCCTGCCTGTGGCCAATCATAGCTCAGGCTGTGTAGTGCACGCCCCACACTATATAAGGCCGCCTTTGAGGCGGCCTCGTGTAGTGTGTTACTTAGCATCTGAAGCAGTGGGTGTTCTGTGTACCTTCAACACAGTACACACCAATCGTTTTTGGCTGATTTCCTATCTTGCTGCTGTGTAGTGGTTGTTGTCTGTGCCCTGACTGCAGTATACACCACTATATTCACCTCACCTATATAGCTAGTGATCTAGCTTTAACCACTTAACAACTGCCCATTGCCGATTAACGGCTTCAGGGGGGTTGTTTAACTCTGAGAGGCCGTTAATTAACGGCCTCCCAGAATTCTGCTCTCGCGTGCCCCGAGGTGTGCGCACTCGAGAGCATCCGTGACCGCCGGGTCGCATCATGGATCACGGTAAACGGCCGCTCATAGCGGTCGTTTACCACGTGATTGCTCCGTCAAATGACGGAGTGATCACTTGGAAACAAACCGGCGTCATGTTATGACGCCTGTTCCTCCCTCCTCTCTCTGTACCGATCGGTACAGCGGAGGGGAAAGAGATCGGTGTCAGCAGCGATGTGGGCTGCATCTGCAGTGCCCACATCGCTGCTCACCGAATTTAACCCCTCAATTCCCTGCCAATACTCTGCAATACCAGTGCATACTCTGCAGTACCCTGCCATTACTCTGCAGTACCCTGCCATTACTCTGCAGTGCAGTACCCTGCCATTACTCTGCAGTGCAGTACCCTGCCATTACTCTGCAGTGCAGTACCCTGCCATTACTCTGCAGTACCCCCCATTACTCTGCAGTAACCCCCATTACTCTGCAGTACCCCCCAATACTCTGCAGTACTCGCCATTACTCTGCAGTACCCCTCATTACTCTGCAGTACCCCCCATTACTCTGCAGTAACCCCCATTACTCTGCAGTACCCCCCAATACTCTGCAGTACCCGCCATTACTCTGCAGTACCCGCCATTACTCTGCAGTACCCCCAATACTCTGCAGTACCCTGCCATTACTCTGTAGTACCCCCCAATACTCTGCAGTACCCTGCTATTACTCTGTAGTACCCCGCCAATACCCCGCCAATACTCTGTAATACCCTGCCATAAATTGCCATACCCAGCCATACTCAGAGATACCCAGCCATACTCGGTGATACCCTGAAATACCCAGCCATAGACGCCCCCCACCCCTCACCGCCCTCCGGTGCTTCTACCAACTCGCCAGTACGATCAAAGCCAGAATCTTTTTTTTATTTTTTATTTCAGGCTTCCCAGCCTAGAGGTGAGATGTGGGGTCATATTGACCCCCCAGATTTCACTGTAAAGAGGACCTGTCACCCCATATTCCTATTACAAGGGATGTTTACATTTCTTGTAATAGGAATAAAAGTGATCAAAAATATATTTTTGGGGAAAAAAATGTCAAACTAACATAAATAAAGTAAAATGAACAATAAAAAAATTAAATAAAAATTAAAGCGCCCATGTCCCCATGTGCTCGCATGTGCCACACATGTGAGGTATCGCCGAGAATGTTAGAGCGAGAGCAATAATTCTAGTCCTAGACCTCCTCTGCAACTCAAAACATGTAACCAGTAAAAAAAAAAATAAAGCGTCGCCTATGGGGATTTTTTAAGTAGCGACGTTTGGCGCCATTCCACGGGCATATGCAATTTTGAAGAGTGACATGTTTGATATCTATTTACTCAGCATAACTTCATCTTTCACTTTATGCAAACATTGGGCTAACAAGTGGTTAATAATAGAGCTTGCAGTCAGTAGTGTTAGGAGATAGTGCGTGCTGTCTGCGTGCTCTGTACCCAGTACATACCGCTATAATATAGGGCAGGCCCCTACTTTCAAACATCCAACTTACAAACATCTCCAACTTGCAAACGCAAGGAGACAGCAGCAAGTGAGATGAAAAAAGATGGACGACAAAACAAATTATACAGGGGTGATAACCCTTCCCTATGTTTTCCAAAAAGCTTAAAGATAGTTTTTTTGACTGGAGCTACACTTTAAAAATGTACCGGTTGAAAATGACAAACAGATTCAACTTAACACAACAAACCTACACAGTCCCTGTCTTGTTTGCACCGCCTGTATACTGCTGTTCTGAGTATATAGGGCCTGGGGGCCACACGCATTTCCTTTTTTTAATATGGGTACGGGGTTCCCCTTAATATGCGTACAAGACCCAAATAGGCTGGTAATGGGCAGGGAGGGCTACCCATGCCATGTTTCTCAATGATTTTCAACCATATTGCAGGAACCAGATATAACATTAAAACCGCAAGCAGTTTTAAATGGTGTTATTTCCGTTTAATGTCATTTTGTGCAGGGACTGTTCTAAACACGGGAAACACGTGGCACTTCACAGGCATACTACAGACACCCCCCAGGCACCATATTTAAAGGAATATTTCACTTTTTTTTTTTCACTTTAATCGTCATTAAAATCAGTGCTCCCGCCAAAACGGCAGTTTTTAAAACTTTTTTTTGCAGTGACCCATGTCCCCTGAGGCAGGAGGCAGGTCCCCAAACCCTTTTTAGGACACTATCTTGCATATTAGCCGTTAAAATTAGCACTTTCCAATTCGAACGTTCGAGTTCCATAGACTTCAATGGGGTTCTAACGTTCGTACCGAACGCGGGGGTCGTTCGCAAGTTCTGGTGCGAACCGAACCGGGGGGTGTTCGGCTTATCCCTAGTCTTATGTAATATTCAAATTTTCAGAGATACAGAATTTTGGGTTTTCACTAGCTGTAAGCCATAATCATGAAAATTAGAAGAAAGAAATTCTTGAAATATATCATTCTGTGTATAATGCAACTATATAAAATGTACACGTTTCATTTTTTGATTTGAATTACTAAAATATATAAACTTTTTGATGATATTCTAATTTTAGGAGATGCACCTGTATATTTTATCATGGCTGGAAATTATATTAAACAAACACAGTTTGTAAAACATGAACATATACGGTAGTAATAAGAGTATGCGCATGAACCCGTTTTCATCGCAGTAGACCCTTTTTTTTATAGTAAGGATGATACAGTAACATTGAAAAATGTCATCCGGATTTCCATTTTTAATGCTCTTTGTTGTGGTGTAATTGATCTTTTTTTCACCTAATAGAACGCTACGTGTTCCGTCACCTCTCTCTCATCTCCATAAAACAAGCAGGTGCAGAGGGCTTATTCCTGCCACAAGCCTTTCATATATTATTTGTATTGTGGTCCCAGAATGCCACAGAACCGCAGTCCAGATACCCGGGGCTATGGATATCAGCGATGAACTGGAAGAAACACGCAGCGCAAAGACACAATAAAGACAACCTGACCTCCAGATCATTGCCGCTTGGAATATTCTATAAAATGTTACAATCACCTTGAGCATTCATCACCCTATTATATAGCACAAGGCTATGAAAAGCCATATAGATACATAAAAGATACATTTATGCTGTATTGGGTATGTATGGCAACAGCAAGGAACGCTTGTAAGAAAACCGGCGCATTCTCCTCTTCATCGGCTCTCTTACTTATTGGCCTTGTGACTGCTGGTAACATATTAATGCTCCCATTTCTAGGAAAAATGATCTGGAAAATGTGGGAAGAATAAAGGCTTAGGTTGGATGGCTGCGGGTGAAAAACCTGTTTTGTATCAGGCTGCACTCTCCTGCGGAGTCTGGACGTGTCGGGAAAACCTTGTCCGTGCAAAAATTCTAATCAGGCAGTGTTATATAATATCCAACGCCTATGGCCGCCCGGCCTGCTAAATCGCTTAGACAAGGGTTTTGGCTATATTCTAATAATCTGCACAATGCATCATTTTAAAAGAGGCTGTGAAGTCCAAAGGGGGGCTTTGCAAACTTTACATGGGGCAGTAAAAACTAGGCAGTTGATTTTATCTGCATTTTTTTTCCAGACCACCCACCTCAACAGTGCAATGGTGGCTGGAAGGGGTAGTAAATATTGATACAACCTGTCACGTTAGACAGGCAGTAATGCCATGCAAGCGATTGGGGCGAACACGAGCCAAAGACTTATCTCATGGTTGTGGCACGCAACTTAAATAGAAAATCACCATTCAGGCAAACAGGAAGTGGCAGCCACTTGAAAAATCATTTCACCACGGTAGGGGAGAGGCAGTAGAGAGTGCTGTTCAAGTGAATGAGGCTCAAAGGTAAGTGTCTATCAAAATAAGTTCATGTTGCTGTTGTTGACCTCTAAAAATGCTAGTCTCCTGTCTGTCATGCTAATCCCCTGCCTTCATTTCTTTCTACGTCACTAGTCCAGATCACTGACAGGTCAAGCTTTTGCATGGATAAGACTGGCTTCACTCAACTTTTTGCTATTGTAAATATCCTCCAAAAATATATGAAAAACACATTTATTCCTCAGTTTAGGCCGATAGACATTCTTCTCAATATTTTTGATAAAAAAAATTGCAATGAGCGTATATTGATTGGTTTGTGCGTTACTTATAGTGTCTACAAAATAGGGGATATTTTTATGGCATTTTTAATATTCGTTTTTATTATTATTAGTAATGGTGGTGAGCTGCGATTTGTATCATGACTGCGACATTATGGTGGACACATCGGACACTTTTGACGCTATTTTGGGACCATTGTCATTTATACAGCGATTAGTGCTATAAAAATGCACTGGTTACTGTGTAAATGACACTGGCAGGGAAGGAATTAAACACTAGGGGGCGATCAAGGGGTTAAGTGTATCCTAGGGAGTGATTCTAACTGTGGGGAGATTGCTTCACTATAACATGACAGGGAGCAGTGATCTCTGTCATGTCACAAGGCAGAACAGGGAAATACCTTGTTTACATAGGCACTTCCCTGTTCTGCAGCTCCGTGACACGATCGACGGGAGACTGGCGGACACCGAGTCCGTGGGGAAACCGCGTGCACGGTATGCGCACGGATGTGGGGGGCGTTTGCCCACTAGCCCTGCCAATTAAAGGGGACATACAGGTATGCTCATTTGCCCACCACTGCCATTGTGCCGACGTATATCGGTGTGCAGTGGTCGGCAAGTGGTTTTTTATTGCTCATTTTGGCATAATTTATGCGCATTTTGCCTTTTTTTTACATATATTTTTTTAACGCGCATCTGCCCATGGGTTTTTTTATTGTGCATTTTGGCACCTTTTTAAATACACATTTTGGCCCTTTAGTGCACATTTTGCCACAGGTTATTTTAACACGCATTTTGGTGTGGTTTGTAATGCACATTTTGGCGTTCCTTTTAGCATGTAGTTTGACACTTTTTTAATGTGCATTTTAATTAGCTTTTTATGCGTATTTTGGCAAACAGACAATTAATGGCACCGCAAGCATATCATGCATTTTGCATGTGTTTCCGGAATGCACATGAAAACACAGGTAACAAATAAAGCCAAAATACATGTTAAAAAGGCACCAAAATGCACATAAAAATTTGCTAAAATGCACTTTAATAAACTAGCCAAAATGCGTGTTGAAAAAAGCAGCAAAAAACGCATCACAAACTGTACCAAAATGTGCACAAGAAAAGCCAAAAAAGAGCATTTTGGCACGTAAGTAGTGTGTTTGTCAAAATGCATGTCTGCTAACTGCATTTGGGGTGCCATTAATAATGAATGGCACCCAAAAGCGCATTGCGTATTTTGACAGAATTTTACAGCAATTTGGAATCGTGGCAGGAATTGACAATTCTGACAATAATTTTGCATTGCTCAGATGTAAATGGGTCCTAAAAAAAATACATTATAACTATACTGTGTGTGTGTTTGTACTGTATATATATATATATATATATATATATATATAACACACACACACACACACACACACATATATATATATATATATATATATATATATATACACACACACACACTGTATTTATTGACGTATAACACTCACTTTTTCACCATAAAAATCGGGTGCAAATAGCATGTGCGTGTTATACGCCAATACAAAAATTTAAGTTTTTCCTGAAACTTCCCTCTTAAAATGAATGTGCGTGTTATACACCTGTGCGTGTTATACGCCGATAAATACAGTGTATATATATATATATATATATATATATATATATATATATACATACATATATATATATATATATATATATATATATATATATACATATATATATATATATATATATATATATATATATATATATATATATATATATATATACACACATAAACATGTATAGTTATTATTTATATCAATCTTTGAGCTTGCTATTGCTGATATTAGGAAAAAAAGAAGCCTTCTTCCTCACATCACAGCAGCTTCTCATCCATATTCTTCACCTCTGAGCTGGAGAATCAGGGACAGAGATATTTTACAGAGATGGCCAATGAGATATTCACATCTTACCTTCATAAACTGGCCATCTGTGTAAAAGTGGGTATGGTGTTATTTGGTTATGTGCAGTGTTGTTTTTGCGTCACATATCTTTTCAAATTATGGCCAAAAAATTCAACCTTGGTTTCATCAGACCATAACGCATTTTCCCACATGCCTTTGGAAGACTTCAGATGTGTTTTTGCAAAAGGAGATCTTTGTCACATATACCACACAGCCAATACTTGCCAGATATTCCTGCAGCTCCTTTAACCACCTTCAGACCGGACCATTTTGCTGGTAAATGACCAGAGGTCTTTTTACAATTTGGCACTGCGCTGCTTTAACTGGTAATTGCGCGGTCATGCAATGTTGTACCCAAACAAAATTTGCGTCCTTTTCTTCGCACAAATAGAGCTTTCTTTTGATGGTATTTGATTGCCTCTGCGATTTTTATTTTTTGCGATATAAACGTAAAAAGACCGCAAATTTTGAAAAAAAATGATATTTTCTACTTTTTGTTATTAGAAAAATCCAATAAACTCAATTTTAGTCATACATTTAGGCCAAAATGTATTCAGCCACATGTCTTTGGTAAAAAAAAAGTCAATAATTGTATATTTATTGGTTTGCGCAAAAGTTGTCACATCTACAAACTAAGGTACGTTTTCTGGAATTTACGCAGCTTTTAGTTTACGACTGCCTATCTCATTTCTTGAGGTGCTAAAATGGCAGGGCAGTACAAAACCCCCCCAAATGACCCCATTTTGGAAAGTAGACACCCTAAGGAAATTGATAAGTGGCATGTTGAGCCCATTGAATATTTTATTTTTTTGCCTCAAGCGATTGAATAATGACAACATTTTTTTTTTTTTTTTTTTTTACACAAAGTTGTCACTAAATGATATATTGCTCACACATGCTATGGGCATATGTGAAATGATACCCCAAAATAAATTTTGCTGCTTCTCTTGAGTACGGGGATACCACATATGTGGGACTTTTTGGGAGCCTAGCCGCGTACGGGGCCCCGAAAACCAAGCACCGCCTTCAGGCTTTCTAAGGGCGTAAATTTTTGATTTCACTTCTCACTACCTATTACAGTTTTGAAGGCCATAAAATGCCAAGATGGCACAAAACCCCCACAAATGACCCCATTTTAGAAAGTAGACACCCCAAGCTATTTGCTGAGAGGCATTTTGAGTCCATGGAATATTTTATATTTTGCCACAAGTTGCGGGAAAATTACAAACTTTAATTTTTTTTTATTTTTTTTTCACAAAGTTGTCACTAAATGATATATTGCTCACACATGCTATGGGCATATGTGAAATGACACCCCAAAATAAATTCTGCTGCTTCTCCTGAGTACGGGGATACCACATATGTGGGACTTTTTGGGAGCCTAGCCGCGTACGGGGCCCCGAAAACCAATAACCGCCTTCAGGTTTTCTAAGGGCGTAAATATTTGACTTCACTCCTCACTACCTATTACAGTTTTGAAGGCCATAAAATGCCAAGATGGCACAAAACCCCCACAAATGACCCCATTTTAGAAAGTAGACACCCCAAGCTATTTGCTGAGAGGCATGTTGAGTCCATGGAATATATTATATTTTGCCACAAGTTGCGGGAAAATTACAAACTTTTTTCTTTTTTTTTTCACAAAGTTGTCACTAAATGATATATTGCTCACGCATGCCATGGGCATATGTGAAATGACACCCCAAAATAAATTCTGCTGCTTCTCCTGAGTACGGGGATAGCACATATGTGGGACTTTTTGGGAGCCTAGCCGCGTACGGGGCCCCGAAAACCAAGCACCGCCTTCAGGCTTTCTAAGGGCGTTACAGTTTTGAAGGCCATAAAATGCCAAGATGGCACAAACCCCCCCCAAATGACCCCATTTTGGAAAGTAGACACCCCTAAATTTAGGGGTACACTAGTGAGACTAGGTAATAAATGGCGGGTGCCCTGAAACTATAAAAAAAATAACTAACCAACCAGCGTCACCTGTAACAGTTATATGGTGATCACTGGTGAAAGGGTTAACTAGGGGGCAATCAGGGGGCTTTATGCGGTAGTATATGGGGGTCCCTGGCGCTATAAAAAGCTGCGGCGAACCTAAATACCTACCTGCCTAACTAGCGTCACCTGTGACACTAATACAGCGATCAGAAAAACTATCGCTTATTAGGCTGGGTTCACACTGGAGCGATGCGGGAACGCCATGAATCCGCGGCGGGTTCCCGCATCGCATGCCTCCCGGCGGCAGTTCACACTGCCCTATGCGAACTGCTGGGAGTGTCAGTGAAATGTTAATGACACCCCCAGATCAGTTCGCATATCGCAGTGCGATCTGCAAACTCGGATCGCATGGTGTGAACACCCATGCGATCCGATTCTGCTGCGGGCCAAAAAAAGGGTCCCGTGCGAATTTGCGGCGGGTGCGGCGGGTGCGACACGAATTCAGCCATACTATCTGTATGGCTGAACTCGAATCGCACAGAGATCGGATGTGATTTGCACTGCAGTGCGGTGCGGATCACATTCGTTCTCATAAACCGCTGCAATGTGAACCCAGCCTTAGTGACACTGGCGACGGGGGGTGATCACGGGGTTAAACCTTTATTGGGGGGGTTAGGGGGGCACATTAGAACTAAAGGGGGCTAACCCTAACTGCCCTAACAGTTATTACAGTCACAAATGACACCAATGCAAAAAAAAAAAGCAATTGGTGTCACTGTGACTGGGGGGGCAGGGGTAATTGGGGGGTGATCGGGGGGTAAAGGGGGGGTGTGAGTGTGCCTGGCATGTTCTACTGTATGTGTGGTGTGTTGGTGCAACTCACCGAACCTCTCTCCTCGGTGCCGGAACGAAAAATACCGACACGGAGGAGAGAATACATCACTTCCTCTCCTGTGTTTACATTACAGGAGAGGAAATGATGTCACGGGACATTTTCATTCGTCGGGAGCGATCGCGAGGGGGTGGCCATGAATGAATGGCCGTCCCCTCGTCCGGGATCGCTCCCGAACGAATACCGACCGCCGCAGGCACCGGGCGGGGGCCCGATCGGGCCCCCGACCGGCGGGCAGGCAAGGACGTACATGTAAGCCCTTATGCCTGCCCGTGCCATTCTGTCGACGTACATCGTCGTGCGGCGGTCGGCAAGTGGTTAATGTTGCTGTTGGCCTCTTGGCAGCCTCCTTGACCAGTTTTCTTCTCGTCTTTTCATCCATTGGAGGGATGTCCAGTTCTTGGTAATGTCAATGTTGTGCCATATTTTCTCCACTTGATGATGACTGTCTTCACTGTGTTCCATGGTATATCTAATGCCTTGGAAATTCTTTTGTACCCTTCTCCTGACTGATACCTTTTAACATTGAGACCTCCCTGATGCTTTGGAAGCTCTCTGCGGACCGTGGCTTTTGTTGTAGGATGCATCAATGACAATGTCAGGAAAGACCTACTAGAACAGCTAAACTTTATTTGGGGTTAATCAGAGACACTTTAAAAGATGACAGGTGTGTACTGACTCCTATTTAACATGAGTTTGAATGTGATTGCTTAATTCTGAACACAGCTACATCCCCAGTTATAAGAGGGTGTGCACACTTATGCAACCACATTATTATTTTTTTTAATTTTTACTTCCCCCCCTGAAAGATTTCAGTTTGTTTTTCAACTGAATACAGTTTATAGGTCACATTAAAGGTGGAAAAAGTTATGAAATTATTTATTTTTGTCTCATTTTTTTGCATCACAGAAAACTGACATTTTAACAGGGGTGTGTAGACCTTTTATATCCACTGTATTTACGATTTGGCATTGTATTTTCTTTAATCATTACATTACATTCATAAAATATTTACAAAAAAAGATGCAGGGTGCTTTAGGATGGCCATACATTATAAAATTATTTTGTATAATTTTCCTCTGGATTTACCAAAACCATATAATATGAGGTCAAACCTAAACACTTTCAATTTGTATGCAACCAGGCAGGCCCTTACACTACATAGTTTAAGGTAAATCTAAAGAAAATTGAATAAGAAAATGTTATAACGCAGTCTATCATTTACCTTCAACCTTTAAAGGCCTTTTTCTTTGGATAATACCGAGTTTGGTAATAAATAAGGCCAGCACTGACTGCTTACTTTTAACTGCCTATGTCTAACTGAAAACCCATAGAATTAGGAGAGGGCTGTGCCCAGGCCCAGACTGGCCATAGGGCAGACCGGGCATTTGCCCAGTGGGCCGGGGCCACCCGTTCCGTGGCCTATTGATGTTCAGGCCACACAGCGGGAGGTAAGCGGTGACCGCGGCCTGAACAGGTTTAACACATGCCACGTCTGCGATTGCCTATCGCTATGCGGCCGTGCCTGTGCCTTCTCCGGTGGAACTAGCAGCTGCATAGGCAGAGCTGTGTGTCTCTCACACACAGCTCAGCCTCAGAGCCGCGCTGACAGTTCCGCTCTCGGCCCCTATGGTCTGTTCCTCCTCCTCTGGGCCGCTGTCAGGATGTACCCCCCTCCCCCTTTCTCATGGCGGACTTGTCGACAGCACAGGACGGGAGAGAAGAAAGCTTACTGGTTGTTCTTCTTCCCTCCCAATTGGCCACAGCAGAGGGTCAAACAGAAAAAACTAATGAGGCATAATGGGAAATGTAGTCTCAGAGATAGGAGGCCCAATTGATCTCAGCAGAGAGACGGCTACAGTCCCCAGCATGCACTCTGCTGGGGGGAAAAGAGAAAAACCAGAAACAAGCAGGTACTACAGGAGACATGGAAAAAGAAAGAGGACTGTGCCGAAGGAACTAATATCCCCATCACCACCAGAGAGAGTCACGCTGTACCCACACTACCAGAGAGAGAGAGCCACGATGTACCTGCACCACCAGAGAGCCACGCTGTACCCACACCACCAGAGAGTCATGAGAGTCACGCTGTACCCGCACCATCCGAGAGCCATGAGCGCCACTCTGTACTCTCACTACCAGAGAGAGCCATGAGCGCCACGCTATACCCTCCCCACCAGAGAGAGACACAAGTGCCACGCTGTACCCGCAACGCCAGAGAGAGCCATGAGCACCACTCTGTATCCGCACCACCAGAGAGCAATGAGAGCCATGTTGTACCCGCACCACTAGAGAGAACGAACCATGCTGTATCCGCACCACCAGAGAGAGAGAGCCATGCTGTACCCCACCACCAGAGAGAGCCACCCTGTTCCCACACCACCAGAGAGCGAGAGAGCCATGCTGTACTGCACCACTAGAGAGAGAGCCACGTGCACTACACCAGAGAGAGAGAGAGAGCCACGCTGCACCGCACCACCAGAGAGAGAGAGTCACGCTGTACAGCACCACCAGAGAGAGAGCCATGCTGCACCACACCACCAGAGAGAGAGTCACGCTGTTCCCGCACCAACAGGGAGAGAGCCACGATGTTTCTGCACCACCAGAGAGAGAGCCACGCTGTACTGCACCACCAGAGAGAGAGAGAACCACACTGTACCGCACCACCAGAGAGAGCCACGCTGTTCCCGCACCACCAGAGAGTGAGCCACGCTGCACCACACCACCAAAGAGAGAGAGTCACGCTTCACCGCACTACCAGAGATAGAAAGCTATGCTGCACCGCACCACCAGAGAGAGAGAGAGAGCCACGCTGTACCTCACCACCAGAGAGAGAGAGCCATGCTCCACCGCACCACCAGAGAGAGAGCCACGCTGTTCCTGCACCACCAGGGAGAGAGCCACACTGCACCACACCACCAGAGAGAGAGAGCCTTGCTGTACCACACCACAGAGAGCCATGCTGTACCCCACCAGAAAGAGAGCGCCATGCTGTCCAGGGCCACCAGAGAGAGCAGGTCAGTGTCACTGGGCAGTGTGGGCACAATAGGAGACAGACAGTACTAGCATTGTATGGCCACAATAGGACTGGGACACTGTAATATAAAGGGGACTTCACTGTAAAGGGGCACTGTAATCATTACAATGCCCCTTTACAGTGCAGTCCCCTTTATATCATAGTGTCCCTGCACATTAGTGTGGAGGACTGACACAAGCCACCCCCATGAATGTCTACCTACATCTCTCCCCCCGGTCCCTGGAAAAGTTGGCTGCTCAGTCTAAAATGCCGGGCCTATTTTTTGTCCCAGTCTGGGCCTGGGTGTGCCCTTCCTCTGATTTATTCAGATAGGTGTGTGCTGTGAATTGGCATATAAAGCAGGAGATCTAATTTCATAGGCTGTATACAGCTTGATAAAGAACTCTGAGTGCAAATTCTGGTATGCAAAATAGTAAGCATATAATGATTTGATCCTCTGCATATTTTGTACGTTTGCCCACTTACAAAGAAAATAAGGGTCTATAATTATTATCATAAGTGTATTTTAAATGATAGAGGCAGAATATCAAACAGCTCAATTTTGGTCTCATTTGATCACAGATCTTTCTCGTAATCCTTCTCTGAATCATTTAGATGTTCATTGGCAAACTTCATATGGTCCTGTACATGTGCTGCAGGATTTCAATCCATGGCAGTGTATTGTGTTATCAATGGTTTGTTTGGTGACTGTGGTCCCAACTGTCTTGAGATCATTCACAAGCTCCTCCCGTGTAGTTCTGGGCTGATCCCTCACTTTTCTCATGATCATCCTTACCCCATAAGGAGAAAACTTGCATGGAGCTCCGAATAATTGTTTCAACATTTGTCTCCTTCTCACCTAGCTTCTTTCTGATGGTCTTGTAGCCCATTCCGGCCTTGTGCAGGTCTGCAATGTTGTCCCTGACTTCCTTTGACAGCTCTTTGGTCTTGCCTCTGATGGTGAGATTTGAATGGAAGAAAGAGTTCTGTGGACAGGTGTCTTATACATATAACAAGTTGCCGTTAGGAGGACTTTCTTAAATTGACAGGGCTAATCTGTGTACTACATGAGCACATACTGTAGCCAGTCTGTGGGACCAGAATTATTGTTGGTTGGTTGGGGGATCAAATACTTATTTTACTCACTGAACTGAAACTCAATTTATAACATTTGTATCATGTTTTGTCTGGATTTTTGGTTGATATTCTGTCATATAACCCTTTCATGACTAAGGGTCCTTTCACACGGGGCGGATCAGTTCTGATCCGCCCCGTGGATATCCGTTTGCTCAGCGGGGATCACTCGGTCGATCCCCGCTGAGCAGGGAGATGACAGGTCCGTCTCTGCACACTGCGCAGGGACAGACCTGTCACAGCGCTGCTCTCCCCTATGGGAGATCGGATGACGTTGGACCGCAGTGCCCGTCGTCACCCGATCCGATCCGCAGACGGATGGAAAAATAGCTTTTTCCTCCGTTACACTTTTTCGGATCGGAGCGGGTCGGATGTCAGCGGACATGTCACCGCTGACATCCGACGCTCCATAGAGCTCTATGGAGCACCCGTTCAGGTCCGCCTGAAAAACTGACAGGCGGGCCTTAACGGGACGTCAGTGTGAAAGGGGCCTAAACCTATTTTTGGAATTTGGTGTTTACAAGTTAAAATCCATATTTTTTGCTAGAAATCTACTTGGAACCCCCAAACATTATATATATATTTTTTTTAGCAGAGACTCTAGAGAATAAAACGGCGATTGTTGCAATATTTTATGTCACACGGTATTTGCGCAGTGGTGTTTTAAACGCAACTTTTTGGGAAAAGGGACACTTTCATGAATAAAAAAAAAAAAAAACAGTAAAATTAGCCCAATTTTTTTGCGTAATGTGAAAGATAATGTTACGCCGAGTAAATAGATACCAAACATGTCACACTTTATAATTGCGCGCACTTGTAGATTGACGACAAAGTACGGTACCTAAAAATCTCAATAGGCGACGCTTTAAAATTTTTTTTACGGTTACCAGGTTAGCGTTACAGAGGAGGTCTAGTGCTAGAATTATTGCTCTCGCTCTGACGATCGCGGCGATACCTCACATGTGTGATTTGAACACCGTTTACATACGCGGGCGCGACTTCCGTATGCGTTTTCTTTGCTTCGCGAGCTCGCGGGGACGGCGGGCGCTTTGAAATTTTTTTTTTTTTTTTTTGATTTATTTTATTTATTTTAAAATGACTAAATTGTTTTAAAAAAAAAAAAACTGATCACTTTTATTGCTGTCACAAGGAATGTAAACATCCCTTGTGACAGTAATAGGTGGTGACAGGTCCTTTTTATGGAGGGATCGGGGGTCTAAAAGACCCCCCACCCCTCCTTTACACTTCAATGTATTCAGATCGCCGAAAACGGCAATTCTGAATACCGGATATTTTTTTTTAAACGGCGCCATTGGCAGACGAGTAAACGGAAAGTGACGTCATGACGTCGCTTCCGTGTTTACGATGAGGAGACTGGAACGAAGCCGATTACGGCTTCGTTCCAGTTCCTCCGCAGCAGCCGGAGGCGTCGGATCACTGATCGGTGCTCCCGATCGAGCGGGAGCACCGGTAACAGCGGCGAGAGGCGGCGGGAGGGGGGGGGGACGTCCCCTCCCGCTCCTCTGGCATAACAGCCGAGCGGCTTTTAGCCGCATCGGTTGTTATGCCTGGATAGCCAATCGCCTGCTGCAAAAAACGGTACCGGGATGATGCCTGCAGGTGCGGGCATCATCCCGGTATAACCCCCGGAAGCCGAGTACGCATATCTGCGTACGCTCGGCGGGAAAGGGTTAAAATACACCTGATAAAAATTATAGACCCTTAATTTCTTTGTAAGTGGGCAAACTTACAAAATCTGCAGGGGATCAAATAATTTTTTCCCCACTCTATGCCATATTTTTTGTTTACCTGACTAAAACATTTTTTTTTTGTCTGTGTCATAATAAATGAACATGAACTGAAAAAGTCTGCATAATTAAATTCCTGACCTTTTATAATTTACAGCATCCATATTATTTCAGAAAAGCTCCACCTTATACCATTAAAAATCAATTTTTTATTTCCAGTGGGTGACTTTGCCTAGGCTGAAATGATTTTATCAGTCCGCTACAGGCAGTAGGAACCATTTCTTCAGTCTCCTCTCCCTCAGTGATCAGGCTATACATTGTATTGTAACTTTGTAGCAGCTTACAAGGTGAGAGGCCAGAGCAGGGGCTGATCTGTGTCAGACATTTGATTCATGATCTCAGCCTGAGAAGCAGATGATGACGCTGGCTGCAGCCTGAAAAAAGATGGTGCTGTCCCTCTGGAGAGGAAAGCAGATGAAGGCATTATCAAAGAGTACTGTGATCTCCGTGAAAGATTATAAATACCTGGAAGGGTTACACTGACACATTACTTAGCATGCATGCACTTAAGATGAAAGAATATATCTGATGATAGGTCTACTTTAAGAGCATTGATCAATAGAAGGTTACTAAAGAACGAAATAATGAACATTATCATGTAAAAGTACATATATGCAATACAAATGAATTATGTTATTAAGTAAATAACTAGAAATGTAAATGGTACGTAAATCTGAAAACCAAGTGGCTGTCCATTAAGGTCAAGCGCTTGGCAGAAGCAGAACTAATACATTAAGACCTTTCCTTCATTCCAGAGCCATGCCAAAGACACAAAGCTTATTGAGTTCCACTTAAATTTAGAGTTGTTAAGTTGTGGGAGTCTACTGCAGTTAATGCAACCTTTTACTTATTAATGAAATCCACTAGATCTGGGGGGAAAGCTAAGTTAACCACTACAATACTGGACACCTCTACCCCCTTCCTGCCCAGGCCAATTTTCATCTTCCAGAGCTGTTACACTTTGAATGACAATTGTACGTTTGTTTACCCAAACAAAATTTCTATCATTTTTTTGAGACAGATAGAGCTTTCTTTTGGTGGTATTTAATCACCACAGAGTTTTTTATTTTTTGATAAACAAATGAAAAAATACCTGAAAATTTTGATAACATTTTTTAGTAAATAAGTAACTTTTATCCTTCGTTGATGTGCACTGATGGGCACTGATGAGGAAGCACTAATATGCAGCACTGATAGGCTGCACTGATGGGTACTGATAGGTGGTACTGATGGGCACTGATGGGCAGCCTTTATGGGCACTGATAGGCAGTAATGATGAGCACTGATGGGCATTGATAGAAAGCACTCATAGAAGGCATTGATGAGGAGGCTCATCAATTCTGTTTGTTTGTTTTTGTTTGTGGACAATATAACTTTTACACAGGCTACATAATGTAGCGCCCTGCTCCTAATGGCAGACGCTATAAGTGTAAATTTAGATTTGTCTAAGCTGTAGTTTAGTTCAGACCGAATATGTTAAATTTCTGGTTTCTGTTCCAGTTCAGCTGGGTTGTATAGTTGTCACTTGGCCGTGGGTGGCGCTCTCATCATCGGTCAGTGTTAGAAATGCAACAGGCTAGGTGTTTTGAGTACCTCTTTGCCCGGAAACAGCCCAGTGGGAGTGGTTTACCCGCTGTGCATTCTGGGAGAGGGTACTTAAGGGACAGACTTGGTGGTAGGGGGTGTTCCCTGACCTAATGGCCCTCCTGGCCTAAGGTGTACCGTAACGACTCAACTGTCTCGGGCCGTCTGGCCCGAAGGCCTCGTCACTGGAAGTAGGCCTAGAAGGGCCTTCTGATCCAGGGGTGGTCCTACGCCATCTCGCCTGCGGGGAGAAGCCAAGCAACTGGAGAAACCAGGGGGGGACTTTTCTCAGAGAGGACCGAGCAACAAGGCTGGTATCTCAAGAAGATACTGGAGACTCAATTGGAGGATGCATCCTGGGTCACTTATTTCACAGTACCGCCGGTTTGGCTGAGAGAAACTGGTACTGTGTGACTATACTTTGACTTTGCAAAGGTTATTGGTTACACAATCCTGTGGCAGAGGATTGTGCAACAATTCTACTATATTTCTTCAAGTCTGTGGCAGAGACTATGACCGAGCATCATACCGGCTGCTAGGTTAGTGAGAGAGGCCTATCCGGTGGTTGCTAGATTCAGTTTGTGGAAGTTGTTTGTCCTCTGGATCAAAGAAGTACCCCTGATCCGCAATACAAGGTACCTGAATCTCCCTAATCCTCCATCCCTAAACTTGAATTTTGTTAATAAAAGCATTGGGAAAAAGAAACAAAGTGTTTGGAGCTTTCATCTGTGAACAACTTTCCAATGGGACCCCTATGACGGACACAGTGGAACAGTGAGGTAAGGTAAGCCCAAAAGAATTAAAATATCAGCAGCTCCTTCGGGGGTCAGTGCTACAATAATATACACTGATTTGGGTTATTTTCACCAAAGAAATGTAACAGAATACATTTTGGGTAAATGTATAGAACAATTATTTATTTGTAACATTTTCTAACAGAAACAAAGAAAAAGGCTTTTTTAGCCTTTGTTTTGTTTATTTAGCAAAAAATTAAAAACCCAGTGGTAATGAAATACCACTAAAAGAAAGCTATATTTGTATAAACAAAATGATAAAAACTTTGGGTACAGTGTAACTGTCATTCAAAGTGCAACAGCGATGAAAGCTGAAAATTTACCTGGGCAAAAAGGGGGTAAGAGTGTCCAGTATTGAAGTGGTTAAGCCATAAAAGTCCCTTTTTACTCTCTCTGCTTCCTTCAAATCTCCAAATTCATTTCTTTTTATTCGGGGGCTGCTGTGATTTGACTTCCTGTTAGATGATGGCTATGTTCATTCTCCATGGTCCCACTGTATGTAGGAATGTAGTCACCCTCTCTTGCTTGCTTCCGAGGTGGATTTAGGTGGAGTGTAGCGTAGTGTGGAGGAACAAATAACGGTGCAATTAATAAACTTGTATTGAAATAATACAGAAATAGTTAGCAAATAACCCAGTGGGAAAAAAGCCCAGCCTGGAACACTCGCAGTTCCAACAGCATGTAGAGAATGCAGCCAAACTGTCAGCATTTGTAAAGAGCAGAAGAATGTGGTGTGGCCGTCTTGTGCCAAGTGTCCAGGGAAGTTGCAAGCCCTATGTGTTCACTCCTAGTCAAGAACCTTTCCCTGCTGCTACTACTGTCCTTACCAAGTGGGGTACCTGTCCATATGCTACCAACCTGCAAATGCATGCCAAATCTCAGGAGTTTTGTCTTCCTCTGAATGAACTGTTCATATATTTGGATATACAGTGCCGGAAAGTACTCACAGCGCTTCACGTTTTCCATATTTTGTCACAGCCTAATTCCAGAATGGATTAAATTCATTATTTTTCTCAAAATTTTACAAACAATACCCCATAATGACAATGTGAATGATGTTTGTTTGCAATCTTTGAAAATTTATTAAAAAACAAAAAAAAGTCACATGTACATAAGTATTCACAGCCTTTGCCTTGACTCTCAAAATTGAATTTCCACTGATCATTCTTAAGACCCCTTTCACACTGAGGCGTTTTTCAGCCGCTACAGCTGTAAAAATAGTGCCTGTATAGTGCCTGAAAAAAGCCTCAGCTGCAAAACCAATGTGAAAGCCTGAGTGCTGAGACACTGGGGCGCTGCGCTGGCAGAGCGTCACAAAAAGTCCTACCAGCAGCTTCTTTGCAGCGTTGGAGCCTCTCCTCCACCACTCCTACCCATTGAATACAATGGGGCAGCGCTGCTATACCGCCTGCAAAGCACTGCTGCAGCGGTCTTTTTTTTAGTGGCCCAATTTAACCCTTAGCGCCCCTAAAACTACAGTAAACCGCTTTAGTGCCAACGCACGGGCGCTTTCAGTGTGAAAGCAAGGTAAATGTTTCTACAACTTGATTGGAGTCCACCTGTGGTAATCTCAATTGATTGGACATGATTTGGAAAGGCACACACCTGTTATATAAGGTCCCTCAGTTAACAGTGCATGTCAGAGAACTAACCAAGCCATGGAGTCCAAGGAAATGTCTATAGGTCTCTGAGACAGGATTGTATGGAGGCACAGATCTGGGGAGGGGCTCAGAAAAATTTCTGCAGCATTAAAGGTCTCAATGAGCACATGGGCCTCCATCATCTGTAAATGTAAGAAGTTTGGAACCATCAGGACTCTTCCTAGAATGGGCCGCCCAGCCAAACTGAGCAATCGAGGGAGAAGGGCCTTAGTCAGGGAGGTAACCAAGAACCTGATGGTCACTCTGACAGAGCTCCAGCATTTCTCTGTGGAGAGAGGAGAAACTTCCAGAAGAACAACCATCTCTGCAGCAATCCACTAATCAGGTCTGTATGGTAGAGTGGCCAGAAGGAAGCCACTCCTCAGTAAAAGGCACATGACAGTCCGCCTGGAGTTTGCCAGAAGGCACCTGAGGGACTCTCTGACCATGAGAAACAAAATTCTCTGGTCTGATGAGACAAAGATTGAACTCTTTGTCCTGAATAGCAAGCATCATGTCTGGAGGGAACCAGGCACCACTCATGACCTGGTCAATACCATCCCTGCAGTGAATCATGGTGGTGGCAGCATCATGCTGTGGGGATATTTTTTGGCGGTAGGAACTGGGAGACTCAATCGAGGGAAAGATGAATGCAGCAATGTACAGAGACATCCTTGATGAAATCCTGCTCCAGAGTGCTCTGGACCTCGGACTGGGGCAAAGGTTCATCTTCCAACAGGACAACGCCCCTAAGCACACAACCAAGTTAACAAAGCAGTGGCTTTGGGACAACTATGTGAATGTCCTTGAGTGGCCCAGCCAGAGCCCAGACTCGAACCTGATTGAACATCTCTGGAGAAATCTGAAAATGGCTGTGCACCGACGCACCCCATCCAACCTGATGGAGCTTGAGAGGTCCTGCAAAGAAGAATGGGAGAAATTGCCCAAAAATAGGTGTACAAAGCTTGTAGGATCGGTGCCAATTGAATTGGTAGAATTGGTGCCATTAGTGCTTCCAACAAAGTATATAAATTTGCATTAAAAAAACTTCTTTGGGTATTATTTGTAGATATTTGAGGAAAATAATGAATTGAATCATTTTTGGAATAAGGCTGTAATAACAAAATGTAGAAAAATTAAAGCGCTGGGAAAACTTTCCTGGATGCACTGTACAATTTTTTTTATTTTTGTATTTAGTATTTTTTGATTTATTTATGTAAATGTCATTTTTTATTTGTTAAACTCGATACACTCTTTTTTTTTCAACCCAATTATGTAACTGTTGCTGTCTGAGCACATCAAACCTGCCACCCCTCCAAAACCCAAGGGAGTACATCTTTTTTCAAGAAAAGGTAACACATTACACCCTCCCAGGGCTGTTAGAAGTTGCTTCTGATTTTTTTATTTCCCCAGATCAATTTTTTGGGCACCATCATCTCCTCATGCAGGGTTGCCAGGAGCTTCTCAAGTCATTCTGCACATTTTTTCCTCATTGGCTGCTCTGTAATATACACGTTATATAGCCTGGTACATATTCACATTACAACATTCAGAGATGGGTTTTTAGAGATCAGCTGAAAATAACACCAGACCAAATTGTTAAGTTCTCTACTGATCATTGGACACAAAAAGAATACAGTTTTATTACCCTCTGTACATAGAACACTACACCTCCAACATGACCAACCACTGGACATGATCATAATACAACTACATTATACTCTATACATAGAATACTACACCTCCAACATGACCAACCACTGGACATGATCATAATACAATTCCATTACATCCTATGCATAAAACACTACACATCCAATGTGACCGATAATTAGAACATGATATGATTATACTAAAACTGTATTTGATGCCATACAGACATAGAATATATCCAGTTGTCAAGAAAATAAGTAGCTTATCCTGGCTATTCTGTGTGGGCCTACATCAAGCTAAGATGTTAAGCCTTTTGGAATGGGAACACTATCTTAGGAGCTGACAACGTCTGACAAATATAAAGCCTGAAACTTATGTAGCACCCTTTACTTTAGGTAGGTGCTAGAAGTAGGATTGTTGTAAATGCAGGTAAATTTAGCTCCATAGCTGTAAGCTAGGCCTGTTTGTTTTGATCTGTGTGGGCTAGGTGTGGCTCGGAGTAGGCTGGCGACTAACAGATAGCATCATCTTTCAGTTACCTCCCTTCTGCTTCTAGAGGATTCTAGAAGGAAGGAGGGGAAGAGAGATTGAGTTGTCTGGGGTGTCTCAGGGAGCCCTGACCAATCCCCAACTAGGACTGGCAGAGGGCAGGCCTCCTTTATATACCCACGGTCAGCCCAGCCGGGGAGGAGTGGCCGGCTGAAAAAAGCTGGAGCACTAGGTTGTCGTTGCTTTTGAGGCAATCCCCAGTCTGAGGGGTGACCTGTGACCTGATGGGTTCAGATGCAAGTCGGAGCTTTGCTGAGAAACAAAGAAGGATCTGGACAGGAGGCACAGAGAGGAACCGAGAAAGACAACAGGAGCTAGTGTTGCTGTGCAAGTCTCCAAGAGGGATCCACTGGAGTGCAGCCAGAAGGGTTGGTGAGTGACAGGCACAGTTGGGAAAGCTGGGGAGGCATTCTGGAGCGGACTGGAAGTGTGCACTCTGAGATGGATGTAGAGCCAGCAGGAGAGACTGTAATGTCACGGGCAGTGAAGTCAGGCAGCTGCAGTCAGGAGGGCTGTCAGGGCCTGAAGAGGACTGACTGGGAGCAGTAGTTCAACATAGGACAGCTAGTACTAAAGAATTTTTATTCCACCATATTGTTTCTACACAAGAGGGGCCCTCGGTCCCTGCATGCAAATGGCATTTGCTAAGGTCTGACAGAGTTAGAGTTGGGCCTACCATGTGCTAGCTGTGCCTGGAACCAAGTATTGTACAGGAGAGAGAGAATCAGTCTACAAAGAAGCCTTGTGCTGGAGGAGACTGGATCTCTAGAAGTATAAATAGAGGTTCCAACTGATCATCTTATTGATTCCATTATTTATTCTGGCATCCCATAATTTCCCTTACCTTAGCCAAGTTCAAAATCCCTCAAAAAAAAAAAAAAAATACAAAACAAACATATGGACTATTCATTGTCTCAAGAGTGACTTGGAAGTGAATTCCAGGCTGAGCAGGGTGATAGGTGGACCACAATATCCAGCAGCCCCTGCGGGGGTACCGCTACACTTAGAAATGAAGGTTACAGAAACCCATGGCATCTCGGCTTCGCAGCATCAACTAAAGCAGCTCCTACACCTGTGTCGGTGAATTGCATATTCAAGTCATTGTCTGCAATTGTTTGCTTGTGTTTTTCTGTACACCCATCCACTCTGCTGCCTTTTAGCCTTTTCTTCTCCAACGTGCCTCTAAGAGGCTCCCATCCTTATTCACCAATAGAACCATTTACACTCGATTTCACCCCTCTCTCTCTTTTCTCTCTTTCTGGAAAGAAACTGTCTTCTCAATCAAAGACCTTGTGACAAAGAAGCTTGAGTGTTGGAGCACGGTAGTGAATAATACCGAGGAGTACTTAAAGTACACCTGCATAACGCCCCTTTCCTTTCACCCGGCGCTGAAAGACTTCTCCTTTTTTTTTGTTTCGTGTTCTGACCTACTGCTCACTTAACCTTGAGGCTTCCTACAGGTTCTGCTCCTCTTCTACCTGCAATGGCCTTTGAATTTCTTTGTTGGCGTCTTGTATACATTTGTGCTCTTTTATAGTCGACGGAAAAACAATGGCATTAATCTGAAATATCCTTTTGTGTTCCTTCTAAACTGCACCTCCAGGTGAAAGGAGAGCAGTACGAGGCTGAAAAGGCACCTTATGGCTGGCCAGATGGTGCCAGGGCCCCTGGATGGTAAATCTTGATGTGTAATAACAATGAAAGATGCAGGCCATATGGAAAAGTTATGTAGGGGTAGTGCTCACAGACTGCAGGGAGCATGGCTCTAGATACACCATGACATGGTGCAAAAACAAAGAGCCATGGAAGTTTCTGTATGTGTACCCACAAAGGAAAAGATCCCATAGTGTACTGATCATTTTGCCATTATTATCAGTCTGCTGCCCAGCACAACTAATTATTGAGACTTTATAACTGTTATCTATCTATCTATCTATCTATCTATCTATCTATCTCTTACATCACGGTCCCCAGAGCCCCCACTTAAATCTAGTTTCCCTAGTTACACCAGGGTCCCCCCTTCCTTACATCAGAATTCTCAGAGCCCCCTTTCTTACATCAGGGTCCCCATTATCCCCCCAACAGCAGGGTCCTCAGGGTTACCCTCCTTACATCGGGGTCTCAGAGTCACCTTCTCTTACATCAGGGTCTCCAGAGAAACCCCCTTACTTTAGGGTCCCCGCAGCCACCCCCTTACCTTAGGGTCCCCAGAGCCACCCTCCTTACATCAGGGTCACCAGAGCCACTCTTCTTAACATCAGGGTGCCCAGAGTCTCCATCCATTACATTAGGGTGCCCAGAGCCACTGCTTGTAAAAGTAATCTAGCGGCTAATTAGCCAATAGGATTGCTTTTACATGATAGCCAACCGCCGGCTGAAATACAACTATTCCAAGATGATGCCTGCACCTGCAATTATCATCCCGATATAACCATTTAAAGTCCAGTGACATACCAGTATGTTGCTGGTCCTTGTTGGGCATATAAGTAATGTTCTTTTTCAATCAATCGATGTGGATGAAGAAATCTCTGCCAAAAAAAGTGAAAAAAATATATGCCGAAGCATAGGGGGGATCCACCTACTGACCACCCCAGACATATACGTTCTCTTTTTAACTACAGATGATAAAACTCATCCTGCATTATTAACTGTTGTTTGCTTTTCAGGTACGCCTTTCAGCTGCAGCACTGATCTGTCAGAATAAATAGATCAGTGCTGCAGCTGAATGACGTACCTGAAAAGCAAACAACGGTTAACAATGAAGCACAGAAAGAACAGAACATTAACGTAATAAAACAACAACTTTTTTTTTTTAACTGAAATCTCTGCCAAAAAAAATGAAACGTATATATGCCAAAGCATAGGGGCAATCCGCCCCCTGAACACCCAAGGCTCCTCATGCTTGGGCATATACATTTTTTTTTAACTGCGGATGATAAATCTCCTCCAGCAGTACTGCAAAGGCAGATATACTGTGTATAAATATATATTCTGAGGGCAACACCCTGTTACTGTGAGAGTAAACATGTCAGTGCTGCAGCTGAATGGCGTTCTGCAAAGCAAACAATGGTTAACAATAAAACTCAGTAAGAGCAGTACAGCTCAATAAAATGACAAAAAGAAGCATTCTCTGTTCCCTAAATTCACCTGAACTAATTAGCAGGTCCAGGTTAAAAAATCATTTGCCTGGACCTGGTAACTGATCTGCGCTTGATCGAATCACAGCACTACTGGGGCGGCGGGTGCATTCACTATTGACTCGTGACAAGTTTTTTGCTATTTGGAGATTCGGGTATACCCAAATACCCGAATTACAATATCACAAATTTTACCGAATGCTCAGAACAACGAAACAAAATTTGTCTGAATTTCATATCAAATTTTACATCGAACTCCAGACGAATTCTAACTGTACACATATTGCTGAAATCAAAGACTGTGTGTTATTAGAGTACCATTTTGAAATAATGCTGTTTTAGTTAGGCCAAATGTGATTTAAAGAGTCATTATAATCATTTGATGAAGATTTTCTTTTGTTTGTTTACTTTGCCCCCTTTCGAATCGGAAAAAAACAAAATAACTAAAGTTTTCGATTTGGCTGATTCAAAATGTATCGATTCGAGTGTTTTGAATAAAAAACACTGGAATATGGAGTGAGTTTGACTATTGTGGCATAAGCAATTATATTTTCCTATTAACCACTTCAGTCCCGGAAGATTTGTCTGCTGAATGACCGGGCCATTTTTTCTGCTTTGGCACTGAGTCGTTTTACCTGACAATTGCGCGGTCGTGTAGCGCTGTACCCAAACAAAATTGACGTCCTTTTTTTCCCCACAAATAGAGCTTTCTTTTGGTGGCGTTTGATCACCACTGCGGATTTTATTTTTCACACTATAAACGAAAAAAAAATTGTACTTTTTGCTATAATAAAATATCCCAAATTATTTTAAAAAAAAAGCAAATTTTTTCTCAGTTTAGGTCGATATGTATTCTTCTACATATTTTTGTAATAAAAATCGCAAGAAGAGTATATTGATTGATTTGCACAAAAGTTATAGCGTCTACAAAATAGGGGATAGATTTATAGCATTATTGATTATTTTTCTTACTAGTAATGGTGGTGATTTTTATTGTGACTGCGACATTATGGTGGACACATTGGACCCTTTTGACACATTTTTGGGACCATTGTCATTTATAGAGTGATCAGTGCTATAAAAATACATTGATTACTGTAAAAATGTCACTGGCAGGGAAAGGGTTAACACTAGGGGCGATCAAGGGGTTAATTGTGTTCACTCTCTGTGTTCTAACTGAAGGGGGGAGTGGACTGTCTAGGGGAGATGGCAGATCGCTATTCATACTTTGTATAAATAGATGATCTGTCTCTTCTCCCCTCAGAGAACCAGAAACTGTGTACATAAACGGATCCTGGTTCTCAGTGTGTCAGAAGCGATCGCCGGAGCCTGGCGATCATCACACTCATCTGGCACTCGCATCAGACCCGGGGGCAAGCAGCTAGTGGCAACATAACGTAATTTCGCCCAGCCGTGCCATTCTGCCACAGTAAAACTGCGGCGGCTGGTCGGCAAGTGGTTAATGTTAATTTTATTTTTTTAGCCACAGTTCTGCTTAAACAAAGTGAATTTTGATTATAAAAATATAATATATAGAAAAACACAGCACATTCCATTTTGGATGGGAAAATGGTCAGGAAACTTGATAGTCTCACGGAAAACATCCAACATTTTTTAACTATACTTTATACTATATGAAGTTTTCTGGCCTTGTTCTTCTATGAAAGATATACTATATTAACAAAAGTATTGGGAGGCTTGCTTTTACATGCACATGAACTTTAATGGCATCCTAGTCTTAAGCCCCATACACACGATCAGAAATTCTGCCAGCAAAAGTCAGATGAGAGCTTTTGGTCAGAAATTACGACCATGTGTATGCTCTATCGGACGTTTGCTGGCAGAATTCTAGTCAGCAAAAGATTGAGAGCAGGTTCTCTATTTTTTGGTTGGAAAAAGTTCCGATCAGAAATTCAGATCGTCTGTACAATTTCCGACACGCAAAATTCCTACGCATACTCGGAAACAATTTGACGCATGTTCGAAAGCATTGAACTTAATTTTCTTGGCTCCTCGTAGTGTTGTACATCACCGCGTTCTTGAAGGTCGAAAGTTCAGAGAACTATGTGTATGCAAGCCAAGCTTGAGCAGAATTCCGTCAGAAAAAAATATCCAAGTTTTTTCTGACGGAAAATCCATTTGTGTGTACGGGGCAAAAGTTCTTATGGTTCAATATTGAGTTTGCCCACCCTTTGCAGCTATAACAGCTTCAACTCTTCTTCCAGAAGTGCATTTATGAGGTCAGGCACTGATGTCAGACGAGAAGGCCTGGCTCGCTGTCTCCGCTCTAATTCATCCCAACGGTGTTCTATCAGGTTGAGGTCAGGACTCTGTGCAGGCCAGTCAATATTTTCTACCCCAAACTTACTTGTCCATGTCTCTATGGACCTTGCTTTGTGCACTGGTGCGCAGTCATGTTGGAACAGTCAGGGGCCATCCTCAAACTGTTCCGACAAAGTTGGGAGCATGAAATTGTCCAAAATGTCTTGGTATGCTAATGCCCATAAGAGTTCCCTTCACTTGAACTAAGGGGCCAAGCCCAGCCTCTGAAAAAATAACCCCACACCATAATACCCTTCCACCAAATGATTTGGGCCAGTGCACAAATCAAGGTCCATAAAAACATGGATGAGCGAGTTTCGGGTGGAGGAACTTGAGGAACTTAGAGCGTCCTCCACATATTGTTCACGTTGGCTGTATCTTTGTTTTTCCTTCTTACACCGGCTCCCTTAGGTGGGATGTAATACAATTAATAACACTTCTGTTTCTGTCATAATTCACCACTTAGAGCTAAGGCGTAAAAATAAATATTATGTAAAGTGGAAATTGGATAATATATGTGGATTCTACTTGTTTCAACAAAAGAGAGCGGCTTCTGAAATCACAGCCTGGCCGTGAAAAATGTATGTTTGAAATTTGCAGAAAATTTGGCAGCCTGACCGTAATATAAGTTTCTTAGTAACAAAATGATCTTAAAGTGAACCCAATCTAGGGAAATAACTGCCTACCAATAGCACAGTGGATGGGGATTAACCCCATGATGCTGAGAGAAGGTTAATCAACATTAGATCCTAAAACTAGAGATCCTACATACAGTAGGCGTGTGTAGTTTATTTTAAAACTGTACTGTCACCGATGGCGCTGGTCTTGCATTGGCAGTTGGGAACCAAAAAGCATGGTTTCTGATCATTTGATCACCATAAGCTCCTGTTCACACTGAATGTGGCTTTAAAATCATGCGTGTCAGCATGTCTTCAGGTTTTCGACTTTGCTGACATCTGTGAGGCTTCATGCACAGATGTCTATGCAAGTCGCAACTGAAATTGTCGAAAATAATACAGGAACTTCTTTTTCAAATATTTGTGGTACTGCAACGTCGGCGTCTCACCGATTTGGACAGTTCTACTGCAGACAAAAGGGTGAAATTTGCCATGCGATTTGAACCTGCCGGTGTGAACGGGGGCTGTCAATAGCGATGAGATTTGATTACAAATAAAACTTGCTGGCTGAGGTTTTCACTATGCCTCATGGTGGTGCAGTGACAGCTGAACCCCAAAGGCCATATAAGCAGGAGCAGCCAGTCCATTAGGGGCGCAGGGGCACCACCCCCCCCCCCTAGTTTGCATGGGGGGATGCATGCAGGTTGCCAGACTCATTCCTTTCTATGAGTTTTTTGTTTTTTTTTAAGCCACATGAATAGAGCTGGAGGCTCTAATTGGCTTGAAAAAGGTTGTGCTTGGGGAGCAGAGCATTGCGCCCCGAACCCACCCACTTGTGACAATAGTAAATCAATATTCGCTATGGTCTTCCGGCTTCTCCTTCTGGACAATTGGGACAGGAGGTTGAATCGGGTTGGCCCGGGAGGAAAAGCCAAGGAAGCCATGGAGGGGTGAGTGCAGGGGGACTGTGGATCAGTGAGTGTAGAACTGGGGTGAGGGGGGTTGCCACCCCCCCAAAAGGTTAGTGCCAGCTGCCACTATACAATATCTCATAAAAGTGAATACACCCCTAACATTTTTGTAAATATTTTATCTTTTCATGCGACAACACTGAAGAAATAACACTTTACTACAATGTAATCTAGTGAGTGTACAGCTTGTATAACAGTGTAAATTTGCTGTCCCCTCAAAATAACTCAACACACAGCCATTAATGTCTAAACCGCTGGCAACAAAAGTGAGTACGCCCCTTAAAGAAAATGTCCAAATTGGGCTCAATTAACCATTTTTCCTCCCCGGTGTCATGGGACTCGTTAGTGTCACAAGGTCTCAGGTGTGAAAGGAGAGCAGGTGTATTGAATTTGGTAGTAGCCCTCTCACACTCTCATACTGGTCACTGGAAGCTCAACATGGCACCTCATGGCAAAGAACTCTCTGAGGATCTGAAAAAAAGACTTGTTGCTCTACATAAAAATTGCCTAAGCTATAAGAAGATTGCCAAGACCCTGAAACTGAGCTGCAGCATGTGACCAAGACCATACAGCGGTTTAACAGGACAGGTTCCACTCAGAACAGGCCGTGCCATGGTCGACCAAAGAAGTTGAGTGCATGTGCTCAGTGTCAGAAGAAAGGAGCATGCAACAAGTGCAACAGGGTAAGGTAATGGAGTAAATAAAAGGCAACCATGTGCCACTTTTATTTAGTACACAGTATCTGAAACATTTTTTAGTCATACACAATCACATTAAAATATACAAACAGTACACCAATGAACCAATTAATACATAGACATATATATCAAACCCAAAGCTGCCAGAGTCAAGCTGAAGTCAATCCATTTGTAGCATACATCCCGACATGTTTCAGAAATTTTATTGGTACATATTTTCCTTCATTAGGGGTATTTTAACAGTATTTCTATAATAGTACATCAAAAACAAGTAATTTTACATAATGAGCTATATAGTATTTAGGCTTAAAGGTACTTACATATAGGGTTTATTGAAAAGACATGGGGAAATGGTAAAAACAAATGTGTGGAATCCATTTTGGTTGAAAGAGTCCTCATGGACACAAAAAAGAACAAGCATATAACCCAGAGTCGGCCAGATGCGTCCATTGGGTAAATCGATGTTTCTATGCCTAGCCACGAATTGCTATATATTATACCGATTGCACTTACAAGTGCACTTGCAGTGCACTTGTAGTGCAAAGTGGATTTGCCTTTCGTAAATAACCCCCATAGATTTACCCAATGGATGCAATTTTCGTCCTAAACATTATGTAAACTGTAGGACTCCCAGCATAGTGTACCTACTTAGGTGTGAATGTGGGTGCTACTATGTCAGAAAAACTATAAATTAATTCTGGAAATGAATATACCAACACCTATCCACCATACGCAAACAAAACCCCAATGTGCCTATTCCCAAGGTATACTTTCTGCCACTTGATCATATCCACTTCAACTCCAGAGGCAGTGACTTTAACAAGCATCTCCTCCAATGTGAATTGAGATGAATATTTAATGTAAAGGCCACCTCACCACCTGGCCTAAATGAGGCTTTCAACTTTTCAACTTTTCTTCTGGGCTTTGTTTCAGGGGGCTATGAATTGAATTTATAGCTTCTTTTTCAAGTTTAGGATATGGAATTTGTATGCTACATCCCTCACACCATGGCTTCACAAATGTATTAGCTATGAAGGGGCCCCTTTTGACAGTATGGGGACATTACAATTAGTGACACTTTAGCACCTCTATACTGCAATGTATCTCTCACAGCTCTGTGGCTATATCATCATTTCTATAATTGCATGAGTGCAATGTGGATGGTTCACTTCATTGTTAACTATGTCCAATTGATATTTAATCGCCATGTTTCTTTCTTTCTTTCTCCTCTGCATTTTTATTGTTTGTTTTTGGTTATTTTCATATATTTTTCATTGTGCACATGTTGGCTGTTATTGTCCTCTTTGTCCACTGGGTGGCGTATGGTATGTTCCCTGGGTTGCGCTGTTTCTTCAGAAACATCCGGTGAGTAGGCTCCGCCCGTGCATGGCTAAATGGATGACAGGGTTCTCCTTGTCTCCATGCGGGCCATATTTGCAGGGAGGAGCTCCTACCTGTCCCCACTGCGTTTTTCTAACACAGGTGGGAAATTCCTTTCTTCAGTGACACGCCGGCGTGTTACATCACCACATCCCGAGGGGCAGGGTTACGTTGACTGACAGCAATGTACAGAACATGCCCAGGGCAGAAGAGCAGCTTAGGTGCAGGGCCCACATGACTGGGGGTCGCTGGGGCGTCTGGACTGAGGAGTATTGATAGCTAACTTTACAAAGGGGCCTTCCTATTGGTCCAATTGGAGGGGTAGGGGTGCGACCTGGAGGCTGGGTTGGTCTTGGGAGGTGTGGGTATTATATTATCTCAGTAGGTGGTCAGCAGGAGAGAAGAAACCATCAGTGGAAGTTTTTCTTTGCCCTCCCCCCCTCCTTTTGCTACTATTCCCATGCAGGACTCGGATAGAATTCTGGGGCAGCTGCGCTCAGCTGCCCTGGTTAATGGCCCTCAGTGGCTTAACTCACAGCTTGCTGCTGTGCTACAGGGGTTGGGGCTGGGCCCTGCTATGCCTGCTACTGCTTTTCCACATGCGAGGAGGTCCAGGCCTCCTGTGTACTTTAGCCCGGATGTGACCCCAAGGGTGAGCCGCCGCCCAGGAAGCCCAATCTTGGACCCTTCAGCCCCCAGGGCGAAGAGACCTGCTCCTCCTCCCTTGGCAGGAGCTGGGAGGAATCCCCGACATTGACGGGACCCAGCTGGGAGGGTGACCTCTCCTTCCCCCCTAGGTCTCCTTCAGCTGTGGACCAGGACCCGGCAGCGCGGCTTGGCATGGAAGGATGGCGGATACTGGTGAGGGCCTTTCTCTAGGATGGTCATGGCCACCACAGGAAGAAGCATAGGTACCTCAGGTGATGGCGGTGATCGTGGATCAGCATCTGGGGAATGTACAGGCCTGCAGAGTGGTCGGTGGGGGAGACAGGACACAGGGAGCCGTGTGGTGCGGCTCCCTGTGTCCACCTCATCTGTGTCTACTGCCATGCAGGGAAATCAGCGGTCAGAAGGGGCGGTCTCGGGTTCGGATGCTGAAGAGATCTCAGTGGCTGCAGTCCAGATGGGACCTCTTCAGGGATCCGGAAGGGCGGGCCTATTTCAGCGCCTGTCATGCCGGCCGGGGGCAGATGGGGGTTAGCGGGCTGGTCTCTCCTGGGTCTGGTGGAGGGGCCAGTGGCCAGGGGACAACTGTATCTGGGGATTCTTTAATGCCCTATTTGCTGATGGCTCTGGTTTCTGGCTGCAGGGATCTTGTGGGAAGGGGAGCTGTGTTGGGCCCCCTCGCTCCTTCGATCTCTCCGGTTTCAGCCTGGACGGCGGCGGGGGATGAGCGGATGCCAATGGTGCAGGCAGCTCTGCTGCATCAGTCAGGCCAACCACAGTCCTCCCCGGGTCTGCAGGGTCTTTTCAGGTGACTAAAGCCACGGGTTCCACCCCAGGGGAGGCGTCATCGGATGGGATGTGGCTGGCAGTGTGAAGTTTATGTGTGCTGCGAGGGCCCCTTATTGTCTCATTTGAAAGGGGAGATGAGGGAGATGATTTGAAAAGGGGACTATGAAGAGATCTTTTCGCAGCTACCACTGGAGAAGTTTAACCTGGAGAGCAAAAAAGAGGAAGAAGAGAAGCATCGCTATAGACTTTCCATGGATGTTCACTAACTGGCTCCAAGCATTTAACATATTGGATAATGTCATAGGGGAGAAGGCACCGGAGAATTGTTCAGTGTTATCTTGCTATTTGGACCCCATCAGTGAGGCCCAGTGTGTCAATGGGGGCGTGGCTGCGATAAGACGAGCCATTCCGGCAGCAGAATGCTGTGAGACCGTCCTTGCAATGGGATCACAAAGACATTGGCTTGTGGATGTAGCTCATGAAACCGGCCAGGGTTGCTCCATCCCCCATTCCAGGTGCTCATGCCTCTTCACCATTGGCCACAGAGCGCAAGGTATTCTGCTGGCAGTTTAGAGAGGGCACCTGCAGATTCGGGGGTTCTTGCTGTTTCCGTCACGAGTGCTCTGGTTGTGGAGGTTCTCATTACCTGTCCAAGTGCTTCAAAAAAGGAAAGCATACGGCCAGCGCTGGAAAGAGGGGAGACACCGGTGAGTATGGAAAAAATGGCACCGTACATAAGTAGGTATCCTGTTAGGACTGCTGTGAGAACTTTCTGGTTGGGTTTTAAGGAGGGTTTTCAAATTTCGAGTTCGTTGGCCAGTGTCCCCCCTGTTTCAGCTAACTTGAAGTCCGCTTATGTTCACCCTGAAGTCGTTTCTGGAAAACTGTAGAAGAAGGTGGCATTGGGGAGAATGTTGGGCCAGTTTTCTGTTCCACTGGTGGCGGACCTGGTGGTTTTACTGTTGGGGGCGGTCCCCAAGAGGGAACTGAACCAGTTTTGCCTTATCCACCACATTTCCCATCGGTGAATGATGCAATCAATCCCTCCCTATGTACTGTCTCATACACATCGTTTGATGAGGCAGTGTGGTGGGTTCAAAAGTTTGGTCAGGAGGCTCTTATGACCAAGACTGATATCGAGTCAGCTTTTCGCCTGTTACCGGTCCACCCGGACAGTGTTCGTCTGTTAGGATGACGTTGGCAAGGGAAATACTTTGACCAGTGCCTGTCGATAGGTTACACCATTTCCCATTCCTATTTTGAGATGTTCAGTTCTTTTCTCGAATGGGTTATCAAGGACTTGTCAGGCCTTGGTTTCCATTTTGGATGATTTGTTGGTATTAGGCCCTCCGGGGGATCAGTCTTGTCTCATTTTGTTGGCCACGTTACAACATGTCTTTCATGTTTTTGGGGTTCTGTTGGCACAGGGTAAGACGGAGGGGCCCACTACAGAGTTGAAATTCTTGGGGATCATCATTGATACCAACCTGATGGAATGCCGGTTGCCATGCAATAAGCTCAAGGACCTTCGGGGATCTGTGGCTGGGGATACGCAACGTTCCAAGGTCCAGTTGCGGGAGCTGCAGACCTTGTTGGGAAAACTCAATTTTGCGTGTCGAATTATGCCCATGGGGTGAGTGTTTAGCTGGCGTCTGCCACTGCTGAGAAGGCACCGCATCATTTTGTCCGTATTCGATGGGAGCACTGGGATTAATTGTGGGTGTGGGACATGTTCTTGGCACAGTACAATGGCAGACCTTTCTGGATGGGGCCTGCATTCCCGGCTGCAGAACTGGATCTGTACACGAACGCTGCGGGGTCAGTGGGTTACACGGCTTGCTTTCATGGCTGGTGGAGCACAAGCAAATGGCCTGAGGAATTGATGGGGTCTAATCTCATTCGTAACCTGGCACTTTTGGAACTGTTTCCGATAGTGCTGGCCATTGAAATTCGGGGGTCGGAATTTAGGAATTGGCAGGTCCACTTTTACTGTGACAATATGGGTGTGGAGCATGCCATTAACTCATTGTCTGCTTCCTCCTTGGCTGTGGTGTGCTTACTGCATCATTATGTGGTTTGTTATGTTTGCAGTTGAATGTTTTTGTGTTTGTTGTTCAGGGTTGAGAATGAGGTGGCTGATGCGCTTTCTCTCCTACAGTGGGAAAGGTTTCATCAGCTGGCACCGCTGGTGGAGCAGTTTGGAATCCCGTGCCCCAGTCATTTGTGGGATCTTGTTTTGTCACCATAACTGCATTAATTCGGAAGTCAGTAGCAGATGCAACGTTGCAGGCCTATGGGCGGGTTTGGCGAGAGTAGCACGATCTGGTAAGTACTGTTGGGGGTCGTTTTAGTGATGAGGATAGGTTACATGTGGTGCTGTATTTTCTAGGTAAGATCTGCGAGGAGGGGGAGTCTGATGCTTCGGTTAACTGGAAGATGGCAGGCTTGGCTTTTTTGTTTAAAATGGTGGATGTTGAGTATGTTTAGGAAGCCATTTATGGTATGGATGGCCTTGAGGGGTTATAGAAAGGGTTGGGGTAGGCCAGATTCTCGTCGACCTGTGTCGTTGAGTATGCCGGAAATGTTGTTGGGTGTTCTTTCCAGTGTCTGTTTTTCATCCTTTGAGGTTCAATTGTTCAGAACGGCCTTTGTTGGAGCTTTATGGGTGGGTGAATTGGTTAGTCCTTCCAAGGCAATGGTTGGGGGGTTGGATGTGGCCGACGTTTCAGTGCAGGGCAACGCTGTCACATTTACTTATCGACCAGCTGGGAAAAGGGGCTAGGGCGGTACTTGGCAAAGTGGCGGGCCTGTCACTATGCCCGGTCGTTGTTGTTAGGGCTTGGTTGTTGTTGCGGCCTGCCAGGCCTGGTCCTTTCCCGATCCGCGAGGATGGGTAAGCGTTGTCACGGTACCAGTTTGTGTCTGTGTTCAGGAAATGTTTGGTGATGGGAGGATTTCCAAAAGGGGAATATTCCTCACATTCTTTCAGGATTGGGGCAGCCACTAAGGCAGCACGTTGGGGTTTGAGTGGCAAGGTCCTACAGCGGAATGGTGGTTGAGAGTCTCACCACCTTAGTTTCTATGTACATCTGTATCTTCTTTAAATTTGCGGGGGCTCTTTGGTGGAGTTTTTTCTCAGGGGTAGAAAAGGGGAGAATCTTTTGTCTCGTGTTATCTGTTAGTGTTGTTGTGGCCTTGCTGGGTCAGTGGGTTAACTGTCTGGGTCAGTATGTGTGGTGGGGGTGTTCATGTTTTTTTCTTTGTTTTTCTTGTGATTTATGTTTTCAGACCTTGATGTGCTTGATGTGGGTTCTGGGCCTCTCGTATATTCAATGGGGGGCTAAGGGGGCACTGGTTAAGCTGGAGGGTAGGCAGTTGGGGTTCCCCCACAAGGAGGCAGTGGTTCGGTGGATTGGGATCCCTGGTATGCTGTGGTCCTGGGTGTTACTGGAAATTCAGCTGTACCCCAGGATGGACAGGCCTCTCGATGTGCTGCTACTGCATGTGGTTGGTAATCACCTCATTATTAGTGCTTCCAGAGAGCTTATTGGTGACGTCAAGTGGGTTTTTTTTCCACTTGAGGTCGGCCTTTCTGGACACTGTCCTACTCTGGTCGGATATAATTGGCAGGGCAGCTTGGCAAGGGACGCGGTCGCTGGCTCGGATCAACAAGGCCAGTATTAAGGTCAATAAAGCGCTGCCCAAGTTTGTTGTCTGCAATGGCGGGCTGGTTGTTCGCCATGGGGAGTTGGAAGGAGACAATGGGCTGTATTTGAGGGGTGACGGAGTGCACTTGTCAGCGGTAGGTATAGATATGTGGTTTCTGGGCCTCCAGGAGGGGCTTCAGTGGACCTTGAGGTTGTGGCGGGGGCAAAGGAATACAGTATGTGGTGTGGAACGGTTTGGGCCTATCTCGGTATGGGTACCTTCCCTACCATGGAAATAATGGGCTCATTGGGTTGCATCGGGTGAAAAAATGGTAAAAAGTTTGTCCCTGAGCTGGTGGAACGGCAGCTAGGGGCCAGGATGCCTAGGTGGTGGTGGTACAGCGGATGTGATAGATAAAAACCTTCCTTCATTAACCTGATACATAGTCAGTCAGTTTAAGTTGGGTAGAAAAGTTGGGTTATAAAAATTTAATATATTTTATATATAAATTGTTATGGTTGTTAATAAAGGGGCCGCTACGACCATTTAAAATCCAGAGGGTGTCATGTGTTTCTTTCAAAGGTATTGCTGGGCCAGCAAGAAGGGTTGTAGTAGGAGGTTGTGGCAGACGCTACATCAGTCATACACCAGTCAAGAACAGGCCCAGAGCAAAAGAGCAGCTTAGGTACAGAGCCCACACGACTGGGGGTCGCTGAGCAGTCTGGACTGGGGTGTACTGATCAGGACTTTTTTTCACTCAGATCCACCACCTCTGGCTCAGGTCTTCTGCTCCCTGCTCACCACTATCACTTGGTAACACTGAAGTCCAGCTCCTGCATTTACAAGTGATAGCTTATCTCCCAGTAGCTCCCACAGGTCAGATCTCCTGCTCAGATCCCACTGAGACAGGGACAAGGGAGATACAGAACAGGTGCCCAGGATTCAGTGCAGCCATGGGCAAGAGCGGGTGCGTGGTAGGCTGCACTCTCTGTGGTCTCCATTTTTTCCCTGGTGATTTGTTGATGCTCCTACTGCATAATCTCCCTGGCAAGTGACTGTAGTATAGTATAGTGTGCTGGGAGGTACTACAGCCGGATAGGTGTTTCTACTTAATATTGCAACAAAGGTAAGACATATGACAGATGGTGGAGCTTTTAAGGAGGGGGGAGAAGATGAGGGCAGTGGAGGGAGGGGGTTGTATGCAGAGGGAAGAGCTACTATTTGATGCCATTTGGCAGGTATGTGAGTGTGGCCGCCATAGTTGAGTTCCTGCACCGATTCTTTGAGAAAAAAAGCCCTGGTATTGATAGTTAACTTTATAAAAGGGGCTTCCTATTGGTCCAATTGGATAGGTAGGGGTGCGGCCTGGAGGCTGGGTTGGTCTGGGGGGGGGTATTAGATTATCTCAGTAGAAAAGACCTTCCTTCATTAACCTGATACCTAGTCAGTCAGTTTAAGTTGGGTAAAAAAGTTGGGTTATAAAAATGGAATATATTTTACATATAAATTGTTATTGTTGCTAATAAAATCCATTTAAAATCCAGAGGGTGTCGCGTGTTTCAAATGTATTGCTGGGCCAGCAAGAGGGGTTGTAGTAGGAGCAGGGCCGGTGCTACCACTAGGCAAACTAGGCAGCCGCCTAGGGCGCACTGCTGCCAAGGGGCACCCAGCCACTGGTGTTACTACTCTGTTCTCTTTGCAACAAGCAACTAAGGCTCAGCATCAGCAGGCAGCCACCGCTCCATTTGTACATATTAGAGGCGTAGTGGCGGCGGAGGACTGTGTCTGTGTCCCAACTCCTGAATGAATGGAAGCAAGCAAACATTCATTGATGGGCACGAGTAGGCTGCATTGATGTGCACTGGTGAGGCTACATTGATGGGCGCTGGTGAGGCTACATTGATGGGCGCTGGGGAGGCTGCTTTTATGAGCACTGGTGAGGCTGCTTTGATGAGCACTGGTGTGGCTGCATTGATGGGCGCTGGTGAGGCTGCATTGATGGGCGCTGGTGAGGCTGCATTTGATGGGCACCGGTGGGCTGCATTTGATGGGTGCTTCATTCAAAAGGTGGGGTATACATGGGCAGGACAAAAGGGGTGAAGTCAGGGGTGGAGCCGGGGGGGGGGGGGAATTAGGTTTCGCCTAGGGTGTCAAAAACCCTTGCACCAGCCCTGAGTAGGAGGTGGTGGCAGATGCTACATCAGCCATACACCAGCCATACACCAGTCATGTAGGGTGTCTTGTTTGTGCTGGAGACTGCTCTGGACTGACTTGGTCAGTCACTGGTCTTGGTTGGGTGATTATGTGGGCAAGTGGGAAGAAAGCTCTTCCAGCGGTTTGTGCCCAATAGTGAATGGTGGTGGTGAACCCTGTTGAGGCTTGTTCTGCCGCCTTTAAGGTAAGGCCTTAAAAAGGTGTTCCGCCCAAAAAAAGAATTAAAAGCCAGCAGTTACACATACTGCAGTTGCTGGCTTTTAACAATAGGACACTTACCTGTCCTGGAGAACCACAATGTCAGCACCGCAGCTGATGTTTCCATCAGCCGTCAGGTGCTGCCGCCACCACTGCGGGTAAGGGAACCTGGCAGTGTAGCTTTACGGCTTCACGCCAGGAACCCTACTGCTCATGCGCGAGGCCCCACTCCTCTGTCCTACTGGCGCGGCGACAGGAAGAGGAGGAGGGAGGAGGAGGGACCCCGGGGTCATGTCACGGGCCGTGGCCAGACTCTCAGAAGTGGGAACAGGATACTGGTCAAAGACAGGTATCCTGTCCCCCCCCCCTCCCCCGAGAGGAGACAAATGAGAGGATGTTCCACTTTTGGGTGGAACTACGCTTTAAGGTCACTTGTAACTTGGAGAAGTAGGAAGGAAGGGGCACCCAAAGAAATGCAAATTTGAAGATGGGTTAGAAGGTGTTTATTGAAAATTGCAACAAGTACATCAAGCCAACCTGTTTTGGTGGAGAAAAAGCTCTCACTCTTTAGGGCTGTTGCTGCATGCTTATAGCTGAGGAATGCTCCAAATCGGGTTTGTTAATAGCAAAGTATTGGAGAAAAAACTGTTAGGCCGCGTACACACGGGCGGACTGTTCGCCCAACTTTGTCCGCTGAACAGTGTTTCAGCGGACAGTCCGCTCGTGTGTGGGCTTCAGCGGACAGTTTCAGCGGACAGTCTGACGAACAAAGTTTTTCGGAATTCCCGTAAGACAGTCCGCTGAAACTTGGTTTGAGCGGACAGTCCGCTCGTGTGTAGGCTTGTTCGTCAAACTAAGTTCCGCGCATGCTCAGAAAGGATTTACACGCCGAAGGTTGCATTGCAGTGTATAGGACGTCGTTTTTCTAGTCCCGTCGTACGTGCCGTTCACGTCATCGCGCACGCTTTCAGCGGACTGTTCGTTCATCGTGTGTGGTCAAGTCCGCTCATGCAAATTTTGAGCGGACTGTTTGTCGGATTGTTTGACAAACTAAGTTGGGCGAACAGTCCGCCCGTGTGTACGCGGCCTCAGAGTAATGACTGTGGTTTCTACCTCTGAACCCAAATTGGGAACATTCCCCAGCTATTAACATGCAGCAACAGCTCTGAAGAAGGGGGGAGTCTTTTTTCCCCTGAAACCTGTTGGCTTAATGTACTTTCAACAGACGTCTTCTAACCCATCTTCAAACTCACATTTCTTTGGACACCAGGCATCCTTTCTTCCTACTTTTCCTAGCAATGTAAGGTGTCAGAGCTTAGTGAACACCCCTATGCCCAGTTAGCTTATCTGCTAAATGAAACACAGAAACCCTATTAGTCCAAAACCTCTTAACTCCAGCCCTATAGACACGCCATACATTATTCATTATTAAATAACCCGATTTCCCCATCCACACATTCAATGTCGATGAGAGAATCCTTCCCACTGAGCTATTATATTCTGACAGGGCGGAGACTTCAATACAACCAGCTTACCCATACATGGATCAACATTTGGCCAGTCTCTGCTGAATCAGCCAAATTTTGATCTATTCTTTAGGCTGGGTTCACACTGAGTTACGGAGCGGCTCACAGCAGGGGTCCGGCGTGTCCCTGTTCACTGTTTAAGGTCCGAAATTGGTCTGAATTTTTGGCTGAATTTGGACCTTAAAAGGACCAGAAGATGCACAGGACTCCAGTGCAGTTTTCTCCACAGCGGCTCCGGAGATGTGTGAACCGGATCCATAGAGAGCAGGTCACAATCTCCTGACATGCAAACTGGATGCAGGGAAATCCACATCCAATTCGCAATAGTGTAAACCCAGCCTAAGAGTTTGTATTATGTCCCACCACTAGTGCTAACAAAACATCAAAACAAACATTTCTATAACTACCCAAAATAGATACTCTTTGAACATTAAGGACCAGTTCACACCATAGAATCACAGTCTGGATGCATTCCAGATTCTTTTCTGGATGCGCATTTTTTTACACGATTTTGATGCGTTCCAGTGCATTTTTGATGCATTTTACAGTGTCCCAGTACAGTCTAGTGCAGGAAAAATGAAGCATGTTCTACTTTTTTTTCTGGAACTGGAACTGCAAGCACAGGTGTGAACTATGCCACTGAACCATACTCCTTTCCATGCGTTTTTGATGCAGAAAAAAAATGCACTTGACTGCATGTGGTATGAGACGGCCCTCAGATCAGGACTTCACTCAGACTTCAGTTGCTGTATGCTGCTCTCAGATGAGTAACTTGGAGAGTTTTGAAACCAGAGGGCTTCTGAAATGGAAGTTTGGGTGAGGTAGCTGCAACATGGTCCCTATGCAGAATGGCCTCCCCTCTTTTACTAGCCTGCACGCTTAGGGCTGGTTGACACCAGATTCAGTCTGGTAAATTTTTAATCTGCATCAACCTACTTTCCATGCGTTTTCAATTACTAACATTCAGTCATGGGATGAACCTGCATTTTTGCTTTATTTGAACAAAAAGTTTTAGGCTGGGTTCACACTGCTGCGGTGACAAGATCAGATGTGATTCGCACCACACTGCAGTGCAAATCACATCTGATCTCTGTGCGATGTGAGTTCAGCCATACAGATAGTATGGCTGAATTCTCATCGCATCCGGCCCAAACTCGCACAGGACCCTTTTTTCGGTCCGCAGCAGAATCGGATCGCATGGGTGTTCACACCATGCGATCCGATTCCTGTCCGAGTTTGCAGATCGCACTGCGATATGCAAACTGATCTGGGGGTGTCATTAACTTTTCACTGACACTCCCAGCAGTTCGCATAGGGCAGTGTGAACTGCCGCCGGGAGGCATGCAATACGGGAACCCGCAGCGGATTCGCAGCGTTCCTGCATTGCAGCAGTGTGAACCCAGCCTTAATTCTGCATAAAAAAACGCATGCACAGTATTTTACATGGATTCCAATGGCTCTAGTTCACATCAGTGCAGTGCATTCCAGTGCAGTCAACAAAAGTAGAATGTGTTGCATCTTGTCTGCATGGAACGCATCTGAAATGAATCAAAAATGCACCGGAAAGCAGATGTCCTCAATTGAGATAAAGAAAAACAGCAGGGGAAAAAAAAAGCACTGGAATGCGATAAAACCTCCTTATAAATGCACTGGAATATGCCAAAAATGCGCATGGAAAAATGCATCCAGAACATAGAAGATGGGTCGGGAACTGAGCCTTAGGGAATATTTATAAAACATTTGCATAGCTGCTTGTTCATCCATCAAATCTTCTGATAAATTTATTCTGTGCAAATAGGGCAAAATCAAATATTCTTAGGCTATATATACTGATGTGTATGTACAATAAATAAATAAAAATAAATAAATAAATATTCTATACCGTGTTATTCATTGAAAAAAGAGTGAAGGGGGAAAATACCGCATTATGGCCACTTGATAGCGCCAAGGAGCCTACTTGTTTCCTGTGAATACTCAGTGCCATCTTGTGGCTATAATGTAGTATTTCGATTTTTTTCCAATTACTAACATTCAGTCATGAGATAAACCTGCATTTTTGCTCTATTTGAACAAAACAAATTTACAATGGACAAGCAGCTACTGTATGCAAATTTATTTTATAAATACATCCCTTAGGGTTTAGTATGAGAAATAGAAGTTCTTGAATAAATGTCTGTAGCTTTTTGATGCTTCTCCATACAATAAAAATGAATTCATGGCAAGTAGAATTCTAACGCGTGCCAGGATTTAAAGATCTCCTTCTTCAGGGCTTAGGAAAGGAATGGGACACGTGCAGGCCAGAACTACTATGTTTGGAGTCTGAGATGTGCTCCTACACTGCCCATCTCTGCACCGCATGTCATTGTCTCTTTATAGTATGCTCTCTATCTTTGTCTTTCTGGCATCAGTATCCCCTCTGCACCCATAGGCTGGTGGCAGTGGTGGCACTCCCACTCAGGCGTCCTCATTGTTAGGCTTATGCTGCTCTGTCTCCTCTTTCCTTATTGCCTGTGGCACTATTGCTCACTATTTAAACATCTCGAGTCTGAAATTCTGGGCTTGTGATAACTTTTGGCTTCCTGGTTCCTATACCCATGCCTCTCCTTTTCTTGGATAGCTATTGTCACTTGACTCCCTGCCTAACTGGTGCCTGGATATGGACTATTCTATTGATTACTGCCTGACCTGAACTCTTGTCTGGATACAGACTACTCTAGTTTTTGCCACCTGCCATGACCCTTACCTGCATAATGGATATGCTACTGATTGCCCCCTGCTATGACCCCCACCTGGAAAACAGATAAGCAACTGATCACCACCTGCCATGAACCTTAGCTGGATAATGGTTAAACTACTGATCAGTGGTGGCCCGTCCATTAGGGGTCCAGGGGCACCGCCCCCCCCATCTATGCGTCTGGCCCCCTAATCTACATGGATTTCAATGGGGGGGGGGGGGGTAAGCATGTGATTAGAGCCAGAGGCTCTAATAGGCTTCAAAAAGGGTAGGCTCGGAGAGCAGAGAATTGCGTTCCAAGCCCACTCAGTTATGTGACAATAATGAATGAATGTTTGCGATTGTCATACTGATCGTCCTCCTGGCCAATCAGGAAGTGGATCCTGAGACCTGTCACCCGATTGGCTGAAAGGACAGGCAATCCTATTGGACCCCTAGGAAGAGGAGATGCAACCTAGATGGGGTAAGTGCGGGCCTGGATGACTGACCGGGAGACTCCCAAAAAACAAAACAAAAACTAGATGCCACATTTACTGATTGTCACCTGCCTTCTCCGTTATCTGGATAACTGACACACTATTGATTGCTACCTGCCCTGACCCTTGCTTGGGTAACATAAACACGGCTTGGATAACATAAATACTACTGATTGCCACTTGCCCTGACCCTTACCTGGATAATGAATACACTACTGATTGTCTGCTAAGACCCTTACCTGAATAACAGATACACTACTGATTGCTGCCTGCCATGACCCTTGCTTGGGTAACATAACACTGGTGATTACCACCTGCCCTGACCCTTACCTGAATAATAAATACACTATTGATTGCCACCTACCGTGACCGTTGCTTGAGTAACATAAACATGGCTTGGATAATATAAATACTACTGATTGCCACCTGCCCTGACCCTTACCTGATTATCGAATACACTACTGATTGCTGCCGGCTCAGACTCTTACCTTAGTAACAGATACACTATGGATTGCTGCCTGCCATGATCCTTACCTGGATAATGGATTAGCTACTGATTGCAGCCGGCCCTGAGCCTTACCTGGATAACATAACATACATAACTATTAAATGCCGTCTGCACTGACCGTTGGATTGGGTAACATAACACTGCTGATTGCCACCTGCCCTGACCCTTACCTGGATAATAATATACACTACTGATTGCCACTGGCCCTGACCCTTGCTTGGGTAACATAAACATGGCTTGGATAACATAAACGCTACTGATTCCCACCTGCCCTGACCTTTACCTGGATAATGAATACACTACTGCTGCCCTAACCCTTGCTTGGATATGAACTCTGCTTCTTCCCTAAGCTAGCCAGTTCTGACTACTACATGCTTGGCATCCAGCCAGCCACTAATCCTGGTCACTCCTGCATACCTGCCTTAAACTTTCTCAACTTCATGAAGCCATGTGTCACTGTATGAAAACCATTTCTTTCTCTGGGGGTTGCTGGAGAGCGTCCTGGTCCTGTAAATATATATATAGCACTGCACCTTAAATTTTGGGGTCATCCAAGTACTGGTAAGCATACCAGTTTTAAAGAAAAGGCGAATGTCATAGATAAACATGTGCAAAAGTCTTGCTATTTTTGCAGAATTGGATGCAAACTGGTAATCCTTACATCATGGGTGTCCAACCTGTGGCCCTCCAGTTGTTGCAGGACTATAAGCCCCACCATGTCATGGCTTTGGGAGTCATGCTTGTAACTGTCAGGATTGCAATGCCTCACGGGATTAGTTTCACAACAGCTGGAGGGTTGCCACAGGTTGCCTAATGCCGTGTAAAATACACGTTCTGAATTCCGCTCAAGCTTAGCTTGCATACACACGGCCAAACAAAAGTTCTCTGAACTTTCTACCGTCAAGAACACGGTGACGTACAACACTACGACGAGCTGAGAAAATGAAGTTCAATGCTTCCAAGCATGCGTCAAATTGTTTCTGAGCATGTGTAGGAATTTTGCGCGTCGGAATTGCTACAGACGATCGGAATTTCTAATTGGAACTTTTTCAGTCGGAAAAGTAGAGAGCCTGCTTTCAATCTTTTGCTGGGGGAAATTCCACAAGCAAAAGTTAGATGGAGCATACACACGATTGGAATTTCTGACCAAAAGCTCTCATCAGACTTTTGCTGGCGGGATTTCCAATCGTGTGTACGGGGCTTTACATACTGGTGTATAGAGGGTCAGTGGGGCAAGTTAATAATCGAGTTGTTGATATTTGTTACGTGGCTTCAGCATTTCGAAAAGACCTTCATCAACGGCAGCCCATGTACTTCTCTCATTATGGGCTTTCTCTCATTTATTTCAGCCCCCCGTTAAGTACTATCAAAACGCTAACCACGCAGTTCTCCCTTATGTTGTCATCTCTGCAGTTCACCAGTCACCCGGTACACGCTTTACACCGCAACCTACAAAGAGGTGTCTCCTCTGCAAAAAAACGGAACCTCGTTTAAGCTGAAAGTGGAGCAAAACCGTCTTTGCAACGATGAACAACCCGAGAGCCAGCACCCACAGCCTGTCTAGCGCCGGCGTTCGCTCGTTCTGAATTTGCCAGCTAACAAATCCCCATTGTGGGAACGACACACAGGATTGTCATTTGGAAAGTAGGTTGCTGCTTCTTTGAAAAACCACTAGCAACTCTTGAAAGAGTGAGCCTCCTTCCCTCCTCGCCTTTGATCACAGCGCAGTCTTATTAAATCTCGTGTTTTGTCTTAGCCGTCAAGCCTGACAACAGTCACCTAGAAGCCCTCACATTACATAATTTCTCCCAATAAATGAACGCGGAAAAGCGGGGTATTCCTTTGTATTTTAATGCGACTACTTTGTACTCGGCGCTGTAATCCAAAGGCCACCGTGGTGAGTCTCTGCACCTCTACGCGGCTCTGATTTAATTATTAGGCCTTAGAGCGAAAAAGCGCCTTCAAAGGCGTCTTTCTGCGCAGGCCTCAATAGAGTTAAAGGAGAACCATTTTAAGCTGATGAGCTGACACTTGTCGACGCAAATATATTAAATAAATCATGATTCGTTTTGGGGCAAAGTCAGACTTACATCAATTTTTCGGAAAAAGCTGGATTCTAATGAGTGACAGACCAGTGTTGTCTGTCACTTCCTCGAGTAATGGCCCCAAGCTGACACTGCTCTGTGGGAGCTTAATACTTCTGAACAAAAGTTGTTTTGGAGTGAGACAGACAAGGTAGCAATCCCAAGGTGACTGCAAGGAATGGCTAATGATAGGAAAGACATATTTACCGGCAGCAGAGATGTAAGTGGTGACAGCTGACAGGGTTTGATTGTAATAAATACACTTGATGAAGAGAAGGTTGACAGGTGGGAAGACAGAGGACTGTAAGAACTTGCTCGGCTAACAAACCAGAGTAGTATTATCATTATTAATATTTATAATAATAATAATAATGCTAAAAAAAATATATTTTGTTTGATCCTTTAACCTCCCCAATAACTTTCCTTTTAATAAAGTATTTAGATCCAAATATGAACAAAGGAAAGAATAAGAACGTATCTGCCATGGCAAAATGGGGCCGAAAAGGTGTAAAATATGCCCGAATACAAATGTAACTTTTTGAAGATATACAATGTGTTTGGTGAGAATATGTCAGGGTAAAATACACATGTTACATTGTTTCAATTTCTTCGTATCAGGGAATAATCCTACGGTTGTTGGAGGATTAATAAATTGCATAATATGGAGAAAGTGACAAAAAAAAAATGATTTCAAATCTTGCTCTTGCCTTTCCTCGGGAGAATTGTGTTGGAAGATAAGAATGAGCATGGGACAAGAAATGACGGGAAGGCATTGAAGAAAGATATAAAAGGTTTGAATTTATATATTCCAATTAAAGTTGGTGGTGAAAGGCAGAGATGAGCAAAATTAAGAGTTTTTTTATTTCCCTGAAATTTTGATAAAAATTGGGTGATTGTAGCAAAAATTCACAGTTTTGGTAAAATGTATTGAAGTCAAGGAGGGAGGTGAAATTAAAGTGTTTTTTGAAGGATGCAACTGACTTTAACCCTTTTACTTCCTGAGCTTCTTTTTTTTTTTTTTGGCGCACACATTATTATTATCACTATTATATTATGCACATTAGCATTTTCATAAGCTCAAAAAAAGCTAGATATAAACACTGAATGAAATATGTTGATAACAGCATTTTTTGTGCCAGCTTCTAGTATTTTAGTAGCTTTTAGAATCTTTTAGGAGCATTTAAGAGCATTATCATTTTATTAGCTTTTTTGTAGTAAATTAATATATATTTTTTAAATAAACAAAAGCTAAAAAAGCTGATTGTAGCATTTTAGTAGCATTTAGAAGCAGTTAGGGACATTTAGGAGCATTTAGAAGCATTCAGTGTTTTTTTTTCTGCTGTAAAAATGCTCCAAAAAAACTCTACAAAAACATTTTTTGTTTCAGCTCTTAGATGCTGAAGCTCAAAAAATGCTAATAGCCTAAAGTAGTGTGCATGGATACATAGGATAACACTATTTAACTTCTAGGAGCAGAAAAAAAATGCTAATAACATCTTATAGGTAGGAGCTTAAAAATCACTGGAGTCACTGGAATCACTGCAATTCATGGAGCCATGCACACTAGCATTTTTCGTAAGCTCAAAAAAAAATAAAGCTAGAAAAAAAACGCTGGATGAAAAATGCTGATAATAGCATTTTCGTCTCAGCTTCTAGTAGCATTTTACTAGTTTTTAGAAGCTTTTAGGCACATTGGCATTTTAATTGCATTTTTAAATTGTAAACAAACCATGGCTGCAAATTTGTTTACATCCTAATGCTGCCATGCTGTAATATTTACGGCAACAGCAGCAAAAGGGTTACAGCTCCTTTAGCCTATCCAAAAACTTCCCATTATTAGCCTAATTATTATTTTTTTAATTTACAGGGAAAGAAAAAAGAATGAAATATGCAATTCAAAGGGAATCACACATATAAAGAACATCAATCAAAATAAACTACCCAAAATATACCCCCACCCAAGAAAAAAACAACCTCTTGAAATAAAGAAAATACAAACTTATTTTTTTTGTTAAAGAAAACTTCACTTTAGATGCTACATGTTTGAAATTGATTGTTTTCAATAAAATCAATAATTTATTGCCAAAATCTATTTTTGCCAACATCATTCCGCTTATACCTTGTGAAAGACTCTGAAGGTGTTGCTTCAATCCAAACTACATTTATTTGATGCTTGGAGAAATTGGTTTTAAAGGGAAATAGTGGTGTATTTTCAGTCAGAGGAGGTTTTGATTTATTTTTGCATAGTTTACTTGAAATTAGGATTTGGTGTGACTGTTTCACATGCTTGCTGTGTCGTAGCTCCATTACTGTATAACATTCACAAATATGTAAAATGCTCCCTCTAGGGGTCACTTGTATAATGGGAAGTATGGTAATAACGCTTAGCAAAAATGTTCCACCAACCTGCATAACTTAAAGGGGTTGTAAATTCAGAAGGTTTTTTTTTTTATCTTAATGAATTCTATGCATTAAGATAAAAAAAAACTTCTTTGTGTAGCACTCCCCCCCCCCCCCCAGCCCCCCTAATACTTAACTGAGCCCATCTCTATCCAGCAATGTACACTGGTGCCTCAGCCGTCCGGGACTCTCCCTCCTAATTGGCTGACACACAGCAGCGGCCCCATTGACTCCCACGGCTGTCAAAGTCACTTATCCAATCAGGAGAGAGAGGGGGCCGGCCGAACCACGGCTCCATGTCTGAATGGACACACAAAGCTTCTTGCTGTGGGGTCACTCGACAGAAGGGAGGGGCGCGGAACTCTGAAGAGGGACCCGAGAAGAGGAGGATCTGGGCTGCTCTGTGCAAAACCACTGCACAGAGGAGGTAAGTATAACATGTTTGTTATTTTTAAAGAAAAAACAAACAAAAAACTAGACTTTAGTATCACTTTAAAGCAGTAATAAACCCAAAAGCAAATGTTTATTATATTGCAGCTTGCCAAATCCTATACTTAATGGCTGCATTTCTTTTCTTTTTAGGCTTTCTTTCTTTTATTCTCATCTGGGGATCCAGCCAGTAAGTCTGTTGCTTTTCAAAAGAATGGTAGACAGCAGGGATGCACCGATACCAGTTTTTTTTAACACAGAGTACGAGTACCGATACTTTACCCCAAGTACTCGCCGATACCAATTACTGATACCTGTTTTTTTGTGTCATGTAACAGTTTTTTTTTTAAATAATGAAAAATGATTGCATTTTCTTTCTAATATGATGAATTGTAACTCAAAAGACATTATGAAAGAAATAAAACAGTTTTATTTGCTGGTCACAAAGCTGTGAAACCTCAAATTGCACAGAACCTGTTAAATGATAAATGTCAATGACATGTACATTGCAAGTTCACAATGTGGTTTAGGTATGAGGCAATACACTTAAATAATGTTAGGCATGAGGAGGAGCAACTAGACCAGTAACTTAAAACGTGTATTATTTTGTAAATATAAAAAAAAAAAAAATGTCACCACTTCAGCCCCAGATCATTTGACCGCTCAAAGTCCAGAGCACTTTTTGCAATTCGGCACTTGCGTAGTTTTAACTGACAATTGTGCGGTCGTGCAATGTGTCTCCCTAATAAAATTGATCTCCTTTTTTCCCACAAATAGAGCTTTCTTTTGGTGGTATTTGATCACCTCTGCGTTTTTTATTTTTTGCGCTATAAACAAAAAAAGAGCGTAAATTTTGAAAAAAAGCAATATTTTTTTACTTTTTGCTATAATAAATATCCCCCAAATATATATAAAAAAACACATTTTTTTCCTCAGTTTAGGCCGATACATATTCTTCTACATATTTTTCGTTAAAAAAAATCACAATAAGCGTATACTGATTGGTTTGCACAAAAGTTATAGCGTCTAGAAAATAGGGGATAGTTTTATGACATTTTTATTTTATCTTTATTTTTTTTTACTAGTAATGGTGGTGATCAGCAATTTTTATCGGGACTGTGACATTATGGCAGACAGATCGGACACTTTTGGTGCTATTTTGGGACCATTCACATTTATACAGTGATCTGTGGAATTAAAAATGCATTGATTACTGTGTAAATGTGACGGGCAGTGAAGGGGTTAACCAATAGGTGGTGCTGTAGATGTTAAGTGTATCCTAGGGAGTGACTCTAACTGTGGGGGGAGGGGCTGTGTTTGACACGATACTGATCACCGCTCCCAATTACAGGAAGCTGTGATCAATGTCAGTGTCATTAGGCAGAACGGGGAAATGCTTGGTTTACATGAGCATTTCCCTGTTCTTCCTCTCTGTGAGACGATTGCGGGCATCCCCGCAGACATCAAGTCCACGGGACCTGCGATCACACTCACAGAGATCGCGGAGGGCCACTTCTTAGCCCTTGTACACATGGTCGGAGATTCCGACGGAATGTGTCCTATCGGACCGTTTTGTCGGATATTCCGACTGTGTGTGGTCTGCATCGGACTGTTTCCGTTGGAATATCAGACGGACCAAGTTTTCCAACTTGCCGGTAAAATTTTCTGACAAAATGCTCCGATCGGACATACTCCGATCATGTGTAGCCTACTCCGACGGACAAAGTGCCACGCATGCTCAGATCAAATTCCTAGGCCAAAACTAAAAGCTACTAGCCTGAACGTAGTCCCGTCGTAACGAAGTACCGTCGGAATTACTCCGACGGATTTGGTTGTCGGAATCTCCAAACGTGTGTACAAGGGCTTACAGGTACTTGATTCTGCCTGTAAGTGCCCTTCTGCCACAGTATATCTGTGTGAAGCGGTTGGAAAGCGGTTAACCACTTCAGCCCCAGACCATTTGACAGCCCAAAGACCAGAGCACTTTTTACAATTCGCCACTTTAACTGACAATTGCGCAGTCATGCGACGTGGCTGCAACACAAAATTTGCATCCTTTTTTCCCCACAAATAGAGCTTTCTTTTGGTGGCATTTGATCACCTCTGTGGTTTTTATTTTTTGCGCTATAAACAAAAAAAGAGCGACAATTTAGAAAAAAAAAACAATATTTTTTACTTTTTGCTATAATAAATATCCCCCAAAAATATATAAAAAAAAAATTTTTTTCCTCAGTTTAGGCCGATATGGGGAGTTAACAGGCAAAGACAATGCTAAAAACCACTCAAGCACCAGGTGGAGCAGTTGCTTTGATCTGCAGCGTGCAACTGTGCATGATGCCTTACAGTTGTACAGTACCAGGCGGTAGATTACTTTTCCAATTCAAACACAAGTGGCAAGTGTTTTTTAACCGACTCACGCAGATATACTGCGGCGTAATGGCTCTCCTCAGCGAAATCCCGTACAGGTACGTCCCTCCCCTTAGTGGCCGCCGTCCTTCCCCTTAGTGGCCGCTGCACTGTGGGGGGACCCGTTGCTCGTGGCTGGCAGGCACGATCGCCGCTGGCCCTGCACGATCGCATGCACGAGTGCCAGCATGGGGATTTGTGTGTGTAAACACACAAATCCCTGTGCTGTCAGGGCAGAGGAGACATGTCATTTGTTCCTACTAAGTAGGAATAACGATATGTCTCCTCTCCTAGTGAGTCACATCTCCCTACAGTTAGAACACGCTGAGGGAACACACATTTAACCCCTTGATCGCCCCCTAGTGTCCCTGCCAGTGACATTTACACAGTAATCAGTGCATTTTTATAGCGCTGGAAACTGTATAAATGTCAGTGGTCCTAAAAATGTGTCAAAATTGTCCGATCTCTCCGCCGCAATCTCACAATACCGCTAGTAAAAAATAAAAAATAAATGCCATAAATCTTTCCTATAAATCTTTGCGATTTTATTTTACCAAAAATATGTAGAAGATATATCGGCCTAAACTGATGAAGACATTTATTTTTTTTCTAAATTTGGGGATATTTTATTATAGCAAAAAGTAAAAAATATATTTTTTTTCAGAATTGCCGCTCTTTTTTTGTTTATAGCGCAAAAAATAAAAACCACAGAGGTGATCAAATACCACCAAACGAAAGTTTGATTTGTGGGGGAAAAATGGACACAAATTTCCTTTGGTTACAGCGTCGCATGACTGCGCAGTTGTCAGTTAAAACAACGCAGTGCCAAATTGTAAAAAGTGCTCTGGTCAGGAAGTGTTTAAGGCTACTTTCACACTGAGGCACTTTACAGGTGCTACATCGCTAAAAATAGCTCCAGTAAAGATCCTCTCCTGCCTTTCCAGTGTGAAAGTCCGAGTGCTTTCACACTGGGGCGGTGCGCTTGCAGGACGGTAAATAAAAGTCCTGCAAGCAGCATATTTGCAGCGCTGTAGGAGCGGTGTATACAGCGCTCTTAAAGTGCCCCTGCCCATTGAATTCAATGGGGCAGCGCCGACAAACCACCTCTGTAGCGTCGCTGCAGCGCTGCTGTGTGGTCAGTTTTAATGCTTTTTCGCCCGCTAGTGGGGGTTAAAAGAGCCAAATAGCGCCGCTAAAACGATGACGCCTGCCTGCCCCAGTGTGCAAGTAGCCTAAAGAAACAGAAGAATCTCTGTATGTTCAGTTAGAAGTTGGTTTCTGGTGTCAGTCAGTATGTGTGTGACGCTGCACTGAACAATCTCTCACTTTTCACACTACTGCAAGGAGCTGAAAGATATTTTTTTGCCATTTGGCCCAGAGTGGGAAATGGCAGTTTATTGACTGCCAATACCTAAGCCCTTGTACACACGGTCGGACATTCGGATGGACAATGTCCGATAGGACTGTGTTGTCAGATAATCCGACAGTGTGTGGGCTCCATCGGACTGTTTCCGTTGGAGTATCCGATGGACCAAGTTTTCCAGCTGGGCTATAAAATTTTCCGACAACATGATCCGATCGGACTTTGTCCGATCATGTGTAGAGAATTCCGATTGGACAAAGTGCCACGCATGCTCAGATAAAATTCCTAGACCAAAGCTATTGGCTACTAGCCTGAACCTAGTCCCGTCGTAACTAAATAATGTCATCACGTTAAGTACGATCGGATTTTCTGACAACTTTGTCCGACCGTGTGTATGCAACAGTTTCGGACAAAATCCGTCGGACAAAATCCAATGAATTTGGTTGTCGGAATGTCCGACTGTGTGTACAAGGGCTAAGAGATTTGTCCGAACGAGGCACAATGACCTCTCCAAGATATGCTTCTAGTTGTATGGTAGAAGCTGTGGGAGCACTGTTCTCAAATGTAGACGACTAAGCAATTTCTTGAAAAGCACTGTCAACAGTCACACTGGTACCTGGCTGTTGGTCAATGTGAGGCATTTTGGCAGCTGGTTTCTCAAGCACCTCGGCCTCAGGTGTAGCTGCCTGTAGTACCTGTACAGATATTTTTTGCATTTCCAGCAGGAACATATCTTTGCCCTGCCTGCCAGCATCTGCATTTGAGAAGAACCGATCTTTATACCTAGAAGAAAAAAAAACAAGCCAACGTCATGCAAGCAAAGCAACAACTGTGGAAGCTTGCTGTGGGGGCACTGCTAGAAGGAAAGGAGCCAGGAGTGCCAGCGGGGGACCCAGCAAAAAGTTGTCGGGGCTGCTCTGTGCAAAACTATTACACAGAGGCAGAGCACGTAAGTATACATGGGTTTGTCATTTGTAAATTGTTATTGATTTTGTTTTTTAACCACTTGGTTACTGGGCACTTCTTAAACCCCCCTCCTGCCCAGACCAATTTTCAGCACTGTCACACTTTGAATGACAATTGCACGGTCATACAACACTGTGCTCAAATTAAATTTTAAATTTTTTTTTCTCACAAATAGAGCTTTCTTTTGGTGGTATTTAATCACCATTTGGGTTTTTATTTTTTGCTAAACAAACAAAAAAAGACAGAAAAAAAAATGTTTCATAGATTGCTATAGAATTTTGCAAATGGGTGACTTTTTCTCCTTCATTAATATTCGCTAATGAGGCTGCACTGATGGGCACTGGTGGGCTGCACTGAAGGGCTGCACTGATGGGCACAGATAAGGCGACACTGATAGGCACAGACAAGGTGACACTGATAGGCACAGATAAGATGGCACTGATGGGCACTGATAGGATGGCACCGATGGGCCCTGATCGGTGGCACTGATGGGTGACACTTATGCGTGGCACTGACACGCAATGGCACTGATGGCACTGATGGGCAATGATAGGTGGCACTGATGGGCACTGGTAGGTGGTATTGATAGGCAGCACTAGTAATAACGCACTGATTAATTTATAGGCGGCACTGTTGGCACTGATAGGTGGCACTGTGGGCACTGATAGGTGGCACTGTGAGTTGACACTATGGGCACTGGTGGGTGGTACTGTGGGCACTGGTAGGTGGCGCTGGTGGGCACTGGTAGGTGACACTGGTGGACACTGGTAGATACCTTCACGATCGGGACCTATGTCTGTCTCGCAGCCGCCAGTCATCTGCTGATTACCATCTTTGTTTACATCACATGATCAGCTGTCTACCCCTTACTCCGATCTGTGCTCAGACGAGTCTCATAGATGCGCTGATCACAGAGCGAGCTGGGGATGAGCAGGCCGCTTGAGCACGGGAGGATGTCCAGGGACGCAAATGAAGTCGGACAGCAAGTGGTTAATGAAAGTGATATTTACACTGTATATCACTTTTATTTAAAAAACAAAAAAACAATAATTAATTATAAATAAAAAAAACGCAAATAAACAAATACAAATATAGCAGTCAGCAATAAATAATTAGAATGTATTACCTTGGAATGAGTAAGGTAGCGATACAGTAAAGTGGGTTTTCCCACTTCCCAAATCGCTGATAGCGGCCATTACTAGTAAAAAATAAAACATAAAAAGTCCCTAAATCCCATAGTTTGTAGATGCTATAACTTTTGTGCAAACCAATCCATATATGCTTATGCTTACCAGCCAACCGCCCCATGCAGATATTCTGCGTAAACAAGGCAGACCGCCGTTCTGTCAGAGGGGAAAATGGAGATCTTGTGTTTCTGTTAAGCAGAAACACGAATCTCTGTTTTCCTTAGGTCAAAGCACCTCCCTTACAAAATATATGTGTATTAACCACTTGCCAACCTCCCCATAGCAGATTTACTGCTACAGGGTGGCCTTTCTATGCATATATATATATATATATATATATATATATATATATATATATATGTATATATATATATATATATGTATGTATATGTTTTTTAACATGGATCATTGTATTAGTGTCACTGGTCTCCAAAAAGTGTCACTTTGTTTTAGATTTGTCCACCACAATGTCGCAGTCCTGCTAAAAATCCCTGATCACCGCCATTACTAGTAAAAAAATAAAAATAAATAAACATTCCATAAAAATATCCCATAGTTTGTAGATGCTATAACTTTTGCGCAAACCAATCAATATATGCTTATTGGGATTTTTTATTTTTTTTCTTACCAAAATACATATTGACCTAAATTGATGAAGAAATTAGATTTTTTACATTTTTTTATTTGGAAATGTTTTATAGCAGAAAGTAAAAAATATAATTTTTTTCCCATATTCTGTCTTTTTTTGTAAATAGAACCCACAGAGGTGATCAAATACCACCAAAAGAAAGTTCTATTTGTGGAAAAACAAGGACATCCTTTTTATTTGGGTACAGCGTCACATGACCGCGCAATTGTCAGTTAAAGCGACGCAGTGCCATATCGCAAAAAAATTGCCTGGTTGAGAAAGGGGGGGGGGGGGGGTAAAACCTTCAGGGGCTGAAGTGGTTAAACTTTTCAATCCCAGGTTTCTTCCAACTGCTTCATTCAAAGGCCAGAAATTAGGACCCCTTTTTCTAAAAGAGTTTTTTTTTTTACGTGCTTCAGTCTGATCTCATTAAGCTCATCTTCTCCTATGGCTGCGTTACGGCAGCCAGCAATGGGTTAACCTCACAGCGCTGTCACTTAACAATCATAAGGAGCTGTTTAACTTTTTACCCTTTAAATTAAAAGCTATATTCTGCATTGAGGATCGGAGAATGGTACATCTGCAATTCTGTATTCCTTGTCCTTTTAATCAGAAAAAATGTCAGGTCTGTGTAAATAATAAGGTGTCACTCGGAGAATTCTGCACTACTAGAAGATAATTAGATATTAGCTTTACTCAGCCCTACAAGCATGACATGTGTCTATTATTATACCTCTTATGTAATATTTGACTATATTTCTTTTTATGCTGCATTCGGCTTCATTCATAAAGCGTGAAATGAGTCTTTAGATTTTGTTTTTCGGGAGTGATTGAAACTTTCTCAGGTAAAGCTGATTTAAAAAAAAAAAAAAAAACAGAACTCTGGTGATATCATAGGCAAAACTTTTTTTTAGCATGCACAACATGGTTGCACAAATGTCATTTACTGCAAGTGTATGCTAAGGGCACATACACCACAAGAATTTTGCAGTTGAATTATCAACTCATTTCATGAGTTAAAGTGGTTATTTACCAGTTTGTGGGTAATAGATGTACTATACACGCCCCAAAAAACATCATCAAAGTAGCCGGGACACATGTAGTATGCCCTATCTCCTATAAAATTTCAATTGCTGAAAGTCAAAATAAGGAGTTGCTGTGTAAATACAGCTGCTGTAAAAAATGGGCATACACAGTGTTTATAAACATTGTTCAAATGTGAGATCGGGAGATACAAAGTAATATTGTTCAGATATGAGATAGAGAGATATAAAGTAATATTGTTCAGATGTGAGATAGAGAATTACAAAATAATATTGTTCAGATGTAGACATGTGCAGTTCGTTTCGTTCCGAATTGAAATTGAGACTAATTTTTGTTTTTTCAGGAACTCAAATGTGTCCAAATTTCCACATTAGAATGGTACCGAATTTAAACGAATCCGAAATTACAATAGAGAGAGAGATACAAAGTAATATTGTTCAGATGTAGACGTGTGTTTTGTTTTGTTCCAAATTAAAATTCGGATGAATTTTCATTTTTAGGGAATTTGGATGTATCCAAATTTCCAAATTAGAATAGGACCAAATTTAAACGAATCCGAAATAAGGAAAAAAATTTGGACGAAATTCGAATTTGAATAATTTTCTAAACGTTATCGAATAACAATTAAACTACTTCTGAAAAGGAATTGAACAAATGTAATGAATTTAACAAATTTATGTAAATAACGAAACAAAACAATTTTTTTCATTCTGTACATGTCTATTCAGATATGAGATAGAGAGATACAAAGTAACATTGTTCAGATGTGAGTTAAACCCCTTCCACACGGGGATGGCTCCGTTGGAGTCCGCCTGCTCACAGGGAATCTGTCCGCTAATCCCAGCTAACCAGGCAGATGGCTGGTCCATGTCCACTATGCAGAGCGGACACAAACACAGCCCACTTTCTTCTACGGGGCGTTGGATGTAAATGGACCGCCTGTCCCCTTACACCCAACTGCCATGCGATCCACCAGGTGGATGCAATTTAATAACAATGCTACTTTTTATCTCTCTAGGGCCCCTTTCACACTAGTGGACTGATCGGGCCTTTTCATTTTTTCATGTGGACCCGATTGGACTCTCCGATCTCCCCAACAGACACATTCCTATTGACACCCGCCACTCCATAGATCGGAGGGACTCCAGATAGATATGGACCCTTGGACTCAGCAATCCGCGTATTTCATAATGGCAAGGACCATATAAATAAAAAGAGGACCATAGCGTAATACCGTATTGGTACTTAGATTTATTAAAAAATAAGAATTATACTCACAATATTTCAGATATAGGAAAACATTTAAAATCAAAAACGTTGGTCGGCATTCATGGAGCCCTTCCTCCTTCGTAGATAGCATGGTGACGTCACTGCATGTCCTCCCAGACATTATTGATGAATTCCCCTTGATCTATAGAGTGGTTTGTTAATTACTTCTATGTATGTCCACATGAAAAAATGAAAAGGCCCGATCAGTCCACTAGTGTGAAAGGGGCCCTAGAGAGATAAAAAGTAACATTGTTTTTAAACATTGTTCAAATGTGGGATAGAGAGATATACAGTATATAACATTGTTACTTTTGTTTGTACTCTATTTTATTCATCTGTCGAACAAGGGGATGAGCTTCCATCTGCATATGATATCCATTAAAGCCACCTGCCAGGTAAGAAAAAAAAGGATTTTTTTTTTTGATAAAATAACATTTTTATTAACTGATTAATTCATTAACACCTTTGCTCTCTTCTCCCTTTAACTATTATTTTTCTGCTGAATATGTAATATATGAAATATATTATTAGTAAATATATACATATTTATTATAGTATATAATAAATATATTATATATAAATTATTTTATAATTGAATAAATATAATATTTTACTATATTACATATTTATTATTATTAATATGCGTTATATTACTATATTGTATTATATTATATTATTATAGATATACTAATAGTTTTATATTAAATATAGTATTATTCTATAATATTATTAGATTACATTTTATTATTGCATACATTTGTATATTTTTTATATTATATTGTATTTTATTATATTATGAATATTTTTTTAATTAAATATAATATTTTAAATACATTAAATATACAATAGTTGTGGGTCTTTTTTGTTTATAGTGTAAAAAACAAAAAACACAGTGGTGATTAAATTCAACCAAAAGAAAGCTCTATGTGTGGGAAATAAATGGAATAACGTTTATTGGGGTACATCGTTGCATAACTACGCAATTGACGGTTAAAGTACAGTGTTGTATTGCAAAAAGTGGCCTGGCCATTAAGGTGGGTAAATCTTCCTGAGGTCAAGTAGTTAATATTTGAACTTTTCGTTTTTTTAAATAATACTGTGTGTATATTTAATACACATATTTTCATATATTTATATTTATTCAATACATTAAATATTGAACCTTTAACCTATTAGCGGATAATAAAAAAATAAATAAATACATTTAAAGTCAGCAGCTACAAATACTGCAACTGCTGACTTTTAATATTTGGACACTTACCTGTCCCTGGGTCCAGTGACGCTGGGGAACAAAGTCATAATAATAACAAAAAACAGACAACATTGTATAAAATGGCCAAATAACGACATTATAATGGCATTTGCGGAGTCACCCCCCACATGAATGCAACCTTTACCCAGAGCATAACCATACGCTGCAGTCCAGAAGAATGGGTCCACCCCGGTGGGAGTGGGAGCCCCCCAACCCCCGCAAACAAAAGAAGGGAGCAATGAGGTAGTCTAATAAAAAAGGTATAATAGAGGTTGCTATAGATGTAGCACGGAGCCAATTATGAAAGGGTATTTCATACTTATGATCAATTGCCCGCCATATTGCTGGACAAAATGGTCTAAAAGGGAAATCATACCAATAGTTTACTTTGTGGGCATCTAAAGAGTTTAGACAACAAAAGCCATCATATACTGTAAATACCAATGCTTCCCCTTTTTAGGTCATGTAAATTTGAAAGCTACTTCAAAAATACAGAAAATATAAAGTGAACCGAACAGGCCTTTACCTTAAAACCTGTCCATAGAACAGGTACAGTGCCTTTGCGAAAGTATTCGGCCCCCTTGAACTTTTCAACCTTTTGCCACATTTCAGGCTTCAAACATAAAGATATAAAATTTTTATTTTTTGCGAAGAAACACCAACAAGTGGGACACAATTGTGAAGTGGAACGAAATCTATTGGATTTTTGAAACTTTTTTAAAGAGGAGCTGCACAAAAAAAAAAAATATTAAAAGCCAGCAGCTACTAATATTGCAGCTGCTGACTTTTAATAATATCACACTTACCTGTCCCAGGTTCCAGTGATGTCGGCGGCAGATGACGAGCGATCGCTCGTCTCGCTGCAGCCACCGCCGCCATCCTCTGTCAGGGAATCGGGAAGTGAAGCAAGAGGGCTTCACTGCCCGGTTCCCTACTGCGCATGCGCGAGTCGCGCTGCGCTGGTTCCCCGCTGTGTCTCTGGGAACTGTGTGTTTCCCAGAACACAACGGGGGGCGGAGCCATGCGGAGGTGGGCGGAGCCATGCGGCGGTCTGGCCGGAAGTGGGTGCAGTTACCTGGATTATCCAGGTAACTGCACCCCCCTCCCCCCCGAAAGGTGCCGATTGTGGCACCGGAGGGGGGGAGGGATAATACTAGCGGAACTTCCCCTTTAGGGTGAAGAACCGCTTTAACTAATAAAAAAATGAAAAGTGGGGCGTGCAAAATTATTCAGCCCCCTTGCGTTAATACTTTGTAGAGCCACCTTTTGCTGCGATTACAGCTGCAAGTCGCTTGGGGTATGTCTCTATCAGTTTTGCACATCGAGAGACTGAAATTCTTGCCCATTCTTCCTTGCAAAACAGCTCGAGCTCAGTGAGGTTGGATGGAGAGCGTTTGTGAAAAGCAGTTTTCAGCTCTTTCCACAGATTCTCGATTGGATTCAGGTCTGGACTTTGATTTGGCCATTCTAACACCTGGATACGTTTATTTGTGAACCATTCCTTTGTAGATTTTGCTGTATGTTTGGGATCATTGTCTTGTTGGAAGATAAATCTCCGTCCCAGTTTCAGGTCTTTTGCAGACTCCAACAGGTTTTCATCCAGAATGGTCCTGTATTTGGCTGCATCCATCTTCCCCTCAATTTTAACCATCTTCCCTGTCTCTGCTGAAGAAAAGCAGGCCCAAACCATGATGCTGCCACCACCATGTTTGACAGTGGGGATGGTGTGTTGAGGGTGATGAGCTGTGTTGCTTTTACGCCAAACATATCGTTTTGCATTGTGGGCAAAAAGTTCGATTTTGGTTTCATCTGACCAGAGCACCTTCTTCCACATGTTTGGTGTGTCTCCCAGGTGGCTTGTGGCAAACTTTAGACGAGACGTTTTATGGATATCTTTGAGAAATGGCTTTCTTCTTGCCACTCTTCCATAAAGGGCAGATTTGTGCAGTGTACCACTGATTGTTGTCCTATGGACAGACTCTCCCACCTCAGCTGTAGTTCTCTGCAGTTCATCCAGAGTGATCATGGGCCTCTTGGCTGCATCTCTGATCAGTCTTCTCCTTGTCTGAGCTGAAAGTTTAGAGGGATGGCCAGGTCTTGGTAGATTTGCAGTGGTCTGATACTCCTTCCATTTCAAAATGATCGCTTGCACAGTGCTCCTTGGGATGTTTAAAGCTTGGGAAATCTTTTTGTATCCAAATCTGGCTTTAAACTTCTCCATAACAGTATTACGGACCTGCCTGGTGTTTTCCTTGGTCTTCATGATGCTCTCTGCGCTTTCAACAGAACCCTGATACTTTCACAGAGCAGGTGCATTTATACAGAGACTTGATTACACACAGGTGGATTCCATTTATCACCCTCAGTCATTTAGGACAACATTGGATCATTCAGAGATCCTCGCTGAACTTCTGGAGTGAGTTTGCTGCACTGAAAGTAAAGGGGCCGAATAATTTTGCACGCACCACTTTTCAGTTTTTTATTTGCTAAAAAAGTTTAAATTATCCAATAGATTTCGTTCCACTTCACAATTGTGTCCGACTTGTTGGTGATTCTTCACAAAAAAAATAATTTTATATCTTTATGTTTGAAGCCTGAAATGTGGCAAAAGGTTGAAAAGTTCAAGGGGGCCGAATACTTTTGCAAGGCACTGTATCAGCAACAGCAAGTATATACAGGTGATACTCGAACAATTATAATATCGTGCAAAAGTTCATTTATTTCACTAATGCAACTTAAAAGGTGAAACTAATATATGAGAAAGACTTATTACATGCAAAGCAAGATAGGGTGGGGCTGCAGATTTGTGGCCTTCACTCTCACTGTCTTAGTGGCAACACACTGCACAGATGGTGTTGCCACTAATAGTGCAAAGAAAGATAGTTCAAGCCGTGATTTATCATAATTGTGATGATTATGGCTTACAGCTCATGAAAACCCCAAATCCACAATCTCAGAAAATTTGAATATTGTGAAAAGGTTCAAAATTCTAGGCTCAAAGTGTCCCACTCTAATCAGCGAATTAAGCCATGAGTTCCTGAGCCTTTAAATGGTCTGTCAGTCTGGTTCAGTTTGAACCACAATCATGGGAAAGACCTCTGACCTGACAGTTGTGCAGAAAACCACCATTGACACCCTCCATAAGGAGGGGAAGCCTCAAAAGGTAATTGCAAAATATGTTGGATGTTCCCAAAGTGCTGTATCAAAGCATATCAACAGAAAGAGATGTGGAAGGGAAAAGTGTGGAAGAAAAAGAGGCACAAGCAGCAGGGATGGCCGCAGCCTGGAGAGGATTGTCCGAAAAAGGCCTTTCAAAAGTATTGGGGACAATGTCAGAAGTGTCTTACCTGGGCTAAAGAAAAACAGACCTGGTCTGTTGCTCAGTGGTCCAAAGTCCTCTTTTCTGATGAGAACACTTTTGCATCTCATTTGGAAACCACTGACCCAGAGTATGGAGAAGGAATGGAGAGGCACACACTGCAAGATGCTTGAAGTCCAGTGTGAAGTTTCCACAGTCTGTGTTGATTTGGGGAGCCATGTCATCTGCTGGTGTTGGTCCACTTATGCCTTATTAAGTCCAGGGTCAATGCAGCCCTCTACCAGGAGATTTTGCAGCACTTCACGCTTCCTTCTGCAGATGAGCTCTATGGGGATTCTGACTTTATTTTCCAGCAGGACTTGGCACCTGCCCACACTGCCAAAAGCACCAAAACCTGGTTCAATGACCGTGGGATTACTATTCTTGATTGGCCAGAAAACTCGCCTGACCTGAACTCCATAGAGAACCTATGGGGCATTGCCAAGAGAAAGATTAGAGACATGAGACTGAACAATGCAGAAGAGCTGAAGGCCACTATTGAAGCATCCTGGTCTTCCATAACACCTCAGCAGTGCCACAGGCTGATAGCTTCCATGCCACGCTGCATTCAGGCAGTAATTGCTGAAAAAGGGACCCTAACCAAGTACTGAGTACTTATGCATGCTTATATTTTTCAGAGGTCCGATATTGTTCTATGTACAATCCTTGTTTTATTGATTGCATGTAATATTTTAATTTTCTGAGATTGTGGATTTGGGGTTTTCATAAGCTGTAAGCCATAATCATCACAATTATGACAAATCACAGCTTTAACTATCTTTCTTTGCACTATTAGTGGCAACACCATCTGTGCAGTGTGTTGCCACTAAGACAGTGAGAGTGAAGGCCACAAATCTGCAGCCCCACCCTCTCTGCGGAGCCACACACCCACCAGGATGGACCAACCGGGGGCTTCTCAGATCCCCGCCAATGCTCTTGGCTCCTCCTCTTTTGTGAGTGCCCTCCATAGAAAGCAGCTTCTATTGGGGTACTCATGCAGGCTCGCTCCTAGGCCACCCTGTCTGCATCTATTGACACAGACAGGGTATCTCAACCCCCTGCTCCCTTATCACAAGATTTGATTGAAAGCAGCAGGAGCCAATAGAAAAAGAAAGCCTAAAAAAGAAAAACGAATGCAGCCATAATATCTAAGAATTGGTAAGTTGCAATATAATAAGTATTTGCTTTTGGGTTTATTACCACTTTAAAGCCGAACTTCAGGCAGATAAAAAAAACACAAATAAATACATTTCTTAAAGTGTTAGTTCACCTTTACAGAAAAAATGAGACACCGGATGCCCTCTTCTCCCCCTGGTACTCGCTGTACTTGCCTCCAGGGTTGCTGAGAAGGGAAGCCAAGATTAAACTTCAGCTTTAACTCTTTATTAAAAATGTATTCTTAAGAGCCTAAAACGTCCAGACAAACAGGACCACACTTGAAAAATAAACCCTTTTGATTACAAGCACAAAAATTAGAGCAGATCTGATAAAGTCAATGCGGGTCTTTTGATGTTATCCCCAACAAGGCGTCCTTGGAGTTCCAGCACTGGAGAGGAAGACTTTAGCAGATGTAGATGGGCTCGGTCAGTTGACTCAGGCTGCCAGCTGCAGGCATGCCCAAGGGGTGGTTGGCTAGCTGCATCGATCCTGCAGGCTAGGAGCAGTTGCCGAGGATTTAAAACTCTTTTGTTTAAGAATTTGCAAAACCTGTGCTCTGGTCAGCCCATGACAGCCCCGGCCGTGCCATGTCTCCGGCACTGATCAATGCACAGCTGACAAGACGCTGTCTTCTCTTCTGAGTCCAACACACAGCCTTGTATATTGCTTATTCTGCAATAAGAAGTTGTGACATCGACTTTGAGAGTTTTTCTTTGTTCGATCGTCATTTTTATTTTTAAGTTCAGTTCTGAGAAGAAAAAAAAAATGACAGAGAAGTTGAAAAAAGGACTTGGAGTTTGGTGGAAATGAATTTCCTGCAAAACAAATTTTCTCTTTGCAAAGGGAATTTTCACTTAGCTTAGTGAATGAGGAGCCGTTGTACTGACTTCAATCATCCAATCAAGTGAAAGCAAAGATCTTGTTTTCTTTAATATTTCTCTACAATTGATGAATTATTGTTTGCAAAGTCAAAATTAACTTTAAAAATGAACATGCTCCACCCCTTTAGTGAATCGGGATCAATGAGTCCTTGATCTAGAACAAGCATGCAACCAGTGAATTGCTGGGACAAATAATATGATCAGTAAACTCTATGGAAAGTGACTGTATATAAACTAAAGAGGGGAGGAGGAAGCAGTGCTGGATCAGTAATCTGTATACAAGGCAGTGTTGCCAACCGCCTATTAATTTATGGGCAGCACGTAAATTTCACCCCAATTTTGGGCTGCCCCGTAAATGCCCGTTACGGGCAGCTGTGCCCATAAAAAAGATGGGTGCGGGCCAGAAGCGCAACTGCGCATGCACCGCTCTGCCGCTGACTGTGACCATCCACTCTGGGTCAGACTGTATATGTATTGTACTGATCAGCCTGAGCCTCCCCTATACTGAGCCAAGTATAGAGGAGGGAGGACAGCTAGAGCCACCCAATAGGAAAGCACTACACAGACAGCCTCTGACCCCCTGTACCATGTCCACGCACCCTCTGATCCCTGTACTATGTCTGTACACCCTCTGATCCCTGTACCATGTCCACCCACCATCTGTTCCCTGTACCATGTCTCTACACCCTCTGATCCCTGTACCATGTCCGCACACCCTCTGACCCCTATACCATGTCCGCACACCCTCTGACCCCTGTACCATGTCCACACAGCCTGTGACCCCTGTACCATGTCCACACAGCCTCTGACCCCTGTACCATGTCCGCACACCCTCTGATCAGGGCCGTCTTTAATATTGATTGGACCCGGGGCAAAACTTTTCTTGGGGCCCCTCTCCCCTATGCAATTTTGCTCTCCACCTTCTCTGAGACATACAATAAATAGCAGCTAGACTTAAAATCAGTTTACTGTATCAGATCAGGCAGCGATTGCGATTAGTTGACAGAGGTTACAGCATATCATTACTGCTTACTGACTGGTTGCTAGAGGCTACAGTACACATTAAGGCTCACTGATTAGTTGCTAGAGGTTACAGCACACGATTTCTGCTTGTTGATTGGTTGCTAGAGATTACTGTACAGTAATACTGCTCACTGGTTGCTTTAGGCTACTGTACATCTTCTCCTCACTGCAGGGGGCATCATATATATATGAATGTCACCTTTATTTACATATCAATGTCGGCAGCTTCAGCTATTTACATATGAATGTTGCTGCTGTTTACATATGAATGACGGTTATTTACATGTAAACACAGGGTCTGTAGGTGAGTCATTAGTAGTTTCACACTAATATATCGGGTCACAGCACAGGACTAAAATTCAAGGGACAAGGGAATTTAAACTGGAATGGTTGGCAAGTATGAGGCAGCTGCTTTTGGCCCCACAACAATGACAGGGCCCAGGGCAGCTGCCCCTTTTGCCCTGCCTTAAAGACGGCCCTGCCTCTGATCCCTTTACCATGTCAGCACAGCCTCTGATCCCTGTACCATGTCCACACACCCTCTGATCCCTGTACCATGTCCACACACCTTCTGACCCCTTTACCATGTCCGCACACCCTCTGATCCCTGTACCGTGTCCGCACACCCTCTGACCCCTGTACCATGTCCACACAGCCTCTGACCTCCTGTGTCATGTCCACACACCCTCTGATCCCTGTACCATGTCCACACACCCTCTGATCCCTATACAATGTCCACACACCCTCTGATCCCTGTACCATGTCCGCACAGCCTCTGGCCCCCTGCACCATTCATCACACACCCCCTGACCCCCTGTACCATGTCCACCCAGCCTTTGACCCCCTGTACCATGTCCGCACAGCCTCTGACCCCCTGTACCATGAAAACACAGCCTCTAACCTCTGTACCATGTCCACACAGCCTCTGACCCCTGTACCATGTCTGCACAGCCTTTGACCCCTGTACCATGTCTGCACAGCCTCTGACCCCTGTATCATGTCTGCACAGCCTCTGACCCCTGTACCATGTCTGCATAGCCTTTGACCCCTGTACCATGTCTGCACAGCCTCTGACCCCTGTACCATGTCTGCACAGCCTCTGACCCCTGTACCATGTCTGCACAGCCTCTGACCCCTGTACCATGTCTGCACAGCCTCTGACCCCTGTACCATGTCTGCATAGCCTTTGACCCCTGTACCATGTCTGCACAGCCTCTGACCCCTGTACCATGTCTGCACAGCCTCTGACCCCTGTACCATGTCTGCACAGCCTCTGACCCCTGTACCATGTCCGCACAGCCTCTGACCTCTGTACCAGGTCCACACAGTCTCTGACCCCTATACCATGTCCGCACAGCCTCTGACCCCCTGTACCATGTCCACACAGCCTCTGACCTCTGTACCATGTCCGTACACTCTCTGATCCCTGTACCATGTCCGTACACCCTCTGATCCCTGTACCATGTCCGTACACTCTCTGATCCCTGTACCATGTCCATACAGACTCTGATCCCTGTACCATGACCGCACAGCCTCTGACCCCTGGACCATGTCTGCACAGGCATTTTAGGTACTTGTTTGCAGTGTCAGTAAAAAATGTGGCTCTGTCAGTAAATTTCTTTTTGGGGGGGTTTGACAACACTGATATAAGGTGACAGTGTGTTTATTGTCAGATAGTGGAGGAGGAAGCTGTGTGATCATTTAACTTGGCAAAAACATCAGATGGGTTTATAATTCTCTAGATTGTATACAAAATCTGATATGAACGTGGAGATGATGAGGCATCACATGGATCCCCAGTCTATGGCCAGCTTCTCCCTGGATGGGGGATGGGAACTCTGGGCAGCGGGATGGGGCTCTCAGGATGTAACGCACACCTACCATTTAATTCCGCCTGGAGCATAACATGAATGGAGTTATTGAACCATCTAGCACAGGAGGTATGATGGGATGGAGGTGGAGTCTCCTGGCTGCATCAGCTGATTGCACAAGCTAATCATTTTTTTAAAATGATGTTAAATGGGATACAGATGTTCAGAATGGAATCCTAGTCATCAGTGCAGTGGTAATGCTACCCGAGAGGTACCTGTGATGGGCCATTGCAAGCCATAGTAGACATGACATCATACCTTCCCTGCTGGGTGGAATTATATACAAACAGCGAAAAGATCTAGCAACTGCAATTTGCATCGCAGGGGTGATTGGAAAATGTCGGTTCCACATATATTAAGCTGAACTCGAAATAAGCAGATAAAAAAAAAATAGATAATGAGGCTGTTTAATCTGCCAAAGGATTTGTATTTTTGTCCATCCAGTCCTGAGATTTACACAGCTGTGCCAACACAGAACATCCCCATCTGGAAGGGCAGGAGACCTGATTGTTCTCTGCTGCAGTTCTACCCCAGCCTTTCATTGGAGAGTAAAAGGAGTAGCAGCTGACTGATGAGCGCATCTCTCTGTCACTTTGCTCTTTCCTCCTATCAGGATGTTCCTTGTTAGCACATGAGCACTGCATCACCACTGATTGGCTCCTTCTGCTGTTTCTCCATCTCCCAATCCAAGCTCTATAAGCGTATAATGATTGGTTTGCACAAAAGTTACAGCATCTACAAACTATGGTATATATACTGTAATTGAATTTTTTTTATTTTAGTAATGGCGGCAATCAGCAACTTATAGCAGGATTGCGATACTGCAGCGGACGTTCGGACACTAATGCCCTATACACACGGTCGGACATTCCGACCACAAAATCCGTCTGATTTTTTCCAGACAGATTTTGTCCTAAACTGTTGTTGCATACACACGGTTGGACAAAGTTGTCCGAAAATCCAATAGTTCGGAACGTGATGACGTTCGTTCATTATGACGGGACTACGTTGAGGCTAGTAGCCAATAGCTTTGGTCTCGTAATTTGATCTGAGCATTCTCTACAAAGGATCGGAAAATGTCCGATCAGATATTTTTGTCGGAAAATTTGAGATCCTGCTTTCAAATTTTTTCTGTCTGAATTTCTGACAGAAAAAGTCCGATAGAGCGCACACACAATCGGATTTTCCCAACAATATAATCCGATCGGACCTTTTCAGTCTGAATTTCCAACTGTGTGTACAGGGCATAACGCTTTGTGGGAACCAGTGACACTAATACAGTGATCAGTGCTAAAAATATGCACTGTCACTGTACTAATGACACTGGCCCAGGAAGGGGCTAAACATCTAGGGCAATCAAAGAGTTAAATGTGTGCCTAGCTGGTGTTTATGTGTACCGTGTGGTGCTTTTACTAAGGGATGTGATGGATTTAATTTGAAAGAAAATCCGATTCGATGATCAGTGGGTGTCACCATAGCAAGCAAGTGGTGAAAGAGGTCAGTAGTAGTCAGTAAACTACTGTCAGTGTCTCAAAAGTGACAGCTGTCATTGAAGCAGCTGTCCCATTAGAAGATTTCCTTTCCTCCATCTGTTTAACCACTTGCCGAGTGCGCTCTAGCTGAATTACAGCTACAGTGCAGATGGCTAGTTCTGGGAGGCCTATCAGGGCCACATATCAATGCCCATCAGAGCAGCTTCATCAGAACCCACCAGTGCAGCTTCATCAGTGCCTTTCAGTGCCACCTCATCAGTGCAGCCTATCAGTGACCATCAATGCCCATCAGTGCAGTCCATGGGCAGATTAGGAGCATCATGTGCTTGGTGCTGAGGATTTTGATGGCCCTTTTACTGGGCACCCTTCTGTTTTCCAAGAGCCTGTGCTGGCATGCGCCCAAACTCAAAAGGCACAGCCATACAGGCATAACACTAGGGAAGCCTGGCATTTGATTTGCCAAGTTTCTGTAAGGGCCGTGCATCGGCATGCACTCTGAGCTGAAAGAGTGCAGCTGCACAGGCCTAACACTATGGAAGCCCCAGCCTTCTGTAAGAGCCCTGCATTGACGTGCCCCAGGCTTCAGTTAGGACTGCTCATGCAGCCCCCTTTATCAATCCCACCACCCTGCCCAGGCGGTGCATGTGGAATGCAGGGCCCATCAGGGGAGATCTCTTCACGTGGGCCCATTGCTTTCCATGGGGAGTCTGTCCTTTTTGGGTAGCTGTGCCTATATTAAGGTAGGGGCCTGGAGCTGCAGCTCAAATAGCCCCTACGTTAATCCAGCCCTGGTGCAGCCTCATCAGTGCCCATCAGTGCAGCCTCATCAGTGCCCATCAGTGCTGTCTATCAGTGCCCATAAGTGCCTCCTCATCAGCGCACATCAGTGAAGGGAAAAATGTACCTGTTTGCAAAATGTTAGAACAAAATATTAAAAGGTTTTTGTTTTTTTTTCAAAAGTTTCGGGCCTTTTTCTTTTGTTTAGCAAAAAAATAAAAAAACCCAGTGGTGATTAAATACCAACAAAAGAAAGTGAAAAAAAATTATAAAAATGTTGTTTGGGTACAGTGTTGCATGACCGTGCAATTGTCATTCAAAGTGCGGCAGCGATGAAAGCTGAAAATTCGCCTGGGCAGGAAGGGGGTAAAAGTGCCCGGTAGGCAAGTGGTTAAATGACAGCTAAAAGGCTTTGGCTGGATACACTTATAAAAAACATTGCATAACCGTTAACCCAACCTGGGGGTTCTAGTAGATGATAGGCTCAGCAATGGCATGCTACGCCAAGCTGCTGCTAACAAAGCAAACAGAATTTTGGCATTAAAAAGGGGATCAACTCCAGAGATAAAACGATAATTCTCCCGCTCTACAAGACTCTGGTCCAGCCGCACCTAGAGTATGCTGTCCAGTTCTGGGCACCAGTCCTCAGGAAGGATGTACTGGAAATGGAGCGAGTACAAAGAAGGGCAACAAAGCTGATAAAGGGTCTGAAGGATATTAGTTATGAGGAAAGGTTGCGAGCACTGAACTTATTCTCTCTGGAGATGAAATGCTTGAGAGGGGATATGATTTCAATTTATAAATACCATACTGGTGACCCCACAATAGGGATAAAACATTTCCGTGAAAGGGAACTTAATAACACACGCAGCCCTTCACTAAAATTAGAAGAAAAGTGGTTTAACCTCAAATTACGTAGAGGGTTCTTTACTGTTAGAGCAGTTAAGATGTGGAATTCCCTTCCACAGGCAGTGGACTCAGCGGGGAGCATCGACAGTTTAAAAAAACTATTAGATAAGCACCTGAACGACCACAACATACAGGAATATACAATGTAATACTGACATATAATCACACACATAGGTTGGACTTGATGGGCTTGATGGACTTGCGTCTTTTTTCAACATTGCCTACAAGTTAACTATGTAACAAGACTGCATGTAAATTTGTTCTGTGCAAGTAGGTCAAAATCGAATGATCTAAAAAAAATACTACATGCTGGCCAGTAGATGGCGCTGACTACCATAGGGAATAAGTATGCTCCTCATCTACATCTAGTGGCCATATTGTGGTATTTCTCCATTCATACATATGATTTGCAGAAGTTTGATTTTTCTATTTTGTGAGTTACCATTTGCTTTTACTAATAAACCTACAATTTGATGCTGCACTTAGTCGGGCGCCCCTCTGTTCCTGTTTTTTCTACAGACAATATAGCCTGAGAACATTTGATTTTTCCCCATTCTCACAGAAAACAATTTTCTATTAGTTTTGAAGGACAAACAGCTATGAGAATTACACACATACAGAATTTTGTCCTTCAAAATATGTTTTACTTTAGTTGAATTAGAGCAGATTTGAGTGGCTTACATAACCAGATCAGCTTTTTAAACAGGTTTGATGCAGCTGATACAAAAAAGGCGAGCAATCCAAGCTTAAATTTTACAACTGGACCACTTTATGGATTTGCAACCACAAAAGGATTTCTGTTTGATAGATTTTTCTCTCTGGAACCTGAAGAGTGCGCAGTGCTCAGGACGTGCCTTACAATCCTCAGAATCTTCTCAGCATCTCTTCTGTCTTCCGTTCATTATGTACAGATGTTTCTTGGTTTGTCAAATATCTTGACTTGGCAATGAGCCCTCCTGAACTCGGCTCTTTCCTTTCCAACAGACAACCTGTAGCCATGCCATATTTTCTGCTTGAAGTAGAACTGACTGGGGGGGGGGGGGGGGGCGAATGTGTTAGGGTGAAGTTTATTAAAGGTGAACGCCTTTCCTTCAGTCTTGCACAGGCTTCTCTCTCCTGTACTGAAATTGCTCACTCTGATTTCACTGCACATTGTGAGCTTCCCACAAGGTGCATTGGAAGATGTGGCTAGTCAGATAGAACCCACCTAAATTCCTGGCTGGAGAAGGTCCAGCGTCATCTACCCTTTTCCTCTCCTGACTGCAATATCCCTGGCCTGCCCCTTTCATTCTTTAGATTTCAGTTCTTCCAATCATGGAGGCTCAGAATCATATATGAGTGTCACCTAAATTCTGCCTTTAAACTCCCACTCCTTCAGACTGATATCTATTTGCATAACTCCTTCCAATTGTCTTAATATAGCCACGCGTCCATATAAGGTCAACAACATCACTAGCATCCCCTTCACATTTGCATAACTCCTCCCAATTGTCTTAATATTGCCATGTGTCCATATAAAGTCAATGACATTACTAGCATCCCCTTCACATTTGCATAACTCCTCCCAATTGTCTTAATATGGCCATGTGTCCATATAAGGTCAATGACATCACTAGCTACACCTTCACATTTGCATAACTCCTCCCAATTACCTTAATATAGGCACGTGTCCATATAAGGTCAATGACATCATTAGCATCCCCTCCCTTTTGTTGCATGCAGCTGTTGGGCAGGGAATGTCCTGCATGGAGTTCATTGGGTTGGTGGGAATGCAATCATATGACGCCTTCTTGGTGGTGGGGACATTGGAGGAACTGCATGCCAGCAACTTTATATAATTTCTTTCACCGAGTATTAGCCTGGTGATATTACTCTCTCTATCAATAGTTAATGCTCCGCAGGCATGTACTGGCCATCGGGACTACCGGGAGTTTCCCGGTGGGCCGATGGCTCAGTGGGCCACTCTGATGTAAGGGGGCTGGTGATGGGACACTCTGATGTAATGGGGCTGCTGATGGGACACTCTGATGTAAGGAGGCTGGTAATGGGACATTCTGATGTAAGGGGGTGCTGATGGGACACTCTGATGTAAGGGGGTGCTAATGGGACACTCTGATGTAAGGGGGTGCTAATGGGACACTCTGATGTAAGGGGGTGCTGATCGGACTCTCTGATGTAAGAGGGTGCTGATATGACACTCTGATGTAAGGCTGTGCTGATGGGACACTCTGTTGTAAGGGGGCTAGTAATGGGACACTCTGATGTAAGTGGGTGCTGATGGGCCACTCAAAATGTAAGTGGGCCGGTCTGGATGAAGTCCAGGGCCAAATTTCTGTCCTAGTCCAGCCCTGATGCTCCGTGTGTCCCGAGGCCATACTACTGCACTGAGCCCCACGTTGGAAGGATAATGTCTTTTCACCTGCCAGCAACACCTGTCCTGGCACCGACTACTGCTTCAGGGAAATGGCGCAAAACTCTGACTTTCCTCCACCATTTCTTTTATACACTTTATACTAAACCCTTGGACTTTCTGATGGTAAATGTTCAATGACAGGCTGTTGGCGGTAAATCCGACCATGTGTATGCTCCATCAAACAATTGTTGTCAGACATTCCGCCAACAAATGTTGGCTAGCAGATTTTCACATTTTCCACGGACAAATGTTTGTTGTTGGATTTTCCGAGCATGTGTAAACAAAGGCTGTCAGACAAAAGTGAAAAGTACAAACACGCCTGCTCAAAAGCAGAAGCGTCGGTCTTGTAAACTAGCATTTATAATGGAGAATTAACATTCATGACATGGCAAATTATGAAATCTCGAAATGCAGCGCACATTCTCTTCTACGGGATTATAACGAAGCTGCTTTGCTGGTGATACTGATGGAGTTATTGCAAACAAATTTTCAAAGGCTTTTTTTTTTCCTAGTGATATCAAGAATAATATTATTATGGGGTTAACAGATGGTGGGCCGTAGCCCACTCACCAACTGGATAAGAGTTCCGTGTGATCACTTTGGCCAGTGACAGTAGCTTGTCTTTCCGTCAGCTAGGCCAGACGCTCTGTATGGCTCCGCTTAATCAATCCGGTTCTCTGATTCTCCGCCAAGTGCTTTTGGACCTTCTCAATCCAGCTACCGTCTTTCAGGCTCCGTCAGGTCACCTCACAAACGCAAGCAGTCTGGCACTCTGCAAAAGCTGTTAGCCACTGCATCTCGGGACACCCCTCCATAGATCTGCACAGGCAGGTAACGTGGTCCCAAGAGACCTAAAATGGCTGCTGCTGTCCCTTATATCCCCTACCCAGCAGGCACTGCATAAGAGAGTGTTCATGGGTAGGTCACACACAGACTCCTGGTTAACGAGGTCAACCTTCAGAATCCAAACAAACAGTCACTTCCTGTACAAGTCTTTAGGTTGTTCTGAGGTACAGGTGCGTTACCCATATTTGGAAACTAGATGGCTCTATTGCGAAACCACAGTAATGTCCATATACCTCACATTAAAGCATGTATAATCACATCAATAAACCAGGATGTCAGCGCTACATTCGTAATTGTTGACCAACAATTGTGTGGCCGTGTGTATGCAAGACAAGTTTGGGCCATGGCGCTTTGGACAAAATTCCACGGTTTTGTTGGCCAACAATCCCATCGTGTGTACGAGGCTTTACTCTTCAACCTACAGACATGGATGGAAGCTGCTGTATACTTTGCGGGTCCTTGCACAGTCATGGTCCAGGCCCAGTCCATAAGAGAGTTCTTATACACAGCAGGTCCTAATATCGGATCCCTGCCACTTAAACCATACAGCCACCAACCAACCCCTCCGACAGAACCTCCGTCACCAACCACCACTGCCTCCTCTCTGGCTGCTTCTCATTCCTTGTTACCTCTTACTTCTCCATCACCCTGAAAGTTATGGAGGCTTATACTTTGTTTCCAGTTCACATATACAGTAGGATTTCACTTGCACTCCATACTCCTATTAAATGAGACCAGAGAATACACTTAACCAGAAACTCCGCTTACTGAATAGTTTGCATTGTTAGACAACTTTCTCTTCATACAGTTAGCAGTCAGCAATCATATGGCAGTGCAACAGGCATTATGGGAGCAGCGTTCCTCTTTGAGTAGCAGGTATCGTTTTTCTAGGGTCTAGGCTATACTATGGTGTCCCATAACGTTAGCTTGCCTAAAGACATGAAGGGAAGCTGTTGTTTACTTTGCGAGGCCTCATACACTTATAGTCCAGGCCCAGTTCATAGGATAGTTCTGCTATGCAGCAGGCCCTACACTTAAACTGTACAGCCACCAATCTGTCCCTTCGACAGAACCTCCGTCAGTGGCTACCACTGCTTCCTCTCTGGATGCTTTTCTGTCCCTTTGATCAGGGACATTTGAGTAGTTTCTGTTGGCATTAGGATTTAAAAAGAGTATACACAGTTGATTTATAATAAATGGCTTCAGTCAAACACTAACCACAAGTGAAAGAAAAGTTTTTGTGTTATCATTCATATTCTCTGAAAAATGGCCACGAAATCATAAATTCTGCCAGGGTATGTAAACTTATGAGCACAACTGTACATCAACATCCACACATGTAGGACACCCAGCGTTAGAAGTGATTTATTCTTCCAAATCAAATACATTTTTGCACCTTGGTTCTGACTAGTATCCCAATGTTTCTCTTCTCCCTCGGTTTTTCTCCATTACTCAGCTAATGTGACCCCAAAACTGACAGAGATGGGCAAGGGAGGGTCATTGGTTGTTAGGATGCCGGCAGCTAGAAGGTCTAAGCCCTTGTACACACGGTCGGAGATTCCGACAACCAAATCCGTCGGAGTAATTCCGACGGATTAATTCCGGAAGTGGTCCGGAAGTGATGTTGCATACACACGGTCGGACTAAGTTGTCGGAAAATCCGATTGTACATAACGTGATGACGTTATTTCGTTACGACGGGACTACGTTCAGGCTAGTAGCCAATAGCTTTGGTCTAGGAATTTGATCTGAGCATGCGTGGCACTTTGTCTGTCGGAGTAGGCTACACATGATCGGAGTATGTCCGATAGGAGCATTTTGTCGGAAAATTTTACCGGCAAGTTGGAAAACTTGGTCCGTCGGATATTCCGAAGGAAACAGTCTGATGCAGACCACACACAGTCGGCATATCCGACAAAACGGTCCGATAGGAAACATTCCGTCGAAATCTCTGACCGTGTGTACAAGGGCTTAGAACAGTTTTTTACATTTTAGAATGGGGTGCCTCAAGACTGTCCATAATTTTTGGAGGGCGTCTTGCGATTGTCTATGATTTTAAAGGGTGCCTTGACTGAAAAAAAGGTTGAGAAACACTGGTATGAATGGCAGTACTGGCACCTACTGTACCTCCAACCTTCTTGAAGGTTTGGTGTGAACATGGATTGGACCAAGTTTGGATTTGAACCCAGCTCATCCCTAATGGACTTTCCTTCACTTTGGAGAGATTTCCTCTTGTTTCTTGTTACGACTCCAGAATAGGAAATAAAAGGCAATCTCAGCAAAGGGCCGAAGAAAAAGGACAGGGGCTCTAACCCAACTCCAGTTACATAAAAAAAAAAAGTTTTATCTTCAGATACGCTTTAATAATAGATGAGAGTTCTGAAACTAAAGGCACCGTTCCAATTCCCCCCCTTATAAATAGGCCACTAGATGTTCCATGCCATCCGTCAGACGAGGGCTGCAGCAGTGGGTAAAGGAATATAATCAGATGCACCTGAAGGGGACAGCCGCTGACTGGCTGACTTCAGCAGTTTCCTCTGACTTGTAGTTGTGAGAGGTCTGATCTGAGCCGAACGAACTTCTCCGTTGACTTCTCCTCCGACTTGTGCCTGTTCAGCGTGGAAGCTGTCAGCCTCCTTTCATCTCCCGAATAAAAACCTTTTTCTCGCTTCACACTCACTTAATTTCACTTTATGGGCCTGGATCTTGCTCAGGGCTACTGGAATCCACAGCCGGGGTAGAGTTACATTATTAAAGGTTTATTTTTGCCGCTTGTAACAACGAAGAAGATAAATGTATACATTTGTATATTGTTCACAAGGAATGTGCTTTCAGCAGCTCAGCCAGGACCATCCGAGGGGCTTTGGTGTTATAAATGTACTTTTTCCCTCCGGGGTCTACAGGAAATTAATGGACTTATTAGCATAATGGTAAAAATAGTTTTAGAATTCGAGCGGTCAGGATTGGCCAGAACTGATGACAAGCCAGTAAATTATGGCACAAATAAAGAGGATTTTTTTTCTCTGCAAATTGCGTTAAAGTGTAACTCTGGGAAAAAGCAAAAAATGATAAATATGATGGAGCCTGTCAATAGACATTGTTTCCCCATGTCCCCTTGTGATACAGTTGATCCTGCTAGGGCTGTCTTAATGCATGGACACCCCTGGATACTGGGGGGTCCCATTATTATCTTGCATTACATCATACTTGCCAACTGTCCCAGATTTTCCAGGACAGTCATGCTTTTTACTAAGCTGTCCCTGGATGGCCTTGCCCCAGAACCTGTACTGTATCCTCCTGATTCCAGTATTGTTTACTACTGACTCCCCCCATACTGTGCCCTCTGATCCCAGTATTGTTCCCTACTGACTTCCCCCATATTGTCCCCTCCTGATCCCAGTATTGTGCCCTACTGACTCCCCTCATACTGTGCCTTCCTGATCCCATTATTGTGCCCTACGGACTCTCCCCATACTGTGCCCTCCTGATCCCAGTATTGTGCCCTACTGACTCCCCCCCATACTGTGCCCTCTGATTCCAGTATTGTGCCCTACTGACTCCCCCCATACTGTGCCCTCTGATCCCAGTATTGTACCCTACTGACTTCCCCCATACTGTCTCCTCCTGATTCCAGTATTGTGCCCTACTGACTCCCCCCATACTGTACCCTCCTGATCCCAGTATTGTGCCCTACTGACTCTCCCCATACTGTGCCCTCCTGATCCCAGTATTGTGCCCTACTGACTCCCCCCCATACTGTGCCCTCTGATCCCAGTATTGAGCCCTACTGACTCCCCCCCCCATAGTGTGCCCTTCTGCCTCCCCCATACTGTGTTCTTTGTGTTGATTAGGATTTATGGCATATTTTCTTATTGTTTAACCCCTTAAAGAGGAAGTAAATCCTAATGGGTTTTACTTCCTCTTTTGCTTCCTGCAAAATCTGCAAATTAAAAGCATAATGGGCTAGTATGCATTACATACTAGCCCATTACTGACACTTACCTACAAACAAATCCATCGCTGTCACCTGTGCAGGCTGCGTCCATCTTCACCCCTCTGGCGGCCACGGATTCCGGCTCTGTGACTGGCCAGAGCCACCCTTCCTTTCAGGGGCCGCAGACTCCGGCTCTGTGACTGGCCAAAGCCTCCCTTCCTTCCGGGGCCCCGGACTCAGGCTCCATGACTGGCCAGATCCACCCTTCCTTCTGGGAGCCGCAGACTTCAGCTCTGTGACTGGTCAGAGCCACCTTCCTTCCGGAGGCCGCAGACTCCGGCTCTGTGACTGGCCGGAGCCGCCCTTCCTTCTGGGGGCAGTGGACTCCGGCTTGTGACTGGCTGGAGCCATGTGACATCACTCCCGCACATGCGTGTGGAAGCGGTCAGTAACGGCACGTACTGGAAGAAGAAATGGCACAGCGGTCTGTTTCTTCACAGCGGATGCGACAATTACATCATCAGCGCACTGCAAGTGAAATATCTGCTAAACGTAGCACGTTTAGGAGATATTTCCACTACCTATAAGTAAGCCTTATGCCGCGTACACACGGGCGGACTGTATGGCGTACTTAGTCCGTCGAAACACATTTCAGCGGACAATCCGCTCGTGTGTGGGCTTCAGCGGACTTTTTCAGCCTGCAGTCCGGCGTACTAAGAATTTCGGATTTTTCGAAATTCTGTCCGTCGTACTTTGGTTTCAGCGGACAATCCGCTCGTCAGTATGCTAGTTCGACGGACTAAGAATGGCGCATGCCCAGAAAGGATTTACACGGCGGAAGGGTGCTTTGCTGTGTCTTGGACTTCCTATTTTCAGTCCTGTCGTACGTGCTGTACACGTCATCGCGCAAGCTTTCGACGGACTGTTTGTGCATCCGTGTGTGGTCAAGTCCGTTCAGTCGAAAGTGACGAACTAAGTACGCCATACAGTCCGCTCGTGTGTACGCGGCATTATTCTAGGCTTGCTCATAGTTAAAAGTCACTAGGGAGGGTTTACAACCACTTTAAGGACAAGGCCTTTTGGCCTTTTGGCCTTTTTCTGACACTTGTTGCTTACAAGTTAATATCAATATTTTTTGCTCGAAAATCCTTAGAATCTCCAAAAGTTTTATATATATATCAAAATGCGACAGCTCTGAAACCTGAAAATGGGCCTGGGCAGGAAGGGGATGAAAGTGCCCGGTATTGAAGTGAATAAGTATATGCCTGTAGTGTATAAGCCTCGCTTCTTTTTATGGTTTTGGAGAATTTTAACAATTTGTATAATAAAATATAAATTTTTAATATGCTGTATAGGTCCAGCCTATTTTTATCGTTGTGGATTTCCTTTTGTTACATTTTGTATAACAAAATATATGTGGGTTTTATATTGTATAGGTCCAGCTTGTTTTTATGATTTTGGAAGTTTTTTATATTTTGTATAATAATATATATATTTATTATTATACCATATAGTCCCAGGCTATTTTATTTTTTTGTTTACTAAGGTTTTTTAAATTTTGTATAATATGTACTTTTTCTTTTAATATATTATATAGGTCCATTTTATTTTTACGGTTTTGCAGTTTTGATTTACATTTTGTATAATATAATATAAATTATTATTATTCATATTATACAGGATTTATATAGTGCCAACAGTTTGCGCAGCGCTTTACAACATGAGGGCAGACAGTACGGTTACAATACAATTCAATACAAGAGGAATCAGAGGGCCCTGCTATGTTGTATAGGCAGGGGTCAAGTCTTGGGGAAAAAAGTGTGGGAACTCCCACCCAAGATCCACTCCCCCACCAAAAAAAAAAAAAATGATACGCTCATATGCACAAACACTTCAAAAGTGGTATTTTTCATCCAATTTTCGTATTGTGTGTATGAAGCTTAACTGTTAGTACATTAAAAAAAACAATTCTCAATAAACATAAATACGGTAATTCTCTGAATAATCAGCATTCATTCAATTGTGTTTCCATGCAAATGTGAACATCATGTTCTGATCTTTATTGGGGAATTTTATTTTGTATATAGAGTGTTTATGTGGTGAGTTTACACTTTTCATTGAACAGAGTTTGGATAACACAGGGTTAAACGGAAAGGTCATAAATTAACTGCACATTATCTGGACAGAATGCTTGGGGAGATAGTGACGTGATCCTGCTTAGGAGATGTATGTTAGCTTGGGGGGCTGCAAACTCTGTAGGGCTCCAACACACACTCGCTGCTATTACAACCTAAGCTATTTCCACATAAACTTCCCTCCTGGCATTAAACTTTGCCAGGTATTGTGCTCAGCTTACCACCCCAAACTGATGTTCCTCCCTCAGCTCACCTCTCTCCCTGCATTTCCTGTGAGCAGAATAGCTGTGCTCCTCCTCTGGTTCTCTCATCATATGGCACTGAAGATAGAGGAGGGGGAGATTCAGCGGGACACACAGAGCAAGTATGCAGGACAAGGGGGGAGGATGAGGAGACAGAAAATCAGAAGGGGCCGGCAGGGAGGAGCAAATCACGAGAGGTCTGACTAAATACAATCTCTTAGCAGCAGGGACCTGATCTACCTGTCAGCTAGCTGTGATTGACAGGTAGATCGAAGCGGAAGCTGTCATGGGGCCCCCTACTGGCAATGCCTGAATGGTCAGGTGTGCGGCACTTACTATTGTGAGCTGTGTCGGCGGCTGCTGGTGTAGCACCTGCCATGCAGCTCGCATACTTCAAAGTCTTGCAGGACATGGCTGCTAACGGGAACTGATTTGCTGTTGTGGAAAAAGTACAGGAATTCCGTTCCCGTGAGTTCCCGCAGGACTTGAGCCCTGTGTATAGGTCCAGCCTATTTTATGGTTGTGGAATTTTATTTTTTTTACATTTTCAAAAACAAAACATATATATATTTATTTAATATATTGTATAGATACAGCGTATTTCCAGCTTAAGCTTTTTACATTTTGTATAATAAAATATATATTTTTTAGTACAGCATATACTTCCAGTCTGTGCTTATGTTTCTAGAGTTCTTCTTTTACATTATGTATAATAAAAATATATATTTGTAATATGCTGTATAGGTCCAGCTTATTTTTATGGTTCTGTAGTTTTTTTCACATTTTGTATGATAAAATATACATTTTAATATGCTGTGTAGGTTCTCCCTATTTTATGGTTGTGGAATTTTTGTTGCATTTTGTATAATAAAATATAAGTTTTTTTTTATATATATTGTAAAGGTCCAGCTTGTTTTTATGGTATCTGCACCCACAGATGAAGACGTAGTGACGAAACGCGTATGGGCGTGACCGAGCAGCTGTACGTCATCACAGAGAGAGGGTTTGTTTGCTTCCCGGGATCCGCCACTGTTGCCGAGATCATTTACGAGCTCAGGAATCCAGACTGCGTGAGACAAACATTGACCTCTGCGGGTGACAGGATATGTGACATGATATAGCTTGATTGTGTACGTATGTTTTTTAAAGATTGCGGAAGAATTTTACCTATTAAAATCAGTTTGCACTATGGATCGTGTTTCTGATCTCTTTTATATGTGAACTTGTGCGGGGTGGAGAATTTTTGAACTGGAGGTGTAATGTTGAGGAATCCCAGGAGCCAGTAACTATTAGATGTGCCTATACTCTTTAGAATTTTGGTAAGTGCATTACCATAAGGAGTGTCATCGTGCGTGGAGTTCTTTTCACATTGGCGTTTTGGTGAATGGCTTGGAGATGGACCTCTTCTTTTCCTTATGAACAGGGGTCAAGTCCTGGGGAAAAAAAAGTGTGGGACTTCCCACTCAAGATCCACTCCCCCACCAAAAAAAAATAAATAAAGGTACGCTCATATGCATATATATTTCACAGAAAATACAGTACATTTATTGTAAAGTGCCAGTTTACAAAAACAAAATAAGTTAACTTGTCAAACAGAATAATCAACACAATGGGTGATGATCTTTCCCTCGCAGGGAATTTCTAACACAAATACACCCTGTTCCAAATTCAAATACAGCAAATTAGAAAATATCCCACAAACTGGAATAACGTTGCCCTTGCCGTGCAAGATTATCGGCAACGGATCAAAAAACTCACGGATCGGATCATTCCTTGGATCAGAGTCACAGATCGGATAATTTTTCGGATCAGCAAATAATAATTGAATTTGCAAAAACCTGTGAAAATGTAACCACCATATAGTCCCCATTGCAATATACATCTCCCCCACTGTAATATCCACATCATCTCCCCCAATAATATTTTGGCTGAGCATGGATGGGTATGGCTGGGTATTAGCAGAATATGTATTGGCAGGGTAAGTATTGGCAGGGTATTGCAGAATATTGGCAGGATAAGTATTGGCAGGGTATTGCAGAGTATTGGCAGGGCATTGCTGGGTATTGCAGGGTAAGTATTGCAGAGTCTTGGCAGGGTAAGTATTGCAGAGTAAGTATCGGCAGGGTATGTATTGCAGAGTATTGGCAGGGTATTGCAGAGTATTGGCGGGGTATGTATTGCAGAGTATTGGCAGGGTATTGCAGAGTATTGGCGGGGTATGTATTGCAGAGTATTGGCAGGGTATTGCAGAGTATTGGCAGGGTAAGTATTGCAGAGTAAGTATCGGCAGGGTATGTATTGCAGAGTATTGGCAGGGTATTGCAGAGTATTGGCAGGGTATTGCAGAGTATTGCAGAGTATTGGCAGGGTATGTATTGCAGAGTACTGGCAGGGTATTGCAGAGTATTGGCAGGGTATTGCAGAGTAATGACAGAGTATTGACAGGGTATTGCAGAGTCCTGGCAGGGTATTGCAGAGTATTGGGTAATGCAGAGTATTGGGTATTGTGGAGTATTGGCAGGGTATTGCAGAGTATTGAGTAATGCAGAGTATTGGCAGGGTATTGCAGAGTATTGGCATGGTATTGCAGAGTATTGCAGAGTATTGGCAGGGTATTGCAGAGTATTGGCGGGGTATTGCAGAGTATTGAAGAGTGTTGGCAGGGTATTGCAGAGTAGTGGCAGGGTATTGCAGAGTATTGGCAGGGTATGTATTGCAGAGTATTGGCAGGGTATTGCAGAGTACTGGCAGGGTATTGCAGAGTATTGGGTAATGCAGAGTATTGGGTATTGCTGAGTATTGGCAGGGTATTGCAGAGTATTGGGTAATGCAGAGTATTGGCAGGGTATTGCGGAGTATTGGCAGGGTATTGCGGAGTATTGGCAGGGTATTGCAGAGTATTGGGTAATGCGGAGTATTGACAGGGTATTGCAGAGTATTGGCAGGGTATTGCAGAGTATTGGGTAATGCGGAGTATTTACAGGGTATTGCAGAGTATTGGCAGGGTATTGCAGAGTATTGGCGGGGTATTGCAGAGTATTGGGTATTGCAGAGTATTGGCAGGGTATTGCAGAGTATTGGTCGGTGTATTGCAGACTATTGGGTATTGCAGAGTATTGGCAGGGTATTGCAGAGTATTGGTGGGGTGTTGCAGAGTATTGGGTAATGCAGAGTATTGGGTAATGCAGAGTATTGGTGGGGTATTGCAGAGTACTGGGTAATGCAGAGTATTGGCGGGGTATTGCAGAGTATTGGGTAATGCAGAGTATTGGGAGAGTAATGCAGAATATTGGCGGGGTATTGCAGAGTATTGAGTAATGCAGAGTATTGGTGGAGTAATGCAGAGTATTGGCGGGGTATTGCAGAGTATTGGGTAATGCAGAGTATTGGGTATTGCAGAGTATTGGCGGAGTAATGCAGAGTGCAACTTAACACACTAGTGACTAACCTGTTTTACTTCTTGGGAGAGAAGTAAACTGGTAGCAGTGCAGCGGCTGTGGCCCCAGGAGGCCTGGACTGTCTGGCACTGGGTAGAGGGGAGGGGGGAGACAGTCCGGATCCCAGCGGCGTGTGTCTGTCGCTGGCTGCGCTGGAGGCCGTATGCGCACTGCCCTCTGACTCCAGTGCGTGCCCACGTGTACGGCCGACGTCATGTGACCGCTTGTTAGACGCGGAGCGGCCCAAGCCTAGCAACCAGTCACTTGGGCGGCCGAGGAGCGGCGGACTGTGGAAATAGTATGGGAACGCCGTTCCCATGCGTTCCCGCAGGACTCGAGCCCTGCTTATGAACATTTAAGCTGAATTTTTCTATCCTCACCTTAAGGACTTTACACCCTGTTAGAATCTTTGGAGTTTATGAACTATTGTTCTCCTATTTTCTGTGAAATCCTGGTTTATTAAGCGCTGTCAATATAGTATATCTTACATTGTGCAGGATTAAGGAATTGTATATACTATATATTTAAATGTTATATGACTTTTTATGATAGCTGCTTATAATGTGACAACCTGTTTTGAGCGCTGGGATCAGTGGGGAATATTTTTCTTAAATACTTTTCAGTGATATCTGTACTAGATTGTGTATAATAAATTAATAAAAAAAATAGAAAAAATACTACTAAGCCGTGCTTAACTTATACAAACAACTAATGCATAAAATTAAAATTGTAAACACAGTATAATAACCATATGTAAATTAGTGTACATGTGTGCATAGTGTAAAGCACATATAGAAGACTTGAAACATAGAAAAATTAACCCTTACAATATAAATGTCCGTTATGTGAACCTCTATCGGCATAAAAGAGGATAAAACAAAAACACCCAGTGTTTAAATAGTGAGTCCGTATACATGAACCACAAAACCAATTGTTATAGAGTGTTGAGATGAATTCCTTCAAAACTAGACCACAATATTCATGGAGAAACAGACACTTAGTCCAATGAAAAGATAAGTGTTCAATCCGCCACCAACATGTGATAAAAATTTGGCGCTTACCAGAAAAACATGGCCCCCCACTACAGAGGGTCACACAAGACTTTTAAGAATGACTTCCGGCCAGAGGGGGATCCTCAATTTCCTCCTAGTTCCACTAGTCCAGTGGGGATTGGGAAGAAGACCTGTTCACAAGCGTATTCCTCAAAGGCCCAAAGAAGGACTCAAAAGAAGGGACATCGGAACCATAAAAGGAAGATAAAGCTCCAAATAGTGTAAAACCCTTTATTTCTCAAGATAAAAAAGTAAAAATGCACTTACAAATGTATAGAAGAAAATAAGCCTTAAGTCCGTTGCGCCGGCCGGACGCACACAGACAGACCCGTTCTCCTGGAAACCGTCACAAACACGAGGTGATGTATAGCGTACCACTCAGCCCTACGCGTTTCGCAACAAAATTGCGTCATCCAGGGGCACTACTGGTATCTAGATGAGCTTGGTTTTGCAGGTTTTTTTTTTACATTTTATATACTAAAACATTCATTTTTAATATGCTGTATAGGTCTGGCTGATCTTTTTGGTTTTACAGGTTTTTTTTACATTTTGTATAGTAAAATATTAATTTTTAATATGATATATAGGTCTTGCTGATCTCCTTGGTTTTGCAGGTTTTTTACAATATGTAAAATATACATGTGGAATAAGGTTTATAAGTCCAGTCTATTTTTATGGTTGTGTATTTTTTTTCATTACATTTTGTATAACAAAATAAATATATATTTTTAAATATATTGTATTAGTCCAGCTGGTTTGTTTATGGTTTTGAATGTCTTTTTTACATTTTTGTAAGGTAAAAATATATATTTTTAAGTATATCATATAGTTTCAGCTTTATTTTTATGTTTCTCAAGGTTTTTTTTACATTTCGTATAATAGAATACACTTTTTAACATACTGTCTAGGCCCAGCTTATTTTTATGTTTTTTCCAGGGTTTTTACATTTTGTATAATAAAATATACTTTTTAATATAGTGTATAGGTTCAGCTTATTTTTATAGTTTTTCAGTTTTTTTTACATTTTGTATAATAAAATATATTGTTTTTAAATTAATTGTGTCTAAATCTTTTTTACACCTGAAAATGCAATGTCCTTTGACATGCAAGTTAACAATCCTTCTCAATTTTGGGAATGTAGCGCTCTGACTCTAGCGCTGGTTCATACTTTTTTACTTACCAATTGTCCCAATCCCTCTGTCACATTAGCTGGGCAGGGCAGCTTGATATGCATGTAAATATGGTGCAAACCCATAAATAAAGGCATGTGGTATAAAAAAAAACTATCAATACATATATTAACCCAATACAGTTACCAGAATGCATTATGCAATGTTTTTTTCTATGGCAGTTTTTTAAAGGATATATACAAATTTAAATTGCATTAGTCCTTTAATATATCTGGACAAATGGAGTAGATTTGCGGATAACCTTTTATCTTTTGTCATCTAGGTCCCATTCCCAACCAGCTCAAACCTTCTTCTTTTTCCAGCATTATCCATCCATGAAGAGGATCTGGCCTCTGTGTCTATGGAGAAAACATATCTCTATTGCTGTTCTGGTGACTCCTCGAAATTTTGGATTTTCCCTCACAGTTACAATAATTACTAGGACTCTGATACACTTTAAACACTTGCCGACCGCACTTTTACTGCGGCAGGTAGGCTCTATTGCATGAAACAACGTACTTGTACGTCATTCCGTGCCATAGACACTGAGGGGGTGCCAACCAGTGGGTCCGGTGGATCCGATGTCTGCCAACCACCCGCGATCATTCGAGAGAGCAGAGCGGCAATCTGCCTTTGTAAATGGAGTTGATGCCCTTTTTAATGCATGCCAATATTCTGTTTGCTTTGTTAGCAGCAGCTTGGCATTGCATGCCATTGCTGAGCCTATCATCTACTAGGACCCCCAGGTCCTTTTCCATCCTAGATTCCCCCAGAGGTTCTCCCCCCAGTGTATAGATTTCATTCCTATTTTTGCCACCCAAATGCATTATTTTACACTTTCCTACATTAAACCTAATTTCCCACCCCATTAATTTGTTCAGATCTTCTTGTAAGATTTCCACATCCTACTGAGAAGTTATTGCCCTGCTTAGCTTAGTATCGTCCGCAAATACAGCTCCTTTTTTCTATTTTATTATTTTCTTTTTTTTATTATATTCTTTTCTATTTGCATTTGAACATATTCTATTTGAAATTAGTATTTTGGAAAATGGTTATATTGTTAAATTCTTTCTATCGTTTATTTTAGTCTATTCTTTTCTATTCTATTCAAATTCAAATGTATTCTATTAAAAATTCAAATTTCGGGAAGATGGTTATATTCTTTTTATTCTTTTAATATTCAATTATTTTTTCTATTCTATTCTTTTTCATTCTATTCGAATTTGAATTAGTTCTATTCGAAATTCGAATTTCAGAAGAAAGTTATGATTTTTCTATTTTATTCTCTTCTATTCTATTGATTTTTCCCCCCCATTCTGCTCTATTCTATTCTTCTTTTCCTATTGTATTCTTTTCTATTCTATTAAAATGTATTATATTTGAAATAAGATGGTTATAGTCTTTCTACTTTATTTTATTTTATTCTATTCTGTTCTTTTATTTTTTATTCTATTTTTTTCTGTTGCACTCTATTATTTATTTTCTGTTCTAGTCTTCGATTCTATTAATTTTTTTTTAATTTTCTATTCTATCTTATTATCTTCAGAAGTTCATACTCTATTAGAAAACAATTAGAATTAAATTCCAAAATGATCCAAATTCAATTAGAAAACTATTCAAATTTGATGTGAAAACTATTTGAATTTGAATTTCATCAGAAATGTGGTTTTATTATTTCAGATTTGTTTACAATTAATTGCTATTATTATTAATACATTCGTCTGAAATGTAATTCGTAATGAAACGCACCACACATGTCTAATTAGGACAAAATAGAGCCTGGGGGTTCACTGAAAAGATTGTGGGAGTAAAAGAAGCCCCATTGTTGGTGTCAGTGTCATCAACTGTAATCCCCAGCATTGGTGTCACTGATAACCCCCAGCATGTGCCAGGGCCAGAAATATCCTCCAGCAAGTGTCAGGGTCAGCAATGATAAATCCAAGCAATAACTCCCAGCATGTGTAAGAGCAAGTATTAAGCTCCAACAATAAACCCCAGTAAGCAATGATAACCCCTGGCAAGTGCCAGGGCCAGCAATAACACTCAGCAAATGTCAGATCCAGCAATGATAACCCCCAGCAAGTGTCAGAGCCAGCAATACGATTCAGCAAATGTCAGGACCAGCAATAACCACCAGCAAATGTCAGGACCAGCAATGATAATCCCCAGAAAGTGTCAGAGCCAGTATTAACACTCAGCAAATGTCATGGCCAGCAATGATAACCCCCAACAAGTGTCAGAGCCAGCAATAAGACTCAACAAATGTCAGGTCCAGCAATGATAACCCCCAGCAGTGTCAGAGCCAGCAATAAGACTCAGCAAATGTCAGGGCCAGCAATAACCCACAGCAAATGTCAGGACCAGCAATGATAACCCCCAGAAAGTGTCAGAGCCAGCATCAACACTCAGCAAATGTTAGAGCCAGCAAAAACCCCCAGCAAGTGTCAGAGCCAGCAATGATAACACTCAGCAAGTGTCAAAGCCAGCAATAACACTCAGCAAATGTCTGGTCCAGCAATGATAATGCTCAGCAAGTGTCAGAGCCAGCAATAATCACTATCAGTACAATAACCCTAACGCTACACTAACCGTAACCCAAAAAAATAACTCCCAGTAAGTGTCAGGGCCAGCAATAACCCTCAATTAATGATTGGCCACCCTGCACAGCAGCACCAGATTTTGCACTCTCAGATTTAGTCCTGATGACACAGTTTGCAATCATAATGTTCATTCTCTAATGTGTCTGCAATGAAATTTTGCTGTTATATGCTCATCACAAATAGGGCAGAGTATTTGCTGATGGTGCCGGCATATGCCTTATCTCATGAAAACAGGATCAGGAGGTGAAAAGATTACCCCAACAATAGTTCCAGAAATTTTTGGGGTTCATTTGTTACACCACAAAGTAATTGTTCACATAAGTCAATGAATATGGTGTAATGGCACTCCCTTTAACTATTCAGCCAGATGGAAGTAAACCACGTGTTTGTTTCTTGATTTAAAGCAATAATTTTAAATCACTAACCAATTTTTACTAAATCCACCCCATATATCAGCTGCACATGGAGTAGTAGCTGTAGAGACATGGAACCATAGAAGACCTGTGACAGAAAAAAACGAATGCCCTGTACACACGGTCGGACTTTCCAACGAAAAATGTGCGATCGGATCGCGTTGTTGGAAAATCCGATCATGTGTGGGCTCCATCTGACTTTTTCCGTTGGAATTTCCGACACACAAAGTTTGAGAGCAGGATCTAAAACTTTCCGACAACAAAACCCGATCGTTTAAATTCCGATCGTGTGTAGACAATTCGGGCGGACAAAGTGCCACGCGTGCTCAGAATAAATGAAGAGACAAAAGCTATTTGCTACTGCCCTCTTTATGGTCCCGTTGTACGTGGTTTACGTCACTGCGTTCTGAACGATCGTATTTTCCGACAACTTTGTGCGACCGTGTATATTGAAGACAAGTTTTGGCCAAAATCCGTCTAAAAAAAATCTGACGGATTTTTTCATCGGAATGTCTGACCCTGTGTACAGGGCATTAGTGGTCCATCAAGCCCTTTTTTTAAAACCTTTTAGTCTGAATATAGAGCAATATTTTTTTCTCAAGCATGTGTAAATTCACTTAATGTTGAATGACTCACTACTTCAGCTGGAAGTCTGTTTCAAATATCAGTCACCCTTTCTGTAAAATAATACTTTCTGACATCAGGGTTAATCTGAAGACGATATCATGCTCAGCAAACAAAAGGTGAAAAGGTTATAGTTGAGAATTAAAAAAATAAATAAATGATATAAGGGCAGCACATTGTCTAAGTGGTTAGCATTACCACTAGGGTTGCCAGTTTGAATCTCCACCAAGGCACTACCCTGCATGGAGTTTGCATGTTCTCCTTGTACCTGCGTGGGTACTCGGTGCTCCCATTTCCCCCCACACTCCAAAGGCATGCTGGTAGGTTAATTACCCCCTGTCTAAATTGTCCATAGTATGTGTATGTATGAATGTGAATTAGGAACCTTAGATTGTAAGCTCCATGAGGGCAGGGACTGATGTGAATATACAATATATATATACTAATCGGCCACTTTATTATGTACACCTTGCTGGTACCAGGTTGGAGCCCCATTTTCCTTCATGACTGCCTTAATTCCTTGTGGCATAGATTCAACAAGGTGATGGAAACGTTCCTCAGAAAATTTGGTCCATATTGACATGATAGCATCACGCAGTTGCTGCAGATTTGTCGGTCGCACATTCATGATGCGAATCTCTTGCTCCACCACATCCCAAAGGTGCTCTCCTGGTGACCTGGTTGCTTTTTGTCCATTGTGGACTCTGATATGCTTTTACAATCCACTTGTTTGTGAGTATGTTTCCTTCTTTTTGATTTTAATAAATATTACTTGTGTAATGTGCAAGGTTGGTGCGCCCCCTCTTCATTCTTTTACAGTGTCTCCATTGGGTATGCCCTGACCTTTGGAGGACAGCAAGTCCTGTTCATGTACCGGGAGTCAGGGGCGGTCTGTCCATTAGCGGCGCCCCTCTCTCCAGGCTGCTGCCTATATGCAATGGATAGAATCATGCATAGCATGAATCTATCCCGGCCCACCACGGCTGCCCCCTATTAATGCGTCTGGGGTAAGTGCCCGGTCGACAGAGGGGGGGGGTTCGGTTGTTTGCCTCCCCCACAAACAAAAAATCACCAGCCACCACTGCTGGGAGCCATAGGATATTCCAGACTTCTTCCATTGCCATCGCACTACTGTTGAGCGCAGGAGATTTTGTTTGACTGTGATTCTTTTGCTAATAGATGTCCCTTGTTCCTATCACAAAAAGTTAGAAGGTATGGGCACATCTAGCCACTCAGCACATGGATCCTAGGTCATTCTCTGTAGCTCAGATGTGGATTTTAATTCTGCTTAACTCTACTGGCCGTGTGGCGGCCAATCTGATTTCTCTTTTTCCTCAGGGTAGCCAGAGCTGGGCTTAGTCTGGGCTGCAGGAGCAAGCAAGTGCGGTCATCTCTGCTCTTCTGCTGCACTTGCCTCTCTCTCTCCCTACACCTTGTCAACTGTGCTGCCGTGCAGCTTAAAGGGGCACCAGTTGGTGCTACAATAATTATCTAAATAAAAATGTAAATAAATACATTTTCTAGCCCTGAATATAAATAAAGAAGTGATATACAAAAATGCTGTACATTCCCTTTAAATTGTTATCATGACCAGAGGAGTCAACAAATAGAAATAACATACTCCTCCTATCCCATTTTGCTGGACCCTAACTGACTAAGGATATGCATTAGAGGCCCAGGAAAATATAGAAAGTAAATTTCCATTAAATATGGTGAAAAAAACTGTTTCAGTTACATACTAGATAAAATTATTTTACAAAGTTCGATTAATATCTTACAATTTTCAGATAGCAAACTTTCGAATGTCCCTTTTTAAGCAGCCTCCAATGTCACGGAGGTAATTTGTCACATCTACTACCCTGTCGAGTCCCAAACTGCTGAGCTGCTCTTTAATTTATTCCCATCTCCCCATGACCTTCCTGCGGTGCGGAAAACACAAACAAACATGCAGAAGATCTGTGAAGATCTTTATTCTTGACCTAAAACAAAGTACAAGATGCAAATATGAAACAGGCATCTCATCTCTACGTTGTGTGAAGGTTATTGAATAAATGGCATTGCAGATCACACGCTCTGTCTCAGTACGCGCCATGGCCGCTTTTCTTCCCAGACGCCGGGCTGCCGCCTCACCAAGAGAATGATAAGGACGCTGAAAGTCACATCGCTAATGCGTAACGTATCGTGCAAAGTTTATATTTTGTTTACAGTTGAGACCCAGAAGGTTCTGGAATTTGTAGAGTAGGAGCAGGATGACTAATATAAGTTCTTGTGCCTTCTTCTCTTCTTGTAGTGTCTCACATGGAACAGCCATCTTGTTACTTGTGATACCGGGGGTTGATTTACTAAAACCGGAGAGTGCAAAATCTGGTGCAGCTGTGCATAGAAACCAATCAGCTTCCATTTTTTTTTCTTAATGCTTAAGTGAACAAGCTGAAGTTAGAAGCTGATTGGCTACCATGCACAGATGCTCCAGATTTTGTTCTCTTCAGTTTTAGTAAATTTACCCCACATTGTCCTTACCAGAGCGTGGCAGTTGTCAACATTTTATTAAATTGTTTTGCAACTGAACTCAAACTTTATCTAAAAGAGCAATCATTAAGTTAAAGTGTGCATAAGTGTGCATTAAGCAAAGATATTCGTAAACATGTAAGAACACAGGACCAGTGCCGGGAATGCCATATATTAATGATATATATAAAGCTAATAAATATATACATAAATAAACAAGTATTTTGATTATCCTAGATGTACAGATCCCAATAGGGCATACAGATATCTAGAGAAAAATCCTCACACATGGATGGCAGGGGAACACTGTCAATCCAATTTTCAACTGCTTCCATCCCGATATATAGTTTAAAAAGGGGGGAATTTGGGACTTTAAATGAGGCATGGTTAAGTGCCCCCCTCCCTGTCTCAGGTATATATCAAAAGGAAATTGGGACTTTAGATGAAGCAGGTGGAATGAGGAGGTAGGAGTAAAAGGTCATAGAAGAATCAAGTCCCTCACCACAATGTCTTCCACCTTCAGCATGGCAGTTTTAGTCAAGCGCCACCTACAATGGGAAATACAGGTTGCACCTGCCTATACGCTGGGCTCACAGAAAGTGGGCTAAGTGATGCTGGGTGTCTATCAACCTGACAAACAGCATTGGACCGGTGAGCAGGTAATTCTGCAGGGGACAGTGCTGAATATATTGAGAGTGCAGCAGTCAAAGCTGTATTATTATTTTACAAAAACAAAAAAAAACACGGACTGATTATTTTTTCCCAAGCTGGACTTGGGCTTTGCAACAGTTTTGTGGAACTGAATGGAAGATGAGAGTGATCAAGTGGGTAGCAAAATTACTTGTGATTAATCAGAGGTAGGAGAATTTACCTTGTCTGTTTCACCAATCATTTCAGACATTCGATCCTTTAAAACTGATGCGTGGAAAAAAAAATTATTATAGTCAGCAACGTTTTTTTTCTTTTTTTGGTTAGAAATCCTTCTTTAATGTATGTGAAAGGTGTATTTCTTAAATAATCTTAAAAATGCTGTTAATTTTGGCCACGAAAAACACTTAAAACCAATTTAGATTGGATAAACACATTTCAATCTAGCTAACATCATGTGATTGGTGTGTCCTCATTGTCATGTGTGTGGGGCATACAGAGAACAACATGCAGCGTCATGGTGTGCGCTATGCAACCATTCCATGAGAATGGCCAAGTGATGGCATTAATGAGCTCACCAGGGCAAAGGGTCCTGTGTACAGCTCCTTCAGCGCAGGATAAATAAAGGCGAAGCAGCGGGAAGTCATTCAGTATTCTTTTTCTTCTCTGCCTCTAAGTATTCATATATTAGAATTTTTATTTTTATGCCACACAAAAAAAAACAGCTATGGCTTCTGCACTCCTCGAGAGAACTCCCAGGACTCGTGTTGTGAAACATTGCCATGTAGCATGACACAGGTACCATGGCTGCTGATTACTGGTCATAAATATGCAGAGCGTTTCTTAGGGATTAATTCCAATATTGTACGGAGGCTTCCAAATTATTCAAGGTACCAGGTACATGGGCAAACATTTTATTAATGTATTAAATAAAGCTGAATAAATACATAACTAAATATGTATTTTTATTTCCTGCATTTGTATATCTCTGACATATTCTGCAGTGCTATAAAGAGAACACAGCCATTCACATCAGTCTCTGCACCACAGGAGCTTCTCCACCAGGTGGTGCTGCTTTGCAAGGTGCTGTTAGCTCACTCTACTTTGGTCTCAGCTAGAGGAAACATCAAGCCTGGGTCTGTCCTGCAGGCTTCTCCCTAGCCCCCATGCAGTGGGTGGGGGGAGATGAAGGTGGAGGCTCTCCAGAGGCACTGAGGCGTACTCCATGTGCTCAAGTTGTAATGGATCCTGGGCCTGTCCCTATGCAAGAGGAATCCTTACCAGTCCTACAGGATAGAGTGGTGAACAGACTTCACGCCATTGCTAAAGAGGAACAGAAACTTGCTGTCATGAAAGAGGATCTCAGGAAAAAGACATCCCTGCACAGTAAGTCTGGAAAAGTAAGAGGGAAGTCTCCAAGCTGAAGTCTCTGGAAGAGGCATTGAAAAATCAGTAGAAGTTGGTCGCCTCTCTGAAGGAGAGCAGCCGTGTGTTCAGAGAAAAGTGTGAGAATGAAGAGAGATTCACACAGATGAAGGAAAGTGCCTGTGCCAGTACCAGCCAGAGGGTGGATACCAGAGCAACGGCCACAGTATGGATGGGGGGTAAGGAAGTGGCTTCACATGGTGGCCCCAGTGCTACCCAGTCTCAGGATCTGTCATGTCTGAGTAAGTATCTGCTCCCTCCCTCCCCAGCAGCCTAGGTCATCTCAGGAGGAGGTTGAGGAAATGGTGGATTGCTGCAGGCCATTACAGAAATGGAATCTCCCTTGAGCGGCATCGATTCATCAGATGAGGATCATGATAATGGAATGCTTGCTGAAAATGTGTGGAGGACTTTCCCGAGATTGCATCTGCCAATAGGTCCTTGCAATCAGCAGGGAATGCAGGAGGAGCTGGCTGTGAGGAGTCCCACATGGACACTAACAGTGCAGAGCAGGAAAGTCGCATGAACATTGGAACTGCAGAGCAGGAGGGCTGTATGAACGCTGAAACAACTGGTATTTTTTCTAAACAGAAGACTTTACTTGATGACAGGACTGCTGGTATCTGTGGTACTTCTGGGACTACGGAGAGTGGGACTATTGAGCTGGAGAGGAGGAGAGAGGATCAGGTGGTGGGTAATTTACCAAACCAGATTTCAGAGATTCCGATGCAGCCAGTTAATATTTCTATGCAGCCAGTTGTTTCATCTGTTCCAGTTAGGAATTATGCTAAGGCTGTGTCGGACAAAGTCATGCTGCTGGTGGTGGCAGGGAGCCAGTTGTGCGACTTTCACCTAACGCACTTAACATTAAATGCAGGAATGTGGTACAGCTCAGGTGGGAAGGAGGAGATATTCCACCTATCAGGAGGGAGGTTGTGGATAAGATCCTAGCCATGGGATTTAAGGCAGAGGATATTTATGCTCCTTTCAGTCTGGCTAGTTCCTTTGAATATGATTTGACATTTGTGCATCCAGAAACACTGGATCTGTTTTGGGAGTGGTTTGAGCATGTATATAAGGGCCAGCGGGATTGGAAGGGAATTGTCCACAAAGTTGTCTCACGACAGCTCTTGATTAAGAATGTGACTATCCTGACTAGGAATGAGTTTATACCCACTGAGGATTTATGGGTCTGGTTGAAGAGGTTTGGTGAAACGTTGTGTCCGATAAAAAAGATTGTGGATGATAGAGGAATCTGGACGGGTGGGTGGTCAGTGTCAATGAGGTTGAGTGTGGGTGTGGGAATGTGGTCCAGCATTTGCCCTCCTCTGCCTTTATTGGTAGTGATAGGAATACTGTCTTCTACCCTGGTTAACCTAAGTTACCCTGGTTAACCTAAGTTACCCTGGTTAACCTAAGCTGTGCTTGAGGTTATGAGAGTGGCTGGTGCAGAATGCAAGGTGAATGATGTGGAAGTCAGGGTGAATAATGTAGAGGTTTTGGAATTATATCCTGATGGCGATTAAATCTCAAAATGTTTCTTAGCCAGGATTGTGTTTAAGTTGAGGTTGGTGGTTTGTAGTCTCTTTTTTGTTGTCATTAAAATATGTTTCTTAATATGTTATCTTGTCAGGAAATGGTTTTCTTTACTTGCTGATGTAAGCATGCTTGTTTTTGTTTAGTTGTTGTTTATTTTTGTATAAATATGTTTTCATTAACCACTTGCTTACTGGGCACTTAAACCCCCCTCAGTCCCAGACCAATTTTCAGCTTTCAGTGCTCTCACATTTTGAATGACAATTACTCAGTCATGCAACACTGTAACCAAATGATTTTTTTGTCCTTTTCTTCATACCAATAGAGCTTTCTTTTGGTGGTATTTGATCACCTCTCGGTTTTTTATTTTCTGCGCTATAAATGAAAAAAGACCGAAAATTTTGAAAAAAAATGAATTTTTCTTCGTTTCTGTGACAAAATTTAGCAAATTAGCAATTTTTCTTCATAAATTTTGGCCACAATTTATACTACTACACATCTTTGGTAAAAATAACCCAAATTTTTGCATATTATATGATCTGTGTGAAATTTATAGAGTCTACAAGCTATGGTGCAAATCATAAAGATTTGCAAAAAAAGATCACATCTGATGTACTAAGGCCTATCTCCATTCTTGAGACCCTAACAAGCCAGGAAAGTACAAATGCCCCCCAAATGACCCCTTTTTGGAAAGTAGACATTCCAATGTATTTAGTAAGAGGCATGGTTAGTTATTTTAAGTTGTCATTTTTTCCCATAATTCTTTGCAAAATTACGATTTTTTTTTTTTTTTCACAAAATTTTCATTGTAATAGCTTATTTCTCCCACACGGAATGTGCATACCACAAATAACACCCCAAAATACATTCTTCTACTCCTCCTGAGTATAACGATACCACATGTGTGAGACTTTTACACAGCCTGACCACATACAGAGGCATTCTAGGAGCATAAATTACACATTTCATTTCTCAACCACCTATTACAGTTTTGAAGGCCCTGGAACACCAGGGCAATGGAAACGTCCAGAAAATGACGACATTTTGGAAAGCTAACACCCCAACGTATAATCTATGAGGCATAATGAGTCTTTTCAATGGTTCATTTTTTTCCAGAAGTTTTCGGAAAATGTGGAAAAAAATGAAAACGCATTTTTTTTTACACAAAGTTGTCCGTTTATAAGATATTTCCAACGCATAGCATTTACATAGCAAAAATAACACCCCAAAATACGTTCTACTACTCCTCCTGAGTATAACGATACCAAATGTGTGAGACTTTTACACAGCCTGACCACATACAGAGGCCTAATTTTGAAGTAGCACCTTCAGGCATTCTAGGAGCATAAATTACACATTTCATTTCTCAACCACCTATTACAGTTTTGAACGCCCTGGAACACCAGGGCAATGGAAACGTCCAGAAAATGACCCCATTTTGGAAAGCTAACACCCCAAAGTATAATCTATGAGGCATAATGAGTCTTTTCAATGGTTCATTTTTTTCCAGAAGTTTTCGGAAAATGTGGAAAAAAATGAAAACGCATTTTTTTTTACACAAAGTTGTCCGTTTATAAGATATTTCCAACGCATAGCATTTACATAGCAAAAATAACACCCCAAAATACGTTCTACTACTCCTCCTGAGTATAACGATACCACATGTGTGAGACTTTTACACAGCCTGACCACATACAGAGGCCTAATTTTGAAGTAGCACCTTCAGGCATTCTAAGAGCATAAATTACACATTTCATTTCTCAATCACCTATTACAGTTTTGAAGGCCCTGGAACACCAGGGCAATGGAAACGTCCAGAAAATGACCCCATTTTGGAAAGCTAACACCCCAACGTATAATCTATGAGGCATAATGAGTCTTTTCAATGGTTCATTTTTTTCCAGAAGTTTTTGGAAAATGTGGAAAAAAATGAAAACGCATTTTTTTTTACACAAAGTTGTCCGTTTATAAGATATTTCCAACGCATAGCATTTACATAGCAAAAATAACACCCCAAAATACGTTCTACTACTCCTCCTGAGTATAACGATACCAAATGTGTGAGACTTTTACACAGCCTGACCACATACAGAGGCCTAATTTTGAAGTAGCACCTTCAGGCATTCTAGGAGCATAAATTACACATTTCATTTCTCAACCACCTATTACAGTTTTGAAGGCCCTGGAACACCAGGGCAATGGAAACGTCCAGAAAATGACCCCATTTTGGAAAGCTAACACCCCAACGTATAATCTATGAGGCATAATGAGTCTTTTCAATGGTTCATTTTTTTCCAGAAGTTTTCGGAAAATGTGGAAAAAAATGAAAACGCATTTTTTTTTACACAAAGTTGTCCGTTTATAAGATATTTCCAACGCATAGCATTTACATAGCAAAAATAACACCCCAAAATACGTTCTACTACTCCTCCTGAGTATAACGATACCACATGTGTGAGACTTTTACACAGCCTGACCAAATACAGAGGCGCAACATGCAAGAAACACCGTCGGCGTTCCAGGGACACATAGCCTGCACATACCAAGAATTACACCCCCAAATACATTATGCTGAGCAAAGGGTAAAGAAAAGATTACCTGTGGTTTTAGAAGCGCAGTTGTCCACAGGAGGATATCACTGGTCCAGGCAGCAGGCAGGGACTTGGTCAGCAACAGCGAACACAGTTTTTCAGGCAGCAGGCAGGGATACTGTCCATATTACAGTCCAGGGTTAGTGCAGAGATGTCAGCAGTGCCAAAAATATTGGTCCTGGTAGTAGGCAGGTCCTTGTGGTGTGGTCAGTGCGGCATGATGGCAGTAAGTCCTACAGGCAGCAGACAAAAGTAGAGCCTCGTTCAGGACAGAATGGGGATAGGGGTAGAGGCTTCTCCCTCCCAAATCTCTTTGAAGCCTCCGAGTCTCCAGACCCTAATCTAGGAATAAGAAAACAAAGAAAATAGTTTTCTTCTTCCAGAAAAACTATACTGGAGCCCCTCACATATGTGAGACCCCGTGTTGAATCCCACTAGTCCAGTTGCAGAATACAAGATCAGTCCAAGAGGCAGGCAAATATCGTGGTCAAACAGTCCAAGGTCAGTTCCAGATCAGGCAGAGATATATACAGAATCGTTAGACAGAAGCATGGTCGAATAACAGTCCAGGGTCAGTTCCAGATGAGGCAGAGGTATGTACAGAATCGTTAGGCAGAAGCGTGGTCGAATAACAGTCCAGGGTCAGTTCCAGATCAGGCAGCGGTATGTACAGAATCGGCAGGCATTAGAGTGGTCAAATAACAAGCCAGGGTCCGTTACAGAGCAGGCAGTGGCATAAGGGGTGTGAAGGTGTATGAAGGCAGGAACTGAGGATTATGTTTACCATACTTCACTAAAAATTTATTGAAGTATGGTAACGCCGAAAACAGTCGCCTATACAGAGGCCTGGTTGGGAAGGACATTGTGCACAATAATAAGATGTGTCTCTTCTGACTCCTGCTTTGGTACACACCTTACATCTTTTTTGGCGTCTTTTGCCTGCTGGTGTGGGGGGAATTTTATCCGGAAAGTGGCGCTCGGAGAGTCGACTTACAACGTCTGATCTGATATTTTCTGGTGGGCCGTTTGGGAAAATAAGGGCTGTGAAAACTTCCTCCTGGTAGCCAAAGAAACGTTTGGGGTTTTGGGTGGCGTTGCTGTAAATTACATATGAATTGTAAATGGCCAATTGAAAAAAATTAATTACTACTTTTTTGTACCAATGATATGTCCGTCTTGAGACCAGATATGGTTCCATCATTTGGTCGTTGAAGTCGACTCCTCCCATGAACAAATTATACTCTGAAATACATTTGGGTTTCTTTACGGGGCCATTCCTTCTGGGGATTTCTACGAAGGTATCGTTGTGGATAGAAGACAACATATACACATCCCTTCTGTCCCTCCACTTCACTGCCAGAACCTCCTTGTTTCTTAGACTTGCGGTTTCTCCTTTCCGCAGCTTCTTGTTCACCAGACTTTGAGGAAAGCCCTTCCGGTTCTTTTTTACAGTGCCACATGCTGGCGTCTTCTTCCGGTGAAGGTTGTGGAACAGGGGCAGAGATGTGTAGAAGTTGTCTACATAGAGGTGGTAGCCTTTATCCAGTAGGGGGTATATGAGGTCCCAAACAATTTTTCCGCTGGATCCCAAATAATCCGGACAATTAGGGGGCTGTAGCTGGGTGTCCTTCCCTTCGTACACCTTGAAGGAATATGTGTACCCTGTGGCTCGGTCACATAATTTGTAGATCTTCACCCCATAGCGGGCCCTTTTGCTGGGCATAAATTGCTTCATCCTAAGCCTGCCACTAAATTTAATAAGGGACTCATCCACACATATGTGTTGGTCCGGGGTAAACAATTTGGGGAATATTTCAGAAAAATAATTTAGTATTGGTCGAATTTTGTAAAGGCGGTCAAAATTTGGATCATTTCGTGGAAGGCATTGGGAATTGTCACTGAGATGTAAGAACCTCAGGATCATCTGATACCTGGTTCTGGGCATTACCGCGGAGAAGAGCGGTGAGTGGTGGAGGGGGTGGGTTGACCAGTAGGTACGTAATTGGTTTTTTTTGTTGAGTCCCATATTAAATGTGAGGCCTAAAAAAAGCTTGAACTCCTCCACCGTTAGGTCTCTCCATTCGTAGGGACGGGCATAATAGGAGGTCGGATTTTGAAAAATAAATTGTTGTGCATACAGGTTGCACTGGGCCACAATTGACGCCAACATGTCCTCCGTAAAAATTAAATTAAAAAAATCGATGGGGCTAAAATTCTCCGTGTCCACCTGGACTCCTGGCTGGGCGGTGAAAGGGGGAACATTGGCCTCTCCTGAATTAGGAGGAAGCCACAAGGGGTTCTGAAGGGCATAGGGAAGGCCAGCATGGCTCCTAACCCTTTGGGGCTGAGATGACACCCCACTGGTACTTGGTCTTTCTTGCTGGGGCACTGCGGTGCTGGTGGACGGCATTGCGGTGCTGGTGGACGGCACTGCGGTGCTGGTGGACGGCACTGCCTCACTAGAACGCCTTCGCTTGATGGGCCGGATATCTTCCTCCTCGGATTCATCAGTCAGTGTTTCACTGCTGAGGACTGGCTCATAAGTTACGTCTTCAGAATCCGAATCCGAAAAGGAATCGGAAGAGGAGAGCTCCCCGTTGCTCTCGTCGGCCGCGGAAATAATTTGGTACGCCTCCTCAGCGGAAAAGACGCGTTTAGCCATTGTAGCACTGATGGGCACTGATGAGGTGGCACAGATGGGCGTTTTTGAGGTGGCACAGATGGGCGCTTTTGAGGTGGCACAAATGGACACTGATGGGTCGGCACAGATGTGCACTGATTTATTGCACAGATGTGCAGATTTGTTGCACGGATGTGCACTGATGAGGCGGCAGATGGGCACTGCTGAGGCGGCAGATGGGCACTGCTGAGGCGGCACAGATGGGCACTGCTGAGGCGGCACAGATGGGCACTGCTGAGGCGGCAGATGGGCACTGATGGGTCGGCACAGATGTGCACTGATTTATTGCACGAATGTGCACTGATTTATTGCACGGATGTGCACTGCTGAGGTGGCAGATGGGCACTGCTGAGGCGGCAGATGGGCACTGCTGAGGCGGCAGATGGGCACTGCTGAGGCGGCAGAGATGGGCACTGCTGAGTCGGCACAGATGGGCACTGCTGAGTCTGCAGATGGGCACTGATAGGTCGGCACAGATGTGCACTGATTTATTGCACGGATGTGCACTGATAAGGCAGCAGATGGGCACAGATGGGCACTGCTTAGGCGGCACAGATGGGCACTGCTTAGGCGGCACAGATGGGCACTGCTGAGGCGGCACAGATGGGCACTGCTTAGGCGGCACAGATGGGCACTGCTGAGGCACAGATGGGCACCGATTGGTACAGATGGGCACCGATTGGCACTGGCTGGCACTGGCTGGCACTGGCGGGCACTGGCGGGCACTGGCGGGGCACTGGCGGGCACTGGTGGTGCACAGATGGAGCACTGGCGGTGCACAGGTGGGCACAGGTGGGCACAGGTGGGCACAGGTGGCCACAGGTGGGCACAGGTGGGCACAGGTGGGCACTGGCAGGGTAGATCTGGGCACTGGCAGGGCACTGGCAGGGTAGATCTGGGCACTGGCAGGGTAGATCTGGGCACAGGTGGGGTTTTTATCAGTTTACTGTCACTTTTACACTCACAAACACCTTCGGTCTCCTCACACGCTATCGCTGTGTGAGGAGACACGTTCGGCAATGGGTGATGATCTCATTTGTTTACATTTGAGATCATCACCCATTGGAGGAGGCGATCGCGCTGTAAACGGCCGCTGTGATTGGCCGTTTACAGCGATCTGTGATTGGCTGTGTCCAGCGGACACGGCCAACACAGATTTTCCCCGATGCGCGCTCCCGGGAGCGTGCGGGGAACTCTTAAAGGGGACGACGTCAATAGACGTAGTCCCGGAAATTGAGATCTGCGCTATACACGTCTTTTTACTATAGCGCGGATCTCAAGTGGTTAATAAGCTGTATGTTTGTATGATATTTTTATAAAAAAATGTACACTCTAATGCCCCATACACACGGTCGGATTTTCCGACGGAAAATGTGCGATCGGATCATGTTGTCGGAAAATCCGATCGTGTGTGGGCTCCATCTGACTTTTTCCGTCTGATTTTCTGACACACAAAGTTTGAGAGCAGGATCTAAAATTTTCCGACAACAAAATCCAATCGTTTAAATTCTGATCGTATGTAGACAATTCCAACGGACAAAGTACCACGCATGCTCAGAATAGACTAAGATAGCTATTGGCTACTGGCCTCTTTATAGTCCCATCGTACGTGTGATACGTCACCGCGTTCTGAACGATCTGATTTTCCGACAACTTTGTGCGACCGTGTATGCACGACAAGTTTGGGCCAACATCTGTCACAAAAAAGCCGACGGATTTTGTTGTCGGAATGTCCGACCATGTGTATGGGGCAATATGCTACACTACAGTCACACACTAAAATGTCTTCATAGTCCTTGAAATTTTCCACATTTTGTCATGTTACAAACAAAAACGTAAATGTATTATGTTGGGATTTTATGTTATAGACCAACACAAAGTGGCACATCATACAAATAAATATGTGAAAAGTGTGGCGTGCATTTGTATTTAACCCTCTTTACTCTGGTACCCCTAACTAAAATCTACTGGAACCACCTGTGTGTAATTTAATCAAAGTATAAATACAGCTGTTCTGTGAAGCCCTCAGGGGTTTGTTAGAGAACCTTAGTGAACAAACAGCATCATGAAGGCCAAGGAACACACCAGACAGGTCAGGGATACAGTTGTGGAGAAGTTTAAAGGGGTTGTAAAGTTTTTTTTTTTATAACAAACATGTTATACTTACCTCCTCTGTGCAAGGGTTTTGCTTAGAGGGGCCCGATCCTCCTCTTCTGGGGTCCCCCAGCAGCGCTCCTTGCTCCTCCCTTCATTGAGTGCCCCCCTCAGAGACCCGCATTTCAAGGGGGGACCCTTTTGGTCATTGATTGACAGCAGCGGGAGCCAATGGCTGCTATCAATCTATCCAATGATGACCCGAGACAGCGGCTGTAAAGATCAGGAGTCAGGTAAGTAAAAGGGGGGCTCTGGGGGGCTGCTGCACTACCGAAGGTTTTTCAATAAAAAAATATCCAAAGCTTTGAACATCTCACGGTACACTGGTAAATCCATCATCAGAAAAGGGAAGCAGTATGGCACAACTGCAAATCTACTAATGCCCCGTACACACGGTTAGATTTTCTGACGGAAAATGTTTGATGGGAGCTTTTTGTCGGAAATTCCACCCGTGTGTAGGCTCCATCGGAATTTCTGTCACACAAAATTTGAGAGCTGGATCAAATTCCGATCATGTGTACACATTTCTGACGCACAAAGTTCCGCACATACTCGGAATCAAGCAGAAGAGCCACACTGGCTATTGAACTTCATTTTTCTTGGCTCATCATACGTGTTTTACGTCACCGCATTCTTGACGTTCGCAATTTCCGACCAACTTTGTGTGACCGTGTGTATGCTTGGGCGTCCAGAGAGCCACAGCTCAGATGGGAGAATCTATGCACAGGACAACTATTAGTCGTGCACTTCACAAATCTGGCCTTTATGGAAGAGTGGCAAGAAGAAAGCCATTGTTGAAAGAAAGTCATAAGAAGTCCCATTTGCAGTTTGCGAGATGCCATGTGGGGGATGCAGCAAACATGTGGAAGACGGTTCTCTGGTCAGTTGTGACCAAAATGTACCTTTTTGGCCCAGAAGCAAAACGCTATGTGTAGCAGAAAACGAACACTGCACATCACCCTGAACACACCATCCTCACTGTGAAACATGGTGGTGGCAGCATCAGGTTGTGGGGATGCTTTTCTTCAGCAGGGACAGGGAAGCTGATCAGAGTTGATAGGAAGGAACATACAGTAGAGGTAGCCTTTATAGCATTAATGGTGATAAAAAATATGTAGAAAATTGTACCATCATCCAGAAACATAGAGATAAAGAGGTCCCCAACCAAGCCTCCTTAAAGAGCAGGGGCAATTGGACTATCTCGGTATAGTATAAACTAGAGTAAATTCAAGTATGTAGGCACTAGGCAGATATGTAAAATATGTATATCCCACTGTGATCTTCTCTGTTTGGGGATCATAATCTTGGTGATACACATGGGTTGTTACCATGCTTTTAATCTGTATTTGATCATTTGTTTGTGTTATTAATTTTGTATTAATAAACCTTTATATAAATTTTTTGCATATCTGCCTACATACTTGAATTTACTTTAGTTTATACTGTACCGAGATACAGGGCAGTCTTTAACCACTTTCAGACCGGACCAATTTGCTGGTCAAAGACCAGACCACTTTTTGCGATTCGGCACTGCGTCGCTTTAACTGACAATTGCGCGGTCGTGCGACGTGGCTCCCAAACAAAATTTACGTCCTTTTTTTCCCACAAATAGAGCTTTCTTTTGGTGGTATTTGATCACCCCTGCGGTTTTAATTTTTTGCGCTATAAACAAAAATAGAGCGACAATTTTGAAAAAAACGCATTATTTTTTACTTTTTGTTATAATAAATATCCCCCAAAAATATATAAAAAAACGTTTTTTTTCCCTCAGTTTAGGCCGATACGTATTCTACATATTTTTGGTAAAAAAAATCGCAATAAGCGATTATTGATTGGTTTGCGCAAAAGTTATAGCGTTTACAAAATAGGGATAGTTTTATAGCATTTTTATTAATAATTTTTTTTTGTTTTTTTTTTTTTACTAGTAATGGCGGCGATCAGCGATTTTTATTGTGACTGCGACATTGTGGGGGACCCATCGGACATTTTTGACACATTTTTGGGACCATTGTCATTTATACAGTAATCACTGCTATATAAATGCAGTGATTCCTGTGTAAATGACACTGGCAGTGAAGGGGTTAACCAGTGGGTGGCAGTGTAGGGGTTAAGTGTTCCTAGGGGTGTGTTACTAACTGTGGGGGGGTTGGGCTTTCATTTAGTGAACACTGATCTCTGCTCCAATCACATGGAGCAGAGATCAGCGTCACTAGTTGCTAGGCAGAATGGAGAAATGTTGTTTACAACGGCACTTCTCCATTCGGCCGCTCCGTGAGACGATCGCGGGGATGCCCACGGCGATCGAGTCCGCGAGGTCCCGCGACCGGACTTACGGGGGTCCCGACCAGCGCGGGAGCGCCCCGCCGCCGGCGCGCTCCCGATGGCAGGGCGGCAAATTTAAAGGGACCTACATGTACGCCCATTTGCCTGCCCGTGCCATTCTGACGACGTACATCGTCGTGCACTGGTCGGCAAGTGGTTAATATAGATTGGACCTTGGGCAAAAATTTTCTTGGGCCCCCCCCCATACAATTTCCCTCTCCACCTACTCTGAGACATACAATAAATAGCTTAACTTAAAATCAGTTTTCCGTATCAGATCAGGCAGCAATTGCGATTGGTTGCCAGCAGTTACAGCATATCATTACTGCTTACTGACTAGTTGCTAGAGCTTACAGCACACATTACAGCTCACTGATTAGTTGCTAGAGGTTACAGCACATCACCTCCTCACAGCAGGGGAGCATGATATACATAGGAATGCCGCCTCTATTTACATATCAATGCCACCAGCCGTAGCTATTTACTCAGTATTGTCACCGTTATTTACATATGAATGCCGGTTATTTACATGTAAATACAGGGTCTGCAGGTGAGTCATCTGCACACAACAATAGGGCAGAGCTGGGCAGCATTAGTACCAGCACTTCACACTGAGATATTGGGACACAGCACAGGACTAAAACTTCAAGGGACAATGGAATTGAAACCTGGATAGTTGGCAAGTATGAGGCAGCTGTTTTGGGCCCCACAACAATGACAGGGCCCAGGGCAGCTGCCCCTTTTGCTCTGCCTTAAAGACAGCCCTCCGAGATAGAGTTGATGGGAAGATGAATGGAGCCAAATACGAGTCTAATCTTAGAAGAAAATCTAATGCCGTGCACACACGACCAGTTTTCCTGTCGGAATAAACTCCGAAGGTTTTTCTGACAGAGTTTCGACAGAGTTTAGCTGAAACTGTCGTGCGTACACATGATCACACCAAATTCCAATCGTTAAGAATGTGGTGATGTACAGCACGTACGACGGGACTAGAAAAAGGAAATTCAATAGTCAGTAGCCAATAGCCTCCGTCTCGTACTTGCTTCAGAGCATGCATTGTTTTTGGCCCATCGGAACAACATACAGACGAGGGGTTCCCGATAGGAATTGGTTCCGTCGAAAATATTTAAAACATGTTCTATTTTTAGGTCCATCAGAATTTTCATAAATAAAAGTCTGATGAGGCATACACATGATCGGAATATCCGATGAAAAGATTCCATTTGACTTTTGCTGCCGGAAAGTCCGACCATGTGTACACGGCATTAGAGTCTGCAAAAGACTTGAGACTGGGGTGAAGGTTCACCTTCCAGGAGGACAACGACCCTAAACATACAGCCAGAGCTACAATGGAATGGTTTAGATCAAAGCATATTTATGTGTTAGAATGGCCCAGTCAAAGTCCAGACCTAAATCCATTTGAATATCTGTGGCAAGACTGTGGCAATATCGTTTATCATTTTCCTTCCACTTCACAATTCTGTGCCACTTTGTGTTGGTCTATCACATAAAATCCCAATGAAATACATTTATACTTTTGGTTGTAACATGATGAAATGTGAAACATTTCAAGGGGTATGACATTTTTTTTAAGGCACTGTATATATCTCTGATATATTCTGCAGTGCTGTACAGAGAACACTGAGCTATTCACAGCAGTCTCTGCACCATAGGAGCTTACACTCTAATGTTCCTAATCCACATCACATTCACACACTATTATTATTACTTTACATTTATTTATCTCTGACACATTCCATAGTGCTGTATAGAGAACACTGATGCAGTCTCTGCACCAGAGGAGCTTACACTCCAATGTCCATAACACGGTCATGCACAAACTGGGAACAATTTGGGAGGAAAGTCAATTAACGTACTAGTATGTTTTTGGATTATGGAGGACCCATGAAACCTCAGTGTAGTTTAAGCAAGACTGCGTTTCCTAAAGAGAAATTGTTTGTTTTGCTTTTCTGTTTGTCCCAATTTGCTTTTTTTTGGCAGAATGCAGCAACAGAAAAGTATTAATGAAATTTCAAAAATGACTGTTTACTTTTCTTAGTGCTAACGGCATCCATAGTGTATAAATATTTTCATGCAGTAAAATGACCTGACCGCCCTTGTGGGATTCGGAAAGAATTGTATTCCTCTGGGAGACATAGTTGGCTTCATTTGCCTTAGATGGGGGTCCGATTGTCCTTCTACTGGACCAAAACTGCAGGAGCTTGTGAGAAACTGAGCTCAGTAAAAGGCTTTTTTCAACCTAACTAAATTAAATACGGGGCTATTCATGAAGAGGTTAAATATAATATAATAATTGCTTTTTTTTAAATGTGTAGGAATTTCTATCGTTTCGAAAAAATTTAATTTCAACACTGGTAATGTTTTTTTCAGGTTCTTTTGATTGCAGGTGTTCATTTAGGGTTGTCACCTGTTCGGGATTCACACGGACAGTCCGGGTTTTGAATCATGTGTCCAGATTTGACTGAAACCCGGACACATTATGAAGCCTGGGCTATGGCTGCCCAAGAAACCGAGATAGTCGCACACAAATCTGTTGATGTTTGGGAGCTTTTTTACCCATTACATTTGCACAAGTTGTCCATTGTGGTGCCGGCTGCTGTTTTATCATTTATATTTCGCCATCTTTGAACATTAGCATGGTATAATGGCGCCTACACACGATCGGATTTCTCGTCGGAAAAAAATGACGGCTTTTCTGATGGGATTCCACTCAAGTTTGCCTTGCATACACACGGTCATGTAAAAGTTTGCTGAAATTATGACCGTCAAAAACGCTGTGGCGTACAACACTACGACAAGCCGAGAAAATTAAGTTCAATACTTCTGAGCATGCGTAAAATTGTTTCCGAGCATGTGTAGGAATTTTGCACTCAGACAATCGCATTTTTGGATAGGAACTTTTCCCGACCGAAAAATTGAGAACATGTGTTCAATCTTTTGCTTGTTGGAATTCGGCCAGCAAAAGTCTGATGAAGCATACACACGCAAAAACTCTCATAGGTCTTTTGTGAGCCGAAATTCCGATCGCGTGTACGCGGCATTACACTACATATTTCATTGTATATACATGTTGTCCTGGACAGGGGTCCATATTCTCAAGGAGAGGGACAGTTCAAGAGATACAGGAGAATACCTGAGGCCATGTAAAGCTACAGGAGCTGCAGAGCAGGGGTGGATCCAGAGTCTAGTCTCAGGAGGGGCACTGCCAGAAAATAAGGCTGCTTTCACACTGGGGTGGGTCGGCGTCGCCGGTAAAGGCCGATAACGGGACGGTTTTATCCCATTTATTTCTACTGAGCCACACAGCCGCTATATCCCAATATGACATGTTGGTCCTTAAATAAACCCTGCATGCATTCTGGGATTCGCACCCATGACATATTGGGATATAGCGGCTGTGTGTCTCAGTAGAAATAAATGGCATGCATGTAACACTTTATGCATCCCCAAGCAAGTAAAAGACAGCCATGCATGTCAGACGCATATAAAGCATAAAGATACATTTTTCTGTCATTCTATATCATCATTATTATCATGATAATCACACAATACAGGTGCTGTGTCTCAATACACCTGTACTGTGTGATTATCATGATTAGGGATGAGCCGAACACCCCCCTGTTCGGTTCGCACCAGAACCTGCGAACAGACCTAAACTTCGTGTGAACTTTAGAACCCTATTAAAGTCTATGGGACTCGAACGTTCACAATCTAAAGTGCTCATTTTAAAGGGTAATATGCAGGTTACTGTCCTAAAAAGTGTTTGGGGACCTGGGTCCTGCCCCAGGGGACATGGATCAATGCAAAAAAAAGTTTTAAAAACTGCCGTTTTTTCAGGAGCAGTGATTTTAATAATGATTAAAGTGAAACAATAAAAGTGTAATATTCCTTTAAATTTCGTAGCTGGGGGGTATCTATAGTATGCCTGTGAAGGGGCGCATGTTTCTGGTGCTTAGAACTGTCCCTGCACAAAGTGTCATTTGTGCAGGAAAAAAAGTCTTTTAAAATCACTTGCGGCTAAATTGTCGGGTCTCCGTAATACAGAGAACACTCAATCAGTGTTCTCTGTATTAGCCGACAATTCATTCATTCATTGATTAAAAAAAAAAAAAAAGCGTGGGGGTTCCCCTAAATTCAATTACCAGGCCCTTCAGGTCTGACATGGATATTAAGGGGAACCCCGCATCAAATAAAAAAAAAAAATTGACGTGGGGGTCCCCCCAAATATCCATACCAGACCCTTCAGGTCTGATATGGATATTAAGGGGAACCCCGCATCAAATTTTAAAAAAAAATTGACGTGGGGGTCCCCCTAAAAATCCATATCAGACCCTTTATCCGAGCACGCAACCTGGTAGGCCGCAGGAAAAGAGGGGGGGACGAGAGAGCGGCCCCCCTCCCTCCTGAACCGTACCAGGCCACATACCCTCAACATTGGGAGGATGCTTTGGGGGTCTGTGACCCCTCAAAGCACCTTGTCCCCATGTTGATAAGGACAAGGGCCTCATCCTCACAACCCTGGCCGTTGGTTGTGAGGGTCTGCGGGCGGGGGGCTTATCAGAATCTGGAAGCCCCCTTTAACAAGGGGACCCCCAGATCCCGGCCCCCCCCCCCCCTGTTTGAAATGGTAAGGGGGTACAAATGTACCCCTACCATTTCACAAAGAAAGTGTCAAAATGGTTAAATAAGACAAACACACTTTTGAAAAATTCCTTTATTAAAAATGAAAAAAATAAAAAAAAGATTCCAGCGGTGCTAATCCACTCTTGCTATCCAGCGACGGGTCTCCGGGGTCCAACGATGGATGATCATATCCAGCGACGGGGGATCTCTCAGTCCAGCGCTGTCCATACATCCTTCTTCTGTCTCCACTCCGGAGACACTGCAGAGAGCCCAGCGCTGACGTTTCTTATATTAGGCCACCCGTCACCTGACCCCGCCCCTCTGACGCTGGAGAGGGAAGCCAGGGGTTCCCCAGTGATGTGTGGGTGACCCCGCCCCCTCTGATGTAACGCAGGTTTCCGTTACATGGACCCTGGAGATCCGTCGCTGGATAGCAAGAGTGGATTAGCACCGCTGGAATCTTTTTTTTATTTTTTTTCATTTTTAATAAAGGAATTTTTCAAAAGTGTGCTTGTCTTATTTAACCATTTTGACACTTTCTTTGTGAAATGGTAGGGGTACTTTTGGTACTTTTTTTTTTTTTTATCAATGAATGAATGAATTGTCGGCTAATACAGAGAACACTGATTGAGTGTTCTCTGTATTACGGAGACCCGACAATTTAGCCGCAAGTGATTTTAAAAGACTTTTTTTCCTGCACAAATGACACTTTGTGCAGGGACAGTTCTAAGCACCAGAAACATGCGCCCCTTCACAGGCATACTATAAATACCCCCCAGCTACGAAATTTAAAGGAATATTACACTTTTATTGTTTCACTTTAATCATTATTAAAATCACTGCTCCTGAAAAAACTGCCGTTTTTAAAACTTTTTTTTGCATTGATCCATGTCCCCTGTGGCAGGACCCGGGTCCCCAAACACTTTTTAGGACAGTAACCTGTATATTACCCTTTAAAATGAGCACTTTAGATTTCTCCCATAGACTTGTATAGGGTGTTCCGGCTTTTCGAATTTGCTGCGAACAGCCCAAATTGTTCACTGTTCGCTGAACAGGCGAACAGGCAATGTTCGAGTAGAACATGAGTTCGACTCGAACTCGAAGCTCATCCCTAATCATGATGATAATGATGATGATTGGTAATTGTAATATGACACATGGAGGGGGTTAATGTACTCACTGATGTATTACTGACCAGTGGCAATTAATTAACCCCTTTGTGCTGCATTAGTGGCAGTGTTTATAAACCCCTTCATGCTGTAGCATAAAAGGGGTTAATTAACATTGATGGTGCCACTGTCATTAATACAGCACAAAGGGGTTAATTGCCACTGGTCACACATACATGAGTGAGTACATTAACCCCCTCCATGTGCCATATTACAATTACCATTGTAAATTATTTCACCTCCACCCCCAAAGCATTAACCACTTCACATGTAAGACAAGGTGTTAACTCATTAACATAGCAATGCCTGCCGTAGCTCATTAACATAACACTGCCTTAGCTAAGTAAGTGATCACTCACTTGCAGTGCACTGAGCTAGCTACAAGTCTATCTTGTCTTCAATCCTGCGTGCCTCTGAATTGTGACGTCACACCAGCCGGGACTAGGACGCTCTTGTCGGGCAGAGATCACTCCGCCTGACAGGGAAGTGAAGTGACACTGGCATGTAGCAGCGGCCCGTGCCACATCAATTACAGATCCCCATAGTGACCCACTGGCCCCCTCTAAATGAACTGATGGTAGCCAGGGGAAGCAGCAATAAAGTCCCAGTTGCATTTAGATACCTCATGTACATAATATAACTGGGTACTAACATTTATAGGTAAAGTTGATCCGGGGAAAATCAGATTGCCTCTCGGGGGATCAGGAAGGAATTTTTTCCCCTGCTTTAGCAAATTGGATCATGCTCTGCTGTTTTTTTTTTGCCTTCCTCTGGATCAACTGTGGGTATATGGGCTGGTATGATATTATATATATATATATATATATATATATATGTATAGCGATACCCTCACTTAAGAGGGCCGCAAGTTTGGTTTGGGTCCTGAGCAGTGGCGGAATTACCAGGGTCGCACCAGTCGCATTGGCGACTGGGCCCTCTGGTTCCGCCACTGTAGGGGGGCCCGCCGCCGCCTGGAAGAAAGTACAGTCATTCACGGGACACTGCATTCACGGGGAGCTCCGCCCATCCTCTCCTGCCGATCCGCCCATCCTTACTGATCGCATTCACGGGCACACTGCAAGGCTCTGCCCATCCTCTCCACCCATCCTCTCATCCCACACTTAGGGGCACAGTCCCCGCCCACTTCGCCCATCCTCTCCACCCATACTCGCTGTCTGAACTCACGGGCACAGTCCCCGCCCACTCCGCCCATCTTCTTTGGCCCTGCCTGCACTCACAGGCCCCGCCCATCCCCTCTGCTCAGTGCTACTGCTCATCCAAGCAAGACCCAGCAAGGAAGGAGAACAGAGTGATCTGCAAGTGAGTGGCACCCATCCCTCAATATCAACACTGCCACTGATCCCCACACCACCACTAATGCACTGATACCCCCACACCACCACCACTGCTGCACTGATACCCCCACACCACCCCCACTACTGCACTGATACCCCCACACCACCACCACTACTGCACTGATACCCCCACACCACCCCCACTACTGCACTGATACCCCCACACCACCCCCACTACTGCACTGATACCCCCACACCACCACCACTACTGCACTGATACCCCCACACCACCCCCACTACTGCACTGATACCCCCACACCACCACCACTACTGCGCTGATACCCCCACACCACCACCACTACTGCGCTGATACCCCCACACCACCCCCACTACTGCGCTGATACCCCCACACCACCACCACTACTGCGCTGATACCCCCACACCACCCCCACTACTGCGCTGATACCCCCACACCACCACCACTACTGCGCTGATACCCCACACCACCCCCACTACTGCACTGATACCCCCACACCACCCCCACTACTGCACTGATACCCCCACACCACCCCCACTACTGCGCTGATACCCCCACACCACCACCACTACTGCGCTGATACCCCACACCACCCCCACTACTGCACTGATACCCCCACACCACCCCCACTACTGCACTGATACCCCCACACCACCACCACTACTGCGCTGATACCCCCACACCACCCCCACTACTGCGCTGATACCCCCACACCACCCCCACTACTGCGCTGATACCCCCACACCACCACCACTACTGCGCTGATACCCCCACACCACCACCACTACTGCGCTGATACCCCCACACCACCACCACTACTGCGCTGATACCCCCACACCACCACCACTACTGCGCTGATACCCCCACACCACCACCACTACTGCGCTGATACCCCCACACCACCCCCACTACTGCACTGATACCCCCACACCACCCCCACTACTGCACTGATACCCCCACACCACCCCCACTACTGCACTGATACCCCCACACCACCACCACTACTGCACTGATACCCCCACACCACCACCACTACTGCACTGATACCCCCACACCACCACCACTACTGCACTGATATCCCCACACCACCCCCACTACTGCGCTGATACCCCCACACCACCCCCACTACTGCGCTGATACCCCCACACCACCCCCACTACTGCGCTGATACCCCCACACCACCCCCACTACTGCGCTGATACCCCCACACCACCACCACTACTGCGCTGATACCCCCACACCACCACCACTACTGCGCTGATACCCCCACACCACCACCACTACTGCGCTGATACCCCCACACCACCACCACCACTACTGCGCTGATATCCCCACACCACCACCACCACTACGCTGATACCCCCACCCCCCCCACTACTGCGCTGATACCCCCACACCACCCCCACTACTGCGCTGATACCCCCACACCACCCCCACTACTGCGCTGATACCCCCACACCACCCCCACTACTGCGCTGATACCCCCACATCACCACCACTACTGCGCTGATACCCCCACATCACCACCACTACTGCGCTGATACCCCCACACCACCACCACTACTGCGCTGATACCCCCACACCACCCCCACTACTGCGCTGATACCCCCACCCCCCCAATACTGCGCTGATACCCCCACACCACCCCCACTACTGCACTGATAAATCCACACCACCCCCACTACTGCACTGATACCACCACCACTACTGCACTGATACCCCCACACCACCACCACTACTGCACTGATAAATCCACACCACCCCCACTACTGCACTGATACCACCACCACTACTGCACTGATACCCCCACACCACCCCCACTACTGCACTGATACCCCCACACCACCACCACTACTGCACTGATAAATCCACACCACCCCCACTACTGCACTGATACCCCCACACCACCCCCACTACTGCACTGATACCCCCACACCACCCCCACTACTGCACTGATACCCCCACACCACCACCACTACTGCATTGATCCCCACACCATTACTGCCACTGATCCCCACACCACCACTACTGTACTAATCCCCCCGCCCCACACCACTACTGCACTGATACCCACACCACCACTACTGTACTGATCCCCCCACACCACCACTACTGCACTGATACCCACACCACCACTACTGTACTGATCCCCCCACACCACCACTACTGCCACTGATCCCCCCACACCACCACTACTGCCACTGATCCCCCCACACCACCACTACTGCCACTGATCCCCCCCGCACCACCACCACCACTAATGCCACGGATACCACCACCACTACTGCCACTGATACCCTGATACCACCACCACTACTGCCACTGATACCACCACCACTACTGCCACTGATACCACCACCACTACTGCCACTGATACCACCACCACTACTGCCACTGATACCCTGATACCACCACCACTACTGCCACTGATACCCTGATACCCCCCACACCACCACTACTGCCACTGCTGCCACTGATCCACCATGACCACTACTGCCACTGACCCCATCCTTGCCACTGATACCATTCCCCTCCCCACCACTCAATCCCACCCACCGCCCCCAACCACCATCCTTGCCATGGATTCCATCCTCCCACCACCGCTGCCACTCATCCCATCCAATCCCCCCCTTCCACTACCACCCATCCCATCCTCCCCAACCATCACCCTTGGCACTGATCCCATTCCCCCACCACCTCTGCCACTCATCCCATTCAATCCCCCCTACCACTGATCCCACCCCCCAACCACAACCCTTGCCACGGATCCCATCCCCCTCACCGCTGCCACTTATCCCATCCCCCCACCACCACCGTTGTCACTGATCCCATCCCTACCCAACCACCACTGCTGCCACTGATCCCATCCCCCCCACCGCTGCCACTCATCCCATCTCTCCCTCGCCACTGCCACGCATCCCACCCCCCCACCACTGATGACACTGATCCTATCCCTCCCCAACCGCCATTGATCCCACCCCCCACCAACACCGCTGCCACCCACTCATCCCAGGGGCGCAACTACAGGGGTTACAATTGCAATAGCACACATGTTGCCCCTGACCACCTGGATGGGTGGGGGGGCATTTAGAGAAACAAATCCCCCTCCATTTTTCTCCTGCAGCCACTAAATTTCTGCTTCTCCTCCTCTCCCTCTGATAGGCATTCAGTGGCTGCATGAGGAAAATGGAGGGGATTTGTTCCCCCTTCTATCCAGGTCCTGCTGCCCCTGAGATCAGTGGGAAGGGCCCTGGCCCGGAGGTCAGGGGGGCCCTCCATCATTTTTTGCACCGGGGCCCTGAAGGTTCTAGTTACGCCACTGGTCCTGAGCACAGCTCCGCCACAGCACAGTCTGCACTACCCACTCTGGCACAGTTAGTATCTAGCAATACACATTAAATCGCTTATACTCTAAATATGTGTGTGTGCGTGCGTGGGTAACTCAAGCTCATAGACAATCTTTGAAAGTATATAACTGACTTTACTTATTGTTTTTATAAAAGGAATAACATGAATCAAACATTTGGATTGCAACACATAATCAGGTCCCTGCAGTAACCAGTAATAAAGATAAACAGAGTAATCAGCATAATAAAGTATTGCTATGCAACTCTAGCGCTGCCCTTTTTCAGCTACTTCCCCACATGGGTAAACACCCAGCACTGTCTACCTATGCAGTCAGGCCTGACTGATCTAGATGGAAGTCCAGTAAAACAATATTCGCTAGCAATCTTTCGGTGGTGCACTTGAAGAACAACTTTGTAATCCAAACGAATAATAAAGATAAAGCATCTGTCTTTAAACAGCTCTCACCACCCGGACAAGTCCAAGTCCGGTTTCTCTGCCTTTTCGTCTAGGAACAGGAATCCAACGACCTCCGAGTCTTCAATCCTTCTGGTGTACTGCAGCAAGGAATGAGAAAATGTCTCTCAGGTGCAACTAGGCTGGCAGAGAGCTCTTTGGAAAAGAGCACAAGGCCCAGGCTTCAGGCCTTGTGCCTCAGCAGTTCAGCACAGATCTCCTCTTGCTTGAAGAGAGGGGGGTGTCCAAAGAGAGCGAACTAGGCCTCTCCCCCTCCTTATATTTCCTCCCCCATAAGTCTCTGGGGCATAACTCAAAGCATCCTGGGAACCAGCGGGGTTCTGGGAACAGTAGTTTTATAGTTCTTAAAGAGACCCCGCTACACACTCCCCCCACTTAAACTCTTTGGTCCCCAAAGATAAACTTTTAACACATATCCTGTACCAATTTTGAAAGTGCTGAGTATGATGTTGGTACAGGGAATTTCCACCAGAACTCAGAGGTGGGATTCCCTGTCCCACAGGTCACACTGACATGAGTGGCCTGCCTAATTGTGCCAGAGAGTGAGCTGGGGTTGCCCTCCACCAAATGGTCAGTGGAAGGATTAGAGCGTTCAGCACTTCTTCTAGCAGTCACAACAGAGTCCTCAGAGCTCTCTCCCATTTGAGAGTAGGTTAGCTTCTTGGGGGGTCTCACAACTCGGCGAGCTCTCTGTTCTCTTGGGACTTCAGGCTCTGGTGCCACAGGCTCTACTTCAGGAACACATTCTGACAGCATCACTGGTTCTGTAACATCAGTTCCTTCCTCTTCTGAGTAAATGCTAGGGATATCTTCCCAGCCTTCAGGCACACCACTAGATGGAATGAACTCTGTAGCTTCTGGGTTCAGTGTCCCATCCTGTGTATCCTCAGTAGGTGGGAGATCTATGGCAGAATTTCCTGGAGTTGATGAAGGCCACAGCCACTCAAGCTCTCCTCTTCCACCTTCACCTTGTTGGGAATCTTGTCCATCTCTAACCCGGGAGGTCTGAGACCGAGTGCTAGGTCCTGGGGTATCCAGAATGGAAACAGATTCAGGTGGATCTCTCACTGGAGGTATTCTGACTGCTTCAGTAAGCGGGAGCAAATGATTCCTGTGCCAAGTTTTCAAGGGCCCCACTTTCCCCTCTGGTTTTAGCTTATACACAGGCAATCCAGGTAGCTTTCTGCAAATGACATAGGGCTCCGATCTCCATCTATCAGCAAGCTTGTGCTTCCCAGGGATCCCCAGATTGCGTAGCAGTACACGGTCCCTAGGCTGCAGGTCTTGCACTCGAACCTTCAGATCGAAGTTCCTCTTGTTGCGGGCTCCCCTTTGGTCCGAGGCCGCCTGAGCTCGTTCATGGGCCACTTTCAAATTGTGTCTAAGTCGGTCCACATATCCCTTGTGGGAGGTAGCAGAGGCATGGTCTAGGGAAATGCCAAAGGCCAGATCCACCGGCAATCTTGCTTCTCTCCCAAACATGAGCCGGTAGGGGGAGTAACCCGTCACATCACTTGTGGTGCAGTTGTAAGCGTGCACCAGAGCTGATATGTGTTGGCTCCAGTGTTGCTTCTTCTCTGTCTCTAGAGTTCCAAGCATGTTTAGTAAGGTCTGATTAAACCTCTCAGGTTGGGCATCTCCTTGTGGATGATAAGGTGTAGTCCTGGTCTTCTCTACTCCCAATGAGTCCAGTAGGTTCCGGATCAGACGACTCTCAAAGTCCCTTCCTTGGTCTGAGTGGATTCTCTGTGGTAATCCATAGTGGACAAAGTATTTTTCCATGAGCACCTTGGCCACAGTGGAGGCCTTTTGGTCTTTGGTGGGGAAAGCCTGGGCATAACGGGTGAAATGATTGGTTACCACCAGAACATTTCCCAATCCACTCAAATCGGGTTTGAGGCAGAGAAAGTCAATGCACACCAGATCCATTGGACCCTGACTCTGTAGGTGGCCCATTGGGGCAGCTTGATGGGGTAGAGTCTTCCTCTGGATGCATCGTGCACAAGAACGGCAATATTCCTCCACTTCTGCCCTCATACAGGGCCAATAGAACCGGCTTCTGACAAGCTGAAAAGTTCTCTCCGCCCCTAGATGGCCATGCTGGTCATGTAAGGCAATTAGTACCGTCTCTCGGTGCTTCTCTGGGAGAAACAACTGCCACTTATCTTCTGAGTTATCAGAGGGGCCCCTTCGGTAGACCACTCCCTGATGTACTTGTAGCTTATCCAACTCTTTCCTCAGCAGGCGAGCCTCCTTGGAAGGGTGATGTCGAAGTCCCTCTGGATTCTCATTCTCCAAAGCTTCAAGGACCAATCTCCCCATGGGGTCTTCCAATTGGTCATAGCTCAGCTCCTTTCTGGACAGCTTTGGCAGGAGTTCCTCTGCTAGTTGAATTACCCCACAGTAGGGTTGAGGGACTCCCACTGCGGTGACTCCTATCTCCTCTGCTCTGGAGCCCCCTCTTGCTTGAAACTCAGCACCCTGACAGAGTGCTCGCACTCCTTCCGGTGCTACCCGAGTCCAGTCTTCCCAGTCATCGACCATGACATGAGATCTTCGGGACAGGGCATCTGCATCCCTATTTCCAGCCCCTGGTCTGTATTTTAGACTGAAGTTGAATCCGGATAATGCAGCCAACCATCTGTGTCCGGTTGCATCTAACTTTGCAGTAGTGAAGAGGTAGGTCAGAGGATTGTTATCTGTCTTTACGGTAAACTCCGCCCCATAGAGATAGTCCTTCAGTTTGTCTACTACTGCCCATTTGAGGGCCAAGAACTCCAATTTATGAGTGGGGTAGTTCTTCTCCGAGGGAGTCAGGCTCCGGCTCACATAGGCCACTGGTCGCAGCTGCTCTTCATGCTCTTGATAGAGCACTCCGCCTAGGCCCTCATGACTGGCATCGACATGTAGCTCATATGGTCTGGTGGGGTCGGCATAGGCCAGGACTGGGGCCGTGGTAAGGCTCCTCTTCAAGGTTCGGAAAGCCTCTTCACACCTTGGGCTCCACTGATCTTGAACTCCCAAACATTCCTCTTCACCTTCAGTCTTGAGCAATTCGTTCAGTGGCTTGGCAATCCGGGCAAACCCATCCACAAATCTTCTATAATAGGAGCAGAACCCCAGGAAAGATCTGAGCTCTGTGACTGTTGTCGGTCTTGGCCAAGAGTTAACTGCCTCCAACTTCTCAGGGTCTGTAGCCACTCCCTTTTCAGACACTATGTGTCCCAGATAGTTCACAGAGGATTGGTAAAACCGGCACTTCTCGGGAGAAAGCTTGAGTCCCTCTTCGCTGAGTCTTCTCAACACCTTCTCCAACCTGGCCTCATGTTCTTCCAAAGTCTTCCCGAAGACAATGACATCGTCCAAGTACACAAGGACTTCTATGAGGTTCATGTCTCCAACGGTCTTCTCCATGAGGCGTTGAAAGGTAGCAGGGGCTCCAGACAGGCCCTGAGGCATTCTGTTGAATTCAAAGAATCCCACTGGGGTTATGAAAGCTGTCTTCTCTCGGTCTTCCTGGTGCATGGGGATTTGGTAGTACCCACTCTTGAGGTCCATTACACTGAACCACTTGGCACCAGCCAAACTCTGTAGGGCATACTCTATTCTCGGTGTGGTTTACTGGTCAGGGATGGTCCTCCTGTTGAGAGTCCTGTAGTCAATACAAAGCCTCAACGACCCATTCTTTTTCCTGACCACCACTATGGGGGAGGCATAGGGACTTCTAGACTCCCGAATCACACCAGTCTTCTTCAACTCCGCAAGCTGCTCCCTCAGATCCTCCAGGTCAGCTAGAGGGACCCGCCTAACCTTTTCCCTGAAGGGTTTGTCTTCTTGGAGGCGGATTCGGTGGGTGGCACTCCTGGCACATCCAACATCAAACTCATCCTTTGAGAAAATCCTCTCCCATCTAGTCAGCTGGGCCTTGGCTCTCTCCTTCCAGGCTCCAGGTAGGTCCGGGTTCTCCATGGAAAGTTTTTCCCAAACATCTCCTCCTTCACCCGTTCCTTTTACTTCAGACCAGCTGACTGGGGCCGCAGGACTCACCTGCCCCAACAGCATTCTGGCAGGGATCTCTATGGGTCTCTCCGTAGGGTTTCTCACACTCACTGGGACTCTTCCTCGAGCCTTCTTCAGGGCCTTGATTGAAATCACTTCCGGTATCACTTCCAGGCCTGAGTGATCCTCCCTTGGATCGGATTCCAGCATGACAAAGGGGCCAGGCTGCTCCCAGGTAAGCTTCACCATGGTCCTGAGGCAGGCTACCTCTCCGGGCTGCAGCACCACTCCCTCTCTCCCAAGTCTCCACACCTTCCCTATCCCCTCTCCTGGGGTCTTCTGCTCTAGGACCAACCGTTGGTAGGCTGTCTTCAGCATGGGATGGATATTGGGATCTTGATGGTTACTCGTCTCCACTAGAGGGGTCAGAAGTCTTCGCACCAGATCCGTATTGGTCCCTATGATGAGGGACATCTTGCTGGCCCCGGGCGGTCTAGGACACACAACTGCCAGGGTGTCAAACACCTCAGTTTTCCCTGCCACAGATGGATCGAAGGTCAGCTTTATGGGCAGGTAACCATCGTAGGGGAAACTCTGAGTTCCAAGGCCCCATATCTCCAGCTCTTCTATCTTCTGTATAGGCAAATGGCTCAAGTGCCTATCATAGAAGTCTCTGTACAACAAAGTCACTTGAGCTCCAGTGTCCAGGAGGGCCTTCGTGTAGACTCCTTCCACCTGGATGGAGACAGTGGGGGACGGGCAGACCAATTCTTCTGGGAAGGGCCGGGTTGAGGCCACCCTCTTCTGGGGACCCGTCTTCATCCAGTTGGTTTTTGACTTTACTCTTTTTCGAGCCTGGTATGCATTGACCCTCCCCACAGTAATGGGAGTACAAACCCGCTGAGGGATGTTATTGTCTCTTATTTGTAGACATTCCTTCTGAGGGGTCTGGTTTCCTCTCTCTCTCTTCTTTCTATTCAGTTTGGAGTTCACTGAAAGGCATGGGCACCCGGTTGACTCCCTCACCGGGGCCCTCTGAAGTTTCCCGCCGGCTGGCGGTTATCTATCTTCTTCTTCTTGGGACTGGAACATCTACTGGCGAAGTGGCCACTGCCCCCGCAGTTGTAGCATAGCATCTCTTCTCGGTCTCGAGTGGGGCTTGGTGTTGGTGTATCTGGAAACAACTCCCTCCTAGGACTTGGTTTCTCGGCTCCCCCTTGACCTTTCGCCATCATAGCAGTCAACATCTCCATCACCTGGGACATCTGTAACTTCAAAGTGTCCAGCTCCTTATCTCTAGCGGGAGTCATGGCCGGTGTAACTATTGCTACCGGTTGGTTGACGGGCTCGGTGAGATGTTCTTCCCTTTTCTCTTCCAGTAGGGCCTCTTCCTCTCTGATCATTCGGATGAGGTCAGTGTACTCCAGATTCTTCCCATCCAGTCGGGCACGCAGTGTCCATGCAATAGGATCCATGGGTTGAGCTCCTCTCAGTACCTGTTGAGCACGGGCCTCATCTACTTTTCCTGGGCTGATCCCCTTCTTTAGGATCATCCTATGCAGGATTTTATCTAAACGTCCCATGTAGACTGATAGTTTTTCACCTTTCTTCTGGTAGCAATGCTCTAACTGATAAGCAAGCTCAGAGATTTTCTCTGTCCCACCAAACACAGTCTGTAGTACATCTAGGTACTCCTGCGCATTACAGTCTGTCCTGCTCATCTTCAGGTTGCGAACGGCCTCTAGAGCAGGCCCCTTTAGACTTTCCACAATCCTCTGCTTCTTTCTGCGCATTGGAACTTCCCATTCCTCTAGTGCCTGAGTTGCGCTATCTAACCAATCTTCAAATCCCTCTTCTTCCGAAGGTACAGGTTTCCTCCCTGAAAACATCCGGAGTTTTCTGTACCTGTACATTGGGTAATCTGTGGGATCCTTCTTGCACTGGGCCACAATCTCCCCCAGGACAGCACACAGTTCTGCGCTAAGGGTGGCCGGTGCTGATCTGAGACTCTCGGGTGAGGTACGGGCCGCAGCCTGCGGTGATCCCGTTGGCGATGGCTCCTCCTTTGTTGCGTGCGCCAACCTATAGGATCTATTGTCTTGTGTCCGTACACGGTTGCGCTTGCAAGCCTCCGGCATCATATCCCAGTATTCCACTAGCGCATACTGATATGAGATGTCTGGGTCTGATTTTATCTCCATCACGCATGGTTTATGGTCTGGGGACACTGACTTCATTAACTCCTCTACGGTCTCTGTCGACCATTTCTCCCCTGGGAGGCTAATGACCACTGACTGACTTGGGTCGGCCTTAGCCGCTTCACACCACGCTCTGACTCCCTGTGGGTCCATGCCGGTACCTCTGGCGTGTTCACCGCTGTCTCAGAAATCCCGGATTTACGAGCCCCCACGTATAGCGATACCCTCACTTAAGAGGGCCGCAAGTTTGGTTTGGGTCCTGAGCACAGCTCCGCCAACCCCCCGGCAATCTGCACTACCCACTCTGGCACAGTTAGTATCTAGCAATACACATTAAATCACTTATACTCTAAATATGTGTGTGTGCGTGCGTGGGTAACTCAAGCTCATAGACAATCTTTGAAAGTATATAACTGACTTTACTTATTGTTTTTATAAAAGGAATAACATGAATCAAACATTTGGATTGCAACACATAATCAGGTCCCTGCAGTAACCAGTAATAAAGATAAACAGAGTAATCAGCATAATAAAGTATTGCTATGCAACTCTAGCACTGCCCTTTTTCAGCTACTTCCCCACATGGGTAAACACCCAGCACTGTCTACCTATGCAGTCAGGCCTGACTGATCTAGATGGAAGTCCAGTAAAACAATATTCGCTAGCAATCTTTCGGTGGTGCACTTGAAGAACAACTTTGTAATCCAAACGAATAATAAAGATAAAGCATCTGTCTTTAAACAGCTCTCACCACCCGGACAAGTCCAAGTCCGGTTTCTCTGCCTTTTCGTCTAGGAACAGGAATCCAACGACCTCCGAGTCTTCAATCCTTCTGGTGTACTGCAGCAAGGAATGAGAAAATGTCTCTCAGGTGCAACTAGGCTGGCAGAGAGCTCTTTGGAAAAGAGCACAAGGCCCAGGCTTCAGGCCTTGTGCCTCAGCAGTTCTGCACAGATCTCCTCTTGCTTGAAGAGAGGGGGGTGTCCAAAGAGAGTGAACTAGGCCTCCTCCCCCATAAGTCTCTGGGGCATAACTCAAAGCATCCTGGGAACCAGCGGGGTTCTGGGAACAGTAGTTTTATAGTTCTTAAAGAGACCCCGCTACATATGTATATAGATTTTTTTTTTTGTGGTTGAACTGGATGGACTTGTGTCTTTTTTCAACCTGACTAACTATGTAACTATGTAAATCTGGTGAGGTGGCGGAGGGAGAAAGCCTTGGAGTAAGTTCTATTTTCTGGGAGGGGGCAATTTCCCCATTGCCCCCCCCCCCGGATCTGCCCCTGTTGCAGAGGTACTTAGAATGCAGTAAGGTGACTGGGGTCATGGGGTGACACAAGATGCTCTGGGGGCTCTACAGTCACTTGTATAATGGGGTGACACAGGATACCCTAGCCACTTCTGGACCACCCACCGTGTATATACCTTGCTACTTTGATGTTATATACCAGAGTTATGACAGTAGATACTGCAGCTGCCGTAACTCTGGTATATTTTTTACACAGCAGGCAATCCAGCATCAGATAAAAGTGGTCTCAGCAGCAAATGGATCGTTTTTATGGGCGGTGGGAGAGATGCCCCCACCCCCATCTTTTCTCAGTCTTTTTCCCCACTTACCGAATCCGTTGGTAGCGGGAAAAACAATCCGGTGTGCTGGACGGATGGGCAGGAAGTCGAGTGAGGGCAAGATGGCCCCCACTCAACTCTATGCCATTGGAGGACTGGAGCGATGTCAAACGTCACTTCCGCCCTCCGGCCTTAAATGGCCCATTTTTTTTTTATAAAAGTTAAATTACACAATAAAAGTGAGCAAAACATTTTTTTTAAAGGGGCAGTGTAAAAATAAAAAATAAGAGGTAAAATAAATAAGAAAAAAAAAAAATGACTTAAACAGCTCCATCCCTCCATGCTTGTGCGCAGAAGTGAACTCATGCGCAAGTCGCACTCACATATGTAAACGGTGTTCAAACCACACATGTGAGATATCACTGCGATCCTCAAAGCAAGAGCAAAAATACTCATACAAGACCTACTCTGTAATTCTAAACTGGTAACCTGTAAAAGTTTTTAAAGCTCCGCCTATGGAGATTTTTAAGTACTGTCGTTTTTTGCCATTCTACGAACGTGCGCAGTTTTAAAACATGACATGTTGGTTATCAATTTACTCGGCATAACAACATCGTTCACGCTATACAAAAAATTGGGCTAACCTTACTGTTTTCTTTCTTTTTTTTTCGAAAAACAAAATCACGTTTGTAAGACCACTGTGCAAATATGGTGTAACATATAGTATTGCAATGATAACCATTTTATTCTCTAGGGTCTCTGCTGAAAAAAAATAAAATACATTTATATATATATATATATATATATATAACGTTTGGGGGTTCTAAGTAATTTTCTAGAAAAAAATACTGATTTTAACTTGTAAACAACAAATTTTAGAAATAGACTAAGTCCTTAAGTGGCTAGAGTCACTTGTGTCATGGGGTGACACAGGATGCTCTAGAGTCACCTGTATCATGGGGTGACACAGGATGCCCAGGGTGCTCTGGAGTCACTTGTATCATGGGGTGACACAGGATGTTCGGGGTGCTCTGGAGTCACTTGTATCATGGGGTGACACAGGATGTTCAGGGTGTTCTGGAGTCACTTTTATGCTCAGGGTGCTCTAGAATCACTTGTATTATGAGGTGACACATGATGCTCAGGATGCTGTAGAGCAGGGGTCAGCAACCTTTTTCTGCTTGAGGACAAGATTCAATGTATGTGACTGCATGGAGGGCTGCATTCACCTGCTAAAACATAAAGATAATAATAATACTAGCATAGTAATAATAACAGTACAGGTTTACCTCACTTTAAGGTGCTTCACTAATACAAAGACAGTTCATCCTGAGGGAGCATGTGGCTGGGGATTTGGACTTTACTGCCCCCTCCCCCACTCTGGCACCCAAGGGTGGCTGACGCCAGCCCTTCCAGCCAGCATGGTCTGGAGATGGGGTTCCTGTCACTAGGGAAAATGGAGTGCCTGCCCTTTGGGGAGATGGGGGTCCCCTAGGTGTTACTAGGTGAGATGGGCTCCCCATTACTAGGGGAGATGGGGGCCCTCTCCCCAGATGTAATGGGGTCCCATCCCCGGGATGATGGGGTCCCTGCCCCAAGTGAGAAGGCGTCACTGTCCCCAGGGAAGATGGGGTCCCTGTCCCCAGGGGAGAAGGGGTCCCTAATAGGGCCCCCTCCTATTGCAGTGTCCTCTGTACCCCTATAGCAGTGTTCTCTGTCCCCCTTCACATCACTCCCATAGTGTCCTCTGCCCCCCTCCCCCAATAGCAAGTTTCCTGTGCTCCCAAAAACAGTGTCCTCTGTCCCCTGCACCTCCCACTGTAGTGTCCTCTGCCCCCCTGCACCCCACCAACACACACAAAAAAACACATTGTGTAGGTAGAACTCTCATACCTTACACAGATGTACAGCAGAGCAGAGATCGGCATCACAGGTCTGGATGGGGGTGGGAACTGCTGAGGTTAATTTTTCACATTAATAGGCTGGCGATAGTTTGCTAGGATAACCCAGAAACCAATCACCTGCTGTTTAATGTAAAAAGTTTACAGTGATTCCCACCTCCATCCAGCCCTGTGATACTGGCTGCTCCCCGCTATCCAATGAAAAAGACAACAGTGAAAATGTCTGCGGGCCAGGTGCTTGCGAATTAATCATGGGCACTAGACTCACTTTGATTTAAAGCCTTTTTTTAACTGTTTGTTATTACTTTTCTGGAAAAAAAAAATAGGTGAATAATTAGGCCAACAGGTCCAGGATTGATGAAAGAAGCATCTGTAACCCTCCGGAGTACCTGGGTTTGATTCGTCAAGAGTTCCCAAACCCTGGTTCAAAATCAGGACTCAAACTTAGCAATGAATCCTATTAAAGATTATGGCATGGATGGTGACTGTAATTTAATTCTGACTGTTTTTAGAGCTAATAGGCAAACTACTGTAAACAAATGCGTGGGAATCTGGGCATTGCTATAGGGGACATGTCCCAATGCATTAAAAAAGTGGTTTGTGAACCTCAGACATGGGGCGCACACCTGGGAATATCATGGATCACGGTAAATGGGCGTTGACAGCGGCTGTTTACCAGAGCGATCACTTATAAACAAACCGGCGTCACGTCCGGTGCCTCTTTCCCCTTTCTGTACCGATCGGTACAGTATGAGCAGAGAGGGGAGAGAACAGTGGCAGCAGCGCTGTGGGCTGGATGTGTAGTGTCTACAGCACCGATATTAGACATGTACCATTAGTTTCTTACGAATCCAAAATTCGTACAAATTTCCAGAAATTCGTACATTCGTGAGGATCCGAAATACGAATTTTTATGCATACGAATTTTGTACGAAATTCCATTTACGAATTTTGGATAATTTTATCATAACTTTCGTCATTGTTACGAAAAGTAACGAAACCAAAGGTTAAAAACCCAGGAAGTCAGCACAGTACAGGGATGGTGGGAATTTATCATAACAAACTTTTGTTATTGTTATGAAAAGTTTACAATTCTTATTTCGTACAAATCCAAATTGAATTTCGGACACGAATTCCAAATTAATTTTAATACGAAACGGAACGGAACGAAACAAAACAAATTTATTGACGGCACACATGTCTAGCTGACATGTGCCCATTGCAGCCTCATCCAGTCATCCATCCACACTCAGTCATCCATGCTCATCCATCCATCTGCCCTCAGCCACACTCAGTCATCCATGCTCATCCATCCATCCGCCCTCAGCCACACTCAGTCATCCATGCTCATCCATCCATCCGCCCTCAGCCACACTCAGTCATCCATGCTTATCCATCCATCCACCCTCAGCCACACTCAGTCATCCATCCACCCTCAGCCACACTCAGCCAGCCAGCCAGCCAGCCACACTCAGCCAGCCAGCCAGCCAGACTCAGCCAGCCAGTCAGCCACACTCAGCCAGCCCCACTCAGCCAGCCAGCCAGCCACACTCAGCCAGCCAGCGAGCCACACTCAGCCAGCCAGCGAGCCACACTCAGCCAGCCAGCCACACTCAGCCAGCTAGCCACATCCCCGGCTCATCCATGCCCATTCATGCTCTTCCACGCCATGTTCTCATCCATGCCACTACAGTGCCTCACAAAATTGTAATAGCTAGTAAAATTAGAATTGAAACTTTTGCCACTAGAACACCTGATGGTGCTCCCCGCATGTTGGGCTTCTCTATGTGGATTCAGACTCATTTCGAAATTTGGGCTTGGATAAGGTATGCCGAGATTGTATGATAGTTTTATTATAGGCTTTCTTTAAGCAAGAACGGCTATACCCTCATGCTAGAAGGTGGTGTTGGAGGTTTCTGGCCTCCTCCTTAAAGAAAATGTTGGTTGAGCAGTTTCGATGAATTTGCAAATATTGCCCGTAAGGGATGGAATTTTTTAATGGTACTGGATGGAAACTATCTGCGTGGAGAACAGTGTTCCCTGCAGTGGACTTACGATACAGGGTACTGAGTAACTTCTTTTCAGGGGAGGTTTGGACCAAAGTATCGAGGAAGGTAACAGCTGTGGTTCATGGTGAACTTCAAATTCCAATTGTTTACATTGATCACATTGAGGAATTCTAAGAGTTGGACCTCTGAGCCCTCCCAGATGATGAATACGTCGTCAATGTACCTGAGCCACTTGGTAATATTGCTGGTGTACTCAACGAGG